>NC_142687.1:62852500-64240416 GCF_056320005.1 Nelumbo lutea | reverse complement strand
CCTTGGTGAGGTAGGTTGTGGCTTCAATTCCTTCCCGCTTCTTAGCACCACTGCATTAGCATTTTCCTTGGGATTAACTACCATCTGCGATGGTAGCCTTCTAGAGTTCTGCACCTCCAACTTGCTAATGGAAGTAGCAAGCTGAATGATTTGGTTCCCTAAGTTCTAGATGCTGGCCCTTGTTTCCTGTTGAAATTGTTGAGTGTTAGTAGCAAGAGCCTTAACGATTTCATCTAATGACATACCTGAACTTGAGGGTTGACTTTGCGTTGAGATAGGTGCTGAAATTGGGGGTTGTCTATTGAAAGTTTGGGGCTGATATCTCTATGGTTCTCCTTGATTTCCATAGCTCAGATTGGGATGATCCCTCCACCCAAGATTGTAGTAATTGAAATAGGGATCATACTTGCATAGAGGTTGGCCCGAAAATCCTCTTGCGACACTAACTTGCTGCATCGAACCATCCTGCAATGATGGACACATATCCGTAGGATGCCCAGGAATCGAATAGACACCACATACCCTTGTCATTTGCAATTTCCTTATAGCCAGTTGTTGAACCAAGGCAGTTAGATTAGAAATTTGATTTTCTAAATTAGAATGACTTACCTCATTAACACGCCTGATAGTACCATCTGTTCTTGCTCCGAATTGTTGTGAATTTTCGGCCATGTTGGGAATCAATTCCCTAGCCGCTTCGGGTGTTTTATTGACCAAGGCTCCTCCACTAGCTGCGTCTACCATACTTCTCTCCATAGGTTGGAGTCCTTCATAGAAGTATTGGATCAAGAGCTGTTCGGGTATTTGGTGGTGGGGACAACTAGCACAAAGTTGTTTAAATCTTTTCCAACATTCGTATAGTGTCTCACAACCAAACTGCCGAACTCCACAGATTTCCTTCCTAATATTTGCAGCTCGGGATGCAGGAAAATATTTATCTAAAAATATTATGTTCATCTCATCCCATTATGTATTGAACTGGGAGGAAGAATATATAACCAATCATTTGCTTTATCTAGTAAAGTAAATGGAAAAGCTATTAATTTTACCTGGTCCTCAGTCATACCCTGTGGTTTCATGCTTGAACAGACAACATGGAATTCCTTGAGATGTTTATATGGGTCCTCACTTGGAAAGCCATAAAAAATAGGAAGCAGTTGAATCAAACCAGATTTTAGTTCAAAGGCTACCTAGAGAGTGGGATATATTATGCATAGGGGCTGCTGGTTCATGATTGGTGCAGCCAACTCCCTTAGCATTCTCTCCCTATCAGCCATCCTTTCTTCTTCTTTGGAAATAGGTGGATCACAAGTTGGCAAGTCGAATTCAGAATTCACCCTTGGCGGTGAACGATCCTTCCTTTGCTTTGCCTCCTTCCTTAAACAACGGGTAGTCTTCTCAATTTCGGGGTTGTACTCTAGTTTACCTCTTTAAGAAGCATGAGTCATAAAACAAAGAAGGTTAACACAAATAGAAGGTAACAAGCTAAGAAATTAAAGTAGCTCCCCGGCAATGGCGCCAAAATTTTGACGGGTTGTCGAAGACCTCAAAATTAATGCTAGTCCCACAATAAAATTTTTGTAGTAATAGTGGTACTAGGTCGAATCCCACAGAGAGCTAGGGAATAATTTCTTAGCCGAATGCGCAATATAATAGAGTGGGAAAATTAAATAATTAAATTTTCTAAAAGAACAAGAAAGCAATAACAATACCAAATAAGAGAAATCAGTCTTACCGAATTCTGATTCAAGGGTTCAGATTAATCAATTGGTCATCAATCATAGGTAAACTTCGGCAGTCTTGCAATTCAAGCATTTAACCTTAGATTTATTAGGATAGCCATAATAAACCTTGTGTTTTCCTAAATTAGCTGACCAAACCCAGCATTCGATCAACACTTATCACTAATCGACTAGGTACGATAGCACTCCATATTAACTAGTGATAGCATTAAACTTTGTGAAAATAGTTAAACCAAAATAACAATAATTGAGATAGCTGCAATTATCAAATCTTGTTCCATTGATTCTCTTTAGGTTAAAACATGTCAATACATTGGTCAAAGGCTGTCACAAACAATTGACCCAGAAATATATTAACATAATTACTACTTTTACCACTATTCGTAACAATTACGGATCACTGAACCATGGATAGCAGTAGGAAAATCAACATTAATTATTTGTCAGACTAATTAACAATAACATCCATAGAGAATAAGCACAAGAATCAATGAATACTTGAATTAAAAAGCAAGAACTTGAATTAAATACAGAACCTCACGATGACACAGTCGAACCTCCCCCCTTGAACCAGAAAAGAAAAGCTTAGCTGCTCATGATTTTTGAATCCTCTGGGCTTTGCTTCTCAGAAGGCCGAACTGATCTTTCTTGATTGAGTTTAATGAGAGTAGAATTTATCACAATTTTATCCCCAAATATTCTGTCTTGCATACTTAATTAGTACTTAATTGGACTCATATTTCTTGCATTTCAGTTCAATGCATGAAAGAAGGCACCAGGAGCAAAAAAAGGCAAATCGAATGATTTTTCACAGTTTCGGCACCATTCACTAATCTGGGCCTAACTCGAGTATCCAAATTCCGATTGAGGGGAATCAAGACCCATTGGATAGATAAGAGACTCCACAACTTTCATGTTTTGGGATTTCACAGATTCGTCCTGCATCGAAGTCAAATCTGAGCCTGAAGTTGGGGCAAATTCGTAGGAAGGCCCAATCTACAGCTTAAGCCCAACTTGCAGAAAAGCCTAGCAACAGCCCAATTCGCAGAGGAGGTCTAATACAAATCCAAGAACAAGAAAGAGTAAGAGACCACCCCTTCCCCTTAAGCTATATAAAGGGGTAGGGGGCGGACTAAAGAGGCATCAAGAAGCAGAGGAGCAATCCAGCTATCAAGCAAGAAGCCTGCAAGAAGGAGGTGGCGGCAAGGAGAAGAGGAGATCTCAACTCCAAGGGAGAAACCATGAGTTCTTTCTTTCCTCTTGTTTGTTTTATTTCTGCTAGTATGAACTAATTTACCTATAGTTAGGGTTGTGGAAAGCCTAACCATATTAATGAATATATTTTTATTCTGATTTATTCAAGACCGTGATTTCTATATAGTCTATGAATTATCTTGCTTAATGCTATTAGGAGTGACCATCTCTTAATTGATCAAGCGTATGTGAATGAATCGAGAGAGGAATTCACATAGCTGACCATATAATTCATGGTGTGAATTGAATGGTATATAGGGGTATATACACATGATTCATCTGAATATAATAGTTTTTCCTTGGACTTAATGCGCTTCTATCTTGAGAACTCTAGTCGAGAGATCGAGGGATTACCTGATACAAGTAGTTTTAGTATATCTCGAGAGAGAATATTAAATAAAATTGGAAAGACTTTAGCTTATGGGAATAACAAATTATCTTGTATAATCTCATCCATTAATATTCATTGGAACGGTTAGGTGGACCGAAAGCCTTAGCGAATTCAACCAATCTTTACATACTTCAGCATTGTTACTTCTGCTCTTGTTTTCCTTTTTTCTGCTTTTCATTAGTTTTTATTATCTTCAAATCTAAAATTCGATTGTCCAAATAATTATGGAAGGCTGTAGTTCTAATACTTATTTTGTTAAGTCCTCGTGGGAATGATATTTTTATACTACTTGATAACTAGTGCACTTGCTAGGGTTATATTTATAGCTATCAAGTTTTTTGGCATCGCTGCTGGGGATTTAATCCTAAAATAATATTAGAACTTGTTAACCTTGGTTAATTTGGATTTTTCTCTTTATTTAAAGAGATGCTTAGGAAGTGTCCTCAACATGGAATACCAGTTTGGCATCAAATTCAAAATTTTTATAATGGTATTACTCCGTCTAATCGCTCCATTATTGATGCAGCTACAGGTGGCACAATCATGAGAAAAACACCAGAGGAAGCTTATGATCTAGTGGAAGAGATGGTGTCGAACAACTACTAGTGGAGTAGTGACCGAACTGATCGAAGGGAAGTAGACCACATCAATTCCCTTGCAGCCATATTTGCTCAACTTGCTAGTCTGAATAAAAACTTTGATACTTTTAATATTCCAACAATGAATACATCATCTAGCATCCCATGTGATTTCTATGGTCAAATAGGACATACTTATTCTGACTGTCCATTAGGTAATCATTTTGCTTCACATGAGCATGCTAATTTTATCTCTCATACTTGCAGCCCAAATTTCAACCCTACTCCAACACATACAACCCAGAGTGGAGGAATCATCCAAATTTTTCATGGAACAACAACCAGCAACAAGCACCCATGGGATTCCAACAACACCCCCCCACACACACAAGAAAAGAAGAGTAACTTGGAAGAAATGATTTCTAAGTTCATCAATGCTACTGAAGCAAAGCTCCAAGAACATGATAAGAGATTCTTAAATCAAGAAGCATCAATCAAGAACTTAGAAGTCCAAATGGGGCAGATTGTGAATCTGTTGTCAAAAAGAAAGGAGGGATGGCTGCCCAGCAATATGGAGAAGATTCCAAGAGAGCAAGTAAATGCCATAGCTCTAAGAAGTGGGAAAACAATTGGCGAGACCCAGGATGACGATCAAAAAGTTGAGGTAGCCAATTCTCAAATGGAGATCGAAGGGAATACACCTAAACTGAATTTAGATGCTATTCAACTTCCTCTCCCTCACCCCAAAAGAGTTTTGAAAGATAACTTGGATGAGGAAGTTTTGAACTATTTGGAAGATGATCAAGAAGGACAAGGTAATGCTCATTATATTATGTTGTCGATTTCTAATAAGAGACCGTTACCCTTTGTTTTGCAAGCCCTTGTTCTAGATTTGAATCCACCCATGATGGATGAAAGGGGAGCACACCGAAAGTTGTGACCATGAGAGTTAGAGGTTCCGATTCATGTTTATTAAAAAAGGGAAATTTGTTTTTCCTTTTTCTTTTTGTTTTTACATTTCTAGTTTAGTCTTTCTGCCCTTTCTTTGCATTTAACCTCACATTGGGGACAATGTAAGTTTTAAGTGTAGGGGAGGGGATTTAGGATTTAGGTTAGAATTTAGGTTGTATTTTAAAATTTGATTTAGGTCATGTCTTCTGCATTTGCTTAAAAAAATAAAAAACAAAACCCCAACTCTTTTGAAATCAATTGAAACAATGTTCTAAGAAAATTTTTGTGAACCTAGTAATGAGGTACGATCAAGGGGTACGTGACTTATCTGAAACCATTTTCAGTTAAGCTAGTCCTAAATTCAGGTTTAAGTAAATAGGATAAATATTTTACCAAGCAATTCATTTGGTAGGATGGAGCATAAAGTGCACCTACCAACCAAGCAATTCAATTGGTAGGACGGAGCATAAAATGCACCTACCAACCAAGCAATTCAATAGTAGGATGGAGCATAAAATGCACCTACTATCTAGCAAATTTCACAGTAGGATGGAGCATAAAATGCACCTATTGGCCGAGTGATCCAAAAGTGAGACAGAGTAAAAAGAAAAGAGAGAGAGAGAGAGAGAGAGAGGAGATAAAAATGTTTTCCCTAGTTTACTACATGGTTTGTAGTAGTAAGAATTGGATTGACTGATGAATGAATCGTATATGAATTGGTTGTGTTGATTTAATGATTTGCAATAGTTAACCTAGAATATTTGTGGAGAAAGATGAAGGAGAGTTGAGTTTAAAAATCGGTAGGATAGTTAGTTTGTTCCTGTTTTTTTTTTTTTTTGAGTTTTGTCTTGCCCGAGGACGGGCAAAGTTTAAGTGTGGGGGGATTTGATGAGATAGAATTTATCACATTTTTATCCCCAAATATTCTATCTTGCATACTTAATTAGTACTTAATTGGACTCATATTTGTTGTATTTTAGTTCAGGGCATGAAAGAAGGCATCAAGAACAAAGAAAGGCAAATCAGATGATTTTTCATAGTTTCAGCACCGTTCAGTAATTTGGGCCTAACTCGCGTATCCGAATTCTGATTGGGATGAATTAAGACCCACTGGATAGATAAGAGAAAAATACAAAATTTTCATACTTTGGGATTTTACAAATTCGGCCTGCATCGAAGTCAAATCCAGGCCCAAAGTCAGGGAAAATTTGTAGGAAGGCCCAATCCACAGCTTAAGCCCAACTTTCAGAAAAGCCTAGCAGCAGCCCTATTCGCAGAGGAGGTCTAATACGAATCCAAGAACAAGAAGCTGAGAAGAGTCTTATCAGATCTAAATTTATGATGTAATCCCATAAAGATAAAGAGATTGAGTTCATTAGATAAAGAGATAAGAGTAGGATTAGACTATGACTTTCTATTTTTGAGAGATTAACTTCAAGAAAGAGTAGGAGACCACCCCCTCCCCTTAAGCTATAGAAAGGGGTAGGGGGTGGACTAGAGAGGCATCAAGAAGCAAAGGATCAATTCAGCTATCAAGCAAGAAGTCTGCAAGAAGGAGGTGGCGGCAAGGAGAAGAGGAGATCTCAACTCCAAGGGCGAAACCATGAGTTCTTTCTTCCCTCTTTTTTGTTTTATTTATGCTAGTATGAACTAATTTATCTATAGTTAGGGTTGTGGAAAGCCTAATCATATCAATGAATATATTTTTATTTTGATTTATTCAAGACTGTGATTTCCATATTGTCTATGAATTATCTTGCTTAATGCTATTAGGAGTGACCATTTCTTAATTGATCAGGAGTATGTGAATGAATCGAGAGAGGAATTCACATAGCTGACCACATAATTTATGGTGTGAATTGAATGGTATATAGGGGTATATACACATGATTCATCTGAATATAATAGTTTTTCCTTGGACTTAATGTGCTTCTATCTTTAGAACTCTAGTCGAGAGATCAAGGGGTTACCTGATAGAAGTAGTTTTAATATATATCGAGAGCGCTCAATCAACACTTATCAGCTGACCAAATCTAGCATTTGATCAACACTTATCACTAATCGACTAGGTACGATAGCGCTCCATATTAACTAGTGATAGCATTAATCTTTATGAAAACAGTTAAACCAAAATAACAAGAATTGAGATAGCTGCAATTATCGAATCTTGTCCCATTGATTCCCTTTAGGTTAAAACATGTCAATACATTGGTCAAAATTTGTCACGAACAATTAGCCCAGAAAGATATTAACCTAATTGCTACTTGTACCACTATTCATGACAATTACGGATCACCGAAACTTGGATAGCAGTAGGAAAATCAACATTAATTAATTTGTCAGACTAATTAACATTAACATCCATAGAAAATAAGCACAAGAATCAACAAATACTTGAATTAAAAAGCAAGAACTTGAATTAAATACAGAACCTCATGATGACACAATCGAACCTCCCCCCTTGAACCAGAAGAGAAAAGCTTAGCTGCTCATGATTTTCGAATCCTCTAGTCTTTGCTTCTTAGAAGGCTGAACTGATCTTTCTTGATTGAGTTGCTTGATGCTTGATTGATGGATTGTTGAAATTGATGCCTAAAGCTGGTCCCCCCCCCCAATATTAAACTCTAAGTAGACAATGGCTTGGCTATCTTTGAAAATTCCTTAATAAATTTTCTATAGAATCCAACATGCCCCAAGAAGCTTCTTATAGAACGGACAGATGATGGGGGTGATAGCTTCTCAATTGCCTCCACTTTAGCTTTGTCAACTTTTATACCTTTCTGTGAAATCTTATGTCCAAGCACTATGCCTTCCTGCACCATAAAATGACACTTTTCCTAGTTCAGCACTAGATGCGTCTCTTCGCATCTCCTAAGCATCTGTTCCAAATTATTTAAGCATGCATCAAATGAAGAGCCAAAAATGGAAAAATCATCCATAGAAACCTCAATAAATTTTTCAACCATATCAGAAAATATGGACATCATCATAGACCGTTGAAAGGTTGCTAGGGCATTGTACAATCTGAATGACATCCTTTAGTATGCAAAGGTACCATAAGGTCAAGTGAAGGTGGTCTTTTCTTGGTCCTCCAGTGCAATTGGGATCTGATTGTACCCTAAATATCCATCTGAGAAACAATAATACTCATGCCCGGCTAGCCTCTCTAACATTTGGTCCATGAATGGGAGAGGAAAGTGGTCTTTACGAGTAGCTTCATTTAATTTCCTATAGTCAATGCATACTTGCCACCCGGTGATAGTTCTAGTCAAGATGAATTCATTTTTTTCATTTGGGACAACGGTCATACCCCCTTTCTTGGGCACGACTTGTACGGGACTCACCCAAGAACTGTCAAAGATAGGATAAATGATCCCGACATCTAAGAACTTAATGACTTCAGCCTTCACCACCTCTTTCATGTTTGGGTTTAGGCATCTTTGGGGCTGAACTGAGGGCTTGCTGTCCTCTTCCATCAAAATTCTATGTGTGCATATTGATGGGTTAATGCCTTTAATGTCCTCTATCCTCCAAGCTAGTGCATTTTTGTGTTCCCGCAACACTCTTAGCAATTTTTCTTTTTGTAATGAGTTCAAGGATGTGGAAATTATTATAAGGAGAGTTGATGGTTCCTCAAGGAAAGCATACTCCAAGTGGGGTGGTAATTGCTTCAATTCAAGGGTAGGGGGTTCTTGAGATGATGGCTCACCTGTTGGTACAAGAGTTTTGCCTAAGTTTTCTAACTTGAGAAATCACTTCCCCTTGAATTAAGGCTTATCATTCAGGTATGCCATCATGAGGTTTATTTCCTCATTTTCTCCCATTTCAACTTCCCCTTGTTGTAGGCAAGGTTCAAGAGGGTCAGCCGATCTGCTCACCTGGAAGCAAGCATTAACTGCATCATCAATAGCATCAATCAAGTAACAAAAGTCATCACTAGAGGGTGTATTTTTCATGGCATCATACATTTTAAAAATTATCTCCTCATCTTGTATCCTAAGGCTGTGTTGTCCTTGTTGGACATCAATCACTGCCTTCCCGATAGCCAGGAAAGGTCTCCCTAGGATGAGAGGGACATCCACATCTTCTTGCATGTCCAATACAATGAAATCAATGGAAAAAATAAATTTGTCTACTTTAACCAACACATCCTCAATGATCCCCCTAGGATGCTTAATGGACCTATCTGCCAATTGCAATGCAACTCTGGTGGGTTGGGGCTCTCCCAATCCCAATTTTTTGAAAACCAAGTATGGCATTAAATTTATGCTAGCTTCCAAATCACATAATGCTTTTTCAATTTTTAAACTTCCTATAGTGTAAGGGATAGTGAAACTCCCTAGGTCTTTAAGCTTTTGAGGCAGCTTGTTAAGAAGGATTGCTAAGCATTCTTCATTTAGAGCAACCATAGCCACATCTCCCAATTTCCTTTTGTTTGCCAATAGGTCCTTCAAAAATTTTGCATAGTGGGGCTTCTGGGCTAAAGCATCAGCAAAAGGGATATTAATATGTAAACTTTTAAATATCTCAAGGAACTTACCGAATTCCTTTTCAATATTGTGTTGCTTCAGTCGATTAGGAAAGGGAACTTGTGGTTGTTGGTGCATTTCTTGTTGCAGTTCAGATTGCTCCTTCTTCTGGTTTTTGGCTTCAAGGGTTACATTTGCCTTGGGTTCAGCCCTTGCTTTCTTCTCTACTTCAGGAAGCTCTTTACCACTTCTTAATGTGATAGCTTGCACTTCTTCTCATAGATTCACCTCTGTATTGCTTGGTAATGTGCCTGGTATCCTTGCTGAGATCAATTGCGCCAGCTGCCCAACCTGATTTTCCAAGTTCTTTATTGAAGCCTCTTGGTTTTGAAACCTGGTTTCAGCATTGGCTATGAACTTTTTCATCAGCTCCTCTAAATTAGATTTTTGTTCTGGCTGATGAAGACTTTGTTGGAAGGGCTTTGGGGCATGCTAATTCTGCCATGATTGGTTCGAGTGTCCTTTCCATCCCGGTTGAAAGGCATGAGGGTATTGATATCTTTGCTGCCTTGGAGGGTTGCCGATAAAGTCAACCTATTTGGTAGACTGCCTAAACTGATTGCCAACTTGGCATTCAGTACTAATGTGGCCTTCCCCACACAAATCACATGTCATGAGCTGCACATGCATGGCTGCCATCTGTATCTCGTCTAATTTCTTGCTAAGTGCACCAATTTGAGCGGATAGAGTCGTGTATGAGTCAACATTATGAACGCCATGCTGCTTTCTTACTTGTGTTCTTTCTGAATGCCAATCGTAATTATTGGCTGCCATCTCTTCTATGAGTGCATGGGCCACTTCAAGGGTCTTATTATTGATGGAGCCCCCGGATGCTGCATCTAGGATGGTCTTATTTGAATCGGTTAGACCATTGTAAAAGGTCTACACTTGTAGCCATATCGGAAGGCCATGATGAGGAACCCTCCTCAGCAGCTCCTTATAGCATTCCCATGACTCAGAGAGATTTTCCCTCTTGTTGGAAGAAAGTGGTAATGTCATTTCTCATTTTTGTTGTTTTCGAGGGAGGGAAGTATTTAGAAAGGAATCGGCTAGCCATCTCATCCCAAGTGGCTATAGATCCGACTGGTAATGAATTTAGCCAAGCCTTGGCTTTATCTTTCAATGAAAATGGGAATAACCTCAGCCTTATAGCATCATCACTTACCCCATTATGCTTGAAGGTGTCACAAATTTCCAAGAAATTGGCTATATGGGAATTTGGATCTTCGTGAGCCATACCATAGAACTGCACTGTATTTTGAATCATTTGAATTATGGCTGGCTTGATTTCAAAGTTGTTAGTAGCAATGGCCGGCCTCACAATGCTCGAAGCAGTCCCAGTTAGGGTGGGCTTGGAATAATCCATCATGGTTCTAGGTTCAACCATCTCTTCTATTTCTGGTCTGACTTGTCTAGCAGCTCTTAGGCAGATACGAAGAGTCCTTTCAATCTCCGGATCGTAAAGAATTTCCTCTAGTTCAAGTCTGCTTGTCATAAACTATAAAAGTTAAAGCAATAAAAAGACTAGTATCCACAAAAGAATATGAATAATTTAACCAATCAATGATCCTACTCTAACTGAATTGTACAAAGCAATTAAGAATACAAAATTCCAATCCAAACATCAATAAGCAGATCTGAAATCTACTGCAACCAGATCTGAAATAGGACTAGAATCAAGAGCTTTAAGCTGCTCTTCAAGTTCCAACTTGTATAAACCTTATGCAATCTTCAGCAATGAAAATTACTTTCACAGATCTGAAATCTTAGCTACTGAGAACAGCTGTATACAGATCTGAGATCAGATCTGAAATTTCAGCAGCTACTGCTATTTACAAATTTCTTTCTCCTTGTACCGATCTGTTCTTATTGCTGAAATCAGTAGCTACTGAAGCTATACTATTGCCATTCAATGTATAGGTCTGAAATCAATAGCTAGAACAGCTGTGCTCAGGTCTGAGATGTGATTTCAGCAGTGAGAGTCAGTGTACACAGACCTGAAATCAGTGGTTATACTATGCATGGTAGCAAAGTTTCAGATCTGAATATACTGAAATCAGATCTGTCACAACTTGCTTTGAATTCTGATTTAATCTGAAATCAGATCTGTATTCACCTCTGAAACCTACTTCAATTCAGAGATTTAGCAGGTCTTATTAAATCGGAATTGAAACCGAAATAACATTTGGTATGTGTTCAGATCTGATTGCAGAGGAGATAAGTAATGTAATCAGATCTTAACCACACCATTTTCATAAAGTATGCAGAACAAAAAGAGCAGCTACAGAAACTATAATGAGTTCAGATCTGATTTCTGATGAGTTCAGATCTACCAAATCATTTACACATTAAGATCTGCAATCTTACATTTCAGCAGCTTGTATGGCTGCCATCTACTATGATCAGGGCGAATTCAGCAAGGAGAATTGGCATATACAGATCTGAAATTAGTATTTCAGGTCTGAAATCATGCATATCAGATTTTAGATCGGAAATTTATGAGGGTATATGCATACACATTCAGATCTGAAATTTTAAATTTTAGCAGCTACTTGATGCTAGGACAGGGCTGATATAGAAATTCAGCAATGGGTGCAAGTGTATTCAGATCTGAAATCAGTGGATCAGGTCTGAAATCATGCATAACCTGAGATCAGATCAGTGTATCAGGTCTAAATCATGCATATCCACTGATTCCAAATTAGGTCTGTTCTAGCTTGCTTCCCATAAAACTTGTTTCCCATATACTGCAACCAGATCTGAATTAAGGCTGGAATCAAGAGCTTTAAGCTTCTTATTATTTATATAACTTGTATACATCAGTTAGTTGCAGAGACCTAAAATCGGGTCTGCAACCTATGCTACTGATAGCAGTCGAATTCAGATCTGAGTTAGATGAGTTCAGGTCTGAGTTTAGATGAACTCTAATCTGATTTCATCTAACTCAAATGATTTAAGATCTGCAATTTGAGTTCACACCACCATCCTAATAGGGTACAGATGTTGTACATGATTTCTACACCTTGGGATCTGAAGTTTAGGAGGGTATATGCAAGAATCCTTTACACCTTCAGATCTGTAATTTTGCAATTCAGCAGCTACTGATGTTAAGTTCAGTAGCTAGAACCACAGTTATCAGGGCTAATATGAGAATTTAGCAAGGTGTATTGGTGTATACAGATCTGAGATCAATATATCAGGTCTGAAATGATGCAATACCACTGATCTTAGGTCTGTACAATAGTTGTTCTAGCTTGCTTCTCATCAGTCCTGATGTATCTTTGAATGGGGGTGAGTTACAGATCTGAAATTAGACCTGTACTCACACCATTTTCAGATTTGAAGTTCAGATCTGATCTCAAATATGAAGCTCAGATTTGAAAGCAGACATACCATTTCTTTCTTTTTCTTTTAAGATGGAACAAAACTAAAACAAAAGAAAGTAAACTAACCAAAATCTTTTTAAGTGAGTGCAGATTTGATTGCTGAATTCAAGAAACAACAAGTAATGTAATCAGATCTGTACTCTTTTGAGATAATGAAGCTAAAAAAAGAAAAAGAGAGTGATCAGATCTACATAAACTAAACTAAAACTGAAATTAAAGATGGAGCAATCAAGTATTGAGAGAGGAAACCGGCTCCATCAATGAAGTCATTGCATTCAAAACTGAAATTTAAGATGTAGAATTGAAAACCAACAATGAATGCAAAGCTATAAATCAGATTAAGAATGGCCAATGGTTCCTAATATTGCTACAATAAATCCAGGGCAACGGCGCCAAAAACTTTGTGGGTCATTGTGACACTAGCAAGTGCACTAGTCACTCAAGTAATAAAGAGATGAGTAGAGTATCATTTCCACAAGGATTTAGGTAGCAACTACTAATACTAAACCAGCCAGCTCTTATCTGATTAACCGAATACTACAGTTTATTCAAATATGAAATTCTAAACTACAAACTATCTAATAGGCATTGGTTCAATCACCTTGCATTCAAGTTGAGAGAATAGGCTAAAATTACAAATTCATGATTCAACAATCAGCCCTCTTATATCATTCGAATAGAGTATGATTCAGCCTTGGTTTGGTGAAATCCCAAGGCAATGAACAGCCTCTTTCAAGTGCATGTTCATCCTATGCATGAATGATGATTCTTATATCTCTATCAAGAATCTAATCATTCAACAGCCTCTTTCAAGTGCATGTTCATCCTATGCATGAATGATGATTCTTATATCTCTATCAAGAATCTAATCATTCATGCATGCATTAGATCAAACAATTCAAGGGCATCAATTCAGATTGAATTGATCACCAACTGAATTGTGCAAGTTATCTCTAACCTTGCATTCAATTCAATTCTCGAGTAGCAGATCCGAATTTCTAGAGTCTCTCTCAAGCACTTTAGAAATTCTAAGAGGTTAGAACAGATCGGCCAAGCTGAATAATGAATGTCTGAATTCTTTCTCAAGCAATTCAGACATTACAAATCTCAGATATGAAATTTCAGATCTGGTTTTGTAAGAGAACGATTCAGCCCATTAGTTCTACAATCAATTCTCTAATTCAAGAAACATCAAATGCTGGATCTAATCCATTTGAATGATTGAAGACAACTTAATTACAAAATATGAATTTACAGCATTCAATCTCCATTACAGCAAGAAAGAAAGAAAGAAAGGAGTAGAAATTACATGATCTAAAGCTGAATTTTGAATTCAAAGAAAACAGAAAAACTAAGTAAGAAAGTAACTTAGACCTCTCAATCAAAATTCCCCTCCTTCGAACTCACCTTCTTCTCTCTTAGATTCTTGGATCTCTTCAGCTCCTTCTTCTTCTTGCGCCTAGCTCTCTCCTCGCTTCTTCTTGAATTTCAAAAGGGATTAGAGAGCCTTGAACTCAAGCAAATGAACAGCTCTCCCCCTTCAAGAGACCTCCTTATATAGGCTTTCAAGGAGTCTAGAAGCTAACCCTTCTAGGCTTTCTTGAAGCTTCTAGAATTGGGTGCACTTCACCCCTCTTGAACCTTCTAGAGTGCTGTCCCCTTTCTCCTTCTTGAAGCCACTAGAAGTTGCCACCCCTTGCTCCCTTTGGGATGCACTTTGGGCTGCAACTTAGCTGAGTTTTGAGCATATTTTGACTGCACTCTAGGTTGTTCTTGGGCTGAAATGGACCTCCTCTTTGTTGGGCCGAATTTAACATTCTTGCTAGGCTCTCTCTTTGGGTTCTCCCAAAGAGTGTAGCATGGGCTACATGGACCGATTGCTCTTCCATTGCTCTCTTGGCTAGGCTGGGCTAAATTAATTAAACTTTGGCTCTCTTTTCTTGCTTTATGCCTTTCTTTTCTTGAGTTGGTTTCCCCTGAACTCTTTCTTGAAATCAAGCTAAGATGGGGTGAAATTCAATCAAACTGGCATACAATTCATACAAAAACTGCATAAATTGTAAGTAAACCATGTACTCATAAGACTTCGGCTTATACCAGATTGGAGCTAAGTGCAAGTGGGAGCTGCTAAACAGTGTATGCCCTTAGCTCCAATCAGAATGATGTTCATTATGACATTTAATGTAAATGAATAAAGTACATATTTGGTTCATGTTATTATGGTGTGTTTCTGTGTAAGACCCTTAAACTGGACAGATATGAGACTCGTGTTAGTTCAGAATCTTTAGAGTCGTTAGATAGGTCTAGGGAGATTTATCCTGCCAAGGCTGACACTGATGTGCCGCCAAGTTGGTTGGGGTGGCTTGTCTCAGCTGCCAGGGTGAGACCTGAGGTACATGCAGTGTGGGTTTTCTTGAAACCCTGAACTGGACCAGAATTCCAGTATTGCCCTGGACCTTGGATATAGATGAGCAAAACTGGAATGTTACACCTAACCCCTGTTAGATAGTATGCCCTTAGCTCCAATCAGAATGATGTACATTATGACATTTAATGTAAATGAATAAAGTACATATTTCATTCTTGTTATTGTGGTGTGTTTCTGTGTAATACCCTTAAACTAGACACACAATGAGATTTGTGTTAGTTTAGAATGTTCACAGTCATTGTATAAGTTTGGGGAGATTTATCCTGCTATGGTTGACACTAGTGTGCCGCCAAGTGTTGGGGTGGCCTGTCTCAGCTGCCAGGATGAGACCCGAGGTACATGTAGTGTAGGTTTATTTGAAACCCTGAACCAAACCAGATTTCTAGTATTGCCCTAGACCTTGGTGATTAGTGGGCAAAACTAGAAAGTTACACCTAACCCCTAGACTCAATTATGATACTGCACTAGGTGTCGGATTGGGTTGTCTTTGATATGCCAATCAGTGAGATCCTTAGCGGGGATCTAAACCTGGGTATGTTGGGATAGTTCGAGAATTCATCTAAGTGGGTGATCATAGTGACAAGATCAAACCCTTTGTCGAACAAAGGTAATGATCGGGGATGCACTCTCCTGATGGAAACTAAGACTGCCGGCAATCGATTTCAATCGTTGAAATTTGTTTTGCAAAATATATTTTATATAGGGATATAAATATGTATATTATGATTTCAAAAATGTATGCAAAAGGTTTTAATTCCCAACATCCATATGAGTATAGAGTGCAACACTGTTCCTTGCAGCCGAGGGAGAGTTTCTCTCTTGTCGGGCAGTGTATGATCATTATGGGCTGAGAGGTTAAGTGTAAGACCATTGAGGATAATACCTGATAGGCTAATCTTGCATCTGCACACAGTCCTTGGGCTTTTATAAGGTGGCTTTTCCCAAGGACCACTTAGTGTAAGTGTTGGGCCCATTAAGAGCCCATGTGATGGGCTCAGAGGGTGCACTGTCCATAATAGTGTATTCGGTCAGGCCTTGTAACACAGGCTGGGCTGAACCCATGTGGCTGATGTATAGATCAATGTTTGGGCCCCATGCCATACAAAGGAAGCCCAATTGGGCAGCAGTTTGGAAGCATACTGAGCACTAACACTTCATGGGTCTAAAGCCCATTTTGAACTGGGCTGATTTGATAAGTTAAATAAAGGGGCAGATCTAAGATTAAATTAGCAGATAGGATAGGGTCTTAACCCCACTCAGAGGGTCTAGATCTAAATAAGATTTAGATTTGGAAACCTCCTAATAAGACTAGGAGAGGGCTGATCTAAACTACAGATAAGATAAGGGTCTATCTTTATCACTTAAAGGGAATTCAGATCCAAATATGATTTGGATCAGCAACTCCTAATGGGATTTGGAGATGATCCCTTTAAGGTTATAAAAGGAGGAGGGGGTGGCGGCCTCTTGTACGAACATTGCTGATTCTGCTCCAACATTCACTATGTCATCTTTAGAGGGAGCGGTCTTTGGAGTCTGTCTTTGGGCATCAACACCTTCATTGGGAGATATTGTTTCTCTGTATCAAGTATATCTCTCTCCTACTTCTAGTTTCAAATCTATTTCTGAAGGGATAGGAAATCCATCACATGGACGCCCAAGATTGCGGAATAAAGGGGGCGAATTTCAAAAATTTTTCTTTCCCTTCAACTGGGAATCGAATTCCCTATTTAAAAAATCATATTTTCAAGGATCATTCTTGAATCATAAACTGAACCAGATCTGAACCAAAAAGAGGAGAGAGAGATAGTACCCGATATAGAGAAATAATATCTCTCAATGGAGGTGTTCACGCCCAATGTAGAAACCAAAAACTGCTCCCACTGAAGATGGTGCAGTGCAGGGTGGAGCAGAATCAGCAGTGTCCTTCCTAAGAACTTGATTCTTCCTAAGAATCACCTAGACGGCTTGAGAATACAACTCCTACCAATCTTTTCTACGAAAGATTGGAATCAATATCCAATCTTGATTTCTCCCAAGCAATGGAGATCGAACTGCTATACGCGGCCACTGCAGGAAGGAGGCAGCTAGTGAGAATTTGCAGGGTGTAGAATTCTCTCCTTTGTGATCTCAGCTCTGAAGACAAGACTTGAGTATGTTGGATGATGTGTCTAAAGGCTGCCACCCCCTCTTCCTTTTATAGACTTAAAGCGATCAGCTCCTAATCCCATTAGGAGTTGCTAACCCAAATCACATCTGGATTAGAAGTCCCTTTAAGATAAGGGATAATCCTTATCTTATCTGCAGATTAGATCAGCTAGTTCCTAATCCAATTAGGAAGTTTCCAAATCTAAATCTCATTTAGATCTTGGACTCTCTGAGTGGATAGGGTGTGGGCCCAATCCTATCAGTTGATCTTATCTCAGAATTCGCCCCTTAAAGACTAATCAAATTAGCCCAGTTTGAAATGGGCTTAAGGCCCATTTAGGGTTATGTATTCATTAAGCCTTCCAAACTGCTACCTAGTTGGGCATCCTTGTATGGCACGGGACCCAAACATTGATCTACACATCAGCCACATGGGTTCAGCCCAACCTTTGTTAGAAGGCCTGGCCGAATACACTGTTATGGACAGTGCACCCCCTGAAACCCATCAGATGGGCACTATGGGCCCAACACTTACCCTAAGTGGTCCCTGGGCCAAGCCACCTTGTAACACCCAGGGACTGTAGGCAGATGCAAGATTAGCCCATCAGGTATTATCCTCAATGGCCTTACACTTAACCTCTCAGCCCATAATGATCATACACTGCCCGACAAGAGAGGACCTCTCCCTCGGCTGTAAGGAACAGTGTTGCACTCTCTTAAGTATGGATCCCGGGAATTAAAACCTTTTGCAAATCATTTCGAAACCATAATTTATATACTTTTATATCTCACATAAAATATATTTTGCAAAACAAATCTTAACGATTGAAATCGGCTACCGACAGTCTTGGTTTCCATCAGTGAGAGTGCATCCCCGATCATTACCTTTGTCCGACAAAGGGGCTGATCCTGTCACTATGATCACCCACTCAGATGAATTCTCAGACTATCCCAACATACCCAGGTTTTGACCCCCGCTAAGGATCTCACTGATTGGTACATCAAAAATAGCCCAATCTGACACCTAGTGCAGTATCATAATCGAGTCTAGGGGTCGGGTGTAACTTTCCAGTTTTGCCCATCAATCTCCAAGGTCCAAGGCAATACTGGAAATCTGGTCCAGTTCAAAGATTCAATTAATCCCACACTGTATGTGCCTAGGGTCTCACCTTGGTAGCTAAGACAAGCCACTCCAACCAACTTAGTGGCACCACAGTGTCAGCCTTGTCAGGATAGGTCTCCCCAGACCGACCCACTGGCTGTGAACATTCTAAACTAACACGAGTCTCATTAAGCGTCCAGTTTAAGTGTATTACACAGAAACATACCAAGGGAACATGAATTAAATATGCACTTTTATTCATTTACAATAAATTCATAAAGTACATCATTTTGATTGAAGCTAAGGGCATACAAAATTGTCTAACAGGTTTGATTTGGGTTCAAGATTGACCCTTGAAAATGTAGATTTTCTAAAACAAGGAATGTGATTCACAGATGAGGGGAAAGGAAATTTTTTGAAAATTTTCCCAACCTTCCTGCAGGGTTCGGCCATCCGTATGATGGATCTCTCATTCCTTCAGTGGTATCAGAGCCATGGTTCAAATCTTGAACCAAATTAAATCAGATTTGAACCTGCGCAAATGGGCAGAAGGCGTTCTACGTGATTTGCGCAGATTAGGTTTTTTTCTGGAAATTTGTTTCCTAGATAAAGGGCGATTGATCTGAAATTAATTTTTATAAATCTGAAATTTTATTTAGAATTGTCCTTTATAATTTCTTGATTTATGTGTTGTTCATACAAGTGGAGATCGAAATCTTTTTCTGGCTTCTGACAATCTGCGATTTGCAGTTTCTTGATTTATTTATTACATTTGGTCTGTAAATTTTTTTTATTTTATTTTTAGAGTGAATGTATAGGATTCAATCTGATGGAATATTAATAGAAAATTTTAGGATTTCTATTTTTTTATTTTTGGACCAAAGATGGCGGCATAGGAAGGAGATTTCACAGATGGAAAAATTGCTATCTGCGATTTGCAGTTTGTGAAACTGCATACTGTGATCTAACCTTTGTTTTGCAGGATGGAATGTGCAAACAGCCCTCTTTGACTGATTCTTGTTTTTCTTTGATCAGTATTTAATTTCATATAAGTTTCTTGGATTAAATCAACAATTAAAGATCAAACCCTAGACCCATTCGAACCAGATTGGTCCAAATTGGTTGGACCAAATCTAGGGTTCGATCAAGGCTGATGTCAGCCCTAATTTCTCACTGATGGGCCTAAAGGACTGATATTTAATTAAGAGTCTAATTCGGCCCAACCTGTAAGGCCCAATTTTAAATTGTTAAAACTACTAAAAGCCCACATTTGCAGACAAGCTATATGGGCCGAACTGCTTAACCCTAATTCGGCCCATATACCTAGATAATGTTAATTGTTAATGTTATGGATTAAAATGGGCTTTAATTATGGGCTTTATAGATATTTAATTGTTTGAATCATATTATCCCTACATGTGGTGTATGGATGTGTGATGTGCAACGTTCATGGGCCATTGATGAGAATAAAATTTATCATATTTTTATCCCCTAATATTCTATCTTCTACACTGAATTAGTACTTAATTAGACTTGCAAGAAGAAAAACAAGGCTAATCGAATGGGTTTGCATAGTTTCAGTAGCGGTAAGTAATACGGGCCTAACTTTCATATCCGGGCTCTAATTGGGCTTATTTAAGATTCATTGGAAAGACAAGAGAGAAATCTATAACTTTTATGTTTTGGGCATTCACAGATTCAGCCTACATCAAAGCCAAATCTAGGCCTGAAGACGGAGCAATTTCGTAGTGAGGCCCAGTTCCCAGTTGAAGCCCATTTCGTAGAAAAACCTTGAAGCGGCCCAAGTTATTAAAGCAGCCCATTCAAATTCAAGAATTTCGAGAGTCCTCTTAGATTTAAATTATAAATGTAATTCCAGAAAGATTAGGAAAGATTTAGATCATGAAATAGGAGATAAGATAGGATAGGATAGGAGGAGTTTGGATCAAGGCTGAATTATCCATTCTTGAAATAACTTCAAGTAATTGTAAGCTATGTTAGAGCTGGGCGTACCAACCCAAGGGGGTATCAAGAACGAACTGGATTGTAGTTCTATCAAGAGGAGATCAAACAAATCAAGAAACTTGGGGAGAAGGTGATCAAGAACTCAAGAAACTTCCAGAAGAAGAGATCTCAGCACCATGGGCGAATTCATGAGTTCTTTCTTTCCCTTTGTTTGCTTTAATTCTTTTATCATGAACTGATTTGTTGTTAGCTAGGGCTGTGGAAAGCCTAACCCTATAATGAATATATTTTTATCTTTATGATTTATCTAAGATTGTGATTTCCATATAGTATATGAATTATCTTGCTTAATGCAATTAAGAGCTTGGCCACCTCTTAATTGATTTGGTTTATGTGAATGAACTGAGAGAGGAATTCACATAATTGACTGAATAGTTCATAGAGTGAATTGAATGGTATATAGAGATATATATACATGATTCATCTAAATTTAATGGTTTTTCCTCGGACTTAATGCACTTCCATCTTGAGAACTCTACTCGAGAGATCGAAGGGTTACCTGATGGCTGTAGTTTTAATATATCTCGAGAGAGAATATTAAATAAAATTAGAGAGACTTCAGCTTATAGTAATGAAAAATAATCTTGGTTAATCAAATCCATTAATATTCATTACAAAGGTTAGGTGGACCAAAAGCCCTAGCGATTTCATCCATAGCATATTCGGTTAGTGATCACCCTTGCTTTTATTTTCTTTTTCTAGTTTTTATTTTCAGCAGTTCTTACTCTTAAATCTGAAATTCGATTGTCCAAATAATTAGGGAAGGCTGTATTTCTAATAGTTATTTTGTTAAATCCCCATGGGAACGATATTTTTATACTACTTGATAACTATTGCACTTACTAGGGTTATAATCATAGCTATCAAAGAATTTGGCCCATGCAGATACGACAGTGGCTCTTGTGCACACCATGGCTGAATGCACATCATTGCCATGGTGCCCCTAAAGATCATTGGATGATCCCCCTTAGTGGTGGGCCCCACACCTCCTAAAGAGAATGCGTGTGGAACCTTAGCCGATTAGGGCCCACCAAAATCTGATTTTATGAAAGCCAGTGGGAGCCACTCTGGTTTGACCTAAATTAAGCTAGGGTATAATTTTTGTTCCCTCCAATAATATGAGTGCATGTGATAGGGAGATTCATATGATGGACTCTCTAAAGGCCTTCCATCATTAGCATGAAGTTGGGTCCTTTAGTAATGAGGAAACGCACCAGAAAATGGGCTATCCATTTGCTGTTGGATTTGTCTGAGTGTTTTATAAGATGATAAGTGCATCATAGACCGATGTGAGAGGGGCTTCACCAGAAAATGGGAACTCTCTCACGGTACCTTGGCGTTCATGAATATGATGGGTGAGCACTCACTGGATAGAAAGGTTTAACCTAAAATGGCTCTAAACATTGTTTGATAGAGGCAAAAGGGAAAGTTCATATGATGAGTGGATATGATCCTTCACAGAAAGGTGGTGGGGTTCTCCATGCACCCTATGTGATTTTCCACATTTCCAAAGACAAGTCGATGTCTCCGTCACCGAGATAGGAGGGAAATCTCATAGATGAACAAATGGGAATAGAACATAGATTAAAAGCCATATCTTTGTGGATAACATGAATCAAATTAGGTTGTGGACTGATGTTTACTCTTTTATCAGAAAATGGCAAACGGACAATTTGCATAGTTTCTTGACAACAACAAGCTTAAGGGCCCAAACTATGCCGACTGGTACCGTAACCTTATGTTGGTCTTAACCTCTAAAAATTTAGATAAGGTGGCCAAGAATCCTGCCTTGGAACGTCTGGGAGATAGGGCTTCTGAGGCACGGAGAAGAGACTATCAGGAATGGGAGGAGAAAAACTCCCTCGCCAGATGTTATATCATTGCCTCTCTAAACAATCCGATACAGAGGCAGTTCGATCAGGTCGAACTTGCCAAGGACATATTGGACAGTCTTAAGACAATGTATGAAGAGCATAATCGTTCTACTCGACACAATGTCTTTAAGCAGTTCATGGTCACACAGATGTCCAAGGGGCAACAAGCTCATGACCATTGTCTTCGAATGATGGGCTACATAAATGAGCTTGAGGCTCTTGGATCCGGGCTGGATCATACGACACAGATAGATGTCATTCTCAACTCTTTGCCTCCGTCCTTCAATCCGTTAATAATGAACTACAATATGAATAAGCTGAATGTCAGCGTTCAGGAACTCAGCAATATGTTGCAGAGGACCAAAGAACTGATTAATAAGGATGAGCCCCTAGCCATGCTTGGTGAACCTAGCAAGAAGGGCAAGAAGAGGAGGGCAAAGAGAAAGCCCCAAAAGAAGACCACCAAACCCAAGAAGTAGAGGAAAGACAAGGCATCAAATGCCTGTCATTTCTGTCATCAGGTCGGCCACTAGAAGAGAAAGTGTCCTCAATACCTGGAATCCAAGAAAGGTAATTTTGAATCTTGTGTCATAGAAACCAATTTATTGGTAGCTTCTGCATCCTGGTGTATTGACTCCAAGGCTTCAACTCATGTGTGTAACTCACTGCAGGGGTTCAAGGTAAGTAGAATGATTAGTGAAGGAGAAGTAACGCTTTACTTGGGGACTTCTGCAAGTGTTGCAACTACGACTAGAGGAACCGTAGAATTGATTTTTAGAGAAGGATCTATTGTACTCAAAGATTGTCTTTTTGTACAGAATTTAAGAAAAATTTGATTTCTATCTCAAAACTGTGTGCGGATGGTTATTCTATCTTCTTTAGTAATATGATTACTATTAAAAGAAACAACATATTCATCGCATACATGGAACTGGAGAATGGTCTCTATGTTCTACATCCGTCTCTAGAAACTAATATAGCCGAAACTACATTGGTTGATATCCCCAAGAAAAGGATCCATGATACAGTTAATCCCACATGCCTGTGGCATTACCGACTTGGCCATATCAGTATTGATCGTATCACAAGGTTGGTAAAGGATGGTCCTTTGGATTTTCTAACTGTAAAAGATCTTCCCACTTGTGAGCCTTGCCTTCAGGATAAGATGATGAAATGGCCATTTAACGGTAAGCCTGAAAGATGTACAGGCACGCTTGACCTAATACATATTGATGTATGTGGTCCCATGAGTGTTAGGACTCGTAACCAGCATGTGCATTTCATCACATTTACCGATGATTATTCTCGGTATGGTACATGTACTTAATGAGACACAAGTCCGAATCCTTTGAAAAGTTCAAAGAGTTCAGACAAGAGGTCGAGAAACAGTTAGGAAGAGAAATTAAAGCCCTTCGATTAAGACACAAGCCTGAAAGATGTCCCTGGCGAATTTAGGGACTACTTGAAGGTCAACGGGATAGTATCACAGTTGGCTCCTCCTGCTACACTGCAGCTTAATGATGTTTCAGAAAGGAGGAATATGACCTTATTGGATATGGCCCAGTCACTTCTCATACACTCAAAGTTACCCACATCCTTTTGGGGTTACGTATTAGAGACTACGATATACGTGCTGAATTAGGTTCCAACCAAATCGGTTCCAAATACTCCATACAAACATTGGACCGGAAAGAAACCAAGTGTCAGACACTTGATGATTTGGGGTTGTCCAGCGCACGTTAAAAGAATGAGTGTGGACAAATTGGAATCCAAAACCAGCCATTGCCTATTTGTAGGCTACACCAAGGGCTCTATGGGTTACCTTTTCTATGACCCAAGTGAGCAGAAGGTGTTCTGCAGTCGAAATGCACAATTCTTGGAAAGTGATTATATCCTGAACATCCATCGTCAGGAAATAGTTATTGATGAGGTGAGCTCAGGAGTAGTGGGAGGTGTCCCATAGGTTCCAGGTATTAACCAACCTAGAAGATCTACCCGGGTATCCAGGCCACCAGTCCGTTTTGGCTATGACCAGGATAGTTACTTGGTGGAAGCCTTGACTAGTGAGGAGGATCCCATGACTTATGTGGAAGCTATGTTGGACATAGATTCCTTGAAGTGGGTAGATGCCATGAGAGCTTAAATGGACTCAATGGAGACCAGTGGAGTCTGGACTCTAGTAGATCCGCCCCCCGGGGTAAAAGCAATTATTTGCAAATGGATATATAAGAGGAAGAAGGGCCCCGATGGTAAGGTTGAGACCTACAAAGATCGTTTGGTGGCGAAAGGGTATACTCAGAAAGAGGGCATCGATTATGAGGAAACATTTTCACCCGTGGCCATGCTTAAATCCATTAGGATCCATTAGGAGCCCACAGCCTTAGCTAGCAGGATCCTAATAGATTTAAGCATGGCCATAGGCGAAAAGTTTCCTCATAGTCGATGTTCTCTTTCTGAATGTACCCTTTCGCCACTAGACGAGCTTTGAAGGTCTCAACTCGACCATCGGGGCCCTTCTTCCTCTTTTAAATCCATTTGCAACTGATTGCTTTTACCCTGGAGGGTGGATATACTAGAGTCCAGACTCCATTGGTCTCCATTGAGTCTATCTCTACTCTCATGGCCTCCACCCATTTCTGGGAATCTATGTCCAACATAGCTTCTGTGTAAGTCATGGGATCCTCCTCACTAGTCAAGGTTTCCACTAAGTAACTATCCTGGTCATAACCATAACGGACTGGTGGCCTAGATACCCGAGTGGATCTTCTAGGTTGGTCACTACCTGGAACTTGTGGGACATCTCCCACTGTTCCTAAGCTTTCCTCATCAAGAACAACTTCCTAACGATGGGTGTCCAGGATGTAATTGGTTTCCAAGAATTGTGCATTTCGACTGCAGAACACTTTCTGCTCACTTGGGTCATAGAATAGGTAACCTACAGAGCCTTCTGGTTAGCCTACAAATAGGCAATGGTTGGTCATGGATTCCAACTTGCCTGCACTCATTCTCTTAACGTGTGTTGGACAACCCCAAATCTTCAAGTGTCTAACACTTGGTTTCTTTTCGGTCCAAAGTTCATATGGAGTATTTGGAACTGATTTGGTTGGAACCCGATTCAGCACGTAAATCACAGTTTCTAATGCGTAACCCCAAAAGGATGTGGGTAACTCTGAGTGTATGAGAAGTGACCGGACCATATCCACTAAGGTCCTATTCCTCCTCTTTGAAACACCGTTAAGTTGTGGTGTAGTAGGTGGAGCTAATTGTGATACTATCCCATTGTCCTTTATGTGTCTCATTCAGCACGTAAATCGTAGTCTCTAGTGTGTAACCCCAAAAGGATGTGGGTAACTCTGAGTGTATGAGAAGCGATCGGACCATATCCAATAAGGTCCTATTCCTCCTCTCTGAAACACCGTTAATTTGTGGTGTAGTTGGAGGAGCTAATTGTGATACTATCCCATTGTTCTTTAAGTAGTTCCTGAATTCGTTAGAGAGATACTCACCACCTTGATCTCTCAGTACAATAGTTCATTCTCTAAAAAGTAACTCCACGGTTCCTATGGCCGCGGCTGCAACAGTTGTAGTAGTCCCCAAGTAGAGTGTGACTTATCCTTCACTCAACTTTCTACTTACCTTGAACCCCTGCAGTGAGTTACACGCATGAGTTGAATCCTCAGAGTCAATACACCAGGATGTAGAAGCTACCAATAAATTGGTTTCTATAACACAAGTTTCGAAATTACCTTTCTTGGATTCCAAGTAGGCAGGACAGTTACTTTTCTAGTGGCCGATCTTCTTGCAAAATTGATAGGCATCCGATGCTTTGTCTTTTTTCTGCTTCTTACCCTTAGTGGCTTTCTTCTGAGGCTTCTTTGCCTTCCTCTTTCTCTTGCCTGTCTTGCTAGCTTCAACAAGCATAGCTACTGGCTCATCCTTTCTAATCAGTTCTTCAGCTCTTTGCAACATATGGATGAGCTCTTGCAAGCTGACATTCAGCTTGTTCATGTTATAGTTCATGATGAACGGATTAAAGGAAGGAGGCAAAGAATTAAGGAAAGCATCTATCTGGGTCACAAGGTCCACCCTGGATCCAAGAGCCTCCAGTTCATTGATGTATCCCATCATCCAAAGACAATGGTTGTGAACTTATTGGCCCTTGGTCATTTGTGCGGTCATGAACTATTTCAAGACCTTTTGTCAAGTAGAACGATTCTACTCTTCATACATCATCCTGAGACTGTCCAATACGTCCTTGGCAAGTTCGATCTGATCGAACTGCCTCTGTATTGGGTTGTCCAAGGAGGCAATGATGTAACACCGGGCAAGGGAGTTTTCCTCCTCCCATTCCTGATAGTCTCTCCTTCAAGCCTCAAAAGCCCTATCTCCCAAACGCTCCGGGGCAGGATTTTTTGCCACTTTGTCTAGCTTTTTAGAAGCTAGGACCAGCATAAGGTTCCTGTACCAGTCGGCATAATTTGGGCCCTTCAACTTGTTGTCATCAAGTAGTTTTGCAAATGATCCGTTTGCCATTTTCTGATAAAAGAGCAAACATCAGTCCATAACCATATTTGATTCATGTTCATTACATAGATATGAATTTTAATATGTTCCATTTCCATTAATTCATCTCTAAGATTTCCCTCCTTTCTTAGTGACGGAGACTACAAGTTGCTCTGAAAATGTGGAAAATCACATAGGGTGCATGGAGCCAACTGTTTCAGTTGCATAACCCCACCACCTTTCTGTGAAGGATCATATCCACTCATCATATGAGTTTTCCCTTTGGCCTCTGTCAGACAATTTTTGAGCCATTTTCAGGTAAACCTTTCTATCCAGTGAGTGCTTACCCATCATATTCATGAATGCCAAGGTACCGTGAGAGAGTTCCCATTTTCTGGTGAAGCCCCTCCCACATCGGTCTATGACGCCCCTATCATCTTATGAAACACTCGGACAAACCTAACAGCAAATGGATAGCCCATTTTGTAGTGCATTTCCTCATTACTAAAGGACCCATCCTCATGCTAATGATGGAAGGCCTTTAGAGAGTTCATCATATGAATCTCCCTATCACATGCACTCATATTAGCTGGAGGGAATAGTTAATTACGCCCTAGTTTGATCTAGGTTAAACCAAAGTGGTTCTCACTGACTTTCATAAAGTCAGATTTTGGTGGGGCCCACCACTGAGGGAGGTCATCCAATGACCAAAAGGGACACCATGGCAATGATGTGCATTAAGCCATGTTGTGCACAAGAGCCACTGTCGATTGAGCATGGACCAAGCACTTATGGCCCATGTACGTCGCATATCACACATCCATACATCTCATGCAAGGATAAATTGATCCAATCAATTAATCATCTGCAAGGCCCATTTGAAGCCCATTTTAAATCCATAATATTAACCATTAATATTATCTAGGTATATGGGTTGAATGGTTTAGCCCATATAGCTTTATGTGATTAGTGGGCTTTTAGCAGTTTTAACTATTTAAAACAGGGCCTTTACAGGTTGGGTCGAATTAACTATTTAATTAAATACCAATCCTCAGGCCCATTAGTGGGAAAATTAGGGCTGACTTTCAGCCTTGATTAAACCCTAGATTCGGTCCAAACAGTTTGAACCAATCTTGGTTTGAATGGGTCTAGGGTTTGTTCTTTAATTAAATCTTTAATTCAAGAAAATAATCTAAAATTAAATACTGATAAAAGAAAATCAAGAATCAGTCAAACAGGACTATTCGCACAATCATCCTACAAAACAAAGGTTAGATCACAGTTTGCAGTTTCATAAATTGTAAATCGCAGATTGTAGTTCTACCATCTACGAAATCTCCTTCTCTACGAAATCTCCCTTTCTGTGCTGCCATCTTTGATCAAAAATAAAAATAAATAAAAATCCTATTTCTATTAATGATTACATCAGATCGAATACCTATACATTCAGTCTAAAAATAAAATAAAAAAATTATTTTACAGACCAAATGTAACAAAATAATCCAAAACTGCAAAATCGCAGGTTCCCTGCGCAAATCAAGATTTTGAACTCCTCTTGTATGAATAGCCCATAAATCAAGAAAATCATAAAGAATAGTTCTAAATAATAATCAAATTTATATAAAATTAATTTCAGATTATTCACCCATTAATTTTGGGAACAAATTTCCCAAAACCCATATTTGCGCAAATCGGGTAGAACTCCTTCTGCCCATTTGCGCAGGTTCAGATCTGAAACAAATTGGTTCAAGATTTGAAACCTGTCTCTGATACCACTGAAGGGAATGAGAGATCCATCGTATGGATGCCCAAAGATTGCGGAATAAGGGGCGAATTTCAAAAATTTTTCTCTCCCTTCAACTGGGAATCGCATTCCCTATTTAGAAAATCATATTTTCAATGATCACTCTTGAACCATAAACTGAACTAGATCAGAATCAAAAAGGAGTAGGAGAGGATTATACCTGATACGGAGAAATAGTATCCCCCAACGAAGGTGTTCACACCCAAGGAAGGATCCAAAGACTGCTCCCATTGAAGATGGCGCAGTGCAGGATGGAGCAGAATCAGCAGTGTTCTTCTCCAAGAAATTTGTACTTCACAAGAATCTACAAGATGGCACGTGGGCACAGCTTTCTATCAATTCTTTCTCAAAGAACTGATGTCAAGATCGAATCTTTACTTCTCCCACAACTAGAGATCGAACTGGCAAACAGGGTGGCAAGAATAGGGAGGCAGCAAGAAAGAAATTTGCAGGGATGCTTAATTCTTCCTTCTTGATTTCAGCACCGAAAGAGGATCTAAGTGTGTGTCTTGTAAAGGCTGCCGCCCCCTCCTTCTTTTGTTAGCCTAAAAGATCAGCTCCTAATCCAATTAGGAGCTGCTTATCCAAATCCTATTTGGATCAGCCTTCTCTTTAGGTGATAAGGATAAACCCTTATCTTATTTGAAGATTAGATCAGCTTTCTCCTAATCTCATTAGGAGGTTTCTAGATCTGAATCACATTCAAATCTGGACTCTCTAAGTGGATAGGGTCAAGACCCTATCCTATCAGCTAATCCATCTCAGAATTCGCCCCATAGTTAACTACTTAAATAGTCCAATTTGAAATGGGCTTTAGGCCCATTAGGCTTATGTACTCACTTAACCTTCCATATTGTTGCCCAGTTAGGCTTCCTTGCATGGCATGGGACCCAAGCATTGATCTACACATCAGCCACATGGGTTCAGCCCAGCCTTTGTCATAAGGTTTGGCCAAAGTTATGGACAGTGCACCCCCTGAAACCCATCAAATGGGCTCTATGGGTCCAATACTTACCCTAAGTGGTCCCTGGGCCAAGCCACCTTGTAACACCCGGGGACTGTGGGCAGATGCAAGATTAGCCCATCAGGTATTATCCTCAATGGCATGGGATCCAAGTTTATGTACTCACTTAACCTTCCTTATTGTTGCCCAGTTAGGCTTCCTTGCATGGCATGGGACCCAAGCATTGATCTACACATCAGCCACATGGGTTCGGCCCAGCCTTTGTCATAAGGCCTGGCCAAAGTTATGGACAATGCACCCCCTGAAACCCATCAAATGGGCTCTATGGGCCCAACACTTATCCTAAGCGGTCCCTAGTCCAAACCACCTTGTAACACCCAGGGACTGTGGGCAGATGCAAGATTAGCCCATCAGATATTATCCTCAATGGTCTTACACTTAACCTCTCAGCCCATAATGATCATACACTGCCCGACAAGAAAGGCCCTCTCCCTTGGCTGCAAGGAACAGTGTTGCACTCTCTACTTATATGGATCCGAGAATTAAAACCTTCTTGCAAAAATTTTAGAAACCATAATATATATACTTTTATATCTCATATAAAATATATTTTGCAAAACAAATCTCAACGATTGAAATCGGCTGCCGGCAGTCTTGGTTTCCATTAGTGAGAGTGCATCCCCGATCATTACCTTTGTCTGACAAAGGGGCTGATCGTGTCACTATGATCACCCACTCAGATGAATTCTCAGACTGTCCCAACATACCTAGGTTTTGACTGTTAGATAGATTTGTATGCCCTTAGTTTCAATAAGATTTGATGTACTTTTTTTATTTAGTGGAAATAAATTAAAGTGCATGTTTGATTCATATTGTTTGGTATAATTCTATGTAATACCCTAAAACTGGACAATTATAGAAACTTGTGTTAGTTTTAAATGATCACAACCATTGGATAAGTCTGGGGAGATTTATCCTGCCAAGGCTGATACTGATGTGCCACCAAGTGTTGGGATGGCTTGTTTCGGCCATCAGGGTAAGACCCAAGGCACATGCAGTATGGGATTGCTTGAACCAATGAACCAGACCAGATTTACAGTATTGCCCTAGACCTTGGAGACAGATGGGAAAAACTAGAAAGTTACACCTGACCCCTAGACTCGATTATGACACATCACTAGGTGTCGGATCGGACTATCTTTGATGTGTCAATCAGTGAAATCCTTAGTGAGGGTCAAAACTTGGACATGTTGGGGTAGTCTGAGAATTCATCTGAGTGAGTGGTCATAGTCATAGGATCAGCCCCTTTGTTGGACAATGGTAATGATCGGTAATGCACTCTCTCTGATGGAATCCAAACTGCCGGTAGTTGATTTCAATCGTTGGATTTTGGTTTTGCAAAATAAGATATATATATATATATATATATATATATATATGTGTGTGTGTGTGTGTGTGTGTGTGTGTGTGTATGTACGGTTTCAAAAGATATGTAAAAGGTTTTAATTCCTGGGATCCATGTGAGTAGAGAGTGCGGCACTGTTCCTTGCAGCCGAGGGAGAGGTCTTCTCTTGTCGGGCAGTGCTTGATCATTAAGGGCTGAGAGATTAAGTGTAAGACCATTTAGGATAATAACTGATGGGCTAATCTTGCACCTGCCCACAGTCCCTGGGTTTTTATAAGATGGCTTGGCCCAAGGACCACTTAATATAAGTGTTGGGCCCAAAGGGTCCATGTGATGGGCTCAAGGGGGTCACTGAGTCTTTCAGTGAATTCGGCTGGGCCTTGTAATAAAGGCTGGGCCGAACCAATGTGGCTGGTGTGTAGATCAATGCTTAGATCCCACGCCATACAAAGAAGCACAACTGGGCAGCAGGTTGGAAACTAGTTAAACACTGAACATTTAATGGGTGAAAAGCCCATTTCGAACTAGGCTGATATGATCACTAGTTCATAGGGCGAATCTGAGATTAGTGTTAGTAAAAGGATTGGGTCTTTGACCTTATCCACTCTAAGAGACCAAATTCAAATTAGATTTGAATCTGGTAACCTTCTGATAAGATCAGGAGTTAACTAACTTAATCTGTAGATAGGATTAAGATTAACCTCTATCCAAATACTGATTTGGATTGGGATAACTCCCAAAATATTGGAAGGTTTCTTAATCAAGAAGAAAGAGGAGAAAACCCTAGCAGAAATATCATATTTCGAACTAGGGGGTTTGAGTAAGCAAGAAACACATCCTGCAATCTGAGATTTGATCTCTCACAAACTCCAGAGAGAAGAGACAATTCTGCCCTCTTCGTCCCTGGACTTCTCCTCCTTCAGCCGCCGGCACTACTTGTTGGAAGATTGGATCTTTGCAGCAACAGGAAGTCAAGAAAGCAGTTATTGACAATAGTCTTGCAAGAAAGACACTAGGATTCGGTGTTCATGGTTTCCAGAGGGTTCTTGTGAAGAATCCAGTTGTAGGACGCACCCTGTTGGTTTTGTTCCATCCACAGCTGTGTCATCTTCAGCAGGAGCGGATCTTGGTCACTTCTTTGGGCCTGAACACCAACTTTGGGAGATATTATTTCTCCGGATCAGGTATAATCCTTCCTGTTTCCTTTTGGTTCAGATCTGGTTTGTTTATGGTTCAAGTAGGATCCTTGAATAATGTATTCTAAATTTAGGGAATATGATTCCCAGTTGGAAGAATGTAGGAATTTTTTTTGAAATTCGCCCCCCATTCCGCACCTTTCTTGGCATCCATTAGATGGATCCTACCATTCTTTCAATGGTATCAGAGCCACAGGTTCGAATCTTGAACCAAAAGAAAATCAGATCTAACCCTGATTGCTTTCCTTTTTTTTCAAGAAATGGTTTCTTGTTAAGGGCGTTTGATCTGAAATTAATTTTGTTAAATCCAAAAATTTATTTAGAATTGTTCTTTATTTATTTTTGATTTAATGGACTATTCGAACCTGGAGATCGCAGTGCAGTTTTGGCGCAGATAGTTTTGCGCACCCTTTTTTCTTCCTTTTATTATTATTCGGTCTATAAATAATTTTCTTTTCTAGACTGAATGTATAGGATTTGATCAAGAATATAATTAATTAATAGAAATAGGATTTTTGTTTTTTATTTATTTTCTTGATTAAAGAAGAAGGAAGAAGATGGCGGCGCTAGAGATTTGCAGATGGAGAAATCGCATACTGCGATTTACAGTTTATGAAACTGTAACTTTTGTAATTAACCTCTGTTTTGCAGGTGGTACGAATAGTCCATATTTTTTATTTGTGATTGTCTAAAATAAAAAATTATTAATTTCAGATCTCTCTTGAATTAATTCTTGAATTGAAAATCAGTTTTGGACCTTTTCGGACTAGATTGGACCAAAATTGTTTGGACCGAATCTGAGATTCGAAGGGGGCTGTTTTTCAGTCCATATTTCTCACACTGATTATTCCAAATCTGATGTTCAATTACAGGGATTAATTCGGCCCACCTGTAAAGCCCAGTTTTAAAGGGTTAAAACTGCAAAAGCCCATTGTCGTGAGAAAAGCTGTATGGGCCAAACTGCTAACTGCAATTCAGCCCATACACCTAGTAAACATTAATTGTTAATGCTTTAAGTTTTAAATGGGCCATTCGATGGGCTTTACAGTAGTTAATTGATTGGATCAATTCTTCCTTTACATGTGATGTTTGGATGTATGATGTGCTGCGACCATGGGCCATAAGCACTTGGCCCATGTTAACTCGTTAGTGGCTCTTGCACACACCATGGCTGAATGCACATCATTGCCATGGTGTCCCTTAAGGTCATTGGATGACCCCTCTCCACTTGGTGGGCCCCACAACCTTGAAAAGGGATGCGTATGGAACCCCTAGCCGATTGAGGCCCACCAGAAATTTGGCTTTATGAAAGTCAGTGGGAGCCACTTTGATTTGACCTAAATTAGAACTAGGGCGTAAATTTTGTTCCCTCCAAGCAAATACAAGTGCGTGTGATAGGGAGATCCATTTGATGGACTCTCTAAAGGCCTTCCATCATTAGCACAATGATGGGTCCATCAGTAATTAGGAAATGCACCATAAAATTGGGCTATCCATTTGCTGTTGGATCTGTTAGAGTGTTTCATTAGATGATAGGGGCGTCATAGACCGATGTGGGAGGTGCTTCACCAGAAAATGGGAACTCTCTCACGGTACCTTGGCATAACCTGAATATGATGGGTGTGCACTCACTGGACAGAAAGGTTTACCTAAAAACGGCTCTGAACCTTGTCTGACAGAGGCCAAAGGGAAACTCATCTGATGAGTGGATATGATCCATCACAGAAAAGTGGTGGGGTTATGCAGCTGAAATAGTTGGCTTCACACACCCTATGTGATTTCCCACATTTCCAGAGACATTCCGTCATCTCCATCACTGAGAAGGGAGGGAAAATCTCAGAGATAAACAAATGAGAATGGAACATAGATTAAAAGCCATATCTATGTAGGTAACGTGAATCAATCTAAGGTTGTGGACTAACGTTTTTGCTGTTTTATCAGAAAATGGAAAACGGCCAATTTGCAGAGCTTCTAGATGATAACAAGCTTAAGAGCCCAAATTATGTCGATTAGTACAAAAATCTTATGCTGGTCCTAACTTCTGAAAAGTTAGATAAGGTGGTGAAAAATCCTGCCCTGGAATGTTTGGGTGATAGGGCTTCTGAGGCCCGTAGGAGGGACTATCAAGATTGGGAGGATAAGAACTCCCTAGCCCGCTGCTTTTTCATTGCCTCATTAGACAACTCAATACAGAGGCAGTTCAATCAGATTGAACTAGCCAAGGACATATTGGATAGTCTAAGAACAATGTATGAAGAGCAGAACCGTTCTACTCGACAGAAGGTCCTAAAATTGTTCATAACCGCGCAAACGTCCAAGGGGCAGAAAGTTCATGACCATTGTCTTCGGATGATGGGATACATGGGATACATTAACGAACTTGAAGCCCTTGGATCTGGGCTAGATCTTGGCACGCAAGTGGATGCCATCCTGAATTCTTTGCCCTCTTCCTTCAATGCGTTCATTATGAACTACAATATGTATAAGCTGAATTTCAGCGTCCAGAAACTCAGCAATATGTTATAGAGGGCCGAGGATCTTTTAAAGAAGGATGAGCCTATGGTTATACTTGTTGAAGCTAACATATCGGGCAAGAAAAAGAGAAAGGCAAAGAAGCCTTAGAAGAAAGCTGCCATACCCAAGAAACAGAAGAAGAACAAGGCATCGGATGTCTGTCACTTCTGCAAACGGACCGGCCACTGGAAGAGGAACTGTCCTGCCTACCTGGAATCTAAGAAAGGTAACATTGAAACTTGTGTCATAGAAACTAATATGTTAGTTACTTCTGTGTCCTGGTGTGTTGACTCCGAAGCTTCAACTCATGCGTGTAACTCACTGCAGGGGTTCAAAGTTAGCAGAAGATTGAATGATGGCGAGGTGACACTATTCTTGGAAATGACTGCAAGTGTTGCAGCTGCGGCGATAGGAAACGTAGAATTAGTTTTTAGAGAAGGAGTCATTGTACTTAAAGATTGTCTTTATGTACAGAACTTGAGAAGAAATTTAATTTCTGTTTCTAAACTGTGTGCTGATGGATATACTGTTTATTTTAGTAATATGATTACTGTTAAACGGAATAACAAATTCATTGCATGCGGGGAACTGGAGAATGGTCTCTATGTTCTACATCCTTCTCTAGAAACTAACCTAACCAAAACGACGTCGGTCGAAAATCCCAAGAAAAGGAATCGTGATACAGTTAATCGCACGTGCCTCTGGCATTACCGACTTGGCCATATCGGTATTGACCGAATCACAAGACTGGTAAAGGATGGTCCTTTGGATTTTTCTAACCGTAGAAAATCTTCCCACTTGTGAGCCTTGCCTTCAAGGTAAGATGACTAAGCGGCCATTTGACGGTAAGCCTGAAAGATCTGGAGGCACACTTGACCTAATACATACTGATGTATGTGGTCCCCTGAGTGTTAGGACACAGAATCAACACGTGTACTTCATCACCTTTACAGATGATTTTTCATGATATGGTTACGTGTACCTAATGAGACACAAATCTGAATCCTTTGAAAAGTTCAGAGAGTTTAGACAGGAAGTCGAGAAACAGTTAGGGAGAGAAGTTAAGGCCCTTCGATCGGATCGAGGTGGCAAGTATTTCTCTGACAAATTCGGGGACTACTTAAAGGACAATGGGATAGTGTCACAACTAGCTCCTCCTGCTACACCACAACTCAACAGTGTTTTAGAGAGGAGGAATAGGACTTTGTTGGACATGGTCCGGTCACTTCTCGTACGCTCAGAATTACCCACATCCTTTTGGGGATATGCATTAGAGACTGCTATCTACGTGTTGAATCGGGTTCCAACCAAATCAGTTCCAAAAACTTCATATGAACTATGGACCGGAAGGAAGCCAAGTGTAAGACACTTGAAGATTTGGGGTTGTCCTGCACACGTTAGAAGAAGAAGTGCAGACAAGTTGGAATCCAAAACCAGTCGTTGCCTATTTATAGGCTACCCAAAGGATTCAGTGGATTATCAATTCTATGACCCAAGTGAGCAGAAAGTGTTCTGCAGTCGAAACACCCAATTCTTAGAATTTGAATACATCATGGACACTCACCGTCAGGAAATAGTTCTTGATGAGGAGAGCTCATGAGCAGTGGGAGATGTCTCACAAGTTCCAGGTAGTGACCAACCTTGAAGGTCCACCCGGGTATCCAGACCACTAGTCTGATATTGTTATGACCAGGATACCTACCTGGTGGAAGCCTTGACTAGTGAAGAAGATCCCGTGACTTACGCAGAAGCTATGTTAGACATAGATTCCCAAAAATGGGTGGAGGCCATGAGAGCATAAATGGACTCACTGGAGACCAATGGAGTCTGGACTCTAGTGGATCCGCCCTCCAGGGTAAAAGCAATTGGTTGCAAATGGATCTACAAGAGGAAGAAGGGACCCGATGGCAGGATTGAGACCTACAAAGCTCGCTTGGTGGCGAAAGGGTATATTCAGAAAGAAGGCATCGATTATGAGGAAACCTTTTCGCCCGTGGCCATGCTTAAATCAATTGGGATCCTGCTAGATATAGCAGCATACCATAACTACGAGATTTGGCAAATGGATGTGAAAACCGCGTTCCTGAATGGAGATCTTAGTGAAGATATCTACATGCAGCAGTTGCAAGGTTTTATTGCTACTGGTCAGGAACACATGGTATGTAAATTCAACAGATCCATATATGGACTTAAGCAGACTTCTAGGAGTTGGAACATCCATTTTGATTATGCCGTCAAAACGTTTGACTTTGAGCAGAATCCGGATGAGCCTTGTGTTTACATACAAGAAGTCCAATGGGGATAAGATTACTTTTTTAGTATTGTACGTGGACAATATCCTACTCATTGGGAATGATGTAGGAATGTTGACTTCGGTCAAGGTATGGCTATCACAGCAGTTCTCCATGAAAGATCTTGGAGAAGCTTCCTACATACTAGGTCTTCGACTCTATAGAGATAGATTGAAGCGGATAATTGGATTGTCCCAGGCTGCTTACATTGACAAAATTGTCAAAAGATACAGTGTGGAAAACTCCAAGAAAGGAAATGTTCCTTTCAGACATGGAGTAACTCTCTCCAAGAAGATGTCTCCCAAGACTTCTGAGGAGATTGATGGCATGAGAGACGTTCACTATGCCTCAGCCGTAGGGAGCATCATGTATGCCATGCTGTGCACTCGCTCGGACATAGCTCAGGCGGTGAGTGTGGTAAGCAGATGCCAGGCTAACCCAGGGCAAGAGCATTGGATTGTTGTGAAGAACATACTTAAATACCTTCGAAGGACATAAGAGTTTTGTTTGGTATTCGATGGTAGTTCACTACAAGTTTTGGGGTATACAGATGTCGATTTCTAGTCAGATCCAGATGATAGAAAGTCTATGTCTGGATAAATTTTCACGATAGGATCGTGTATTGTTTTCTAAATGACAACAAATAGAGGTCCTGAGTAGCAAATTATTAGTCCACAACCCAAGCCGAGCGCATTGCCATAAGTGAGGTTGCCTTATGAATGAAGGTGTTCATTTCTGAATTTGGAATTCAGTACATCACCCATTCCACTGTTGTATAACAACACTGGACCTACGGGAGGATGATATTAAGAGGTAGCATCAGCGGACAATGTGGTAGACCCATTGACTAAGCCAATGACACAGAAGGTGTTTGAGAAACACATGGAAAGTATGGTACTCCAGCTTGTACCAGATTGGACCTAAGTGCAAGTGGGAGCTGTTAAACAGTCTTGTATGCCCTTAGCTTCAATCGGATTTGATGTACTTTTATTATTTAGTGGAAATAAATTAAAGTGCATGTTTGATTCATATTGTTGGGTATAATTCTATGTAAGACCCTAAAACTGGACACTTATAGAAACTTGTGTTAGTTTTAAATGTTCACAGCCATTGCATAAGTCTGGGGAGATTTATCCTACCAAGGCTGATATTGGTGTGCCACCAAATGTTGGGATGGCTTGTTTCGGCCATCAGGGTAAGACCCAAGGCACATGCAGAATGGGATGGCTTGAACCCTTGAACTGGACCAGATTTCCAGTATTGCCCTAGACCTTGGAGACAGATGGGCAAAACTAGAAAGTTACACCTGACCCCTAGACTCGATTATGACACATCACTAGGTGTCGGATCGGGCTGTCTTTGATGTGTCAATCAGTAAGATCCTTAGTGGGGGTCAAAACCTGGACATGTTGGGGCAATATGAGAATTCATCTGAGTGAGTGGTCATAGTGACAGGATCAGCCCCTTTGTCGGACAATGGTAATGATCGGTAATGCACTCTCTCTGATGGAAACCAAACTGCCGGCAGTTGATTTCAATCGTTGGAATTTTGTTTTGCAAAATAAGATATATATATATATATATATGTATATGTACGGTTTCAAAAGATTTGCAAAAGGTTTTAATTCCTGGGATCCATGTGAGTAGAGAGTGCGGCACTGTTCCTTGTAGCCGAGGGATAGGTCTTCTCTTGTCGGGCAGTGCATGATCATTAAGGGCTGAGAGGTTAAGTGTAAGACCATTTAGGATAATAACTGATGGGCTAATCTTGCACCTGCTCACAGTCCCTGGGTTTTTATAAGATGGCTTGGCCCAGGGACCACTTAATGTATGTGTTGGGCCCAAAGGGTCCATGTGATGGGCTCAAGGGGGTCACTGAGTCTTTTAGTGAATTCGGCTGGGCCTTGTAATAAAGGCTGGGCCGAACCCATGTGGCTGGTGTGTAGATCAATGCTTGGGTCTCATGCCATACAAAGAAGCCCAACTGGGTAGCATGTTGGAAACTAGTTAAACACTGAACACTTAATGGGTCAAAAGCTCATTTCGAACTGGGCTGATATGATCACCAGTTCATAGGGTGAATCTGAGATTAGTGTTAGTAAAAGGATTGGGTCTTTGACCTTATCCACTCTAAGAGACCAAATTCAAATTAGATTTGAATCATAAACTGAACTAGATCAGAACCAAAAAGGAGTAGGAGAGGATTATACCTGATACGGAGAAATAGTATCCCCCAACGAAAGTATTCACACCCAAGGAAGGATCCAAAGACTGCTCCCATTGAAGATGGCGCAGTGCAGGATGGAGCAGAATCAACAGTGTTCTTCTCCAAGAAATTTGTACTTCACAAGAATCAACAAAATGGCACGTGAGCACAGCTTTCTATCAATTCTTTCTCAAAGAACTGATGTCAAGATCGAATCTTTACTTCTCCCACAACTAGAGATCGAACTGGCAAACAGGGTGGCAAGAACAGGGAGGCAGCAAGAAAGAAATTTGCAGGGATGCTTAATTCTTCCTTCTTGATTTCAGCACCGAAAGAGGATCTAAGTGTGTGTCTTATAAAGGCTGCCGCCCCCTCCTTCTTTTGTTAACCTAAAAGATCAGCTCCTAATCCAATTAGGAGCTGCTTATCCAAATCCTAATTGGATCAGCCTTCTCTTTAGGTGATAAGGATAAACCCTTATCTTATTTGAAGATTAGATCAGCTTTCTCCTAATCTCATTAGGAGGTTTTTAGATCTGAATCACATTCAAATCTGGACTCTCTGAGTGGATAGGGTCAAGACCCTATCCTATCAGCTAATCCATCTCAGAATTCGCCCCATAGTTAACTAATTAAATAGTCCAATTTGAAATGGGCTTTAGGCCCATTAGGCTTATGTACTCACTTAACCTTCCTTATTGTTGCCCAGTTAGGCTTCCTTGCATGACATGGGACCCAAGCATTGATCTACACATCAGCCACATGGGTTCAGCCCAGCTTTTGTCATAAAGCTTGGCCAAAGTTGTGGACAGTGCACCCCCTGAAACCCATCAAATGGGCTCTATGGGTCCAATACTTACCCTAAGTGGTCCCTGGGCCAAGCCACCTTGTAACACCCGGGGACTGTGGGCAGATGCAAGATTAGCCCATCAGGTATTATCCTCAATGGCATGGGATCCAAGCTTATGTACTCACTTAACCTTCCTTATTGTTTCCCAGTTAGGCTTCCTTGCATGGCATGGGACCCAAGCATTGACCTACACATCAGCCACATGGGTCCGGCCCAGCCTTTGTCATAAGGCCTGGCCAAAGTTATGGACAATGCACCCCCTGAAACCCATCAAATGGGCTCTATGGGCCCAACACTTATCCTAAGCGGTCCCTAGGCCAAACCACCTTGTAACACCCAGGGACTGTGGGCAGATGCATGATTAGCCCATCAGGTATTATCCTCAATGGTCTTACACTTAACCTCTCAGCCCATAATGATCATACACTGCCCGACAAGAAAGGCCCTCTCCCTTGGCTGCAAGGAACAGTGTTGCACTCTCTACTTATATGGATACGAGAATTAAAACCTTCTTCCAAACATTTTAGAAACCATAATATATATACTTTTATATCTCATATAAAATATATTTTGCAAAACAAATCTCAACGATTGAAATCGGCTGCCGGCAGTCTTGGTTTCCATTAGTGAGAGTGCATCCCTGATCATTACCTTTGTCTGACATAGGGGCTGATCGTATCACAATGATCACCCACTCAGATGAATTCTCAGACTGTCCCAACATACCCAGGTTTTGACTGTTAGATAGTCTTGTATGCCCTTAGTTTCAATATGATTTGATGTACTTTTTTTATATAGTGGAAATAAATTAAAGTGCATGTTTGATTCATATTGTTTGGTATAATTCTATGTAAGACCCTAAAACTGGACAATTATAGAAACTTGTGTTAGTTTTAAATGTTCACAGCCATTGGATAAGTCTGGGGAGATTTATCCTACCAAGGCTGATACTGATGTGCCACCAAGTGTTGGGATGGCTTGTTTCGGCCATCAGGGTAAGACCCAAGGCACATGCAGTATGGGATTGCTTGAACCCATGAACCGGACCAGATTTCCAGTATTGCCCTAGACCTTGGAGACAGATGAAAAAACTAGAAAGTTACACCTGACCCCTAGACTCGATTATGACACATCAGTAGGTGTCGGATCGGACTATCTTTGGTGTGTCAATCAGTGAGATCCTTAGTGAGGGTCAAAACTTGGACATGTTGGGGTAGTCTGAGAATTCATCTGAGTGAGTGGTCATAGTCATAGGATCAGCCCCTTTGTTGGACAATGGTAATGATCGGTAATGCACTCTCTCTGATTGAATCCAAACTGCCGGTAGTTGATTTCAATCGTTGGATTTCGGTTTTGCAAAATAAGATATATATATATATATATGTGTGTGTGTGTGTATGTACGGTTTCAAAAGATATGTAAAAGGTTTTAATTCCTGGGATCCATGTGAGTAGAGAGTGCGGCACTGTTCCTTGCAGCCGAGGGAGAGGTCTTCTCTTGTCGGGCAGTGCTTGATCATTAAGGGCTGAGAGATTAAGTGTAAGACCATTTAGGATAATAACTGATGGGCTAATCTTGCACCTGCCCACAGTCCCTGGGTTTTTATAAGATGGCTTGGCCCAGGGACCACTTAATGTAAGTGTTGGGCCCAAAGGGTCCATGTGATGGGCTCAAGGGGGTCACTGAGTCTTTCAGTGAATTCGGCTGGGCCTTGTAATAAAGGCTGGGCCGAACCCATGTGGCTGGTGTGTAGATCAATGCTTAGATCCCACGCCATACAAAGAAGCCCAACTGGGCAGCAGGTTGGAAACTAGTTAAACACTGAACATTTAATGGGTGAAAAGCCCATTTCGAACTAGGCTGATATGATCACCAGTTCATTGGGCGAATCTGAGATTAGTGTTAGTAAAAGGATTGGGTCTTTGACCTTACCCACTCTAAGAGACCAAATTCAAATTAGATTTGAATCTGGTAACCTTCTGAAAAGATCTGGAGTTAACTAACTTAATCTGTAGATAGGATTAAGATTAACCTCTATCCAAACACTGATTTGGATTGGGATAACTCCCAATATATTGGAAGGTTTCCTAATCAAGAAGAAAGAGGAGAAAACCCTAGCAGAAATATCATATTTCGAACTAGGGGGTTTGAGTAAGCAAGAAACACATCCTGCAATCTGAGATTTGATCTCTCACAAACTCCAGAGAGAAGAGACAATTCTGCCCTCTTCGTCCCTGAACTTCTCCTCCTTCAGCCGCCGCCACTACCTATTGGAAGATTGGATCTTTGCAGCAACAGGAAGTCAAGAAAGCAGTTATTGACAATAGTCTTGCAAGAAAGACACTAGGATTCGGTGTTCATGGTTTCCAGAGGGTTCTTGTGAAGAATCCAGTTGTAGGACGCACCCTGTTGGTTTTGTTCCATCCACAGCTGTGTCATCTTCAGCAGGAGCGGATCTTGGTCACTTCTTTGGGCCTGAACACCAACTTTGGGAGATATTATTTCTCCGGATCAGGTATAATCCTTCCTGTTTCCTTTTGGTTCAGATCTGGTTTGTTTATGGTTCAAGTAGGATCCTTGAATAATGTATTCTAAATTTAGGGAATATGATTCCCAGTTGGAAGAATGTAGGAAATTTTTTTGAAATTCGCCCCCCATTCCGCACCTTTCTTGGCATCCATTAGATGGATCCTACCATTCTTTCAATGGTATCAGAGCCACAGGTTCGATTCTTGAACCAAAAGAAAATCAGATCTAACCCTGATTGCTTTCCTTTTTTTTCAAGAAATGGTTTCTTGTTAAGGGCGTTTGATCTGAAATTAATTTTGTTAAATCCAAAAATTTATTTAGAATTGTTCTTTATTTATTTTTGATTTAATGGACTATTCAAACCTGGAGAGCGCAGTGCAGTTTTGGTGCAGATAGTTTTGCGCACCCTTTTTTCTTCCTTTTATTTTTATTCGGTCTATAAATATTTTTTTTTCTAGACTGAATGTATAGGATTTGATCAAGAATATAATTAATTAATAGAAATAGGATTTTTGTTTTATATTTATTTTCTTGATTAAAGAAGAAGGAAGAAGATGGCGGCGCTGGAGATTTGCAGATGGAGAAATCGCATACTGCGATTTACAGTTTATGAAACTGTAACTTTTGTGATTTACCTCTGTTTTTTAGGTGGTACGAACAGTCCATATTTTTTATTTGTGATTGTCTACAATAAAAAATTATTAATTTCAGATCTCTTTTGAATTAATTCTTGAATTGAAAATCAGTTTTGGACCTTTTCGGACTAGATTGGACCAAAATTGTTTGGACCGAATCTGAGATTCGAAGGGGGCTGTTTTTCAGTCCATATTTCTCACACTGATTATTCCAAATCTGATGTTCAATTACAGGGATTAATTCGGCCCACCTGTAAAGCCCAGTTTTAAAGGGTTAAAACTACAGAAGCCCATTGTCGTGAGAAAAGCTGTATGGGCCAAGCTGCTAACTGCAATTCAGCCCATACACCTAGTAAACATTAATTGTTAATGCTTTAAGTTTTAAATGGGCCATTCGATGGGCTTTACAGTAGTTAATTGATTGGATCAATTCTTCCTTTACATTTGATGTTTGGATGTATGATGTGCTGCGACCATGGGCCATAAGCACTTGGCCCATGTTAATTCGTTAGTGGCTCTTGCGCACACCATGGATGAATGCACATCATTGCCATGGTGTCCCTTAAGGTCATTGGATGACCCCTCTCCACATGGTGGGCCCCACAACCTTGAAAAGGGATGCGTATGGAACCCCTAGCCGATTGAGGCCCACCAGGAATTTGGCTTTATGAAAGTCAGTGATAGCCACTTTGATTTGACCTAAATTAGAACTAGGGCGTAAATTTTGTTCCCTCCAAGCAAATACAAGTGCGTGTGATAGGGAGATCCATTTGATGGACTCTCTAAAGGCCTTCCGTCATTAGCACAATGATGGGTCCATTAGTAATGAGGAAACGCACCATAAAATTGGGCTATCCATTTGCTGTTGGATCTGTTAGAGTGTTTCATTAGATGATAGGGGCGTCATAGACCGATGTGGGAGGGCTTCACCAGAAAATGGGAACTCTCTCACGGTACCTTGGCGTAACCTGAATATGATGGGTGTGCACTCACTGGACAGAAAGGTTTACCTAAAAACGGCTCTGAACCTTGTCTGACAGAGGCCAAAGGGAAACTCATCTGATGAGTGGATATGATCCATCACAGAAAAGTGGTGGGGTTATGCAGCTGAAATAGTTGGCTTCACACACCCTATGTGATTTCCCACATTTCCAGAGACATTCCGTCATCTCCATCACTGAGAAGGGAGGGAAAATCTCAGAGATAAACAAATGAGAATGGAACATAGATTAAAAGCCATATCTATGTAGGTAACATGAATCAAACTAAGGTTGTGGACTAACGTTTTTGCTGTTTTATCAGAAAATGGCAAACGGTCAATTTGCAGAGCTTCTAGATGATAACAAGCTTAAGAGCCCAAACTATGCCGATTAGTACAAAAATCTTATGCTGGTCCTAACTTCTGAAAAGTTAGATAAGGTGGTGAAAAATCCTGCCCTGGAATGTCTGGGTGATAGGGCTTCTGAGGCTCGTAGTAGGGACTATCAAGATTGGGAGGATAAGAACTCCCTAGCCCGCTGCTTTGTCATTGCCTCATTAGACAACTCAATACAGAGGCAGTTCAATCAGATTGAACTAGCCATGGACATATTGGATAGTCTAAGAACAATGTATGAAGAGCAGAACCATTCTACTCGACAGAAGGTCCTAAAATTGTTCATGACCGCGCAAATGTCCAAGGGGCAGAAAGTTCATGACCATTGTCTTCGGATGATGGGATACATTAACGAACTTGAAGCCCTTGGATCTGGGCTAGATCTTGGCACGCAATGGGATACATTAACCAACACCTATCCTAAGCAGTCCTTAGGCCAAACCACCTTCTAACACCCAGGGACTGTGGGTAGATGCAAGATTAGCCCATTAGGTATTATCCTCAATGGTCTTACACTTAACCTCTCAGCCCATAATGATCATACACTGCCCGACAAGACAGGCCCTCTCCCTTGGCTGCAAGGAACAGTGTTGCACTCTCTACTTATATGGATCCGAGAATTAAAACCTTCTTGCAAACATTTTAGAAACCATAATATATATACTTTTATATCTCATATAAAATATATTTTGCAAAACAAATCTCAACGATTGAAATCGGCTGCCGACAGTCTTGGTTTCCATTAGTGAGAGTGCATCCCCGATCATTACCTTTGTCTGACAAAGGGGCTGATCATGTCACTATGATCACCCACTCAGATGAATTCTCTGACTGTCCCAACATACCCAGGTTTTGACTCTTAGATAGTCTTGTATGCCCTTAGTTTCAATATGATTTGATGTACTTTTTTTATTTAGTGGAAATAAATTAAAGTGCATGTTTGATTCATATTGTTTGGTATAATTCTATGTAATACCCTAAAACTGGACAATTATAGAAACTTGTGTTAGTTTTAAATGTTCACAGCCATTGGATAAGTCTGGGGAGATTTATCCTGCCAAGGCTGATACTGATGTGCCACCAAGTGTTGGGATGGCTTGTTTCGGCCATCAGGGTAAGACCCAAGGCACATGCAGTATGGGATTGCTTGAACCCATGAACCGGACCAGATTTCCAGTATTGCCTTAGACCTTGGAGACAGATGGGAAAAACTAGAAAGTTACACCTGACCCCTAGACTCGATTATGACACATCACTAGGTGTCGGATATGACTATCTTTGATGTGTCAATCAGTGAGATCCTTAGTGAGGGTCAAAACCTGGACATGTTGGGGTAGTCTGAGAATTCATCTGAGTGAGTGGTCATAGTCATAGGGTCAGCCCCCTTTGTTGGACAATGGTAATGATCGGTAATGCACTCTCTCTGATGGAATCCAAACTGCCGGTAGTTGATTTCAATCGTTGGATTTTGGTTTTGCAAAATAAGATATATATATATATATATATGTGTGTGTGTGTATGTACGGTTTCAAAAGATATGTAAAAGGTTTTAATTCCTGGGATCCATGTGAGTAGAGAGTGCGGCACTGTTCCTTGCAGCCAAGGGAGAGGTCTTCTCTTGTCGGGCAGTGCTTGATCATTAAGGGCTGAGAGATTAAGTGTAAGACAATTTAGGATAATAACTGATGGGCTAATCTTGCACCTGCCCACAGTCCCTGGGTTTTTATAAGATGGCTTGGCCCAGGGACCACTTAATGTAAGTGTTGGGCCCAAAGGGTCCATGTGATGGGCTCAAGGGGGTCACTGAGTCTTTCAGTGAATTCGGCTGGGCCTTGTAATAAAGGCTGGGCCGAACCCATGTGGCTGGTGTGTAGATCAATGCTTAGATCCCACGCCATACAAAGAAGCACAACTGGGCAGCAGGTTGGAAACTAGTTAAACACTGAACATTTAATGGGTGAAAAGCCCATTTCGAACTAGGCTGATATGATCACCAGTTCATTGGGCGAATCTGAGATTAGTGTTAGTAAAAGGATTGGGTCTTTGACCTTATCCACTCTAAGAGACCAAATTCAAATTAGATTTGAATCTGGTAACCTTCTGATAAGATCAGGAGTTAACTAAATTAATCTGCAGATAGGATTAAGATTAACCTCTATCCAAATACTGATTTGGATTGGGATAACTCCCAATATATTGGAAGGTTTCTTAATCAAGAAGAAAGAGGAGAAAACCCTAGCAAAAATATCAGATTTTGAACTAGGGGGATTGAGTAAGCCAGAAACACATCCGGCAATCTGAGATTTGATCTCTCATAGACTCCAGAGAGAAGAGATAATTCTACCCTCTTCGTCCCTGGACTTCTCCTCCTTCAGCCGCCGCCACTACCTATTGGAAGATTGGATCTTTGCAGCAACAGGAAGTCAAGAAAGCAGTTATTGACAATAGTCTTGCAAGAAAGACACTATGATTCGGTGTTCCTGGTTTCCAGAGGGTTCTTGTGAAGAATCCAGTGTGTAGGACGCACCCTGCTGATTCCGTTCCATCCACAGCTGTGTCATCTTCAGCAGGAGCGGATCTTGGTCACTTCTTTGGGCATGAACACCAACTTTGGGAGGTATTATTTCTCTGGATCAGGTATAATCCTTCCTATTTCCTTTTGGTTCAGATCTGGTTTGTTTATGGTTCAAGTAGGATCCTTGAATAATGTATTCTAAATTTAGGGAATATGATTCCCAGTTGGAAGAAGGTAGGAAATTTTTTTGAAATTCGCCCCCCATTCCGCACCTTTCTTGGCGTCCATTAGATGGATCCTACCATTCTTTCATTGACTCCCACTAAGGATCTCACTGATTGGTACATCAAAGATAGCCCAAGCTGACACCCAATGCAGTATCATAATCGAGTCTAGGAGTCGGGTGTCTTTCTAGTTTTGCCCATCAATCTCCAAGGTCCAGGGCAATACTGGAAATCTGGTTCAGTTCATAGATTTAATTAATCCTACACTGTATGTGCCTAGTGTCTCACCCTAGTAGCTGAGACAGGCCCACCCCAACCGACTAGGTGGCACCACAATGTCAGCCTTGTCAGGATAGGTCTCCCCAAACCGACCCACTGGCTATGAACATTCTAAACTAACACGAGTCTCATTAAGTGTTCAGTTTAAGGGTATTACATAGAAACATACCAAGGGAATGAATCAAATATGCACTTTTATTCATTTACAATAAACTCATAAAGTACATCATTCTGATTAAAGCTAAGGGCATACAAAACTGTCCAACAAATCTCTCATTCCTTCAACCCCTAGACTCGATTATCATACTGCACTAGGTGTTAGATTGGGCTGTCTTTGATATGCCAATCAGTGAGATCCTTAGAGGGGGTCAAAACCTGGGTATGTTGGGACAGTTTGAGAATTCATCTGAGTGGGTGATCATAGTGACAGGATCAACCGCTTTATCGGACAAAGTGAATGATCGGGGATGCACTCTCTCTGATGGAAACCTAAATTGTTGGCAGTTGATTTCAACCGTTGAAATTTGTTTTGCAAAATATATTTATATAGAGATATACATACATATATATATATATATATATAATGGTTTCAAAATGTTTGCAAAAGGTTTTAATTCTCGGGATCCATGTGAGTAGGGAGTGCAGCATTGTACCTTGCAGCCGAGGGAGAGGTCCTCTCTTGTCGGATAGTGTTTGATCATTATGGGCTGAGAGGTTAAGTGTAAGACCATTGAGGGTAATACCTGATGGGCTAACCTTGGATCTTCCCACAGTCCTTGGGTTTTTATAAGGTGGCTTGACCTAAGGACCATTTAGTGTAAATGTTGTGCCCATTAAGAGCCCATGGTGATGGATTTAGGGGTTCACTATCTCCTATAGTGAATTCGGCCAAGACTTGTAATAGAGATTAGGCTAAACCCATGTGGCTAATGTGTAGATCAATGTTTGGGTCCCACGCCATACAAGGATATCCAATTGGGCAATAGTTTGGAGGGTAAGTGAGTAGATGGACTTAATGGGCCTAAAGCCCAATTCGAATTGGCTTAATGAGATTAATTAAAATGGGGCGGTTCTGGGATTTAGATCAGTAGATAGGATAATGGATTATCCCTATCCGCTAAGAGAGTCCAGATCCAAATAAAGATTTGAATCAGGAAACTCCTAATTAGATTAGGAGGGTTGATCTTTATCTGTAAATAAGATAAGGGATTACCCTTATCTCTTAAAGAGAGTCCAGATCCAAATACAAGATTTGGATTAGGAAACTCCTAATGGAATTAGAAGAACCACTCTTTAAGGCTTCAAATAGAAGAGCAGGGTGAACCCTCAGTACATAACAGAAATCACAGTTTGACTGCATTGTCTCCTTCTCTCCTGCTCTTGCTGCCATACCAGTTCGATCTCCACCTATGGGAGCGATCAAGAAGAGTTCTTGATATTATCTTTTGGCAGAAAAGTTAATATGAAGTCGTGCTCACTAGCTCTCCATCAAATTCTTGTTGAAGAATTTGGTTCTTGCTGAAAAACCATCCTACTGATTCTGCTTCATCCTACACCTTGTCATCTTCGTTGGAAGTAGTCTTTGGATCTTTGAAAATGCAATTTTCAAATCAGTAGGATGTTTCTCTTTCTATCATGTGGGAATCACATTCCCTATTTTAGAAAATTGCATTTTCACATTCCCAACCTACCTATAGGGTTTAGCCATCCATATGATGGATCTCTCATCCCTTCACACACCTCACACCACCTTCAGGACACCCATAGGGAACTTCTATTACAAGATGATGCCCTTCGGTTTGAAGAATGTCGAGGCCACATATCGGAGAGCGATGACTAGTGTGTTCCATGACATTATTCACAAGGAGATCGAGTGTTACATAGATGACATAGTAGTCAAAGCAAGAAAAAGAGAAGACCACACTGAAGTTTTGAGGAAATTACTCACTAGATGCAGAGAGTTCAAGCTGAGATTGAATCCACTAAAGTGCGCATTTGAGGTACAATCAGAAAAGTTCCTAGCATACCAGGTAAATTAGAGTGGGATACACCTCGACGAAAGTAAGGTTAAAGCTATCCTAGACCTCCCACCGCCAGTAAATGTGTCCCAGTTAAAAACGTTCCTAGGAAAAGTCTCATGTTTAAGACGGTTCTTCCCCGGCCTTGCATACACAACTCTGCCATTGATGAAGTTAGTCAAGAAATCTGTTGAATTCAGATGGACTCAGGAGCATCAAAATACCTTTGAGAAATTAAAGACAACACTAGCTAGGGCACCGACGATGTCACCACCCAAAGATGGGCGAGAATTCAAAATATATATCGCAATAGGGGCAGAGGCCATAGGATGCCTATTAGCACAGGAGGATGATAGCAAAGTGGAACTCCCTGTCTATTACGCTAGTAGGACCCTAAAACCAGCGAAAAAGAATTATTCTCACATGGAGCAACAGTGCCTGGCCCTAGTCTTTGCTACACAAAAATTCAGGCACTACATTCTAGGGCAAAGGGTGAGGTTTATCGCACGAAATAATCCAATTAAGTTCTTCATGGACAAACCCCCCCTCTCTAGCAAACTTGCCAAATGGATGGTGCAGCTCAATGAGTATGCCATAGAGTACACATAGCCTAGAGCCATTAAGTGTTAGGCAGTGGCAGATCTATAGGCCACTTTTCCCTTGCACACCAATTTTCCTATATTAGACGAGATCCCTGGAGACATACCCATGGTCGCCCTAGCCTAAAGGAGAGAATGTGTCCTCACTTTCGACGAGAGTAGTACAAGAACATTGGTCGATGCTGGAGTAACCCTAACTTCACCTGAGGGACAAACTTTTGCTTACTCCTTTAAACTTCAATTCCCTTATTCCCACAATATAGCAGAATATGAAGGTCTGGTCCTCTACTTGATCAAGGCAATAAAAGCTAGCACAAAGAAGATAAAGATGATCGACAATGCCAAATTGGTGATCGAACAGCTCAATGGAAGCACAACAATGAAAGAACTAACCATTCTACCATATAGGACCTTGATCCAGAAGCTAATCCACAACCTGGATGTAGACTTCAAACACCAGAATATAGCCAAAAATAGGTTTGCTGACACATTAGCTACCTTAGGATCCAAGATGCAAGCTGTCCAAAGCCATTAGAAATTATTGTGCAATCAGTCGACAAATAATCAACTTTCACCCTGAGGGACGGGGTGGAAGAGGAACATAAAATAGTAGCAGATGATTGGACATACCAAATTATACAGAAGCTAAAGAGTCAGGCCATAGGGACACAAGACATCAAGTTAATCGCAAAAACCCAACTGGTGAACGGGGTACTGTACCATAGAGAATCAGACGACATAAGGATGAGGTGCCTAGGCAAATTGGAGGCCGAGTCAGTGCTGAATGAAGTGCATAAGGGCAGTTGTGGTGATGTTGCAAGCACCCTGTTATGCAAATTACAAAGACTAGGATATTATTAGCCTACGATAAAGTGGGATTCTACCAAGATTCAGAGAGTGCGACAAATGCATCCCATAGATAGATGGCAGAGATGTCTAGTAGTCTATGAAGAAGATTAGAGAAGGATATACGTAGACTACCTATGGGAACACACACTGCCCATTGACATTACATTGAGGAGGAAGTTATTGTCCAAAGTCAAGAGGTTCTATCTCCAAGACGGAGTGCTGTACCAAAAATCGCACGCAGGAAAACCCCTGGGATGCTTAGCTGGTGAAGAGATCAATGATGTATTAGAGGAAGCCCATAGCTCTGAACCTATAGCCCACCAAGGCCAACTCGCTCTACACAACCACATCCTACACCTAGGCTTCTACTGGCCAACTATAATGGAAGAGATGCAATGGCATGTGCGCCAATGCCACAAATGCCAAATCCACGGCGAAAGGATCCACCAACCTGCCAACACCCTTCACCCAGTTATCACACCTTGGTGATGAGAGTGTGAGTGCTATTAGGAGTCTCATTCCTGCAAGCCCATAACCCATAGTATAGGCTACTATGTATTAAAAATTGTAGACACAGGTGAGGATGATGAGACCATAAATGGTTATTGGTTGAAACCTTACTTTGATTAACTATGTACTTTTGTAATCACACAAACAAATGTATATGTTTTATTAATACATTCATGATGTTTTATATAACTCCTTTTTTCTTCAATAACTCATTAACCTATGATGAAGTCTAGCATTATAATTGTGATAAAGTTGTTCTACCCTTGTTAGACAGTGTATGCCCTTAGCTCCAATCAGAATGATGTACATTATGACATTTAATTTAAATGAATAAAGTACATATTTGATTCATGTTATTATGGTGTGTTTCTGCGTAATACCCTTAAACTGGACACATATGAGACTCGTGTTAGTTTAGAATCTTCACAGCCGTTGGATAGATTTGGGGAGATTTATCTTGCCAAGGCTGACACTGATGTGTCGCCAAGTTGGTTGGGGTGGCTTGTCTCAGCTGCCAGGGTGAGACCTGAGGTACATGCAGTGTGAGTTTTCTTGAAATCCTGAACCGGACCAGAATTCCAGTATTGCTTTGGACCTTGGAGATAGATGGGCAAAACTAGAATGTTACACCTGACCCTTAGACTCGATTATGATACTACACTAGGTGACGGATTGGACTATCTTTGATATGCCAATCGGTGAGATCCTTAGAGGGGGTCAAAACCTGGGTATGTTGAGACAGTCCAAGAATTCATCTAAGTGGATGATCATAGTGACAGGATCAGCCTCTTTGTTGGACAAAGTGAATGATCGGGGATGCACTCTCTCTGATGGAAACCTAAATTGCTAGCAATTGATTTCAGCCATTGAAATTTGTTTTGCAAAATATATTTATATAGAGATATACATATATATATTATGGTTTCAAAATGTTTGCAAAAGGTTTTAATTCCTGGAATCCATGTGAGTAGAGAGTGCAGCACTATACCTTGCAGCCGAGGGAGAGGTCCTCTCTTGTTGGGTAGTGTTTGATCATTATGGGCTGAGAGGTTATGTGTAAGACCATTGAGGGTAATACCTGATGGGATAATCTTGCATTTGCCCACTGTCCTTGGGTTTTTATAAGATGGCTTGACCCAATGACCATTTAGTGTAAATGTTGTGCCCATTAAGAGCCCATGGTGATGGATTTAGGGGTTCACTGTCTCCTACATTGAATTCGGCTAGGCCTTGTAACAGAGGCTGGGCTGAACCCATGTGGCTGATGTGTAGATCAATGTTTGGGCCCCACACCATACAAGGATAACCAACTGGGTAGCAGATTGAGGGGCTAGTGAGCACATAGACTTAATGGGCCTAAAGTCCAATTCAAACTGGCTTAATAAGATTAATTAAGAGAGGACGGTTCTGGGATTTAGATCAACAGATAGGATAAGAGATTATCCCTATCCACTCAAAGAGTCCAAATCCAAATAATGATTTGGATCGAGAAACTCCTAATTTGATTAGGAAGGCTGATCTTTATCTGTAGACAAGATAAAGGATTATCCTTATCTCTTAAAGAGAGTCCAAATCCAAATAAAAGATTTGGATTAGGAAACTCCTAATGCAATTAGGAGATGCTCTCTTTAAAGGCTATAAATAGAAGAGTAGGGCGAACCTCCCGATTATCTTACAGACTGATGAATTCTAGAGAGAGACAACACAGTTTGTGTCGTGCTGTCATAGGCACCCAAAAATGAAACCTATACTCCTAAAACAAATGCAATAGCGTGAGTAAGGATCGTTCCCATAGAGAGTATCTAGCCGAGTTTTTGTGTTGCGTGAAAAAGGATGGAGGGAAGGGGGTTTGTATGTAACGAAAACCAGAATTAAAAAGAAAGAAAACCAAATGAGAAGCAATGCAAATCAAGGTACTGAAATTAATCAAAAGTACGAGTCTTGGTCTAACTCAACATCCACCATTAGAATTTCACTACTGCTCATCGATGCAAAGATATATCAATTAAGACTTTGAATATTCATCGTAAGAATTATTTTTCTGTATCTCCCTAATCACAGTTAATTAGAAAACAAGTGATCTTCTTAACCCTTACTACTGAACAATCCCTAAACAACTATTAAAGATTTAATCCAGCAGTAGCCTTAAGCATTAGAGATTGATGAAGCTAAACAAAACAAGCACAAGCGGTTGCATTTAATTTAGTCGAGTGTTCTTCCTAAGATCTAACAATTTCTGATGCAGCAAATCATTAAACCCTAGTTGCTTCGCAAATTAGAGGGATCAAACAATTACGGATCTGATATCTAACCTAGCAATAGATTGCAATGAATAATAAACTAGTAGGCCTCCTAGCAATCAGATGAAACAATCATAAACATGAACATAGAAGAACATTCGATATTCAAAGCTTAAATCAAACAATAAAAATCAAATTAGATCTCATAGTTTTGCTGATTCTAAAGTTTTTGTTTCCTTCGACCAAGTATCAGAATTTAGCCACACAAGGTCATGGTAAAAACTCAAGAAAGAATTGGAGAGGAAGAAGAGAGGGGTGGCAGCCTAAGTCTGATTATCTTCTTTCTTGTTTTTCTTCTCCTCTTTTCTTATCTCTCTACTTCCCCCAAGAGAAGCCTACAAAATATCCTAAAATTTCTCTAGATAACAGTCTCCAAGTCTGACTTATCAAGAAAAAATTCAAAAATAAGATAAAACAAAGTTCTCATGTAAGTGGGAGAGTGGTGATTTCACATATGAAAACTTGCAGGCTAAGGAACGTTTTCAGCACGTCAGCAGTGCAGTTTCTGCTACTTCAAGCCTGATTTTGACCTCGATGCAGTTAGTATCTATCAACACTTAAAATATGAAAGTTGTAGAGCTTTTCCTTATCGTTCCAATTCATCTTTAATCATTTCAATCGGAGTTCGGATGAGAGAGTTATACCAAAATTACCACGCAGTTCCGAAACTATCCAGAATTACCCGATTAACTTTGTTTTTCACTTAACACTTCCATTTGTGCCCTAAATCAAAATATAAGAATAATGACTCTATTTAAGCACTAAATAAGTATAAAAGGATAAACATTAAGGGAGAAAAATATGATATTTTGCATTCTCATCAAATCCCCCCACACTTAGCTTTTGCTCGTCCTTGGGCAAACTCAAATTCACTTTCCCAAAAACACCAAGGTCACAGTGTCATCAGTAAAGAACAACTAAGCTCTTCAATACTCATATCACATCATGAACAAACATTCTTAACAACTTTCAATTACTTAGTAAGCGTTTTCACTTGAAGATGGAATAAACTAAATAGTAGACCCTCACGGAAATAAACACTCTACTCTCATGTTTGAAGGGTATGTGTTTCATTCAAATTCATTCCAATGGAAATGGTCTACCATAGGCTTGCATATCTTCTCATTCTCCACCACTGGGATTACATGCATAAAATGAATCAAAAGGACTTCTCAAGGATTGTAACGGGGCTTAGGATCAAGGTGGGAAATATTTGGGAATGTAGCTCAAAAGCCATCAAAACTAGTAGAGCAAAACTGAATCATCCAAAGCTCGAATGCATAAGACATGTAAAACCAACCACTCCATTCAGCAACTTCTTCAATTTTCCTTTAATGCATTTAAAGCATGTAAAACTCCTTCATTGGAAAAGAGATCATTCAAATGAACACTTTTTGTTTGTAATGAATGCACAAATTACACATATTTTATGAAGCTTTATGTAGGGTTTTTTATGCTAGATTGTGTGAATTTTACCCCAATTGAGTTTAATTTCAGGAAATCTTCAAGGGAAACCAATTCAGGAGAAAGAAAGCATAAAACAAGGAAAAATGAGCTAAATTGAAGGTAATTCAACCCAGCTAGAACAAAAGCCTAGCTGGGAGGTCAAGAGAGGGTCATTCGGCCCATGCAGCCCATGCTGCACTCTTTGGGAGATGCCCAAAGAGAGAGCCTAGCTACAGCCTTTCAAGGGAGCCTATTCGGCCCAGCAAGAAGGAAGCCCATTTGCAGCTCAAGAGCAGCCCAAATTGCAGCCCAAGAGAAGGTAGGGGCGGCAACTTCTAGAAAGTTCAAGAGAAGCTAGGGGCAGCAAATTTTAGAAGGTTCAAGAGAGGCTAAGGGTGGTAGCTTCTAGAAGTCTTGGAGTGTTGAAGGAAAAACTAATTAAGGAGGTTTCTTGGATGGAAAAAGGGGTTCAAACACTTTGAGACTTCAGCTATTTGGGGAGAAAACTCCTTGAGTTCAAATTCTTGGAGGGAGAAGAGAGAGATAGACGCAAGAGAGGAGAAGAAAGGAGATTCAAGCAAATTCAAGAGAAGAAGCTGAATTCAAGAGGAGAAGAAGCCATTGGAGATCTAGGCTGTTTCTTCCTTGATTTTGGTAATCGAATTCAGCTAGGGATGATATGTATTTTTCTCCATTAATTTTTCTTTCTTGTTGTAATTGAAGCATGAATTCTATAAATTCAGATTTGTAATTAGCTTTCTATGTAAATTCGAATAGAGTAGATGCAATCTTAATGTTTCTTGATTAGGAATTTGATTGTAAAATTGCTAGCTGAACTGTTGTTTTGTAATTTCTAATCTGTAACTTCAGATCTTGATTTTATAATGTATGAATTGCTTGAGAAATAGATTAAGCAACATTAATTCTGTTTGGTCGAACTGTTCTTAATTCTTTGAAGTTCTAGAGTGCTTGAGAAAGACTCTAGAATTTCGGATCTGCTAATCAAGAACCGAATTGAGTGTGTGATTAGAGATAACTTGCACAATTCGATTGGTGTTCATTTAGCTGAAATGATACCCTAGAATTGCTAGATTTTAATGCATGCATGAGGATTAGATCCTTGATAGAGATATAAAGACCATCACTCTTGCATAGATTGAACATGCACTTGATATAGGCTGTTCATTGCCTTGGGGTTTCACCAAACCAAGGCTGAATCCTAATCTACTCGAATGGCCTAGAGAACTAATTGCTGAATTGTTTCTGTTGAAATACTCAAACAAATCCAACAACAAATGGATAAACCATTTTCTGGTGCATTTCCTCATTAATGGACCCATCTTCATGCTAATGATGGAAGGCCTTTAGAGAGTTCATCATATGAATCTCCCTATCACATGCACTCATATTGCTTGAGGGAACAAGAATTATGCCCTGGCTTAATTTAGGTCAAACCAAAGTGGCTCCCACTGACTTTCATAAAGCCAGATTTCGGTGGGCCCTAATCGGCTAGGGTTCCGCACATATCTTCTTCAGGAGGTGTGGAGCCCACCACTGAGGGAGATCACCCAATGATCTTTAGGGACACCATGGCAATGGTGTGCATTTATCCATGGTGTGCGCAAGAGCCAATGTCGTATCTACATGGGACAAGTACTTATGGCCCATGAACGTTGCACATCTCACATCCATACATCACATGCAGGGATAAATTGATCCAATCAATTAAATATCTGTAAAGCCCATAATTAAAGCTCATTTTAATCCATAACATTAACAATTAACATTATCTAGGTATATGGGCCGAATTAGGGTTGAGTAGTTCGGCCCATATAGCTTTCTTGCAAAAGTGGACTTTTAGTAGTTTTAACAGTTTAAAATTGGGCCTTACAGGTTGGGCTGACTTAAAATCTTAATTAATTATCAATCCTTAGGCCCATCAGTGGGAAATTAGGGCTGACAATCAGCCTTGATCGAACCCTAGATTCGGCCCAACCATTTTGGACCAATTTGGTTCGAATAGGTCTAGGGTTTGATCTTTAATTAAAGATTTAATCCAAGAAAATGATCTGAAATTAAATACTGATTAAAGAAAAGCAAGAATCAGTCAAAGAGGGTTGTTCGCACATCACATCCTGCAAAACAGAGGTTAGATCATAGAATGCAGTTTCATAAACTACAAATCGTAGATAGCGATATTCCCATCTACAAAATCTCCTTCCTACACCGCCATCTTCGATCCAAAAATAATAAAATAGAAACCCTAAAAGTTCTCTTAATATTACACTAGATTGAATCCTATACATTCAGTCTAAAAAATAAAAAAAAAAATTATTTTACAAACCAAATGTAATAAATAAATCAAGAAAGTACAAAGTCGTAGTTTTTTGCACCAATCAAGATTTCGGTCTCCAGTTGTACGAACAAAACATAAATCAAGAAAATTATAAAGAACAATTCTAAATAAAATTCAGATTTATAAAATTTAATTTTAGACAATTTGCCCTCTATCTGGGAAACAATTTTCTAGAAAAAACCCTAATCTGCACAAATCGGGTAGAACGCCTTCTGCCCATTTGCGCAGGTTCAGGTCTGCATTAATTTGGTTCAAGACTTGAACCTAGCTCTGATACCACTGAAGGAATGAGAAATCCATCATATGGATGGCCGAACCCTGCAGGTAGGTTGGACGAAATTTCAAAAATTGTCTCTCTCCTCATCTGGGAATCACATTCCCTGTTTTAGAAAATCTGCATTTTCAATGATCAATCTTGAACCATAAACTGAACCAGATCTGAAACCAGAAGCAGGAGAGGGATATACCTGATACGGAGAAATAGTATCTCCCAATGGAGGTGTTCACACCCAAGGAAGGAACCAAAAACTACTCCCACCGAAGATGGCGAACTATAGGATAGAGCAGAATCAGCAGTGTTCGTCCAACGAACCAAACCCTTCACAAGAATTTACTAGAGGCTATGAGCACAACTTCAAATCAGCCTTTCTCCAAAGGCTGATATCAAGATCCAATCTTGATCATTCCTGCTTGAAAGAGGAGATCGAATTGGCAGTTATGGCAGCGGAAAGAAGGAGGCAGCAAGGAGAAAATAACGCACTCACTGGATGCTATTTCTCTCTCTAAATTTGAGAATGTGTTATTCTAAAGGCTGCCACCCCCTCCTCCTTTTATAACCTTAAAGGGATCAGCTCCTAATCCCATTACGAGTTGTTGATCCAAATCATATTTGGATCTAAATTCCCTTTAAAAGATAAGGATAGACCTTTATCTTATTTGTAGACTAGATCAGTCTTCTCCTAATCTTATCAGGAGGTTTCCAGATCCAAATCTGTATTCAGATTTGGACTCTTTGAGTGGATAGGGTAAGACCCGATCCTATCTACTAATCTAATATCAGATTTGCCCCTTCATTTAACTGATCAAATCAGCCCAGTTCAAAATGGGCATTAGGCCCAATAAGTATATGTGCTCACTTAGCCTTCCAAACTGCTACCCAGTTGGGCTTCCTTGTATGCCATGAGACCCAAGCATTGATCTACACATCAGCCACAAGGGTTCAGCCCAGCCTTTGTTACAAGGCCTAGCCGAATTCACTGGAAAACCCAATGAACCCCCCGAGCCCATCACATGGACTCTATGAGCCCAACACTTACACTAAGTGGTCCCTGGGCCAAGCCACCTTGTAACACCCAGGGACTATGGGTAGATGCAAGATTAGCCCATCAGGTTTACTCTCAATGGTCTTACACTTAACCTCTTAGCCCATAATGATCGAACACTGCCCAACAAGAGAAAACCTCTCCCTCGGCTGCAAGGAATAGTGTTGCACTCTCTGCTCACATGGATCCCGGGAATTTTGTAAAACAATTTTCAACGATTGAAATCGACTACCGGTAGTCTTGATTTCCATTAGAGAGAGTGCATCCCCAATCATTACCTTTGTTCGACAAAGGGGCTGATCCTATCACTATGATCACCCACTCAGATGAATTCTCAGACTGTCCCAACATACCCACATTTTGACCCCCTCTAAGGATCTCACTGATTGGCATATCAAAGACAACCCAATCCGATACCTAGTGCAGTATTATAATCAAGTCTAGGGGTTAGGTGTAAGCTTTCAGTTTTGCCCATCAATCTCCAAGGTCCAGGGCAATACTGGAAATCAAATATGCACGAGTCTCATAAGTGTCCAGTTTAATTGTATTACACAGAAACACACCACAAGAACATGAATCAAATATGCACTTTATTCATTTACAATAAATGTCATAAGTATATCAATCTGATTGGAGCTAAGGGCATACAACTGTCTAAAACTACCTAGATCAGCAATAGTAGTTAATGCACACAAATCTGAACTACAATGCATAGAGTTAGAGATCAGATTAATAGTGGCTAATAGTTCCTAATATTGCTACAATAAGTCATCGGCAATGGCGCCAAAAACATGATGCTTATTTGCTACACTAACAAGTGCACTAGCCGCTCAAGTAATAAATTGATGAATAGAGTATCATTTCCCACGAGGACTTATGTAGCAACTACTAGTAGTATATCAACCTACTCTTATCTGATTAGCCGAATTGTAAATCTAATGCAAATCTGAAATCCTAACTACAAAACTATCTCTAAGGAATTGGATCAAACACCTTGCATGCAAGTTAAAAAGCAAACTAATTAAGCATATAATTGATTCAGCAACTAGATCTCTAGGTCATTCGATTAGATTAGGATTTAGCCTTGGTTTGGTGAAATCCCAAGGCAATGAATAGCCTCTCTCAAGCGCATGTTCATTCTATGCATGAGTGGTGATTCTTCTATCTCTAGCAAGAATCTAATCCCCATGTATGCATTAAGATCTACAAATTCTAGAGCATCATTTTAGATTGAATGGTCACGAACCGAATTGTGCAAGTTATCTCTAACCTTGCACTCAATTTGATTCTTGATTAGCAACTCTAAATTTCTAGACTCTTTCTCAAGTAATCTAAAATCTCCAAGAAAGAAGAATAGTTTGGCCAAACAGAATTGAGATTTCCTAAGTTCTTTCTCAAGCAAGAAGCTAAAAAAAGACAAATCATCGGATGCCCGTCACTTCTGCAAGAAGACCGGCCACTGGAAAAGGAACTGTCCTGCCTACCTGGAATCCAAGAAAGGTAACTTCGAAACTTGTGTTATAGAAACCAATTTGTTGATAGCTTCTGCGTCCTAGTGTATTGACTCCGAGGCTTCAACTCATGCTTGTAACTCACTGTAAGGGTTCAAGGTAAGCAGAAGGTTGAGTGAAGGAGAAGTCACACTCTACTTGGGGACTACTGCAACTGTTGCAGCCGCGGCCATAGGAACCGTGGAGTTAATTTTTAGAGAAGGAACAATTGTACTAAAAGACTGTCTTTATTTGCAAAATTTAAGGAGAATTTTGATTTTTGTCTCAAAACTGTGTGCAGATGGTTATTCTGTCTTCTTTAGTAATACGATTACTATTAAAAGAAACAACAGATTCATCGCATACGGGGAACTAGAGAATGGTCTCTATGTTCTACATCCTTCTCTAGAAACTAACATAACCAAAACTACGTCGGCTGAAATCCCCAAGAAGAGAGCCTGTGATATAGTTAATCCCACGTGTTTGTGGCATTATCGACTTGGCCACATCGGTGTTGACTGAATCACAAGGTTGGTAAAGGATGGTCCTTTGGATTTTCTAACTGTAGAAGATCTTCCCACTTGTAAGCCTTGCCTACAAGGCAAGATGACAAAACAGCCATTTAACAGTAAGCCTGAAAGATGTACCGGCACTCTTGACCTAATACATACTGATGTATGTGGTCCCCTGAGTGTTAGGACACGAAATCAACACGTGTATTTCATCACCTCCACAGATGATTTTTCATGATACGGTTACGTGTACCTAATGAGACACAAGTTAATAGATCCATTTATGAACTTAAGCAAGCTTCTAGAAGTTGGAACATTCATTTTGACTCTGCCGTCAAATCGTTTGACTTCGAGCAGAATCTGAATGAACCCTGTGTCTACAGGAACTACAGTGGAGATAAGGTTACCTTCTTGGTTCTGTATGTAAATGACATTCTACTCATTGGGAATGATGTAGTTATGTTAACTATGGTGAAAGTATGGCTATCACAGCAATTCTCTATGAAAGATCTTGGAGAAGCCTCCTATATACTGGGTCTTCGACTCTATAGAGATAGATCGAAGCGGATAATAGGATTATCCCAATCTGCTTATATTGACAAAAAAGTCAAGAGATACAGCATGGAAAACTCCAAGAAAGGAAATGTTCCTTTTAGGCATGGAGTCACTCTCTCCAAGAAGATGTCTCCCAAGACTTCTGAGGAGATTGATGACATGAAAGATGTTCCTTATGCCTCAGCCGTAGGAAGCATCATGTATGCGATGTTGTGCACTCGTCCTGACATAGCTCAGGCAGTGAGTGTAGTAAGCAGATTTCAGGCCAACCCAGGGCAGGAGCATTGGACTGCTGTGAAAAACATACTTAAGTACCTTCAAAGGACAAAAGAGTTTTGTCTAGTATTCGATGGTAGCTTACTACAGATCCAAGGGTATACAGATGTCGATTTCCAGTGAGACCCAGATGATAGAAAGTCTACATCTAGATATGTTTTCACGATATGATCGTTTGCTTTTTGTTGGAAAAGCAGCAAACAGGGGTCCTAAGTTGCAAATTAATAGTCCACAACCCAAGCCGAGCGCATTGCCGTAAGTGAGGCTGCCTTATGAATGAAGGTGTTCATTCATGAATTTGGAATTCAACACATCACCCATTCCATTGTTGTATGACAACATTGGACCTATGGGAGGATGATAGTAAGAGGTAGCATCAACAGAGAATGTGGTAGACCCATAGACTAAGCCACTGACATAGAAAGTGTTTGAGAAACACGTGGAAAGCATGGGACTCCGGCTAGTACCTGATTGGACCTAAGTGCAAGTGGGAGCTGTTAGACAGTTTTGTATGCCCTTAGCTTCAATCAAAATTGATGTACTTTATGAGTTTATTGTGAAAGTGCATATTTGGTTCATGTTCCCTTGGTATGTTTCTATGTAATACCCTTAAACTGGACACTTATTGAGACTCGTGTTAGTTTAGAATGTTCACAGCCAGTGGGTCGGTCTGGGGAGACCTATCCTGACAAGGTTGACACTGTGGTGCCGCCAAGTGTGAGATTAATTGAATCTTTGAACTGGACCAGATTTCCAGTATTGCCCTGAACCTTGGAGATTGATGGGCAAAACTGGAAAGTTACAGCCGACCCCTAGACTCGATTATGATACTGCACTAGGTGTCGGATCGGGTTGTCTTTGATGTACCAATCAGTGAGATCCTTAGCGGGGGTCAAAACCTGGGTATGTTGGGACAATCTGAGTGGGTGATCATAGTGACAGGATCAGCCCCTTTGTCGGACAAAGGTAATGATCGGGGATGCACTCTCACTATTGGAAACCAAGACTGCCGGCAGACGATTTCAATCGTTGAGATTTGTTTTGCAAAGTATATTTTATATGAGATATAAAAGTATATATATTATGGTTTCTAAAATATTTGCAAAAAGGTTTTAATTCCCAGGATCCATATAAGTAGAGAGTGCAACACTGTTCCTTGCAGCCGAGGGAGAGGTCCTCTCTTGTCGGGCAGTGTATGATCATTAAGGGCTGAGAGGTTAAGTGTAAGACCATTGAGGATAATACCTGATGGGCTAATCTTGTATCTGCCCACAGTCCCTGGGTGTTACAAGGTGGCTTGGCCCAGAGACTACTTAGGGTAAGTGTTGGGCCCATAGAGTCCATTCGATGGGTCTCAGGGGGTGCACTGTCTTTAACAGTGTATTCGACCAGGCCTTGTAACAAAGGCTGGGCCGAACCCATGTGGCTGATGTGTAGATCGATGCTTGGGTCCCACGCCATACAAGGAAGCCCAACTGGGTAACAGTTAGGAAGGTTAAGTGAGCACATAAGCTTAATGGGCCTAAATCCCATTTCGAACTGGGCTATTTATTTAGTTAATTAAGGGGGTGAATTCTGAGATGGATTAGTAGATAGGGTAGGGTCTTAATCCTATCCACTCAGAGAGTCCAGATCTAAATGTGATTCAGATCTAGAAACCTCCTAATGGGATTAGGAGAAAGCTAATCTAATTTGCAGATAAGATAAGGGTTTATCCTTATCACTAGAAGAGAAGGCTGATCCAAATAGGATTTGGATAAGCACCTCCTAATGGGATTAGGAGCTGATCTTTTAAGTTAACAAAAAGAATGAGGGGGCAGAAGCCTTTAGGAGATATACATCAGATCCTCTTTAGTGTTGAAATCAAGAAGAGAGAATTTTGCACCCTGCGAATACTCTCTTGTCGCCTCCCGGTTCTTGCTGCCCTGTTTGCCAGTTCGATCTCCAGTTGTGGGAGAAGTCAAGATTGGATCTTGACATCAGTTCTTTGAGAAAGGATTGAAAAGAAAGCTGTGCTCATGTACCATTCTACTGATTCTTGCGAAGGACAGAGTTCTTGGGGAAGAACACTGCTGATTCTGCTCCATCCTGCACTGCGCCATCTTCAGTGGGAGCAGTCTTTGGATCCTTCCTTGGGCGTGAACACCTTCGTTGGGAGATATTACTTCTCCGTATCAGGTATAATTCTCTCCTATTCCTTCTGGTTCAGATCTGGTTCAGTTTAAGGTTCAAGAATGATCATTGAAAATATGATTTTCTAAATAGGGAATGTGATTCCCAGTTGAAGGGAGAGAAAAATTTTTGAAATTCGCCCCCTTATTCCGCAATCTTTGGGCGTCCATGGGATGGATCTCTCATCCCTTCAGTGCCTATCTTTCTCTTCTCCCCAAAAGGACCCCTATTCCCCTCTTTCTCTTCTCCTTTTATAGCCTTCTCTTCAGCCCCTTTCTCTCTTCAAGAAAGTTTGGCACCTTTAGCTTCTCTTGATCCTTCTAGAAGTTGCTCCCCCTAGCTTTTTTTGGGCTACAATTTGGGCTGCTCTTGAGCTGCAAATGGGCCTCCTCCTTGCTGAGCCGATTAGGCTCCCTTGAAAGGTTGCGGCTGAGCTCTCTCTTTGGGCTCTCCCAAAGAGTGCTGCATGGGCTTTAAGGGCCGAATAGCCCTCCTTTGACCTTTCGGCTGGGCCTTGCTCCTAGTTGGGCTGTATCACCTTCAATTTGGCCTCCTTTAGCATGGTTGTATGCTCTTTTTCCCTAGACTTGTCCCCTTTGACAATTTTCTGAAATCAAGCTCAATTGGGATAAGAATTCACACAAATCAGCATCAAAACCATGCATAAACACCAGAATTTATATTTAAATTATGCACACATCACTGCAGGTCAGGAACACATGGTGTGCAAATTTAATCAATCCATATATGGACTTAAACAAGCTTCTAGGACCTAGAACATCCGGTTTGACTCTACTACCAAACAGTTTGACTTTGAGCAGATTTTGGATAAGCCCTGTGTTTACAGGAAGATTGTGGGAGATAAGGTTATGTTACTGGTTCTGTATGTAGATGACATTCTACTCATTGGGAATGACGTAGGGATGTTAACTACGGTGAAAGTGTGGCTTTCACAGTAATTCTCCATGAAAGATCTTGGAGAAGCCTCCTACATCTTGGGTCTTTGGCTCTATAGAGATAGATTGAAGAGGATAATAGGATTATCGTAGTCTACTTACATTGACAAGATTGTCAAAAGATATAGTATGGAGAACTCCAAGAAAGGAAATGTTCCTTTCATGTATGGAGTCAATCTCTCCAAGGGTATGTCTCCCAAGACTCCTGAGGAGATTAAGGGAATGAGAGAGGTTCCCTATGCCATAGGGAGCATCATGTATTCTATGCTGTGCACTCAGCCTGACATTGTTCAGGTAGTGAGTGTGGTAAGTAGGTTTCAATCTAACCCAGGTCAGGAGCACAGGATGGCTGTGAAAAAATATTCAAGTACCTTCAAAGGACAAAAGAGTTTTGTTTGGTATTCGATTATAGTTCACTACAGATCTAAGGGTATACTGACGCCAATTTCCAGTTAGACCCAGATGATAGAAAGTCTACATCTGGTTACATCTCTATGATGGGGTTCTGTGCAATTAGCTGGAAGAGCAACAAACAGGGGTCCACTGCAGATTCCATAACCAAGGCCGAATACATTGCCGCAAGTGAAGCTGCCAAGGAAGCCATTTGGATGAAGTACATTCAAGAATTAGGAGTAGTTCCATCCAGTACATAACCCATTCCACTGTTGTGTCATAACACTAGAGCCATTGCTCAGGCTAAGGAGCCACAAGCTCACTCTAAGTCAAAGCACATTGAGAGGAAGTACCATGTACTGCAGAAGATTGTTGGTAGAGGGACATCTAGATTTATCTGGTAGTGTCAGCAGAGAATGTAGCAAACCCATTAACTAAGCCACTGACACAAAAAGTGTTTGAGAAACACATAGAAAGTATGGGACTCTAGCTTGTACTTGATTGGACCTAAGTGCAAGTGGGAGCTGTTAGATAGTTATGCCCTTAGCTACAATCAGATTGATGTCCTTATTGACATTTATTGTAAATGAATAAAGTACATAATTGATTCATGTTATTTTGGTGTGTTTCTGTGTAATACCCTTAAACTGGACACTTATGAGACTTAAGTTAGTTTAGAATCTTCATAGCCGTTGGATAGATCTGAGGAGATTTATCCTGCTAAGGCTGACACTGATGTGCCGCCAGGTGGGTTGGGGTGGCTTGTCTCAGCTGCCAGGGTGAGACCAGAGGTACATGTAGTGTGGGTTTTCTTGAAACCCTGAACTAGACCAAATTCTAGTATTGCCCTAGACCTTGGAGACAGATGGGCAAAACTGGAATGTTACACTTAATCCCTAGACTCGATTATGGTTCTGGACTAAGTGTCGGATTGAACTGTCTTTGATAAGCCAATCAGTGTGATCCTTAGCAGGGGTCAAAACCTGGGAATGTTGGGACAGTCCAAGAATTCATCTGAGAGGGTCATCATAGTGACAAGATCAGCCCCTTTGTCGGACAAAGTGAATGATCGGGGAATGCACTTCCTCTGATGGAAACCTAAATTGTCAATAGTTGATTTCAAACTTGTTGAAATTTGTTTTGCAAAATATATTTATACAGAGATATACTTATGTATTGTAGTTTCACAAAGTGTTTGCGAAAAGGTTTTAATTCCCAGGATGCATGTAAGTAGAGAGTGCAACATTGTACCTTGCAGCCGAGGGAGAGACCTCTCTTGTCGTGCAGTGTTTGATCATTATGGGCTGAGAGGTTAAGTGTAAGACCACTGAGGGTAATACCTGATGGGCTAATCTTGCATTTGCCCATAGTCCTTGGACCTCTTCATAAGGTGGCTGGACCCAAGGACCATTTTGTGTAAATGTTGAGCCCATTAAGAGCCCATACTAATGGACTTAGGGGTTCACTATGTTCAGTAGTGAATTCGGTTAGGCCTTGTAATAGAGGCTAGACTGAACCCATGTGGCTGATTTGTAGATCAATGCTAGGGTCCCACGTCATACAAAGAGAGACAAGCTAGCCAGCATTTAAAAGGGAAAGTGAGCTATGTGACTAAATGGGCCTAAAACCCATTTCAAATTGGGCTTAAATCAATTAATTAAAAGGGGGCTAAATCTGATTTATAACCTGATCAGGATTAGCTAAAGGATAAGATAAGTCTTATCCATTTAAGAGTCCAAAACCAAATATCAGATTTGGATCAAGAAACTCTTTCCTAATTGGATTAGGAAGCTGATCCAAAGAAGGCTATAAATAGGGGGTGAATTAACCAGTTTAAACACTTTTAGAAATCTGCAGACTTCTTCCCCAGTTCTTGTTGCCCTACCCAGTTTGATCTCCACTCTCGGACCTGATCAAGAATAGTTATTGATCTTGTTTCTGCTAGAAGAAACAATCTAAAGTCATGCTCACCAACCCCTTGCGTGATTCTTGCTGAAAAATTAGGGTTCTTGCTAAAGAACCACTTTGTTAATCTTGCCTCATCATATGCTGTGTCATCTTCAGTGGAAGCGGATTTTGGTCACCTCTTTGGGCGTGAATACCAACATTGGGAGTTACCATTATTTCGTATTAGGTATTTCCCTACTTGCTTAATTTTGGTTTTAGATCTTGTTTGATTTGTTGCAAGGACGAACATTGAAAATGTTTTCTAAATTAAGGAATAGGATTCCTGGATGGGAGAAAGAAACTTTTTGAAATTTCACCCAGCCACCCTACATGGTTCGGCCATCCATATTCTAATATATTTTAGAACTGATCTGAATTATTTTTTTATAATATTCTGATATATTTTAGAATTATTCTACTATGATTTCTTTGGTTCTTGGGTTGATTGTGTGATGCAGATCGAATTCTTTGTGGCACCAAGATCTGTGCATCCGAAAAATTATTATTGGATTATTTGGTCTGTAATAATTTTTTTTCTTTTTAGAAAAAATGTATTAGGTTATTTCCTGATGTAAGTAATAGAAATTAGGGTTTTTTTGTAGAAAAGGCAATCTGCGATTAACAATTTTTGTAGGGTTGTAGTTCTTCCAGATCAGATTCGGACCATCACACTTTCAGCTCTAGCTTATTATTTGTTTATTATCTACTGTGTTGATTTTGAATCTTGGCTAAAAATTTCAGATCATATTCTAGTGAATTGTTGCTTGTTTTGGACACCAAACTCTAGGCCAATTTGACCTAGTTTGGTCTAAACTAGTTGGGACGAACCTATGGTTTGATGGAGTCTAATCACAGCCCCTTGACTCACGTTTTTGGTCACTCAAAATAGGTTTTGGGGCAGGGGTTTGATGGCCCATTACATGAACCAATTCGGCCCTCTTGAAAACCCCATTTGTGTTAGGTTAAAGCAGAACTAGCCCATTTCAGCCAGGACTACTATATGGGCCGAATTGCTTTTTGCAGTTTAGCCCATATACCAAGATAAAATTATTGGATAATTTTGGACCATTAATGGTGTTGGACAATTTTTGTATGCCCATACCTTCAATCAGTTTTGATGTACTTTTGATATTTAATGTAAATAAATGAAGTACATGTTTGATTCATGTTGTGTGGTATACTTCTGTGTAAGACCCTAAAACAGGATACTTAATGAGACTTGTGTTGGTTTTAAATGTTCACAACATTTAGTGTGTTGCCAACTGTTGGGGTGGCTTGTCTGGGGGGATTTGTCCTGCCAAGGCTGACACTAGTGTGTTTCCAACTGTTGGGGTGGCTTGTCTCAGCCGCCAAGGTGAGACCCAAGGCACATGTAGTGTAGGATTATTTGAACCCTTGAACCAGACCAGATTTACAGTATTGCTCTAGACATTGGAGATTGATGGGCAAAAACTGGAAAGTTACACCTGACCCCTAGACCCAATTATGATACTGCACTAGGTGTTGGATTGGGCTGTCTTTGATATGCCAATCAGTGAGATCCTTAGCGGGGGTCAAAACCTAGGTATGTTGGGATAGTCTGAGAATTCATCTAAGTGGGTGATCATAGTGATGGGATCAGCCCCTTTGTCAGACAAAGGTAATGATCGGGGATGCACTCTTTCTGATGAAAACCAAACTACCGACAGTTGATTGCAATCGTTGGAATTTTGTTTTGCAAAATTTATATAAATGATATATATTTAAGTATGGTTTCAAAATGTTTGCAAATGGTTTTAATTCCTAGGATCCATGTAAGTAGAGAGTGCAGCATTGTTCCTTGCAGCCGAGGGAGAGGTCCTCTCTTGTCGGGCAGTGCTTGATCATTATGGGCTAAGAGGTTAAGTGTAAGGCCATTTGGGATAAAACCTAATGGGCTAATCTTGCATCCGCCCACAGTCCCTAGGTTTTTATAAGATTGTTTGGCCCAAGGACCACTTAGTGTAAGTGTTGGGCCCATAGGGTCCATGTGAAGGGCTCAGGGGGTTCACTGGGCTCTCCAGTGAATTCGGCCAGGCCTTGTAACAAAGGTTGGGCCAAACCCATGTGGCTGGTGTGTAGATCAATGCTTGGGTCCCACGCCATACAAAGAAGCCCAACTGGGCAGCAGTTTGGAAGACATTTGAGCACATAACCTTATTGGGCTTAAAGCCTATTTCAAACTGGGCTGATTTGATCAATCACTATTAAGGGGCGGATCTGAGATTAGGATGAACCCAAAAAGCTTATCTAATTTGCAGATAAGATTAAGAAGAGTTCTGTTTCACAGTTGCTGTGTCATCTTCAGTAGGAGCAGATCTTGGTGCCTTCTTTGGGCATGAACACCAACTTTGGAATATATTATTTCTCTGGATCAGGTATAATTACTCCATTTTCTTTTTGGTTCAGATCCGGTTCGGTTCTGGTTCAAGTAGGATCCTTGAATCTTGATTCTAAATTTAGGGAATGCGATTCCCAGTTGAAAGGTAGGTAGAAAATTTTTGAAATTTGCCCACCCATTTTGCATCTGTTTTGGCATCCATATGATGGATTCTACCATCCTATTCAGTGCTATCAGAGCCACAGGTTCGAATCTTGAACCAAGAATTTAGATCTGAACCTGCGCAATTCGGTAGAAGCTGTTCTATCCGGGTGTTGCACAGTTTGCTTTTTTTTCAGGAAGCTGTTTCTTGTTGAGGGCGATTGATCTGAAATTAGCTTTTTTTAAATCTGAAATTTGTTTAGAATGGTTCTTGATTATTTCTTGATTTAATGGACTGTTCATACCTGGAGATCCAAGTGCAGATTTGGCACAGATTGTCTGCGCATTCTCTTTTGTAATTTCTATTCAATTTGGTTGGTAAAATAATTATTTATTTTATTTTATTTTTCTAGACTGAATGTATAGAATTCAATCAAGGATGTAATTAATTAATAGACATAGGATTTCTTTTTTATTTTATTTTCTTGATTGAAGAAGACGACGGCGCTGGAGATTCGTAGATGGAGGGATCGTATTCTGCATTTTGCTGTTTATGAAACTGCAACCCTAGTGACTAACCTCCGTTTTGCAGGTGGTGTGAACAGTCCATATCTAATTTATGATTGTCTAACAAATCAGAAATATTAATTTCAGATCTTTCCTTAATTAATTCTTGAATTGAAAATCAGTTTCGGACCATCTCGGACCAGATTGGACCAAATCTGTTTGGACTGAATCTAGGGTTCGAAAGGGGACAGTTTTCAGTCTAGTTTTCTCACACTATCAGGCCCGAATCTAATGTTCAATTGCAGGAATTAATTCAGCCCACCCTATAAAGCCTAGTTTTAAAGAGATAAAACTGCAAAAGCCCATTTTTGTGAGAAAAGCTATATGGGCCGAATTGCTGACTGCTATTCAGCCCATACACCTAGATGATATTAATTGTTAATATTGTGTTTCTGTTGGGCTGATTAATGGGCTTTATAACTTGTGATTGATTGGATCAATTCTTTCATATCATGTGATGTGTGGATGTTTGATGTGCTGCGACCATGGGCCATAAGCACTTGGCCCATGATGACTTGTTAGTGGCTCTTGCGCAAACCATGGCTGAATGCACATCATTTCCATGGTGTCCCATAAGGTCATTGGATGACCCCTCTTTGCTTGGTGGGCCCCATAACCCTGAAAAGGGAAGTGTGTGGAAACCCTAGCTGATTTAGGCCCACCACAAATCTAACTTTATGAAAGTTAGTGGGAGACACTTTGGTTTGACCTAAATTAGAACTAGGGTGTAATTTTTGTTTCCTCCAGTAATATGAGTGCATGTGATAGGGAGATCCATATGATGGACTCTCTAAAGGCCTTCCATCATTAGCACGATGATGGGTCCTTCAGTCATGAGGAAACACACCATAAAATTGGGCTATCCATTTGTTGTTAGGTCTGTCAGAGTGTTTCATAAGATGATAGGGGCGTCATAGACCGATGTGGAAGGGGATTCACCAGAAAATGGGAACTCTCTGACGGTACCTTGGCGTAACCTGAATATGATAGGTGAGCACTCACTAGACAGAAAGGTTTACCTAACAATGGCTCTGAACCTTGTCTGACAGAGGCCAAAGGGAAACTCATACGATGAGTGGATGTGATCTGTCGTAGAAAGGTGGTGGGGTTATGTAGCTGAAACTGTTGGCTCTATTATGCACCCTATATGATTTCCCACATTTCCAGAGACATCTCGCCATCTCCGTCATTGAGATAGGAGGGAAATCTCAGAGATGAACAAATGGAAATGGAACATAGATTAAAACCCATATCTATGTAGGTAACATGAATCAAACTAAAGGTTGTGGACTAACGTTTTGCTGTTTTACCAGAAAATGCAAATAGATAATTTGCTAAGTTGCTTGGTGACAAAAGCTTAAGGGACCCAATTATGCTGACTGGTATAGAAACCTTATGCTGGTCCTGGCTTCAAAAAAACTGGATAAGGTGGCTAAAAATCCTACTCCAGATTGTCTGGGGGACAGGGCTTTAGAGGCCCGAATGAGATAATACCAGGAATGGGAGGACAAAAACTCCTTGGCCCGCTGCTATATCATAGCCTCTTTGGACAATCCGATACAAAGGCAATTCGATCAGATCAAACTCACCAAAGACATATTGGATAGTCTGAAGACTATATATGAAGAGCAGAATCGTTCTACTCGATAGAAGGTCTTGAAACAATTCATGACCGCGCAGATGACTAAGGGACAGCAAGTGCATGACCATTGTCTTCGGATGATGGGCTACATAAACGAGTTGGAGGCCCTTGGTTCCAGGCTAGATCTGGACACATAGATCGATGCTATTCTCAATTCTCTGTCTCCATCCTTTAACCCGTTCATTATGAATTATAATATGAACAAGTTGAATGTTAGCGTCCAAGAGCTCAACAATATGTTGCAAAGAGCTAAGGAATTAATAAGGAAGGATGAGCCGATAGCCATACTTGTTGAAACTGGAAAATCTGGCAAGAAGAGGAAGGCAAAGAGAAAGCCTCAGAAGAAAACCACAAAATCTGAGAAACAAAAGAAAGACAAGGCATCCGATGCCTGCCACTTGTGCAAGCAGGCCGGCCACTAGAAGAGGAAATGTCCCGCCTACCTGGAATCTAAGAAAGGTACTTTTGAAACTCGTGTCATGGAAACTAATTTATTAGTAACTTCTGTGTCCTGGTGTGTTGACTCCGGGGCTTCAACTCATGTGTGTAATTCACTATAGGGGTTCAAAGTAAGCAGAAGGTTGAGTGAAGGAGAGGTGACCCTATACTTGGGGACTTCTGCAAGTGTTGCAGCTACGGCAATAGGAACCGTAGAATTGAATTTTAGAGAAGGGATTCTTGTACTGAAAGACTGTCTTTATGTACAAAATCTAAGAAGAAATTTGATTTATGTTTCTAAACTGTGTGTGGATGGATATACTGTCTCTTTTAGTAATACGATTACTATCAAAAGGAACAACAAATTCATCGCATGCGGGGAACTGGAGAACGGTCTCTATGTTCTACATCCTTCTCTAGAAACTAATCTAACCAAAACTACATCAGTCAAAATCCCTAAGAAAAGGACTTGTGACATGGTTAGTCCCACGTGCCTATGGCATTACCAACTTGGCCACATCGGTATTGACCGAATCACGAGATTGGTAAAGGATGGTCCTTTGGGTTTTCTAACCGCAGAAAACCTTCCCACTTGTGAGCTTTGCCTTAGAGGCAAGATGACAAAGCAGCCATTTAACGGTAAGCCTGAAAGATGTACAGGCACACTTGACCTTATACATAATGATGTATGTGGTCCCCTGAGTGTTATGACATGCAATCAACACATGTATTTTATCACCTTTATCGATGATTTTTCACGATATGGTTATGTGTACCTAATGAGACATAAATCTGAATCCTTTGAAGAGTTCAAAGAGTTTAGACAAGAGGTTGAGAAATAGTTAGGGAGAGAAATAATGGCCCTTCGATCAGATCGAGGTGGTGAGTATCTCTCTGACGAATTCAGGGACTACTTGAAGGCCAATGGGATTATCTCACAATTGGCTCCTCCTGTAACACCCCAACTTAACGGTGTTTCAGAGATGAGGAATAGAACATTGCTAGACATGGTCCGGTCACTTCACACATGCTCAGAATTGCCCACATCCTTTTGGGGATATGATTGGAGACCGCAATTTACTCGCTGAATAGGGTTCCAACCAAATTAGTTCTGAAAACTCCATATGAACTATGGACCGGAAAGAAACCAAGTGTCAGACACTTGAAGATTTGAGGTTGTCCTGTGCATGTTAAAAGAATGAGTGCGGACAAGTTGGAATCCAAGACCAGTCGTTGCCTGTTTGTAGGCTACCCAAAGGATTCAGTGGGTTATCTTTTCTATGACCCAAGTGAGCAGAAAGTGTTCTACAGTTGAAATGGCATGTTCTTAGAGATGGATTATATCTTGGACACACATCGCCAAGAAATAGTTCTTGATGAGGAGAGCTCAAGATCAGTGGGAGATGTCCCACAGGTTCCAGGTAGTGACCAACCTAGAAGATCCACCCGGGTATCCAGGCCACCAGTCCATTATGGTTATGACCAGGATAGTTACCTAGTGGAAGCCTTGGCTAGTGAGGAGGATCCCGTGACTTACGTGGAAGCTATGTTGGACATAGATTCCCAGAAGTGGGTGGAGGCCATGAGAGCTGAGATGGACTCGATGGAGGCCAATGGAGTTTGGACTCTAGAAGATCCGCCCTCCGGGGTAAAAGCAATTGGTTGCAAATGGATCCATAAGAGGAAGAAGGGCCCCGATGGCAGGATTGAGACCTACAAAGCTCATTTGGTAGCAAAATGGTACACTTAGAAAGAAGGTATCGACTATGAGGAAACCTTTTCGCCCGTGGCCATGCTTAAATCCATTAGGATTCTGCTACCTATTGTAGCATACCATGACTACGAGATTTGGCAAATGGATGTCAAAACCATATTCCTGAATTGAGATGTTAGTGAAGATATCTACATGCAGTAGCCGCAAGGCTTCATTGTTGTTGGTCAGGAACACATGGTATGTAAACTTAATAGATCCATATAAGGACTTAAGTAGCCTTCTAGGAGTTGGAACATCCATTTTTACTCTGCCGTCAAATCGTTTGGCTTTGAGCAGGATCCGAATGAGCCCTGTGTTTACAAGAAGTGCAGTGGGGATAAGGTCACCTTTTTGGTGTTATATGTGGACGATATCCTACTCATTGGGAATGATGTAGGAATGTTGACTTTGGTCAAGGTATGGCTTTCGTAGCAGTTCTCCATGAAAGATCTTGGAGATGATTCCTATATACTGGGTCTTCGACTCTATAGAGATACATTGAAGCGAATAATTGGATTATCCCAGGCTACTTATATTAACAAAATTGTCAAAAGGTACAGCATGGAGAACTCCAAGAAAGGAAATGTTCCTTTCAGGCACGGAGTCACTCTCTCCAAGAAGATGTCTCCCAAGACTTCTGAGGAGATTGAGGGCATGAAAGATGTTCCCTATGCCTCAGCCATAGGGAGCATCATGTATGCCATGCTGTGCACTCGCCCTAACATTGCTCAGGTGGTGAGTGTTGTAAGCAGGTTCCAGGCCAACCCAGGGCAGGAGCATTGGACAGCTATGAAGAACATACTTAAATACCTTCGAAGGACAAAAGAGTTTTGTCTGGTATTCGATGGTAGTTCACTGCAAATTCTAGGGTATACTAATGCCGATTTCCAATCGGATCTAGATGATAAAAAGTCTACATCTGGGTATGTCTTCACAATAGGATCATGTGTTGTTTGTTTGAAAAGCAGCAAACCGGGGTCCATGGAAGACTCTACAACCGAAGCCGAGCACATTGCCGCAAGAGAAGTTGCCAAGGAAGCTATGTGGATGAAGAAGTTCATTCACGAATTAGGAGTGATTTCGTTTAGCACATCACCCATCATGTTGTTGTGTGACAACAATGGAGCAATTGCCTAGGCTAAGGAGCCTCGGGCCCTCTCAAAGTCAAAGCACATTGAGAGGAAGTACCATGTACAGTGGGAGATCGTTGGTAGAGGAGACATCCTAATTCAGAAGGTAGTATCAGTGGATAATGTGGTAGACCCATTAACTAATCCACTCACACAGCTTCGAGAGGAAGTACCATGTACTATGGGAGATCATATGGGACTCCGGCTTGTATCAGATTGGACCTAAGTGCAAGTGGGAGCTATTGGACAATTTTTGTATGCCCTTAGTTTCAATCAGTTTTCATGTACTTTTGATATTTAATGTAAATAAATGAAGTACATGTTTGATTCATGTTATGTGGTATACTTCTGTGTAAGACCCTAAAACTGGACACTTAATGAGACTCGTGTTGGTTTTAAATGTTCACAGCTGTTGGATAAGTGTGAGGGGATTTATCCTACCAAGGCTGACACTGGTGTGCTACCAACTGTCGGGGTGGCTTGTCTCAGCCGCCAGGGTGAGACCCAAGGCACATGTAGTGTAGGATTATTTGAACCCTTGAATTGGATCAGATTTCCAGTATTTCCCTGGACCTTGGAGATTGATGGGCAAAAACTGGAAAGTTACACCTGATCCGTAGACCCGATTATGGTACTGCACTAGGTGTCAGATTGAGTTGTCTTTGATATGCCAATCAGGGAGATCCTTAGCGGGGGTCAAAACCTGGGTATGTTGGGACAGTCTAAGAATTCATCTGAGTGGGTGATCATAGTGACGGGGTCAACCCCTTTGTCGGACAAAGGTAATGATCGGGGATGCACTCTTTCTGATGGAAACCAAACTACCGGCAGTTGATTTCATTTGTTGGAATTTTGTTTCGCAAAAGTTATATATATGATATATATTTAAGTATGGTTTCAAAATGTTTGCAAATGGTTTTAATTCCCAGGATCCATGTAAGTAGAGAGTCCAGCACTATTCCTTGCAGCCGAGGGAGAGGTCCTCTCTTGTCGGGTAGTGCTTGATCATTATGGGCTGAGAGGTTAAGTGTAAGGCCATTTGGGATGATACCTGATGGGCTAATCTTGCACCTACCCACAGTCCCAGGGTTTTTATAAGATGGTTTGGCCCAAGGACCACTTAGTGTAAGTGTTGGGCCCATAGGGTCCATGTGAAGGGCTTAGGGGGTTCACTGGGCTCTCCAGTGAATTCAGCCAGGCCTTGTAACAGAGGTTGGGCCAAACCCATGTGGTTGGTGTGTAGATCATTGCTTAGCTCCCACGCCATACAAAGAAGCCCAACTGGGCAGCACTTTGGAGGACATTTGAGCACATAACCTTATTGGGCCTAAAGCCCATTTCGAACTGGGCTAATTTGATCAGTCAGTATTAAGGGGCAGATCTGAGATTAGGATGAGCCCAAAAAGTTTATCTAATTTGCAGATAAGATTTAGAAGAGTTCTAATCCAAATACAAATTTGGATAAGGGCAACTCCTTATATGATCAGGAGATCTTTTTCTTAATCATTAAACAACTAGAGGAAACCCAATTCGAATAACAAGAATTTGAACCCTAGGGACACAGAACACACATCCTACAATTTTGTGAGATAGGATCTCAGAAGCCCTAGAGAAGAAAAGTAGTTCGCCGCCTTCTTCTCAGTTTCCTCCAGTTGCAGCCACCACCATCTGTCACAGTTCATTTTTCTCTATCAGAGAAAGATCAAGAAAAGTTCTTGATATCAGTCTTTGTTGAAAGGCTGATTCGGTTTAGTGCTCATTGTCATCCAAAGGATTCTTATGAAGGATTCAGTGTGTAGGATGCACCCTACTGGTTCTATTCCATAGTTGTTGTGTCATCTTCAGTAGGAGCAGATCTTGGTGCCTTCTTTGGGCATGAACACCAACTTTGGGGGATATTATTTATCTAGATCAGGTATAATTACTCCCTTTTCTTTTTGGTTCAGATTTTGTTCTAGTTCGAGTAGGATCCTTGAATCTTGATTCTAAAATTAGGGAATGTGATTCCCAATTGAAAGGTAGGTAGAAAATTTTTGAAATTCGCCCACCCATTCCGCATCTATTTTGGCGTCCATACGATGGATTCTACCATCCCTTTCAAATGGGATGATTATGTGCTAAGCTAAATAAATTAGGGTTTTATAAGCTTTAATTGATTTGGATCAATTTATTTAGGTTTGTGATGTGCTGAATGAATGTGATTCGTTCATGGGCCATAAGTGCTTGGCCCATGTTTAGACTTATGTGGCTCTCTGTGAACATCATGGATGAATGTACATCATTGACATGATGCCCTTATATCATTGCATGATCTCCCTTTTTTGATGGGCCCCTAATCAGCTTCCTCCCCAAGAGGAACCTTGTGGAACCCTAGCCCATTAGGGGCCCATTCAAATCTGACTTTATGAAAGTCAGTGAGAGCCACTATGGTATGACCTAAATTAGACCTAAGGATTGTTTTTCACGTTCCCTCTAGATTAATATAAGTGCAATGAGATAGGGAAAATCATAGGATGAATTCTATAAAGGCCTTCCGTTATTAGCATGAAAATAGACTGAATTGGTGGGTGGAGATGCACTACAAAATTGGGTTATCCATTTTGTTGATGCAGTTGGTGGGATTGCTTCAAGAGATGATAGGGGCATCATAGACCAAGGTGGGAGAGGCCTATCCTAAAATGGAAGACTCTTTTACAATACCTTGGGTTCCACAATATGACGGATCAACACTTACCAAACATAAAGGTTTAACCTAAAATGGCAATGAATCTTGTTTGATGGAGGCCAAAGGGAAAGCTCCTTGGATGGGTGGATACTTGATCCTTCACAAAAAGTGGTGGGGTTATTCGGCTGAAATAGTTGGCCCCATGCACTTATGTGATTTCCCACATTTCTAGGGATATGAACCATGTCCTCATCACTGAGATAGGAGGAAAGTCTTAGAGATGGAACATAGATAAAAGTCCGTTCTATGTGAGATAACATGAAACAATATTCAGGTCGTGGACTAATTTTGTTGCCTTTTATTAGAAATGGCACACGGATAGTTCACTAAGTTGTTAGACAACAACAAGTTAAAAGGACCTAATTATGCAGACTAGTACTGTATCCTTAATCTGGTTCTCACATCCGAGAAATTGGACAAGGTTGCTAAGAACCTAGCATTGGACATCTGGGTGATAGGGCTTCTAAAGCACGTAGGAGGGAATATCTGAAATTAAAGGAGAAGAACTTTGTTGCCCGGTTCTACGTCGTAGCCTCCTTAGACAACTCTATCCAGAGGCAATTTGATGAGATCAAAATCTGCAAAGATATTTTGGATAGTCTAAAGATGATGTATGATGAGAGTAGAATTTATCATATTTTTATCCCTAATTATTCTGTCTTTTATATTAAATTAGCATCTAATTATACTCATATCTCTTGTATTTTGGTCTAGGGTATGAAAGAAGACATCAAGAGCAAAGAAAGACGAATCGGATGATTTTTCACAGTTTCGATATCGTTCAGTGATCTGGGCCTAACTCACGTCTCCGAACTCCGAATGAGCTGATTCAAGATCCACTGAAAAGAAAAGAGAAAAAGCCACAACTTTTATGTTTTGGAATTTTGCAGATTCGGCCTGCATCAAAGTCAAATCCGGGCCCGAAGTCGGGGTAATTTTGTAGGAAGGCCCAATCCGCAGCTGAAGCCCAACTCGCAGAAAAGCCTGGCTGAAGCCCAATTCGCAGAAGAGGTCTATTACGAATCCAAGAACAAGAAACTAAGAAGAATCCTTCTAGATCTAAATTCTTGATATAATCGTAGAGTGAAAAAGGGATTGAGTTCAAGAGATAAAGAGATATGATTAGAATTAGGATAGGACTTTCTATTTCTTGTAAAGATCAACTTCAAGAGAAAGTAGGAGACCACCCTCTCCCCTTTAATCTATAAGAAGGAGGGGGCGGACCAGCTTGAGGTATCACTTGATAACTAAATCATTCAATCATTCAACTTCTGATCTGAATCAAGAAGCAAGGAGCAATCAGTCAAGAAGGGTTCAAGAAAGGTTCAAGAATTCAAGAAACTTCAAGAAGAGGAGATCTCAGCACCATGGGCGAATTCAAGAGTTCTTTCTTCCCCTTTGTTTATTTTAATTCTTCCATCATGAACTGACTTATTTCTTGCTAGGGCTATGAAAATCCTAACCATGTTAATGAATATATTTTTGACTTCTTGATTTATCCAAGATTGTGATTCCATATAGTCTATGAATTATTGTGCTTAATGCAATTAAGAGCTTGACCACCTCTTAATTGATTTGGGTTATGTGAATGAATTGAGAGAGGAATTCACATAATTGACAGAATAATTCACAGTGTGAATTGAATGGTATATAGAGATATATATACATGATTCATCTGAATTTAATGGCTTAATGCACTTCCATCTTGAGAGCTCTACTCGAGAGATCGAAGGATTACCTAATGGGCATAGGTTTAGTATATCTCGAGAGAGAATATTAAATAAATTTGTGAAAATCTCAACTTATGGGAATAACAATTAGTCTTGGATAATTGGACCCATCAAGATTCATTACATTGGTTAGGTGGACCTAAAGTCCCGATGATTACATCATTTGCATATTCGATTAGTGATCACCCTTGTTTTTATTTTCTTTGTTCCAGTTTTTAATTTTAGTAGTTCTTGCTCAAATCCTAAATTTCGATTGTCCAAACAATTAGGGAAAACTATGATTCTAATACTTATTTTGTTAAATCCGTGTGGGAACAATATTATTATACTACTTGATAACTAGTACACTTGCTAGAGTTATATATTTATAGCTATCAAGTTTTTGGCACCGTTGCCTGGGATTTAATCCTAAAATAATATTAGAATTTGTTAACCTTGATTAGTTTGGACTTTTTATTTCTGTTATTATTTTTATTATTATTCTATTTTCCTATTTCTTTTTATTTTTGTTATTATTTTTATTTTTATTTGTTTGTTCGAATTCTTGTTAGTTCAGAATTACTAGTGCATGGCACGCACTAGACAGGAAGGATTATCAGAATTCGATCCTGAGATTGAAAGGACCCTTCGTTTGTTGCAAAGGGCCAATAAAGGAAAAGCAAGAGAAGAGATTGTTAGTTGCGAACCAGCCATAGAGATAGAAGGAGAGATGGCGGAAGAAAATCACACCCTCTTGGATTATGCTTGTCCAAACATTGATGGGGCGACATCTAGCATTTGCAAGCCTACCATCCATGCCAATAATTTTGAAATAAAGCCAGCAATAATTCAAATGATCCAAACTAGTATTCAGTTTAGTGGATTACCAAGTGATGACCCTAATGCACACATCATTAACTTCCTTGAAATATATGATGCATTTAAACACAATGGAGTTAGTGATGATGGAATTAGGTTAAGATTATTTCCTTTTTCATTGCATGATAGAGCTAAAGATTGGTTCAATTCACTCCCTGCAGGAAGAATCACCACTTGGAATGATTTAACCCAAAAAATTTTGGCTAAATATTTTCCACCCTCCAAAATAGAAAATTTAATTAATGATATTACCACTTTTGCTCAATTTGAGAGGGAGTCCTTGTATGAAGCATGGGAATGATTCAGAAGGGAGTACACCATATCGATCTATTATTGATGCAGCCGTAGGTGGTACGATAATGAGGAAACACCAGAGGAAGCTTATGACCTAATAGAGGAGATGGTGTCAAACAACTACCAGTGGAGCAATGGTCAAACCAATCAGAAGGGAGTACACCATATCGATTCCCTTGCAGCCATATCTGCGCAACTTGCTAGTCTGAATAAGAAGTTTGATGCTTTTAATATTGTAGCCATTAATACACCATCTAGCATCTCGTGCAATTTATGTGGTCAAATATGACATACTAATTCTAATTTTACCTCTCATGCTGGCAGGTCAAACTTCAACCAATACTCCAATACATACAACCCAGGGTGGAGGAGTCATTCCAACTTCTCTTGGAGCAACAATCATCAAAAGGCACCCATGGGATTCCAACCACAACCGCCCCCACAAGAGAAAAAAAGCAATCTGGAGGAGATGATTTCTAAGTTCATCAACACTGTTGAAGCAAAATTCCAAAGCCATGAAACAACAATTAAGAACTTAGAAGCTCAAATAGGGTAGGTTGTGAGCATGTTATCAAAGAGGAAAGAAGGAAGGCTGCCCAGCAACACAGAAAAAAATCTCAGAGAACATGTGAATGCCATAGCCTTAAGAAGCGGGAAGACAATCAGTGAAACCCAAGAAGACAACAAGGAAGCTGAATTGGCCAATCTACAAAAGGAGAATGAAGGAAGTACCCCTAAACTAAATTTACATGAAATCCAAATCCCTATTCCCTACCCAATAAGAGTTTTGAAGGTCAAATTAGATAAACAAATTGAAAAATTTTTGGAAGTATTTAAAAAGATTCACATTAGCCTTCCTCTTCTTGATGTGTTATTGTAGATGCCCAAGTATGCAAAATTCCTAAAGGAGGTGATGTCCAACGAAAGAAAATGGGAGGATTGCGAGATGGTAAAATTAAATGAAGAATGTTCAGCCATTCTTCAAAATAAGCTACCACCAAAACTGAAGGATCCAAGGAGTTTCTCTACACCCTGCACCATAGGAAATGCTGAATTCGATAAAGCCTTGTGTGATCTTGGTGCTAATATAAATTTAATGCCTTACTCTTTTTTTAAGAGACTAGGATTACATGAACTAACACCTACCACCATTACCCAACAACTAGCTGATCGAAGCATCAAATACCCTAGGGGAATAGTGGAAGATGTCCTAGTTAAAGTAGGGAATTTCATCATCCCTGCTGATTTCATTGTGTTGGATATGGAGGAGGATAGATCGATGCCATTAATTTTAGGGAGACCCTTTTTTGCAACCAGTAATGCTTTAATTGATGTACAAAAGGGTCAACTTACTCTTAGGATTAATGGAGAAGAAATGATATTTAATGTTTTTCAAACCCTAAAGTATCCTAACACTAAAGAACATGAAATTTATGTAATCGATTCCATTGATGTGGTGGCAGCAGAAATTAATAAATCAAAGATAGATGACCCCCTTGCAAACTGTCTCATTAATTCTTGTAATAACATGTAGGTAGTGGAGGACGAAGTAGAGGAGGTAATAAACTATTTAGAGGCCGGCCAAGAAGAATGCAAGCCAAGAAAAGGAAAGTTTCTACCATTAGATGGGCCGATCTCCTCTAAACAACTATTACCCTCCATCAAAGCACCTCCAGCTTTGGAACTCAAACCCTTACCTTTTCATTTAAAATATATGTTTTTGGGTGACAATTCCACCTTACCTGTAATCATCTCTTCTGATTTGACAGGCCTCCAAGAGGAAAAGCTTGTGAGGGTACTCAAGCAACACATATCGACCATAGGATGGAGCATTGCAAACATAAAAGGAATCAGCCCATTGGTATGCACATACAAAATTCTGATGGATGAAGGATGCAGTCCCAAGGCACAACCACAAAGGAGGCTGAATCCAAAAATGCAATAGGTGGTAAAGGCAAAAATTCTGAAATGGCTCGAAGTATGTATTATTTATCCAATTTCAGATTCATTAAGTCGTACCAAAGAAAGGTGGGATGACTGTAATCATAAATGAAAACAATGAATCAACTCCCACAAGAACAATAACTGGCTGGAGGGTGTGCATAGATTATCAAAAATTAAATGAGGCCACCAGGAAAGATCACTTTCCATTGCCATTTATTGATCAGATGATAGAGAGACTTGTAGGGCATGAATACTATTGCTTCCTGGATGGCTACTCCGGGTACCTTCAAGTACCCATTGCACTGGTAGATCAGGAAAAAACCACTTTTACTTGCCCTTATGGGACCTTTGCCTTTAGGAGAATGCCTTTTGGACTGTACAATGCCCCTACCACTTTCCAACGGTGTATGATGTCATTATTTGGTGACTTCATTGATGACTTCATGGAAGTCTTCATGGACGACTTCTCTATTTATGGATCATCATTCGATGAATGCTTAATTAATTTGGAAAAGGTACTCCAAAGGTGTGAGGAATCTAACCTTGTTTTAAACTGGGAAAAATGCCATTTCATGGTTAGAGAAGGAATTGTTCTAGGGCATAAGGTGTCCTCCCGGGGCATCGAGGTTGATAAAGCTAAAATAGAACTGATTGAAAAATTACCTCCACCACAATCAATAAAAGATGTTAGGGGCTTCTTCGGGCATGCCGGTTTTTATAGGCGGTTCATCAAAGATTTCTCAAAAATCGCTAGGCCCCTAACAAATCTGCTAGTTAAGGATGTGCCTTTTGATTTCAATGATGATTGTTTGCATGCATTCAACATTCTTAAAGAGAAATTGGTTCAATCACCGATTGTATCAGCTCCTGAATGGGAACTACCCTTCGAAATAATGTGTGATGCAAGCAATGATACCTTAGGCACAATTCTAGGGCAAAGAAAAGATAAGAAATTCCATACCATTTACTATGCAAGTAGGACCATGAATGAAGCACAAAAAAAATATTCCACTACTTACTTGTAGTAGTATTTGCTATTGAAAAATTCAGATCCTATCAGCTCTTATCTAAAGTTATCATATTCACTGACCATGCTGCCTTGAGATATCTGCTTGCTAAGAAAGATGCAAAACCTAGGCTGCTACAATGGATCTTGCTGCTGCAAGAATTTGATTTAGAAATTAAGGACAAAAAGGGTAGTGAAAACATAGTGGCTGACCATTTATCAAGGCTGGATGAAAAGTATGTTGAAAATATTGATAATTCAGCCTTACATGATGAATTCCCATATGAGCAACTCTATGTGATTAATGATAATAATGAACCTTGGTTTGCTGATTTGGCTAATTTCTTGGTAGGGAATGTGATGTCTCTTCACTTGACATATCAATAGAGAAAGAAATTTTTCTCTGATGTGAAATATTACTTGTGGGATGAACCCTACTTGTATAAAATTTGTAGGGACGGCTTGATAAGGAGATGTATTCCTGAGGAGGAAGTACAAAGTGTCATACAATTCTGCCATGACAAAGAAGTCGGAGGTCACCATGGAGCATCAAGAACTGCTTCAAAAATTCTTCAAAGCGGTTTGTATTGGCCATCACTCTTCAGGGATGTATTCAAATATGTAAGTGCATGCGATCATTGCCAAAGGACAAGTAATATCTCCCGAAGAAATGAGATGCCCTTGAGCAACATACTTGTCTGCGAAATATTTGATGTGTGGGGCATCGATTTCATGGGACCTTTTCCAAAGTCTATTAATAATTCTTATATACTTGTGGCTATGGATTATGTGAGCAAGTGGGTGGAAGCATGTGCCTACCCTACTAATGATGCTCGAGTTGTCATTAAATTCATGAAAAAGTTCATATTTACTCATTTTGGAACACCTCGAGCCATCATAATTGATGGGGTAAAGCACTTTTGCAATAGGCAATTTGAACAACTATTAAATAAGTATGGTGTTACACACCGAATTGCAACCCCTTACCACCCTCAGACCAACGGCCAATAAGAGGTTTCTAATAGGGAATTAAAGCAGATTTTAGAAAAAACGGTTACCACATCCAGGAGAGATTAGTCCTTAAAGTTAGATGATGCACTTTGGGCTTACCGTACTGCATTTAAAACCCCAATTGGTATGTTGCCCTACCAACTAGTTTTCGGCAAAGCATGCCATCTACCTGTTGAGTTGGAACACAAAGCATATTGGGCTACCAAATTTCTGAAATTTGAATTAAGCAACGCAAGTGAGGCAAGGAAACTTTAGTTCAACGAGTTAGATGAATGGAGGAATCACGCTTACGAGAATGCCTGCACCTACAAAGAAAAAACCAAGGCATGGCATGATTCTCGAATTGCTGGGAAGGAATTCAAGGAATGAGATAAGTTGCTACTCTTTAATTCTTGCCTAAAGCTATTTCCTGGGAAATTGAAAACCAGATGGAGCGGACCTTTTGTGGTAGCTAAGGTATTCCAGTATGGAGCAATCAAACTACATAATGATGATGGGAGTACATTCAAGGTAAATGGACACCGGTTGAAACATTATATTGAAGGAGAGCAACCCATCCACCATGGGTCCATCCTCTCCTTGAAACCGCCATGAAAGAAAGGTAAAGGTCAAGCTCACGACTTAAAAAGAGCGCTTGTGGGAGGCAACCCATTACGTTTAGTTACTTGTTTGTTTAGTTTTTTTTTCTTCTTTTTTCTTATGAGTGTGTTTTTCTCTTTTTCGTATCTCACATCTGCAGGATCTCAGTGAGACATCTAGGGAAGTCCTCTTCAATCTCTCTCTCTTTTCGTATTATGCATATTCCATACATTGAGGACAATGTATATCTTAAGTGTGGGGGAGGAGTAAGGGGTTGGTAAAATTTTATTCAAACTCTAGCATGCTTTAATCATCATTTTTTACCTTTCCTTTTGAAATTTCTACTCCTTAGAGACTTATTTTTGAATGATTGCAAACCACCTTGATTCATGTGCTTAGGTAGGATAGACAAGAAAGGATGCAAGAAAATTTAGCTGAAATTTTGGGCTAGGGAAGACATCTCAGTAGTTTGAATGATCAACGGGCAAGATGCAATACAGAGTTGACCCTTGTGAGCATTTGATTTCTAACGGACAAACAGGGGCTGATTATTCTAGAACTTGTTTTGTTAGGCATGTTAAGACCACGATAATGAGTTCATGTATTGGAACGTGCTATCCAAAAAAAAAGTTCATGGGAGATGGAGCATAAAATGCTCTCACACCAAGAGAAAAAAGAGTTAGTGTGAGATTGAGCATAAAATGCACTCACACTAAAAGAATAAAAGGGTGAGATGGAGCATAAAGTGCACTCATCCCTAGATCCCAAACCCTAACTCACCTTTTGATGCATTGCACTCATGATAAGTGGTGGAGATGTGATACATGAGCAAGCTTATGGTAATAACATTCTTTGTTTCGTTCTGAAGAATCATGAGAGGGTATTTTTTGAATCTTGCCACATGTGATTATGAAAACAAAGAGGGCTTACTCTAGCCCTAAATTATTCATGCGAAGAGATGCCTGCTCCCCTTGATTGTCGATCTCACTTAGGGACATGAGGATTGGCGATTTAAGATTATTATTCGACAAGTTAAAAAGGAAAAGAAGTGGACAAAGGGAAGAAGCATGGATACTGATCAAGGCTTGCAGGAGGACAAATACCCTGTTGAGAGAAATCCAAAACAAATCTTTTAGTTAGTTTGTTCTTGTTTTAAGTTTGTTTTGAGTTTTGTCTTGCCCGAGGACGGGCAAGAGTTTTAAGTGTGGGGGATTTGATGAGAGTAGAATTTATCATATTTTTATCCCCAATTATTCTATCTTTTATACTAAATTAACATCTAATTGGACTCATATCTCTTGTATTTTGGTCCAAGGTATGAAAGAAGGCATCAAGAGCAAAGAAAGACAAATCGAATGATTTTTCATAGTTTTGATATCGTTCAGTGATCTGGGCATAACTCGTGTCTCCGAACTCCGAATGAGCTGATTCAAGATCCACTGGAAAGATAAGAGAAAAAGCCACAATTTTCATTTGGGGTTTCACAGATTCAGCCTGCATCAAAGTCAAATCTGGGCCCGAAGTCGGGGCAATTTCGTAGGAAGGCCCAATCCACAGATGAAGCACAAATCGTAGAAAAGCATGGCTGAAGCCCAATTCGCAGAGGAGGTCTATTACGAATCCAAGAACAAGAAACTAAGAAGAATCATTCTAGATCTAAATTCTTGATTAATCGTAGAGTGAAAAAGGGATTGAGTTCAAGAGATAAAGAGATATGATTAGAATTAGGATAGGAGTTTCTATTTCTTGTAAAGATCAACTTCAAGAGAAAGTAGGAGACCATCCTCTCCCCTTTAATCTATAAGAAGGAGGGGGCGGACCAGCTTGAGGTATCATTTGATCACTGAATCATTCAATCATTCAACTTTTGATCTGAATCAAGAAGCAAGGATCAATCAGTCAAGAAGGGTTCAAGAAAGGTTCAAGAATTCAAGAAACTTCAAGAAGAGGAGATCTCAGCACCATGGGCGAATTCAAGAGTTCTTTCTTCCCCTTTGTTTGTTTTAATTCTTCCATCATGAATTGATTTGTTTCTTGCTAGGGCTATGGAAAGCCTAACCATGTTAATAAATATATTTTTATCTTCTTGATTTATCCAAGATTGTGATTTCCATATAGTCTATGAATTATTATGCTTAATGCAATTAAGAGCTTGGCCACCTCTTAATTGATTTGGGTTATGTGAATGAATTGAGAGAGGAATTCACATAATTGACAGAATAATTCATAGTGTGAATTGAATGGTATATAGAGATATATGTACATGATTCATCTGAATTTAATGGTTTTCTTGGACTTAATGCACTTCCATCTTGAGAGCTCTACTCGAGAGATATTTGATTTGTTAGGTGGACCTAAAGTCCTAGCGATTCCATCATTTGCATATTCGATTAGTGATCACCCTTGTTTTTATTTTCTTTGTTCCAGTTTTTAATTTTAGTAGTTCTTGCTCAAATCCTAAATTTTGATTGTCCAAATAATTAGGGAAAGTTGTGATTCTAATACTTATTTTGTTAAATCCCCATGGGAACGATATTATTATACTACTTGATAACTTGTACACTTGCTACAGTTATATATTTATAGCTATCAATGTACAAAGAGCATAATTGCTCTAGTAAACAAAAGGTCCTCAAACTATTGATGACCACAAGGATGACCGAAAGCCAACCAGTTCATGACCATGTCATGCGAATGATGGGTTACATAAATGAACTGGAGGCTCTTGGATCCCAGCTTGATGATGACACCAAGACTGATGTTGTCCTAAACTCTTTGCCCTTGTCTTTCAATCAGTTTGTCATGAACTATAATATGAACAAGCTAAAAGTTAGCTTGCATCAACTCAACAATATGTTGTAGAGGGCTGAGGAACTGATAAAGAAAGACAAGTCGGTTGCCATGCTTGTTGAAAGTGGCAAATCTGGCAAGAGAAAGAGAAAGAGTAAGAAGAAACCTCAAAAGAAGGCAGGCAAGTCGAAGAAGTAGTAGAGAGACAAATCATTAGATGAATGTTAATTCTGCAAGCAGACTGGACATTGGAAGAGGAATTCTCCTCAATATCTAGAATCCCACAAAAACAAAGAAGGAAATTTCAAATCTCTTGTTATAGAGACCAATATGTTGGTCACTTCTGCATCCTATTGTATTAACTTTGGGGCTTCCACTCATGCATGTAACACATTGTAGAGGTTCAAGGAAAGCAGAAGGCTAAATGACGACGAGGTGGAGCTCTACTTGGGGACTTTTGCAACAATTGCAACCACTGCTATAGGAATAGTAGATTTAATTTTCAAAGAAGGAATTGTAACATTAAAAGATTGTCTTTATGTACCCTTACTTTGAAGAATTTTGAATTCAGTTTCTATGTTGTGTAAGGATGATTATTCTATTTTATTCAATGATAAGATTATAACTAAATTGAATAACAAATTCCTTACTTATGGAGAACTTGAGAATGGTCTCTGTGTCCTCCGTCCTTCTTTGGAAAACAAATATAACCAAAACTACGCCAGAATGTATCCCCAAGAAAAGAACACGTGATACAATTAATCCCACATGCCTATGGCATTACCGACTTAGCCATATCAATATAAAACGTATCACAAAATTAGTGAAGGTTAGTCCTCTAGATTTTCTAATTGTAGAAGATCTACCAACTTGTGAGCCTTGCCTCCAAGGTAAGATGACAAAACGGCCATTTACGAGTAAGCCTAAAAGGTCAACAGGCACACTTGACCTGATACATACTGATGTATGTGGTCCCATGAACACGGAACCAACACTGTTACTTCAAAACTTTCACCGATGATTATTCTTGGTATGGTTATGTGTACCTAATGAGACATAAGTCTGAATCCTTTAAAATGTTCAAGGAGTTTAGACAAGAAGTCGAGAAATAGTTGGGGAGACACTTCAAAACCCTTCGATTAGATCGAGGAGGTGAATATCTCTTCGACGAATTCAATGACTACTTAAAGGACAATGAAATTATATCACAATTGTCTCCTCCTGCTACACTACAGTTAAACGATGTGTTAGAGAGAAGAAACCAGACTCTATTAGATATGGTCCGATCACTCCTCCTCTATTCATAACTACCTATATCCTTTCGGGGACATTGAGATTCAAACTTGTTGAGATTTGTTTTACAAAATATATTTATATAGAGATATATAGAGATATACATATATATTATGGTTTCACAAAATGTTTGCAAAAAGGTTTTAATTCTCAAGATCCATGTGAGCAGAGAGTGCAACACTATACCTTGTAGCTGAGGGAGAGGTCCTCTCTTGTTGGGCAGTGTTTTATCATTATGGGCTGAGAGGTTAAGTGTAAGACCATTTAGGGTTTATACCTGATGGGACAATCTCACATAAGTCCATAGTCCTTGGGCCTTCATAAGTTAGCTGGACCCAAGGACCATTTAGTGTAAATGTTAGGCCTACTAAGAGACCATACTGATGGGCTAAGGGGTTCATTGTCTTCAACAGTGAATTCAGCCAGGCCTTGTAATAGAGGCTAGGCTGAACCCATATGGCTTATGTGGAGATCAATGATGGGGTCCCATGCCATACAAAGAGAGCCAAGCTAGCCAACATTCAAAAGGAACTGAGACTGAAAGCTTAATGGTCCTAAGGCCCAATTCAAACTGGGCTAATTAGATTAGTTAAGAGATGGGTGAATTTGAGTTTAGATCTGCTTCTAAATTAGCAAGAGGATAGGATATGTCTTATCCACTTAGGAGCTCTGATCCAAATAAAGATTTGGATCAAATAACCCCCTCATGATATGATTAGGAAGCTAATCCAAGAAGGATTATAAATAGAGGGAGAAATCCTTCTATAAAACACTTTTGCAAATCTCAGATCTTCTCTCAGTTCTTGCCGCCCTACCCTGTTCGATCTCTAGTTCTTGGAGTGATCAAGATTGAATCTTGATATTGTTTCTTGCTAGAAGAAACAATCTTGAAGTTGTGCTCACATCCCTACATGATTCTTGCTAAGAATTGGGGTTCTTGCTAAAGAATTGGGGTTCTTGCTAAAGAATCTCTTTGTTGATTCTGCCTCACCCTAAATTGTGTCATTTTCAGTGGAGGAAGGATTTGGTGAACTCTTTGGGCGTGAACATCTACGTTGGAAACTACTGTTGATTCCATATTAGGTGTATCCCTCCCTTAATCTTGGTTTCATATTTGGTCTGGTTTGTTTCAAGAACAAACCTTGAAAAATGTAGTTTTTCTAAAACAATGAATAGGATTCTCGAATGGGAGAAGAAATTTTTGAAATTTTGCCTAGCCACCCTGCATGGTTCGACCATCCATATGATAGATCTCCCTTCCCTTCAATTAATTACTCCAAAGCTCGAGGCACCGGCTAACCAGTCTGAGTAAGACTTAGATGAGAGAGGGAAGGGGTTAGGCACCCCTCTCCTAGATCTAATAAGTGGGGCCCACATGGGATTACAAATAAGCATAAATTAAAGCAAGCAATCCATTGACTTTGTAAGAGTAATTAATACACAATAAAGTAAACAAAACCTTCAATAAACCATCATAATAAAATTCCCTTAATTAAAAACCGATTCACACAACTAATCATGCAACTTGTTGTAATTAAAAATCTAAACTCAACACTGGGTAAGATTTATGCTAAATTGGGTCTTAACCATGGAAGACGTAACAAAAATCAAATCAAAACTCAAAGCTCCCAACTCTTCTCAATTAAATAGGATTCAATCATCAAAATTGGGATTTGTTAAATACTGAAGAGTAGTAGTAACTAAACATAGCAAGAACCGATCGGTTATCTCTCAACGAAAAGCATCTGAGCATAGGTATTTCTTGCAGAATATAGAAAATAGTTAAAAGAGAGCAACAGGACCTCATCGCCAAATCTGCCGGCTCTTATTTTTTTCTTATCACATTTATCCCTCCTAAGAAGCATTTGTTTCATCTACTATACATAGATTAAATGGTTTAATTCAAACTACTTAAATCAACAGAACTAAGTAAATATTAGCAAGTAATGAAACATAAATAACACACTGGGATTAACCATAAACATGGCAAACGGAAGAGATGACAGATTAATAGAATGAAAGAGGGGACAATGACTCTGTCTTAAAATCAAGACCTATTTTTTGGATTTTGACTCAACCTAATCTAATCTTCATAGAAAAGAGAAGAAAAAGAAAAATAAAAACAAAACAAAACAAACTCATTGGAAAACTAGCAAAGATAATCATCAAGACGAAAAAAACTAATAGCTCTTACATGTCTAGGGATGTTGGCCTGAAACCAGACGCTACAACGAGGGATTTACTACTTAATTTCTTCGACAACAATGATGATAGAGGACTGCAGCCGAGGGATTAGCAAAGGATGACTCTACTTTGGATGCTAATCACGTTCAAAACCAAGGAATGCTGAAACATTTGAGCTGCCACTGGTACTCAATGATTCTGTTCGATTGGCGACCATCACAAAAGAAAATAGGGTTGCGGTTGGGGTTCTAATGAAGATGAGAATCTGGAGGTTGAGGGGATAGTGACAGAAATGAAGAAAATGTAAGATCAAGGGGTTCAGTTGTGGCTAGTTACATCTGAACACAGTGCTGCAATGATTTACAACAATGGGAGATACACCTAGGGGTGATTGGGGCAATATAGAGGGAGTGATGGAAAAGGAATGGAGAAATGGGGAGAGAAGAATGCTCGAAAGGGGTGAGGAGATCGCCGCCGCTCCACTTCTGGTTCAAGTGAAGAAGGGGATGAACACCCTTCCTTCGAATTCTCTGGATTAGGGTGAGTGAAGATGTTTAGGTTGAATTTATATTGGAGGTAGGGGCAATCTCATAATTTTGGAGAATTTGAGGGGGCATTTTGCTAATTTTTGGCAAGCTAGGCTAAACTGGGCCCAGGGGTTAAACGGCGTTCTTGGTTCAATGATGGGTGGTTCTAGGTCAAAAAAGTGGAGGGTTGAGATGAGTCTGACTACAAAGAGTGGGTTTGTGTGTGAGAGCTAACAGGATTGGCCGAAATTGAATCTTTTTTTGATGGAAGGGTTAATGAGGGTATTTATTGCTGAAATTTTATAGGGTGGGGTTTTTAGACATTCTAAATTGGTTGGTGTGGTCAGATTGGCCCAACTGGGTCCGGATTGGGCAGATCTGGAAAGGGCTCAATTCGATTAATCTAGGGGCTCAAAATGAAAATTTTGTGTGATTGAGTGGCAAAGAAGGTTTGGTAAGGTTAGATTGAGCCAATTGGGGATAGTGACAGAAATGAAATTTCATAGGGTAGGATTTTTGGGTACTCTTAGGTGATTGTTAAGGTCAGATTGAGCCAATTGGGCCTGGATTGGGCATATTTGTAATCCGGTCAATCTAGGACCTTAAAATGAAATCTTAGTGTGATTGAAGGGTAAATAGAGGTATTTTGGGATGGGATTTGACATGTAGGGTTTTCTAGCATTCTGAGGTGATTGGTCAGGTTTGATTGGTTTAGATGTGTTTGGATTAAGTGGATATGGGTTATGGATGCGAGAAAGGTCAAAATGTAATCTTTTTTTTATGAGTAAGAAAATGAAGGAATCTTGAGTTCAAATTTCATGGGTATGTGTTTTGGGAGGTCCTAGATCTTATGGTTGTGTCTAATCTAGTGGTCGAGGTGTAGATGAGGGGTGATTAGTGTCATCGGGTTGGTATCAGGTAGGTTTAACAGTGGATCTGAGGGCTCTTAGGGTGAAATTCAAGTTTCTTGGGTTTTTGGGTGTATTCGGAAGGGTCTAATCGGGGATTTGGGGTGAATTGGAGGTTCAGGTGGCAAACCGAGCAAAAATTGGATGCTAACAACTGCCCTTCTTTGTTGTGAGGTAAAAAAACTATGAAACAACAAAGACCAAAAGAAGCACACAAAAATTGATTGGCACTAAAGTGAATTCTCAAACTACTCCAACATACCCAGGTTTTGACCCCCAAAGGATCTCATTGATTGGCACATCAAAGATAGCCCGATCCAACCCTCAGAGTAGTACCATAATCAAGTCTAAGGGTTAGGTGTAACTTTTCAGTTTTGCCCAAAATCTCCAAGGTCCAGGGTGTAACCAAAAATTGGTCTGGGTTCAGTGCTTTAAATAAGCACACACTACATGTGCTTTGAGTCTAACCCTAGCAGCCGAGACAGGCTGTTGATAACTCTGTATTTTGATGCCTTAACGGGCATCATTTTAGGGTTACCTAGGCCTTAGAATAGTCAAAATGTGTCATTTTCCTAGTTAAATTCAATATTTTGACCTCTGAGGGTCCTTGTGCAAATCCTGGACAAAACTGGGGAAGTTTCAGGGCTGAAATTTAATTTTTGGGAAGCTGGTGTGAATTCCAGTTGAGAGAGGGGGTATTTCTCTAAAAAACTCAGCACAGGAGGGCGCCTCCTATCTACCAAACCCAGATAAGCATCCCTCCTACTGCATTAGCATACTCCCCTCTCCTTAGCAAACCCTAGGGCACCTCCCCACTCATTCTTTTAACCTCTAACAAACCCTTGCCACCCTAGGCTATCAAACCCTAGCAGCCCCTCATACCCTTAGATCACTCCCTATACAACATCCTAGCCTTGCACCTCATTCCTTAAACCTCAACCAATCACATTAGAACAATCCTAACCCTATACAGGTGCCCAAATCTGCTCCCTCCCTTCTAGCACCCAAATCTCAACCCTACATAATATTGCGTGCCCTCTCCTTCTCTTCTCAACCTTAGGATCACCTTAGAACAATCCTAACCCTCCATTCTCAACCCTAGAGCGCCCATATCTCTACAAAAACCCAGTTGCCGCCCCTTCCTTTCTCTCTAATCCCAGTTTTGTCCACCATTCTCTATAAAAAGGACCCCAAGGGCCCTAGAGAAGGGGTTGGTCAATTCACCCAGTTCACAAGGCTGGGGTTTGTTGAGGAGTTCAAGGGTTGTAGAAAGGAAGGATGCCTAGATTTTGTCAGGAGGGATTCCTGCAAGCAGTCCAGCCAACCTGCAACTATTGCCACTAGATTTGATCAACCATCCCTTTCATTTTCTTTATTTTCTTTTATGTTATTTTTATTCTAGCAATCTTTTAGATTTAATTTCGGTTGCATTCTGCCCCCAGGTAAGATAGAAGGTTGTTCTTGAGAAGTTTAAGGGTAGAGGAAGAGGAGAACGGCCAAGCAAGAGGAGGGGTTCCTGTTTGCAATTCGCCTAGCCACTATTGCCACCTCTGGATCCGGATCCCAACCAGTTTCCCATAGTTTTAGATTTACTTTATATGCATGCTTTTATTTTCTATTCTTTAATTTCTAGTTTTTATTTTATTTTTGCAATTTATTTTTATCATATTTAATTTTTGTCTTCTTTTTTGCAGATCTGAAATTCAGCCAGGTAAGATGGAAGGCCCAGCTCGAGGAGTTCAAGGGTCGAAGGATAGATCCAGAGACTATTACCTCTAACCGAGTTGCAGATTTTTTGTTTAGTATTTTTACTTTTGTTACTTATTTATTTTTCTGCAATTTTTACTTTCAAAATTGTTAGAACTTTATTTTAATGGATTCCAGTTCAATTAATTAAATTTTGTGTTTCTTCAATCCCAAGTCTTGTTATTTTGTCCGGATTGACGTGCGTAACAATTTTTCACTTGCTTCCTTGTGGATACGACCCCTTTATCACCACTAACTGCGTTTTGTAGTTATTTTGAGAATCGAAAAATTTATAAATATTAAAACTGGTGTTCCGAAGTGGTTAACAACACACTTTCAGACACACCAGCTGCCCCAACCTCTTTGGCAGCACATTAGTATCAGCCTTGGTAGGATAAAATCCCCAAGTCTATCCAATGACTGAAACATTCTAAATTAACACGAGTCTCATAAGTGTCCAGTTTAAGGGGTAATTACACAAAAGCACACCAATGACAACATGGAACAATTATGTACTTTTATGATGTGCTAGATGGTAGAAAATTTACGTTCTATGCAGCGGAAAATCTTGATTTATGATGTGTTAGGTGGGGGAAAATCTATGTGCTATGCAACAGAAAAATTCATGTACAATGGTAGAAGAATAATTGTGCAATAGCAGAAAACTTATTGTGCAATAGCAGGTAGTCTCATGTGCAATGGCAGAAAAATTTATTGTGCAATAGCGAAAAACTTGATTTATTCTATGCTAGAGGCGGAAAACTCACATACAATAGCGAAAAAAATTCATGTGCAATGGCAAAAGAATAATTGCATAATAACAAAAAAATTTATGTGCAATGAGGGAAAACTTATTGTGCAATAGCAGAAAGCTCGTGTGCAATGGCGAAAAACTTGATTTGTTATGTGCTAGAGGCAGAAAACCCATATACAATAGTGAAAAAAATTCATGTGCAATGGTAGAAGAAGAATTGTACAATAGCGGAAAAATTTATGTACAATGGCAGAAAACTTATTCTGCAATAACAAAAAGCTCATGTGCAATTGCAGAAAAACTTGATTTATTATGTACTGGAGGCAAATAAACTCATGTGAAATAGCGGAAAAACTCATGTGCAGTGGCGAAAGCTCATGTGCAATGGCAGAAAACTTATTGCAGTAGTAGAAAATCTTGATTTATTCTATGGTAAAGGTGGAAAACTCCTGTGCAGTAGTAGAAAAAAATTCATGTGCAATGGCAAAAAATCTTAATTTATTCTATGCTAGATGCGAAAAACCTATGTGCAAAGGCGGAAAAAGTTCATGTGCAATGGCAGAAAATTTATTATGCAATGGCGGGAAAATTTATGTGCAATGGCGGAAAAATTAGTGTGCAATAGCGAAAAAATTATTGTGCAAAATAATAAAAATGATGACAAGACTGAAAATTCAAAAGTGCCAATAACATACCAGATGCAAAATGTGATAAAAATTCAAGTATCACCTCAATAGATTTGGTTTAGCTTAACTATCATTTCTCACTTGATCATTCTCCTTGTTGGGAATCGTTTCTCTTCACATTTTACCACACTTTGCAATTTTCTTTTTATTACTTATGTTTTTTTTTGTATTTTGTTTTGTTTTTTTTTTATTTTTTTCTTCTTCTCTTCTTCTTTTATTATATTTATTTTTTGTGCACAATGAACAACTGAAATCCTTTTGAAAGACTTTTGTAGTGGTGTAGCTTAAAATTTTCTTTGAGATGTATTTGTGCTCGATTTGGATGTCAAACGCCATGGGCTGCCCTCATTTTATATCTCTCTTCTTTTCTTTTTCTTCTTTTTTTTCGTAACTTCTAAGATAGAAAGGCAGTGCAACTCAAACATAAAGGAGATGGGGGTTTCTATTTTGCTTTTTATTGTACATTTTTCTAGGGAGCTATGAGACTAAAACAAGAAATGTCACTAGCATTGATTCATGACATAACAATTATGTCCAAATAGACCCACATCATGCCTTAGCAAAAGATAAAAGTATTTTGCCCCTCTTCAAAAGAGCTAATTGAAACCATAGAAATTATAACAACATGTGCATTGAAAATGCAAAGGAGACAATCATAAATTCACTTTGGGAAACACCCAGGTTTTATGGGAAATTACTCCAATTCTTGGTTAATAGGAAAATTTGTGGTGAGAAATGATTGATTGAAAAATGTTCAAAACAAAAATCCTTCATCGCCAGCCAACTAGGTCTATCCCGTGCTAAATTACCAATTTTTAAAGGATCGATGAGGACTTAGTGAATGGGATGAAATGTAGTATAAGACAGGGGATCTGAAATGAAGGGTGAAGAAGCTCAAAAACTTATTTCATCCTCATTTTTGTTTATCTTATCTTCTTTTCTTTCTTTTTTTCCTTTTTTCCTCTTTTCTTTTTTTTTTCTTGCATACTCTTCACATCATCGAATATGAATCATGTTACTTACTGATCATGGAGGACTTCACATGTTAGAGAATTGATAAACAAATACTCAATCCAATTGATTCTAAAATTATTGAAACATAGATTTGCCCCATTTTTTTTAAACTTCTACAAATATTTCTCTATCATTCCCTTTCATTTTTCATTTGCCCCAAATTCCCTACTTTGAATTTCTTTGACTTCCATTTCCTCAGAGTTTTCCAATTTTCCAAACTTCCTTGACCATTCCTCCATTCTAAGTTTCCCCAGTTTCTTCATTGCTTATTTCGGGAAGTTCATGGCCAGCTCAAAGAGATGGAGTCGCCACCCATTTTTTAGAGGAAATGGGCCCTCATTTTTAGATTTGAAAATTTTGATTTAAGTCTTTGATAGTGACTCGTCCTCGATGGAAAAGGAACACAATCGAGAGATGTTATTAGGTCTTAGGTACTGATTTCCCTAAGACCCTCACCTCTTTGCCTCTATTCTTAGTTAAGAAGAAATTGCAAGAAATGGTTCTCCAACATTTCAGAACCTCAAGCAACACAATAAAACTAAAAAAAAGGACTTATCTTTTGTATGTACCTTATCAAAAGATTTCCAGCAACTAAAAAGAATTCAAATGAAACTTGAGTAAGACACATAACTGAGTTGGGATTTCTGGTGTTAAGTTTGGAAGAGAGGAGATGAGGCTTGAGCTTGGCTTCAGGGACTTCAGGATTTCAAGCTGAATAGGTATATCACAGAATTTGGGAAAACTGCCTCCTCTATCTTCTCTCCTTGCTCTCAAAGGCTCCCCCTTGGCTTTGAGTTTGAATTAGAGCAATATTTATAGAAAAAGGGAGGGGCACCAGGTCTGAATTTGCTCAAGTACAGTGTCTGGGATTCAACAGAGATTTTTCACACAAATAGGCAAAGATTCTTCAAAGAAATAGATGCTCAGTCAAGCTTACCTATTTGGTGAAACATCTTTAATTTGGGGGTGGTTTTTATGGGTTTTGTGCATCCAATGGGAGCTTGGGGCATGCTTGCCATGGCAGTCTCGTATTTGGGGCTGTCAGTGGTAGAAAATGTAAATTTGATGAACTTTTAAATGTTATGTTGTCTTTTCTTAGTCTCAAGTGGGGTTTGTTTAGAATTTTTAGCTTTTTGGGTCTATTAGGCTCTATTTTATTGGTCCAAGTGTTCTAATGGGTCAAAAATGGGTCCGAAATCATCCATCACCCTTTTGTGGTTTCAGGTTGGGACGGGTGACGTGGTAATTTAATCTGGTGCACTGAAATTGTATCTTTCTAGTTTAATGACCAAACAGATGAATTAAGATGTTTAATTTGATGTGTTGGGGTTTTTTAGGTCTCTGAACACAATGGTGATGTCTAATTGGTAAAATAGAATTAGGATGATTGAGATCTATGGATGACAAGCTCAGATTAATAAGATTTGCTGAAATAGAATCTTTGTTTAATGAATGGTTAAATGGGGGAATTTTGGGATAAAATTTGGTGGGTTGACACTGTTGTATGTCTTGAATCTAATGGAAGTGATGGATCTTTGATCAGAGGTGTAGATTGATTTTTTTAAGTTCAGATCATGGTTTTAGCTTATGGTTTTCCAATAAACGAGAGGGTCTAAAATGGAATCTTACTTTTTTAATGATAAAATAGTGGTGGTCATGAAATTTGACATGGTAGGGTTTTCTGGGCCTCTGAACATAGTGGTGAGGTTTGATTAGTCATATGAAGTTGGGATGATGGATGTTAAGCTCTAATTAATGTTATTTGCTAAAATAGGATTTAGGCTTAATGGGGTCAAACGAGGAATTTTAAGCTACAACTTGGTAGGTGGGAATGGATTAGGGTGAGGGGTCAAGTGGATGGTTCTGATCTAAGAAAGATATGGTCGATCTTGGTAATCATTCAGGGCCATCAGAATGAAATCTTGATGTTTTTGTGGTTGGTTGTCATAAATTTATGTTGGGATTCACTAGTTGATTGTTTCCTAATAATCTTGAGGTGTTGGACATGTTGGATTTGATTTTATGGAGTTGTAATTTGAATACCGCATGGATCGGGGCTGATAGAAAGGATGTTAGCATGATCAAGGGTGAATCTTTGCAGTTTAGTCATGAAAAGTTATGTGTAACTAAGTTGTAGTTTCCAAGTCTGAGGATGATGTTTGATTGGATGTTGATGTTGATCTCATGGTTGTTATTTATCCTGTGGATTGTGTCAAATGAGGATATTTTGGGTTTTGGAAAGTCTCAAGTTGATTTGGTTATTTTTCTAAGTTTTTGGGGTCTAAGAGAGGAGTACAAAGAGGTAGGATGAAGGGACCAAGAAAAAATTGGGTGCTAACAACATGGTAGCAAAAAGGTAGACTCATTGTCCTTTTTCCTTATCAGCACTACCTACTATGTTTTGAGACAATATCATCCTTGAGGGCTTATTTTTGTAGGAATTAGGATTTACTATGTACATATCATTATTTCACCATAGAATCCAAGAGTGACAACTGAATTGATGCATGACCTTGACCAAAAAGAGAATGGGCACCAAGGGATCAATGGAGACCCTATCACCCTTTGATAATCCATCAAAAAACCCATCCCACCTAATAAAAGAAAACCTTGATTTTAGGAACCCTTGCCTTCAAATCTCCCATGGGTTGTGGAATTCATGACAGATTTCCAAAATCCTTCAATGGCACCAATGTATAATTCAAACAGGATTGCACATTGAATCAAATTGAGGTTGCCAACCAACTTAGAACTTACCCACACCTCCCTCAACAAATGCCTCGATGAGGCAAATGATATGGGGAGAAACAGTTTAGGGGTTGAATCAGAACATGCTTGACACCAATTAAAATGATTCAAAAAAAATAAGCATTTAAAAGTGAGTTTCTAATCGACTCACAATAGAAGGATACATATAAAAATGGTTTGTTGAAATAAACGAGAGTGTCAACCTTGAAAATTTGAAGAATAATAAAAGGCAAATTTAACAACGATGACAATTGTCAGTAAGGGTACTTTAAGACAACAACTAAATGGTAAGGGTACATGATGCGGTACGAGATTTGGGCCAACTGAGTAAATATTTACAAAGTTGGTTTTCGAAGACCCATCTTAGTATAGGGGAGGATGTAGTATAGAAGAAAGCCAATAAGTCCTATGCAAGTTGGTACCATTCTAAGACACATAAGAAGCTAGGATGATGTTACTGATTCAACTAAGTTATCAATTACCAAGTTAGCGCCAATATGGAATTTCTATCTTAGTTTGAAATTATCAAGTTAGCGCCAACATGAAATTTCTATCTTAGTTTGTCCCAATTAGGACTTTATTTTTGAACGATTTTAGTAATATTTTATTATGGAGTGTTTTCATAGGTTAGGAAACTTCCTTGTAGGAGGCATAAGGGTGTAAAAAAATCTATATAAAGAGTAGCTAGGGCAAGGCTATGGGAGTTTTTGTTTGAATTTCTATTAAGTATTTAGTGAAGAGTTAACTATTCTTTTTGTTTATTTTACCTTTTGCTCTTTTCTTTGAAGCTTCTCTGAACGTGGTTTGCTTTTGTACTGTGCATTTGGTATCAAAGCTCATGTTTGATCATTCTTTGGATTATGGATCCTAAGAAGAAACAAGTGGCTCACATCATGGAGAAAGAATTCAATAACAAAACATAAGAAGAGGTGGCAGAGTTGAGAAGATAAGTCAATGCACTTGCTCAAGAGTTGAAATTACTGCGAAGGGATAGTGACTCCGATGCAAGTGTTTCTGCTCATTCTTTTTCATCATCAATGAAAGCATCCAAGTCAGTTGTAGTTGCAAGTGGTGACCAGAAGTAGTGTGAAACGGGTTTCAATATTGAGATCCCAAAGTTTCATGGAGGCTTCTCTACTTGTCAAGCAACCAACTGGTTGTAGTTGCAAGTGGTGAATTGAAGTAATGGGAAATAAATCTCAAGTTTTAGTTCCCTGAGTTTAATGGACGTATAGTTTCAAATGAATTCATGACCTAGAGTTTCATGGAGGAGTTAGCACTTTTAAAGTCTAAGGGTAAAATCATATCTTATGACTTTGTTGAGTGCGTTAATATTTTTAAGGATTGTAACAAAATCTTGTGTGGCCAGTCTCCTCAACAACATCTATTAAAGAACAACATGTTGATTGGATCAAACCTCTAATCTATGATGAAGAACCCATTGCTTAGGAAGAGTATGCTATCCTTCATAATGAATTTCAAGATGATGGAGATAATACCTATCATCTTGGGGGTTATGATCACATTGTCTTCATGTAAGTTTATGAAGATCCTTATTGGCAAGAAATTTTGCAATGTCCATCATGGTCAGTAAAGGAAGAATTAAGTTATTTGAAGATCAAGAAATGTGATTCAAAAGTTAAGAAATGTAATGAAGACATTTCAATTCATATTGGAGGTTTACACCACCAACTATCTATTAGAAAGTTGGAAATAGAGAAGCACAACATGATATGTTGGATGGCTCTCACATGGTAGCATGAATCTAAGGACGGATGATAACTCTGCATTTTAATGCCTTAAGGATATCAATTCAGGGGTATTTTTGGCCTTAGAATAGTCAAGATGTGCTATTTTCCCAATAAATGCAATGTTGTGGCCTCTGATGGTCTCTGATGAGACAAAAAAGTACCCTATTTTTATCTCTAAATATTCACTCTTTTTCATTATTTTAGCACTTAATTGGACTCATTACTTTTATATTTCGATTCAGGGCAAAGAAGAAGGCGATAGGAAGAAAACAAGGCTAATTGGATGATTTTGCACAGTTTCGGCACCATTCAGTAATCTGGGCATAACACTCTATTCCGGACTCCAATTTAGATAATTCAAGATACACTGGAAAGATGAGAGATAGGCCTACAACTTTTATATTTTGTGATTTGACAGATTCGGTCTGCATCAAAGACGAAATCAGGCCCGAATTTGGAGCAAGTTCGTAGCAAAGCCCATTTCACAGCTGAAGCACAATTCGCAGAAGAGCCTTGTAGCAGCCCAAGTTATTAAAGCAGCCCAACTCGAATTCAAGATCCAAGAGTCCCAATTTCAAATGTAATCTCCAGAAAAAAGAGTCTTATAAGATGATTGAGACTAGATCACTAGATAAGAAATAGGATAGGATTAGTTCAAAACAGATCAGTACTTTCTTAATTGAGGTTAATCTCCTAAAAGGAGTTGGAAAACACCCCTCTCCCTCAGCTATATAAAGTGTGGGGGGACTAGATTTAGGCATCAATTCAGCAATCCATCAATCAAGAATCAAACAACTCAATCAAGAAAGATCAGTTCGGCCTTCTGAGAAGCAAAGCCTGGAGGATTCGAAAATCATGAGCAGCTAAGCTTTTCTCTTCTAGTTCAAGGGGGGAGGTTCGATTGTGTCATCGTGAGGTTCTGTATTTAATTCAAGTTCTTACTTTTTAATTCAAGTATTCATTGATTTGTGTGCTTATTCTCTATGGATGTTAGTGTTAATTAGTCTGACAAATTAATTAATGTTGATTTTCCTACTGCTATCCATGGTTCGGTGATCTGTAATTGTCAGGAATAGTGGTACAAGTAGCAATTAGGTCAATATCTTTCTGGGTCAATTGTTTGTGACAGCCTTTGACCAATGTATTGACATGTTTTAACCTAAAGGGAATCAATGGAACAAGATTTGATAAATGCAGCTATCTCAATTATTGTTATTTTGGTTAAACTGTTTTTACAAAATTTAATGCTATCACTAATTAATATGGAGCGCTATCGTACCCAGTCGACTAGTGATAAGTGTTGATCGAATGCTGGGTTTGGTCAGCTGATTTAGGAAAACACAAGGTTTATTATGGCAATCCTAATAAATCTAAGGTTAAATGCTTGAATTGCAAGACTGCCGAAGTTTACCTATGATCAATGACCAATTGATTAATTCGAACCCTTGAATCAGAATTCGGTAAGACTGATTTCTCTTGTTTGGTAATGCTATTGTTTTCTTGTTCTTTTAGAAATTTTAATTGTTTAATTTCCCCACTCTATTATTGTGCATTCGGATAAGAAATTATTCCCTATCTCCCTATGGGAATCAACCTAGTACCACTAATACTACAAAAATTTCATTGTGAGACTAGCATTAATTTTGAGGGCTTCAACAACCCGTCAAAATTTTGGCGTCGTTGCCGGGGAGCTAATTTAATTTCTTAGCTTGTTACCTTCTATTTGTGTTAACCTTCTTTGTTTTATGACTCATGCTTCTCAAAGAGGTGAACTAGAGTACAACCCCGAAATTGAGAAGACTACCCATCGTTTAAGGAAGGAGGCGAAGCAAAGGAAGGACCGTTCACCTCCAAGGGTGAATTCTGAATTCGACTTGCCAACTTGTGATCCACCTATTTTCAAAGAAAAAGAAAGAATGGCTGATAAGGAGAGAATGCTAAGGGAGTTGGCTGCACCAATCATGAACCAACAGCCCCTGTGCATAATATATCCCATTCTCGAGGTAGGCTTTGAACTAAAATCTGGATTGGTTCAACTGCTTCCTATTTTTCATGGCTTTCCAGGTGAGGACCCTCATAAGCATCTCAAGGAATTCCATGTTGTCTGTTCAAGCATGAAACCATAGGGTATGACCGAGGATCAGGTAAAACTTATAGTTTTTCCTTTTACTTTACGAGATTAACCAAATGATTGGTTATACATTCTTCCTCTCGGTTCGATACGTACATGGGATGAGATGATTAGAATGTTTTTAGATAAATATTTTCCTGCATCCCGAGCTGCAATATTAGGAAGGAAATTTGTGGAGTTCAGCGGTTTGGTGGTGAGACATTATACGAATATTGGGAAAGATTTAAACAGCTTTGTGCTAGCTGTCCCCACCACCAAATACCCTAACAGCTCTTGATCCAATACTTCTATGAAAGACTCCAACCTATGGATAGAAGTATGGTAGATGCAGCTAGTGGAGGAGCCTTGGTCAATAAAACAACCAAAGCAGCTAGGGAATTGATTTCCAACATGGCCGAAAATTCACAACAATTTGGAGCAAGAACAAATGGTACTATCAAGCCTGTTAATGAGGTAAGTCATTCTAATTTAGAAAATCAAATTTCTGATCTAACTACCTTGGTTCGACAACTGGCTGCAAGGAAATTGCAAACGGCAAGGGTATGTGGTGTCTGTTCGATTCCTAGGCATCCTACAAATATGTGTCCATCATTGCAGGATGGTTCGATGTAGCAAGTTAGTGCCGTAGGAGGATTTCCAGGCCAACCTCAATGCAAGTATGATCCATATTCCAATTACTACAATCCGGGGTGGAGGGATCATCCCAATCTGAACTACTGAAATCAAGGAGGACAACATAGATATCAGCCCCAAGCTTTCAACAGACAGCCCCCAATTTCAGCACTTATCTCAACGCAAAGTCAACCCTCAAGTTCAGGTATGTCATTAGATGAAATCGTTAAGGCTCTTGCTACTAACACTCAACAATTTCAGCAGGAAACAAGGGCTAGCATCCAAAACTTAGGGAACCAAATCAATCAGCTTTCTACTTCCATTAGCAAGTTGGAGGCGCAGAACTCCATAAAGCTACCATCGCAGGCGGTAGTTAATCCCAAGGAAAATGCTAGTGCAGTGGTGCTGAGAAGCGGGAAGGAATTGCAGCCATAACCTACCTCACCAAGGAAGGCAGATAAGAGATAGAAGGAAGAGGAGAAACAAGATTCAAACAAGAGCCCCATTAAAGTAATATCCAACCCTCCTCTCCCAAAGATTACTAATGCCATTGTGCCTCCATTTCCTAGTAGGTTGGAAAAATCCAAGAAGGAAGAATATGAGCAAGAAGTCTTGGAGACCTTTAGGAAGGTGGAGATAAAAATACCTTTGTTAGATGCCATAAAACAAATCCCAAAATATGCAAAATTTCTGAAGGAGTTGTGCACTAACAAGAGGAGGCTGCGAATCGATGAGAAGGTAAGGGTTAGAGAAAACTTTTCAGCTGTCATTAAGAGGACCTTGTTGGAAAAACGTGCGGATCCAAGTATGTTCACTTTACCTTGTGTGATTGGCAATAAAAGAATCCAGCATGTCATGTTAGATTTAGGTGCATCCATCAATGTCATTTCATACTTGATTTATTGCGCTTTGAGATTAGGTCCCTTAAAGGAAACTAGGGTAGTCATTCAGCTAGCTGATCGTTCTAACACCTACCTAGAAGTGATTGTTGAGGATGTGTTGGTGCAGGTTAATGATCTAATCTTTCCAGCCGACTTTTACATTCTGAAGATGGAGGAGGACACAGTCACAAGTTCAGCCACACTTCTATTAGGCAAGCCATTCATGAAAATGGCCAAGACCAAAATAGATGTGGATGAGGGTACCCTCTTCGTCGAGTTCGACGAGGAGATTGTTAAATTTAATATTTCTGAAGCTATGAAGTATCCAAATGAATGCCATTCGATATGTTCTATTGACACTGTTGATTCAATTGGGCAGGAAGTTTTTGGAGAAGAGGATATGAATGAGAAGCTAGAATTAAGTGCACAATTAGACATGGAGGAGGAGTTCGATACACATTGCGAAACTTCGGAACCAATACTGAAACAAAAGGTAACAAATTCTGATATTCCATTGTCATTTTCTCATAAGAAATTGCTGCCTTCTGTTTTGTAGACTCCAAAGTTGGAATTAAAGACCTTGCCAGATCACCTTAAGTATGCATATTTGGGCGACAAAGAAACATTGTCGGTGATCATTGTGAAAGGGTTGACTAAAAAATATAAGGCGGCGATTGGTTGGACCTTGGCCGACATAAAATGGGTCAGCCCCTCAATTTGCATGCATAGGATTCTTTTGGAAGATGGCGCCAAACCAGTTAGAGAATCGCAAATAAAGCTCAACCCGGTAATGAAAGAAGGGGTGATGAAAGAAATACTTAAGTTGTTGGATGAAGGGATAATCTACCCAATTTTGGATAGTAAGTGGGTAAGTCCTATACATGTTGTGAAGGGATAGGAAATCCATCACATGGACACCAAAAGATTGCAGAATAAGGGGGCGAATTTCAAAAAAAAAAATTCTCTCACTTCAACTGGGAATCAAATTCCCCATTTAGAAAATTGTATTTTCAATGATCATTCTCGAACCATAAACTGAACCAGATCTGAACAAAAAGGAGTAGGGAGAGATAACACCTGATATAGAGAAGTAGCATCTCCCAATGGAGGTGTTCACCCCTAAGGAAGGATCCAAAATCTGCTCCCACTTAAGATGGCGCAGTGCAGGGCGGAGCAGAATCAGTAGTGTTCTTCCAAAAGAACTTGACCCTTCGCAAAAATCAATTGGACGGCTTGTGAATACAACTCCCACCAATCTTTTCTCCAAAAGATTGGTATCTAGATCCAATCTTGATTTCTCCCAAGAACTGGAGATCGAACTGCTGTAGGCGGCGGCTGCAGGAAGGAGGTGGCAAAAGAGTATTTGCAGGGTGCAGAATTCTCTCTTCTGGTAATCTCAGCACTGAAGACAAGGATGTGTGTCTTGCATGTCTAAAGGCTGCCGCCCCCTTCTCCTTTTATAATCTTAAAGGGATCAGCTCCTAATCCCATTAGGAGTTGCTAACCCAAATCAAATTTGGATTAGAAGTCCCTTTAAGATAAGGGATAACCATTATCTTATCTACAGATTAGATCAGCCATCTCCTAATCTGATTAGAAGGCCTCTAGATCTAAATCTCATTTAGATCTTGGACTCTCCAAGTGGATAGGGTCTGAGCCCAATCCTATCAGCTGATCCATCTCAGAATTCACCCCTTAAGTGACTAATCAAATTAGCCCAGTTTGAAATGGGCTTAAGGCCCACTTAAGGTTATGTATTCATTTAGCCTTCCAAACTACTACCCAGTTGGGCTTCCTTGTATGGCGTGGGACCCAAACATTGATCTACACGTCAGCCACATGGGTTCAGCCCAGCCTTTGTTACAAGGCGTGGCCCAATACACTGTTATGGACAGTGCACCCTAGGCCAAGCCACCTTGTAACACCCAGGGACTGTGGACAGATGCAAGATTAGCCCATCAGGTATTATCCTCAATGGTCTTACACTTAACCTCTCAGCCCATAATGATCATACACTGCCTGACAAGAAAGGACCTCTCCCTCGGATGTAAGGAACAGTGTTGCACTCTCTGCTTATATGGATCCTGAGAATTAAAACCTTTTGCAAATCATTTTGAAACCATAATTTATATACTTTTATATCTCATATAAAATATATTTTGCAAAACAAATCTCAACGATTGAAATTGGCTGCCAACAGTCTTGGTTTCCATCAGTGAGAGTGCATCCCTGATCATTACCTTTGTCCGACAAAGGGGCTGATCCTGTCACTATGATCACCCACTCAGATGAATTCTCAGACTATCCCAACATACCCAGGTTTTGACCCCCACTAAGGATCTCACTGATTGGTACATCAAAGACAACATAATCCGACACGCAGTGCAGTATCAAAATCGAGTCTAGGGGTCGGGTGTAACTTTTCAGTTTTGCCCATCAATCTCCAAGGTCCATGGCAATACTGGAAATCTGGTCCAGTTCAAAGATTCAATTAATCCTACACTGTATGTGCCTAGGTTCTCATCTCGGTAGCTTAGACAAGCCACCCCAACCGACTTGGTGGTACCACAGTGTCAGCCTTGTCAGGATAGGTCTCCCCAGACCGACCCACTGGCTGTGAACATTCTAAACTAACACGAGTCTCATTAAGTGTCCAGTTTAAGGGTATTACACAGAAACATACCAAGGGAACATGAATCAAATATGCAATTTTATAAATTTACAATAAACTCATAAAGTACATCATTTTGATTGAAGCTAAGGGCATACAAAACTGTCTAATAGCTCACACTTGCACTTAGGTCCAATCAGAAAATAGCCGAAGTCCCATGCTTTCCACGTGTTTCTTAAATACTTTCTGTGATAGTGGCTTCGTCAATGGGTATGTTACATTTTCTGCTGACACTACCTTCTGAATCAAGACGTCCCCTCTACCAACAATCTCCCTCAGTACATGGTACTTCCACTCGATGTGCTTTGACTTCGAGTGTGCTCGTGGCTCCTTAGCCTGAGCAATAGCTCCATTGTTGTCACACAACAATGGGATGGGTGATGTGCTGGATGGAACTACTCCCAATTCGTGAACGAACTTATTCATCCACACGGCTTCTTTGGCAGCCTCACTTGTGGCAATGTACTCTGCCTCGGTCGTGGAGTCTGCAGTGGACCCCTGTTTGCTGCTTTTCCAGCAAACATCACATGATCCTATCGTGAAAACATATCCAGATGTAGACTTTCTATCATCTGGATCCGACTAGAAATTGGTATCAGTATACCCTTGGATCTATAGTGAATTACCATCGAATACTAGACAAAACTCTTTTGTCCTTCGAACCTACTTAAGTATATTTTTCACAGCAGTCCAATGCTCCTGCCCTGGGTTGGCCTGAAATCTGCTTACTACACTCACTGCCTGAGCAATGTCAGGACGAGTGCACAACATGGCATACATGATGCTCCCAATGACAGAGGCATAGGGAACGTCTTTCATACCATCAATCTCCTTAGAAGTCTTGGGAGACATCTTCTTGGAGAGAGTGACTCCGTGCTTGAAAGGAACATTTCCTTTCTTGGAGTTTTCCATGCTATATCTTTTGACTATTTTGTCAATGTAGGCAGATTGGGATAATCCTATTATCCACTTTGATCTATCTCTATAGAGACGAAGACCTAGTATATAGGAGGCTTCTCCAAGATCTTTCATGGAGAATTGTTGTGAAAGCCATACTTTCATCGTAGTTAACATTCCTACATTATTCCCAATGAGTAGAATGTCATCTACATACAGAACCAAGAAGGTAACCTTATCTCCACTGTACTTCTTGTAAACACAGGTTCATCCAGATTCTGCTCGAAGTCAAACGATTTGACAGCAGAGTCAAAACGGATGTTCCAACTTCTAGAAGCTTGCTTAAGTTCATAAATGGATCTATTGAGTTTACATACCATGTTTTCCTGACCTGTAGCAATGAAGCCTTGCGGTTGCTGCATAAAGATATCTTCAGTAAGATCTCCATTCAGGAATGTCGTTTTGACATCCATCTGCCAAATCTCATAATCATGGTATGCTGCTACAGCTAGCAGGATCCTAATGGATTTAAGCATGGCCACAGGCAAAAAGGTTTCCTCATAATCGATGCCCTCTTTCTGAGTGTACCCTTTCGCCACCAGACGAGCTTTGAACGTCTAAACCCTACCATCGGGGCCCTTCTTCCTCTTGTAAATCCATTTGCAAACGATTGCTTTTACCCCGGAGGGTGGATCTACTAGAGTCCAGACTCCATTGGTCTCCATTGAGTCCATTTCTGCTCTCATGGCCTCCACCCACTTCTAAGAATCTATGTCCAACATAGCTTCTGCGTAAGTCACGGGATCCTCCTCACTAGTCAAGGTTTCCACTAGGTAACTATCCTAGTCATAACCATAACGGACTAGTGGCCCAGATACCTGAGTGGATCTTCTAGGTTGGTCACTACCTGGAACTTGTGGGACATTTCCCACTGCTCTTGAGCTCTCCTCATCAAGAACAATTTCCTAACAATGGGTGTCTAGGATGTAATCGGTCTCCAAGAATTGGGCATTTCAACTGCAGAACACTTTCTGCTCACTTGGGTCATAGAATAGGTAACCTACAGAGCCTTTTGGGTAGCCTACAAATAGGCAATGGCTGGTCTTGGATTCCAACTTGTCTGCACTCATTCTTTTAACGTGTGTTGGACAACCCCAAATCTTCAAGTGTCTGACACTTGGTTTCTTTTCAGTCCAAAGTTCATATGGAGTGTTCGGAACCGATTTGGTTGGAACCCGATTCAGCACGTAAATCGCAGTCTCTAATGGGTAACCCCAAAAGGATGTGGGTAAATCTGAGTGTATGAGAAGTGACTGGACCATATCCAATAAGGTCATATTCCTCCTCTCTGAAACACCGTTAAGTTGTGGTGTAGCAGGAGGTGCTAATTGTGATACTATCCCATTGTCCTTTAAGTAGTCCTTGAATTCATCAGAGAGATACTTGCCACCTCGATCTGATCGAAGGGCCTTAATTTCTCTCCCTAACTGTTTCTCGACCTCTTGTCTAAACTCTTTGAACTTTTCAAAGGATTCAGACTTGTGTTTCATTAGGTACACGTAACCATATCGTGAGAAATCATTTGTGAAGGTGATGAAATACATGTGTTGATTTCGTGTCCTAAGATTCAGGGAACAACATACATCAGTATGTATTAGGTCAAGTGTGCCTATACATCTTTCAGGCTTACCGTTAAATGGTCATTTCGTCATCTTGCGTTGTAGGCAAGGCTCACAGGTGGGAAGATCTTCTACAGTTAGAAAATCCAAAGGACCATCCTTTACCAACCTTGTGATTCAGTCAACACCGATGTGGCCAAGTCGGTAATGCCACAGACACATGGGATTAACTGTCTCACGGGCTTTCTTCTTGGGGATTTCAGCCAATGTAGTTTTGGTTATGTTAGTTTCTAGAGATGGATGTAGAACATAGAGACCATTCTCCAGTTCTCCGTATGTGATGAATCTGTTATTTCTTTTAATAGTAATCATATTACTAAAAAGATAGAATAACCATCTGCACACAGTTTTGAAACAGAAATCAAATTTCTCCTTAAATTTTGTACATAAAGACAATCTTTCAGTACAATTATTCCTTCTCTAAAAATTAACTCCATAGTTCCTATTGTCGCGGCTGCAACAGTTGCAGTAGTCCCCAAGTAGAGTGTAACTTCTCCTTCACTCAGCCTTCTGCTTACCTTGAACCCCTGCAGTGAGTTACACGCATGAGTTGAAGCCCCAGAGTCAATACACCAGGATGCAAGTAGACAGGACAATTCCTTTTCCAATGGTCGGTCTTCTTGCAGAAGTGACAGGCATCCGATGCTTTGTCTTTCTTCTGCTTCTTGAGTTTGGCAGCCTTCTTCTAAGGCTTTCTCTTTGCCTTCCTTTTCTTGCCCAATTTGCCAATTTCAACAAGCATGGCAATGGGCTCATCCTTTTTAATCAATTCTTCAGCTCTTTGCAACATATTGCTGAGCTCTTGCAAGCTGACGTTCATCTTGTTCATGTTGTAGTACATGATGAATGGATTAAAGGATGGAGGCAGAGAGTTGAGAATAGCATCGATCTATGTTACTAGATCCAGCCCGGATCCAAGAGTCTCCAGTTCATTGATATAACCCATCATCCAGAGACAATGGTCGTGAACTTGTTGGTTCTTGGACATCTGCGCAGTCATGAACTATTTCAAGACCTTCTGCCGAGTAGAACGATTATGCTCTACGTACATTGTCTTAAGACTATCCAATACGTCTTTGGCAAGTTCGATCTGATCGAACTACCTCTGAATTGGATTGTACAAAGAGGCAATGATATAGCAGCGAACAAGGGAGTTTTTCTCCTCCCATTCTTGGTATTCTTGTCTATGGGCCTCAAAAGCCCTATCTCCCAGATGATTCGAGGCAGGATTCTTGGCTACCTTATCCAACTTTTTAGAGGTTAAGACCAACATAAGTTCTAATACCAATCGGCATAGTTTGGGCCCTTAAGCTTGTTGTCATCAAGAAGCTTTGCAAATGATCCATTTGCCATTTTCTGATGAAAGAGCAAACATCAGTCTACAACCTAATTTGATTCATGTTCATTTCATAGATATGGATTTTAATCTATGATCCATTTCTATTTATTCATCTCTGAGATTTCCCTCCTTTCTCAGTGACAGAGACTATGGGTTGTCTCTGGAAATGTGGGAAATCACATAGAGTGCATGGAGCCAATTGTTTCAGCTGCATAACCCCACCACCTTTCTGTGAATGATCATATCCACTCATCATATGAGTTTTCCCTTTGGCCTTTGTCAGACAAGGTTCAGAGCCATTTTCAGGTAAACCTTTCTATCCAGTGAGTGCTCACCCATCATGTTCGTGAACGCCAAGGTACCATGAGAGAGTTCCCATTTTTTGGTGAAGCCCCTCCCACATCGGTCTATGACGCCCCTATCATCTTATGAAACACTTAGACAAGCCCAACAACAAATGGATAGCCCATTTTCTGGTGTGTTTCCTCATTACTAAAGGACCCATCCTAGTTTGATTTAGGTCAAACCAAAGTGGCTCCCACTGATTTTCATAAAGTTAGATTTCGGTGGGCCTTAAATCGGCTAGGGTTCCGCACGTAACCTCTTGATGAGGTGTGGGGCCCACCACTGAGGGAGGTCATCCAATGACCAAAAGGGACACCATGGCAATGATGTGCATTCAGCCATAGTGTGCGCAAGAGCCACTATCGAATGAGCATGGGCCAAGCACTTATGGCCCATGCACGCAGCACATCGTACATCCATACATCTCATGCAGGGATAAATTGATCCAATCAATTAATTATCTATAAGGCCCATTGGAAGCCCGTTAAAAATCCATAATATTAACCATTAATATTATCTAGGTATATGGGCTGAATTAGGGTTACTCAGTTCGGCCCATATAGCTTTATCCTTTGAAGTGGGCTTTTAGCAGTTTTAACTATTTAAAACTGGGCCTTTACAGGTTGGGTCGAATTAACCATTTAATTAAATATCAATCCCCAGGCCCATTAGTGGAAAAAATAGGGCTGACTTTCAGCCTTGATTAAACCCTAGATTTGGTCCAAACAGTTTGAACTAATCTTGGTTCGAATTGGTCTAGGGTTTGATCTTTAATTAAATCTTTAATTCAAGAAAACAATCTAAAATTAAATAACTGATGAAAGAAAATCAAGAATCAGTTAATCAGGGCTGTTCGCACACTCCATCCTGCAAAACAGAGGTTAGATCACAGATTACAGTTTCACAAATTGTAAATCGCAGATAGCGAATGTCCCATCTACGAAATCTTCTTCTCTGCACCGCCATCTTCGATTCAAAATAAAATTAAATAGAAATCCTATTTCTATTAATAATTACATCAGATCGAATGCCTATACATTGAGTCCAAAAAATTAAAAAAAAAATTATTTACAGACCAAATGTAATAAATAAATCAAGAAACTGCAAATCTTGCAGTTCTCCCTACGCAAACCAAGAATTTGATCTCCTCTTGTACGAACAGACCATAAATCAAGAAAGACATAAAGAACTATTCTAAACAATAATCATATTTATATAAAATTAATTTCAAATTATTTTCCCATCAATTTTGGGAAAAAATTTCCCAAAACCCATATCTACGCAAATTGGGTAGAACGCCTTCTCCCTATTTGCGCAGGTTCAGATCTTAAACAGAATGGTTCAAGATTTGAACCATGGCTCTGATACCACTAAAGGGATAGAAAATCCATCACATGGATGCCCAAAGATTGCGGAATAAAGGGGCGAATTTCAAAAAAAAAATTCTCTCCCTTCAATTGGGAATTGAATTCCCCATTTAGAAAATCGTATTTTCAAGGATCATTCTCGAACCATAAACTGAACCAGATCTGAACAAAAAGGAGTAGGGAGAGATAATACCTGATACAGAGAAGTAGTATCTCCCAATGGAGGTGTTCACGCCCAAGGAATGATCCAAAATCTACTCCCATTGAAGATGGCTCAGTGCAGGATGGAGCAGAATCAGTAGTGTTCTTCCAAAAGAACTTGACCCTTCGCAAGAATCAATTGGACGGCTTGTGAATACAACTCCCACCAATCTTTTCTCCAAAAGATTGGTATCAAGATCCAATCTTGATTTCTCTCAATAATTGGAGATCGAACTGCTATAGGCAGTGGCTGCAGGAAATAGGCGGCAAGAGAGTATTTGCAGGGTGCAGAATTCTCTCTTCTGGTAATCTCAACATTGAAGACAAGGATGTGTGTCTTGCATGTCTAAAGGCTACCGCCCCCTTCTCCTTTTATAATTTTAAAGGGATCAGCTCTTAATCCCATTAGGAGTTCCTAACCCAAATCATATTTGGATAAGAAGTCCCTTTAAGATAAGGGATAACCATTATCTTATCTGCATATTAGATCAGCCATCCCCTAATCTGATTAAAAGGCCTCCAGATCTAAATCTCAGTTAGATCTTGGACTCTCCAAGTGGATAGGGTCTGGGCCCAATCCTATCAGCTGATCCATCTCAGAATTCGCCCCTTAAGTGACTAATCAAATTAGCCTAGTTCGAAATGGGCTTAAGGCCCATTTAAGGTTATGTATTCATTTAGCCTTCCAAACTGCTGCTCAGTTGGGCTTCCTTGTATGGCGTGGAACCCAAACATTGATCTACACATCAGCCACATGAGTTCAGCCCAGCCTTTGTTACAAGGCCTAGCCGAATACATCGTTATGGATAGTGCACCCCCTGAAACCCATCAGATGGGCTCTATGGTTCCAACACTTACCCTAAGTGGTCCCTGGGCCACTTGTAACACCTAGGGACTATGGATAGATGCAAGATTAGCCCATCAAGTATTATCCTCAATGCTCTTACACTTAACCTCTTAGCCCATAATGATCATACATTGCCCGACAAGGGAGGACCTCTCCCTCGGCTGCAAGGGACAGTGTTGCACTCTCTGCTTATATGGATCTTGGGAATTAAAACCTTTTGCAAATCATTTCGAAACCATAATTTATATACTTTTATATCTCATATAAAATATATTTTGCAAAACAAATCTCAACAATTGAAATCGACTACCGGCTGTCTTGGTTTCCATCAGTGAGAGTGCATCCCCAATCATTACCTTTGTCCGACAAAGGGGCTGATCCTGTCACTATGATCACCCACTCAGATGAATTCTCAAATTGTCCCAACATACCCAGGTTTTGACCCCCGCTAAGGATCTCACTGATTGGTACATCAAAGACAACCTAATCCGACACCCAATGCAGTATCAGAATCGAGTCTAGGGGTCGGGTGTAACTTTTCAGTTTTGCCCATCAATCTCCAAGGTCCAGGGCAATACTAGAAATCTGGTCCAGTTCAAAGATTCAATTAATCCTACACTGTATGTGCCTAGGGTCTCACCCCGTTAGCTGAGACAAGCTACCCCAACCAACTTGGTGGTACCACAATGTCAGCCTTGTCAGGATAGGTCTCCCCAGACTGACCCACTGGCTGTGAACATTCTAAACTAACACGAGTCTCTTTAAGTGTCCAGTTTAAGGGTATTACACAGAAACATACAAAGGGAACATGAATCAAATATGCACTTTTATTCATTTACAATAAACTCATAAAGTACATCATTTTGATTGAAGCTAAAGGCATACAAAACTGTCTAACATGTTGTACCCAAGAAAATTGGGATAACTGTGGTAAGAAATCAAAATAATGAACTAGTCCCAATGAGGGTACAAAGTGGCTAGCGTATGGTAATTGATTTTCGAAAACTTAATTTGGCCACTCGAAAGGACCACTTCCCATTGCCCTTCATAGATCAAATGTTAGAGAGATTAGCAGGCAAGGCCTTCTTTTATTTTCTCGATGGATTTTCAGGTTATTATCAGATCATTATTGCCCAAGAGGACCAATAGAAAACAACCATCACTTGCCCATTTGGCACCTTCACCTATAGCCTTTTGGTTTGTGCAACGCTCCAGGCACTTTTCAAAGATGCATGATTAGTATATTTTCTGATTTTATTGAGAAGCGCATTGAAGTGTTCATGGACGATTTTACTGTTTATGGTGATTCATTCGATGATTACTTAAATAATTTGAGTAAAATTCTGAATCGATGCGTTGAGACTAATCTTGTTTTGAATTTTGAAAATTTCCACTTTATGGTAAAGGAGGGCATTGTATTGGGACATGTTCTGCTAGAGGAATAGAGGTCGATAAGGAAAAAGTAGATTTAATTATGAGCTTACCTTACCCTACAAATGTTAGGGAAGTACATGCCTTTCTTGGACATGCAAGTTTCTATCACAGGGTTATCAAAGACTTTTCAAAAATCACCCTGCCATTGTCCAAATTGCTTCAGAAGGATGTGCCTTTCGACTTTGGAGATGAGTGCAAGAAAGCATTTGGCAAGCTCAAGAATCTATTGACAATTGCACCCATTATTCAACCACCTAACTGGAACTTGCCCTTTGAGATCATGAGCAATGCAAGCAACTATGCGGTAGGAGCTGTTCTAGGTCAATGAATTGATGGGAGGAGCCATGACATCTACTATGCTTTGAGAACACTGAATGCTGCACAATGCAACTACACGACCACCAAAAAGGAGCTATTAGCAATTGTTTTTGCTTTAGCTAAATTTTGATCATATTTGCTTGGCTCTAAAGTAATTGTATTTTTTGATCATTCAGCTTTAATATACTTGCTGACGTAAAAGGAGTCAAAAACGAGGCTGATAAGGTGGATACTTTTGCTCCAAGAGTTCAATTTGGAAATCAAGGATCAAAGGGGAGCTAAAAACTTGGTGAAAGACCATCTAAGCAGGTTGGTAAAAGATGAAGACTCCCCACCCATCTCTGAGTTTTTTTCGAATAAGCAACTGTTCCACATAAAAGGTATGGTCCCTTGGTATGCTGATATCGTGAATTACTTGGTCACCGGAATTTTGCCTAATTATCTCAGCAAGTCAATGAAGAATAAAATCAGATATAAGGCAAAATATTATGTTTGGGATGAACCCTATCTGTGGAAATTCTGCTCCGATCAAGTGATTAGGAGATGTTTCCCTGAAAATGAGCATATATCAATTTTAAATTTTTGTCATAATTATGCTTGTGGTGGTCATTTTGGGCCAAAAAGAACTGCTCGAAAGGTCTTAGATAGTGGGTTGTATTGGGAAACCTTATTTAGAGATGCATACTTGTTTTGTAAAAATTGTGAAAGATGCCAACATACAGGTGCATTGTCTCGCAGAAATGAGATGCCCCAAAACCCCATTCTTATTTGTGAAATCTTTGATGTTTGGGGTATTGATTTTATGGGACCCTTTCCTCCCTCTTGTGGTTTTGTTTACATACTTTTGGCAGTTGATTATGTCTCAAAATGGGTGGAAGCAAAAGCCACCAGAACTGATGATTCTAAGTGTGTTGTAGGTTTTATCAAATCTAATATTTTCAGTAGGTTTGGTATTCCTCGAGCCATCATAAGTGATCAAGGGACCCACTTCTGCAATAGAGCCATTGAAGTCTTGCTGAAAAAGTATGGGGTGCATCACCGAATTGCCACTGCCTATCACCCCTAGACAAATGGACAAGTTGAGATTTCCAATCGAGAGGTCAAGTCCATTTTAGAGAAGACAGTGAACCTAGGTAGAAAGGATTGGAGCCTACGACTAGATGACGCACTTTGGGCATACCGAACCGCATACAAAACACCAATAGGGATGTCTCCTTATAGGTTAATTTTTGGCAAATCTTGTCACTTACCAGTCGAAATCAAGCATAAGGCCTATTGGGCAATCAAACGTTGTAATATGGACATGGAAGAACCTGGCAAGGCAAGAAAGCTCCAATTACAAGAATTGGAGGAGTTGCGGTTAAAAGCATATTAGAATTCGAGAATCTACAAAGAGAAGACCAAATTGTTCCATGATAATTTGCTTTTGAGAAAACAATTTATAATTGGATAAAAGGTTTTATTATACAATTCTTGACTCCAACTCATGCCAGGTAAGTTGCGTTCCAGGTGGATGGGTCCATTTGTTGTTACTAATGTATTTCCTTATGGTGTAGTAGAGATCAAAAGTCTCGAGACAGACAAGGTTTTCGAGGTGAATGGGCATCGATTAAAGTTGTTCCATGAGGATGCAAATGTCTCCTCTATGGTAGACATCTCATTGGACTTTCCTCATTATTCATCAAATTAAGGAAGCAAAGGAGGACGTCGAGCATAACGACGTTAAACAATTGCGCTTGTGGGAGGCAACCCACTGTGTGTGGCTATTTATTTTTTTTTCAGTTATTGTTTTCAAATTTAGGAACATGGTCATGTTTAGTAGCTGATTTCACATTTGAAGAATCTTGACAAGGCGTTTAGGGAAGTTCCCTTAAATCCTTCTTTCGTATGCATAATCATATACATTGGGGACAATGTGTACCTTAAGTGTTGGGGGGGGATTAGGGGTAACTCTAGCATGCTTCATTCATCACTTCTTAACCTTGCCTTTTGAAGTTTTTGCTCCCTAGAAATTTATCCTTGAATGATTTCAAACTATCAAGAATTATGTGCTTAGGTTGTATAGACAGGATAGGATACAAGCATGACTAACTGAAATTTTTGGCTGCATAAGGTACCTCATTATTTTAAATGATCAATAGGCAAGATGCATACAAATTTAACCCGCACGCGTGTGTGCTTAATTTTCACCTAAATGACTGTCAAACACGGTCTGATTATTCTAGAACTTGCTATGTTAGACATGTTGAGACCACATTAATGAGTTCGTGGATCAGAATGGTGATGCCCTTGTGATTCTTGTGCTTAAATATATATATATATATATATATATATATATATATATATATATATATATATATATATATATATTATATTTCTGTAACTAATGTGAGATGGAGCATAAAATGCACTCACCCTAGAACCCCAACCCCATTCTCACTTTCAGATCCTTGGAATTCATGCTAAGTGGTGGAGATGTAATACATAAGCAAGCTTATGGCAATAACATACTTTGTTTTGACCTAAGAAACAAAGGAAGGTATTTGAATCTGGCTGCATTGGATTGTTAAAATAATGAGTGATTGTTTAGTCCAAGAATGTTCAGTCGGTGAAAGGCTTGTTTTCTTTACTATTGATTTAACTTGGGATTATGAGGAATGGTGATTTGGGATCACTCTTTTACAAGTTAAAAGAGAGAAAGAAATGAAAATGGGAAGATTACCAAGTCTAGACCGAAGCATGCAATGGATCAGGCCTTATGTTGAGAGAAAGAGAGATTAAAAATCAGTAGGTAGTTTCTTTTGTTTTGCTTGAGTTTTGCCTTGCCCAAGGACAAACAACGTTTAAGTGTGGGGGGATTTGATGAGACAAAAAAGTACCCTATTTTTATCCCCAAATATTTACTCCTTTTCATTATTTTAGCACTTAATTGGACTCATTACTCTTGTATTTCGATTCAGGGCAAACAAGAAGGCAATTGGAAGAAAACAAGGCCAATTGGATGATTTTGCACAGTTTCGGCACCATTCAGTAATCTGGCCATAACTCTCTATTCCGGACTCCAATTTGGATAATTCAAGATGAACTGAAAAGATAAGGGATAGGCCCACAACTTTTATGTTTGGGTTTTGATAGATTCAGTGCACATTGAAGACCAAATTGGGCCCGAAGTCGGAGCAAGTTCGCAGCAAAACCCATTTCACAGCTGAAGCCCAATTCGCAGAAGAGCCTTGTAGCAGCCCAAGTTATTAAAGCAGCCCAACTCGAATTCAAGAACCAAGAGTCCCAATTTCGAATGTAATCTCCAGAAAGAGAATCTTATCAGATTTATGTTTTGAATGTAATCCTAGAAAGATAAGATGATTGATATTAGATCACTAGATAAGAAATAGGATATGATTAGTTCAAAATAGATATGGACTTTCTTAATTGAGGTTAATCTCCTAAAAGGAGTTGGAAAACACCCCTCTCCCTTAGCTATATAAAGGAGGAGGCAGACTAGCTTTAGGCATCAATTCAGCAATCCATCAATCAAGCATCAAGCAACTCAATCAAGAAAGATCAGTTCGGCCTTCTGAGAAGCAAAGCCTGGAGGATTCGAAAATCATGAGCAGCTAAGCTTTTCTCTTCTGGTTCAAGGGGGGAGGTTCGATTGTGTCATCGGGAGGTTCTGTATTTAATTCAAGTTCTTGATTTTTAATTCAAGTATTCATTGATTCTTGTACTTATTCTCTATGGATGTTAATGTTAATTAGTCTGACAAATTAATTAATGTTGATTTTCCTCCTGCTATCCATGGTTTGGTGATCCGTAATTGTCACAAATAGTGGTACAAGTAGCAATTAGGTTAATATCTTTCTGGGTTTAGTCAACTGATTTAGGAAAACACAAGGTTTATTATGGATATCCTAATAAATCTAAGGTTAAATGCTTGAATTGCAAGACTGTCGAAGTTTACCTATGATCGATGACCAATTGATTAATCCGAACCCTTGAATCAGAATTTGGTAAGACTGATTTCTCTTGTTTGGTATTGCTATTGCTTTCTCATTCTTTTAGAAATTTTAATTATTTAATTTTCCCACTCTATTATTGTGCATTCGGCTATGAAATTATTCCCTAGCTCCCTGTGGGATTCGACCTAGTACCACTATTACTACAAAAATTTTATTGTGGGATTGATGAAAATAAAATTTGTCATATCTTTATCCCCCAATATTTAGTATTTTGCACTTAATTGGTACCTAATTGGACTCATTACTCTTTTATTTTGATTCAGGGCAAGCAGATAGGGGATTGGAAGAAAACAAGGCTAATCGGATGTTTTTGCATACTTTCGGCACCGATTAGTGATCTAGGCATAAATCTCAATTCCGGACTCCGATTTGGATAATTCAAGAAGCACTTGAAAGATATGTTTTGGGTTTTGGCAGAATGGGTCTGCATTGAAGACTAATGCAGGCCCAAAGTCGGAGCAATTTCGCAATAAGGCCCATTTCACAAGCTGAAGCCCACTTCGCAGAAAAGTCTTGAAGCAAGCCCCAATTGTTAAAGAAGCCCAGTTCGAATTCAAGACCCAATAGTCCCATTAGAATAGAAGATTGAATGTAATCTCAATAAAAGAGTTTTATCAGATTTAAGTTCTCAAATTGTAATCCTAGAAAGATAAGAGATAAGAGTTAGGTAGGATAAGTTCAATTTAGACTAGGACTTTCCAGTTTGAGGATAATCTCCTTAAGGGAGTTAGAGAGCAGCCCTCTCCCCAAATCTATATAAAGGGGGGGCGGACCAGCACCCAAGGTATCAAATTCCTCCAAGAGAGCTTTAGTCTTCAGAGAGAGAAATCGGCAACCAAGGAAGAGGAAGCAAGAGTTTGCCCCCCTTTCTCATCTGGAAGCTACGATCTCATCATGGAGTGTCTGTAAGTTTTTATTTCTGGTTGAAGGGTTAGGGAAGCCTTGATTCCGTAACATTGTGAGATTTAATTGATTTTGATTTCAGTTCATTGTTTATGGATATTCATATGTTTTCTGTGAATTAACTGTGAGGATTATTTTCGTCGATTAAGCAAGAAGGGCCCCTTGCTCATTCAATGGAAATAATCTATGGCCGATTGAACCTCCAATTTCGTATATGCTTGGTAGGTTCGGTCAGGGTGGCAACTAACAGAAATTGATTGCAAAAAAGTTTTCGATCTATGTTATGAAAAGGTATGATGTGGTTTAAACGCTCCGAGCTTGTAAGATCGCTGACCAGAATTGGGTCTCTCCCCTCTTAATGCTATTAGTAGATTAAATCCTAAGAGCTTGTTTAGGACTGTCTATTGATAAGGGAAGCAACCAAAGAGCTTGTTTTGGTTGTCGACTAATACAAGTAGAGGCTGGTTGTTAGAGCTTGTTAACAGCTATAACCAATTTGTTCGTAAACATATGAATCTATCTTTGCATCAAGGATCAATGCTACGAATCAAAGCTAAAGAATGTCCCTTCAACCGGAAGCTATCTCCCATCGATTTAACCTTTGTTTTCTATTATTTTCTACTATTTTCTTATTTGCCTTAACTTTACTTTGTTACTTGGAAATAAATCCACCCAATCCTTGTGGAGACGAACTTGCTCATCACTATCTACAAATTATTAAACCAGAGCAAGACTATTTATCTTCGGTTGGGTTTGGCACCCACCAAATTTTGGCACCGCTGTCGAGGATTGGCGTCCTAAGTAGGTTTATTTCCTTTTGTTTGGTTTATGCCTCGCTCTTCTCGTGTAGGTGAACTCCACTACGACCCTGAGATCGAGAGCACAATTCGCTGCTTGAGGAAAGAAGCCAAGCAACGCCGCAACCAAGCAGCATCACTTCCAACTTTTGGGGTGAAGTTGGCTGTAGAAATCGTTGAGCCATCCAACCATCTTGAAGAAGAAGTCATGGCCAATAATGAAGAGAGAACCCTTAGAGAGCTAGCCGCACCGGATCTGCACCAACAACCTCTCTGCATCAAATATGTAGATCTAGCAGTACCCTTCAAACTCAAATCTGGTCTTATACACTTACTCCCTACTTTTCTTGGACTTACAGGTGAAGACCCTCACAAACACCTAAAAGAATTCCATGTAGTATGCTCAAGCATGAAGCCTCAATGTGTTACCGAGGAACAGATCAAACTGCGCGCCTTTCCTTTCTCATTAGTTGATAAAGTTAAGGATTGGCTTTACTACCTACCCTCCGGTTCCATCACCACATGGAATGATATGAAAAGGCAATTCCTTGAGAAGTTCTTCCCTGCTTCCCGAGCGGCTAACATCAGAAAGGAGATCTGTGGTATAAGACAATTAAGTGGGGAAACTCTCTATGAATACTAAGAGAGATTCAAGAAACTATGTGCCAGCTGTCCGCAACATCAAATTCCAGACCAGCTCCTTATCCAATATTTTTACAAAGGGTTATTACCAATGGATAGGTGTATGATCGACGCAGCAAGCAAAGGAGTGTTGGTGAACAAAACTTCTACACAAGAAAGAGAATTGATCTCAAACATGGCAGCCAACTCTCAACAATTCGGCTATAGGCTCAACCCTCCAGCAACCCATGCTAACGAGGTAAACATCTCCTCCCTAGAACAAAAAATTGCAAGCCTGACCTCTCTTGTCTGTCAATTGGCCACAGGTAATACACAAACAGTAAAGGTTTGCGGGATTTGTTAAACTCCAGGACATCCAACTGACATATGCCCTATGCTTCAAGATGAACCTTACGAAAAAGCTAATGCTATTGGAGGATTCCCGCAAAAGAGATACGACCCCTACTCAAATACCTAGAATGCAAGATGGAGGGATCATCCCAACCTTAACTATGGAACCAAGCCCTTCGACTTCCAACATCAGCATCAAGCTAGGCCACCGGTTCCACCATATTCATCCTCTTCCAATCCAGGTATGTCTCTTGTTGAAATTGTGAAAGCCCTTGCAACTAATACTCAACAATTTCAATAGGAGACGAGGACAAGCATCTGAAACATGGAGAATCAGGTCAGCCAGTTAGCAATGGCTATGAGTCGGACAAAATCCCAATCATCAGGGAGGCTACCTTCACAGACCACGACCAACCCAAAACAGAATGCTAGCGCTATCGCATTGAGAAGAGGGAAGGAGCTGAATGAACCCAATCAAGAAGCATCCAAGGATACAACCAAAAAGGAAACACCATCTCCCCAAACGGATTCAAGCAGAAAGCCACCCCAAGCCGTGGGACTAGAATTAATTTTGAGGGCTTCGACAACCCATCAGTCCCTATGCAAATTCTGGGGAAAACTGAAAAGTTTTCATGGCTGAAATGCAGATTTTGGGAAGCTGGTGTGAAGTCTATCTGAGAAAGGGGGTGTTTTTGTGAAAAACTGAAAGCAGGAGGATGCCTCCTAGCTGTTAAACCTAGTTTGCTGCCCCTCCTATGTATTATCATGCTCCCCACGCCTTAGAAAACCCTAGGGCGCCTTTTAACACATTCTTTTCACTCTTAACAAACCCTAGCCGCCCCTAACAGCTAAATCCTCACCTTTCATCCCTTCTAATCTCCACCATCCCTTCTAGGGCACTCTCTCTTTTTAGCATTCTAACCGAAGGAGCCAATTAACTTCTAATCTTCATCGTTCAGCCTTTATCCATTAAATCTCAGCCTTACATAATATTGGGTGTCTTCTCCTTTTCTTCTCTGCCTTAAGATCACTCTAGAACCATCCTAACCCTCCATTAGAAACCCGAAGGTACCCATATTTTTGCTAAAACCCAGCTGTCACCCCCCTCTTTCTCTCTAATCCCAATTGTATCCACCCTTCTCTATAAAAAAGACCCAAGGGCTCTTGAGAAAGGGTTGGATTCTACCCCTAAGTAAGACAGAAGGCTGATCTTGAGAAGTTCAAGGGTAGAGAAAGAGGAGGGCGCCCAAGCAAGAGGAGGGGTTCCTACTTGTAGTTCGCCAACACCACTACTGCCACCTTTAGAATCGGATCCCAACCACTTTTACTTTATTTTAGTTTTAATTTCTATTCTTTCAATTTCAGATTCATTATTTCTTTTTAGCAATTTACTTTCATTCAGTTTAAATCTTCATTTTCTTTTCTATAGATCTAGAATTCGGCCAAGTAAGATGGAAGGCCTAGCTCGAGAAGTTTGAGGGTCAAAGGAGAGATCTGGAGACTGCTACCTCCGATCGGATTACAAATTTTTATTTCATTTCTTTCATTTATTTGTTTATGTTTCTACACATTTAACTTTCAGTACTATTCAAATTCTATATTTTTCTCAGTTTAATTAATTAATTTTTATATTTCTGCACTTCCCTCTTGTGTTCTCTTGTCCAGACTTGAGTATGTATTATTTTTCCCTCGCTTCCCTGTGGATACGACACATTCTCACCCATTTACTGCGTTAGTATTTGTTTGAGAATTGGAAAGATTTATAAATGTTTAAACTGGTATTCTGAAGTGGTTAACGACACGCTTTCGGATCACACCAATGAATTTTCTCCAACCCGGGGAGGATGATACAGAACAGGATTCGAACCAATTGAGTAAACATTGACAAAGTTGGTTTTTGAAGATCCATCTTAGTACGCATAGAGGAGGATGATGCAGTATAGAAGAAAGCCAATCAATTCTATGCAAGTTGGGACCTTTCTAAGACACATGATGTTACTGATCCAACCGAGTAATCAATTACCAAGTTAGTGCTAACATGGAATTTCTATCTTAGTTCAAAATTACCAAGTTAGCGCCAACAGGGAATTTCTTAGTTTGAACTTACCAAGTTAGCATCAGCGCAGAATTGCTATCTTAGTTTGTAAATACCAAGTTAGCATTAGATCGCTATTTTTGAATTTTTGCTCAATTAGGACTTTATTTTTGAGGAGTTTTAGTAGTATTTTATTATGGAGTGCTTTCATAGATTAGGAAACTTCCTTGTAGGGGGCATAAAGGTTAAAGAAATCTATATAAAGAGTAGCTAGGGCAAGGCTAGGGGAGTTTTTGTTTGATTTTTTCTTAAGTATTCAGTGAAAAGTAGTTCTTCCTATTTATTTTGGCTTTTGCTCTTTTCTTTGAAGGTTCTTTTAATGTCATTTGTTTCCTTACTGTGCCAGTACTGTTTGTTGATTAGCTAAACAATAGGGGTAGTTTAAGAAATTTTTCCTTTAATATAAACAAAAAAATATTTTATTGAATAAAAAAGAAAAAAAATATTTTTTCAAATTTCTTTCGAATTTACCAAGTTAGCATCAGCACAGAATTGCTATCTTAGTTTGTTGATGTGTTGCTCATTGTGACACTAGCAAGTGCACTAGCCGTTCAAGTAATAAAGTAGAGAGTGAAGTATCGTTCCCACGAGGATTTAGGAAACAATTACCAATACTAAATTGAGCACTTCTTATCTGATCAAAAAATAAATCAAAACTCTAATGAAAGCTAAGAAATCCTAAATTAAAATCTATCTAAATCATTGGTCCAATTGCCTTCAATTCAGGTTAGAAGAGTAAGAAGTAAATGTCAATCTCAGAATTCAGAAATCTATCAATTTGGATCATTCGAATGAATCATGATTGAACTTTGGTTTGGTGAAACCCCAAGGTCATGAACAGCCTCTCTCAAGCGCATGTTCATCCTATGCATGAGTGACGGTTCTTCTATCTCTAACAAGAATCTAATCCCCATGCATGCATTTCTTCAAACACTTCTAAGGCATCAATTCAAAACTGAATTGATCACCAACTGAATTGTGCAAGTTATCTCTAACCTTGCACTCAATTCAGTTCTTGAATAGTAGATCTGAATTCTTAGAGTCTCTCTCAAGCACTCTAGGAATTCCAAGCTGTAGATTAATTCGCCCAATCTGAAATTTGCAGATCTGAATTCTCTTTCAAGCAATTCAGATCTTGCAATCTCAGATCTGAGAATTCAGATCTGAGTTTTGAAGGTTAGTTGGCCGAATTGATCTGCAATCACACCCTTATTCAAGAAACTTCAAGTACAATGCATGACCATTTGAATGAATCAAAAAGAATTAGATTGCTGAACTGAAATTTTACAAGCTGAAATACATCAAGGAAGAATGGAAACAAGGAGAAAGAAGAAAGAACATATAACTAAGAAACTGAATTCAAATCAAAAGAGAATGAAACTACAAATGATTTATTACAAAAAATCTTTGAATCACAATCCCTCAATTCGAACTCACCTTCTTCTTCTAGCTTGCTTGTCTTGAACTTCCTTCAGCCCTTCTTCTTCTTCTTCCTTGCGCCTAGCCTTCTTCTCTTCTCTTCTCTCAAGGTGGCCGAACCTCTAAGAGTGGGAGAGCCTTTCTCTCAAGCAATTGAACAACTTTCTCCCCTCCTAGAGGCCTCCTTATATAGTTTTTCAAGGGGGCTCTTGCCCCTTCTTGAAGCCTCTAGAATGGGGTGTATTACACCCCTCATGAACCTTCTAGAGTGCTCCCTCCTTCTCTTCAAGAAACATCTAGGAGTTGCCGCCCCTAGCTCCCTTTGGGCTGCTATTTGGGCTACATCTTAGCTTGCTTTTGAGCTCATGTGGGCTACACTCTAGGCTGTTATTTGGGCTAAAAATGGGCCTTTCTTGCTGGGCCGAATTCTACTCATAGCTAGGCTTTATTTTCTTGGGTTTTCTCAAGGAATTCACTTGCTCTTTTTGGGCCGAAGTGCTCTCTCTTGCTTCCACGACCGGGCTGGACTGAAATTGGTCTTTTTGAACCTTCTTTTCTTGCCTTTTTCCTTCCTTTTCTTGGATTGATTATCCCTGAACTTATTCTTAGCATTAAGCTAAATTAAGGCAAAAATTAATAAAACCGGCATAAAAATCCATGCTAAAGTCCTCAAAAATTATAGATAAATTGTAAGTTCATCATTCGTAATTACCAAGTTAGCGTTAGATCGCAATTTCTGAATTTTTGTTCAATTAGGACTTTATTTTTGAGGAGTTTTAGTAGTATTTTATTATTGACTATTTTCATAGATTAGGAAATTTCCTTGTAAGAGGAATAAGGGTGTAAAGAAATCTATATAAAGAGTAGCTAGGGCAAGACTAGGGGAGTTTTTGTTTGATTTTTTCTTAAGTATTTAGTGAAGAGTTGTTCTTGTTTATTCCAGCTTTTGCTCTTTTCTTTGAAGTTTCTCTCAATGTGGTTTGGTTTTGTATTGCGCTAGTATAGTTTGTTGATTAGCTAAACAATAGGGGTAGTTTAAGAAAATTTCCCTTTAATATAAACAAAATAATATTGTTGAATAAATATATTTTTTCAAATTTTTTACTAGGCTCGATCTTGAATATATTCTATTAAAACAAAGACAAAGCCCGGTCCAAACCAGCCCACGAACATGTGTAGCAAACAACTAGAAAACTTGCAAGTGCATTTATTATTGTTTTTCTCTATTATTAGTGTTTTACTAAATACATCTATATGTGTGAGTCTAAGGGGAAAGGCATCATTGTGGTTTACTTAAAAGATGGTAGATGGTAGAAATGGGTAGGTTTTTGAGAGGTTGAAAGCACAAGAGAAAGGCTATTTATAGATCAGAATGCTTGTGGGAATCCTTGGAGACCCCCTATTTATAGAAACTTCCTCAAGAAAAGAGTGGAAACTTTACAACGTTGAAAAGTGGTTAGTTTGTTAGATCTAAACCACATGGATGACTTAGGGTTGTGCTACATGTCCATGTAGTTACTATGGTACTCGAGTTTCCACTTTTTCCTAATGTTTTCATGTGAGCATGATTGTAACTACTACTCCTAGAACCTTGATTTCATACCTCATAGGAGATGTCATGTAAATAATTTTTAAGTTTTGATTAAAGCTATGGGGTGAGTGGCTTGGAACCAATGCATAATCACGAGGCGAGGTTGTGGATCTAGGTTGTGAGGTTGCAACATAAAATTACAACGGTCTTCATGGTCAAAAACATAGAGCTATGTGAAACTATGGCATATTCTTTTAAGGTTGGAGTGCGATGAGGGACTAGTATAGCCTCACTACAACGTAGGCCTAGAGTATGACGAGGTGCAACAATATCTTCATTACAACATAGGATGTGTTAAGCAAACACTATAGGCAATATGTCATGGGGTGACATAATGGGTTGCTTGGCTAGACGTTTTCAAGATGTTTCCAAAGGCTCCTAACCAATTTTGCATGTTTCTGGACTGTTTTGGAGCATTTTGAGGTATTCTTGAGTGTTCTCCCTATGTCAAGAAGAGACTATTTTGGAAAAAATGGGGTCACTATAACTTTGGAGGAGAAGCTCTGAGGCGCATCTGAAGACAATCTTTAGAATGTTATTTGCCTCCACTCAGTTTCACTGAGTTTGCTATTGGGTTACAGGAAAATCCGTTCCCAGGATACAACAGAGCCTTGGGCGAGAATCTGCAACCAACAAAGTTGAAGAATCTTCAGAGAAACCTTCTATGAGACTGTAGCAGACCGGACTGAAAGAGAGAGAGAAAGTGGATTTCTTAAATGTGTGTTTTTGGAGTCTGACTCATGCTCCTTAAATAGTTTATGAAGAGATATGAAGAAAAGGTAGGTGCTGGTTCAGAGAAGGCACCTTGAACAGTTACAATTTCAAACATTGTGACTGTTTAAAAAGTAGCTAAAAGTTAATGACTGTTAACTTTGACTTGTGCCTCTTGATCACGCCCGATCGAATTGTGACCGTTGATCTCATCAACGGTCAACATCGCACCAAACCCAAAGCCCCCATACTCTCATCTACTATTTCTAAGGAGTGTAAATCAGCTCCTATTAAAATACTGAAAACAAAGCTTATAATTTTCCAATGTGGGACAAGTTCAAAATTGGGTTTTGTAAGAAAAAAGCTAATTTTTCATTCAAGTGTGTAGGTGCAATTTCTCATGTAATTGACCAATCAAACCCATTGGATTTATTCTCTTATGAGATTAAAATCCAACAATCCCCCACATTGATTGATCAATTACATAGTTCTCTCTCAATCCAAACTACTATGACACAGTTATGCATACAAAAGGTGTTTATCAGCTTAAAACTTTTGTTAGTATAGATATCTCAGAGCCTTGTCAAAGTTATTGGTGGTTAGACCTTAAACCAATTACTTTTAAGACAAATCAGAGACATTCATACACACAAAAATGTCCAGTCTCTATAAGAGTTTCCTGTTTTGCTCAGCACTGTTATGGCCATGTGCTTCTTTCTTGGTTTCATGAAGCGGCACCACTCCTATGTTCACATAGGTGACATTCCACTATGTGTTCCACTATTTGACACATTTCAGAACTTCATTAAGAGTTTAACTCACCTCTCATCATAACGGACAACACTGTTTATGTTGTGATGGGAAATTTCTCAATGTCAGTGCTAACAGTCACATTGCTGTAACTTGTTACCCTTTAAACCCAATACTGATGGTTTTGCAGTTCAGGTTGGGTTACCATTACAAGTGACTAAGTAAAGGATTTTAATCCCATCTCTTTGGTTGTCATTCTTACCAATTCTCTGGCCAAGCCCTTGGTAAATGGATTAGCCAAGTTTTTACTTGACCTCACATAGGTTATAGTGATGACTCCATCTTGAATCAGTTGCCTAACAAATTCATGTCTCAGACTTATATGTATGGACTTACCATTGTAGGTACCACTATAGGCTTTTGACAGAGTTGCCTCACTATAATAGTAAATGGAAATTGGAGGCATAGGACTAGGCCAAATATTATATCCAATAATAAATTCCTAATCCATTCAACCTCTTTTCTAGTAGACACTAAAGCTATGAATTTGGATTCCATGGTCGAGTGAGATATACAAGTTTGTCTCTTGGATGCCCAAGAGATTGCACCCCCATCAAGGACGAAAATCCATCTAGAGGTGGACTTGTTATCTCCATTACCGGTAATCCAACTTGCATCAGTGTACCAATCACAGTAAAACAAGCTAAGTTCCAAGGTTCTCTTGAGATACCCAAGAACTCTCCCAGTTTCCTTCCAATGCTCTACACTGGGATTACTTATAAATCGACTGAGTTTACTTACTGCAAATGGAATATCAGGTCTGGTACAAAGCATAGCATACATCCAGCTTTCTACTGCACTAGCATACTCAAGTTGTGCAATTGCTCTACCAGTATTTTCTACTAGCTTTATACTATAATCATATGGTGTGTTATATTCTTTAAACCCTAAATGCTTAAATTTCTCATGTACTTTCTCAATATAATGTGATTGGCTTAATGCATAGCCCCTACTATGCTTTTTAACTTTTATTCCCAAGATGGTATCTACTTCTCCTAAATCTTTCATCTTGAAGACAAAGGATATGTAGTTTTTAATTTCATTTATGCCAACCATATTTGTACCCACAATAAGCATATCATCAACATAAAGACATATAATTACTCCATAATTTTCAACGAATTTTGAGTAGATGCATCTATCAGCACTATTATGTTTAAACCAAAAGCTAGAATGCAAGAATCAAATTTCTCATGCCACTATTTAGGTGCTTATTTTAATCCATATAGTGATTTAACCAATTTATAGACTTTCTTCTCATTTCTAGGAAGAACAAATCCTTCTGGTTGTTCCATATAAACATCTTCATTTAAATCACCATTTAAGAAAGCAGTTTTAACATCCATTTGGTGAACAAATAATTGATAAATGGATGCTAATGCTATGAGTGTTCTAATAGAAGTTGTTCTAGCCACTGGTGCATAGGTGTCAAAGTAATCAATCCCTTCCTTTTGACTAAATCTTTTGGCTACCAATCTAGCCTTAAAAGTTTGTACAGTTCCATCAGTGTTGTATTTTCTTCTAAACACCCATTTACATTTTATTGGTTTTGATCCTAGAGGCAAGTCTACTAGTACCCATGTGTTATTTGACATTATTGAGTCCATTTCATCATTTATAGTTTCCTTCCAAAAGGCAGCATATCTAGAGGTCATGGCCTCACTATAGGTTTTTGGATCATTTTCAATATTTAGGACAATAAGTATCTTATTTAAAATCTTCTCTCTATCAGCCTCAACCAAAAATACAATTGACTGAGTAATGATAAAATCTGAACCTAAGTGTTTCTCTGTTCTTTGTCTTTGACTTCTTCTAGGTCCTATTGTAGGTGTTACAGTTGTGTCATTTCTTCTTTCAGTCTAATTATTATCAACAGGTATTGAGATTTGAATTTCTCTTTCAGGTTCTCTATCATTTTCTATAGATTCATTTTCTGTATATTCAGAACATAGTTTATTTTCAAAGAATTCAACATCTCTAGTTTCAATTATTATGTTGAACTCTCTAAGTCTAGAAGCCTATAGGCCTTGCTATGTTCTGCATATCCAACAAACATACTTCTCTTAACTCTAAGTCCTAACTTGGTTCTATTAGGATCTGAAACTCTATAATATCCTAAATTAGGATTTCTTCCTATCCATAATTCATATGGGCATTTGTTATTAACTCTAGAAACAATTCTGTTATGTAAATGACAGCCTGTTAGAAGTGCTTCCCCCCACAGGTTTAAGGGTGCATTAGCTTTTAACAACATGCAGTTTATCATTTCTATAAGTGTTCTTTTTTTTCTTTTGGCCAGGCCATTCTATGGAGGGGTATAGGGAGCAGAACACTGATGTATTATTTTAGATTCTTCACAGAAAGAATTAAACTCATTTTTAAAGTATTCAACACCCCTATCACTTCTAGGGATTTTAATTTTCTTTTCTAGTTGATTTTCAATTTCAGTATTATATATTTTAAACATGTCAAAGGCTTCATCCTTAGTTCTCATAAGGAGACATAGGTGTACCTAGAAAAGTCATCTATAAATGTTATGAAGTATCTCTTACCTCCTCTATTTAATACACCATTGAGTTCACAAATGTCAGAATTAATTAGTTCTAGGAGTTGAGAATTTCTCTCAACATTAGGAAAATGTTTCTTAGCCATTTTAGATTTTACACATATCTCACATTTTTCAGTTGATTCATTACTGTAAGTAATTATACCAAGTTTGCTCATGTTCTTTATGGATTTACAATTCAAGTGTGCTAATCTATCATGCCATAAAGAGAAAAATTTAACAATATAAGTAAAAACTTTTCCTTCATTAATACTTTATTTGAACATTCCATTACAACCATATTCCTTTCCAAAAAACATCCCATTCTTGGATAGGATTAGTTTGTCAGATTCAAAGACAACTTTGAATCTCCTCTTATAGACAAGATTTACTGAGATCAAGTTCTTTCTAATGTTAGGAACATGGAGATTGGAAAACATTTTGGAGAGTCAGTGTCTTTCCGAAGGTGAAGTTCAACTCTATGCTGCCTCTTCCAGCAACTTTGGCACATGTTTGGTTGCCCATCTGTACCTCCTGGCCATCAATCACTTCTTCATATGTCTTGAACAAAGACTTGTCCTTGCAAACATGGATTGTGGTGCCTGAATCAAACCACCATGCAGGAGGCGATTCTGCCATGTTGACTTCAGTAATCATGGCCACTAGATTGTCTTCTACCATGTTTCTAGACTTGTTTTCGCCTTTCCGATGTCGGTAGACTCAGGCGTAATGCCCCTTCTTTCCACAAATATAGAAGGATCCTTTCTTATTGTTGTTCTTCTTGCAGTTCTCATCCTTCTTCTTTACTTGTAATGCAGGGTTAGTCTTCTTCGATCTGTTTTCCACAAAATTGACTTTAGAGTTCAGCATACTTGATGAGAATAAAATTTATCATATTTTTATACCCAAATATTTAGTCTTTTATACTGAATTAGTACTTATTTGGACTCATATTTCTTGTATTTCGGTTCAGGGCATGGAAAAAGGCATCGGGAGAAAAGCAAGGCAAATCGGATGATTTTTCATAGTTTCGACAATGTTCAGTAATCTAGGCCTCTCGTATCTGAGATCCGATTGGGCTGATTTTAGACTAACTGGAAAGGCAAGAGAAGAATCTACAACTTTCATGTTTTGGGATTTTGCAGATTCTGAAAGGATGAGAGATCCATCACATGGACGCCCAAAGATTACGGAATATGGGGCGAATTTCAAAAAATTTTCTTCTCCCTTCAACTGGGAATCACATTCCCTATTTAGAAAATCATATTTTCAAGGATAAATCTTGAACCTTAAACAGAACCAGATCTGAACCAAAAAGAATGGGAGAGAATAATACTTGATACGGAGAAGTAATATCTCACAACGAAGATGTTCACGCCCAAGGAAGGATCCAAAGACTGCTTCCACTGAAGATGGCGCAGTGCAGGATGGAGCAGAATCAGCAGTGTTCTTCCCCAAGAACTCTGTCCTTCACAAGAAACAGTAGAATGGAATGTGACCACAGCTTCCTTTTCAATCCTTTCTCAAAGAACTGATGTCAAGATCCAATCTTGACTTCTCCCATAGCTGGAGATCGAATTGGCAAACAAGGCGACAAGAGCAGGGAGGCGGCAAGAGAGTATTCGCAGGCTGCAGAATTCTCTCTTCTTGATTTCAGCACTAAAGAGGATCTGATGTGTTTCTTGTTGGTATCTCTCAAGGCTGCCGCCCCCTCCTTCCTTTTGTTATCTTAAAAGATCAGCTCCTAATCCCATTAGGAGGTGCTTATCCAAATCATATTTGGATCAGCCTTCTCTTCTAGTGATAAGGATAAACCCTTATCTTATCTGCAGATTAGATTAGTTTCATCCTAATCCCATTAGGAGGTTTCTAGATCTGAATCACATTCAGATCTGGACTCTCTGAGTGGATAGGATTAAGACCCTATCCTATCTGCTAATCCATCTCAGAATTCGCCCCTTTAATTAACTAAATAAATAACCCAGTTCGAAATGGGCTTTAGGCCCATTAAGCTTATGTGCTCACTCAACCTTCCTAACTGCTGCCTAGTTGGGCTTCCTTGTATGGCATGGGACCCAAGCATTGATCTACTCATCAGCCACATGGGTTCGGCCTAGCCTTTGTTACAAGGCCTAGTCGAATACACTATTAAAGACAGTGCACCCCCTGAAACCCATCAAATGGGCTCTATAGGCCCAACACTTACCCTAAGTGGTCCTTGGGCCAAGCCACCTTGTAACACCCAGGGACTATGGGCAGATGCAAGATTAGCCCATCAGGTATTATCCTCAATGGTCTTACATTAACCTCTCAGCCCTTAATGATCATATACTGCCCGACAAGAGAGGACCTCTCCCTCGGCTGCAAGGAACAGTGTTGCACTCTCCACTTATATGGATCTCGGGAAATATAACCTTTTGCAAACATTTTAGAAACCACAATGTATATACTTTTATATCTCATATAAAATATACTTTGCAAAACAAATCTCAACGGTTGAAATCGGCTACCAGCAATCTTTGTTTCCAACAGTGAGAGCGCATCCCCGATCATTACCTTTGTCTAACAAAGGGACTGATCCTGTCACTATGATCACCCACTCAGATGAATTCTCGGATTGTCCCAACATACCCAGGTTTTGACCCCCGCTAAGGATCTCACTGCTTGGTACATCAAAGACACCCCGATCCAACACCAAGTGTAGTATCATAATTGAGTCTAGGGGTCGGGTGTAACTTTCCAGTTTTGCCCATCAATCTCCAAGGTCCAGGGCAATACTGGAAATCTGGTCTAGTTCAAAGATTCAATTAATCCCACACTGTATGTGCCTGGGGTCTCACCCCGGTAGCTGAGACAAGCCACCTCAACTGACTTGATGGCACAATAGTGTCAGCCTTGTCAGGATAGGTCTCCCCAGACCGACCCACTAGCTGTGAACTTTCTAAACTAACACGAGTCTCAATAAGTGTCCAGTTTAAGGGTATTACACAAAAACATACCAAGGGAACATGAATCAAATATGCACTTTTATTCATTTACAATAAACTCATAAAGTACATCAATTTTGATTGAAGCTAAGGGCATACAAAACTGTCTAACAGCTCCCACTTGCACTTAGGTCCAATCAGGTACTAGCCGGAGTCCCATGCTTTCCACGTGTTTCTCAAACACTTTCTGTGTCAGTGGCTTAGTCAATGGGTCTACCACATTCTCCGCTGATGCTACCTCTTACTATCATCCTCCTGTAGGTCCAGTGTTGTCATACAACAATGGAATGGGTGATGTGCTGAATTCCAAATTCATGAATGAACACCTTCATTCATATGACTTCTTTGGCAGCCTCACTTGCGGCTATGTACTCGGCCTCGGTCGTGGAGTCTACAGTGGACCCCTGTTTGCTGCTTTTCCAGCAAACAGCACATGATCCTATCATGAAAACATATCCAGATGTAGACTTTCTATCATCTGGGTCTGACTGGAAATCGGCATCTGTATACCCTTGGATCTGTAGTGAGCTACCGTCGAATACAAGACAAAACTCTTTTGTCCTTCGAAGGTATTTAAGTATGTTTTTCACAGCAGTCCAATGCTCCTGCCCTCGGTTGGCCTGAAATCTGCTTACTACACTCACTGCCTGAGCTATGTCAGGACGAGTGCACAGCATGGCATACATAATACTCCCCACAATAGAGGCATAGGGAACGTCTTTCATGCCATCAATCTCCTCAAAAGTCTTGGGAGACATCTTCTTGGAGAGAGTAACTCCGTGCCTGAAATGAACATTTCCTTTCTTGGAGTTTTCCATGCTATATCTCTTGACTATTTTGTCAATATAAGCAGATTGAGATAATCCTATTATCCACTTCGATCTATCTCTATAGAGTCGAAGACCTAGTATATAGGAGGCTTCTCCAAGATCTTTTATGGAGAATTGCTGTGATAACCATACTTTCACCGTAGTTAACATACCTACATCATTCCCAATGAGTAGAATGTCATCTACATACAGAACCAAGAAGGTAACCTTATCTCCACTGTACTTCCTGTAGACACAGGGTTCATCCGGATTCTGCTCGAAGTCAAACGATTTGACAGTAGAGTCAAAACGGATGTTCCAACTTCTAGAAGCTTGCTTAAGTCCATAAATGGATCTATTAAGTTTACATACCATGTTTTCCTGACCTGCAGCAATGAAGCCTTGCGGCTGCTGCATATAGATATCTTCAGTAAGATCTCCATTCAGGAATGCAGTTTTGACATCCATTTGCCAAATCTCATAATCATGGTATGTTGCTATAGCTAGCAGGATCCTAATGGATTTAAGCATGGCCACAGGCGAAAATGTTTCCTCATAATCGATGCCCTCTTTCTGAGTGTACCCTTTCGCCACCAGACGAGCCTTGAATGTCTCAACCTTACCATCGGGGCCCTTCTTTCTCTTGTAAATCCATTTGCAACCGATTGCTTTTACCCCAGAGGGCGGATCTACTAGAGTACAGACTCCATTGGTCTCCATCGAGTCCATCTCTGCTCTCATGGCCTCCACCCACTTCTAGGAATCTATGTCCAACATAGCTTCCGTGTAAGTCACAGGATCCTCCTCACTAGTCAAGGTTTCCACCAGGTAACTATCCTGGTCATAACCATAATGAACTAGTGGCCTGGATACCCGAGTGGATCTTCTAGGTTGGTCACTACCTGGAACTTGTGGGACATCTCCCATTGCTCCTGAGCTCTCCTCATCAAGAACAACTTCCTGATGATGGGTGTCCAGGCTATAGTCGGTTTCCAAGAATTGCGCATTACGACTGTAGAACACTTCTTGCTCACTTGGGTCATAGAATAGGTAACCTACAGAGCCTTTTGGGTAGCCTACAAATAGGCAACGGCTGGTCTTGGATTCCAACTTGTCTGCACTCGTTCTTTTAACGTGTGCTGGACAATCCCAAATCTTCAAATGTCTGACACTTGGTTTATTTCCGGTCCAAAGTTCATATGGAGTATTCGGAACCGATTTGGTTGGAATCCGATTCAGCACATAAATCACAGTCTCTAATGCGTAACCCCAAAAGGATGTGGGTAACTCTGAGTGTATGAGAAGTGACCGAACCATATCCAATAAGGTCCTATTCCTCCTCTCCGAAACACCGTTAATTTGTGGTGTAGCAGGAGGAGCTAATTGTGATACTATCCCATTGTCTTTTAAGTAGTCCCTGAATTCGTCAGAGAGATACTCGCCACCTCGATCTGATCGAAGGGCCTTAATTTCTCTCCCTAACTGTTTCTCGACCTCTTGTCTAAACTCTTTGAACTTTTCAAAGGATTCAGACTTGTGTCTCATTAGGTACACGTAACTGTATCGTGAAAAATCATCTGTGAAGGTGATGAAATACACGTGTTGATTTCATGTCCTAATACTCAGGGGACCACATACATCAGTATGTATTATGTCAAGTGTGCCCGTACATCTTTCAGGCTTACTGTTAAATGGTCGTTTCGTCATCTTGCCTTGTAGGCAAGGCTCACAAGTGGGAAGATCTTCTATAGTTAGAAAATCCAAAGGACCATCCTTTACCAACCTTGTGATTCGGTTAGCACCGATGTGGCCAAGTCGATAATGCCATAGACACGTGGGATTAACTGTATCACGAGCTCTCTTCTTAGGGATTTCAGCCGACGTAGTTTCGGTTATGTTAGTTTCTAGAGAAGGATGTAGAACATAGAGACCGTTCTCCAGTTCCCCGTATGCGATGAATCTGTTGTTTCTTTTAATAGTAATCGTATTACTAAAGAAGACAGAATAACCATCTGCACACAGTTTTGAGACAGAAATCAAATTTCTCCTTAAATTTTGCACATAAAGACAGTCTTTCAGTACAATTGTTCATTCTCTAAAAATTAATTCCACGGTTCCTATGGCCATGGCTGCAACAGTTGCAGTAGTCCCCAAGAAGAGTGTGACTTCTCCTTCACTCAGCCTTCTGCTTACCTTGAACCACTACAGTGAGTTACAAGCATGAGTTGAAGCCCCAGAGTCAATACACCAGGATGCAGAAGCTACCAACAAATTGGTTTCTATAACACAAGTTTCGAAGTTACCTTTCTTGGATTCTAGGTAGGCAAGACAGTTCCTTTTCCAGTGGCCGGTCTTCTTGCAGAAGTGACAGGCATCCGATGCTTTGTCTTTCTTCTACTTCTTGCTCTTAGCGGCTTTTTTCTGAGGCTTCTTTGCCTTCCTCTTTCTCTTGCCTGTCTTGCCAGCTTCAATAAGCATGGCTACAGACTCATCCTTTCTATTCAGTTCTTCAGCTCTTTGCAACATATTGTTGAGCTCTTGTAAGCTGACATTCAGCTTGTTCATGTTATAGTTCATGATGAACGGATTAAAGGAAGGAGGAAAAGAGTTAAGGATAGCATCTATCTGGGTTGCAAGGTCCAGCCCGGATCCAAGAGCCTCCAGTTCGTTGATGTATCCCATCATCCAAAGACAATGGTCGTGAACTTGTTGACCCTTGGACATTTGTGCGGTCATAAACTGTTTCAAGACCTTTTGTCGAGTAGAACGATTATGCTCTTCATACAATGTCCTGAGACTGTCCAATATGTCTTTGGCAAGTTCGATCTGATCGAACTGCCTCTGTATCGGGTTGTCTAAGGAGGCAATGATGTAACACCGGGCAAGGGAGTTTTTCTCCTCCCATTCTTGATAGTCTCTCCTTCGGGCCTCAGAAGCACTATCACCCGGACGCTCCGAGGCAAGATTCTTTGCCACTTTGTCCAACTTTTCAGAAGCTAGGACCAGCATAAGGTTCCTATTCCAGTCAGCATAGTTTGGGCCCTTCAACTTATTGTCATCAAGCAGTTTTGCAAAAGATCCGTTTGCCATTTTCTGATATAAGAGCAAACATCAGTCCACAACCTAATTTGATTCATGTTCATTTCATAGATATGGATTTTAATCTACGATCCATTTCCATTTATTCATCTCTAAGATTTCCCTCCTCTCTCAGTGACGGAGACTACGGGTTGTCTCTGGAAATGTGGGAAATCACATAGGGTGCATGGAGCCAACTGTTTCAGCTGCATAACCCCACCACCTTTCTGTGAAGGATCACATCCACTCATCATATGAGTTTTCCCTTTAGCCTCTGTCAGACAAGGTTCAGAGCCGATTTTAGGTAAACCTTTCTGTCCAGTGAGGGCTTACCCATCATATTCGTGAACGCCAAGGTACTGTGAGAGAGTTCCCATTTTCTGGTGAAGCCCCTCCCACATCGGTCTATGACGCCCCTATCATCTTATGAAACACTTAGACAAGCCCAATAGCAAATGGATAGCCCATTTTCTGGTGCGTTTCCTCATTACTGAAGGACCAATCCTCATGCTAATGATGGAAGGCCTTTAGAGAGTTCATCATATGAATCTCCCAATCATATGCACTCATATTAGCTGGAGGGAACAAAATTACGCCCTAGTTTGATTTAGGTCAAACCAAAGTGGCTCCCACTGACTTTCATAAAGCCAAATTTCGGTGGGCTTTGAATCGGCTAGGGTTCCACACATAACCTCTTGATGAGGTGTGGGGCCCACCACTGAGGGAAGTCATCCAATGACCAAAAGGGACACCATGGCAATGATGTGCATTCAGCCATGGTGTGCGCAAGAGCCAATGTCGAATGAGCATGGGCCAAGTACTTGTGGCACATGTACGCAGCACATCACACATCCATACATCACATGCAGGGATAAATTGATCCAATCAATTAATTATCTGTAAGGCCCGTTGGAAGCCCGTTAAAATTCCATAATATTAACCATTAATATTATCTAGGTATATGGGCTGAATTAGGGTTACCCAGTTCGGCCCATATAGCTTTATCCTTTAAAATGGGCTTTTGTAGTTTTAACTATTTAAAACTGGGCATTTATAGGCTGGGCCGAATTAACCATTTAATTAAATATCAATCCTTAGGCCCATTAGTGGGAAATTAGGGCTGACTTTCAGCCTTGATTAAACCCTAGAATTGGTCCAAACAGTTTTGAACCAATCTTAGTTCGAATGGGTCTAGGGTTTGATTTTTAATTAAATCCTTAATTCAAGAAAATAATATGAAATTAAATATTGATAAAAGGAAAAACAAGAATCAATCAAACAGGGTTGTTCGCACAATCCTTCTTGCAAAACAGAGGTTAGATCACAGAATGCAGTTTCACAAATTGCAAATCGCAGATATCATTTCTCTCATCTGCGAAATCTCCTTCTCTGTGAAATCTCCTTTTCTGTGCTGCCAACTTCGATCCAAAATAAAAATAAATAGAAATCCTATTTCTATTAATAATTACATCAGATCGAATACCTATACATTGAGTCTAGAAAAAAAAATATTTACAGACCCAAAATAAATCAAGAACTGCAAAATCGCAGGTTCCCTGCACAAACCAAGAATTCGATCTCCTCTTGTACGAACAACCCATAAATCAAGAAAATTATAAAGAACAATAATAAATAATAATCAGATTTATTTAAAATTAATTTCAGATTATTTGCCCATTTGTTTTGGGAAAAATTTCCCAAAAACCAAATCTGCGCAAATTGGGTAGAACGCTTTCTCCCTAATTGCGCAGGTTCAGATCTGAAACAGAATGGTTCAAGATTTGAACCTGGGCTTTGATACCACTGAAAGGATGAGAGATCCATCACATGGATGCCCAAAGATTGTGGAATAAGGGGCGAATTTCAAAAAACTTTCTTCTCCCTTCAACTGGGAATCACATTCCCTATTTAGAAAATCATATTTTCAAGGATAAATCTTGAACCTTAAACTGAACCAGATATGAACCAAAAGGAATGGGAGAGAATAATACCTGATACGGAGAAGTAATATCTCACAACAAAGATGTTAACGCCCAAGGAAGGATCCAAAGACTGCTCCCACTGAAGATGGCGCAGTGCAGGATGGAGCAGAATCAGCAGTGTTCTTCCCCAAGAACTCTGTCCTTCGCAAGAAACAGTAGAATGGAACGTGATCACAGCTTCCTTTTCAATCCTTTCTCAAAGAACTGATGTCAAGATCCAATCTTGACTTCTCCCACAGCTGGAGATCGAACTGGCAAACAGGGCGACAAAAGCAGGGAGGCGGCAAGAGATTATTCGCAGGCTGCAGAATTCTCTCTTCTTGATTTCAGCACTAAAGAAGATCTGATGTGTTTCTTGTTGGTCTCTCTAAAGGCTGCCGCCCCCTCCTTCCTTTTGTTAACTTAAAAGATCAGCTCCTAATCCCATTAGGAGGTGCTTATCCAAATCATATTTGGATCAGCCTTCTCTTCTAGTGATAAGGATAAACCCTTATCTTATCTGCAGATTAGATTAGCTTCATCCTAATCCAATTAGGAGGTTTCTAGATCTGAATCACATTCAGATATGGACTCTCTGAGTGGATAGGATTAAGACCCTATCCTATCTGCTAATCCATCTCAGAATTTGCCCATTTAATTAACTAAATAAATAGCCCAGTTTGAAATGGGCTTTAGGCCCATTAAGCTTATGTGCTCACTCAACCTTCCTAACTGCTGCCCAGTTGGGCTTCCTTGTATGGCGTGGGACCCAAGCATTGATCTACACATCAGCCACATGGGTTCAGCCCAGCCTTTGTTACAAGACCTGGTCGAATACACTGTTAAAGACAGTGCACCCCTTGAAACCCATTAAATGGGCTCTATGGGCCCAACACTTACCTAAGTGGTCCCTGGGCCAAGCCACCTTGTAACACCTAGGGACTGTGGGCAGATGCAAGATTAGCCCATCAGGTATTATCCTCAATGGTCTTACACTTAACCTCTCAACCCTTAATGATCATACACTGCCCGACAAGAGAGGACCTCTCCCTCGGCTGCAAGGAACAGTGTTGCACTCTCCACTTATATGGATCCTGGGAATTAAAACCTTTTGCAAACATTTTAGAAACCATAATGTATATACTTTTATATCTCATATAAAATATACTTTGCAAAACAAATCTCAACGGTTGAAATCGGCTGCCGGCAGTCTTGGTTTCCAACAGTGAGAGCGCATCCCCGATCATTACCTTTATCCGACAAAGGGGCTAATCCTGTCACTATGATCACCCACTCAGATGAATTCTCGGATTGTCCCAACATACCCAGGTTTTGACCCCCGCTAAGGATCTCACTGCTTGGTACATCAAAGACACCCCGATCCGACACCTAGTGCAGTATCATAATCGAGTATAGGGGTCGGGTGTAACTTTCCAGTTTTACCCATCAATCTCCAATGTCCAGGGCAATACTGGAAATCTGGTCCAATTCAAAGATTCAATTAATCCCACACTGTATGTGCCTGGGGTCTCACCTCGGTAGCTGAGACAAGCCACCTCAACCGACTTGATGGCACCACAGTGTCAGCCTTGTCAGGATAGGTCTCCCCAGACCGACCCACTGGCTGTGAACTTTCTAAACTAACACGAGTCTCAATAAGTGTCCAGTTTAAAGGTATTACACAGAAACATACCAAGGGAACATGAATCAAATATGCACTTTTATTCATTTACAATAAACTCATAAAGTACATCAATTTTGATTGAAGCTAAGGGCATACAAAACTGTCTAACAGATTCAACCTGCATCGAAGTCAAATCCCGGCCCAAAGTCGGGGAAAATTTGTAAGAAAGCCCAATTCGCAGTTGAAGCCCAACTTGCAGAAAAGCCTTGCAACAGCCCAATTCGCAGAGGAAGCCTAATATGAATGCAAGAACAAGAAACTAAGAAGAGTCCTTCCAGATTTAAATTTGTGATGTAATCCTTGAAAGATAAAGAGATTGAGTTCACTAGATAAAGAGATAAGAGTAGGATTAGACTAGGGCTTTATATTTTTGAAAGATAAACTCCAAGAAGGAGTTGGGGACCACCCCCTCCCCTTTAAGCTATACAAAGGGATGGGGGGTGGACTAGAGAGGCATCAAGAATCTGAAGAGAAACCAATCTATCAAGCAAGAAGACTACAAGAAGGAGGTAGCGGCAAGGACAAGAGGAAATCTCAGCTCCAAGGGAGACATCATGAGTTCTTTCTTTCCTCTTGCTTGCTTTATTTCCTCTAGTATGAACTGATTTATTTATAGCTAGGCTATGGGAAGCCTAATCATAACAATGAATATATTTTTGTTCTGATTTTTTCAAGATCGTGATTTTCATATAGTCTATGAGTTATCTTGCTTAATGCTATTAGGAGTGACCATTTCTTATTTGATTAGGTTTATGTGAATGAATCAAGAGAGGAATTCATATAGCAGACCAAATAATTCATGGTGTGAATTGAATGATATATAGGGGTATATACACATGATTCATTTGAATGTAATAGTTTTCCTTGAACTTAATTTATTTCTATCTTGAGAACTCTAGTCAAGAGATCGAGGGGTTCCCTGATAGAAGTAGTTTTGATATATCTTGAGAAAGAATATTGAATAAAATTGGAAAAACTTCAGCTTATGGGAATGAAAAATTATCTTGGATAATTTCATCTATTGCTATTCATTGGAATGGTTAGGCGGACCAAAGATCCTAGCGAATTCAATCAATCGTTGCATACTTCAGTATTGGTACTCTTGCTCTTGTTTTCTTTTTCTGTTTTTCAGTAGCTTTTACTCTTAAATCTGAAATTCGATTGTCCAAATAATTAAGGAAGGTTGTAGTTCTAATACTTATTTTGTTAATTCCTCGTGGCACCGATATTTTTATACTACTTGATAACTAGTGCATTTGCTAGGGTTATAATCATAGCTATCAATCTCGGCCAGGGTCTTATCCCTATTGTCTCTAATCTGAGACTCTTCTTCAATACAAAGGTGTCGCTGAATTTGCTCCAAGGTAAGTTCTTCAGCCTTTTGCAGAAGCTTCTTCCTGTAATCCTTCCAAGAGGGTGGAAGTTTCGCAATGATTGCTCCCACTTGGAAAGATTCAGTAAGAATGATCTCAAGAGATCGAATTTTGTTGACTAACACCTGTAGTTCATGAACTTGCTCCATAATGGGTTTATGGTTGTTTATGGTGAAGTCAAAGTATTCTGCAATAAGATACTTATTCGTACCTGCTTTTTGCACCTTGTATTTGAATTCTAGGGCCTTCCAGATTTCTTTTGGAGATGTAAGTTTCTTGTAGAAGTTGTAGAGTCGATTTGATAAGGCATTCAGTATGTGTCCTCGGCACGGAAGTGAGTCATCTTTTTGTTTTGCTCTTTCCTTCTTTAGTTTTTCAGAGTCTTTGTCAGTGGGTTCAGGAAGTGATTGTAGATTCAGGTCCAGCAGATAGTATAGTTTTAGTGTGGTCAGAAAGAAGATCATCTTGTCTTGCCATCGGCTAAAGTTTGCACCATCGAATTGATCTAGTTGAACATGATCTTGGTTCATCATCTTGATCGAAGTCATGCTTGCTTCTACCCCCATTGCAAAATAACATTCTAAAATTTTTTGGAAAAAATGGGGTCACTGTAACTTTGGAGGAGAAGCTCTGAGGTGCGTCTGAAGACACTGTCTTTAGAACATTATTTGCCCGCAGTCAGTTTCACTGAGTTTGTTGTTGGGTTACAGGAAAATCCGTTCCTAGGATACAATAGAGCCTTGGGCGAGAATCTGCAACTAGCAAAGTTGAAAGAATCTCCGAAGAAACCTTCTGCGAGACTGTAGCAGACCGGACTGAGAGAGAGAGAAAGTGAATTTCAAAAATGTGTGTTTTTGGAGTCTGATTCATGCTCCTTAAATAGTTTATGAAGAGGTATGAAGAAAAGGTAGATGCTGGTTTAGAGAAGGCACCTTGAACAGTCACAATTTCAAACATTGTGACTGTTTAAAAAGTAGTTAGCAGTTAATGACTGTTAACTTGGAATTGTGCCTCTTGATTACACCTGATCGAATCGTGACCATTGATCTCATCAACGGTGATCAACGGTCAGCATCGCACCAAAACCAAAGCCACCCTTCGCAAACCACGCAGTATCAAACCCCCATACTCTCCTCTACTATTTCTAAGGAATGTAAATCAAATCCTATTAAAATACTGAAAACAAAGCTTAAAATTTTCCAATGTGGGACAAGTTCAAAACTGGGTTTTGTAAGAGAAAAGCTAATTTTTCAATCAAGTGTGTAGGTGCAATTTCTCATGTAATTGACCAATCAAACCCATTGGGTTTAATTTCTTATGAGATTAAAATCCATTAGACTAGATGTTGGTGGAATTCTCTATAACCTTGTGGAATAATCCAGATTTATGTGGGACACCCTAGAGGGTTGGGAGTAATCTAGACTTACTCTAGAGTGTTCTTGTGTCTTATAGAATGGACATCCCCTAGAAGACTGTAGAAGGTAGAATGTTCTAAAAGTGCTTCTAGATGATGCCAAGTGTACATAGTTCTAGGGTATTCATTGAGGGGGTTAATTAGTATATAAATAGGGGTCCCCTCCTTAACTTGCTATAAGCAACCAAGTTGTAAGAGCATTCTTTGAGTTGTAAAATTTCTTCTAGTGCAATATAATATGTTTCTCTTACAATACTTGGTGTGCTCTTGTGTGTCTTGGTGTGTGTGTCCTTATAACTTAAGCAATCTAACAAGAAGGGTCTTGGACATGCATTTCAGATAACTTGCTTGGAGGGACAAGTGAATGCCACATGACTTAATGGGAGTAGTCAGGTTGTAACAAATAGGAGACATCATATATCATGAATGCGACGTAGACCCAAATAGAATGCCCAACAATGGATAGTTAAGTACTAGAGGAGAAAGTCATGACACCATGATGTAAGTATGCGATATGTGAAGGGATGAGAGATCCATCATATGGATAGACGAACCCTGTAGGTAGGTTGAGCGAAATTTCAAAAATTTCTCTCTCTCCCATGTGGGAATCACATTCCCTATTTTAGAAAAATTACATTTTCAATGATCAATCTTGAACCCTAAACCAGACCAGATCTAAAACCAAAAGGTAGAAGAGGGATATACTTGATACAGAGTAGTAGTAACTCCCAATGAAGGTGTTCACACCCAAGGAGATCTCCAAATACTGCTCCCACTAAAGATGACACAGTGTAGGTGGAGCAGAATCAGTGGGATGGTCCTTTAGCAAAAACCTGATTCTTCACCAAGAATCTGATGGAGGGCGAGTGAGCACAACTTCAGATCAGTTTTTCTCCAAAATCTGATATCAAGAACCTTTCTTAATCGATCCTACAGGTGGAGATCGAACTGGCAATGGCAGCAGCAATAGAAGAAGGCAAGAGCAGAAGATGACGTCAGTCCAACTGCAACTATCTTCTCTCTTGTATCAGTAATCTGATTGGGTGAATTAAGGTTCGCCCTACTCCTCTATTTATAGCCTTAAAGAAAGGTTCTTCTAATCCCATTAGAAGTTTCCTAATCCAAATCTTGTATTTGGATCTACACTCTCTTTAAGAGGTAATGATAATCCCTTATCTTATCTACAGATAAAGATCAGCCCTCCTAATCTAATTTGTAGTTTCCTAATTCAAATCTTTATTTGGATTTGGACTTTTTGAGTGGATAGGGATAACTCCCTATCCTATCTACTAATCCAAATCCCAAAACTGCCCCTTCTTTAATTAATCATATTAAACCAGATCGAATTGGGCTTTAGGCCCATTAAGTCCATGTGCTCACTTATCCTCCAAACTGTTGCCCAGTTGGATGTCCTTGTATGGCGTGGGACCCAAACATTCATCTGCACATTAGCCACATGGGTTCAACCCAGCCTCTGTTACAAGGCCTGGCCGAATTCACTACAGGTGACAATGAACCCCTGAGCCCATCACCATGGGCTCTTAATGAGCCAAACATTTACACTAAATGGTCCTTGAGTCAAGTCACCTTATAAAAACCCAAGGGCTGTGGGCAGATGCAAGATTAGCCCATCAAGTATTACCCTCAATGGTCTTACACTTAACCTCTCAACCCATAATAATCAAACACTGCCAGACAAGAGAGGACCTCTCCCTTGGCTACAAAGAACAGTGTTGCACTCTCTACTCACATGGATCACAGGAATTAAAACATTTTACAAACATTTTGAAACCATAATATATATATATATATATATATATATGTATATCTCTATATAAATATATTTTGCAAAACAACTTTCAATGATTGAAATTGGTTATCGGCAGCTTTGGTTTCCATCAAGGAGAGTGCATCCCTGATCATTCACTTTGTCCGACAATGGGGCTAATCCTATCACTATGATCACCCACTTAGATGAATTCTCAGACTGTCCCAACATACCCAGGTTTTGACCCCCCTTAAGGATCTCACTGATTGGCATATCAAAGACAGCCCAATCCGACACCTAGTGCAGTATCATAATCGAGTCTAGGGGTCAGGTGTAACATTCCAGTTTTGCCCATCAATCTCCAAGATCCAAGGCAATACTGGAATTCTGGTCTGGTTCAGGGTTTCAAGAAAACCCACACTACATGTACCCCATGTCTCACCCTGGCAGCTGAGACAAGCCACCCCAACCAACTTGGCGGCACATCAGTGTCAGCCTTGGTAGGATTAATCTCCCCAGATCTATCCAATGGCTATGAAGATTCTAAACTAACACGAGTCTCATATGTGTCCAGTTTAAGGGTATTACATAGAAACACACCATAATAACATGAATCAAATATGTACTTTATTCATTTACATTAAATGTCATAAGGTACATCATTCTGATTGGAGCTAATGGCATACACTGTCTAACAGCTCCCACTTGCACTTAGGTGCAATCTGGTATACGTTAGAGTCCCATGCTTTCCTTGTGTTTCTCAAACACTTTCTGTGTCAGTGGCTTAGTCAATGGATCTGCTACATTTTTCGCTGATGCTTCCTTTTGAATTAGGATGTCCCCTCTTCCAACTATCTCCCGCAGTATGTGGTACTTCCTCTCAATGTGCTTTGACTTCGAGTGGGCTCGTGGCTCCTTAGCCTGAGCGATAGCTCTAGTGTTGTCACTCAACAGTGGAATGGGTAATGTGTTGGATGGAACTACTCCCAATTCATGAATGAACTTCTTCATCCATACAGCTTCTTTGGCAGCTTCACTTGTGGCAATGTATTCGGCTTTGGTTGTGGAATCCATCGTGGACCCCTGTTTGCTACTTTTCCAAACAAACAGCACATGATCCTATCGTGAAAACATACCCAAATGTAGACTTTCTATCATCTAGATCTGTCTGGAAGTTGGCATCATTATACCCCTAGATCTGTAATGAGCTACCATTGAATACTAGACAAAACTCTTTTGTCCTTGAAAGGTACTTAAGTATGTTTTTCACAACAGTCCAATGCTCATGCCCTGTGTTGGCCTAGAATCTGCTTACCACACTCACTGCCTAAGCGATGTTAGGACGTGTGTACAGCATGGCATACATGATGCTCCCTACGGCTGAGGCATAGGGAGCGTCCTTCATGCCCTTGATCTCCTTGGGTATCTTGGGAGACAGGCCTTGGAGAGAGTGACTCCATGCTTGAAAGGAACATTTCCTTTCTTGTAGTTCTCCATGCTGTATCTCTTGACTATCTTGTCAATATAAGTAGATTGGGATAATCTTATTATCCTCTTTGATCTATCTCTATAGAGTCAAAGACCCAGTATATAGGAGGCTTCTCTAAGATCTTTCATGAAGAATTGCTGTGAAAGCCATACTCTCACCATAGTCAACATTCCTACACCATTCCTAATGAGTAGAATGTCATCTACATACAGAACCAAGAGCATAACCTTATCCCCACTGGATTTCCTATAAACACAGAGCTCATTCAGATTTTGCTCAAAGTCAAACCTTTTGATGGTAGAGTCAAACCGGATGTTCCAACTCCTAGAAGCTTGCTTAAGTCCATATATGGATCTATTTAATTTACATACCATGTGTTCCTGACCTGCAGCTATGAAACCTTATGGTTGCTACATGTAGATATCTTCACTAAGATCTCCATTCAGAAATGCAGTTTTGACATCCATTTGCCAAATCTCGTAATCATGGTATGCTGCTACAGCTAGCAGGATCCTGATGGATTTAATCATGGCCACTGGTAAAAAGGTTTCCCCATAATCAATTCCTTCATTCTGAGTGTACCCTTTCACCACAAGATGAGCCTTGTAGGTCTCAACCTTACCATCAAGGCCCTTCTTCCTCTTATAGATCCATTTGCAACCAATTGTTTTTACCCCAGGGGGCGGATCTACTAGAGTCCAGACTCCATTGGCCTCCATTGAATCCATCTCAGCTCTCATTGCATCTATCCACTTCAAGGAATCTATGTCCAACATAGCTTCCATATAAGTCACAGAATCCTCCTCACTAGTCGTAGCTTCCACCAGGTAACTATCCTGGTCATAGTCGAAATGGACTAGAGGCCTGGAAATCCGAGTAGATCTTCTAGGTTGGTTATTACTAGACCTGTTCATGGGCCGGGTGGCCCGACGGGCAGGCCCGGCCTGGCCTGGCCCCCGGACGGGCTTGAACAGGCTTTTTGGCCCGCGGGCTTAACCTCGGGCCAAAAAGCCCGGCCCACATAAAATTTGAGCCAGTCTCGGTCTTTGCCAAAATAGCCCGGCTCGAGCCTGACCCGGCCCGACCTATAGTTAAACCTAAGCAAAAACCCTATGTGATGTCCATTTGAATAAATTTTTCTATTTAAGAAGGTTGTTGATTCACTTGTAGGCCCATTGTTCATTTAAATATGGGAAAAAACATCTTAATTAAAATAGATAATGTTCATTTGAATAGGGAAAATTTTGAATTTCTTTTATTAGGTCGGGCTTCGAGCTCGGGCTCGGGCTTTGGGCTTTTTATCAGGGCCGGGCTTGGGCTCGGGCCTAACATTTTTTTGTTAATAAAGAGTAAAAGTCCGGCCCGGCCCATGAACATGTCTAGTTATTACCTAGAACTTGTGGGACATCTCCCACTGACCCTGAGCTCTCCTCATCAAGAACAACTTCATGACGATGATTGTTCAGGATGTAATTATCCTCCAAGAAATGGGCATTTTGGCTACAGAACACCTTCTGTTCTCCTGGGTCATAGAAAAGGTAACCCACAGAGCCTTTGGGGTAGCCTACAAATAGGCAACGGCTGGTCTTGGATTCTAATTTGTCCGCACTCATTCTTTTAACATGTGTCGGACAACCCCAAATCTTCAAGTGTCTCACACTTGGTTTCTTTCTGGTCCAAAGCTCATAGGAAGTCTTTGGAAATGATTTGGTTGGAACCCTATTCAGCACATATATCGCAGTCTCCAATGCGTAACCCCAAACGGATGTGGGTAACTCTGAGTGTACGAGAAGTGATCGGACCATATCCAATAAAGTCTGGTTCCTCCTTTCTGACACATCATTTAGTTGTGGTGTAGCAGAAAGAGCTAGCTATGATACTATCCCATTGACCTTTAAGTAGTCCATGAATTCATTAGAGAGATACTCGCCACCTCGATCTAATCGAAGGGTCTTAATTTCTCTCCCTAACTATTTCTCGACCCCTTGTTTGAACTCTTTGAACTTTTCAAATGATTCAAACTTGTGTCTCACTAGGTACACGTAACCATACCGAGAATAATCATCGGTAAATGTTATAAAATAAATGTGTCAGTTACGTGTCCTAACTCTCATGGTACCACATACATCAGTATGCATAAGGTCAAGCGTGCCTGTACATCTTTCAGGCTTACCATTAAATGGTCATTTCGTCATCTTACCCTGAAGGCAAGGTTCACAGGTTGAAAGATCTTCTATAGTTAGAAAATCCAAAGGACCATCCTTTACCAACCTTGTGATACGATCTATGTTAATATGGCCAAGTCGGTAATGCCACAAGCACGTGGGATTAACTGTATCACGGGTTTTTCTTGGGGATGTCATCTGACGTAGTTTTGGCTATGTTAGTTTCCAAAGAATGATGGAGAACATAGATACCATTCTCAAGTTCTCTATATGCAAGGAATTTGTTATTTCTTTTGATAGTAATCATATTACTAAAAAGAACAGAATATCCATCCACACACAATTTTGAAATAGAAATCAAATTTCTTCTCAAATTCTATACATAAAGACAATCTTTTAGTATAATAGTTCATTCTCTAAAAATTAACTCTACAGTTCCTATAGTTGTAATTGCAACACTTGTAGAAGTCCCCAAGTAAAGATTACTTCTCCGTCACTCAGTCTTTTGCTTATCCTGAACCCCTGCAATGAGTTACACACATGAGTCGAAGCCCCAGCCTCAATACACCAGGAAGAAGAAGTTACCAACAAAGTGGTATCTATGACATAGAATTCAAAATTACCTTGTCTCTTGGATTCCAGGTACTAAGGACAGTTCCTCTTCCAATGTCCGGCCTGCTTGCAAAAGTGACAAGCATCTGATGTTCTATCTTTCTTCTACTTCTTAGACTTAGTAGCTTTCTTTTGAGGCTTTCTCTTTGCCTTCCTCTTCTTCTTGCCCGATTTTCCGGCTTCAACAAGCATGACAATAGGCCCATCCTTCTTAATCAGTTCCTCGGCCCTCTGCAACATATTGCTGAGTTCCTGGATGCTAACATTTATCTTGTTCATGTTATAGTTCATGATGAACTGATTGAAGGAAGGAGGCAAAAAATTTTGGATGGCGTCCACCTTCGTGAGATGGTCAAGCCCGGATCCAAGAGTCTTCCATCATCTTTAAGGTAATTGTCATGAACCCGTTGGTTCTTGGACATCTGTGTGGTCATGAACTACTTCAAGACCTTTTGCCGAGTAGAACGATTCTGCTCTTCATACATCGTCTTCAGACTATCCAATATATCCTTGGACAATTCAATTTGATCAAACCGTCGCTGTATCGGATTATCCGAGGCTATGATGTAGCAGCGGGTTAGGGAATTTTTCTCTTCCCATTCCTGGTAGTCCCTCCTATGGACCTCAGAAGCCCTATCACTCAGATGCTCCGAGGCAGAATTCTTAGCTATTTTGTCCAACTTCTCTTAAGTGAGGACCAGCATAAGGTTATGATACCAATCAGCATAGTTTGGGCCCTTAAGTTTATTGTCGTCCAATAGTTTAGCGAATTGTCTATTTTCCATTTCTGATAAAAAGCAAACATTAGTCCACAACCTAATTTGATTCATGTTATCTACATAGATATTGCTTTTAATCTATGTTCCATTCCCATTTGTTCATCTCTAAGATTCCCCTCCTATCTCAGTGGCGGAGACTACGAATTATGTCTCTGGAAATGTGGAAAATCACATACGGTGCATGGAGCCAACTGTTTCAGCTACATAACCCCACCACCTTTCTGTGAAGGATCATATCCACAAATCGTATGAGCTTTCCCTTTAGCCTTTGTCAGACAAGGTTCATTGCCATTTTAGGTGAAACATTTCTGTCCAGTGAATGCTCACCCATCATATTCGTAAACACCAAGGTACCATGAGAGAGTCTTTCATTTTAGGATAGGCCCCTCCCACATCAGTCTATGACCCCCCTATCATCTTATGAAACATTCCAACAGATCTAGCAGCAAATGGATAGCCCAATTTTATGGTATGTTTCCTCATTACTGAAGGACCCATCTTCATGCTAATGATGGAAGGCCTTTAGAGAGTTCATCATATGAATCTCCTTATCACATGCACTCATATTTCAGAAGGGAACAAAAGTTATTACACCCTATTTTAATTTAGGTCAAACCAAAGTGGCTCCCACTGACTTTCATAAAGCCAGATTTCGGTGGGCCCTAAATGGCTAGGATTCTGCATGGTTCCTCTTGGGGAGGTGTGGGGCCCACCACTAAGGGAGGATCATCCAATGATCTTTAGGGACACCATGGCAATGATGTGCATTCAGCCATGGTGTGCGCAAGAGCCACTATCGTATCTGCATGGGCCAAGTACTTATGGCCCATGAGCGTTGCATATCACATGTAGGAACAAAATTGATCCAATCAATTAATATCTGTAAAACCCATAATTAAAGCCCATAATTATCCATAATATTACTGATTAATTTTATCTATGTATATGGGCTGAATTGCAAAGAGCAGTTCGGCCCATATAGCTTTTATTAAGTTAATGGGCTGAAGCAGTTTTAACACATTAAAACTGGGTTTTACAGGTGTGGGCCGAATTAGGTCTTGCAATTAACTATTAATCCCTTGACCCAAGAGTGAAAAATTAGGGTTGAGAATATCCCCCATCAAACCACAGATTCAGTCCAACCAGTTTGGTCCAATCTGGTTCGAATGGGTCTAAGGTTTGATTTTTATTTCAAGAATTAATTCAAGATTTTATATGAAATTAAATTACTGATTAAAGACAATCAAGAATTAGTACTAGGGCTGTTCGCAGATCTTCTACCTACAAAATATATGTTAGATTACAGTTTGCAGTTTCTCAAAGTGCAAATTGCAGATGGCGAAACCCTAATCTGCAAAATCGCCTCCTTCTGCGCGATCAGCTTAGAACTTGATTGAAATAAAATAGAAAACCCTAATTTTCTATTAATATTACATCAGATCGAATTCCTATACATTCAGTCTAGAAAATAAAAAATAATAATTACAGATCATAATGTAAAATAACTAAAAAGCGCAGATTTCTTGCGCCAATCAAGATTGTGATCTCCACCGTACGAACAGCCCATAAATCAAGATAAATATGAAGAACAATTCTAAATATAAATCAGATTTAAAAGATTTAATTTCAGATCAATCGCACTTAATCTGGGAACCGATTTCCCAGAAAATCTCTTATTTGTGCAAATCGGGTAGAATGCCTTCTGCCCATTTGCGCAGTTTCAGATCTGATCAATTTTGGTTCCAGATTTGAACCTGGCTTTGATACCACTGAAGGGATGAGAGATCCATCATATGGATAGACGAACCCTGTAGGTAGTTTGGAAAATTTTCAAACATTTCTCTCTCTCCCATGTGGGAATTACATTCCCTATTTTAGAAAACTGCATTTTCAATGATCAATCTTGAACCCTAAACCATACCAGATCTGAAACCAAAAGGTAGGAGAGGGATATACCTGATATATAGTAGTAGTAACACCCAATGAAGGTGTTCACGCCAAAGAAGATCTCCAAAGACTACTCCCTTTGAAGATGACACAGTGTAGGGTGGAGCAGAATCAGTAGGGTGGTCCTTCAGCAAGAACCTGATTCTTCACCAAGAATCTGATGGAGGGCGAGTGAGCACAACTTCATATCAGTTTTTCTCCAAAAACTGATATCAAGAATCTTTCTTGATTGCTCCTACAAGTGGAGATCAAACTGGCAATGGCAGCAGCAATAGGAGAAGGCAAGAGCAAAAGATGGCGTCAGTCCAACTACAGCTGTCTTATCTCTTGTATCAGTAATCTGATTGGGTGAATTAGGGTTTGCCCTTCTCCTCTATTTATATCCTTAAAGAGAAGTTCTTCTAATACCATTAGAAGTTTCCTAATCCAAATCTTGTATTTGGATCTGAACTCTCTTTAAGAGATAAGGACAATCCCTTATCTTATCTACAGATAAAGATCAGCCCTCCTAATCTTATTAGGAGTTTCCTAATCCAAATCTTTATTTGGATCTAGACTCTCTGAGTGGATAGGGATAACTCCCTATCCTATCTACTAATCTAAATCCTAGAACTTTCCCTTCTTTAATTTATCATATTAAACTAGTTCGAATTGGGCTTTAGGCCCATTAAGTCTATGTGCTCACTTATCCTCCAAACTGCTACCTAGTTGGATGTCCTTGTATGGTGTGGAACCCAAACATTGATCTACACATCAGCCACATGGTTTCAGCCCAGCCTCTGTTACAAGGTCTGGTCGAATTCACTGTAGGTGACAGTGAATCCCTGAGCCCATCACCATAGGCTCTTAATGGGCCCAACATTTACACTAAATGGTCCTTGGGTCAAGCCACCTTATAAAAACCCAAGGACTGTGGGCAGATGCAAAATTAGCCCATCAGGTATTACCCTCAATGGTCTTACACTTAACCTCTCAGCCCATAATGATCAAACACTGCCCGACAAGAGAGGACCTCTCCCTCGGCTGTAAGGAATAGTGGTGCACTCTCTGCTCACATGGATCCCGGGAATTAAAACCTTTTGCAAACATTTTGAAACAATAATATATATATATATATATATATATTGTATATATATGTATATCTCTATATAAATATATTTTGCAAAATAAATTTCAACTGTTGAAATCGGTTGCTGGTAGCTATGGTTTCCATCAGAGAGAGTGTATCCCCATTCATTCACTTTGTCCGACAAAGGGGCTGATCCTGTCACTATGATCACCCACTCAAATGAATTCTCAGACTATCTCAACATACCTAGGTTTTGACCCCCTCTAAGGATCTCACTGATTGGCATATCAAAGACAGCCCAATCTGACACCTAGTGCAATATCATAATCGAGTCTAGGGATCTGGTGTAACATTCCAGTTTTTCCCATCAATCTCCAAGGTCCAGGGCAATACTGGAATTCTGGTCCGGTTCAGGGTTTCAAGAAAACCCACAATGCATGTACCTCAGGTTTCACCCTGGCAGCTGAGACAAGCCACCCCAACCAACTTAGCGGCATATTAGTGTCAACCTTGACAGGATAAATATCCCCAGATCTATCTAACGGCCGTGAAGATTCTAAACTAACATGAGTCTCATATGTGTCCAATTTAAGGGAATTATGATGAGAGTAGAATTTATCACATTTTTATCCCCAAATTTTTTTCCTTTTGGGCAGATTGTAAATCTGTTGTCGGAAAGAAGAGAGGGACGATTGCCTAGCAATATAGAGAAGAACCCAAGGGAGCAAGTGAATGCCATTCATGAGACCCAGAATGATCACAAGGAAGTTGAGGCAGCCGATTCTCAAATGGAGATCGAAGGGAGTACACCTAAACTGAATTTAAATGAAATTAAACTTCCTATCCCCTACCCAAGAAGAGTCTTGAAGGCTAAATTAGATAAACAATTTGAAAAATTTTTGGAATTGTTTAAAAAGATCCATATTAATCTTCCTCTTCTTTATGTATTGTCACAGATACCGAAGTATGCCAAATTCCTTAAGGAGGTGATATCTAATAAAAGAAAGTGGGAGGATGGTGAGATGGTAAAACTAAATGAAGAATGTTCAGCCATTCTTCAAAAGAAATTGCCCCCAAAGCTTAAGGATCCAGTGAGTTTTTCTATACCTTGCACCATAGGGAATACTAAATTTGAAAAAGCTTTATGTGATTTAGGTGCTAGTATTAATTTAATGTCTTATTCTATTTTTGAAAAACTTGGACTGCATGAACTAACATCTACAATTGTTATCCTGCAATTAGCTGATTGAAGCATTAAATATCCTAGGGGAATAGTAGAAGATGTTTTAGTCAAAGTGGGTAATTTCATCATTCTTGCTGATTTCATTGTGTTGGATATGGAGGAAGATAAGACAAAGCCATTGATTCTAGGGAGACCCTTTCTTGCTACGGGTAATGCTTTAATTGATGTAAAAGAAGGTCTACTTACTCTTAGAATCAATGGTGAAGAAGTGGTGTTTAATATATTTAAAACCATGAAATGTCCCACCCAATTGAACATGAAATATATGCAATTGATTGCATTGATGTTTGGGAAGTTGAAATAGATACATCTAAATCAGAAGACAGACTGAAAGTTGCACTTAACTGTTAGACAGTCTTGTATGCCCTTAGCTTCAATCGGATTTGATGTACTTTTGTTATTTAGTGGAAATAAATTAAAGTGCATGTTTGATTCATATTTTTTGGTATAATTCTGTGTAAGACCCTAAAACTGGACACTTATAGAAACTTGTGTTAGTTTTAAATGTTCACAGCCATTGGATAAGTCTGGGGAGATTTATCCTGCCAAGGCTAATACTGATGTGCCACCAAGTGTTGGGATGGCTTGTTTCGGCCATCAGGGTAAGACCCAAGGCACATGCAGTATGGGATTGCTTGAACCCTTGAACCGGACCAGATTTCCAGTATTGCCCTAGACCTTGGAGACAGATGGGCAAAACTGGAAAGTTACACCTGACCCCTAGACTCGATTGTGACACATCACTCGGTGTCGGATCGGGCTATCTTTGATGTGTCAATCAGTGAGATCCTTAGTGGGGGTCAAAACCTGGACATGTTGGGGCAGTCTGAGAATTCATCTGAGTGAGTGGTCATAATGACAGGATCAGCCCCTTTGTCGGACAATGGTAATGATCGGGAATGCACTCTCTCTGATGGAAACCAAACTGCCGGCAATTGATTTCAATCGTTGGAATTTTGTTTTGCAAAATTAATATGTATATGTATATGTACGATTTCAAAAGATTTGCAAAAGGTTTTAATTCCTGGGATCCATGTGAGTAGGATTGGGCCTTTGACCTTATCCACTCTAAGAGACCAAATTCAAATTAGATTTGAATCTGGTAACCTCCTGGTAAGATCAGGAGTTAACTAACTTAATCTGTAGATATGATTAAGATTAACCTCTATCCAAATACTGATTTCGATTGGGATAACTCCCAAAAATATTGGGAGGTTTCTTAATCAAGAAGAAAGAGGAGAAAACCCTAGCCCGAACTAGGGGGTTTGAGTAAGCAAAAAACACATCCTACAATCTAAGATTTGATCTCTCACAGACTCCAGAGAGAAGAGACAGTTCTGCCCTCTTCGTCCCTGGACTTCTCCTCCTTCAGCCGCCGCCAGTACCTATTAAAAGATTGGATCTTTGCAGCAACAGGAAGTCAAGAAAGCAGTTCTTGACAATAGTCTTGCAAGATAGACAAAAGGATTCGGTGTTCAAGGTTTCCAGAGGATTCTTGTGAAGAATCCAGTGTGTAGGATGCACCCTGCTGGTTCCGTTCCATCCACAGCTATGTCATCTTCAGCAGGAGCGGATCTTGGTTACTTCTTTGGGTGTGAACACCAACTTTGGGAGATATTATTTCTCCGAATCAGGTATAATCCTTCCTGTTTCATTTTGGTTCAGATCTGGTTTGTTTATGGTTCAAGTAGGATCCTTGAATAAAGTATTCTAAATTTAGGGAATATGATTCCCAGTTAGAAGAAGGTAGGAATTTTTTTTGAAATTCGCCCCCCCATTCCGCACCCTTCTTGGCGTCCATTAGATGGATCCTACCATTCTTTCATTGGTATCAGAGCCACACGTTCGAATCTTGAACCAAAAGAAAATCAGATCTGACCCTGCGCAGATGAACAGAAAATGTTCTGTCAAGATCTGTGCAGATTGCTTTCTTTGTTTTTTTTTCAAGAAATGGTTTCTTGTTAAGGGCGTTTGATCTGAAATTAATTTTGTTAAATCCATAAATTTATTTAGAATTGTTCTCTATTTATTTTTGATTTATGGACTGTTCGAACCTGGAGATCGCAGTGCAGATTTGGCGCAGATAGTCTGAGCACCCTTTTTCTTCCTTTTATTATTATTCGGTCTGTAAATAATTTTTTTTTTTATAGACTGAATGTATAGGATTTGATCAAGAATATAATTAATTAATAGAAATAGGATTTTTGTTTTTTATTTATTTTCTTGATTAAAGAAGAAGGAAGAAGATGGCGGCGCTAGAGATTTGCAGATGGAGAAATCGCATACTACGATTTACAGTTTATGAAACTGTAACTTTTGTGATTAACCTCTGTTTTGCAGGTGGTACGAACAGTCCATATTTTTTATTTGTGATTGTCTAAAATAAAAAATTATTAATTTCAGATCTCTCTTGAATTAATTCTTGAATTGAAAATCAGTTTTGGACCATTTCGGACTAGATTGGATCAAAATTGTTTGGACCGAATCTGAGATTCGAAGGGGGCTGTTTTTCAGTCCATATTTCTCACACTGATTATTCCAAATCTGATGTTCAATTACAGGGATTAATTTGACCCACCTGAAAAGCCCAGTTTTAAAGGGTTAAAACTACAAAAACCCATTGTTATGAGAAAAGTTGTATGGGCCGAACTGCTAACTACAATTCAGCCCATACACCTAGTAACATTAATTGTTAATGCTTTAAGTTTTAAATGGGCCATTTGATGGGCTTTACAGTAGTTAATTGATTGGATCAATTCTTCCTTTACATGTGATGTTTGAATGTATGATGTACTGCGACCATGGGCCATAAGCACTTGGCCCATGTTAATTCGTTAGTGGCTCTTGCGCACACCATGGCTGAATGCACATCATTGCCATGGTGTCCCTTAAGGTCATTGGATGACCCCTCTCCACTTGGTGGGCCCCACAACCCTGAAAAGGGATGCGTACAGAACCCCTAGCTGATTGAGGCCCACCAGAAATCTAGCTTTATGAAAGTCAGTGGGAGCCACTTTGGTTTGACCTAAATTAGAACTAGGGTGTAATTTTGTTCCCTCCAAGCAAATATGAGTGCGTGTGATGGGGAGATCCATTTGATGGACTCTCTAAAAGCCTTCCGTCATTAGCACAATGATGGGTCCATCAGTAATGAGGAAACGCACCATAAAATTGGGCTATCCATTTGCTATTGGATCTGTTAGAGTGTTTCATTAGATGATAAGGGCATCATAGACCGATGTGGGAGGGGCTTCACCAGAAAATGGGAACTCTCTCACGGTACCTTAGCGTAACCTGAATATGATGGGTGTGCACTCACTGGATAGAAAGGTTTACCTGAAAACGGCTCTGAACCTTGTCTGACAGAGGCCAAAGGGAAACTCATCTGATGAGTGGATATGATCCGTCATAGAAAGGTGGTGGGGTTATGCAGCTGAAACAGTTGGCTTCACACACCCTATGTGATTTCCTACTTTTCTAGAGACATTTCGTCATCTCTTTCACTAAGAAGTGAGGGAAAATCTCATAGATGAATAAATGGGAATGGAACATAGATTAAAAGCCATATCAATGTAGGTAACATGAATCAAACTAAGGTTGTGGACTAACGTCTTTGCTATTTTATCAGAAAATGGCAAACAGTCAATTTGCAAAGCTCCTAGACGATAACAAGCTTAAGGGCCCAAACTATGCCGACTGGTACAGAAATCTTATGTTGGTCCTAACTTCTGAAAAGTTAGATAAAGTGGTGAAAAATCCTGCCCTGGAACATCCGGGTGATAGGGCTTCTGAGGCCCGTAGGAGGGACTACCAAGATTGGGAGGATAAGAACTCCCTAGCCCGTTGTTTTTCATTGCCTCATTAGACAACTCAATACAGAGGCAGTTCGATCAGATCAAACTAGCCAAGGACATATTGGACAGTCTAAGAACAATGTATGAAGAGCAGAACCGTTCTACTCGACAGAAGGTCCTGAAATTGTTCATGACTACGCAGATGTCCAAGGGGCAGAAAGTTCATGACCATTGTTTTCAGATGATGGGATACATTAATGAACTCGAAGCCCTTGGATCCGGGCTAGATCTTGGTACGCAAGTGGATGCCATCCTGAATTCTTTGCCCTCTTCCTTCAATGCGTTCACTATGAACTATAATATGAATAAGCTGAATGTCAGCATCCAGGAACTCAGCAATATGTTGCAGAGGGCTGAGGATCTTTTAAAGAAGGATGAGCCTGTGGTTATGTTTGCTGAAGCTAACAAATCGAGCAAGAAAAAGAGAAAGGCAAAGAAGCCCCAAAAGAAAGCTGCCAAACCCAAGAAGCAGAAGAAAAACAAGGCATCTAATGTCTGTCACTTCTGCAAACAGACCGGCCACTAGAAGAGGTACTGTGCCTACCTGGAATCTAAGAAAGGTAACATCGAAACTTGTGTCATAGAAACTAATATGTTAGTTACTTCTGTGTCCTAGTGTGTTGACTCTGGGGCTTCAACTCATGCGTGTAACTCACTGCAGGGGTTCAAAGTTAGCAGAAGATTGAGTGATGGCGAGGTGACACTATTCTTGGGAATGACTGCCAGTGTTGCAGCTGTGGCGATAGGAACTGTAGAATTAGTTTTTAGAGAAGGATCCTTGTACTTAAAGATTGTCTTTATGTACAGAACTTGAGAAGAAATTTAATTTCTGCTTCTAAACTGTGTGCTGATGGATATACTGTTTATTTTAGTAATATGATTACTGTTAAACGGAATAACAAATTCATCGCATGTGGGGAACTGGAGAATGGTCTCTATGTTCTACATCCTTCTCTAGAAACTAACCTAACCGAAACTACGTCGGTCAAAAATCCCAAGAAAAGGAATCGTGATACAATTAATCCCATGTGCCTCTGGCATTACCGACTTGGTCATATCGGTATTGACTGAATCACAAGACTGGTAAAGGATGGTCCTTTGGATTTTCTAACCGTAGATAATTTTCCCACTTGTGAGCCTTGCCTTCAAGGTAAGATGACTAAGCGGCCATTTGACGGTAAGCCTGAAAGATCTAGAAGCACACTTGACCTAGTACATACTGATGTATGTGGTCCCCTGAGTGTTAGGACACGGAATCAACACGTGTACTTCATCACCTTTACAGATGATTTTTCACGATATGGTTACATGTACCTAATGAGACACAAGTCTGAATCCTTTGAAAAGTTCAAAGAGTTCAGACAGGAAGTCGAGAAACAGCTAGGGAGAGAAGTTAAGGCCCTTCGATCGGATCGAGGTGGCGAGTATCTCTCTGACGAATTCAGGGACTACTTAAAGGATAATGGGATAGTGTCACAACTAGCTCCTCCTGCTACACAACAACTCAACGGTGTTTCAGAGAGGAGGAATAGGACCTTGTTGGACATGGTCCGGTCAATTCTCGTACGCTCAGAATTACCCACATCCTTTTGGGGATATGCCTTAGAGACTACTATCTACGTGTTGAATCGGGTTCCAACCAAATCAGTTCCGAAAACTCTATATGAACTATGGACCGGAAGGAAGCCAAGTGTAAGACACTTGAAGATTTGGATTTATCCTACACACATTAAAAGAACAAGTGTGGACAAGTTGGAATCCAAAACCAGTTGTTGCCTATTTGTAGGCTACCCAAAGGATTCAGTGGGTTATCTATTCTATGACCCAAGTGAGCGGAAAGTGTTCTGCAGTCGAAACGCCCAATTGTTAGAATCTGAATACATCATGGACACTCACTGTCAGGAAATAGTTCTTGATGAGGAGAGCTCACGAGTAGTGGGAGATGTCCCACAAGTTCTAGGTAGTGACCAACCTAGAAGGTCCACCCGAGTATCCAGACCACCAGTCCGATATGGTTATGACCAGGATACTTACCTGGTGGAAGCCTTGACTAGTGAAGAGGATCCCGTGACTTACACGGAAGTTATGTTAGACATAGATTCCCAGAAGTGGGTGGAGGCCATGAGAGCTGAGATGGACTCAATGGAGACCAATGGAGTTTGGACTCTAGTAGATCCGCCCTCCGGGGTAAAAGCAATTGGTTGCAAATGGATCTACAAGTGGAAGAAGGGCCTCGATGGCAGGATTGAAACCTACAAAGCTCGCTTGGTGGCGAAAGGGTATACTCAGAAAGAAGGCATCGATTATGAGGAAACCTTTTCGCCCGTGGCCATGCTTAAATCCATTAGGATCCTGCTAGCTGTAGCAGCATACCATAACTACGAGATTTGGCAAATGGATGTCAAAACCGTGTTCCTGAATGGAGATCTTAATGAAGATATCTACATGCAGTAGCCGCAAGGCTTCATTGCTGCTAGTCAGGAACGCATGGTATGTAAACCCAATAGATCCATATATGAACTTAAGCAGGCTTCTAGGAGTTGGAACATCCGTTTTGATTCTGCCATCAAAACGTTTGACTTTGAGCAGAATCCGGATGAGCCCTGCGTTTACAGGAAGTCCAGTGGGGATAAGATTACCTTTTTAGTATTGTACGTGGACGATATCCTACTCATTGGGAATGATGTAGGAATGTTGACTTCGGTCAAGGTATGGCTGTCACAGCAGTTCTCCATGAAAGATCTTGGAGAAGCTTCATACATACTAGGTCTTCGACTCTATAGAGATAGATCGAAGCGGATAATTGGATTATCACAGGCTGCTTACATTGACAAAATTGTCAAAAGGTATAGCATGGAAAACTCCAAGAAAGGAAATGTTCCTTTCAAACATGGAGTAACTCTCTCCTAGAAGATGTCTCCCAAGATTTCTAAGGAGATTGAGGGCATGAGAGACGTTCCCTATGCCTCAGCCGTAGGGAGCATCATGTATGCCATGCTGTGCACTCGCCCGGACATAGCTCAAGCGGTGAGTGTGGTAAGCAGATTCCAGGCTAACCCAGGGCAGGAGCATTGGACTGCTGTGAACATACTTAAATACCTTCGAAGGACAAAAGAGTTTTGTCTGGTATTCGATGGTAGTTCACTACAAGTTCTGGGGTATACCGATGCCGATTTCCAGTTGGATCCAGATGATAGAAAGTCTACATCTGGGTATGTTTTCACGATAGGATCGTGTGTTGTTTGCTGGAAAAGCAGCAAACAGGGGTCCATTGTAGACTCCACAACCGAGGCTGAATACATTGCCGCAAGTGAAGCTGCCAAGGAAGCCATGTGCATGAAGAAATTCATACATGAATTGGGAGTGATTCCGTCCAGCACATCACCCATCCCGTTGTTGTGTGACAACAATGGAGCGATCGCCCAGGCTAAAGAGCCTCGAGCCCACTCGAAGTCAAAGCACATCGAGAGGAAGTACCATGTACTACGAGAGATCGTTGGTAGAGGGGACATCCTAATTCAGAAGGGAGCATCAGCGGATAATGTGGCAGACCCATTGACTAAGCCACTGATACAGAAGGTGTTTGAGAAACAAGTGGAAAGTATGGGACTCTGGCATGTACCAGATTGGACCTAAGTGCAAGTGGGAGCTACTAGACAGTCTTGTATGCCCTTAGCTTCAATCGGATTGGATGTACTTTTGTTATTTAGTGGAAATAAATTAAAGTGCATGTTTGATTCATATTGTTTGGTATAATTCTGTGTAAGACCCTAAAACTCGACACTTATAGAAACTTGTGTTAGTTTTAAATGTTCACAACCATTGGATAAGTCTGGGGAGATTTATCCTACCAAGGTTGATACCGATGTGCCACCAAGTGTTGGGATGGCTTGTTTCGGCCATCAGGGTAAGATCCAAGGCACATGCAGTATGGGATTGCTTGAACCCTTGAACCGGACCAGATTTCCAGTATTGCCCTAGACCTTGGAGACAGATGGCCAAAACTGGAAAGTTACACCTAACCCCTAGACTCGATTGTGACACATCACTCGGTGTCGGATCGGGCTGTCTTTGATGTGTCAATCAGTGAGATCCTTAGTGGGGGTCAAAACTTGGACATGTTGGGGCAGTCTGAGAATTCATCTGAGTGAGTGGTCATAATGACAGGATCAGCCCCTTTGTCGGACAATGGTAATGATCGGGAATGCACTCTCTCTGATGGAAACCAAACTTCCGGCAGTTGAGTTCAATCGTTGGAATTTTGTTTTGCAAAATTAATATGTATATGTATATGTACAGTTTCAAAAGATTTGCAAAAGGTTTTAATTCCCAGGATCCATGTGAGTAGAGAGTGCGGCACTGTTCCTTACAGCCGAGAGAGATGTCTTCTCTTGTCGGGCAGTGCTTGATCATTAAGGGCTGAGAGGTTAAGTGTAAGACCATTTAGGATAATACCTGATGGGCTAACCTGCCCACAGTCCCTAGGTTTTTATAAGATGGCTTGGCCCAGGGACCAATTAATGTAAGTGTTGGGCCCATAGGGTCCATGTGATGGGCTCAAGGGGGTCACTGAGTCTTTCAGTGAATTCGGCTGGGCCTTGTAATAAAGGTTGGGCTGAACCCATGTGGCTGGTGTGTAGATCAATGCTTGGGTCCCACACCATACAAAGAAGCCCAACTAGGCAGCAGGTTGGAAACTAGTTAAACACTGAACACTTAATGGGCCAAAAGCCCATTTCGAACTGGGCTGATATGATCACCAGTTCATAGGGCGAATCTGAGATTAGTGTTAGTAAAAGGATTGGGTCTTTGACCTTATCCACCTAAGAGACCAAATTCAAATTAGATTTGAATCTAGTAACCTCCTGATAAGATCAGGAGTTAACTAACTTAATCTGTAGATATGATTAAGATTAACTCTATCCAAATACTGATTTAGATTGGGATAACTCCCAAAAATATTGGGAGGTTTCTTAATCAAGAAGAAAGAGGAGAAAACCCTAGCAGAAATATCAGATTTCGAACTAGGGAGTTTGAGTAAGCAAGAAACACATCCTGCAATCTGAGATTTGATCTCTCACAGACTCCAGAGAGAAGAGACAGTTCTGCCCTCTTCGTCCCTGGACTTCTCCTCCTTCAGCCGCCACCACTACCTGTTGGAAGATTGGATCTTTGTAGCAACAGGAAGTCAAGAAAGCAGTTCTTGACAATAGTCTCGCAAGATAGACAAAAGGATTCGGTGTTCAAGGTTTCCAGAGGATTCTTGTGAAGAATCCAACGTGTAGGATGCACCCTACTGGTTCTGTTCCATCCACAGCTGTGTCATCTTCAGCAGGAGCGGATCTTGGTTACTTCTTTGGGTGTGAACACCAACTTTGGGAGATATTATTTCTCCGGATCAGGTATAATCCTTCCTGTTTCGTTTTGATTCAGATCTGGTTTGTTTATGGTTCAAGTAGGATCCTTGAATAAAGTATTTTAAATTTAGGGAATATGATTCCCGATTGGAAGAAGGTAGGAAATTTTTTTGAAATTCGCCCCCCCCATTTCGCACCCTTCTTGGCGTCCATTAGATGGATCCTACCATTCTTTCATTAACAATAGTCCTAATCAATTGCAACAAACAGAGTAGAAGTTTGAACTGAAATCAGAATTGTGAAATTTGAATTCTGAGCTAGACTCTTTTGAAATTACAACTCATAATGCATCTTTTATTAGTTTACCTCCATCTCACACAAAACCCCTCCCATCTATTGTGCAGGCCTCTATTCCAGGTTTAAACCCACCTATGAAGGATGAAAGGGGGAAACATAGGAAGTTGAAAGCCAGGTGGAGCGGACCCGTTGTAGTGGCTAAGGTATTCCCTCATGGAGCAATTGAACTACATAATAATGATGGGAGTGCATTCAAGGTAAATAGACAGTGGTCGAAGCATTATATTGAAGGAGAGCAACCCATCCACCCTGGGTCCATTCTCTCCTTAAAACAGCCATGAAGGAAAGGTGAAAGTCAAGCTCATGACTTAAAAAGAGCGCTTGTGGGAAGCAACCCATTAAGTTTAGTTGTTTGTTTTGTTCAGTTTTTTTTTTTCTCTTATGAGTGTTTTTTTTTTTTGTATCTCACAGGATCTCAACGAGGCATTCAGGGAAGTCCTCTTAAATCTCTCTCTCCTTGTTCTTGTTATGCATATTCCATACATTGAGGACAATGTATATCTTAAGTGTGGGGGAGGATTAAGGGGTTGATAATTTTTTTAGAACTCTAGCATGCTTTGATCATCACTTTTTAATCTTTCCTTTTGAAATTTCTGCTACTTAGAAACTTGTTTGTGAATGATTGCAAACTACCTTGAATCATGTGCTTAGGTAGGATAGACAAGAAAGGATGCAGGCAAATCTAGCTGAAATTATTGGCTATGGAAGGTATCTCAGTAGTTTGAATGATCAATGGGCAAGATGCAATACTGATCTGACCCTTGTGAGCATTTGGTTTTTAACGGACAAACATGGTTTGATTATTCTAGAACTTGTTTTGTTAAGCATGTTGAGACCACAATAATGAGTTCATGTATTGAAACGTATTATCTATCCAAAAAAATTATATATATACTCATGTGAGATGGAGCATAAAATGCACTCACACCGAGAGAAAAAAGAACTAGTGTGAGATGGAGCATAAAATGCACTCACACTAAAAGAATAAGGAAAGGGTGAGATGGAGCATAAAATGCACTCATTCCTAGATCCCAAACCCTAATTCACCTTTCGATGCATTGGACTCATAATAAGTGGTGGAGATGTGATACATAAGCAAGCTTGTGGTAATAACATTCCTTGTTTCATTCTAAAAAATCATGAGAGGGTATTTTTGAATCTTGTTGCATGTGATTGTGAAAACAAAAAGGGCTTACTCTAGTCCTAAATTATTCATGCGAAGAGATGCTTGTTTCCCTTGATTGTCAATTTCACTTGGGGACATGAGGATTGGCAATTTAAGATTATTCTTGGACAAATTAAAGAGGAAAAGAAGTGAACGAATGGAAGGACCTTTAATACTGGATCAAGGCATGCAAGAGAACAATTACCTTATTGAGAAAAATCTAAAACAATCTTTCAGTTAGTTTGTTCCTGTTTTAATTTTGCTTGAATTTTGTCTTGCCCGAGGACTGGCAAGGACTAAGTGTGGGGGAATTTGATTAGAGTAGAATTTATCACATTTTTATCCCCAAATATTCTGTCTTTCATAATTAATTAGCACTTAATTGGACTCATATTGCTTGTATTTTGGTTCAGGGCATGAAAGAAGACATTAGGAGCAAAGAAAGGCAAATCAGATGATTTTTTACAGTTTCGGCACCATTTAGTAATCTGGGCCTAACTTGCGTATCCAAACTCCGATTGGGCTGATTCAAGACCCACTAGAAATATAAGAGAAAAAGCCACAACTTTCATGTTTTGGGATTTTGCAGATTCGGTCTGCATCAAAGTCAAATCCGGGCCCGAAGTGGGGAAATTTCGTAGGAAGGCCCAATCCGCAGCTAAAGCCCAACTTGCAGAAAAGCCTGACTGAAGCCCAATTCGCAGAGGAGGTTTAATACGAATCCAAGAACAAGAAACTGAGAGGAGTCCTTCCAGATCTAAATTCTTGATATAATCTTAGAAAGATAAAGGGATTGAGTTCATTAGATAAAGAGATAAGAGTAGGATTAGAATTGGACTTTCTATTCTTGTAAGATAAATTTCAAGAGGAAGTAGGAGACCACCCCTTCTCCTTTAAGCTATATAAAGGAGGGGGCAGACCAACTTTAGGGATGACCGAATCTTTGGATTGAATCAAGAAGCAAATGAGCAATCAGTTAAGAAATGAGAAAACAAATCAAGAAATTGAGGAAGGTGATCAAGAATTCAAGAATCTTCAAGAAGAAAATTGCGGCAAGAAGAAGATATCTCAGCACCATTGGCGAATTCAAGAGTTCTTTCTTTCCCTTTGTTTGCTTTAATTCTTTTATCATGAACTGATTGTTTCTTGCTAGGGTTGTGGAAAGCCTAACCATGTTAATGAATATATTTTTATCTTTATGATTTATCCAAGATCGTGATTTTCATATAGTCTATGAATTATTGTGCTTAATGCAATTAAGATATTACATAGAAACACACCATAATAACATGAATCAAATATGTACTTTATTCATTTACATTAAATGTCATAAGGTACACCATTCTGAAAGGAACTAAGAGCATACACTGCCTAACAATATGGGTTGTAGCACGGCTTGCCATGCAATGAAGGATTGGGGAATGGTTGGTGCTACCACCTCAGTATTTTGTTGCTTCACAATATTATTTGTGTAATGGCTGCCTACGTGTCTTTACAGTGGGTCACTCATTGCGGTTAATGCGATGTTCATTTCTATAAAGATGAGGTTCTTATGGATCAAATTTGTGTCTCTATTGGCTGCACTAAATTCACTCAAGGTCCCACCCAAATCTCAAATTTCATAGTAACTTTTATTTTGGTTGTTCTTGGCGGATTTTTTATTTTATTATTCAGGTTGTTACTAGAATTATGAATTGTTTAAAAATCAAGAAAAGTAAACCTTTGTTAGTCGGGTTGAATCAGATTGGATATCAGATATTAGGTAATTTTGCCAAATCAAATTCCAACTTGGGTAATGAATATCCATCAGATTAAAGTTTAAATATAGATAATATCATATGAAATCAAATAGCGGACCCGATGTAACTGGCATTGCATAGTTGGGATAAGGCTTGGATGATATGCTGCTGCTGATGATGGATGATATCAAATCAAGTTCAGATACACCATCCTTCGCGAAAGTTATATTTATAGATTCTTTTGTTTCACTGTATTAATTATTGGCTGGATTTTCCATCCCAAGTCTCCGCTACAAGCTAGAGAGCTATGTTGTATAGAAGATAAAAGTGCTTAAACAAGGCTATTGAAGAAACTATAAAACGGGCCCATATCCACCGCGTAGGCCCATACACAATGCCATTTATAAAACCTATAAAACGGGTCCAAGCCCACATAATTAGCCAAGCTCAGGGCCTAGGCCCGTTGAGAAACAAAAGAGGACACCACAAAAAAACCACCGATCAACACCCGAGCAAAACCACCGCAAAATGAACACCATGATAGCACTCAGACTGCTGGAACCCTTCTCCTGTCTCCTCTCTCCCTTCCTTGAGTATCACGCTTCCCTGTTGCAAGCCTTCACTACCTTCTCACTGTAAAAATTCACCAACTTTTTGGATTTTCTATAACAGTATCTGAATTGTGAAACCTCGCTGTTGGAGTCTTGAACCTCCACCAAACCGGTTCGGTTCACCTTGAATTTGGGTGGGCCTTCAGCCTTAATCTCTCCTTGGATATGAGCCACTCTTGCATTCTATCCTCTTGCCTGTTTTCTAAAGTAGGGTGAACAAATGGGTTGGTTCTACCTAGAATCAGCTTCGGTTCAACCGATTCTCGGGTAGGGATTGGGTTCCAGTTTCTTGGAAGTTGGAACTGACAACACCAAGGTTGATTCCTGGGTCTTGGAGTTTATCTTATCTGAATGAAATGGGAGAGCCGACCTTGATTGGTGGAGTGCATGTGAAGTTGGACTACATATTAGTAATAATTATGTGATATTCTTTTTGTTATTTATGAATTATATTTGGTTTCTAGATAGGTCCAGACTTGGAATTGGAATCATCTATTCCAGATTCCTGTTTGGTTTAATCAGAAATTCTGATTTTTTCTATTTGGTTTATTGAGAATTGGAATCGGAGTCAACTGAAAATTTTCAATTTTGTATTAGTTCATTTATTATTTTTATTATTACTTTATTAATATTTTATGAATGTATAATTATTTTTTTATTAATATTTTATTAGAACTTAACAATTAATATCTTAGTATTTATCATAATTTATGAATATTTTATTAATATATTATTATTTTCTTATTAGTTTATTAATTTTTATTAATTTTGTTTATGATTTTAAAATTAATTTATTATTTGAGATTGAATAACCTGTGGAAGTTATTATTATTATTATTATTATTATTATTTTGTTTTAAAGAATAGATTCTTGGTAAACCCTGTAATAGGGCTGCAAACGGATCAGATCGGATTTGGTAAGGGCATATCTGATCCGACCTGTTAAGAAAATCTGGTTGATTGGAATCCGATAAGGATCCATCGAATTTTCAAAAGTATGATTCGAATTTGAATATCCGATTCGATTAGAATTATATTTATAAAATAATATATTATATTATTTATATAATGTAATGATATATTAAAATATATAATATATAATTATATAAATAATATATAGAACATACATATATAATATATAAATAATATATAATATTTCACAATTAACGGATCAAATTGGGTCATAGCAGATCGAATCGGCCAATATCCAAATTCGATCTGTTAAGTGAACGGATCGGCTTTTCTAATCTGGTCCAATTTGTTAGGATCAGAAGGATATCCGAATTTGCCTCTTAACAGCCGACTGGTATCGGATTCAGATCGAATCTGTTCCGACTTATTTGCAGCCCTACCCTGGAACCGACTTTGAAACCACTGACTTTGTTTCTACCTTGAATCTGTTACCAAATTAATCTATACTTACCCCTACTAGAAAGAGACCCCGAGAAATTTTCCAAATTGAATTCCATGATCCACTCGCTCAACCAACATACAGGTTCATCCTCAGCACTACTCGAGCACAAACCGGATTGAGGATTAGTATACGGCTCCGGCTGGACCGGCTCCCCCTTGTTGTCTGTCTTCATCAAGCCGTGCCTGCTTAGCCTCCACAATAGCTGACGGAGAAACACAGTGGGTCACAAGGTGCGAAATACTCTCTGCGTAGGGTAGGTTCTGTAACTAGTGGCCTTCAATCTTTCCCACACCATACATAACCAGCCACATGATAGGGGCCTCCTTCAACAACCCCACTAAGCTGTTGAGATAGGATTAGAAAAGGGATACATTGAGACCGAGATGGATTGCAGTTAGAGAGGTCAATTCCAAATTTCCAAATTTCAATTAACTGTTTGCTGTGCCAATCTTAACCTGTGCCAATCCACTCCCTTTTCGTTTTGATCAGTGATAGAAATGGGAGAGGAAGCCGAAGCCTTCATTCCCTTTATAAACCAGCAGGGACCCGTGTGATGTACGGGAAAATTTGAAAGGTTTAATAATTTTATTTTTTATTTAATGTTGATTTATAAAAATAATTATTGTTAATTAAATATGAATAAATATTTTTTAATAAATTTAGTTTTATTAATAAATTATAGTAATTTTAATAATTTTTATTCTTTTTATTATTTTTAAAGAAATTTTGGTTAATTTTAAATAAATTAAAATTATTATAAAAGCTAACATTTTTATTAATTCCATCAATAATTAACAATTATATAAGAATGACAACAGGGTGGGTTCAGGGCAGGGTACCCCATCCCTTTCCCTACCCCATAGTCAAGACACTTTACCCCATCCCTGCCCCGTCCCCAGTGTCACACGGGATCAGGGCAAGGTAACCACTCCTCAGTGTCGGGTGAATTCAGGGGCAAGGCACCCTACTCATCAAGGATGGAGAATCCTCGAATTTTTCTACCCCGTCCCCAATATTGGGCGGGTTCAAGTAGATGTGTAAATTGGGTAGTGCTGGGTCAGCACGACATGACTCGCATGTGGCCCGCACAAAGTGCGAGTCATGTCGTACTGGCCCATGAGGCATCCTGAGCCGTGCCTCCCTCCTCTAGGATAATTTAGGGGATCGGTTTGGAATGACCCACGGCTCGAGCCTGTGCGGTCTCGTGCCGTGCCATGGGTCGAGCCGGTCCATGGGCCAAGCCTTGGACCGGATAGGGAATTGTTCTGGGGTCGAACGATCTGATTGTTCGGTCAGAACGGATGACCCACTCTGACAAAAAAATAAAAAGTTAAAAAACCCAAAAAAGGCCAAAAACTATGTCCAGGTTGACGGTTCAACTGCCCAAGTCAGCAGTTCGCTAACCAAATAAACGGTTTTTGGACAAAAAGCGGTTTTGAGGTGAAACGGTGTCCGGTTCCCAATTTTTTTGGTCTATCCATTTGGTTTGATCCAGTTTTGAAAACACTATCCCCGCCAACCCAATATTCAATTTAATGATTGAAATTATCAAAGGGATATATTGAGTATCGACCACATAGTAAATTTCTAAAAGTACACTAAATTGTCTTTAATATTCAAAAATGTAATTTTATGAAAATTTTGGAAAATTTGTTGTACTTGTGTAATTTTGAGAATTTATTCAAATTTATTTAAATTTTTATTAAATAATTTATTTTCTTTTTAAATGGTTTAATTACACAATTATACTAATTTATCTTATAGTTTCTGATATAAACTAACAAATAATTTCCTTTTTCCAATATTATACTAATTTATCTTAATAATTTGTGTAATTATTTGTTCAAATTATAGTTTTCCATTTCCCATAGTCATTTATCTTAAATAATTTTCAATAATTTGCAATGAAAATTACATAATTTTTCAATGGTTTTCCAAAATCTATCAATTGTAATAAATTTTCCTAAAATTTCCAAAATATTCTAATAATTTTCAATAATTATTTAATGCAATTTGAATAAACTTTCAAATACTTTATATCTTTTAATTTCAAAATTGTATTTTACGAAAATGTAGTTTTATAAAAATTTTTGAAAATTTTATTACATTTGTGTAACTATGGGGATTTATTGATTTTTTAAATTGTTATTAAATATATTTTTTATTTGGTAATTTACTAACAAAATTACACTAATTTATTTTTTATTTTTCAATACAAATTAATTAATAATTTCATTTTCTAACATTATAATATTTTCCTCCATTTTTATTTGGTTATTAATTATGATAATAACAATAACTAAAATTTTATACTTTTTGATAATTATTAGATATAATTCTCAATTTTATTACATATGTGTAACTATGGGGATTTATTGTTTTTTTAAATTGTTATTAAATATATTTTTTATTTGGTAATTTACTAACAAAATTACACTAATTTATTTTTTATTTTTTAATATAAATTAATTAATAATTTCATTTTCTAACATTATAATTTTTCCCCCATTTTTATTTGGTTATTAATTATGATAATAACAATAACTAAAATTTTATACTTTTTGATAATTATTAAATATAATTCTCAATTTTATAGAAATTAGTTAAAGAGTTTTCAATTTCTATAAAATGTTGTTAATGAGTTAACTAATAACAATATTTATTAATTTTTGGTAATTTACTAACCGTATTAATAAGAATATTTAATTTTTGGTATTTTACTAATTGTATTTATTAACTTTTGGTAATAACACTATTTAATACTCATTGAATATGAGTGGGATTAAATATTAATATGAATATTTTAAATGAGGGATAGTGGATATAGATTGGGGGATGCATTTTAAGAATTGATTAGGGAGTGGGGCAACATGATACTTTCCTATTGGTTTAAATGAGATACCTTACGAAAGAGATTATAGGAATATTTTTAGGTAGTTGGGTAACATGGCTTAATGGGAGTGGTGGGAAGGGGAGAGGAGAGAAAGTCAAAGAGAATGCAGGGTGGGGATAATGGAGCAAGGAAAGGCATGATGACGGGGACCCATGCTTTGTTAATCGAAAGTTAAACAATAGGCCCAAATCAATACAACCCGAGTTGGTGGGTTTTCGTTAATGGTCAATCAGTTTCGAGTGAAACTGCAGACTTAATCAGATTTTTTTGGTTGGTGAAATAGCCTGCAACTGAACTGAACCAATCATTGAATGCTCCTAATTTCAACTAAATTTATTGTCTAATCCCTAATAAATAATAATAGTTTAATCTTCAATAATTATTGAAAATTTATAGCAAATGTATGCAATAATTGAAAATAAGTTTATAATGAAAATATAATAGATATATAATAAAAATACAATAACTACAAAAATATAATTTATAATAAAAATATACTAAATTAGTCAATAAATAGTGTAACCTTAAATAATAGTTTAATCTCTAATAAGTACTAATCTATAAATTATAAAAATATATAAAAACTAAAAACAAATTTATAAAAACATACAATAAATAGGATAAATTAAATTTCAAAAGATAAATAATAGCTTTTAATCTCCAATAGTTATTGATAATTTTATATTAAATAATAAAAATAAAAATACATCTATAAATAATTATTGAAAGCATATTTATAAAAAACAATAAATAATTACTGAAAATAAAACAAATATTAAATATAGTATATATAAATATATAATGAATATACACTATTATTGTAAAATTATTACTAATAAATATAATTTTTTTGATAGTTATTTTTTATAATTATTAATTGATATAAGTGAAATTAGTTATTTACAATATTATTTAGTTATTGAAATAATATTTTTATTTAAATTCTTAAAATATTAATTATTTATTGAATTTAATAATCCATAAAATTATAATTGTACTATTATTACACAATTCGTTATTCATTTTGTAAAATATTAAATTATTATTAATATGAATATTATGAATTCTATTATAATTATTTTTCTACTTTTCAGATATTTTTAAATTTATTACATAATTTCGTTATTTTAACTATTTAAAATTTTTTCATGCTAAATATTTTGTTATTGGAATATTTTAATAATATGTAAAATGTTTAAAATTTTTCATTATTTGATTTTTGCTTATTTTAGTGTTATTACGTAATATTAAATATTTTTTTATATTATTTAGCTATTTTTAATGTTTTTATTTAAGATTTTTAGTTATTAAAATATTTAAATAATGTTTTATTTTTTAATGTTAAATTTTTATTATTTGAATAACATTTAAATTGAATAATTCATAAAATTATAATTTATATTGTCAGTACATAATTTCATGATAAATTTTGTAAAAATATTGAATTATTAATAATATGAATATTATTAAATCTATTAATTTTTTGTATTTTGAATAAATATTTTAAATTTAGTATAAAATTTCGTTATAACATTTAAATAGTTCAGAATTTTTTTAATTGAAACTTTCTTTAGATAGATATAGATAAAAAGTGAGGGAGAGGATAAATAAGAATTGGAGATAGTTTAGGAGAGAAACTCTCTACTAAATTAGAGATAATTTAAAAGATAAGTAGGGGTTAGGGATAATTTAGAAGATAAATAGGAATTAGGGACAATTTAGGAGGAACTGGGGCAAAGTGGTGCCACTTGGCTAAACATTAGAAAAGCAAATCCCTCTTTCTTTATGGTTGTTAGAAATAGTTAAGCATATGTGATTTCCTTATTGGTTAAAAGGGTAATTATGTGGAATTAAAAAACTAAAAAATTCAAAAAAATAGAAAATTAGGAATGAGGGGTTTGAAGAAGGAGATGGTTGTTGACATGGAGGACCAATTTTAATATATATATATTTTAAAGTTAAATAAAAGAAAAAAGGGCAAAATGACCCAATCGACACTACAAAAAATATGACATTTAGTTATGGACAAAACCGTGGCTAAAGGTCAAAGAAACTGTAGCTATATACCTACCTATAGTTATTGTTTAACTATAGATAGAAAACGTAGCCTATGTTCACGTGACTATAGCATACAACTACAGTTCAATTAATTTGTGGCTATAATCCATCTATAGCTACGGTAGTTGTCCGTAGATGAAAGGTAGATGCAAATTATATTTGCCTTTAGCCACAGGCTAAACTGTAGCTAAAAGGTGCATATAACTACGGTTTTTAAGCTGTCCGTAGTTATATATCCAACTCTTTAATTATGGATTTTCACAAAACCGTAGCTAAAGGGTTCCATTTGTAGCTATGATTTATTATAAAACCGTATCTAAATGCACCAACTTATAATTACAATTCTTTTGCCAAAACCGAAGCTAAATACTTCAACCTATAGCCATGATTTTCTATAAAACCGCAGTTAAATACATTAACCTATAGCTACAGTTTTTGAAAAACTATGTCTAAAAGTTGAAGTCTATAGGTATGATTTTTTTCGAAAACCATAGCTAATTCTTTCGATCTATAGCCATGGTTTCAATGTCTAGATAATTGAAAACCATGGCTATATGCCAATTAAAATAGTAAAATACCAGCAAACAAGATCACCACCTTAAAGAAATACCGATTCATTCATACATCACATGAAAATTATATAATTATTTTTAACAAATGGTTATATTATTTTAATAAATTGCATACCATGTATAATTTGAATACATCCATTGTTTAAAATGTATTACAAATGTCAAATCTTCTTTAATACATAGTAAAGTCTACATGAACTTCAAAAATAAAAAGAAATTATAAATATAAAATAATTATCCATTGCCTCCAGCTATGCTTTAAGAGTCTCACATTGCATGTTTAACTTACAAACAAAAACAAAAAAAAAATAAAGTTAGAACAAAGAATACTTTGATGATCCGATTAAATATGCAATATATAATGAAAAAAATATGAAGGAAGTTAGGTAACAAAATCCATTAGTAATTTCTATTAAATGCACCAAATTCCCCAAAATATTTGCTTGACGAGGTCACTGATGTGGTATCCAATTGAATTTGTAACATAGAACAAAACATGGGTTTAGATCTTAATGCCTTCTAGAAATTGATAGCCCTTTATAAAGGCAGTTTTGCATGGACTGTCCTAAATGGATAACCAAGTCGACCATTACATCTCAAAACATTACAAATAAGTTGATAATTATATAATAGAACTAAGAAAAAAAAATATTGGAACTAGTTAAGCTGGTTGGATGGTTCCCAGTTCAACTGTTGGTTTGACCTAAGCCAATGGGTTTTAAATATATTTCCGGTGGTTCACATTTCTAACCTGGATAGGTTCCTGATTTGTATACTTTAAAGAATGTAAGACCTAATATTCTATTAGATTAATTAAGAATGAAAAAGAAAATATTGGATAAGAACAAGGAGATTAATTAAAGTGGATGAGCTAACTGCTTACAGACTTGCTAACTGAGAACTATATTGGAGTAGAAGTTTACATAGTACCACCCTGCTTCCTATAAGATTGTTTTTGTAAAGTGGGTCTCTTTGTAATTTAGATGTCGAATTGTTGACATGAATCCCCATAGCCATGTTTTCTATATGCATGTTCTGTATGTGCAACAAATTTAGGCAAGGATATAATTAGACATTTACAGTTTAGCTCTCTCATTTGTTAAAAGTACCATTCAAAATCATGAATCAGTAATGAGTTATCATACAAATAAGGGGTAATAGCATATATAAGGGGAACTTTTGGGGTTTAATATCAACAAAAGTAATATATTTAAAAAATTTTGAAAAATGGGTTAACATTTTAAAAATAATATTAATAATATTTAAAAAAATTTTAAAAATATGTTAACTTTTTAAAAATAATATCAATAAAGGGCAAAAACACTGTTCATCATCTTCTTCTTGTCATTTGTTCATCAGAGTCGCCGTCTACCGCCGCTCGCTGCCATCTGCCACCACCCGCCACCACCATCCGCTATAGTTGTTTTCTACAAATAAGACTCCAATAAGAATCAGTTATCATGCAATTAAGGTTCCTATTAATAAAAGGTTATGTGTAACCTCTTATAGTTGTTTCCTACAACAAAGGAGAAAATCTCAAAAAAAAAATATATTTCAATCTGAATGGGAACGTAGTCATAGAAACATCTCACTTCCACATGTTTTCTTCAAACTAGGAACAACCAAGAGCCTTTAGATATGGAGGGGTATGATACATACTAAAAAGTTGAAATCTCTTACTAAAAATAAAGGTGTGCTACCAAGCTGTAACCTCTTCCTCAATGACTTTATGCGTTAGCATTTAACTTGTTCATAAAAGATAATTTATTTTTCTTATATTAATATTAAGGTGCAAAGAAATAGACCTATAAAAACCAAATTTTAATTTCCTTGCAAGACTATATATTAACACACAAATTTCATTCTTGAATTAGATTTGAATTCCATATAATTCAAAAAATGAATTCCATAATCAAAAATTCAAAATTCATAGTTAGTTTTCTCCATGTGTGTTAGTAAAGACCATGGGGATTAATGGAAACTTATGCTCAAGAATGACTAGAGTTTCAGGTTATATAACTGATGAGTGGTATATTAATATATCCAATTAATTCATGTAGCATGGCTAGTTAAACCTACATTATCAACCATATCATCCTCCACAAGAACTTAATTTGGAGAATGTTGAGATTCAGAAGAGTATGGGTTACCACTTAAAATAATGTCTAGCTAGCTATATAGAGGCAAGCACAACAAGATTAGCTTCCCCTAGAGTAAGGCAGCTTTGCAATTAATAGGTTAGTTGGTACATGAAAACTGAAGGCCTTATAAACTATATTTTTTATGCCTTATAAACTATATATGATCCCATTTATTTAAATCCAAGTTATAAACTATCATGAATCTTTCATTCTCATTAAACCAAAGCCACATTAGAAGGAAAAAGGACCCAACAACTCATCATAGATATTTATTGATGATGAATAGGTGTTACATTAAATAAACTTCATTCATGTCTATAATACATACATAGATAGAGAGTGCCATCTATGAATTCTAATTTGGAACAAAGTGTTGGACAGTTGATAGAGATATGCTCTTTATTAGACCCTAGTAGTGGCTAGTGAAAATGAGTTATTCATAGTGAGCATCTGCAATAAGTTTAATCCTATTAACAGTTTATTAAAAACAAAGTGAACACAGTAAAGCTACAGTTCATTGAACTAAGCCATTAGGTTGATTAGCAATAACCACCATCAACACCAAAACCTGCTCCACCCCTGAATTCAGCACCACTAGTGGCACAAAAACTGAAGCGGGATCTGCTCTTCACAAATGGGTGCCTCACAGGCACATCCACCATGCATTGAGAATATCTCTCGCAAAATAACAACTAATAAGTATAGGATCCCAATACACGGTAGGATGTGCATGTGAGGCGCCAAATGTGAGGAGCAGATCTGGTCTCACCAAAACCAGTACAAAATCAGTCATGCCTAAATTCAGGTCCTGACATGGACATAGACATGGGAAATGACCCATAGGAGTGAGAGGATATCTATCTTTCTAGTCTTCACCAAATGCTAAAAAGATTTAGGCCCTGTTTGGCAAATCTTTTTGAAAGACCTAGAAACCGGGTAGACCAAAAATGATCTTTTTCTGTTTGTCTAATGAATGGTCGGTCGTTAGACCGAAAGACAAATCCCAAAAACGACTCTGAAAGACCAAAGTAGTCTGGATATCAGAAGCCCCGAGCCAAGCTTGTCTATCGGGGATTCTCGGCTTCCCAATGCTTTTGACAATTTTTGAGAGAAACTCTCTGCTCGAAGGTGCTCGAAGGTATGTTCTTCTCGTTTTCTTCTTCTTCTTAGGAATACTAATCAAGGCTCGTTATTTCAAGTGGTTAGATTCAAACTCGCCGCAGCGTCGAGTTACTACAGTGAGCTGAAGATGATTTGCAGCGGCTGTTGGTGGAGTTGATAAAAACAGAGGGAGAGAGAGAGGGAGGAGAGGGAGAGGGAGAGAGAACGAAATAAATGGAACGGAGTGGATAGAAACAACAGCCGCTGCTATGATTTGCAACGGTAAATATAGAGGTGGAAATCGGTGGTGGAAATCCGTAAAAAAAGAATAATAAAAGAAAATCAAAAGAAGGGGAAGGAGAGGAAGAGAGAGATGGAATCGAACATGAGAGAGATCGGATGGAGTCACCATTGTCAGAACTGTGTTCATTGCCGCTGTGAAGAAGAAGAAGAAGAAAAGGCGTTTCGGGTCATTATTCTGCCGCTATGTGTCGAGAGAGGGGAAGATGAACAGTAGAAAAGAGAGGGAGAGATAAAAAATAAAAGAGAAAAATTGGAGAGGAGAGAGAGATCCGAGGCACACCATTCCGCTGCTCTGTGTGGAGAGGGAGTGGAAGATGAACAGTAGATTAGTTGAAATGGAAAAAGTTAGTTTATATTTATATTAAGGCATTAGTAATTTTAGTAAAGTTTAGGGTGTATTTTGTAATTTTAGGAAAGTTGACTCAAAAGCCGGGTTTGGGTTAAAAATGTAAATGCCCAAGCCCGAGCTTGGCCAGCCCATCAAGCCAAGATCTTGAGCCCGAGCTTAAAGCCCGATCTGTAGGGGTGAGCAAAAAAAATAAAAAAACTGAATCGAAAAATCAGTTAACCAAACCGACCGGTATACATATAAAAAAACCAAAGGTTTCAGTTTGGTGTTTTTAAAAAACCAAAGGTATCAGTTCGGTTTCGATTAACCAATATAAAAAACTGGCGGTTAACTAAACCGACCGGTATACATATATTTCTATATATTTTATATATACTTATGTATATTATATATATTTTATAATTTTAATAAATATGCATTATATATATAAATGTATATATTTATAATATATTATTTAGTATTTATTATTTAAAATATAATATTATATATATATATATTAATACTTTTTAATATATATTTATAATATATATTGTAAAAACTAAAAAACCAAAAAATTGACGAATTGAACTGGCGGTTAACCAAACTGGTCAACCGGTTAACCAACTCGCTTCAGTTTGATTCCAATTTCCAGTTTTCCAAAAACTGGTACTACTGATTTAGTTCAAGAAAATGCCCCACGGTTCGGTTAACCAAAAAGTGAGCACCCTTACCAATCTGCACATAAAATGTCATATTTTTGGTGGAATTTTATAAACTAGTATTATATTAATTTAGTAATAATTTAATAAATTAATAAACTAATATGTATTTTCTAAATAGTATATTAATATTTGATAATAATTTAATGAAAATATATATTACATATATTTATTATATATAACATAAGTATTTTTTATTATATGTAATAGTGTTGACTGGGCTTATTTGAGAAAGCCTGAGACTAGCCTGAAAAATAGTCGGGTTTGGTATTTAAAGCCCAAGCCTAAGCTCGTGAGCCTAAAATTATGTCCAAGCCCAAAAAATAGCAGGTTAGGCTGAACTTGCAAGTATACTTGCCAAACGGTCTTTTGGTCTTTCTAGCTTTTAAGAAGATCTTTGAAAAAATATTGAAACCAAATGGTCTTTGGTCTTCGAAGATCTATCTATGAAAGCTCATCAGTCTTTTGAGGTCTTGAACTTTTAGAAGATCTTCCTAAAAAGACTTGCCAAACGCCTCCTTAGTGTGAGAGATTTGTCCTAAATAAAAACACTTTCATGTTCCCAATATTTTAGGTGAGAGAAGAGAGTCAATGGTTTTATACTATTGGAAGGTGAAGGTTGTTCTATAAATCCAGATAGAGAACATGAAAAGCCAAACTAGACCATTGATGTTACGCTAGTTTATGTTGGACTAGACATTTTAGAAAATGTAATTCTTTAATTAGATTTAAGGTTCAAAGAGGGTCATTACATTATTCGATCCAATGGTGAAATCTAGGCTGGACAAGCATGAGAACATGAGCTGAAGTCTAGGAACCACTTTATGCAAGAAAATGCCAAAGATTCGTGTCCAACTCTCCCAAGACCATGGTAGCTGGAACTAACATTAGGTAATGACCATTAAACTTCTTTATACAATTTATATTAAAAAATTCTGGAACCATTTCATATACAAAATGTTACCACCCATCCAACTATGCAAATGATTTTTAGGCCATGTTTGGGAGTGCTTAAAAATAAGTGTTTATTTGGGCCATTAAACACTTATTGGTATTTTGGAATAAGCCTGAAATAAGTGTTTATCTTAAAAATAAGGGCTTATTTTTAAGTCCAAATTTCCATTTATTTTTAAATGCTTATACAATAAGCACTTATGCAACTTTTTCTTCCAAAATTATCCCTAGTTAAATTTTAAAATACCACATAAAATTATCCCTAGTTGAATTTTATAAAAGTACTTTTGTAAAAGTTCTTTTATAAAAGTACTTTTATGAAGTGTTTTCATAAAAGTGTTTTTATTAAAGTACTTTATAAAAACACTTTTATGAAAGCACTTTTATAAAAGTACTTTTATGAACACTTTTATAAAAGTACTTTTATGAAAGTACTTTTACAAAAGCACTTTTATAAATGTAATTTTATGAAAGTACTTTTAAGAAAGTACTTTTATAAAAGCACTTTTATGAAAGTAATTTTAGAAACACTTTTATGAAAATACTTTTACAAAAGCACTTTATAAAAATACTTTTATTATGAAAACTTTATAAAAATGGTTCCATAAAGGTAGTTTCATAAAAGTCCTTTCGTAAAAGTACTTTCTTAAAAGTGCTTTTGTAAAAATGCTTTCATAAAAGTATTTTTATAAAAGTACTTTCATAAAAGTATTTTTATAAAAGTATTTTCATAAAAGTGTTTTTATAAAATTAATTTATAAAAGTGCTTTAAAAAGGTATATTTTGAAACTTTGAAAGAAAATGAAGGACAAAATAGTCACAAATGCTTATTTAAGTGCTTGTTAGAGAAAAGGATTACAAACGCCCAATATAAACTAAGCAATTGAAAAAGTTGGGTGCCAAATGCAAATAAGTGCTTATTCGAATAATCACTTGTTTTTAAGCACTTATTTTTAAGTTAAGCACTCCCAAACATGTCCTTAGTTAGAAAAGATGTTTATTTGTATAACCCTGAGACCACAATCTAGATTGTAGTACTTAGTTGTTCTTATAAAGAAGGAAAAAATAATATATAATTTCGCTATTCCACTTTCATTCCTTGATAAATATCAAATTAGTAGGTTTGTCTCGAAGTTGCTATCACTAATACAGTAATTCTCAATCTATGCCAGTTTTTCTCTTGATATTTCCTTCTCATATTAGTTTACCAATTTTAAGCACATACATTTATAATTGATTGTTCGATAAATACAAAGCTGGCGCCCAAGCTTTTATAAACTACTAAATTATTTTCTTTTTCTTCTAGCATTTAATGGTGGGATTATCTTTATTCCAGCAACCTAAACATTGTAAATTTCGGAAAATAGTAATGAATCATACCAAGGACCAAAAGAATGCAAATTACGATGCTTCCTTGTATTGCTTGTTATAATTCCTTTATTTTTGCAAAGGCAAAACAAAGGTGTTCCTTTCATCCTTTGTGGATGCTACTAAGTATTATTTAATGTTTAATTTATTATTTTATTTTTATTCATAAAAATGCTAAAAGTTGGTATTTAAGGCCAAAAAATGGGCCTTTTTTTCTGAAAAAAAAAATAGTGGGACAAGATGCCTTTGCCAACTTGAGAATGTAGATCTAGAAAAGTTACCCCAAATCAATATAAAGATTGCCCTAATAAGACAACCTAATGCAAAGTTATGGCCTCTAGAAGTTTTAATGTTCAATCAATAACCCAGTGATCAAGTTGAATGGATCAATGATTCAATTGCTGGAGTTCAATATTTTTTACCAAATCGATGTTGAAAACATTGGTTACCAGGTGGAGTTGGTCCCGTGATCTTAGTCAGGGCATTTAATTTTTACATAACTTCATTCAATTTTCATATTTTGTTATCTTATTTAATAAAATTTCTGTATATTATTATATTAACTATGATGTCACAAGTTGACTCTATTTTGATTAATTAATTACTTGGCTATATGGAATAATCAAGTCACAAGTTTGATATAGTTGATCGAGTCAGGTTTGGGTTAAACCAAACTTGTACTAAACCCAAACATTTGACATCCCTACTCAAAATTTAAGCTGCCCCAATGAAAATATAAAATATGTTTGGAGGCATCCTTTTTGTGACTATCATAGGATTCACTTAATCCCATTCATTAAAATTAATTTTAGTTCTTTAATATATTTGTTAATGTGCTAAACATGTTTGTAACTATGATCTCTGCTTGTGAAGGGTTGATATCTATCCGTTGTACTATTGCAAATGTATTCTATTTATTATTTCCATTTATTACTAATTGAAGAAAAAGAAAAAAAAAAACAAATCACAGAGTTCGGTTCAAACCAAAATCCAACCAAGTTCATTTCAGACGTCAGATTAGTTTACAAAGAAAATAAAATAGATTTACTTACAAATTTGCTCAGTAGTTTGTTCATCCTATAAGAAAGTTCATAGTTCAATCTGATTTTTTATCTACTTTAATCTAGAGCATATTATATTGTTGCTTTTGAGGGTTCACAATTTATGAGCATATAGCATGTCGATAGTCGTTTTACCCTGTATAATGCTTCTTTTCTACAATTGCTGCTAAAATGGTTATATAATATAAAAAATGCATTATTGTAGAAATATATTGATGCTATTAAAGAAGCACTTGGTCAATTGCTACTAAAATCGTCAATTAAATTAATTTTGATGATTAGTTTTTAATTAATTACGTAATAATGAAAATATGTATTTACATTTTAGAAATTATAATCTTATTATTTATGTATTTATTTGCTAATTTAATTATTATTAAATAGTATTAATAATTAATTATTATTGTTATTCATTAAGTGATTAATTAATAATAATTTATTATTTATTAATTAGTAATCATATTTATTTATTTTAATTATTCTTAACTAATAAATGATTAATAATATTAATTAATGAATAATTAGATTTATTAATTAGTAGTATATGATTATTATTTATTACTATTTAATGAATTGTATTAATTTTTAATCATTTTAGTAATTGTTTACCAATTTTTGTATATCAATTCATTAATTATTTAATTGCTAATTGATTTTTAATATATTTATTATTTCTTAATTATTTAATATTATTTTATTATTTTGTATGCAATTTATTAAATAATTACCAAATATTCTACTTCTCAAGGGTAGGATTGTCAAACATTTTTGGTATTTATATGACTTTATAGCTACTCAACTAAAAATCCGTGGCTCTAGCTATAAATAACTTTTAGCCACGGACAAAGTGTTATTTAACCACAATTAAAATGGCATAGTTAAAGATCAATAACACAAATAACTAAATCTGTGGCTATAGCTATAAAAAGCTTTAAAAAATGTCTTCTAGCCACGCACATAAAACCGTAGCTAAGGTCAATTAAACTTATAGTGAGGGAAACCTAAAACCATGGTTATAGGTAGCTATTGGCTATATTAGCTACGGATAAACAACTTTTAACCACAGACAGGATGACCGTAGCTAAAGTTTAATTTTTAGCCACAACAGAAGTATATCTGTGGCTATATCCCAATTTTTAGAACTGAAGTACAGTATCTATAACACCTATTTTCTTGTAGTGCGATCCATGAGAGACGGGTTCTTCTCCTTTGTCTCAATGGTTTTTAACACTACTTGAGCATCAAGTGAACAATGACGAAGCACCGGTAGAGACAATTAATAAAGTTTTGTTTTTCCAACTATACTAATTATTAACTTCTACTTTCTTGATTCAACTTCATCGATGATGAAGAGACAAAATTGATCCCACTCAAGCGGTATTGGATTAGTAAGAGCTAGAGGATAAAGAATCTGAGATAGTTTTTGTTTCTTCAGCACTGATTTTGTGGGAACATGGAAATGGGAACAGATTACCAGAGGGTGGGAAAAGAATGAAAATTTGGGAAAATCAGCAAATAATAGATAAGAGGAGTCATGAGAATCTCATGAGAGAAAGACATGATTTATTGCTGGCACATATGATATGTAGACATGATTTAATGTTGATTTGGTGTCATGACAACATGTGATTTGGTTGTACAGAAAGTTGTGCATGACAACATGTGAAGGCGATCCAAACTCGTATTTAAGTGGCATGGGCCGTTTATTTGTCCTACACCAACCACCAAACCACAGACAATGCAGATAGAAGTCATGCCCGCCCCCTCAATCGCTCACTCAATTGATGAGTTCAGACTTATGATTCATTCACTCCTCCTTCCCCTCCCCTAGCCTTCTCAGTTCTCACGTTAAAGGTAAAAAAAAAAACATACAACAATAACGTGGTTACTCATACGTCTTCTGGGGTGTCTGGCACTACCCCCTTTGTTTCTTTCACTTCTTTCACTATTGGGTGAAGAGTTACAGTTACAGCTGGATTATACTGATGAATCACTATAACTGATGAAGTCGTCGAGAACTCTGATGACGCCAAGAATGCCCCAACCGGACCTAATTCCGGACAGTCTGTTCTGTCCATGAGTTGAACAATTGGTGGCTTTCTCCCCACTAAAAACAGATTGCATTTGTTCATTGTCTTCAACACTGCTCTTATATCCTCCTTACCACCCACCACCCTCTCCTCAAATGTGGTCGATTCTGGCACGTTTTCTCTCAGCTCCTCCAAGTACTCCATGTCTGCTTTCTTCTCATCCTCTTCTTCGGTTCCAACAGTAATACTGCCATTAAAACTGGTTGAACCTCGGTTACCAGAATTACTATCACCCGTCAATGACGTTCCTGGCTGGGCCCCAAACTTCACCACCGTTAGAACAATTCCGGGGTGTTCAGCCATGCGGAACGCATAAGCGAGTGCCTCGCGATCGTCACGGCCACCGAAGAAGGGCACCACGATCGAGTAGGAGACCTCGCTTGCTGAGACTTGGGTCGTCCCACCGAGACCACGATCAACGAGTATCCCGACAGAGCAAGGCGAGTGGCGTAAAACTTGTTGATTAATGAGGTGGAATGAGTGGCCTAAGGATTCCATTGTACCATCGAGCCGCTGGTGTTTGTGGAAGGGGAGGAGGATTATGGAAGCGCGCTTTCGTTGAGCGCTGGCGCAGATGTCCTCATGGATGGTTTGGAGGGCGGAGATGGCGGTCATGGGGCGGATGGTGACGTTGCTGAGCTGCTGATAAGCTTCAAAGGCGATGACCATTTGATCCCTGTCGCCATGCTTCTTGTTCCAGAAGGGAAGTCCATTTTTCCGCGCCTTGTGAACCATGGAAATGGCAGAGGATCGCTCTGAAAACTCCATGAGGTGCATTGCATAGACACAGACACCACGACTTCGGGTTCCACGGGAGGACTCGATGACGTTGATCATGGTTGGGATGTTTCGGGTGCTGTTGAAGCAGGCCAGTATGCGCAGCTCCGTATCTCGGTCATGGCGTTTGATGGTCCGATGCTTGTATGGCGCGGCCTTCCTAGCTGGTTTGTACACGGCCATAACAATGGGGGTTGTGACGAAGGTGGTGAAGAGAGCCATGAGCACCAGGATGGCGAAGGTCTGGTCGTTCAACACCTGAGAAGATTTTGACAAACAAAACAAAATGCGTCTTAGTATTTTGTCGATTTTAATGTAAAAGGAACCACGTTACAGTGGTGAACGATTGGAACCACCACGGTAAGTTGGTCAACTTGTTACCATTAATTCGTTATCAAGACTTACCTTTCGGTCTTTGCCAATGTTGAGGACGATAAGCTCCACCAACCCTTTTGTGTTCATGAGGAATCCTAGTGCGACAGCCTCTCTTTTGGGCACCTTACAGATGATAGAAATCACTACCGTACCTACGATCTTCCCAAAACAAGCATTAAATATGACAAGACATAGCAAGCCCCATGACTGTCCTCCTCTAATGGTTGCAACATTCGTCTTCAGCCCACTAGACACGAAGTAGAGCGGAAGGAAGAGCCCCGACACAAGGTCCTCAATCTTCTCTATCAATACGCCGGCAAATGGCCCGTCCTTGGGTACGATAACCCCAACCACGAAGGCCCCGAACAGCGCGTGAATGCCGATGGTATCCGTGACAAAGCCTGCTGCCAACACCAGTGACAGTGTCGCGCAGATGTAGAGCTCCTTCACAGGCTCTCCTTCAGGGGACCGCCGAGCCATAAGTGCAAGTGCTGGTCGCAGGACCAAAATCGCAAATGTAACGAATGCAGCACCGCTCAGTAGGACCCATAAAGAGATGACTGGGGATGTGTCGCTGCCAGAGAGAGCGATAGCGAGTGCGAGGAGAATCCAGGCAGCGACGTCATTTACAGCCGCTGCGGACATGGCCATGCGCCCAAGGTCGGTTGTCAGGAGCTTTAGCTCTGCAAGTATACGAGCCAGTACCGGAAAAGCGGTGATGGAGAGAGATACACCCATGAAGACAAGGAAAGGACCATGCTTCGCTCCTTTGGATATGGTGGCTCGGAGTACGACGGACGTCCCAACTCCAAGAATGAACGGGAAGCTTATGCCCACCAAGGCAATAGCTAAAGCCTTCTTCCCGGTGCGACGAATAGCTCGCAAGTCGAGCTCTAGACCAACCAGGAACAAGAAGTAAAGAAGCCCGATGTTGGCGAGAGTATCCAACACAGTCATGCCCCTGGCCGGGAATACTTTGTGCAGGAATTTCTCGCTCCGCCCAAAGGCGGACGGCCCAAGTAGTATTCCTCCCTGCATCAAACCACATATAAACAGATCCAAGCTTTAACTTACCCTTGTCATTGAGATTTCTGAGTTGACGAAGTAAGAAACCATCCAATTCACGGTGGATGTTAACAAAACAAACCAATTTTGCTATGGCGGCGTCGCAGAGGACAGGGCTGAAAAACAAGGAAATCAAAGCCAGACTTTCATGTACTCCTATGGCCTCACCTTGAATTACATCAAGTGACATCTTGATTTGATGGGGCCACAGCAATACATTTGAGGCCAGGCCATGATTCTCGGTTTCAGCCCTGCACTAACGAAAGTGAACTCGGATGGGAAAGCCCCAATAGGAAAGTAGAAAACTTTTCAGAAACAAGAAGGCGTAGCCCTATCATTCACTGTGAATCGGATCGCCGAGTCCGGATCTGCTGACCACGCACATCCGGTTACACGTCGGGATCGACCACGAATGGATAAGAGGTTACATAAGACAAAGGAGGCACTCGAACAGACTGATCAGGTGGAAATGTTACTACTTTTATGCCAAGAGAAAAAGTGGAAGAAAAAGGCAAAAAGCAAATGTGACCAGAGCGGAGAACTTCAAAGTCCCTAGTATCGTTTCTTAGTTATTCCTGAACGTGAGCATCTGCCCGACTTGACCGAAGACCAAGTCCAGGGTTGGGGGATGTAGTCGACCAGGGCAGGCTCTACTGAAGACCGACTCATACTGTGCCGATTTGGTATGGAACGAAGAGGGAAAGCCATACAAGGTCTTTCTAAGGCAACATTGTCATTTGCCAATACTCATAAATAAATAGCAAAAGTATATTGTAACCAACTCAGAATTTTGAATCCGAATTCCATACAATTTAAAATGACAAATACCTTCCCACTCGTGAATTGTCAACAATTCCAAATTGACATCTACCCCAACTGTACAACGGGACTAAGAAATCTACTGAAAGTTCTCCCTAAATTAATCTAGGTTTCTCTTAAAAAGGGTTCTCCATTTCGATAATTACGGAATATTTTTATTACCTCCAGATCTAAAAAAAAAAAAAAAAAGCTTCAGGACTTCAATTGATGAAAATTTATGGAGAAATTATAATATGGACAATTCAAAATGATGCCTGTATGATAAAAGACAAAGTTTGTAGAGGTGATCTTCTTACAAGTCAACTTTGTATTGATTTTATTCGATAAGAAGAAAAAACTAGTGTCATTAAGAACTGGCCGGGTTTCGAAATTTAGAGAGAGAGAGAGAGACATACAATAATCTCAGCGATGACTCTTGGTTGTCTAAGAGGCTTAAGGATGAGACCAATCACTCTGGTAAAAACGACGACCAAACAGATCTGCAAGATTAGTAAAGGAAGCGCGTAGTCAAGAGGATCTTCTCCTTGAAATGACCCATTAGATGTAGCTTTCATCGGTGCCGGGCACACCGTCGTTACGTTCTTCGCCATTGCCTAATGAATCCCAAATCAAACTTTATCAATTATATACCTGTAAACAGTAGAGATGCAGTGAGATTCAGTGGAAAAAAATTAAGAGGGGGAGGACCTGAAAACAGTACTTTGAAGAAGGATTGAAAGATGTGATTATCTTCCAAAAACAAATTAAAGAAGAATTTATCCGTCTTTTTTTCTCATTTTAATGGAAGCAGAAGATGCTAGATTGGGAAGGGCTAAATTTAGCGGAAACACTTATCCGCTAATTTTGGCAGAAGAAAGAAATCAACCCAGTTGAGATCCTGATTCTTGCCTGGAGAAAGGGAAGAGCTTCTTGTGTGAAACGTGGCGCTTAGGCAACTTATTTATAGCCTTTCCTGATTCTTACCTGGAGAAAGGGAAGAGCTTCTTGTGTGAAACGTGGCGCTTAGGCAACTTATTTATAGCCTTTCCGATGTCTGACCTTTTGGTTCGGTACGTGCATGGTGTAAAGCTAGGGCCGTTGGGCCAGTCCGTCCAGTCATCATGGAGGTTTGAGAGATTTTTTTGGTGGGGTCGGGGTGAGGTAGTAGGGAGATGACGAGTCCGTATATCTTCCCCACATAACATCTTAGCCACACATGGTAACATCTCATTCTCCTACGGGGAGATGTTCAACGGAGTAGGTGTGTGTTGTGGATAAACGTGGCACTGTAGCAGAGTTCTTATTGGGCTCAGGAAATCTGGAGTCCAAAAGAAATTTCTCTTTGAGAGACAAATTCGAATTTACCCCTACGAGACCGCGCCCCACAAGGTCCTACAGCATATCTCGATTGTGTATTAGGAATATCTTATGATGAGCCATTCGATTGGCAAAAACTTTCGTTGTTGGGAGCCAACAGCATATATTGGCAAATAGTAATTGCCCTTGCTTTCTTTTTGACCTAAAAGATAACGTGGGCATGAATAGATTAACGTGAACAGCCCAAAGTTGCTCTCAACAGCATATGTTTATGGTCCCAGCAACCAAAGTTATCCCATGCGCCTTTGAAGGAATGAAAGAGAACAGGAAGTATCGGAGAGAAGAAAACAAATGAAGAATATTTGCAAATAACGAAGACGGTGGGGAAAATTTTAAAATATGTATACGATACATATTTGTATATACCTATTCAGATACATATGCATATATTTATACAAGAGATTTTTTATCAAGTTTAAACGATACACCTATTCAGATACATATGCATATCACTAATCACTGATACACCTATTCAGATACACATATCGTTATCATTATCACTGATACGGGGTAGGAATTGCAATGAGGCGGGTTTGGGGCAGGGCGCCCCCTCATAATCAAGACACTCTATGCAATAGGTGTATAGGCAAAATAAACCATTTATGGATAATTTATAAATAAGATTATGAGAATTTTGAAGTATTTTAAGATTTGAGTTATGAGAATCTGGGGCTACTTTATAAATAGAATTATGAGAATGAGTTGTATCTCGACTCAAAAATCTGCAAATACAAATGTCTGTTCTTTTAATTATGTTGATGATGGAAAATGGTTTATTTTGCCTATACACCTGTTATATATATATATATATATATATATATATATATATGATACTGTTCAATCCGAGGTTGTGCATGAACTGAGGAGAGCGACCAGATAGTCCTTGCTAGCAGGGTAGGGCTGAGCTACAAGGACGAGGCCGCGCTTCAAGACCTGCAATTAAGAGAGGAGATATCAGAAGCCCGAGGAGTTATCCCCGGGTAAATACTCCGATGCTCAAGTTAGTAGGAGGTAGTATAGATGGTCGAGCCGAGTTATAAGGATGCTGGTCCGACCTAAGTAGCAGTACGGGTGTCAGAAGTCGGATTCCCTTACCTTGAGCATGGAATAGCTTTTTATAGTCGAAAATCCATGTCTTAGTCGGATTGAGCTTCCAAGGTTGTCAGGATAAGGTTAGCCGCCGAGGTATTCGGGATAGAGTCCCATTCCCTAGCAGAGTCGTCTTCCTTACTCCTTTTTATCCGTAGTTGTGCTCATCCATGTGACGTGTAGCTGACGTGGCTGAAAGGATAAAATGGGGGACCACAACAATAGCATAGCTCAACCGAGCTATACCAACGTGGTCGTGCGATGACTGTGCGGCCACGTGTCTCTTAGGACTAGCTCAACCATGACCGGAACACCACTCCCCTAAATTCTGAAGTCGAGGAATGAAGTAGTCCCAATTCGTTCCTCGGTTGAAGAACTTCCGAGTTAATATTTGGTTGAGCATCTGGTCTCTTTGGTGTTCCTCAACACTTGCCGTAATCTTGGAATTCGGGCAATATGAAACATGGCCGAGGAATCTTGCCATCGTTGGCTGCAGAACTTTTAGAACTTTGACTTCGGAATCCAAACACTACTCCCCCAGTTCTGGAGCCAAGAAAGGGGAATGCTTGGTCCAAAGTGTTGCATGGTCACTTAGCTCGGTAGAGCACCGAGGTGTTGAACTAAGCTTTGAGGTCCATTTTCCTAGTGGGGCCGAGGAACGACTCTCTGATTCCCAGTGGAAGTCAAGCTCCGGTGTTGAGGTCACTATGATGCTCGACCATGATGTGCCGAGCTTCGAAGTTAGGGCTTAGCTTAGTCGGGTGCCGAGGAAGGGCTTCCTATTGCCGATGGGAGGCCGAGCTTCGGAGTTGAGGTCATTGTGATACTCAGCCATAGTGCACCGAGCTACGAATTCGGGGACCTTAGAGGTGCCAATCTACGAAGATGAGGCAAATGTGATGCTCAGCCATGGTATGCCGAGCTTCGAAGTTGGGGGTCTCGTAGGTGCTGAGCTATTGTGATGCTCGGTCATGGTATGCTGAGCTTCAAAGGCCTCGTAGGCACCGAGCTATTGTGATGCTTGGCCATGGTATGCCAAGCTTCGAAGCTGAGGGCCTTGTAAGTGTCAAGCTATTATGGTGCTCGGCTATGGTGTGTCGAGCTTCAAAGTTGGGGTCTCTGCTTCGGCTAAGGAACTTGTACTTGAAATTTCAGAATCCAAACACCACTCCCCTAATTCCGAAGTCAAAGGGTGGGGTGCTCGACTTGGGTACAGTGAGGCCTCCTTTGTATTGCTTTGTCAAGGTGGCGCTTGATCCTCACTGCAGATTTGGCATTGATTCGCGTTCCTATGGATTATAAGAAAGGGTGGATGGGCATTTCCCCTTTGCCATTTACGAGAGGAGTTGCTTGGATAGCTCGGCAGGTTGTTGTCAGCATTGCTCGGCATTTTGTTTTTATTCCTTGGTTTCAAGCTCAGTAAGATGTCTTTCTCATCTTCCCATTCTTCTTTCGCTTCTAGCTCTTCTGGTTCTAGTGAGTCTGATTATGAGTCCGAGGTTGGGGCTTTTGAGGATGCTGAGGTTGGTCCCTCTAGGGTGGAAGCTGAGCTTCCCTTGTGGGCTGGTCGCCAATTTGGGACCACACCCTATGTCTTGACCCTCAAGGACATGGCTCGGATCCGAGCTATGTACGACATAGCTCAGCTCGACGAGATTTGTGTGTATGAGAAGAGTTTGGAAGTTGGGTTGAGGTTTCCTCTGAATGAAGGGGTTACCGAGGTACTTGCATGGTATCGAGTATTGCCGGTGCAGATGCCGAATTCATTTAGGTTTTTGGTCGGCCTTCTATCCTACTACACTGTTCGTGATATCAAGCTCACCCTGGGTATGGTGAGCTTCCTTCTTCAGCTCAAACATCACTAGCAGGGCTACTACTACTTCTCGACTAGGAAGAACATCAAAGCGCTAGTCGGGCCCCCTCTTCTATGAAGCACTAGAAGGAAACTTTCTTCTTTGTGCACCATGATTCGCGAGATAGACATAGCTGTGTATATATGCTTGGAGATGTTGATGCTCGACGGGATGATGCGTAGGGTGGCTGGTCTGTCCTTTTCATTACTTTGTTTGCCCGTACTTTCTTTGCTTCTTTGATCTTGTACTTACTGTCGTGCTTCCGTGGTGCAGGTGTAGAAATGTCAAGTGAGGAGGAAATTGTATGTCAGATGAAGAAGAATCACCAAAGGTAGAACCGCGCCGGTGCACCATTACAAGTCCATCCCGAGGTAGTTCCTCCTCTAAGGTCTTCCGAGAGGGTGTCTCATCGACAAAAAGGAGCTCGGCAATCAGGGAATGACGATGAGGACGTTGTGGTTGTGGATCCTGGGGAAGCTTGCCAGGCTGCCTTCCCTTCGCGAGTTGAGGTGGGTAGCAACAGCTCTGATATTCATGTGTTGTGTTGGACGTTCTGTAGCCAAGATGGGCTAGAGACCCTTGGAGTTCCCGAGCAGTTACTCTGCGGGATGATGATGGCGTACATCACCGAAGAGGCTGGGAACATTGGGAGCAACACCTTAGAGTGCTCACTTATTCGGGCTACGGCCCAAGTAAGTTCCTACATGCCTTTGTTGTTTTAAGCGTGTTTCTTCGTATTAACAATGCTTCTTGTGTCCGTAGAATGAATGCTCGGCCATTGCTATGGTTGATCATCTTCGTGAGTTGCGGTGATGGTACGATAAGGAGCATACCGAGTACCTGTAGGTGAAGGCCCAATTGGCCAAGCTTCAGGCGGCTGGGGAGATATCCGCTGTGCTAGAGAAGGAGGTGACCGAGCTGAAGGCTCGATTGGCCAAGCAAGTGGAGTTGGTCCGTGGCCTGAAGCACGAGATTACCGAACTGAAGGCAGAGAAGGAATGACTGAAGCAAGAGGCCGCCAAGGAGGCAGTGGCAATGTACAAGGACTCGGTGGAGCTTCGACAGGACATGGATCAGTATGGTTTTGCTTCCTTCGAGGCTGGGTTCAACGTCTTCTGGCGGAGAGCACTATGCCATTGTCCCGAGCTAGCCGGTGTTGCGCAGACTTGGAAGGCTTACGATGATGAAATGCTCCTGGCCTCGGATTAACTCGTTGATGAGGAGGACAGAGGCGGCGATGATGATGAAGATGGTGGTGATGAGGCCACTAATCTCCCTTTTTTGGATTGAACTGTTGTAGGTTACTTTCTCTCTTTTTTTTGTTCCTGTAATGGCTCGGTATGCCAAAAATTCATCTACTGTACTGGCTATTTAACTTAATGAAAATTTCTAGTTCTAAACTTGTGTGCAATCATTTTTTTTTCTTTTTTATTGGGTTCCTCAACCTTGCCTTGGTTTAGGTGTGAGTTGGCTGAGATCTTCAGCCTCCGACTGGTGAAGCGGGAGTGTATTCTAAGCTCTCATCTTTGGGATACTCAGTTTTCGGTCTCGAGAGACTTTAGGGCCCTTCGAGGGCTAGCCATTGCTCGACTAGCTCTGATTGACTGTTAGTCTATATGTGAGTAGAGTTTAATGACCGTCCTTAGGCCTTGATGGGCAAGGGCATTCTTCTTTACTTTAGGCTTAGGCCATGGGTAGCCGGGTCAAGTTAGTCAGCAATACGCTACCGAGCTATGCGTTATGGGCTTGGGCCATTCGGAGGTTAGTCGAGTCAGCGAGTTGTACCGAGCTACACATGTGTGGTGTGGTCAGGTAGCGTGATCGTGTAGCTCACTTTTGTAGCTCGGTCGTGTAGCGCAGTTGTGTAGCATGGTCCTGTAGCTCGGTCATGTAGTGTGGTGCTCGTGCAATGGTGTGTGTGTGGTGTGCATGCATGTGGTGTGTCAGGCAATCAACACTTTGCTTGAACAAGGTGATCTTCATTATCATTCAATAATTGATAGTACATCTGAAGGTTTCCTGTGTTCTAACTCCTCAATATTGATTGGCCATCAAGGTCTTCGAGTTTGTAGGTGCCCAGACCAAAAACCTTGGTGACTCTATATGGCCCTTCCCAATTTGGTCCAAGCTTGCCTTTCTCGGGCATGGGAATAATGACTTTAGGGAGGATGAGGTCACCTATCTTGAACTCACGCCTTGTGACTTGGGTGTCATAGTATTTGATAGCTATAAATATATAACTCTAGCAAGTGCACTAGTTATCAAGTAGTATAATAATATCGTTCCCACGGGGATTTAACAAAATAAGTATTAGAATCACAGTCTTCCTTAATTATTTGGACAGTTGAAATTTAGATTTGAGGAAACAAGAACTACTGAAAATAAAGACTGGAACAAAGAAAATAAAAACAAGGGTGATCACTAATCGAATATGCAAATGATGGAGTCGCTAGGACTTTAGGTCCACCTAACCAATGTAATGAATATTGATGGGTCCAATTATCCAAGACTAATTGTTATTCCCATAAGCTGAGATTTTCACAAATTTATTTAATATTCTCTCTCGAGATATACTAAACCTACGCCCATCAGGTAACCCTTCGATCTCTCGAGTAGAGCTCTCAAGATGGAAGTGCATTAAGTCCAAAAAAACCATTAAATTCAGATGAATCATGTATATATATCTTTATATACCATTCAATTCACACTATGAATTATTCTATCAATTATGTGAATTCCTCTCTCAATTCATTCACATAACCCAAATCAATTAAGAGGTGGCCAAGCTCTTAATTGCATTAAGCACAATAATTCATAGATTATATGGAAATCACAATCTTGGATAAATCAAGAAGATAAAAATATATTCATTAACATGGTTAGGCTTTCCACAACCCTAGCAAGAAACAAATCAGTTCATGATGGAAGAATTAAAACAAACAAAGGGGAAGAAAGAACTCTTGAATTCGCCCATGATGCTGAGATCTCCTATTCTTGAAGTTTCTTGAATTCTTGAACCCTTCTTGACTGATTGGTCCTTGCTTCTTAATTCAGATCAGAAATTGAATGATTGAATAATTCAGTGATCAAGTGATGTCCAAAGCTGGTGCGCCCCCTCCTTTATATAGATTAAAGGGGAGGGGGTGGTCTCCTAATTTCTCTTGAAGATGATCTTTACAAGAAATAGAAAGTCATATCCTAATTCTAATATTCTCTCTTTATCTCTTGAACTCAATCCCTTTTTCACTCTAACATTACATCAAGAATTTGGATCTAGAAGGATTCTTCTTAGTTTCTTATTCTTGGATTCATAATAGACCTCCTTTGCGAATTGGGCTTTAGCCACGGATTGGGCCTTCCTACGAAATTGCCCCAACTTTGGGCCCAGATTAGACTTCGATGCAGGTCGAATCTACGAAAGTTGTTGTTTTTTCTCTTATCTTTCTAGTGGATCTTGAATCAGTCCATTCGGAGTTCGGAGACGTGAGTTAGGCCCAGATCACTGAACGATGTCGAAACTGTGAAAAATCATCCGATTTGTCTTTCTTTGCTCTTGATGCCTTCTTTTGGATCACAATACAAGAAATATGAGTCCAATTAGATGCTAATTTAGTATAAAAGACAGAATAATTGTTAGACAGTTTTTGTATGCCCTTAGCTTCAATCTGATTTGATGTACTTTTGTTATTTAGTGGAAATAAATAAAGTGCATGTTTGATTCATTTGTTTGGTTTAATTCTGTGTAAAACCCTAAAACTGGACATTTATAGAGATTCATGTTAGTTTTAAATGTTCACAGCCGTTGGATAAGTCTGGGGAGATTTATCCTGCCAAGGCTGATGCTGGTGTGCCACCAAGTGTTGGGATGGCCTGTCTCAGCCATCAGGGTAAGACCCGAGGCACATGTAGTATGGGATTACTTGAATCCTTGAACCGGACCAGATTTCCAGTCTTGCCTTGGACCTTGGAGATAGATGGGCAAAACTGGAAAGTTACACCTGACCCCTAAACTCGATTATGACACTTCACTAGGTGTTGGATCAGGCTGCCTTTGATATGCCAATCAGTGAGATCCTTAGTGGGGATCAGAACCTGGGTATGTTGGGGCAGTTTGAGAATTCATCTGAGTGGGTGATCATGGTGACAGAATCAGCCACTTTGTCGGACAAAGGGTAATGATCAGGAATGCACTCTCTCTGATGGAAACCAAACTGCCGGCAGTTGATTTCAATCGTTGGAATTTTGTTTTGCAAAATTAATATATTTATATATATATATATGTACACTTTCAAATTGTTTGCAAATGGTTTTAAATCCCGGGATCCATGTGAGAGGAGAGTGCGGCACTGTTCCTTGCAGCCGAGGGAGAGGTCCTCTCTTGTCGGGCAGTGCTTGATCATTAAGGGCTGAGAGGTTAAGTGTAAGACCATTGAGGATAATACCTGATGGGCTAATCTTGCACCTGCCCACAGTCCCTGGGTTTTTATAAGATAGCTTGGCCCAGGGACCACTTAATGTAAGTGTTGGGCCCATAGGGTCCATATGATGGACTCAAGGGGTTCATTGAGTTTTCAGTGAATAGTGCTGGGCCTTGTATTAAAGGCTGGGCCGAACCCATGTGGCTGGTGTGTAGATCAATGCTTGGGTCCCACGCCATACAAAGAAGCCCAACTGGGCAGCAGATTGGAAAGTAATTAGACACTGAACACTTAATGGGCCAGAAGCCCATTTCGAGGTGGGCTGATATGATCACCCATCCTTGGGGCGAATCTGAGATTAATATTAGTAAAAGGATTGGGCCTTTAGCATTATCCACTCTTGGAGACCAAATTCAAATTATATTTGAATCTGGTAACCTCCTGATAAGATCAGGAGTAAGCTAACTTTATCTGCAGATAGGATTAAGATTATCCCCTATCCAAATACTGTTTTGGATTGGGATAACTCCTAATTAGGAGGTTTCTTAATCAAGAAGAAAGGAGGAGAAACCCTAACCAAAAAAGGAGAGAAATACAACAGATTTCGAATCAAGAGAAATCGCAAGAAGGGTTCCTGCGAATTGAGATCAGATCTCATACTCCAGAAAAAGAAAGAAGAAGCAGTTCAACTTTTTCGCCTTTGGAGTTCTCCTCCTGCCGCCGCCATCTGTTTTTGCAAGATTAGATCTTTGCAGAAAAAAAAGTCAAGAAATCTGTTCTTGACATCAGTCTTGCAAGAAAGACTGGAATAGATTCAGTGTTTAGTGCTTCCAGAGGATACTTGCGAAGGATCCAATGTGTAGGACGCACTCTGCTGGTTTTGTTCCATCCACAGCTGTGTCATCTTCAGCAGGAACGGATCTTGGAGCATTCTTTGGGCGTGAACACCAACTTTGGGAGATACTGCTTCTCCGGATCAGGTATATTCCTCCCATTTGTCTTTTGGTACAGATCTGGTTTGATTATGGTTCAAGTAGGATCCTTGAATATTGTATTCTAAATTTAGGGAATATGATTCCCAGTTGGGAGAAGGTAGGAAATTTTCTGAAATTCTCCCACCCATTCCGCAACCTTTATGGCGTCCATTAGATGGATCCTACCTTTCTTTCAATAATTGGGGATAAAAATATGATAAATTCTACTCTCATCAAATCCCCCACACTTAAACTCTTGCCCGTTCTCGGGCAAGACAAAACTTAAAACAAAATTAAAACAAGAACAAACTAACTAAAATATTTGTTTTGGATTTCTCTCAACAGGGTATTTATTCTCCCGCATGCCTTGATCAGTATCCATGCTTCTTCCCTTCATCCACTTCTTTTCCTTTTTAACTTGTCCAAGAATAATCTTAAATCGCCAATCCTCATGTCCCCAAGTGAGATCAACAATCAAGGGAAGCAGGCATCTCTTTGCATGAATAATTTAGGGCTAGAGTAAGCCCTCTTTGTTTTCATAATCACATGTGGCAAGATTCAAAAAATACCCTCTCATGATTCTTTAGAACGAAACAAGGAATGTTATTACCCTAAGCTTGCTTATGTATCACATCTCCACCACTTATCATGAGTGCAATGCATCAAAAGGTGAATTAGGGTTTGGGATCTAGGGATGAGTGCATTTTATGCTCCATCTCACCCTTTTATTCTTTTAGTGTGAGTGCATTTTATGCTCCATCTCACACTAACTCTTTTTTCTCTCGGTGTGAGTGCATTTTATGCTCCATCTCACACGAGTTTTTTTTTTTTTTTTTGTTTTTTGGATAACACGTTCCAATACATGAACTCATTATCATGGTTTCAACATGCCTAACAAGACAAGTTCTAGAATAATCAACCCCTGTTTGTTCGTTAGAAACCAAGTGCTCACAAGGGTCAACTCTATATTGCATCTTGCCTGTTGATCATTCAAACTACTGAGATGACTTCCCTAGCCAGAAATTTCAGCTAGATTTTCCTGCATCCTTTCTTGTCTATCCTCCCTAAGCACATGATTCAAGGTGGTTTGCAATCATTCAAAAACAAGTCTCTAAGGAGCAGAAATTTCAAAAGAAAAGATAAAAAATGATGATCAAAGCATGCTAGAGTTCGAAAAAAATTTATCAACCCCTTACTCCTCCCCCACACTTAAGATATATATTGTCCTCAATGTATGGAATATGCATAACAAGAACAAGGAGAGAGAGATTTAAGGGGACTTCCCTGAATGCCTCGTTGAGATCCTGCAAATGTGAGATACAAGAAAAAAACACTCATAAGAGATAAAAAAACTGAACAAAACAAATAACTAAACTAAATGGGTTGCCTCCCACAAGCGCTCGTTTTAAGTCATGAGCTTGACTTTCACCTTTCCTTCATGGCGGTTTCAAGGAGAGAACGGACCCATGGTGGGTGGGTTATTCTCCTTCAATACAATGTTTCAACCGGTGTCCATTTACCTTGAATGTACTCCCATCATCATTATGTATTTCAATTGCTCCATGAGAGAATACTTTAGCCCTTTTAAAGGGTCCATTCTACTTGGTTTTTAACTTCTGATATTTCCCCCTTTCATCCTTCATAGGTGGGTTTAAACCTAGAATAGGGACCTGCACAATAGATGGGAGGGGTTTTGTGTGAGATGGAGGTAAAGATGCATTATGAATTGTAATTTCAAAAGAATGTGGCTCAGAAGTCAAACTTTGCAATTCTGATTTCAGTACAAACTTATGCTCTGCTTGTTGCAATTGATTAGGACTATTGTTAAGTGCAACTTTCAGCATGTCTTCTGATTTAGATGTATCTACTTTAGTTGCACCAACATCAATGCTATCGATTGCATAAATTTCATGTTCAATTGTGTTGGGATGCTCCATAGTTTTAAATACATTGAACACCACTTCTTCACCATTGATTCTAAGGGTAAGTAGACCTTTTTGCACTTCAATTAAAGCATCACCAGTAGCAAGAAAAGGTCTCCCTAAAATCAGAGGCATTGTCCTATCTTCCTCCATATCCAACACAATGAAATCGGTAGGAATAATAAAATTGCCCACTTTGACCAAAACATCTTCTACTATTCCCCTAGGATATTTGATGCTTCTATCAACAAATTGCAGGATAATAGTTGTAGATGTTAGTTCATGTAGTCCAAGTTTTTCAAAAATAGAAGAAGGCATTAAATTTATATTAGCACCTAAATCACATAAAGCTTTTTCAAATTCAGTATTCCCTATGGTGCAAGGTATAGAAAAACTCCCTAGATCCTTAAGCTTTGGGGGCAATTTCTTTTGAAGAATGGTTGAACATTCTTCATTTAGTTTTACCATCTCACCATCCTCCCACTTTCTTTTATTAGACATCACCTCCTTCAGAAATTTGGCATACTTCGGCATCTGTGACAATACATCAAGAAGAGGAAGGTTAATATGGATCTTTTTAAACACTTCCAAAAATTTCTCAAATTGTCTATCTAATTTAGCCTTCTAGACTCTTCTAGGGTAGGGGATAGGAAGTTTAATTTCATGTAAATTCAGTTTAGGGGTGCTTCCCTCATTCTCCTTTTGTAAATCGGCCATTTTAGTTTTCTTGTCATTTTCTTGGGTTTCACCAATTGTCTTCCTACTTCTTAAGGCTATGGCATTCACACGTTTTCTGGGATTTTTTTCTGTATTGCTGGGCAACCTTCCTTCTTTCCTCTCTGATAACATGCTCACAACCTACCCCATTTGATCTTCTAAGTTCTTAATTGTTGTTTCATGGCTTTGGAATTTTGTTTCAGTAGTGTTGATGAACTTAGAAATCATCTCCTCCAGATTGCTATTTTTCTCTTGTGGGGGCAGTTGTGGTTGGAATCCCATGGGTGCCTTTTGATGATTGTTGCTCCAAGAGAAGTTGGGATGACTCCTCCACCCTGAGTTGTATGTATTTGAATATGGATTGTAATTTGTCCTGCCAACATGAGAGATAAAATTAGCATTCTCATGGGAAATAAAAGGACTATTTAATTGACAATTAGAATTGGCATGTCCTAATTGTCCACATAAATCGCATGAGATGCTAGGTGTTGTATTAATGGCTGCAATACTAAAATTATCCAATCTTTTATTTAAATTGGCTATTTGCGCAGATAAGGATGCAAAGGAATCAATGTGGTGTACTCCCCTCTGATTGGTTCGATCATTGCTCCATTGGTAGCTGTTTGATGCCATTTCCTCCACTAAGTTATATGCTTCCTCTAGAGTTTTTCTTATGATTGTACCACCTGCGGCTGCATCAATAATGGATCGATTAGAGGGGGTGATACCATTATAAAAAGTCTGTATTTGTCGCCAAATTGGTATCCCATGGTGAGGACACCTCCTAAGCATCTCCTTGAATCTTTCCCATGCTTCATACAGAGACTCCTTCTCAAATTGAGCAAAAGTGGTAATATTATTAATTAATTTTTCTGTTTTGGAGGGTGGGAAATATTTAGCCAAAAATTTCTGGGTTAAATCATTCCAAGTGGTGATGCTTCATGCAGGGAGTGAGTTGAGCCAATCTTTAGCACTATCACGCAATGAAAAAGGAAATAATCTTAGCCTAATTGCATTATCACTAACTCCATTGTATTTAAATGTATCACATATTTCAAGAAAGTTAACGATGTGTGCATTAGGGTCATCACTTGGTAACCCACTAAACTGAATACTAGTTTGGATCATTTGAATTATTGCAGGTTTTATTTTAAAATTATTGGCATAGATGGTAGGCTTGCAAATGCTGGATGTCATCCGATCAATGTTTGGACAAGCATAATCCAAGAGGATGCGATTTCCTTTTGCCATCTCTCCTTCAATATCTATGGCTGGTTCGCAAATAACAACCTCTTCTCTTTCTTTTCCTTTGTTGGCCCTTTGCAGCAAACGAAGGGTCCTTTCAATCTCAGGATCGAATTCAGCTAATCCTTCATGTCTAGTGCGTGTTATGCACTAGTAATTCTGAACTAACAAGAATTCGATCAAACAAATAAAAATAAAAATAATAACATAAATAAAAAGAAATAAAAGGAAAATAAAATAATAATAAAAAAAATAGAAAAATGTCCAAATTAATCAAGGTTAACAAATTCTAATATTATTTTAGGATTAAATCCCCAACAACAATGCCAAAAACTTGATAGCTATAAATATATAACTCTAGCAAGTGCACTAATTATCAAGTAGTATAATAATATCGTTCCCACGGGGATTTAACAAAATAAGTATTAGAATCATAGTCTTCCCTAATTATTTGGACAGTCAAAATGTAGATTTGAGGAAACAAGAACTACTGAAAATAAAAACTGGAACAAAGAAAATAAAAACAAGGGGATCACTAATCGAATATGCAAATGATGGAATCGCTAGGTCTTTAGGTCCACCTAGCCAATGTAATGAATATTGATGGGTCCAATCATCCAAGACTAATTGTTATTCCCATAAGCTGAGATTTTCACAAATTTATTTAATATTCTCTCTCGAGATATACTAAACCTACGCCCATCAGGTGATCCTTCGATCTCTCGAGTAGAGCTCTCAAGATAGAAGTGCATTAAGTCCAAGAAAACCATTAAATTCAGATGAATCATGTATATGTATCTCTATATACCATTCAATTCACACTATGAATTATTCTGTCAATTATATGAATTCCTCTCTCAATTCATTCACATAACCCAAATCAATTAAGAGGTGGCCAAGCTCTTAATTGCATTAAGCACAATAATTCATAGATTATATGAAAATCACAATCTTGGATAAATCAAGAAGATAAAAATATATTCATTAACATGGTTAGGCTTTCCATAGCCCTAGCAAGAAACAAATCAGTTCATGATGGAAGAATTAAAACAAACAAAGGGGAAGAAAGAACTCTTGAATTCGCCCATGATGCTGAGATCTCCTCTTCTTGAAGTTTCTTGAATTCTTGAACCCTTCTTGACTGATTGGTCCTTGCTTCTTAATTCAGATCAGAAGTTGAATGATTGAATAATTCAATGATCAAGTGATGTCCAAAGCTGGTGCGCCCCCTCCTTTATATAGATTAAAGGGGAGGGGGTGGTCTCCTAATTTCTCTTGAAGGTGATCTTTACAAGAAATAGAAAGTCATATCCTAATTCTAATCTTATCTCTTTATCTCTTGAACTCAATCCCTTTTTCACTCTAACATTACATCAAGAATTTGGATCTAGAAGGATTCTTCTTAGTTTCTTAATCTTGGATTCGTAATAGATCTCCTCTGCGAATTGGGCTTCAGCCACGGATTGGGCCTTCCTACGAAATTGCCCCGATTTCGGGCCCGGATTAGACTTTGATACAGGCCGAATCTTCAAAAATGAAAGTTGTTGTTTTTTCTCTTATCTTTCTAGTGGATCTTGAATCAACCCATTCGGAGTTCGGAGACGCGAGTTAGGCCCAAATCACTGAACGATGTCGAAACTGTGAAAAATCATCCGATTTGTCTTTCTTTGCTCTTGATGCCTTCTTTCATACCCTGTATCAAAATACAAGAAATATGAGTCCAATTAGATGCTAATTTAGTATAAAAGACAGAATAATTGGGGATAAAAATATGATAAATTCTACTCTCATCAGTATTTTTGCCATCCTCTACCAATGTGCTACCATCTTGACATATGCTCGGTTCTGGGCTTCCTCGATCAGGTCTAGCTCTACATAGAGGTCCTCGTTGATTTGGTCCTCATCAAAGAGCTCAGTCCGGAGGGTTGGAGAGCCAATCTCTACATATACCATAGCTTCGGCTCCATAGGTCAGGCTAAAGGGTATCTCCCTGGTGGCTGTTCGCGGAGTAGTCTCGTATGCCCAGAGTATGCTCGACATTTCCATGACCCACCTCCGCTTGTCCTGGTCTAACCGAGTCTTCAGGCTGTGCAATAAGGTTTGGATGGTTACCTCGGTCTGCCCATTGCTCTAGGGTCGGTGTACGGTAGTGGTTCAATGATCGATCTTCAGGTCGGAGCAGAGGGCCTCGAACTTTCGATCAATGAACTATTGATAGTGTGCATAATTTCCATTTTTATTTGTATTTTTTTATTATTTAATTAGTAAGTTAGTTAATTAATATTATTGTATTTTAATTAAAAAATCACGATTTAGGAAAGAAGGCTGAAAAGAGCTTGTAGCATAGCCCCAACACGTTTGGAGAAGACCTGCACGATTTCAGCATGCAAGAAGTGGGCCCACTCCATCAATCCTAGTAGGATTCGACTGAGGTGGAGGCGTGAATCACCAAAGAGTTTTAATAGAGTTTGCTTCTTGTTGTAATTCTAAAAAGAAAAAAGAGTCAGAGTCCATCTTAGTTAGAACACCTATTTAGAGATAAGAATAGATTGGATCTGAAATAAGCATTATCCCATTAGGAAATTGGACTTCTAACTGAGAAAGAACTCCTAAGAGGTGTTGGAAACAGCACCCCCCCAAGGCTATATAAAGGGGGGTAGACTAGCAATCAGGGTGTCATTGAATGAAGTAATCAATCAGAGGAGGAGGAAAGGAAGAAAGTAGATACACCCTCTTCATCTAGAAGCTGCGATCTCTCCATGAGGAGCAATTAAGTTTTTATTTTCTGGTTGAAGGTTAAGGAGGTTTGATTCTACAAACAATTGTGAGATCTAATTAATTTTATTTCAGTTCATTGTTTATGAGTATTTATGTATTTTCAGTGATTTCCTGTGAGGATTATTTTTATTGATTGAGCAACAGGATCCATTGCTCATACAATGAAAATAGTCTATTGCCGATTAGATCACCAATTTTGTACATGATTGTTAGATTTAATCCTTGTGGCAAATAACATAAATTGATTATGGACAAGTTTTCGATTTATGTTATGAGAATATATGATATGATTTAAATGAACCGAGCTTGTCTGTTCGCTGATAAGAATTGGGTCTCTTCAATTGTTAATGCTATTAATAGATTAAATCCTAAGAGCTTGTTTAGGACTGTCCGTTAATAAGAGAAGCAATCAAAGAGCTTGTTTTGATTGCCGAGAATTCAAGTAGAGATTGGCTATTAGAGCTTGTTAATAGCTATAACCAATTTATTCATAAGCACATGAATTCATCCTTGCATCAAGGATCAATTGTAAGAATCAAAGCTAAACTTATCCCTCCAACCAGAAGTTGCCTACTATCAATTTGATCTTTATTTTATTTTATTTTATTTTCCTTATCTTTATAAAAATCCCCCTACTTCATTTTCATGGAAATAAATTCACCCAATCCCTATGGAGACGACCTTGCTCATCACTATATACAAAAATATTTAATTCGAGCAGGACTTTTATCTTTGGCTGGATTCGACACCCACCAAAATTTTGGTGCCGTTGCCGAGGATTGGTGTTCTAAGTAAGATTTATTTCCTTTTGCTTGGTTGATGCCTCGTTCTTCTCATGTTGGTGAACTCCAATACGATCCTGAGAATGAAAACACAGTTCACCGGTTGAGGAAAGAAGCCAAGCAACGCCGTAACCAATCGGCATCACTCCCATCTCTCGGGGTGAAGTCGACTATAGACCTCGTCGAGTCATCTAACAACTCTGAAGAAGAAGTCATGGCCAACACTGACGAGAGAACTCTTAGAGAGTTAGTTGCACAAGATTTGAATCAACAACCACTCTGCATCGAATATGTAGATCTAATGGTACCTTTTGAATTGAAATCTGGTCTTATCCACTTACTTCTTACTTTCTGTGGACTTTCAGGTGAAGATCCCCACAAACATTTAAAGGAATTTCATGTAGTCTGCTTGAGCATGAAACCTCAAGGTGTTACCGAAGAGCAAATCAAGTTGCATGCCTTTCCTTTCTCATTAGCTGACAAAGCTAAGGATTGGCTTTACTACTTACCATCTGGTTCTATCACTACATGGAACGAGATGAAAATGCAATTTCTTGAAAAGTTCTTCCCTGCCTCACGAGCTGCTAACATCAGGAAGAAAATATGTGGGATAAGACAATTCAGTGGGGAAACCCTCTATGAGTATTGGGAGAAATTTAAAAAACTTTGTGCAATATTTTTATGAAGGATTATCGCCAATGGATAAAAGTATGATCGATGCTGCAAGTGGAGGTGTGTTGGTGAATAAAACTCTTACTCAAGCAAGAGAACTAATCTCAAACATGGCTGCCAATGCACAATAGTTTGGCAATAGACAAGAGTCCATTCCAAGGAGAGTCAATGAGGTAAGCACTCCTTCCATCGATCAAAGGTTAGATACCCTCACCTCTCTTGTGGAAAAATTGGTTGTAGGTCACGTACAACAAGTAAGGACTTGTGGCATTTGTTCCATTATGGGTCATCCAACCGACATGTGCCCTACACTTCAAGATGAACCCTATGAACAAGCCAATGCTGCTGGAGGATTCCCACAAAGGAGATATGATCCCTATTCAAATACTTACAATGCAGGATGGAGGGATCATCCTAATCTTAGCTATGGAGCCAAGCCCTTCGGTTTCCAACCACAACATCAAGCTAGACAACCGGCTCCACAACATACATCTTCCAAACTAGTTATGTCTTTAGATGAAATTGTTAAAGCACTTGCAACTAAAACTCAACAATTTCAACAGGAGAGAAGGACAAGCATCCAAAACCTAGAGAATCAAGTAAGTCAATTGGCAACTACTGTGAGTTGATTGGAATCTCAAGGATTAGGAAAGCTACCCTCACAAACCATAGCCAACCCTAAGCAGAATGCTAGTGTAATCACTCTAAGAAGCGGAAGGGAGCTGAACAGACCTAGCAAGGAAGCACCCAAGAATGCAATTGAAGAAGAAATGGAAGCACCGCCACCCCAAAATCCAAGTAGTAAACATCCCTAAGCCATAGTAACAGCTCCACCTTTACCTAGCCGATTTGCAAAATCCGAGAAGGAGGAATAGGAGAAGGATATTCTCAAGACCTTTTGCAAAGTTGAGATAAATATTCCTCTCCTTGATGCAATCAAGCAAGTACCTTGCTATGCTAAATAACTCAAGGAATTGTGCACTACTAAGAAAAAGCTAAAAGGTGATGAGAAAGTCCATATAAGGGAGAATGTTTCAACAATCCTCCAAAAGAAATTACCCCCTAAATGCAAGGATCCAGGTATGTTTACTATCCCTTGTAAGATAGGGAGTGTTAAGATTGAAAGAGCAATGCTAGATCTAGGAGCTTTGATAAATGTCATGCCCCATTCTATTTACATAACTTTGAACCTTGGGCCATTGAAAGAAATGGGTGTGATTCTATAGTGCACCCCCTGAAACCCATCACATGGGCTTCTATTGGGCCCAACACTTACATTAAGTGGTCCATGGGCCAAGCCACCTTATAAAAACCTAGGGATTGTGGGTAGATGCAAGATTAGCCCATCAGGTATTATCCTCAGTGGCCTTACACTTAACCTCTCAGCCCATAATGATCAAACACTACCCGACAAGAGATGACCTTTTCCTCGGCTACAAAGAACAGTGTTGCACTCTCTGCTTATATGGATCCTGGGAATTAAAACCTTTTGCAAACATTTTAGAAACCATAATATATATACTTTTATATCTCATATAAAATATATTTTGCAAAACAAATATCAACTATTGAAATTGGCTGCCGATAGTCTTGTTTTTCATTAGAGAGAGTGCATCCCCGATCATTATCTTTGTCCGACAAAGGGGATGATCCTGTCACTATGATCACCCACTCAAATGAATTCTCAGACTATCCCAACATACCTAGGTTTTGACCTCCGCTAAGGATCTCACTAATTGGCATATCAAAGACAGCCCAATCCAACGCCTAGTGCAATATTACAATCGAGTCTAGGGGTCAGGTGTAACTTTCTAGTTTTGCCCATTAATCTCCAAGGCCCAAGGCAATACTGGAAATCTGGTCCGGTTCAATGATTTAATTAATCCTACACTACATGTGCCTTGGGTCTCACCCTGGCGGTTGAGACAAGCCACCCCAACCGACTTGGTGGCACATCAATGTCAGCATTATCAGGATAGGTCTCCCCAGACCGACCCACCGGTTGTGAACATTCTAAACTAACACGAGTCTCATTAAGTGTCCAGTTTAAGGGTATAACACAGAAACAAACCACAAGAACATGAATCAAATATGCACTTTATCACTTACAATAAATGTCAAAAGTACATCATTCTGATTGAAGCTAAGAGCATACAAAGACTGTCTAACATATCAACTTTAATATCTATGATGCTATGAGATATCCTAGTGATGTACATTCTATTTTTTCTATAGATACTATTGACTCTTTAGTGCAGCAAACTTTTGAGTTGGATGATGAAGATGCATTGAAGGTGGCACTAAACAACGGTTTTGATTGATTACGAAAAGCAGAAAAGGAGTTTGTGCTGAATCCTGAATTGCAAAATTTGACTTTTGAGCTAGAATCTCTTAAAACTATAATTCGTAACATATCTTTTATTAGTTTACCTCCAGCTCACACAAAACTCCTTCCATCTATTGTGTAGGCACCATAATTGGAGTTGAAATCACTGCCGAAGCATCTGAAGTATATGTTCCTAGGAGAAGGGGAGACACTTCTTGTAATAATCTCCTCCAAACTTGATGCATTAGAAGAGAGAAAGCTGATTCGAGCTCTCAAGGAATGCAAAAAGGCGATTGGATGGACTGTAGCTGATATCAAGGGGATAAGTCCATCCACGTGCATGCACAAAATTCTATTAGAGGACTCTAAACCTGCAGTAGGAGCTCAACGCCGATTAAACCCACCTATGATGGAAGTGGTAATGAAAGAAGTTTTAAAACATCTAGATGCTAGAATAATTTATCCAATTTCGGAAAGTAAGTGAGTAAGTCCAGTACAGGTGGTTCCAAAGAAAACAGGTATAACAGTGGTCGAGAATCAAGACAGTGAATTAGTGCCCACCCGAGTTCAAAATGGGTGGCGGGTTTGTATAGATTACTGGAAGCTAAATTCATTAACTAGAAAAGATCACTTCCTACTCCCTTTTATCAATCAAATGCTTGAAAGATTAGCTGGAAAAACTCACTATTGTTGTCTTGACGGATATTCAGGTTTTCACCAAATCCTAGTTGCGCCAGAAGACCAAGAGAAGACTACCTTCACATGTCCATTTGGTACACTTTGCTTACCGTTGCATGCCATTCGGTCTCTGCAATGCTCCCACTACATTCCAAAGATGTATGGTTAGTATATTTTCAGATTATGTGGACATCATAGAGGTATTTATGGATGATTTCACAATTTATGGTGATTCTTTTGATTCATGTCTATCTAACCTTACAAAAGTACTTAAAAGGTATATAGAAAAGAACCTTGTTTTGAACTATGAAAAATGTCATTTTATGGTTGATCAGGGCATCATTTTGGGGCTTGTAGTCTTTTCTAAGGGATTTGAAGTTGATAAGGCCAAGATTTTATCAAAGTTCCATCAAGGACTTTTCAAAGATAACTCATCCCTCATGCAAATTACTCCAAAAAGATGTGGCGTTTGATTTTGATGAAGCATGCATGGTAGAATTTGATAGGCTCAAGGAGTTGTTGACTACAACCCAAGTTATCCAACCACCAAATTGGAGTCTCCCTTTCGAAGTTATGTGTGATGCAAGCAATTATGCTGTAGGTGCCGTTCTTGGACAAAGAGTTGGGAGAGCAGCTCATGCGATATACTATGCTTCAAGAACTCTTGATAATGCTCAGTGCAATTACTCAACAATGGAAAAAGAACTTTTAGCTATAGTTTTTGCTTTAGAAAAATTTGGTCTGTATTTATTGGGTACTAAAGTAATTGTTTATTTTGACCATGCAACCTAAAGTATATGCTAAGCAAGAAGGAAGCAAAACCAAGGCTCATCCGTTGGATTCTAGTGCTACAAGAATTCAATTTAGAAATCTGCGACAAGAAGGGTGCAGAGAATTTGGTTGCAAATCATCTTAGTAGACTGACCACAAGTGAAGAGGCAACACCTTTGAAAGATGAATTACTAGATGAGCATCTTCTTACAATTCAAGAAGAAACTCCATGGTACGTTGACATTGTTAACTACTTGATTACTAAAACAATACCAGGAGATTTATCAAGAGCCCAAAAGGATAAGGTAAAAAGCAATGCTAAATACTACATTTGGGATGACCCATATTTATGGAAACATTGCTCTGACCAAATTATTCGAAGTGTGTATCTGAAACCGAAATCCCATCCATTCTTTAGTTTTGTCACTCATATGCCTGTGATGGCCATTTCGGTCCAAAAAGAACAGCATGCAAGGTGCTGGAATGTGGATTGTTTTGGCCTACTCTGTTTCGTTATGCATATATGTTCTACAAGGCATGTGAACAATGCCAAAAGATGGGCAATTTAAGTTATAGAAACCAAATTCCGCTTACCCCTATACTTGTATGTGAAATATTTGATGTATAGGGTATAGACTTTATAGGCCCGTTTCCTCCTTCTTTTGGTCATACTTACATTCTACTAGCTGTGGGTTATGTTTCAAAGTGGGTAGAAGCTAAAGCTACCTGGACTGACCATGCTAAAGTTGTTGTAGATTTTGTCAAGTCATATCTTTTCCAGGTTTGGTATGCCAAGAGCAATAATAAGTGACCAAGGCACTCATTTTTGTAACCGGGTGGTAGTGGCTTTATTTAAGAAATACAACATCACCCATCGAATCTCCACTGCGTACCACCCACAAACAAGTGGACAAGCTGAGGTATCCAATAGGGAGATCAAATCCATACTTGAGAAGATAATTAATCCAAATAGAAAGGATTGGAGCTTAAGACTCGATGAAGCATTGTGGGCCTACCGCACGGCTTACAAGACTCCTATAGGTATGTCTCCTTACTGCTTGATATTTGGTAAACCATGTCATCTCCTTGTTGAATTAGAACATAGAGCATACTAAGCGGTTAAGCAATGCAACATGCACATGGATGAGGCGGGAAAACAAAGAAAGTTGTAGTTGCAAGAGCTTGAAGAGATTCACAATGACGCCTATGAGAGATCTCGAATCTACAAGGGAAAGACAAAAGTCTTTCATGACAGAATGATCTCAAGGAAAAATTTCTGAGTTGGTCAGAAAGTTCTTCTTTTCCATTTTAGACTCAAACTTTTTCCTAGTAAGTTGCATTCTCGATGGGTTGGACCCTTTATTGTTACTAATGTCTTACCTTATGGAGCAGTGGAAATTCAAAGTTCAACCACATACAAGATTTTTAAGATAAATGATCACCATTTAAAACCCTTCTATGAAGAATTTCAGGCACACAATGTGGAAGAGGTAGCCCTTGAAAGCCCAAATTAAAGCATGGAATTCTGTCCTCCTCACCCACTCACTAGTCAGGGAAGTCTCCCTTATCTCTATACTTCTGTTCTAGTAAGCTTTCTTTTGATACATTGAGGACAATGCATAGATTAAGTGTGTGTGTGTGGGGGGGGGGGAGGAATATAGGATTTTGATTTTAATTTCAGTTAAAAAAAAAAACTCAACTCTTTTAAAATCAATTGAAACAATATTCTGGGAAAAATCTTGTGAACTTAGTAATGAGATATGATTAGGGAATACACGATTTATCTGAAGCCATCCCCTTTTGAACTAGTCTTAAATTCAGGTTTAAGTAAATAGGGTAAACATTTTTACCATACAATCGGTGTGACTTAGTAGGATGGAGCATAAAATGCACCTACTAGCCAAGCACTTCAAAAGTAGGATGGAGCATAAAATGCACCTACTGCCCAAGTAATCCTAAAGTGAGACGGAGCATAAAATGCACTCACTTTTGTTAAGAAGAGAAGAAAGAGAGAGAAGAAAGAAATAAAAATGTTTTCCCTAGTTTACTACCTGGTTTGTAGTAGTAAAAGAGGGACTGATTGATAGATGAGTTGAGTATAAGTTGGTCATGTTGATTTAACGGTTCGCAATAGTTAACCTAGAATATTTGTGAAAAAAGATGAAGGAAAGTTGAGTTCAAAGTTTGGTATGATAATTTGCTTGTTATTGCTTAAATTTTGTCTTGCCCGAGGACGAGCAAGGTCTAAGTGTGGGGGGATTTGATAGTGTAAGTAATTTCCATTTTTATTTGTATTTTTTCTTATTTAATTAGTAAGTTAATTAATTAATATTATTGTGTTTTAATTAGAAAATCATGATTTGGGAAAGAAGGATGAAAGGAGCTTGCAGCGTAGCCCCAACACGTTGGGAGAAGACCTGCATGATTTTATCATGCAAGAAGTGGACCCACTCCATCAATCCTAGTAGGATTTGGTTGAGTTGGAGGCATGAATCACCAAAGAGTTTTAATAGAGTTTGCTTCTTGTTGTAATTCTGATAACTATAAATATAACCCTAACAAGTGCACTAGTTATCAGGTAGTATAAAAATATCGTTCCCACGAGGATTTAACAAAATAAGTATTAGAACTACAACCTTCCTTAATTATTTGGACAATTGGATTTCAGATTTAAAAAAAAACTAATGAAAAGCAAAAAAAGAAAACAAGAGCAGAAGTAACCAATGCTGAAGTATGTAACAATTGATTGAATTTGCTAGGACTTTTGGTCCACCTAATCAATCCCTTGAATATTAATGTTTGAGATTAACCAAGACAATTTGTCATTCCCATAAGTTGAAGTCTTTCTAATTTTATTTAATATTCTCTCTCAAGATATACTAAAACTACTTCTATCAGGTAACCCTTCGATCCCTCGACTAGAATTCTCAAGGTAGAAGTGCACTAAGTTCAAGGAAAAAATATTACCTTCAGATGAATCATGTGTATATACCCCTATATACCATTCAATTCACACCATGAATTATGTGGTCTGCTATGTGAATTTCTTTCTTGATTCATTCACATAAACCTAATCAATTAAGAGATGGTCACTCCTAATAGCATTAAGCAAGATAACTCATAGACTATATGGAAATCACGATCTTGGATAAATCAAAATAAAAAGGTATTCACTGTTATGATTAGGCTTTCCATAGTCCTAGCTACAAATAAATTAGTTCATACTAGAGGAAATAAAATAAACAAGAGGAAAGAAAGAACTCATGGTGTCGTCCTTAGAGCTGAGGTCTCCTCTTCTCCTTGTCGCCACCTTCTTCTTGCAGTCTTCTTGCTTTCTTGACTGATTGCTTTTCTACTTCTTGACACCTAAAGTTGGTCTGCCCCCCCTTTATATAGCTTTAGGAGGAGGGGCTCTCTCCAACTCCTCTTAGGAGATTATCCTCAAAATTAGAAAGTCCTAATCTAATCCTATTCTTATCTCTTTATCTAGTGAACTCAATCTCTTTATCTTTCTAGGATTACATCACAAATTTAAATCTGATAGGACTTTTCTTAGTTTCTTGTTCTTGCATTCTTATTAGGCTGCCTCTGCGAATTGGGCTGCTACAAGGCTTTTCTACAAGTTGGGCTTCAGCTACGAATTGGGCCTTCCTATGAATTTTCCCCGACTTCGGGCCCAAATTTGACTTCGATGCACGCCGAATCTACGAAATCCCAAAATGTGAAATTGTAGATTTTTCTCTTACCATTCCAATGAGTTTTGAATCAGCCCAATTGGATCTCGGATACGAGAGTTAGGCACAGATTACTGAACAGTGCCGAAACAGTGAAAAATCATCCGATTTGCCTTGCTTTTTCTCCTGATGCCTTCTTTCATGCCTTCTTTCAAATCCCCCCACACTTAAACTTTGCCCGTCCTCAGGCAAGACAAAACTCAAACAAAATTAAAATAGGAAGAAGCTGACTAAAAAATTTTTTTGGATCTTTCTCAACAGGCTATTTGTCATCTCGCATGCCTTGGTCCAGGTTTAATGATCCTTCCATTCGTCCACTTTTTTTTCCACTTTAACTTGTCAAAGAATAATTCCAAATCGCCAATCCTCATGATCCCAAGCGAAATCGACAATCAAGGGGAACAAGCATCTCTTCGCATGAACAATTTAGGACTAGAGTAAGCCCTCCTAGTTTTCACAATCACATGCAACAAGATTCAAAAATACCCTTTCACGATTTTTCAGGTCGAAACAAGGAATGTTATTACCATAAGCTTGCTTATGTATCACATCTCCACCACTTAGCATGAGTTCAATGCATCAAAAGGTGAAATAGGGTTTGAGATCTAGGGATGAGTGCATTTTATGCTCCATCTCACTATTTCCTTATGCTTTTAGTGTGAGTGCATTTTATGCTCCATCTCACATTAATCAGAATTTTTTTTTGGAAATCACGTTCTAATCCATGAACTCATGCTCGTGGTCTCAACATGCCTAACAAAACAAGTTCTAGAATAGTCAAATCATGTTTGTCCGTCAAAAATCAAATGCTCTTTGGGGTCAAATCTGTATTGCATCTTGCCCGTTGATCATTCCCACTACTGAGATGCCTTCCATAGCCAAAATTTCAGCTAGATTTGCTTGCATCCTTTCTTGTCTATCCCACCTAAGCACATGATTTGCAATCGTTCAAAAACAAGTCTCTAGGGAGCAAAAATTTCAAAAGGAAAGGTTAAAAAGTGATGATCGAAGCATGCTAGAGTTAACCAAAATATTATCAAATCCCTTAATCCCCCCACACTTAAGGTACACATTGTCCTCAATGTATATGACTTTATGTAAAAGAGAAAGATTTAAGGGGACTTCCCTGAACGCCTTGTTGAGATTTTGTAGATGTGAGATCGGCTGCTATATACGATTAAGAAAAAAAACACACTCATAAGTAACAAAAAACGAAAACAAACAAACTAAACTCAATGGATTGCCTCCCACGAGTGCTCCCTTTTAAGTCGTGAGCTTGACTTTCTCCTTCCTTTTATGGCTATTTCAAGGAGAGAACGGACTCATGGTAAATGGATTGTTCTCCTTCGATATAGTTCTTTAAACGCTGTCCATTTACCTTGAATGTGCTTCCATCATCATTATGCAGTTCAATCGCTCCATGAGGGAATACCTTAGCCACTTCAAAGGGTCTACTCCACCTAGATTTTAACTTCCCAAGAAATAGTTTGAGATGAGAATTAAAGAGCAAAACCTTCTCTCCTTCCTTAAATTCCTTCCCTGCAATACGGGAGTCATGCCATGCTTTGGTTTTTTCTTTGTAAGTCTGGGCATTCTCATATGCTTGATTCCTCCATTCTTCTAATTCGTTGAGTTGAAGTTTCCTTGCATCACCTACATTGCTCAAATCAAAATTCAAAAATTTGGTAGCCCAATAAGCTTTATGTTCCAACTCAACGGGTAGATGGCATGCCTTGCCGAAAACTAATTGGTAAGGAGACATACCAATTGGGGTTTTGAATGCAGTATGGTAAGCCCAAAGTGCATCATCTAATTTCAAGGACCAATCTCTCCTAGATGTGGTGACCATCTTTTCTAAAATCTGCTTTAATTCCCTATTAGAGACTTCTACTTGGCCGCTAGTTTGAGGGTGGTAAGGGGATGCAATTCTATGTGTAACACCATATTTGTTTAACAATTGTTCGAATTGTTTATTGCAGAAGTGCTTCCCCCCATCACTTATGATGGCTCGAAGTGTTCCAAAATGAGTGAATACGAATTTTTGTTTATAAATTTAATGACAACCCAAGCATCATTAGTAGGGTATGCACATGCTTCCACCCATTTGCTCACATAATCCATAGCCACAAGTATGTATGAGTTATTAACAGATTTTGGAAAGGGTCCCATGAAATCGATGCCTCATACATCAAATATTTCGTAGACAAGAATATTGTTCAAGGGCATCTTGTTCTGTCGGGAGATATTACCTATCATTTGGCAATGATCGCAAGCCCTTACATATCTGAAGACATCCTTGAAGAGTGATGGCCAATAAAAACTGCTTTGGAGGATCTTTGAAGCGGTTCTTGATGCTCTATGGTGATCTCCTGCTTCTTTGTCATGGCAGAATTTTATAACACTTCGCACTTCCTCCTCAGGAATACAACTCCTTATCAAACCGTCCCTTCATATTTTGTATAAGTAAGTTTCGTCCCATAAGTAATGCTTCACATCTTAGAAAAATTTCTTTCTCTGCTGATATGTCAAGTGAAGTGGCACAACATTCCCTGTCAAGAAATTAGCCAAATCAGCAAACCAAGGTTCCTTATTACTGTTAATCGCATACAGTTGCTCATCTGGGAATTCATCATGCAGTGCTGAATTACTAATATTTTCAACATAGTTTTCATCCAACCTTGATAGATGATCAGCTACTATATTTTCACTACCCTTCTTGTCCTTAATTTCTAAATCAAATTCTTGCAACAACAAGATCCATCGTAGCAACCTAGGCTTTGCATCTTTTTGGGCAAGTAGATATCTCAAGACGGCATGGTCGGTGAATACGATGACTTTAGATAAGAGCAAATAAGATCTGAAATTTTCAATAGCAAATGCTACTGCAAGTAATTCCTTTTCGGTCGTAGAATAGTTTTTTTGTGCTTCATTCATGGTCCTACTTGCATAGTAAATGGTATGAAATTTTTTATCTTTTCTTTGCCCTAAAATTGCGCCCAAGGTATCATTACTTGCATCATGCACAATTTTGAAGGGTAGTTCCCATATAGGGGATGATACAATAGGGGCTTGAACCAATTTCTCCTTAAGAGTGTTGAATACATGCAAACAATTATCGTCGAATTCAAAAGGTACATCTTTAACTAGCAGATTTGTTAAGGGTCTGGAAATTTTAGAAAAATCTTTAATGAATCGCCTATAAAAACCTGCATGCCCGAGAAAACCCCTAACATCCTTAAATGATTGAGGTGGAGGAGGCTTCTCAATTAGTTCTACCTTAGCTTTATCCACTTCGATGCCCTTGGAGGATACTTTATGTCCTAGAACTATTCCTTCCCTAACCATGAAATTACATTTTTCCTAGTTTAAAACAATGTTAGATTCCTCACACCTTTGAAGTACATTTTCTAAATTATGCAAGCATTCATTGAATTATGATCCATAAATGGAGAAATCATCCATGAAGACTTCCATGAAGTCATCAATGAAATCACCAAATAAGGACATCATACAATGCTGGAAAGTAGCAGGTGCATTGCATAGTTCAAATGGCATTCTCCTAAATGCAAAAGTTCCATATGGGCACGTAAAAGTGGTCTTCTCCTGATCTTCAAGTGCAATGGGTACTTGAAGATACCCTGAATAGCCATCTAGGAAACAATAATATTCGTGCCCTACAAGTCTCCCTATCATTTGATCAATAAATGGCAAAGGGAAGTGATCTTTCCTAGTGGCCTCATTCAACTTCCGATAGTCAATACACACCCTCCAGCCAGTTATTGTTCTTGTGGGAGTCAATTCATTATTTTCATTTAGAACTATAGTGGTCCCCCCTTTCTTTGGTACAACTTGAACATGACTTACCCATGATGAATCAGAAATCGGGTAGATAATACCTGCTTCGAGCCATTTCAGAATTTCTGTCTTCACTACCTATTGCATTTTAGGATTCATCCTCCTCTGTGGTCGTGCCTTGGGATTGCAGCCTTCCTCCATCAAAATCTTGTGCATGCATACCAAAGGGTTGATCCCTTTCAAGTCGGCAATGCTCCATCTGATGGCCAATATATGCTGTTTGAGCACTCTCATCAGTTTCTCCTCCCGGAGACCTATCAAATCAGCAGAGATAATCATGGGTAAGGTGGAATTTTCCCCCAAAAATATATTTAAAATGAGAAGATAAGGGTTTATGTTCCAAAGCTGGAGGAGCTTTGATGGAAGGTAACTATTGTTTAGTGAAGGTCGACCTGTCTAGTGGTAGAAATTTTCCTTGTCTTGGCTTGCACTCTACCTGGTCGGCCTCTAAATAGTTCATCGCCTCCTTTACCTCTTCTTCCATGACCTGCATGTTTTTACATGAATTAATAATGCAACTTTCAAATGGGTCATCTGACTTTGATTTGTTAATTTCGGCTATCCACACATCAATACAGTCGATTGCATATATCTCATGTTCACCTATTTTGGGATACTTCATGGTTTGAAATACATTAAATACCACTTCTTCACCATTGATCATAAGAGTAAGTAGACCCTTTTTTACATCAATTAAAGCATTACTAGTGGCAAGAAAGGGTCTCCCTAGAATCAATGACATCATCCTATCCTCCTCCATATCCAACATAATGAAATCAGCAGGGATGATGAAATTCCCTACCTTAACTAAGACATCCTCCACTATTGAAGGGATGAGAGATCCATCCCATAGACGCTCAAAGATTGCGGAATAAGGGGGCGAATTTCAAAAATTTTTCTCTCCCTTCAACTGGGAATCACATTCCCTATTTAGAAAATCATATTTTTAAGGATCATTCTTGAACCTTAAACTGAACCAGATCTGAACCAAAAGGAATATGAGAGAATTATACCTGATACGGAGAAGTAATATCTCCCAATGAAGGTGTTCACGCCCAAGGAAGGATCCAAAGACTGCTCCCACTAAAGATGATGAAATACACGTGTTGATTTCGTGTCCTAACACGTAACCGTTTCTCGACCTCTTGTCTAAGCTCTTGTCTAAGCTCTTTGAACATTTCAAAGGATTTAGACTTGTGTCTCATTAGGTACACGTAACCGTATTGTGAAAAATCATCTGTGAAGGTGATGAAATACACGTGTTGATTTCGTGTCCTAACACTCAGGGGACCACATACATCAGTATGTATTAGGTCAAGTGTGCCCGTACATCTTTCAGGCTTACCGTTAAATGGTCATTTCGTCATCTTGCCTTGTAGGCAAGGCTCACAAGTGGGAAGATCTTCTACAGTTAGAAAATCCAAAGGACCATCCTTTACCAACCTTGTGATTCGGTCAACACCGATGTGGCCAAGTCGATAATGCCATAGACACGTGGGGTTAACTGTATCATGGGCTCTCTTCTTGGGGATTTCAGCTGACGTAGTTTCAGTTATGTTAGTTTCTAGAGAAGGATATAGAACATAGAGACTGTTCTCCAGTTCCCCGTATGCGATGAATCTGTTATTTCTTTTAATAGTAATCGTATTACTAAAGAAGACAGAATAACCATCTGCACACAGTTTTGAGACAGAAATCAAAATTCTCCTTAAATTTTGCACATAAAGACAGTCTTTGAGTACAATTGTTCCTTCTCTAAAAATTAACTCCACGGTTCCAATGGCCGCGGCTGCAACAATTGCAGTAGTCCCCAAGTAGAGTGTGACTTCTCCTTCACTCAGCCTTCTGCTAACCTTGAACCCCTACAGTGAGCTACAAGCATGAGTTGAAGCCCCGGAGTCAATACAGCAGGACGCAGAAGCTACCAACAAATTGGTTTCTATAACACAAGTTTCAAAGTTACCTTTCTTGGATTCCAGGTAGGCAGGACAGTTCCTTTTCCAGTGGCCGGTCTTCTTGTAGAAGTGACAGGCATCCGATGCTTTGTCTTTCCTCTGCTTCTTGCTCTTAGTGGCTTTCTTTTGAGGCTTCTTTGCCTTCCTCTTTCTCTTGCCTATCTTGCCAGCTTCAACAAGCATGGCTACAGGCTCATCCTTTCTAATCAGTTCTTCAGCTCTTTGCAACATATTGCTAAGCTCTTGTAAGCTGACATTCAACTTGTTCATGTTATAGTTCATGATGAATGGATTAAAGGAAGGAGGCAATGAGTTAAGGATAGCATCTATCTGGGTTGCAAGGTCCAGCCCGAATCCAAGAGCCTCCAGTTTGTTGATGTATCCCATCATCCGAAGACAATGGTCGTGAACTTGTTGACCCTTGGACATTTGTGCGGTCATGAACTATTTCAAGACCTTTTGTTGAGTAGAACGATTCTGCTCTTCATACATTGTCTTGAGACTATCCAATATGTCTTTGGCAAGTTCGATCTGATCGAGCTGCCTCTATATCGGGTTGTCCAAGGAGGCAATGGTGTAACACCGGGCAAGGGAGTTTTTCTCCTCCCATTCTTGATAGTCTCGCCTTCGGGCCTCAGAAGCCCTATCACCCGGACGCTCCGGGGCAGGATTCTTTGCCACTTTGTCCAACTTTTCAGAAGCTAGGACCAGCATAAGGTTTCTATATCAGTCAGCATAGTTTGGGCCCTTCAACTTGTTGTCATCAAGCAGTTTTGCAAAAGATCCATTTGCCATTTTCTAATAAAAGAGCAAACATCAGTCCACAACCTAATTTGATTCATGTTCATTTCATAGATATGGATTTTAATCTACGATCCATTTCCATTTATTCGTCTCTGAGATTTCCCTCATTTCTCAGTGACGGAGACTACGGGTTGTCTCTGAAAATGTGGGAAATCACATAGGGTGCATGGAGCCAACTGTTTCAGCTACATAACCCCACCACCTTTCTGTGAAGGATCATATCCACTCTTCATATGAGTTTTCCCTTTGGCCTCTGTCAGACAAGGTTCAGAGCCATTTTCAGGTAAACCTTTCTGTCCAGTGAGTGCTTACCCATCATATTCGTGAATGCCAAGGTACCGTGAGAGAGTTCCCATTTTCTGGTGAAGCCCCTCCCACATCGGTCTATGACGCCCCTATCATCTTATGAAACACTCAGACAAGCCCAACAGCAAATGGATAGCCCATTTTCTGGTGCGTTTCCTCATTACTGAAGGACCCATCTTCATGCTAATGATGGAAGGCCTTGAGAGAGTTCATCATATGAATCTCCCTATCACATGCACTCATATTAGCTGGAGGGAAGTCATCCAATGACCCAAAGGTACACCATGGCAATGATGTGCATTCAGCCATGGTGTGCGCAAGAGCCACTGTCGAATGAGCATGGGCCAAGTACTTATGGCCCATGTACGCAGCACATCACACATCCATACATCACATGCAGGGGTAAATTGATCCAATCAATTAATTATCTGTAAGGCCCGTTGGAAGCCCGTTAAAATTCTATAATATTAACCATTAATATTATCTAGGTATATGGGCTGAATTAGGGTTACCCAGTTCAGCCCATATAGCTTTATCCTTTAAAATGGGCTTTTGCAGTTTTAACTATTTAAAATTGGGCCTTTACAGGCTGGGCTGAATTAACCATTTAATTAAATATCAATCCTTAGGCCCATTAGTGGGAAATTAGGGCTGACTTTCAGCCTTGATTAAACCCTTGAATTGGTCCAGACAGTTTGAACCAATCTCGGTTCGAATGGGTCTAGGGTTTGATTTTTAATTAAATCCTTAATTCAAGAAAATAATTTGAAATTAAATACTGATAAAAGGAAAAACAAGAATCACTCAATTAGGGTTGTTCGCACAATCCTTCCTGCAAAACAGAGGTTAGATCACAGAATGTAGTTTCACAAATTGCAAATCGCAGATAGCGTTTGATGTGTGGCTCATTGTGACACTAGCAAGTGCACTAGCCGTTCAAGTAATAAAGTAGTGAGTGAAGTATCGTTCCCACGAGGATTTAGGAAACAATTACCAATACTAAATTGAGCACTTCTTATCTGATCAACAAATAAATCAAAACTCTAATGAAAGCTAAGAAATCCTAAATTAAAATCTATCTAAATCATTGGCCCAATTGCCTTCAAATCAAGTTAGAAGAGTAAGCAGTAAATGTCAATCTCAGAATTCAGCAATCTATCAATTTGGATCATTCGAATAAATCATGATTGAGCCTTGGTTTGGTGAAACCCCAAGGTCATGAACAACCTCTCTCAAGCGCATGTTCATCCTATGCATGAGTGACGGTTCTTCTATCTCTAGCAAGAATCTAATCCCCATGCATGCATTTCTTCAAACACTTCTAAGGCATCAATTCAAATCTGAATTGATCACCAACTGAATTGTGCAAGTTATCTCTAACCTTGCACTCAATTCAGTTCTTGAATAGTAGATCTGAATTCCTAGAGTCTCTCTCAAGCACTCTAGAAATTCCAAGCTGTAGATTAATTCGGCCAATCTGAATATTTCAGATCTGAATTCTCTTTCAAGCAATTCAGATCTTGCAATCTCAGATCTGAGAATTCAGATCTGAGTTTTGAAGGTTAGTTGGCCGAATTACTCTACAATAACACCCTTATTCAAGAAACTTCAAGTACAATTCATGACCATTTGAATGAATAAAAAAGAATTAGATTGCTGAACTGAAATTTTACAAGCTGAAATACATCAAGGAAGAATGGAAACAAGGAGAAAGAAGAAAGAAAATATAACAAAGAAACTGAATTCAAATCAAAAGAGAATGAAACTACAAATGATTTATTACAAAAGATCTTTGAATCACAAACCCTCAATTCGAACTCACCTTCTCTTCTAGCTTGCTTGTCTTGAACTTCCTTCAGCCCTTCTTCTTCTTCTTCCTTGCGCCTAGCCTTCTTCTCTTCTCTTCTCTCAAGGTGGCCGAACCTCTAAGAGTGGGAGAGCCTTCCTCTCAAGCAATTAAACAACTCTCTCCCCTCCTAGAGACCTCCTTATATAGTTTTTCAAGGGGGCTCTTGCCCCTTCTTGAAGTCTCTAGAATTGGGTGTATTACACCCCTCATGAACCTTCTAGAGTGCTCCCTCCTTCTCTTCAAGAAACATCTAGGAGTTGCCGCCCCTAGCTCCCTTTGGGCTGCTATTTGGGCTGCAACTTAGCTTGCTTTTGAGCTCATGTGGGCTACACTCTAGGCTGTTATTTGGGCTAAAAATGGGCTGGGCCAAAATTTCCTTCTTGCTAGGCTTCTTCCCTTGGGTTTTCCAAAGAGTTAGCTTGCACTACTTGGGCCGAATGAAACTCCCTTGCTCTCATGGCTGGGCCGGGCTGAACTTGATAAATTTTGGGCTTTCTTTTCTTGCTTTTGCCTTCTTTTTGTTGATTTGGCTCCCCCTGAAATCTTTCTTGCAATCAAGCTAAAATAGGGCAAAATCTAATTAAACCAACATAAAATTTCATGCAAAAACCTCATAAAATATAGATAAATTGTAGGTTCATCAGCGTTTCTCTCATCTGCAAAATCTCCTTTTCTGCGTCGCCATCTTCGATCCAAAATAAAAATAAATAGAAATCCTATTTCTATTAATAATTACATCAGATCGAATACCTATACATTGAGTCTAGAAAATAAAAAAAAATTATTTACAGACCCAAAAATAATTCAAGAACTGCAAAATCGCAGGTTCCCTGCGCAAACCAAGAATTCGATCTCCTCTTGTACGAACAACCCATAAATCAACAAAATTAAAAAAAAAAATTCTAAATAATAATCATATTTATTTAAAATTAATTTCATATTATTTGCCCATCTGTTTTGGGAACAAATTTCCCAAAAAACCAAATCTCCGCAAATTGGGTAGAACGCCTTCTCCCTAATTGCGCAGGTTCAGATCTGAAACAGAATGGTTCAAGATTTGAACCATGGCTCTGATACCACTGAAGGGATGAGAGATCCATCCCATGGACGCCCAAAGATTATGGAATAAGGGGGCGAATTTCAAAAATTTTTCTCTCCCTTCAATTGGGAATCACATTCCCTATTTAGAAAATCATATATTCAATGATCATTCTTGAACCTTAAACTGAACCAGATCTGAACCAAAAGGAATAGGAGAGAATTATACCTGATACGGAGAAGTAATATCTCCCAACGAAGGTGTTCACGCCCAAGGAAGGATCCAAAGACTGCTCCCATTGAAGATGGCGCAGTGCAGGATGGAGCAGAATCAGCAGTGTTCTTCCCCAAGAACTCTATCCTTCGCAAGAATCAGTAGAATGGTACATGAGCACAACTTCCTTTTCAATCCTTTCTCAAAGAACTGATGTCAAGATCAAATCTTGACTTCTCCCACAACTGGAGATCAAACTAGCAAACAAGGCGGCAAGAACAGGGAGGCGGCAAGAGAGTATTCGCAGGGTGCAGAATTCTCTCTTCTTGATTTCAGCACTAAAGAGGATCTGATGTATCTCTTCTAAAGGCTGCCGCCCCCTCCTTCTTTTTGTTAACTTAAAAGATCAGCTCCCAATCCCATTAGGAGCTGCTTATCCAAATCATATTTGGATCAGCCTTCTCTTCTAGTGATAAGGATAAACCCTTATCTTATCTGCAGATTAGATTAGCTTTCTCCTAATCCCATTAGGAGGTTTCTAGATCTGAATCACATTCAGATCTAGACTCTCTGAGTGGATAGGATTAAGACCATATCCTATCTGCTAATCCATCTCAGAATTCGCCCCTTTAATTAACTAAATAAATAGCCCAGTTCGAAATGGGCTTTAGGCCCATTAAGCTTATGTGCTCACTTAACCTTCCTAACTGCTGTCTAGTTGGGCTTCCTTGTATGGCGTGGGACCCAAGCATTGATCTACACATCAGCCACATGGGTTCGGCCCAGCCTTTGTTACAAGGCCTGGTCGAATACATTGTTAAAGACAGTGCACCCCCTTAAACCCATCGAATGGACTCTATGGGCCCAACACTTACCCTAAGTGGTCCCTGGGCCAAGCCACCTTGTAACACCTAGGGACTGTGGGCAGATGCAAGATTAGCCCATCAGGTATTATCCTCAATGGTCTTACACTTAACCTCTCAGCCCTTAATGATCATACACTGCCCAACAAGAGATGACCTCTCCCTCGGCTGCAAGGAACAGTGTTGCACTCTCCACTTATATGGATCCTGGGAATTAAAACCTTTTTGCAAACATTTTAGAAACCATAATATATATACTTTTATATCTCATATAAAATATACTTTGCAAAACAAATCTCAACGGTTGAAATCAGCTATCGGCAGTCTTGGTTTCCAATAGTGAGAGTGCATCCCCGATCATTACCTTTGTCTGACAAAGGGGCTGATCATGTCACTATGATCACCCACTCAGATGAATTCTCGGATTGTCCCAACATACCCAGGTTTTGACCCCCGCTAAGGATCTCACTGATTGGTACATCAAAGACAGCCCGATTCGACACCTAGTGCAGTATCATAATCGAATCTAGGGGTCGGGTGTAACTTTCCAGTTTTTCCCATCAATCTCTAAGGTCCAGGGCAATACTGGAAATCTGGTCCAGTTCAAAGATTCAATTAATCCCACACTGTATGTGCCTAGGGTCTCACCCCGGTAGCTGAGACAAGCCACCCCAACCGACTTGGTGGCACCACAGTGTCAGCTTTGTCAGGATAGGTCTCCCCAGACCGACCCACTGGCTGTGAACATTCTAAATTAACACGGGTCTCAATAAGTGTCAGCCTAGTCGTCCCTCTTTTCTTTCCGACAACAGGTTCACAATCTGCCCCATTTGAACTTCTAAGTTCTTGATTGATGCTTCTTGACTTAAAATTCTCTTATCATGTTCCTGGAATTTTGCTTCAATAGCATTGATGAACTTAGAAATCATCTCTTCCAAATTACTCTTTTTTTCTTGTGGGGGCGGTTGTTGTTGGAATCCCATGGGTGCCTTTTGCTGGTTGCTGTTCCATGAAAAATTTGGATGGCTCCTCCACCCTGGGTTGTATGTGTTTGAGTAGGGGTTGAAATTCGGCCTACCAGTATGAGAGATAAAATTAGCATTCTCATGTGAAGCAAAAGGACTACCTAATGGACAATCAGAATTAGTATGTCCTATTTGACCACAAAAATCACATGGGATGCTAGATGATGTATTTATTGCTGCAACATTAAGACTATCTAATTTTTTATTCAGACTAGCAAGTTGAGCAGATAAAGCAGCAAAGGAATTGATATGCTGTACTCCCCTATGATCAGTTCGATCATTATTCTATTGGTAGCTGTTAGACACCATCTCCTCCACTAGGTCATAGACTTCCTCTGGTGTTTTCCTCATGATCGTGCCCCCTACAGCTGCATCAATAATAGATCGATTAGAGGGAGTAATACCATTATAAAAGGTTTGAATTTGATGCCAAGTTGGTATCCCATGGTGAGGACACTTCCTCAGCATCTCCTTGAATCGTTCCCATGCTTTATACAAAGATTCCCTCTCAAAATGAGCAAAAGTAGTGATATCATTTATTAATTTTGCTGTTCTAGAGGGTGGAAAATACTTAACTAGGAATTTTTGGGTTAAATCATTCCAAAGTGGTGATACTTCCTGTAGGGAGTGAGTTAAGCCAATCTTTAGCTCTATCACGTAATGAAAATGGAAATAACCTAAGCTTAATAGCATAATCACTAACTCCATTATGTTTAAATATATTGCATATTTCCAGGAAGTTAACAATGTGTGTGTTAGGGTCATCACTTGGCAACCCACTAAATTGAATACTTGTCTGAATCATTTGAATGATTGCAGGCTTGATTTTGAAATTGTTTGCCTGAATTGTGGGCTTCCAAATGCTGGAAGTAGCCCCATCAATTGTTGGACAGACGGAGTCCAAGAGGGTGGGATTTGCTTCTACCATCTCTTCCTCAACTTCTACTACTGGTTTGCCAATTTCAACCTCCTCTCTTGCTTTACCTCTGTTGGCCTTTTGTAATAAGCGAAGGGTCCTTTCAATTTCAAGATCGAATTCTGCTAGTCCCTCTCTTCTAGTGCGTGTCATGCACTAGTAAATCTGAACAAAGCAAGAATTCAAATAAATAAAAAAAATTAAACAAAACAGAAATAAAAATCCAAATTAATCAAGGTTAACAAGTTATAATATTATTTTAGGATTAAATCCCTGACAATGGTGCCAAAAACTTGATAGCTATAAATATAACCCTAGCAAGAGCACTAGTTATCAGGTAGTATAAAAATATCATTCCCATGAGGATTTAACAAAATAAGTATTAGAACTACAACCTTCCTTAATTATTTGAAGATAAAAACTAATGAAAAGCAAAAAAAGAAAACAAGAGCAGAAGTAACCAATGCTGAAGTATGCAACGATTGATTGAATTCACTAGGACTTTTGGTCCACCTAATCAATCCCTTGAATATTAATGTATGGGATTATCCAAGATAATTTGTCATTCCCATAAGCTGAAGTTTTTCCAATTTTATTTAATATTCTTTCTCGAGATATACTAAAACTACTTCTATCAGGTAACCCTTCGATCTCTCGACTAGAGTTCTCAAGGTAGAAGTGCACAAAGTTCAAGGAAAAACTATTAAATTCAGATGAATCATGTGTATATACCCCTATATACCATTCAATTCACACCATGAATTATGTGGTCTACTATGTGAATTCCTCTTTCGATTCATTCACATAAACCTAATCAATTAAGAGATGGTCACTCCTAATAGCATTAAGCAAGATAACTCATTGACTATATGGAAATCACGATCTTGGATAAATCAGAATAAAAAGGTATTCATTGTTATGATCAGGCTTTCCATAGTCCTAGCTACAAATAAATCAGTTCATACTAGAGGAAATAAAATAAACAAGAGGAAAGAAAGAACTCATGGTGTCGTCCTTAGAGTTGAGGTCTCCTCTTCTCCTTGCCGCCACCTTCTTCTTGCAGTCTTCTTCCTTTCTTGACTGATTGCTCCTCTGCTTCTTGATGCCTAAAGCTGGTATGCCCCCCCTTTATATAGCTTTAGGAGGAGGGGCTCTCTCCAACTCCTCTTAGGAGATTATCCTCAAAATTAGAAAGTCCTAATCTAATCCTATTCTTATCTCTTTATCTAGTGAACTCAATCTCTTTATCTTTCTAGGATTACATCACAAATTTAAATCTGATAGGACTCTTCTCAGTTTGTTGTTATTGCATTCGTATTAGGCTGACTCTGTGAATTGGGCTACTGCAAGGCTTTTCTACAAGTTGGGCTTCAGCTACGAATTGGGCCTTCCTATGAATTTTCCCCGACTTCAGGCCCAGATTTGACTTCGATGCACGCTGAATCTGTGAAAGCCCAAAACGTGAAAGTTGTATATTCTTCTCTTATCATTCCAGTGAGTCTTGAATCAGCCCAATTGGATCTTGGATACGAGAGTTAGGCATAGATTACTAAACGGTGCCGAAACTGTGAAAAATCATCCGATTTGCCTTGCTTTTTCTCCTGATGCCTTATTTCATGCCCTGCACCGGAATACAAGAAGTATGAGTCCAATTAAGTACTAATTCAGTATAAAAGACAAAATATTTGGGGATAAAAATATGATAAATTTTATTCTCATCAAATTTTAAAAAGAAACAAGAGTTAGAGTCCATTTTAGTTAGAACTCCTATTTAGAGATAAGAATATATTATATCTGTAATAAGCATTATCCCATTAGGAAATTGGACTTCTAACTAAGAAAGAACTCCTAAAAAGTGTTGGAAACAGGCCCCCCTAAGGCTATATAAAGGGGAGTAGACTAGCAATTAGGGAATCATCGAATGAAGTAATCAATCAGAGAAGGAGGAAAGGAAGAAAGAAACATACGCCCTCTTCATCTGGAAGCTGTGATCTCTCCATGAGGAGCAATTAAGTTTTTATTTTTTGGTTGAAGATTAAGCAGGTTTGGTTCTACAAACAATTGTGAGATCTAATTAATTTTATTTTAGTTCATTGTTTATGAGTATTTATATATTTTCTATGATTTCCTGTAAGGATTATTTTTATTGATTGAGCAACAGGATCCATTGCTCATACAATGAAAATAATCTATTGCCAATTAGATCACCAATTTCATACATGATTGTTAGATTTAATCCTTGTGGCAACTAACATAAATCGATTATGGACAAGTTTTTGATTTATGTTATGAGAATATATGATCTAATTTAAACGAACCAAGCTTGTGTGTTCGTTGATTAGAATTGGGTCTCTCCAATTCTTAATGCTATTAATAGATTAAATCCTAAGAGTTTGTTTAGTCCGTTAATAAGAGAAGCAATCAAAGAGCTTGTTTTGATTACCGAGAATTCAAGTAGAGATTGGCTATTAGAGCTTGTTAATAGTTATAACCAATTTATTCATAAGCACATGAATTCATCCTTGCATCAATTTGTAAGAATCAAAGCTGAACTTATCCCTTCAACCAGAAGTTGCCTCCTATTGATTTAATCTTTATTTTATTTTATTTTATTTTCCTTATTTTTATAACAATCCCCCTACTTTGTTTTCTTGGAAGATGACCTTGCTCATCACTATATACAAAAATATTTAATTCGATAAGGACTTTTGAAGACAATGGTCGTGAACTTGTTGGCCGTTGGACATTTGTGCGGTCATAAACTATTTCAAGACTTTTTGTCGAGTAGAGCGATTCTGCTCTTCATACATCATTTTGAGACTGTCCAATATGTCCTTGGCAAGTTCGATCTGATCGAACTGCCTCTGTATTGGGTTGTCCAAGGAGGCAATGATGTAACACTAGGCTAGGGAGTTTTTCTCCTCCCATTCCTGATATTCTCTCCTTCGGGCCTCAGAAGCCCTGTCACTCGGACGCTCCGGGACAGAATTCTTTACCACTTTGTCCAGCTTTTCAGAAGCTAGGACCTGCATAAGTTTCCTGTACTAGTCGGCATAGTTTGAGCCCTTAAGCTTGTTGTCGTCAAGAAGCTTTGCAAATGATCCATTTGCCATTTTCTGATAAAAGAGCTAACATCAGTCCAAAGCCTAACTTGATTAATGTTCATTTCATAGATATGGATTTTAATCTACGATCCATTTCCATTTTTGCAAATGATCCATATGCCAACTGTTTCAGCTGCATAACCACACCACCTTTTTGTGAAGGATCATATCCACTCATTATATGAGTTTTCCCTTTGGCCTCTGTCAAACTTGGTTTAGAGCCATTTTAAGGTAAACCTTTTGTCCAGTGAGTGCTTACCCATCATATTCGTGAACGCCAAGGTACCATGAGAGAGTTCCCATTTTCTGGTGAAGCCCCTCCCACATCGGTTTATGACGCCCTTATCATCTTATGAAAGCTTAGACAAGCCCAACAACAAATGGATAGCCCATTTTCTGGTGCATTTCCTCATTTCTGAAGGACCCATCCTCATGCTAATGATGGAAGGCCTTTAGAGAGTTCATCATATGAATCCCCCTATCAATTGCACTCATATTAGCTAGAGGGAACAGTTATTACGCCCTAGTTTGATTTAGGTCAAACCAAAGTGGCTCCCACTGACTTTCATAAAGTTAGATTTCGGTGGGCCTTTAATCGGCAAGGGCTCTACACGTAACCTTTTGATGAGGTGTGGGGCCACCACTGAGGGAGGTCATCCAATGACCAAAAGGGACACCATGGCAATGATGTGCATTCAGCCATGGTGTGCGCAAGAGCCACTGTCGAATGAACATGGGCCAAGCACTTATGGCCCATGTACGTAGCACATCACACATCCATACATCTCATGTAGGGATAAATTGATCCAATCAATTAATTATCTGTAAGGCCCATTGGAAGCCTGTTTGAAAGCCATAATCATTTGAAGTGGGCTTTTAGCAGTTTTAACTATTTAAAACTGGGCCTTTACAGGTTGGGCCGAATTAACCATTTAATTAAATATCAATCCTTAGGCCCATTAGTGGGAAAATTAGGGCTGACTTTTAGCCTTGATTAAACCCTAGATTTGGTCCAAACAGTTTGAAACCAATCTTGGTTCAAATGGGTCTAGGTTTTGATCTTTAATTAAATCTTTAATTCAAAAAAATAATATGAAATTAAATAACTGATAAAAGAAAATCAAGAATCAGTTAAACCGGGTTGTTCGCACAATCCATCCTGCAAACAGAGGTTAGATCACAATTTTGCAGTTTCATAAACTGCAAATCGCAAACAGCGAATGTCTCATCTACGAAATCTCCTTCTCTACGAAATCTCCCCTTTTGCGCCGCCATCTTCGATCCAAAAATAAAAATAAATAGAAATCCTATTAATAAATAAATTCAAGAAACTGCAAATCTTGCAGTTCTCCCTACGCAAACCAAGAATTCGATCTCCTTTTGTATGAACAGCCCATAAATCAAGAAAATCATAAAGAACTATTCTAAACAATAATCAGATTTATATAAAATTAATTTCAGATTATTTGCCCATCAATTTTGGGAACAAATTTCCCAAAACCCATATCTGCGCAAATTGGGTAGAACGCCTTCTCCCTATTTGCGCAGGTTCAGATCTGAAACAGAATGGTTCAAGATTTGAACCATGGCTCTGATACCACTGAAGGGATAGGAAATCCATCACATGGACGCCCAAAGATTGTGGAATAAGGGGGCGAATTTCGAAATTATATCTCTTCCTTCAACTAGGAATCGAATTCCCTATTTAGAAAATCATATTTTCAATGATCATTCTTGAACCATAAACTAAACCAGATCTGAACCAAAAGGAGTAGGGAGGGATAATACTTGATACAGAGAAGCAGTATCTCCCAATTGAGGTGTTCACGCCCAAGGAATGATCCAAAATTTGCTCCCACTGAAGATGGCGCAGTGCAGGGTGGAGCAGAATCAGCAGTGTTCTTCCAAAAGTACTTGACCCTTCGCAAGAATCAACTGGACGGCTTGTGAATACAACTCCCACCAATATTTTCTCCAAAAGATTGGTATCAAGATCAAATCATGATTTCTCCCAAGAACTGGAGATCGAACTACTGTAGGCAGCAACTACAAGAAGGAGGCGGCAAGAGAGTATTTGCAGGGTGCATAATTATCTCTTCTTGTAATCTCCGCTCTGAAGACAAGAGTGTGTAGCTTGCATTGCATATCTAAAGGCTGCCGCTCCCTCCTCCTTTTATAGACTTAAAGGGATCAGCTCCTAATCTCATTAGGAGTTGCTAACCCAAATCATATTTGAATTTGAAGTCCCTTTATGTGATAAGGGATAACCCTTATCTTATTTGCAGATCAGATCAGCCATCTCCTAATCTAATTAGGAGGTTTCCAGATTTAAATCTTATTTAGATCTTGGACTCTCTAAGTGGATAGGGTCTGGGCCCAATCCTATCATTTGATCCATCTCAGAATTTGCCCCTTAAGTGACTAATCAAATTAGCCCAATTCGAAATGGGCTTAAGGCCCATTTAAGGTTATGTATTCATTTAGCCTTCCAAACTGCTACCCAGTTGGAATTCCTTGTATGGCATGGGACCCAAACATTGATCTACACATCAGCCACATGGGTTAGGCCCAGCCTTTGTTACAAGGCCTGGCCGAATACACTATTATGGACATTGCACCCCATGAAAACCATCTCATGGTCTCTATGGGCCCAACACTTACCCTAAGTGGTCCCTGGGCCAAGCCACCTTGTAACACCCAGGGACTGTGGGCAGATGCAAGATTAGCCCATCAGGTATTATCCTCAATGGTCTTACACTTAACCTCTCAGCCCATAATGATCATACACTGCCCGACAAGAGAGGACCTCTCCCTCGGCTGCAAGGAACAGTGTTGCACTCTTTGCTTATATGGATCTCGAGAATTAAAACCTTTTGCAAACCTTTTAGAAACCATAATATATATACTTTTATATCTCATATAAAATATATTTTGCAAAACAAATCTCAATGATTGAAATCGGCTACCAGTAGTCTTGGTTTCCATCAGTGAGAGTGCATACCCTATCATTACCTTTGTTTGACAAAGGGGCTGATCCTGTCACTATGATCACCCATTCAGATGATTTCTCAGACTGTCCCAACATACCCAGGTTTTGACCCCTGCAAAGGATCTTGCTGATTGATACATCAAAAATAGCCTAATCCGACACCTAGTGCAGTATCATAATCGAGTCTAGGGGTCGGGTATAACTTTCCAGTTTTGCCCATCAATCTCCAAGGTCCAGGGCAATACTAGAAATCTGGTCCAATTCAAAGATTCAGTTAATCCTACACTATATGTGCTTAGGGTCTCACCCCGGCAGCTGAGACAAACCACCCCAACCGACTTAGTGGCACCACAGTGTTAGCCTTGTCAGGATAGGTCTCCCCAGACCGACCCAATGACTGTGAACATTCTAAACTAACACGAGTCTCATTAAGTGTCTAGTTTAAGGGTATTACATAGAAACATACCAAGGGAACATGAATCAAATATGCACTTTTATTCATTTACAATAAACTCATAAAGTACATCATCTTGATTGAAGCTAAGGGCATACAAAACTGTCTAACACGTTCTTCGCTACATTGTTTAATGTTTTGAATCCAAACTAAAGAGCAAAATCCTGCTTCACCTTGATCGGACCATACAATTCGAGTCCACCTCCACTTCCTCGCTGATTTGATGAGCCATCGACGTGGAGGATCCAGGGCTCCTCATCCTAGGTTGGGTTTTCCCTGACTGAAACTAATGCCGTGCTAGTTGACACCTCCAACATGCTAGTTGGCTCAGTCACTTTAGGGGTCGGCATGCTAAACATGCATTCTGCGGCAAAATCTGCCAGAACTTGAGCTTTAATGGTTGGGCATGGCTCGAATTGGATGTCATACTCGCTCAACTCAATGGCCCACTTCGTCAATCTGCTTGAGACCTTGGGCTTATGTAGGACATGCCTTAGTGGTTTGTTGGTGAGGATGATGATTGTGTGAGCTTGGAAGTAAGGGCATTGTTTCTGAGCTACGATCACCAAGGCGTAGGCTATCTTTTCATTGTCGGGGTACCTTGTCTCAGTTGCCTACAAAACTTTACTGATATAGTAGATGGGCCTTTGAACCCGGTCTACTTTTCGAATTAGTACCGAGTTGACTGCCTCGTCACTCATGGAGAGGTACAATTTAAGCTTGTCTCCTAGTTTAGGTCGGGTTAAAACTGGTGGTGTACTTAGGTATTTCTTCAGCTTGTTGAATGCAAGTTGGAACTTTTCGGTCCATACAAAGTCCTCATTCTTTTTGATTGCTTTGAAGAAGGGTAGGCATCTACTAGCTGATTTAGGGTAGCTACCTAGCCAGTTAACCTTTGTACTTCCTTTATGTTCTAGGGTGGTCTCATATCTAGGATTGCCTTTATTATTTTTGGGTTGGCCTTAATGCCAACCCCAAGGTGACTCCGAAGACACACTTGTTCAGGTCGAGCTTCATGTTGAATTTTCTTATAATTTGAAAAATAACATTTAAAACATCAAGTAAAGAACTAGAAAATCAGGTTTTCATGACCAAGGTTCAAAATATTGATACGCCCGATATGCCGGTAGGGGCGTCTCTGGCATTTTGATACTTGTTTTTCTACTTTTATTTTTATTTTTTTATCAAAACTGATTCAAGCGATCCAGTCTAGGACCCCTCCATCCACTGAACTAGTCAGACCCACTATAGGGCATATCGAAAGGGTCTCGGAATGATACGTATCGGCCGATATGGGATGATATGTAACGATACTTTGAACCTTGTTCATGATCATGTCGTCAACATAAGACTCGATTTTATTTCCAATAAGATGTTCAAAAATTTTATTTACAAGGCTCTATAAGGTCGCTCTAGCATTGTTTAGTCCAAAGGGCATCACTTTATAACAATATAGCCCTAGATCGGTTACAAAAGTAGTCTTGTCTTGGTTGGCTAAGTCCATCCTAATCTAGTTATAGCCGGAGTAGGAATCCATGAAGCTCAACAACTCGTGCCCTGAGGTCGCATCTACCAGGCGGTCTATTCTGGGAATGAAGCTGTCCTTCGGGCAAGTTCTATTGAGGTCGGTGTAGTCGACGCACATGCGCCATTTTTCGTTGGCTTTCTTCACGAACATAGGATTAGCTACCCAGCTTGGATACTAGACCTCTCTAACAAAGTCTGCTACAAGGATCTTCCTGAGCTCCTCATCAACTACCCTCCACTGCTCCTAAGCGAGGTTCCTTTTTCTTTATCTATCTGGCCTAACTAAGGGATCCACATTAAGTTTGTGAGTGATAATGCTTGGGTCTATGTCGGGCATCTCTACAATTGAACAAGCAAAAATATCTAAATTAATAAGTAAAAACTTACTAGCTGTGACCAAACCAGTTCCTTTAGGCTTGCACTGGTTTGGAGCATCTTCATGGGCCTGGTGTCAAAGACCGGGACCTAGATTGTCTCCTCCATAGGCATAGCTCACTCCTCAGTATGCTTGGGGTTGGTTCTAGTTTCCTTGCCCTTTAGTGCGGCCACGTAGCACTTGCATGACTCTAGCTGGTCACCTCGTACTACCCCCACTCTGTAACTCATCGGGAAATTCATCCACAAGTAGTAGGTCGACACCACTGCACGGAGTTGCAACCAACAGAAACATGTGCTTGAACCTTACTATGTTGGGCCAAGTCCCTGCTGCAATGGGGACCGTTATCCTACCGAGTGGCTTCACCACATCGCTACTAAACCCGACCAAGGGTGTATCTGCTGGCTGCAAGTCTTTTCATTCCAGCTTCAATTTGTCAAATGCCTCCAAAAATAGGATGTCTGCTGAATTACCTGAGTCCACCACTATCAGCTTTACCTCAAAGTCATTGATTACTAGTTTGACTACGAGGGCATTGCCATGTAGATACTGGATCCCACGTGCATCGTCTTCGGTGAAATAGATCATCTCCTCCACCCATGGTCATTTTGATGGGTTCTCATCTTTACGTTCTAGCTCCCAGACTACCACCTTGCTTGTTGCTGTGCTGCACCCTGCTACGATAAACCCACCGGTGATCTTGTTGATCACCCCATAGATCAGTTTGTCTTCCACTGGTGGTACCCAAGGTGGCTGCTATTGGCGGTCACTCTGCCTACTGGACTCTAGTTCATCTCTCCGTGACTCCGTTGGTCATTTAGGTACCCACGGCGGATCAGCTCTTCAATCTCATCCTTCAGGTTGTGGTAACTCTTTGTGTCATGCCCGATGTCTTGATGGAAGTAATAGTACCGGTTTGGGTTCTAGGTGGCCACTTGACGTAGTCGGTGTCTTTGATGGACATTAAGATCTCACCCCTTTTGGCATTCAGGGTGGTGTAGCTGGTCCTCTCGATACGAGGGGTTCTGGATCGCCAACCTGACCTAGAACCCCAAGGTGGTGACTTACTACTACTCTTCAATCTATTTCTCTTCAATGATTTGCTCTTTTGCCATTGGTTCTTGTTGTTAATTTATTCTTCCTCCGTTCTCTTCCTTTTCTCTGCCTGGTGCTGCTCCAGCCATGCTCCTAGAGCCTCTTCTGCATTTATGAACTTATTGGCCTCCTCAAGGAATGCCTCCATAGTGCTCAGAGGGTTCAACTCTAAAGGAATGAAAAGATCTATCGTATGGACACCCGGATAAAGTAGAATAGAATGGGCGAATTTCAAAAATTTCTTTTCTTCCTACAACTAGGAATCGCATTCCCTATTTTAGAAAACTAATTTTCAAGGATCAATGTTAAATCAAGAACCAAACAAAATAGTAGGAGAGGGAAATACCTGATACGAAGAATTAGTACCCCCCAACGAAGGTGTTCACACCCAGAAAAGTCACCAAAGACTGCTCCCACTGAATATGGCGTAGTGTAGGACGGAGCAAAATCAGCAACGTTTTTCACAAGAACTGGATCCTTCAGAAGAACCCACTGGACGACAAGTGAGCACAATCTTCTTTTCAATTCTTTCACAAAGAACTGAAATCAAGAACGCTTCTTGATGACTCCCACGTGAGTGGAGATGAACTGCTAATGGCAGCGGCAGCAGGGAGAAATTGGCACAGTCTCACTGTATGCTGATTTCTCTCTTCTGTGTTGTATTTGTATCTGAGATGAGTGTGTGTTTAGAGATTATCGCCCCCTCATCCTTTTATAATCCCAAAGGGATCAGTTCCTAATCTCATTAGGAGATGTTGATCCCTTTAAGTGATAAGGTAGAGTCCTTATCTAATCTGCAAATCATGATCAGCCCTCCTAATTTGATTAGGAGTTTCCAGTTTTGAATCATATTCAAATCTGGACTCTTATTGAGTGGATAGGGACTTTCCCTTATCCTTTAAGGCTGGTCCATATCTTAGATTCACCCCATTCAAGCCAATCTAATTAGCCCAACTCGTATTGGGCTTTTGGCCCATTAAGTGTATGTGCTCACTTAAGCCTTCCAAATTGCTGCCTACTTGGGTTTTCTCTATATGGTGTGGGACCCAAACGTTGATTGACACATCAGCCACAAGGGTTCGGCCCAGCCTCTGTCACAAGGCCTAGCTGAATTCACTAGAAAGCCCAATGAACCCCTTGAGCCCATCATATGGACTCTATGGGCCCAACACATACACTAAGTGGTCTCTGGGCCAAGCCACCTTGTAACACCCAAGGACTGTGGGCAGATGCAAGATTAGCCCATCAGGTTTAGCTCTCAATGACATTACACTTAACCTCTCAACCCATAATGATCAAACACTACCCGACAAGGGAGAACCTCTCCCCCAACTGCAAGGTATAGTGCTGCACTCTCCTCTTACATGGACCCTTGGGATTAAAACCTTTTGCAAACAATTTTGGAAACCTATAATATATATGTTATATCGCATCGATATATTTTGCAAAACAAAATTTCAACTATTGAAATCAACAGCCAGCAGTTTTGGTTTCCATCAGAGAGTGCATTTCCCCGATGGGTTCATGAACCATCTCAACATACCCACGTTTTGACCCCCTCTAAGGGTCTCACTAGTGCGGTACCATAATCGAGTCTAGGGGTCAGGTGTAATATTCTAGTTTTGCCCACTAATCGTCAAGGTCCAGGGCAATACTGGAATTCTGGTCCGGTTCAAGGTCTCAAGCTGATCCCACACTGCATGTACCTCGGGTCTCACCCTAGTGGCAGAGATAGGCCACCCCAACTGACTTGGTGGTACATCAGTGTCAGCCTTATCAAGATAGGTCTCCCCAGACCGACCCACTGGCTGTTAACACAAGTCTCATAAGTGTCCGGTTTTAAGGGTATTACACAAAAACACACCACATAACATGAATCAAATATGCACTTTATTCATTTGGTACATCAAATTGGTTGGAGCTAAGGGCATACAAAACTGTCTAATAGCTCCCACTTGCACTTAGGTTCAATCTGGAATAAGCCAGAGTCCCATACTTTCCACGTGTTTCTCAAACACTTTCTGTGTGAGTGGCTTAGTCAATGGGTCTGCAACATTCTCCGCTGAAGCTACCTTCTGAATCAGGATGTCCCCTCTACCAACAATCTCCCGCAGTATGTGGTACTTCTCTCGATGTGCTTGAACTTCGAGTAGGCTCGTGGCTCCTTAGCCTGAGCAGTGGCCCCATTGTTGTCACACAGGAATGGGATGGGCGATGTGCTGGATGGAACTACTCCCAAATCTTGGATGAACTTCTTCATCCACACGCCTTCCTTGGCAGCCTCACTTGCGGCAATGTATTCAGTTTCGGTTGTGGAATTTGCCATGGACCCCTATTTGTTGTTTTTCCAGCAAACAGCACACGATCCTATCATGAATATGTAACTAGATGTAGACTTTCTATCATCTAGGTCTAACTGGAAGTTAGCATCGGTATACTTAAGTATGCATTTCACAATGGTCCAATGCTCCTGCCCTGGGTTGGCCTAAAATCTGCTTACTACACTCACCGCGTGAGCAATATCGAGGCAAGTGCACAGCATGGCATACATGATGCTGCCCACGGCTGAGGCATAGGGAACATTCTTCATGTCCTCGATCTCCTCAGATGTCTTGGGAGACATCTTCTTGGAGTTCTCCATGTTGTAGCCTTTGATGATTTTGTCAATGTAAGCAGATTGGGATAGTCCTCTTATCCACTTCGATCTATCTATATAGAGTCGAAGACCCAGTATATAAGACGCTTCTCCAAGATCTTTAATGGAGAATTGCTGCAAGCCATACTTTGACCAAGGTCAACATTCCTACATCATTCCCAATGAGTAGGATATCATCCACATACAGAACCAAGAACGTAACCTTATCCCCACTGGACTTCCTGTATACACAAGGCTCTTCTGGGGTCTGCTCAAAATCAAACGTTTTGACGGCAGAGTCAAACTGGATGTTCCAACTACTAGAAGCTTGCTTAAGTCCATATATGGATCTATTAAGTTTACATACCATGTGTTCTTGACCAGTAGCAACGAAGCCTTGTGGCTGCTGCATGTAGATATCTTCAATAAGATCTTCATTCAGGAATGTGGTTTTGACATCCATTTTCCAAATCTCATAGTCATGGTATGCTGCTACAGCTAGCAGGATCCTAATGGATTTAAGCATGGCCATAGGTAAAAAGGTTTCCTCATAATCGATGCCCTCTTTCTGAGTATAACCTTTCACCACCAAGCGAGCCTTGTAGGTCTCAACATTGCCATCGGGGACCTTCTTCCTCTTATAGATCCATTTGCAACCAATTGCTTTTTCCCCGGCGGGCAGATCTACTAGAGTCCAGACTTCATTGGCCTCTATTGATTCCATTTCAGCTCTCATGTCATCTACCCACTTCTAGGAATATATGTCCAACATAGCCTCCACGTAAGTCACAGGATCCTCCTCACTAGTCAAGGCTTCCACCAGGTAACTATCCTGGTCATAACCATAATGGACTAGTGGCCTGGATACCCAGGTAGATCTTCTAGGTTGGTCACTACCTGGAACAAGTGGGACATCTCCCACTACTCCTAAGCTCTCCTCATCAAGAACAACTTCGTGACAATGATTGTTCAGGATGTAATCCTCCTCCAAGAAATGGGCATTCCGACTACAGAACACCTTCTGTTCTTTTGGGTGATAGAATAGATAGCCCATAGAGCTTTTGAAGTAGCCTACAAATAGGCAATGGCTGGTTCAGGATTCCAATTTGTCCGGGCTCATTCTTTTAACGTGTGCCGGACAATCCAAAATCTTCAAGTGTCTGATGCTTGGTTTCTTTCCGCTCCAAAGTTCATATGAAGTGCTCAGAACTGATTTTCAGCACATAAATCGTAGTCTCTAATGCGTATCCCTAAAAGGATGTGGGTAACTTCGAGTGTGCGAGAAGTGACCAGACCATATCAAGTACGGTCATATTCCTCCTCTCTGAAACACTGTTAAGTTGTGGTGTCACAAGAGCAACTAAATACGATACTATCTCGTTGACCTTCAAGTAGTCCCTAAATTCATCAGAGAGATACTCACCACCTCGATTTGATTGAAGGGTCTTAATTTCTCTCCCCAATTGTTTCTCGACCTCTTGTCTAAACTCCTTGAACTTTTCAAATGATTCAGACTTGTGTCTCATTAGGTACATGTAACCATACCGCGAATAATCATCGGTGAAGGTGATGAAGTATATGTGTTGGTTACGACTCCTAACATTCAGGGGCCCGCATACATCATTATGTATGAGGTCAAGCGTGCCCGTACATCTTTCAGGCTTGCTGCCGAATGGCCATTTTGTCATCTTACCATGAAGGCAAGGCTCACAGGTGGGAAGATCTTCTACAGTTAGATAATCCAAAGGACCATTCTTTACCAACCTTGTGATTTGGTAAATACCGATATGGCCAAGAAGGTAATGCCACAGGCACGTGGGACTAACGGTATCACGAGTTCTCTTGGGAACATCAACTGACATAGTTTCGGCTATGTTGGTTTCTGAGAAGGATGCAGAACATAGAGACCGTTCTCCAGATCCTCGTATGCGATGAATTTGTTGTTTCTTTTAATAGTAATTGTATTACTAAAGAAAACAGAATATCCATCAACACACAATTTTGAGACAGAAATCAAAATTCTTCTTAAATTCTTTACATAAAGACAATTTTTAAGTACAAGTGATCCTTCTCTAAAAGACAATTCTACAGTTTTGATGGCCACAGCTACAACACTTGCAGAAATTCCCAAGAAGAGTGTCACCTCTCCCTAACTCAGTCTTCTGCTTATTCTGAAACCGTGCAATGTGTTACATGCATGAGTCGAAGCCCCGGAGTCAATACACCAGGAAGCAGAAGTTACCAACAAATTGGTTTCTTTGACACAGGATTTGGGATTACCTTTCTTGGATTCCAGGTAGGTAGGACTGTTCCTTCTTCAGTGGCCGGTCTAGTGACAATGGTAATAGGCATCGGATGCCCTGTCCTTCTTCTGTCTCTTGGATTTGTTGCCCTTTTTCTGGGGCCTCTTCTTACACCTCCTCTTCTTGCCACGCTTGCTTGCTTCCATAAGCATGGCGACGGACTCATCCTTACGAATCAGTTCCTGAGCCCGTTGCAACCTATTGTTGTGCTCTTGTAAGCTGGCGTTCAACTTATTCATTTTATAATTCATGATAAACTGATTGTAGGATGGAGGTAAAGAATTCAGAATGGTGTCTACCGTGGTGACGTGGTCTAGCCTGGACTCTAGGGCATCCATCTCATTTATGTATCCCATCATCCGAAGACAATGGTCATGCACTTGTTGTCTCTTGGTCATTTGAGCAATCATGAACTGCTACAAGACCTTCTGTCCAATATGTCCTTGGCCAGTTCGATCTGATCGAACTGCCTCTGTATTGGATTGTCCAGAGAAGCTATGATATAACAGTGGGCTAGAGAGTTCTTTTCCTCCCACTCAAGATAGTCCCTTCTACGGGCCTCAGAAGCCCGGTCACCCAGACGCTCTGAGGCGGGGTTTTTGGCAACTTTATCCAATTTTTCAGAAGTCAGTACCAGCATGAGGTTACGGTACCAGTCAGTGTAATTAGGCCCTTTAAGTTTATTTGTTAGACAGTTGTATGCCCTTAGATTCAATTAGAGATATGTACATTCTGTGTAATACCCTTAAACTGGACACTTAATGAGACTTGTGTTAGTTTAGAATGTTCACAGCCATTGGGTAAGTCTGGGGAGATTTATCTTGCCAAGGCAAACACTGATGTACTGCCAATTGTTGGGGTGGCTTGTCTCAGCTACCAGGGTGAGACCCGAAGCACATGCAGTGTAGGATTAATAGAACCTTTGAACCAGACCAGATTTCTAGTATTGCCCTGGACCTTGGAGATAGATGGGCAAAACTGGAAAGTTACACCTGACCCCTAGACTCGATTATGATACTACACTAGGTGTTGGATTGGGTTGTCTTTGATGTATCAATCAGTGAGATCCTTAGCAGGGGTCAAAACCTGGGTATGTTGGGACAGTCCAAGAATTCATCTGAGTGGGTGATCATAGTGATAGGATCAGCCCCTTTGTCGGACAAAGGTAATGATCGGGGATGCACTCTCTGTGATGGAAACCAAGACTGCTGGCAGCCGATTTCAATTGTTGAGATTTTGTTTTGCAAAATATAAATATATATATATATATATATATATATATGTTATGGTTTCGAAATGATTTGCAAAAGGTTTTAATTCCTGGGATCCATGTAAGCAGAGAGTGCAATACTGTTCCTTGCAGTCGAAGGAGAGGTCCTCCCTTGACGGGCAGTGTTTGATCATTATGGGCTGAGAGGTTAAGTGTAAGACCATTGAGGATAATACCTGATGGGATAATCTTGCATCTGCCCACAGTTCCTGGGTGTTACAAGGTGGCTTGGCCCAGGGACCACTTAGGGAAATTGTTGGTCCCATAGAGCCCATAAGATGGGTTTCAGGGGGTACATTGTCCATAACAGTGTATTCGACCAGGCCTTGTAACAAAGGCTGGGCTGAACCCATGTGGCTGATGTGTAGATCAATGTTTGGGTCCCATGCCATACAAGGAAGCCCAACTAGGTAGCAGTTTGGAAGGCTAAGTGAGTGCATAACCTCAAATGGGCCTTAAGCCCATTTCCATCTAGGCTGATTTGATCAGTCAATTAAAGGGGGTGAATTCTGAGATGGATCAGCTGATAGGATTGGGCCAAGACCCTATCCACTAAGAGTGTCCAAGATCTAAATAAGATTTAGATCTGAAAGCCTCCTAATTAGATTAGGATATGGCTGATCTAATCTGCAGATAAGATAAGGGTTCTCCCTTATCACTTAAAGGGACTTCTAATCCAAATACAATTTGGATCAGTAGCTCCTAATAGGATTAGTAGCTGATCTCTTTAAATCTATAAAAGGAGAAGGGGGTGACAACCTTTAGACATCAACCAAAAGACTCTTGTCTTCAGAGCTGAAATCACAGAAGAGAGATTTCTGCAACCTCTAAAAAATCTCTCTTGCTGCCTCCTTCTTGCCGCCGCCATTACCTTTAGTTTGATCTCCAGTTCTTAGGAGAAATCAAGATCTGATCTTGATACCAATCTTTTGGGAAAAGATTGATTGGAGCTATACTCACAAGCCATCCAATTGATTCTTGCGAAGGGTCAAGTTCTTTTGAAGAACATTGTTGATTCTTCTCCATCCTGCACTGCGCCATATTCAGTGGGAGCAGTCTTTGGATCCTTCCTTGGGCGTGAACACCTCCATTGGAAGATACTAATTCTCTGTATCAGGTACATACTCCCTTCTACTCCTTTTGGTTTAGATCTGGTTTGGTTCACGGTTCAAGATTGATCCTTGAAAAATATGCTTTTCTAAAGTAGGGAATTCGATTATGGGAGAAATTTTTGAAATTCGCCCAGTCCATTCTGCAAGACTTGGGCATCCATGTGATGGATATCCCATCCTTTCATTGTTGTCATCAAGAAGCTTGGCGAATTGTCCGTTAGTCATTTTTGGGTAAAATAGCAAGACGTCAGTCCACAACTCTTAGACAGTTTTGTATGCCCTTAGCTTTAATCAAAATGATGTACTTTATGAATTTATTGTAAATGAATAAAAGTGCATATTTGACTCATGCCTTGGTATGTTTCTGTGTAATACCCTTAAATTGGACACTTAATGAGACTCGTGTTAGTTTAGAATGTTCACAGCCAGTGGGTCGGTCTAGGGAGACCTATCCTGACAAGGTTGATACTGTGGTGCCACCAAGTCGGTTGGGGTGGCTTGTCTCAGCTACCGGGGTGAGACCCTAGGCACATACAGTGTGGGATTAATTGAATCTTTGAACTGGACCAGATTTCCAGTATTGCTCTGGACCTTGGAGATTAATGGGCAAAACTGGAAAATTACACCCGACCCCTAGACTCAATTACGATAATGCACTAGGTGTCGGATTGGGCTGTCCTTGATGTACCAATCAGTGAGATCCTTAGCGGGAGTCAAAACCTGGGTATGTTGGAACAGTCTGAGAATTCATTTGAGTGGGTGATCATAGTGACAGGATCAGCCCCTTTGTCGGATAAAGGTAATGATCAGGGATGCACTCTCACTGATGGAAACCAAGACTGCCGGTAGCCGATTTCAATCGTTGAGATTTGTTTTGCAAAATATATTTTATATGAGATATAAAAGTATATAAATTATGGTTTCAAAATGTTTGCAAATAGGTTTTAATTCCCGGGATCCATATTTGAGAGAGTGCAACACTGTTCCTTGCAGCCGAGGGAGAGGTCCTCTCTTGTCGGGCAGTGTATGATCATTATGGGCTGAGAGGTTAAGTGTAAGGCCATTGATGATAATACCTGATGGGCTAATCTTGCATCTGCCCACAGTCCCTGGGTATTACAAGGTGGCTTGGCCCAGGGACCACTTAGGGTAAGTGTTGAACCCATAGAGCCCATTTGATGGGTTTCAGGGGGTGCACAGTCCATAACAGTGTATTTGGCCAGGCCTTGTAACAAAGGCTGGGCTGAACCCATGTGACTAATGTGTAGATCAATGTTTGGGTCCCACGCCATACAAGGAAGCCCAACTGGGCAGCAGTTTGGAAGGCTTAATGAATACATAACCCTAAATGGGCCATAAGCCCATTTCGAACTGGGCTAATTTGATTAGTCTTTAAGGGGCAAATTCTGAGATAAGATCAGCTAATATGATTGGGCCCACACCCTATCTGATCTAATCTGTAGATAAGATAAGGATTATCCCTTATCTTAAAGGGACTTCTAATCCAGATATGATTTGGGTTAGCAACTCCTAATGGGATTAGGAGCTGATCCCTTTAATTCTATAAAAGAAAGAGGGGGCGGCAGCCTTTAGACATCCAACACAATCACCAGCAACAGTCTTGTCTTCAGAGCTGAGATCACAGAAGAGAGAATTCTGCACCCTGCAAATACTCTCTAGCCGCCTCCTTCCTGCAGCCGCCGCCTATAGCAGTTCGATCTCCTTTGCTTGGGAGAAATCAAGATTGGATCTTGATTCCAATCTTTTGGAGAAACGATGGTAGGAGTTGTATTCACAAGCCGTCTAGGTGATCCTTGAGAAGGATCATGTTCTTTGGGAAGAACACTGTTGATTCTACTCCACCCTGCACTGTGCCATCTTCAGTGGGAGCAGTTTTTGGATCCTACCTTGGGTGTGAACACCTCCATTGAGAGATACTATTTCTCTGTATCAGGTATTATCTCTCTCTCCTCCTTTTGGTTCAGATTTGGTTCAGTTTATGGTTCAAGAATGATCCTTGAAAATATGATTTTCTAAATAGGGAATTCGATTCCCAGTTGAAGGGAGAGAAAAATTTTTGAAATTTGCCCCCTTTATTCCATAATCTTGGGCATCCATGTGATGGATTTCCTATCACTTCAGTGGTATCAGCCATGGTTCAAATCTTGAACCATTCTGTTTCAGATCTGAACCTGTGCAAATAGGGAGAAGGTGTTCTACTCAATTTGCACAGATATGGGTTTTGGGAAATTTGTTCCCAAAACAGATGGGCAAATAATCTGAAATTAATTTTAAATAAATTTGATTATTATTTAGAATAATTCTTTATAATTTTCTTGTTTTTTGGGCTATTCGTACAAGAGGAGATCGAAATCTTGATTTGCGCAGGAAGAACTGCAAGATTTGCAATTTATTGAATTTATTACATTTGGTCTATAAATAAATTTTTTATTTACAGTTGGGTGATACGCTATCTGCGATTTGCAGTTTAAGAAATTGCAATCTCTGATCTAACCTCTGTTTTGCAAGATGAAGTGTGCGAACAGCCCTGATTAACTGATTTTTTTTTCTTTTATCAATTATTTAATTTCAGATTATTTTCCTGAATTAAGGATTTAATTAAAAATCAAACCCTAGACCCATTCGAACCAAGATTGGTTCAAACTGTTTGGACCAAATCTAGGGTTTAATCAAGGCTGAAAGTCAGCCCTAATTTTCCCACTAATGGGCCTAAGGATTGATATTTAATTAAATGGTTAATTCGGCCCAACCTGTAAAGGCCCAGTTTTAAATAGTTAAAACTGCAAAAAGCTCATTTTAAAGGATAAAGCTATATGGGTCGAACTGGGTAACCCTAATTCAGCCCATATACCTAGATAATATTAATGGTTAATATTATGGAATTTTAACGGGCTTCCAATGGGCCTTACAGATAATTAATTGATTGGATCAATCTATTCCTGCATTAGATGTATGAATGTGTGATGTGCTGTGTACATGGGCCATAAGTACTTGGCCCATGCTCATTCGACAGTGGCTCTTGCGCACACCATGGCTGAATGCACATCATTGCCATGGTGTCCCTTTTGGTCATTGGATGACCTCCCTCAGTGGTGGGTCCCACACCTCATCAAGAGGTTACGTGCGGAACCCTAGCCAATTTAAGGCCCACCAAAATTTGGCTTTATGAAAGTCAGTGGGAGCCACTTTGGTTTGACCTAAATCAAACTAGGGCGTAATTAACTGTTCCCTCCAGCTAATATGAGTGCACATGATAGGGAGATTCATATGATGACTCTCTAAAGGCCTTCCATCATTAGCATGAGGATGGGTCATTCAGTAATGAGGAAACGCACCAGAAAATGGGCTAGCCATTTGTTGATGGGCTTGTCTAAGTGTTTCATAAGATGATAGGGGCATCATAGACCGATGTGGGAGGGGCTTCACCAGAAAATGGGAACTCTCTCACGATACCTTGGCGTTCACGAATATGATGGGTGAGCACTCACTGGACAGAAAGGTTTACCTGAAAACGGCTCTGAACCTTGTCTAACAGAGGCCAAGGGGAAAACTCATATGATGAGTGGATATGATCCTTCACAGAAAGGTGGTGGGGTTATGCAGTTGAAACAGTTGGCTCCATGCACCCTATGTGATTTCCCACATTCCAGAGACAACCCGTACTCTCCGTCACTAAGAAAGGAGGGAAATCTCAGAGATGAATAAATGGAAATAGACCGTAGATTAAAGGCCATATCTATGAAATGAACTTGAATCAAATTAGGTTGTGGACTGATGTTTACTCTTTTATCAGAAAATGGCAAACGGATCTTTTGCAAAGCTTCTTGATGACAACAAGCTTAAGGGCCCAAACTACGTCGACTGGTACAGGAACCTTATGCTGGTCCTAGCTTCAGAAAAGCTGGACAAAGTGGCAAAGAATCCTGCCCCGGAGCATCCGGGTGACAGGGCTTCTGAGGCCCGAAGGAGAGACTATCAGGAATGGGAGGAGAAAAACTCCCTAGCCCAGTGCTACATCATTAACTCCTTGGACAACCCGATACAGAGGCAGTTCGATCAGATCGAACTTGCCAAGGACATATTGGACAGCCTGAGGATGATATAGGAAGAGCAGAATTGTTCTACTCGGCAAAAGGTCTTGAAGCAGTTCATGACCACTCAAATGTCCAAGGGCCAACAAGTTCACGACCATTATCTTCGGATGATGGGTTACATCAACGAACTGGAGGCTCTTGGATCCGGGTTGGACCTCGCAACCCAAATAGACGTTATCCTTAATTCTTTGCCTCCTTCCTTTAATCCGTTCATCATGAACTATAACATGAACAAGCTGAATGTCAGCTTGCAAGAGCTCAACAATATGTTGCAAAGAGCTGAAGAAATGATTAAAAAGGATGAGCCTGTAGCTATGCTTGCTGAAACTAGCAAAACGGGCAAGAGAAAGAGGAGGGCAAAGAAGCCTCAGAAGAAAGCCACCAAGGGCAAAAGGCAGAAGAAAGACAAAGCATCGGATGCCTGTCACTTCTGCAAGAAGACCGGCCACTGGAAACGGAATTGTCCTGCCTACCTGGAATCCAAGAAAGGTAATTTCAAAACTTGTGTTATAGAAACCAATTTATTGGTAGCTTCTGCGTCCTGGTGTATTGACTTCGGGGCTTCAACTCATGCGTGTAACTCACTGCAGGGGTTCAAGGTAAGCAGAAGGCTGAGTGAAGGAGAAGTCACTCTCTACTTGGGGACTACTACAACTGTTGCAGCCGCGGCAATAGGAACCGTGGAGTTAATTTTTAGAGAAGGAAAAATTGTACTCAAAGATTGTCTTTATGTACAAAACTTAAGAAGAAATTTGATTTCTGTTTCAAAATAGTGTGCAGATGGTTATTCTGTCTTCTTTAGTAATACGATTACTATTAAAAGAAATAACAGATTCATCGCATACGGGGAACTAGAGAACAGTCTCTATGTTGTACATCCTTCTCTAGAAACTAACATAACCGAAACTACATCGGCTAAAATCCCCAAGAAGAGAGCCCATGATACAGTTAATCCCACATGTCTGTGGCACTACCGACTTGGCCACATCGGTGTTGACCGAATCACAAGGTTTGTAAAGGATGGTCCTTTGGATTTTCTAACTATAGAAGATCTTCCCACCTGTGAGCCTTGCCTACAAGGCAAGAAGACGAAACGGCCATTTGACGGTAAGCCTGAAAGATGTACAGGCACACTTGACCTAATACATACTGATGTATGTGGTCCCCTGAGTGTTAGGACATGGAATCAACACGTGTATTTCATCACCTTCGCAGATGATTTCTCACGATATGGTTACGTGTACCTAATGAGACACAAGTCTGAATCCTATGAAAAGTTCAAAGAATTTAGACAAGAGGTTGAGAAATAGTTGGGGAGAGAAATTAAAGCCTTTCAATCTGATCGAGGTGGCGAGTATCTCTCCGACGATTTCAGGGACTACTTAAAGGACAATGGGATAGTATCACAATTAGCTCCTCCTACTACACCACAACATAATTGTGTTTCAGAGAGGAGGAATAGGACCTTATTGGATATGGTTCGGTCACTTCATACACTCAAAGTTACCCACATCCTTTTGGGGTTATGCATTAGAGACTACAATTTACGTGCTGAATCGGGTTCCAACCAAATCGGTTCCGAACACTCCATATGAACTTTGGATCGGAAAGAAACCAAGTTTCAGACACTTGAAGATTTGGGGTTGTCCAACACACGTTAAAAGAATGAGTGTAGATAAGTTGGAATCCAAGACCAACCGTTGCCTATTTGTAGGCTACCCAAAAGGCTCTGTAGGTTACCTTTTCTATGACCCAAGTAAGCAGAAAGTGTTCTGCAGTCAAAATGCCCAGTTCTTGGAGACCGATTATATCCTGGACACCCATCGTCAGGAAATTGTTCTTGATGAGGAGAGCTCAGGAGCAATGGGAGATGTCCCACAAGTTCCAAGTAGTGACCAACCTAGAAGATCCACTCGGGTATCCAGGCCACAAATCCGTTATGGTTATGACCAGGATAGTTACCTGGTGGAAACCTTAACTAGTGAGGAGGATCCCATGACTTACGCGGAAGCTATGTTGGACATAGATTCCCAGAAGTGGGTGGAGGCTATGAGAGCAGAGATGGACTCAATGGAGACAATGGAGTCTGGACTCTAGTAGATCCGCCCTCTGGAGTAAAAGCAATCGGTTGCAAATAGATTTACAAGAGGAAGAAGGGCCCCGATGGTAGGGTTGAGACCTTCAAAGCTCGTCTGGTGGCGAAAGGGTACACTCAGAAAAAGAGCATTGATTATGAGGAAACCTTTTCGCCTGTGGCCATACTTAAATCCATTAGGATCCTGCTAGCTGTAGCAGCATACAATGATTATGAGATTTGGCAAATGGATGTCAAAACTGTGTTCCTGAATGGAGATCTTACTGAAGATATCTATATGCATTAACCGTAAGGCTTCATAGCTGTGGATCAGGAAAACATGGTATGTAAACTTAATAGATCCATTTATGGACTTAAGCAAGCTTCTAGAAGTTGGAACATCCATTTTGACTGTTGTCAAATCGTTTGACTTCGAGCAAAATCCGGATGAACCCTGTGTTTACAGGAAGTATAGTGGAAATAAGGTTACCTTCTTGGTTCTGTATGTAGATGACATTCTACTCATTGGGAATGATGTAGGAATGTTGACTACGGTGAAAGTATGGCTTTCACAGCAATTTTCCATGAAAGATCTTGGAGAGGACTCCTATATACTAGGTCTTCGACTCTATAGAGATAGATCAGAGCGGATAATAGGATTATCCCAATCTGCCTATATTGACAAAATAGTCAAAAGATACAGTATGGAAAACTCCAAGAAAGAAAATGTTCCTTTCAGGCACGGAGTCACTCTCTCCAAGAAGATGTCTCCCAAGACTTCTGAGGAGATTGATGGCATGAAAGACGTTCCCTATGCCTTTGCCATAGGGAGCATCATGTATGCCATGCTATGCACTCGCCCTGACATTGCTCAGGCAGTGAGTGTAGTAAGCAGATTTCAGGCCAACCCAGGGCAGGAGCATTGGACTGTTGTGAAAAACATACTTAAGTACCTTCAAAGGACAAAAGAGTTTTGTTTAGTATTCGATGGTAGCTCACTACACATCCAAGGGTATACAAATGTCGATTTCCAATCGGATCCAGATGATAGAAAGTCTATATCTGGATATGTTTTCACGATAGGATCGTGTGCTGTTTGCTGGAAAAATAGCAAACAGGGGTCCACTACAGACTCCACGACCGAGGACAAGTACATTGCCGCAAGTGATGCTACCAAGGAATCCGTGTGGATGAAGAATTTCGTTCACAAGTTGGGAGTAGTTCCATCCAGCACATCACCCATCCCATTGTTGTGTGACAACAATGGAGCTATTGCTCAGGCTAAGGAGCCACGAGCCCACTCGAAGTCGAAGCACATTGAGAGGAAGTACCATGTACTGAGGGAGATTGTTGGTAGAGGGGACATCCTGATTCAGAAGGTAGTGTCAGTGTAAAATGTAGCAGACCCATTGACAAAGCCACTATCACAGAAAGTGTTTGAGAAACACGTGGAAAGCATGGGACTCCGGCTAGTACCTGATTGGACCTAAGTGCAAGTGGGAGCTGTTAGACAGTTTTGTATGCCCTTAGCTTCAATCAAAATGATGTACTTTATGAATTTATTGTAAATGAATAAAAGTGCATATTTGATTCATGTTCCCTTGGTATGTTTTTGTGTAATACCCTTAAACTGGACACTTAATGAGATTCGTGTTAATTTAGAATATTCACAACCAGTGGGTCGGTCTGGGGAGACCTATCCTGACAAGGCTGACACTGTGGTGCCACCAAGTCAGTTGGGGTGGCATGTCTCAGCTACCGGGGTGAGACCCTAGGCACATACAGTGTGGGATTATTTGAATCTTTGAACTGGATCAGATTTCTAGTATTGCCTTGGACCTTGGAGATTGATGGGCAAAACTGGAAAGTTACACCCGACCCCTAAACTCGATTATGATAATGCACTAGGTGTCAGATTGGATTGTCTTTGATGTACCAATCAGTGAGATCCTGAGCGGGGGTCAAAACATGGGTATGTTGGGACAGTTTGAGAATTCATCTGAGTGGGTGATCATAGTGATAGGATCAGCCCCTTTGTCGGACAAAGGTAATGATCGGGGATGCACTCTCATTGATGGAAACCAAGACTGCCGGCAGTCGATTTCAATCGTTGAGATTTGTTTTGCAAAATATATTTTATATGAGATATAAAAGTATATAAATTATGGTTTTGAAATGTTTGCAAATAGGTTTTAATTCCCGGGATCCATATTTGAGAGAGTGCAACACTATTCCTTGCAGCTAAGGGAGAGGTCCTCTCTTGTCGAGCAGTGTATGATCATTATGGGCTGAGAGGTTAAGTGTAAGGCCATTGAGGATAATACCAGATGGGCTAATCTTACATCTACCCACAGTCCCTGGGTGTTACAAGGTGGCTTGGCCCAGGGACCACTTAGGGTAAGTGTTGGGCCCATAGAGCCCATCTGATGGGTTTCAAGGGGTGCACTGTCCATAATAGTGTATTCGGCCAGGCCTTGTAACAAAGGATGGGCTGAACCCATGTGGTTGATGTGTAGATCACTGTTTGCGTCCCACGCCATACAAGGGCTGGGCTAATTTGATTAGTCTTTAAGGGGCAAATTCTGAGATAAGATCAGCTGATAGGATTGGGCCCACACCTTATCCAGTTAGAGAGTTCAAGATCTAAATGTGATTTGGATTTGGAAACTTCCTAATTAGATTAGGAGCTGGTTGATCTAATCTGCAGATAAGATAAGGATTATCCCTTATCTTAAAGGGACTTCTAATACATATATGATTTGGGTTAGCAACTCCTAATGGGATTAGGAGTTGATCCCTTTAAGTCTATAAAAGGAAGAGGGGGCGGCATCATTTAGACATCCAACACAATCACCAGCAATAGTCTTGTCTTCAGAGCTGAGATCATAGAAGAGAGAATTCTGCACCCTGCAAATACTCTCTAGCCGCCTCCTTCCTGTAGCCGCCGCCTATAGCAATTCGATCTCCATTGCTTGGGAGAAATCAAGATTGGATCTTGATTCCAATCTTTTGGAAAAAAGATTGGTAGGAGTTGTATTCACAATCTGTCTAGGTGATTCTTGAGAAGGATCAAGTTCTTTTGGAAGAACACTGCTGATTCTGCTCCACCCTGCTTTGTGCCATCTTCAGTGGGAGCAGTTTTTTGATCCTACCTTGGGCGTGAACACCTCCATTGAGAGATACTATTTCTCTGTATCAGGTATTATCTCTCTCTCCTCCTTTTGGTTCAGATCTGGTTCAGTTTATGGTTCAAGAATGATCCTTGAAAATATGATTTTCTAAATAGGGAATTCGATTCCCAGTTGAAGGGAGAGAAAAGTTTTTGAAATTCGCCTCCTTTATTCCACAATCTTGGGTGTCCATGTGATGGATTTCCTATCCCTTCAACAACCTAATTTGATTCATGTCATCTACATAGATATGGCTTTTAATCTATGTCACATTTCTATTTGTTCATCACCGGGATTTCCCTCTTATCTCAGTGAAGGAGACAGCGACAATTATGTCTCTTGGAAATGTGGAAAACCATTTAGGGTGCATGGAGCCAACTGTTTCAGCTGCCTAACCCCACCACCTTGTTGTGAAGGATCATATCCACTCATCACAAGAGCTTTCCCTTTTGGCCTCTGTCAGACAAGGTTCATAGACTTTTACGGGTAAACTTTTCTATCCAATGAGTGCTCACCCATCATATTCGACCAAACCAAGGTACCGTGAGAGAGTTCCCATTTTCTAGTGAAGCCCCTCCCACATTGGTCTATGACGTCCCTATCATCGTATGAAACAATCCAACAGATCCAGCAGCAAATCGATTGGCCCATTTTCTGGTGCTTCCCCTCATCACTTGAAGGACTTGTCTTCATGCTAATGATGGAAGGCCTTTAGAGAGTTCATCATATGAATCTCCCTATCACATGCACTCATATTTCAGGAGGGAACAAGTTACGCCCTAGTTTTAGGTCAAACCTGAGTGGCTCCCACTGGCTTTCATAAAACCAGATTTCTGGTACCCAATTCGGCTAGGGTTTCCGCACGTGTCCTTTTTAGGGGTGTGGGGCCCACCACAAAGGAAAGGTTATCCAATGACCATAAGGGACACCATGGCAATGATGTGCATTCAGTTATGGTGTGCGCAAGAGCCACTATCGTATCTGCATGGGCCAAGTGCTTATGGCGCCCATGAACGCAACACATCACACATCCATACATCACATGCAGGAAGAATTGATCCAATCAATTAAATATTTGTAAAGTCCATTTAAAGTCCATAATATTAACATTTAATATTATCTAGGTATATGGGCTGAATAGCAGTTAGCAGTTCGACCCATATAGCTTTCATGCGAATGGTGGGCTTTTGCAGTTTTAACAAATTAAAACTGGGCCTTTACAGGTTGGGTCAAATTATTACTTGCAATTCAACATCAATCCCTAACCGAAAAGTGGGAGAAATCAAGACTGATCAGCCCTATCGAACCCTAGATTCAGTCCAACTGATTTGGTCCAAATCCGGTTTGAATTAGTCTGGGTTTGATTTTTAATTCAAGATTAATGATCTGAAATTAAATATTGAAAAAGAAAATCATAAATCAGTGAAGTAGGGCTGTTCGCACACTCCATCCTGCAAAATAGAGGTTAGTTCACAGTTTGTAGTTTCACAAACTGCAAATCGCAGATAGCGATTTTCATATCTGCGAATTCTTCTTCCAGCGCCGCCAACTTCGATCAAAAAAAAATAATACAGAAATAGAAAAACCTATTTTTCTATTAATTATTACATCAGATCGAATCCTATACATTCAGTCTAAAATTAAAAAAATATATATATTTATAGACCAAATGTAAAGAATAAACAAGAACCTGCGAATCGCAGATATCCACGTGCCAAGAATAAAAGATTTCGATCTCCATTGTACAAACAGCCCATAAATCAGGAAAATTATAAAGAACCATTCCATATAAAAATCAGATTTATATAAAATTTAATTCTAGATCATTCGCCCATATTTATGGAAGAAATTTCCCAAAAAACAAAATCTACGCAAATAGGGTAGAACGCCTTCTGCCCATTTGCACAGGTTCAGATCTGAACAATTTTGATTCAAGATTTGAACCATCGCTCTGATACCACTGAAGGAATGAAAAGATCCATCATATGGACGCCTAGATAAAGTGGAATAGAATGGGCAAATTTCAAAACTAATTTTAGAAAACTAATTTCAAAACCATCGCTCTGAACAATTTTAGAAAACTAATTTTCAATTATCAATCTTGAATCAACAACCAAACCAGATCTGAACAAAACAGTAGGAGAGGGAAATACCTGATATGAAGAATTAGTATCCCCCAATGAAGGTGTTCATGCCCAGAAAAGTCACCAAAGACTGCTCCCACTGAAGATGGCGCAATGTAGGATGGAGTAGAATCTGCAACGTTCTACACAAGAACTGGATCCTTCGCAAGAACCCACTAGACGGCAGGTGAGCACAATCTTCTTTTCAATTCTTTCACAAAGAACTGAAATCAAGAACGCTTCTTGATGACTCCCACGTGAGTAGAGATGAACTGCTAATGGCGGCAGCGGCAGTAAGGAGGCAGTAGGGAGAAATTGGCACAGTCTCACTTTATGGTGATTTCTCTCTTCTGTGTTGTATCTATATCTATGATGAGTGTGTGTTTGGAGGCTGCCACCCCCTCCTCCTTTTATAATCCCAAAAGGATCAGTTCCTAATCTCATTAGGAGATCTTGATCCCTTTAAGTGATAAGGTAGAGTCCTTATCTAATCAGCAGATCATGATCAGCCCTCCTAATTTGATTATGAGTTTCCAATTTTGAATCATATTCAAATCTGGACTCTTACTGAGTGGATAGAGACTTTCCCTTATCCTTTAAGGCTGGTCCATATCTTAGATTCGCCCCATTCAAGCCAATCTAATTAGCCTAGCTCGTATTGGGCTTTTGGCCCATTAAGTGTATGTGCTCACTGAAGCCTTCCAAATTACTTCCTAGTTGGGCTTTCTTTGTATGGCGTGGGACCCAAACATTGATCTACACATCAACCACAAGGGTTTGGCCCAACCTCTATCACAAGGCCTAGCCAAATTCACTGGAAATCCCAATGAACCCCTTGAGCCCATCATATGGACTCTATGGGCCCAACACTTACACTAAGTGGTCCTTGGACCAAGCCACCTTGTAACACCCAAGGACTGTGGGCAGATGCACGATTATCCCATCAGGTTTAACCCTCAATGGCCTTATACTTAACCTCTCAGCCCTTAATGATCAAACACTGCACGACAAGGGAGGACCTCTCACCTGATTGCAAGGTACAATGTTGCATTCTCCTCTTACATGGACCCCAGGGATTAAAACCTTTTGCAAATAATTTGGGAAACCTATAATATATATGTTATATCGCATAAATATATTTTGCAAAACAAAATTAAATGGATTGAAATCAACTGCTGGTAGTTTGGGTTTCTAATGGAGCGCAATCCGACTGGTCCTAGCTATCAACAACCTTGCCTCTGAACAGAGCTATAGGGAACCTGAAACGGAGAAGATGAGGAAACTCCAGGGGGAACCTGGTGAGATTGCTCTGAAGCTCAAGTTAGAATTCTCTCAAAGGCAAGATAAAACCAGATGGCGCAAAGTTCACATACCTTGTTCTTGGGGGGTAGGGAGCCTTTTATAACCACCTCGTGCACTGACTTCTAAGCTTCTGTCAGGTCGGTTATGATTATCTCTGAGCTCCTGCCAGTTTGGGTGTCATCCCCTCTGTTGGACAGAACCGCCACTGCTCTATTTGTCAGAGCCATCTCTGCGACTGGTGATGACGGTGGCAGATGGCGGTGGCAGGTGGCCGTCGAAGTGCGGCTGTCAAGCGTCAGATCCCAAGTCAGTCAGGAGCGCCGCCAATGGATACCGACCTCCTCGGTGTCAGGTATGGGTTTATTGTAGATGAATAAAAGTGCATATTTGATTCATGTTCCCTTGGTATGTTTCTGTGTAATACCCTTAAATTGGACACTTAATAAGACTCGTGTTAGTTTAGAATGTTCACAGCCAGTGGGTCGGTCTGGGGAGACCTATCCTGACAAGGCTGACATTGTGGTGCCACCAAGTCGGTTGGGGTGGCTTGTCTCAGCTTCTGGGGTGAGACCCTAGGCACATACAATGTAGGATTAATTGAATCTTTGAACTAGACCAGATTTCTAGTATTGCCCTGGACCTTGGAGATTGATGGGCAAATCAGGAAAGTTACACTCGACCCCTAGACTTGATTATGATACTGCACTAGGTGTCGGATTGGGCTGTCTTTGATGTACCAATCAGTGAGATCCTTAGCAGGGGTCAAAACATGGGTATGTTGGGACAGTCTGAGAATTCATCTGAGTGGATGATCATAGTGACAGGATCAGCCCCTTTATCGGACAAGGTAATGATCGGGGATGCACTCTCACTGATGGAAACCAAGACTGTTGGCAACCGATTTCAATCGTTGAGATTTGTTTTGCAAAATATATTTTATATGAGATATAAAAGTATATATATTATGCTTTCAAAATGATTTGCAAAAGGTTTTAATTCCCGGGATCCATATAAGCAGAGAGTGCAACACTGTTCCTTGCAGCCGAGGGAGAGGTCCTCTCTTATCGGGCAGTGTATGATCATTATGGGCTGAGAGGTTAAGTGTAAGACCATTGAGGATAATACCTGATGGGATAATCTTGCATTTGCCCACAGTCCCTGGGTGTTACAAGGTGGCTTGGCCCAGGGACCACTTAGGGTAAGTGTTGGGCCCGTAGAGCCCATTTGATAGGTTTTAGGGGGTGCACTGTCCATAACAGTGTATTCGGCCAGGCCTTGTAACAAAGGCTGGGCTGAACCCATGTGGATGATATGTAGATCAATGTTTGGGTCCCACGCCATACAAGGAAGCCCAACTGGGTAGCAGTTTGGAAGGCTAAATGAATACATAACTTTAAATGGGCCTTAAGCCCATTTCGAACTGGGCTAATTTGATTAGTCTCTTAAGGGGCGAATTCTGAGATGGATCAGCTGATAGGATTGGGCCCACACCCTATCCACTTTGAGAGTCCAAGATCTAAATAAGATTCAGATCTGGAAACTTCCTAATTAGATTAGGAGATGGCTGATCTAATCTGCAGATAAGATAAGGGTTATCCCTTATCCTAAAGGGACTTCTAATCCATATATGATTTGGGTTAGCAACTCCTAATGGGATTAGGAGCTGATCCCTTTAAGTCTATAAAAGGAAGAGGGGGCGACAGCCTTTAGACATCCCATCACAAGCAAGCAACAGATAGTCTTGTCTTCAGAGCTAAAATCACATAAGAGAGAATCTGCACCCTGCAAAGATTGGTGGGAGTTGTATTCACAAGCCGTCCAGGTGATTCTTGAGAAGAATCAAGTTCTTTTGGCAGAACACTGCTGATTCTGCTCCACCCTACACTGCGCCATCTTCATTGGGAGCAGATTTTGGATCCTACCTTGGGCGTGAACACCTCCATTGAGAGATATTATTTCTCTGTATTAGGTATTATCTCTCCCTACTCCTTTTGGTTCATATCTGGTTCAGTTTATGGTTCAAGAATGATCCTTGAAAATATGATTTTCTAAATAGGGAATTTGATTCCCAGTTGAAGGGAGAGAAAAATTTTTGAAATTCGCCCCCTTTATTCCACATTCTTTGGGCGTCCATGTGATGGATTTCCCATCCCTTCAGCTACTTCATGGGGTTCAGACTCTATTGGCTTGGGAGCTCTGGGCTCACCCGAACTGGGGATCTCAGCCTCCACCGACCAGGGACTTCGAGGCTAAACGTGCACTTGGTGATAAAGTCTGCTAAGGTTTGGGCTTTAATAGCAGTTCATGGCTTATACTGGAGGTCGTACTCGCTGAGCTCGATGGCCCACTCCATTAGCCGACCGGAAACCTCGGGCTTGAGTAAGACTTGCCTCAGAGGTTTGTCGGTCAAGACCATGACAATGTGAGCCTGGAAATATGGGTGGAGTTTCCGAGCTGCAATTACTAGTGCATATGCTAGCTTTTCTATCTGTGGGTATCTCGTTTCTACTCCCTATAGAATTTTACTAACATAATAGATGGGCCGCTGGACCCGATCTACTTCTTTTATTAGTATTGAACTGACCACCTCGTCGCTTGCCGAGAGGTACAATTCTAAGTCCTCGCCCTCTTCGGGCCTGGCTAAGGTTGGCACAGTAGTGAGGTAGCTTTTTAGCTCATCGAACGCGAGCTGGCAGTTTTGAACCCATTCGAACCCTTTGCCTTTGATTGCCTTATAGAAAGGCAGACAGCGGTCTGCCGATTTGGACATGTAGCGGCTCAGAGCGGCTATGCGGTCGTTTAGCCTCTGAACTTCTTTTACTTTTCGAGGTGGTCTCATATCAAGGATGGCCATTATTTTGTCTGGATTGGCCTCAATACTGCGCCGGTTGACAATGTACCCTAGGAACTTACCCGAGGTGACACCGAAGACACATTTGTTGGGGTTCAATTTCATGCTAAATTGACCCAAAATTTGGAAGACAAAATCTAAGTTTTGTATTAGTCCCTGTGAGAACTACGTCTTGATGACCATGTTGTCTAGATAATATTCTATTTTTGTGCCAATTAAGTGCCAAAACAGCTATTTACATGTCTTTGGAAGGCTGCCCCAGCATTCTTCAGTCCAAAGGGCATGACCTTGTAGCAGTACAGGCCAAACTCGGTTATGAAGCTGGTTTTTTCCTCATGGGACTGGTCCATCCTAATTTGGTTGTAGCCTAAGTAGGTGTCCAAGAAGCTTAGCAACTCATGTCCTGAGATCGCGTCCACTAGGCAGTCAATTTTGGGGAGGGGGAAGCAGTCTTTTGGGCAAGCTCGGTTCAGGTCGGTGTAGTTGACGCACATGCGGCACTTGTTGTTTGCCTTTTTCACCAGTACTGGGTTGGCTACCCAGCTCGAGTAATGAACTTCCCTTATGAAGTCTTCTACGAGGAGCTTTTCAACCTCGTCGACCGCCCTCCAGCGCTCCGGGGCTAAGTTGCGTTTCTTCTATCTAATGGGTCTGACTATAGGGTCAGTGTTAAGTTTGTGAGTTATAAGGTCAGGGTCAATACCGGGCATATCGACCGCGGACCATGCAAAAATATCTAAATCTTTAAGTAAGAAACTCACCAGTTCGGTTCGTAGAGGCTCTTTGATGAAAGCACCGATTTGTAGCATTCGAGCCGGATCTGTAGTCGAAGTCGGGATTGCGACCGTTTCCTCTATGGACGAAGCTCACTCCTCACCCTGCTCCGTAGGCCGCTCCAGCATGAGGTCATCGGCCGCCTTGGTTTTTCCCTTCAGGGCGGCAATATAACACTTGTGTGACTCAAGCTGGTCGCCCCGTGCTACCCCCACACCAAAGTCTGTAGGGAACTTCATTGTCAGATAGTAGGTGGAGACCACTACCCGCAGAATATGCGTAATTGGCCGCCCTATTATGGCATTGTATGGGGAGGGGGTCACGACCACCAGGAAGTCATGGTTGAGTCTGACCTCACAAGGCCATGTGCCGACTTCCACAGGTACTTTTATCTTCCCGAGGGGCCTGACTTCCTCTCCGTTGAAGCCCACCAGAGGAGTGTTTGTGGGCTTCAGCTCGCTTCTCTACAACTATAGCTGGTCGAATGCCGACTTGAAGAGGATGTCTGCCGAACTACCTGAATCCGCAAGTACACGCATGACTTCGAAGTCGTTGATCCTTAGTTTTATGACAAGTGCATCATCATGGGGGTAGTGAACACCTCGCGCATCGTCTTCCATGAAGAAGATCGGTTCTTCTATCTTCGGCCTCTTTGGAGGGTTCTGTTCTTCTCGGGTTGCCTCGCGAACTGATGTCCGAGCTACTGCCGAAGTACACCCTGCTACCACCGAACCTCCCACCATCACATGTATGGTTCCCCAAACTGGCCTCTCTTCCAGAGGCTGTCGTTGCAATGCTTCGACTGGTTTACTGCTAGATTCGGGGGCATCCTTTCCGTGCTCCCCTTGCCGACCTGCCTTATTATTATTATTATTATTATGCTGTACAAAATTTCTCAAGTACTCGTGATGGATGAGTCCCTCTATCTCATCCCAGAGATTATTACACTATTCGGTACTATGACCGTGATCTCTATGGAAACTATAGTACAAATTTTTGTTTCTTTCGTTTGGGTTCCCCTTTAGGCGAGGTGGCCACTTTCGTATGGGGCATCTTTGATTGTCATCAAGATCTCAGTCCGCCTTGTGTTTAAGAGTATGTAGTCCATCCGAGCTGCTAAGGGAGCTTGGGACGGCTGGCTTGGCTTCGCCTCATGGGCTGGGTTTTTTCTGTCACCTGGGTTGGAGGGTTTGCCTTCTCTTTTCCTTTTCTCGACCCCACCTTTGGTCCTTTGGTTGATCTCTTCCTCTGTTCTCATGAACTTGTCCGCGAGCTTGAGGAATTCGGCCACGGTCGCAGGCTGGCTGGCCATCATGTGCCATTTGAACTCCTTGGGCATTACTCCTCTTTTGGCCGCCGCGAGCTGTACCATGGGGTCCAGTCACGGTATCTGCAAGCACGCATCATTGAACTACTTGATGTAGCCCCGGATGGACTCTTCTTCCCTCTAAACCACTCCGAAGATGCTTTCCTCGATTCTGGGGCACCGCTTGCTGGTAACGAAGTGTGCGGTGAAGACCTGCACGAATTGGGTCTAGCTTCTTATTGACCTAGGGCCAGGTTCTTGTACCAGGTGTGGGCCCCCCGAAAGTGGTGGTGAAGGCATACACGACTCACTGGCCCTTGCTAGGGGCATTTGGGATTGGAAGGCATCGACATGGTCTCTGGGGTCGAAGGACCCATCATACTTGTCTAGAGGGGGGAGTTTGAAGTCTCTGGGCATGTGGACTGCATGGAGTTCTGATGAGAGGGGGGAAGGAACTGAGAGAATAGGGGCTGCTTTTACCTCGTTCGAGCTTGTCTCTTCTTTACCTCTGAGCTCGGGTAGCACATGGGTGGCAGTTCGGTGACTTCATTGGTGCCTTCGTTGAGTGGGCTTGGTATTGGCGTTGCTGGCCTCTGTGTTGTCAAGCTCGATGGGCCTGGAATGTTGGTAGTCTGCTACTAGGGTGCTAAATTGGTTCTCTGTGAGCGGAAACTCAGGCTTGGAGCACCGAGGTGCTGACTTTGCGGGTGAGGTTCCCGACCCGCCTGCGAGCTGCGAGGCGAGGGTGATTTTTCTTTCCCTTCGGCCCAGGGACGAGGCCTGGCTGTTAGGGGGGTTCTAAGGTTGGGAGGCTTCTCCTCGGAGGTGGCGTCCACCCTAGGGGGAATACTTGATTGGCTTTGGAGCAGGATGCCATGGTGGAAGCTGCGGTTGGTTGATAGGCAGTTGGGGGAACTGCTGCTGATAGTGATATTGAGAGAGATGGTGCAGTACTTGGTGTTGGTGAAGCTTATACTGTTGGAACTGCTACATTTGGGCTTGCATTGCCCGCATGCACTGCATCAGGTCATCAAATTGGCTTTGGCTAGTTGCCAGGCAGATAGCAGTTGGTTCAGTAAAGGTTGTTCCGATAGGGAGTGGAAAGGGGACATTCATGGCGGGAAGATTTATGGGTGCCACTGCTCATGGTGCACTCAGGCTGGGAATCCCATCCACTGGAAGGGGGATGGTGAACTGCCCAATGCACACCACAGGGACTTGAAGTTGTTCCCCAGCGGTGTTCATCTCCATGCCACATCCGGCGTTGTTGGAAGAAGCCATGAGTGTTGGGGTTTTTGGAGAAGAAAGAGGTTATGAGAGTTTTAGAGGGAGGCTTTTGGAAGCAATCCCACAGATGGCGCCAATTGATGGTGCGCAATCCGGCCGGTCCTAGTTGTCAACGACCTTGCCACTGAACAGAGCTATAGGGAACCTAAAACGGAGAAGATGAGGAAACTCCGGGGGAACCCGGTAAGATTGCTCTGAATCTCAAGTTAGAATTCTCTCAAAGGCAAGATAAAACTAGATGGTGCAAAGTTCACATACCTTGTTCTTTGGGGGTAGGGAGCCTTTTATAACCACCTCGTGCACTCACTTCTAAGCTTCTGTCAGGTCGGGTATGATTATCTCTGAGCTCCTGCCAGTTTGGGTGTCATCCCCTCTGCTGGACAGAACCGCCACTGCTCTCTTTGTCAGAGCCGTCTCTGCGACTGGCAGTGACGGTGGCAGGTGGCGGTGGCAGATGGCCATTGAAGTGTGGCTATCAAGCGTCAGATCCCAAGTCAATCAGGTGCGCCGCCCTTGGATACGGACCTCCTCGATGTCAGGTATGGTACGTTTCTTCAGTTCGGCGTCCTGGAGGCGAAGTGTTGGAGTGGTGAGCGAGGTGGTCTTAAGTTTGGATAGGGGAGTGTTCTGAACTGCCATGGGGCGGACCAGTTCGAGTCGCTACCTAAGGGAGAGTTCGGGCACCTTGTAGGGAGTTCGAGCTCCTAGTAGGGAGTTCGGACTACTGGCTCCTCCCTTCGGTGCTCACGCCTTGGGCACACTGTTGTGCCGAGCTGTTGCCTTTGCCATGTGTTGAGTTATTACGAGGCCGGGCCAAATCTTCCTTCATCAGTTTCCATCAAAGAGAGTGTATTTCCCCGATCATTACCTTTGTCCAACAAAGGGGCTGATCCTATCACTATGATCACCCACTCAGATGGGTTCATGAACCATCTCAACATACCTAGGTTTTGACCCCCTTTAAGGGTCTCACTGATTGGCATATCAAAGATGGCCCAATCCACTACCTAGAGCGGTACCATAATCGAGTCTAAGGTCAGGTGTAAGATTCCAGTTTTGCCCACTAATCGCCAAGGTCCAGGGCAATACTGGAATTCTAGTCCAATTCAAGGTCTCAAGCTGATCCCACACTACATGTACTTCGGATCTCACATTAGTGGCAGAGACAGGTCACACCGACCGACTTGGTGGTACATTAGTGTCAGTCTTATCAGGATAGGTCTCCCCAGACCGACCCACTGGCTGTGAATATTCTAAACCAACACAAGTCTCATAAGTGTCCGGTTTTAAGGGTATTACACAGAAACACACCACATAACATGAATCAAATATGCACTTTATTCATTTACAATAAATGCCATAAGTACATTAAACTTATTGGAGCTTAGGGCATACAAAACTGTTTGACAAACTCAAGGTGCCAGTGCAGATCATGTTGGCGTACTCCTCTTTTGGTTGCAGTGAGCTGCAAAATGGGGCCAATGTTCGCTATTTGTAGCCTCTATGAGTTGAACTGCCTAATGTAGTCCCATAGCAACTCCTTTTCTCCCTAGGCTATGTTGAGGAGGCTCGTCACTAACTAAGGGCACTTCTTGCTAGTGGCAAAGTGTGCTATGAAGAGGTCGAAGAACTGCTTCTAGCTCTTGATCGATCCTGGAGGCAGAGTCCGGTACCACAATCTTGCTTCTTCTTTCATGGTTGTAGAAAATGCCATGCACAAACTAGCTTCATCAGGGACTGGAAGCTATCGACATGATCATTAGGGTCTATCTTCCCCTTATAGATCTCCAAGGTTGGGGTCTTGAAACCTTTTGGCCTTGGAGCTGAAAGGATCTCCTGTGCTAAGGGGGAAGGTTGTCTCAACAATACAGGAGTCAGCTATGCAATTGTCAAGCTCACTTCTTCCCCCTGCGTGTCTACTATGGTTGTTGGAGGAGCAGTATTCTTTGTTGAGGTGCGGCGTTCTCTACGACGGTGTCGCTTCTTTGCTAATTCTTGATTAGTACTATTGACTTCGATATTGATTGGCATTTTGGCCTGGGTGTTTCCTTGATCACAGACACTGCCTCGAGGAGGAGGCAAGTCCCTGTTATTGGCATTCTCGATGAGGGGGCACTGGTTGTTGTGGACAGATGGGTCCTGAACTGGGTCCTCACCTCTTGCCCCGAGCTGCTAGTTACTAACCTGAACTTTATGGTGTTTGCACCACGATTGTTACTGCTTATCGGTCTTTCTTTGATGGTTGTTCTGAAGCTGATTCCCGTGATCCACCTCCTAGCGAGGTGGCAGCATGTGCCAACCTACCATAGGTCCTTAGGAGGGGTCTAGCCACTAGTGTGATCCGGAAGTATGTCGTTAACCACTTTGGAACACTAGTAGAATTATTTGTAAATTTTTCCAATTCTCAAACAACTACTAATGCAGTAAAGCGATAAGAACGGGTCATACCCACAGGGAAGTAGGGGAAAAATAATTACATACTTAGATCTGGGAGAGATAACACAAAGGGGAGTTGCAGAAATATAAAATTAATTAATTAAAAAATGGAATTCATTAAAACCAAATTCGAACAGCATTGAGAATAATAAGTGCATAAAAATAAATAAATAACATAAACAAATGAATAAAAGGAATGAAATAAAAATGTCTAAGAATTCGATCAGAGGTAGTAATCTCTGGATCTCTCCTTCAACCCTCGAACTTCTCAAGCTAGGCCTTCCATCTTACCTGGCTGAATTTTAGATCTGCAAAAAAGAAATAAAGTACAAATTAAATATAATAAAAGTAAAATTTGCAGGAAGGAAAAATGAACTAGAAATTAAAGAACAAAAAGTAATTCTAAAACTGAAGAAAAAATGGTTGGGATTAAAATCCAGAGGTAGCAGCAGTGGTGTTGGCGAACTACAAGTAGGAACCCCTCCTCTGGCCCGGGCGTCCTCCTCTTCCTCTACCCTTGAACTTCTCAAGATCAGCCTTCCATCTTACCTGGGGGTAGAATCCCACCCCTTCTACTGGGCCCCTGGGGTCCTTTTTATAGAGAAGGGTGGACACAACTTGAAATAAAGAGAAAGAGGGGGCGGCAGCTGGGTTTTAGCAAAAATATGGGTGCCTTAGGGTTTAGGATGAAGTGCTAGGATGGTTCTAGGGTGATCCTAAGCCTGAGAAGAAAAGGAGAAGGCACCCAATATTATGTAAGGCTGAGATTTAATGGCTAAAGGCTTAATGGTGAATATTAGAAGTTAGGTGGCTCTTAGGGTTAGAATGCTAAAAAGAGAGTGCCCTACAATGGATGGTGAAGATTATAAGGGATGAAAGGTGAGGATTTAGCAATTATGGGTGGTTAGGGTTTGTTAAGAGTGAAAAGAATGGGTTAAAAGGCATCCTAGGGTTTGCTAAGGCGTGGGGAGCATGCTAATACAGTACGAGGGGCGCCAAACTGGGTTTAGCAGCTAGGAGGCGCCCTCTTACTTTCAGTTCTTCACAAAAACACCATCTCTCTCAGTTTTTCACAATCCTATTAGAAAATATTCAAACATATTCAACCATATTTTTAAAATATTAACATATAGGCTTATGTGTACATATATACATATATAAATGTGTGTGTATGTATACATATATATTACGGGAGATCCCATGGGACGGTCATTGGGGTACCCGTGGGGCAGGGAGTTCTCTCCCCATCCCCACCAACAAGAATAAAAATTTTCCCATCTCTGTCCCCCTTGGGGGAAAATCATCCCCATCCCCGCCCCATTCGGGGCAGATCGCCACAGGGATTGGAAAAATGGAAAAAATTGACATCTCTAAGTTTGATAAACAACACTATCTAAAACTAATTATTGTTCTTTTGTATTGTAAAAAAATATAAAATGTAGTATTTAAAATATAAATGATTATTAAATATTATATAAAACAATTGTATACTCTTGCATTTTTCCTTTTTTTTCTTTTTTAATTTTTTTAATCCATGTCATTTTCGAAACTACCAATTAGAAACTCTACTTTTCCCAAAAAAACTCTTCCTAAAATCTCCTTCTCTCTCTCTCTCTCTCTCCCACACGTTCTAATAATATAATAATCTAATATCCTAAAATTTCTCCTAAACAACCTCTCCCACTAACCTCAACTTTCTCCTAAGTTATATCTAATTTTGTAGAGAGTTTCTCTCATAAATTATCTCTAATTCTTATTTATCCTCCCTCCCCCCCCCCACACTTTTTATCTACATCTATCTGAAGAAAGTTTGATTTAAAAAATATAAGAATTATTTAAGTATTGTAACAAAATTCTATAATAACTTTTAAAATATTTATTGAAAAGACAAAAAATAATTATAATTGATTTAATAATATTCAAATTATTAATAATTATATATTTTAAAAATTCATCACAAAATAATGTACAATGTAAATTATGATTTTTTGGATGATTCAATCTAAATGTCATTCAAATAATAAAAATCTAACATTAAAAAAGAAATAATTATTAACTAAATATCTTAAATAACAAAATACTAAATTAATATTTTAAATCAATTAATAATATATTTTAAATAATTACTGAATAACTTTCAATTATAATAAATAGATTAAGATTTTAAATATTTAGTTAAATAACTAAATATTTTAAATAATGAATAATGAAATATTTAACATAACTAGATTTTAAATAGTTAAAATAACAAAATTATGTATTAATAGTACTATAACATTAGGGATTATTAAATTCAACAATTTATTAATATTTTAAATTTTAAATAATTATATTATTTCAATAAATAAATAATATTGCAAATAACTACTTTCGTTTATACCAATTAATAATTCTAGAAATTGACTTTCGAAAAAATTATTGTTTATTAATAATAATTTAGAAAACTTAATCATTATTTATTATATATTTATTTGTACTAAAATTAATATTTATTGTATTCTAGTAATTATTTATTATTTTTTGTGATAAAAATATTTTCAATAATTATGTGTAAATCTATTTTTGTTTTATTATTTTATAGAAAAAATTCAATAATTATTGGAGATTAAAACATTGTTCACAGGTTGGTTCGGTTCAGTTGTAGGTTGTTTGGCCAACCAAATCGATTTGGTTAGGTTGGGGGTTGGTCACTCAGGTTATATCGGTTTGGATCAATTTTCAGTTTCGTCGGTCGGTTCAAAAGATTTAAACTTAAAAATTTAAATTTAAAAATTAAGTTTGAATTTAAAAAAATTATAATGGCATTATTAAAAAAAATAAAAATTAAATTTATGATATAAACTATTTTAGCCTGAGAAACATTGTAATTTTCCCACTACCACGTATTAAAAAAATACTACCAGGGACCCGTGTGATGCACGGGATTTGTTAAGCGAAAGATAAATAATAGAAAGGGTCATTTACTAAAACACCCCCTATAGTTTCATGGATTTACTAAAATCTACCCTATAGTTTGTATTTTACTAAAACACCACTTATAATTTGCAATGTATTTAACCAATCTTCCATTAGATGATAGAGGAAAATGACAATGTCGACCCTAATGTTCATTTAAATAAATTTAATGAAAAGAAAATAAAAATAAAAATAAAATACCATTTTTGCCTCTAATAAGAAGATGAAAACTATAATGAAAGTGTTAAGGGTATTTTTTGGAATAAAAATCATGGGCCTAATGGTGACACAAACACTCCTTAATGAAAGGTTGATTAAGTAAATAAGTTGTGTAAAATATATGGGATATTTTAGTAAAATGAAAACTATAATGTAGGTTTAAATAAATATGTAAAACTATGAGGTGTGTTCTAGTAAATGACCGTAATAGAAACACATAAGAGTATACAATTGTTTTATATTTTCAACTTTTTAAATAATTAATAATTATTCATATTTTATATACTACTTTTAATAAATTTTTTATAATATAAATATAATAATAATTAATTTCAGTTACGTTTATCCATCAAACTGATCCGAGTTGGTTGGTTTTCTAGTATTTTAGGTTGGCTTTGGTTCAAAAATTTCCCAACTCGACCAAGTTGGATAAGTTTTGCTTTGGCCATTTGTAAACCGACCAAAATCGGATCACCTGACCATTGATATATATTAATATTATATATTTTAAATATAGTTTTATATTTTATAAAAGTGCTTTCGTAAAAAGTACTTTTATAAAAAAGCTTTCATGTAAAAGTACTTTTATAATGTGCTTTCCTAGAAGTGCTTTTGTAAAAATACTTTTGTAAAAGTACTTTTCATAAAATTATGTTTATAAAAGTGTCTTTGTAAAAGACTAAAAGTACTTTTATAAAAGGATATAATTGGTATTCTAAAAATTTATTGGGGACAATTATGGGAGAAAATTTTGAATAAGTACTTATTATATGAACACTTAAAAAACTAAAAATTTAAAATAAGCACTTAATTTGTACTTATTTCTCAAACACTAATAAATACTTAATGGTGTGGTCTCCACCCAAATAAGCATTTATTTTTAAGCACTCCCAAACATGGCCTAAGTCTCTACAACTTCTACTACAAGTTATACGCAAAACTTTGTGCAAACAGACTTGTAGGTTGATGCTACGCAATCCGGGCAATCCTAGCTGGCAACTGACTGGCTCCTCGCTGGCAACGGACGGTACCTGTAAAGAAGACGGTGAAGGATTCCCGGGGGACTTGCCCGGTGGGAATACTCTGATGCTTAATTTAGAACGCTGGAGAGAACAGTAAAGAGTGCAAAGGAGGCTAAGAGTGTAGCGTGCTAGATCACTGAGTTAGCTCGAGAGAAAGTTCGAGTAAGTTCAAGATAAGATATCAGATATTCCAGAGAGCCCTTTCCTTCAACTAGGGGATTCTTATATATGAGCGTTCTTGTTAAATCGGGCATAACCTCCACTGGACCTTTGTCGTAGCCGTTATCTGCCAGGGCTTGCGCAAGTAACTATTGCAGTGTACTACCCAATCGGATGAGTGACACGTCCCAGAAGGACAAACACGCCACCACCAGTCAAGAGACATGGGTGCAAACTTGTCAGGCTGGCAGGGACTGCACCGTCAGTCAGGAGACGTGGCGCAGTCTAACGGGTATGGTCTTGTCAGATAGAAGCTTCCTAAAAACATTGCGTCGCTTAGTAGCGAGCTGCCTTGTAGCAAGCTACCCTATCACGAGCTACCTCATAGCGAGCCCCTGAGGGTATTGCGAGGTGATTCCTTCTGATGTGGCCCCTTAGGCAATTTTTCTGCCTAAGTATTAGAGTGAGCTGGTTACCCTAGCTCGCGAGCTAGGATAGACTTGTTTTTGAGTATTCCCTTTCAGTACATCGGGGGTCCTATAGCTCGCACTGTAGCGGGCTCCCCCTGTAGCGAGCTATGACATAGCGAGCTGTCCTGTAGACTCGTTACTTAGTCACGGTCAGGCTATGATGTTGAGTTGTTACTTGTGCTGAGTCATGTCCACGTGTCACTGTCTCAAGGGGTCGGGTCAAATCACCCTCCATCAATTGCCCCCCACTCCTCGAGCTAAGAGTGTTACCTTAGCGTGAGGAGTTCATGAAATGTGACGGGTGGATTTGACCGAAGTTCAAACTTGATTGATTGCTCGCATTAAATGTGCGTGTGAAAGTCAAGGGATTTTTTACTTTTTGAACACTGAGAAACGTGCCAAAGCGACTCTTAACTCCGTAGGTCATGCAGTCGTCATTACCTCAATCATGGGAGACATGCGGCCAGTCACATTTTAGTTTCAGAAGACGTGCAGTCAGCTTGATTGTCGACTGTCAGATCTGTCTCAATCCAAGCCGTTGATTTGAGGGCACAGTGGCTATAAATAGGGGGGCCCTAGGCATCACTTTCTTTTACGCTAACTTGCTTTGTCTTTGGATTCTGAGGTCCCGTCTCCATCTAGTTGCCCTAGCTCTTTTCCCGTTCACACCATCTCTTCTTTTCTAGTGAGTCGTATCATCTTTTCAATCTGTCTGGATATCCGTACCATGTCTATTCCCAGGACGGTAACCAGGATGACACCCCCTCGAGCTCAAGGAGAGCTTGGGGGCAGGCTCTAGAGTCTCAGGAGGCCTCCAGCGAGACGGCTTCCATTTCTTGGGGCAGGGAGCCCGACAATTTCAATCCCTCCTCTATGTCGATGGAGAGACTTAGATCTTTAGTTCTTCACTTTAACCTTCCCGGAAACCTCATCTATGGTCTCCCTTCTAGTAATTTTCCCTGGGAGCATGGTCCCAACGAGATAGTGATCTTTCAGGAATAGCTTGAGGCTAGCCTGCATCTTCCACTGCATCCTCTAATAGTGGAGGTTTTGAACCATTTCAACGTCACCATTGACCAGCTTTACCCCAACTCCATTCGAAATGTAGTTGGAACTATTTCCCTATTTTATGAGTACTGTCTTCCCCTCAATCTTGATATTCTCTCCACCATCCTCTACATCAAGAATGTTTCTCCTAGAGCGGCTCCAAAAAGGCATTCCTACTATTTTTCTCCCCGCTGCGGCTTCAAGCTCTTATACGAGCTGCCAAACAGGATCTCAGCCTGGAAGCGAGACTATTTTGTTGTTCACAACCTCGAGGTGTGGCCCTTCCCAACTCATTGGAGGGCTGCCATCCAGGATTTAGAGGTTGAGTTGGACCCCAAAATTCGGAAAATGCTGCAGTCCTGGGTAGTAGTTGGCTTCCATTGGTTGGACTACTTGACCGAGGAGAAACTTGCGTAAGCCGGTCTAAGCCTGGGTAGGTTGTCTTTTAGGTCGCATAGTGCCTTGTAAATTTTTTTTTACTGGACTAATATCTGGTGATTTTTTGGCAGCCATCATGTCTGGTGTTGACGCACGACGCCTTCTATCCAGCAACCAGAAGCACAAGGCCAAGAGGTCACGTCCTGACCAAGCCTCCACTTCTAGGGGTGTTGAGTTCAAGTCTGCTGACCCAGCCTTCGCTTCTCCACCACCTGAGGTTCCACTTGTCCCATTCGAGGGATGCGTCATGGAAGGTGGCGTAAAAGGGCCTGAGCACCCGGCGCAAGGGCAGCTTCCTTCGTCTGGGCCATCCCGCCCCTTCCCCTTCCTATAGTTCCCTACCGGGAACTGGGAGGGTGTTAATGACTACATCATGGCTGCACGAAAGAGCCAAAGGGCGATCTGCCATTAGGAGGTCGCTAGCTGGGGAGAGATGGACCCCAAGGAGCTCGCCAGGTTTGCCTCCACCCACTGCATGGTGGTAAGTGTCCTTTCTCTTCCTTCTTTCTTTTTTACTCCTTTTCTCTTTTCTGACCTTAGTCTCCTGTTGGCAGGTGAACTCCGCCATCCACACCATGGCCCCCCAGACCAACATCCTCTTTTGCGATGCTCGTAATCAAAGGTCAACCATGCAGAAGCTCCAGGGTGAACTCGACTAGGCCCGAGATGAAGTCCTTCAGGCTCAAAAGGGGAGCGAGGCCTAGGAGCTACTCATCCAGGACCAGGAGGCGCAAATCGCTAGGCTTTTTTAGGAGAGCACTGCTATCGGGAGGAGTCGTCTAGGGTGGCGGTGGAGAAGGAGCTTCTTCGCTAGTAGGTTCGAGAATTGGAGTCCACTCTTCAAGACCGAACTCAGAACTTCGACGCCATGGTGGAGGCCGAGCGGGCTAAAGCGGTCTGGGACTTCAAGGACTCCTAGGAGTATCACGACTTCCAAGTGGAGTATGGCTCAAGCTCGTAGCACTCCGGATTCAAGCTCTACCGCTGGTTGGTCCGAAAGAAGTTCTCTGGGCTCAACCTCGATGACATAACGATGAAGGGCCTGGATCCTAAGATGGCGGACTAGGCGGAGGAGGAGGAGTCTGACTCCCAGGAGGACGACGAGGTGGAGGAGGTGGACCCTTGAGGCTGGCGGCTCTTCTATTATTTTCTTCTGACTGGATTCTGGTGGTTCCCGGGTGCCAGAACCCAGTTTTTTAAATCTCTTTCTCGGGTAGTTGTGCCCTTTTTTCTTCTTGTTGAACTCTTCCTAGGTTGTTTAAGCTAGGTTTTTATTTATGAATTAGTAATGGAATTTTTCTTTTTTTTGCCAAGTATGGTATGCTCTTTATTTTCTGCTGAAGCAACTTTGTCACTTGAGCTGTTAGAGCTACATACCTATAGCGAGATTTTTCAGTAGTTGTTACCCTGAGCTATCCCTTAATTATTGAGGTATTTTTATGGTGTACCCTGAAGTAATTACCATGTATGCCCAAATTGTATGTTCGTAGGCTATTCCTTGTTAGGTTCAGGCAATATACTAAGACAAGCTATGCTTCATAAAGTTCAGACCCGAGCTGCCTATGCCTCTGATACTTAATACTTCGGTGAAGTGACTAAGTCTTCCATCACGCCGAGGTCTTAGTTAGCTTGGTGTTTTAGCCCTTAGGCTAAGGGAGTGACTTATAGTCCACTCTTGGAGTCCGCCCATGCCATGGAGGCGATTGGGTCTCATTGCACTAAGGTCGTGTTAGCTCGGCATTTTGGCCCTTAGGCTCTGAGAATGACTCATGGTCTACTCAGTAGTTCGCTCATGCCATAGAGGCGACTGGGTCTTATCGCGCCGAGGTCTTTGTTAGCTCGGCATTTTTGGCCTTTAGGCTTTGAGAGTGACTCGTGGTCTACTCAATAGTTACAAGTAATACTGCCTTAAGTTGACAATATTCCATGTCTGAGGTACTTGTTTCCCTTCAAGGGTTTCAAGCTCGTATGTTCCTTCCCCGAGCACCCGTTTCACTCAATAGGGTCCTTCCCAATTCGCTCTGAGCTTGCCAACGCCGGGCTTAGGTACCATAACTTCACAAAGGACCAGGTCGCCAATGCGGAGGTTCCGCTTCTTGACCCTGGCATTATAGTACCGAGCTACTCTTTGCCGGTAAGCTACGGTCCTGATATATGTGAGATCCCTTACTTCGTCGAGTAAGTCGAGGTTGGTATGTAGCTCATCTTCATTTGCCTTATCATCATACGCTTCCAGTCATAGAGAGGGAACCTCGATATTAGCTGGGATGACTGCTTCGGTGTTGTAGGTAAGGTTGAAGGTGGTCTCTCCTATGGTGGTCTTCTCTGTGATTCAGTAAGCCCATAGAACACTGGGTAACTCGTCTGCCTATAGTCCTTTAGCTCGGTCTAACTGTGCCTTCAGTCCACAGAGGATAGCTCTGTTCATGACTTCTGCTTGAGTGTTTGCTTGAGAGTGTGCGACTGAAGTGAACTTCTATCGGATCCCCATGTCTTGGCACCAGTTCTAGAATTTAATGTCCTCGAATTGCTTGTTGTTATCAGAAATCCATACCCAAGGTAACCCGAAGTGGCACACTATGTTCTTCCAAAAGAAGTTCTGGATGTTTCGAGCTGTGATCGTCACAAGAGGTTCAACTTCTACCCACTTGGTGAAATAATCCACTGCTACCACTAGGAACTTCCTCTGGCCTATCGTTGGTGGAAACAGTCTGAGTATATCGATGCCCCATTGTGCGAAAGGCCACGGGCTGGTGAGATACTTGAGGTCAGCAGTGGGCTGATGGTGGATATTGGCGTGCTTATAGCACTTGTCACACTTTCTGACGAGCACAATAGCATTTGCTTTCATTGTTGGCCAGTAGTATCCCTATCGTAGCGCTTTTTGGGCGAGGGCCCTGCCCCCCAAGTGTCCATCACACAGGCCCTCATGAGTGTCGCAGAGTACAAGCTCGGCTTCGGAAGGTCGCAAGCAGCATAGGTAGGGGAGCGTGTAGGATCTTCGGTACAATCGTTCATCTATCATGACGTATTTTGACACCTGATGCTCTACCCTTTTGGCGGCATTGCGATCTACAGGGAGTGTCCCGTGTAGCTGGAAGCTCATGAGCGGGTCAATCCAGCTCGGCTCTACTTGACCGACGGGTGTGACCTCCTCTACCCCACCGAGAATGCAAGGTTGAGGCAGGTTCTCTATGTACATGGTTCTCATGGTATTATCACTGGTGCTGGCTAACTGAGACAGGGCATCAGCCTCAGCATTCTCCGACCTCGGGACTTGTCTGATGAAGTGTGACTGAAAGTTGAGCAGAGCCTCTCTTACTTTGGCTAAGTAGGCTATCATAGTTGGTTCATGAGCTTTGTATTCGCCTTTGATTTTATTGACCACGAGCTGGGAATCCTTGCAGAGGACGATATGCTTGGCTTTCACTTCTTTGGCTAGAGCCAACCTGGCTATCAACGCTTCATACTCCGCTTCATTGTTGGATGTTGCAAACTCGAAGTGTAGTGCGTACTCCAACTTTGTGCCACTTGGGTCGTGCAAAACTATTCCGGCCCTGCTACGTTTCTAGTTCGAGGAGCCATCTATGTGAAGGATCTAGGGCTCCTCATCCTAGTTCGTGCATGGCCTAACTAGGAAAGATGTCGTACTGGTTACTACCTCACGATACTTGGACTCAACCGACCTGGGAGCTCTGAGCTCGCTTGAACTGGGAGCCTCATGCTCAACCAGCCTGGGGACTTCGGAGCTGAAAGTGCACTCCGCGATGAAGTCTGCTAAGGCTTGGGCCTTGAAAGCAGTTTGGGGCTTGTATTGGAGGTCATACTCACTGAGCTCAATGGCCCACTTCGTCATTCGACCAGAGACCTCGAGCTTGAGTTGGACTTGCCTTAGAGGTTTGTTGGTGAGAACGATAACAGTATGAGCTTGGAAGTACGGATGGAGCTTTCGGGCTGCAATAACCAGTGCGTAGGCCAGCTTTTCTATCTCTGGATATCTTGTCTCCGCTCCCTACAACACCTTACTAACATAGTAGATAGATCGTTGGACCCGATCTACTTCTTTTATTAGTACCAAGCTGACCACTTCGTCACTTGCTGATAGGTACAGCTCTAAAACATCACCCTCTTCGGGCCAGGTTATGGCCGGTATGCTAGCAAGGTACTTTTTGAGCTCGTCGAATGCGAGCTGGCAATCTTGGATCCATTCAAACCCTTTGCTTTTAATTGCCTTAAAGAAAGGTAGGCAACGGTCTGCCGACTTGGACATGAAGCGGCTCAGAGTAGCTATTCGGCCATTCAACCTCTAAACCTCCTTCACTTTTTGGGGTGGTCTCATGTCTAGAATGACCTTTATTTTGTCTGGGTTGGCTTCAATGCCGCGCTGGTTAACAATGTATCCTAGGAACTTACCCGAGGTGACACCAAAGGCACACTTATTTGGATTCAACTTCATGTTAAATCTATGCAGAATTTCAAAAACTAAATGCAAGTCATCTACATAGCACTCTATTTTCCGGCCAATCAATGGCTTAAACAACTTATTTACAAGTCTTTGAAAGGTTGCCCCGGCATTTTTTATCCCAAAGGGCATGACCTTGTAGCAATACAGGCCAAGCTCAGTTATGAAGGCAACCTTTTCTTCATCTACTAGGTCCATCCTGATCTGGTTGTAGCCCAAGTAGGCGTTTAGAATGCTCAGCAACTTGTGCCCCGAGGTCGCGTCCACCAGATGGTCGATCCTGGGGAGTAGGAAGCAGTCCTTTGGGCAAGCTCGGTTCAGGTTGGTGTAGTCGACGCACATGCACCATTTACCATTAGCCTTTTTTACTAGAATGGGGTTGGCCACCCAACTCGAATAATGGACTTCCTTGATAAAATCGGCTACAAGAAGCTTCCCAACCTCCTCGTCGACTGCCCTTCGTCGCTCTAGGGCTAGGTTGTGTTTCTTCTGTCTAACGGTCATAACTATAGGATCAGTATTAAACTTATGAGTTATAACGCTAAGGTCTATGTCGGGCATTTCTGCTGCGAACCATGCAAAAACATCTAAATTTTCAAGTAAGAAGCATACCAGTTTAGATCGCAGAGGCTCTTCAATGGAAGCGCCGATCTGGAGTGTTTGGGTTGGGTCCTCCGTCGAGGCTGGGATGGAGATGGTCTCTTCTATGGGTGCAGCTCGCTCCTCACTCTGCTCCATAGGTCACTCCAGCTCGAGGTCATCGGCCATCTTGGCTTTCCCTTTGAGGGCGGCGACGTAGCACTTGTGAGACTCAAGATGGTCACCTCGCGCTATCCCGATTCCAAAGTCCATGGGAAACTTCATGGCCATGTAGTAAGTGGACACCACGGCCCGTAACCCGTAAGAAATCGTGGTTGAGTCTCACTATGCTAGGCCAAGTGTCGACTTCTACAGGTACTGTGATCCTTCCCAGGGGCCTGACTTCCTCTCCACTGAATCCTACCAAGGGAGTGTTCGCGGGCTTTAGGTCACTCTCTTGGAGTTGAAGTTGGTCAAAGGCTGCTTTGAAGAGGATGTCTGCTGAGTTACCTGAGTCGACGAGGATGCGCCTAACTTCAAAGTCATTGATCTTCATCTTTATGATGAGCGCTTCATCATGGGGGTAGTGGACCCCGCATGCATCATCTTCTTTGAAGAAAATTGAGTCTTCCATCCTTGGCTGCTTCGGGGGGTTCTGTTCTTCCCTAACAGCCTCGTGAGCTAATGCGCAAGCTACAGCTGAGGTGCAGCATGCCACAATTGAATTTCCAACTATCACATGGATGGTCCCCTGAACTAGTCTCTCTTCGGGGGGCTGCTTTTGCGGCTGTTCTGCCTGCCTGCTGGACTCGGGAGCATTTCTACTCTGCTCCCCCTACCAACCTGCTTTATTATTACTATTATTACTTTGTACAAATTTTCTCAGATACCCGCAGCGGATGAGCTCCTCTATCTTGTCGCGGAGGTTCTTATAGTTCTCGGTGTTGTGATCGTGGTCGTTATGAAAACTACAATACAAATTTTTATTTCTAACATTGAGGTTTGCCTTCGGACGAGGTGGCCACTTCACATACGGGGCATCCTTGATTGCCATGAGGATCTCGGCCTGCTTCGCGTTGAGGGGCGTGTAGTTCCTTTCTGTTGTTGGAGCTTGGAAAGACTAACTTTGGCTTTGCCCCTCGAGCTTGGTCCTTCTTCTTCTTGTTGTTGCCCTGAGTTGAGGGTTCTGGCTCCCTTTTTCTTTTCTCGAGGGCCTGCTTGCCCTTCTGGTTGATCTCTTCCTCCGTCTTGATAAACCAATCTGCAAGCTTGAGGAACTCGGTCACGGTCTTGGGCTGATTGATGACCACATGCCACTTGAACTCTTTGTGGGTAATACCTTGCTTGGCTACGGTGAGGCAAACTGCGGGGTCCAGATCGGGTATCTGTATGCCAACGTCATTAAACCGCTTGATATAACTCTAAATGGACTCCCCTTCCTTCTGAACTATGCTGAGGAGGATTTCTTGAGTTCTTGGGCACCTCTTGCTGGTGACAAAGTGGGAGGAGAAAACTTGCACGAACTGCGCCTAGCTTCTTATCGACCCAGGCATGAGGTTTCGGTACCATGTCCGGGCTACCCCTTTGAAGGTGGTGGAGAAGGACATGCACATGCAGGATTCATTGGCCCTTGCTAGGTGCATCTGGGACTGAAAGGCGTCCACATGATCATAAGGATCGAAGGATCCATCATACTTGTCTAGTGGAGGGAGCTTGAAGTCTCTTGGCATGGGGATAGAAAGAAGTTTTGGAGACAATGGGGAAGGAACTAAGAGGAGAGGAGTAGCTTTTACTTCACCTGAGCTCACCTCCTCTTTACCTTTGAACTCGGGCGAGACACGGGTAGCAGTTCGGTGAACTCGCTGGTGCTGCTTGCTTCAGTGTTACCGAGCTTGATAGGCTCGAACTGTTGGTGGTAGCTCTAGATCGAAGGGCCCTGCTTGGTGTCTGTGGCTAGGACCTCAAATGGATTTTTTGCGAGCGGGAGCTCGAACTGCGAGTGTTGGGGTGATACGAGCTTAGCTGGCTGGAAGGCCCCCGACCTACCCACAGGCTGCGAGGCAGGGGTGGCCGGCCTCTCCTTTCAGACATGTGAAGAGGCTTGGCTCTTGGAGAGATCTTGAACCTGAGAGGCTTCTCCCCGGTGAGGTCATTCACTCCGATGGGAGGGCTTGGTCTGCTTCGAGGCCGGGTGCCTAGGAGGGAGTGGTTGTTGGGCTTGAAGCAAGGAAGGGAACTGCTATTGATACTGGTACTGAGAGACCTGATACAACACTTGTTGCTGGTAGAGTTAGAACTCTTGGAACTGCTGCATTTGAGCTTACATGGCTCGTATGCACTACACTAAGTCTTCCAACTAATTCTGGTTGGTCACTGGGGGTACAACCGAAGGTTCAGCAAAGGTCACTCCAACCGTGGAAGGGAGTAGAGCATTCACGGGTGCCACTGTGAGAGGCACGTTCAAACTAGGAATTCCGTCCACAGAGAGGGGATGGTGAACTGTCCAATACAGACAGTGGGAAGTTGAGGTTTCTCTCCAGAAGCGTTCTAGTTGGCACCACGCTCGGCGTTATCTGCCAGGGCTTGCCTAGGTAACCGTTGCAATGTACTACCCAATCGGATGAGTGACACGTCTCGGAAGGATAGACACGCCACCACCTGTCAAGAGACGTGGGCGTAGACTTGTCGAGCTGGCAGGGACTACGCCATCGGTCAGGAGACGTAGCACAATCTGATGGGTACGGTCTTGTCAGATAGAAGCTTTTTGAAAACATCGTGTCACTTAGTAGCGAGCTGCCCTATAGCGAGCTACCCTATCGCGAGCTACCTTGTAGTGAGCTCCTGAGGATATTGCAAGGTGATTCCTCCTGAAGTGGCCCCTTAGGCAGTTTTTCTACCTAAGTATTGGATTGAGCTGGTTACCCTAGTCTTGGAGTATTCCCTTTCAGTACATCGGGGGTCCTATAGCTTGCGTTGTAGCGGGCTCCCCCTGTAGCGAGCTATGACGTAGCGAGCTGTCCGGTGGACTTGTTACTTAGTTGCGATCAGGCTGTGATGCTGAGCTGTTACTTGTGCTGAGTCATGTCCACGTGTCACTGTCTCAAGGGGTCGGGTCAAATCACCCTCCATCATAGGTCTTCTACCAAAAATTATAACATTGTAGTAGTTCAGGAATTGTGGATATTAGAGCTTTCACTATCTGTAATAAAACTGTAGTGTTTCAAGAATTAATTGTAAACATTGGAAGGAAGTCAAAGGGAGGTAATGTTATCTTTAAAGAGTCAATTAGAACTTTATTATTTTGTCTCTTCATACATAGCTACAGTTCTATTTGGATTGAAATGGTGATACATTGCAGGCTTTGCTGCCATAATCATTAGTACTATGTTGTTATCAACGGGTCTCCTAGCCATTTTCAATCTTCTAGGGTCTTTAAACAATGTGATTCCATATCCTTGAGCTTATTTATAATTGTAGAAGATGTTTTTAGTAGAAGGCAACGCTTTCAAATCATCATTGATCTGGATGGTCGGATTGCTTAACCCGGGAACTGTTTAGGCAACTGTTTCTATTTTACTCCAAACCCAGTCTTTGGCCAAAAACCGTTGAATTGGTCAATGACCTGTTGACTCGGATGGTCAAATTGTCAACTTATTTGACTCATTCAATAGTTTTTGGCTTTTTTTTTAATTATTTCGTTAGATTGGTTTGTTCATTTGAATTGGACAATCGAACTGTCAACCCAAAAACCGGTTGCTAAAATGGTTCCGGGTCAGTTTTTAAAACATTGGTATAAGGTTATATTTTATTTATAAAATCTATCATGTGTCATTAATGTTTTCAACCCATCATTGACCCGACTAGTTAAACCGTTCGAATAGTCATTTGATCAAGATTCCAGGTCTAGTTCTAGTAGTCTTAGAGAAATGCCAAAAATTGTTGACTTTGTCAAAAACCGTATAAACCGGGTGATTGGACCATTGACCTAGTGATTGGGTCACAGGTTGCATACTATCTATGTATGCAAACTTCTGGAAGCCATGACTTTGCACTCCGATGTCCAATTAAGATGATTTGTTTTTTTTTTAATTTTGGGAATTTTTTTGAGATTTATGCGTCCCTAGGTGCCTTGTCCTCCTATTGTTACGAAAAAAACCCTTTTTCAAACTCAAATATTAATTTTTAATATTTTTATAATAATAAATTAAAATTAAAATTAAATATAAAATAATACATATATCATATCTAAAATATAATTATACATTATGTATTAATAAAATATGTATTTATTCATGACATTCTACCTGGGTGATTAAACTTGTTGGATTCTCATAAGAGATTAAATCCAATGGGTTTGATTGGTCAATTACATAAGAAATTGCACCTGTACACTTTGATTGAAAAATTAGCTTCTCTTACAAAACTCAGTTTTGAACTTGTCCCACATTGGAAAATTATAAGCTTTGTTTTCAATATTTTAATAGGAGTTGATTTACACTCCTTAGAAATAGTATAGGAGAGTATGGGGGTTTGATACCGTGTAATGCGTGCATACACGTTGTGTGCAGTGCAATGAGGCGCTTTAGAGGCGCACTTTGCTCGCACTTAGTGCGCACCCGCGTGGCTTGTGAAGGGTGGCTTTGGTTTTGGTGTGATGCTGACCGTTTATGAGATCAATGTTCACGATTTGATCGGGTGTGATCAAGAGGCATAATTCAAAGTTAATAATCATTAACTGTTAACCACTTTTTAAATAGTTACAATGTTTGAAATTGTGACTGTTCAAGGTGCCTTCTCTGAACCAGCACCTACCTTTTCTTCATACCTCTTCATAAACAATTTAAGGAGCATGAATCAGACTTCAAAAACACACAATTTTGAAACCTACTTTCTCTCTCTCTCAGTCCGGTCTGCTACAATCTCACAAAAGGTTTCTTTGGAGATTCTTCAACTTTGCTGGTTGTAGATTCTCGCCAAAGGCTCTGTTGTATCCTAGGAACGGATTTTCCTGTAACCCAACAGCAAACTCGGTGAAACTGAGTGGGGGCAAATAACATTCTAAAGACAGTGTCTTCAGACACGCCTTAGAGCTTCTCCTCCAAAATTACAGTGACCCCATTTTCCAATAATTTTAGAACGTTATTCTGCAATGGAGGCAGAAGCAAGCATGACTTCGATCAAGATGAGGAACCAAGATCTTGTTTGACTAGACCAGTTCAATGGAGCAAACTTCAGCTGATGGTAAGATAAGATGATCTTCTTTCTGACCACACTAAAACTATACTATCTGCTGGACCCGAATTTGCAATCACTTCCTAAACCCACTGACAAAGACTCAAAAAAACTAAAGAAGGAAAGAACAAAATGAGAAGATGACTCACTTCTATGTCGAGGACACAAACTGAATGCCTTATCAGACTGGCTCTACAACTTCTACAAGGAACTTACATCTCCAAAAGAAATCTGGAAGGTCCTGGAATTCAAATACAAGTTGCAAGAAGCATGTACAAATAAGTATCTTATTACAAAATACTTTGACTTCACCATGAATGACTATAAACCCATACTGGAGCAAGTTCATGATCGCCAACAAAATTTGATCCCTTGATATCATCATTCCTGAATCTTTCCAAGTGAGAGCAATCATTTCCAAACTTCCACCCTCTTGGAAGGATTATAGAAATAAGCTTCTGCACAAGGCTGAAGAACTTACATTGGAGCGAATTCAGCAACACCTTCGTATTGAAGAAGAGTCTCAGATTAGAGATATTAGGGATAAGACCCTAGCCAGTATGTTGAACTTTAAGTTCAATTTTGTGGAAAACGGGTCGAAAAAGACTAACCCTGCATTACAAGTAAAGAAGGATGGGAACTTCAAAAAGAGAAACAATAAGAAAGGATCATGCTGTGTTTGTGGAAAGAAGGGGCATTATGCCTAAGTCTAACAACATCGGAAAGGTGGAACCAAGTCTACAAACATGGTAGAAGACAATCTAGTAGCCATGATTACTGAAATCAACATGGCAAAATCATCTTCTGGATGGTGGTTTGATTCAGGCACCACAGTGCATGTTTGCAAGGACAAGTCCTTATTCAAGACATATGAAGAAGTGACTAAGGGCCAAGAGGTACAGATGGGAAACCAAACATGTGCCAAAGTTGCTGGAAGAAACAACGTAGAGTTGAACTTCACCTCCAGAAAAACACTGACTCTCCTGAATGTTCCTCATGTTTCTGACATTACAAAGAACTTGGTCTCAGTAAATCTTGTATGTAAGAGGGGATTCAAAGTTGTTTTTGAATCTGACAAACTAATCCTATCCAAGAATGGGATGTTTATTAGAAAGGGATATGGTTGTAATGGTATGTTTAAATTAAGTATTAAAGAAGGAAAAGTTTATTCTTATATTGTTGATTCTTTCTCTTTATGGCATGATAGATTAGCACACTTGAATTTTAAATCCACAAAGAACATGAGCAAACTTGGTATAATTGCTTACAGTAATGAATCAACTGAAAAATGTGAGATATGTGTAAAATCTAAAATGTCTAAGAAACATTTCTCAAGTGTTGAGAGAAATTCTCAACTTCTATAACTAAGTCATTCTAACATCTGTGAACTTAATGGTGTATTAACTAGAGGAGGTAAGAGATAGTTCATAACATTTATAGATAACTTTTCTAAGTACACCTATGTCTATCTTATGAGAACTAAGGATGAAGCCTTTGACATGTTTAAATTGTACAAGACTAAAGTTGAAAATCAAATAGAAAAGAAATTTAAAATCCTAAGAAGTGATCGGGGTGCTGAATACTTTAAAAATGAATTTAATTCTTTCTGTGAAGAATTTGGAATAATACATCAGCATTCTACTCCCTATACCCCTCAACAGAATGGCTTGGCCAAACGTAAAAATAGAACACTTATAGAAATGATAAATTACATGTTGTTAAAAGCTAATGCACCCTTAAACCTGTGGGGGGAAGCATTCTTAACAGCCTATCATTTACATAACAGAATTATTTCTAGAGTTAATGTCCATATGAATTATGGACATGAAGAAAGCCTAATTTAGCATATCTAAAAGTGTGGGGGTGCTTAGCATATTATAGAGTTTCAGATCCTAAAAAAACCAAATTAGGACTCAGAACTAAGAGAAGTATGTTTTTTGGATATGCAGAACATAGAAAGGCCTATAGGCTTCTAGACTTAGAGTCCAACATAATAATTGAAATTAGAGATGTTGAATTCTTTGAAAATAAACTGTGTTCTAAATCTACAGAAAATGAATCCATAGCATCAGTATACCCTTCTAGTACAGTTGGATAATCACAGTAAAATAAGCCAAGTTCTAAAGTTCTCTTGAGATAATCAAGAACTCTCTCAATTGCCTTCTAGTGCTCTGCACCGGGACTACTTGTAAACTAACTGAGTTTATTTACTGCAAATGCAATATCAAGTCTAGTACAAAGCATAGCATACATCAAGCTTCCTACTACACTAGCATATTCAAGTTGTGCAATTGTTCTACCAGTATTTTCTACTAGCTTTATACTAGAATCATATGGCGTGCTATATTCTTTAAACCCTAAATGCTTAAATTTCTCAAATACTTTGTTAATATAATGTGATTGGCTTAATGCATAACCCCTACTATGCTTTTTAATTTTTATTCCCAAGATGGTATCTACTTCTCCTAAATTTTTCATCTTGAAGACAGAGGATAATTAGTTTTTATTTTCATTTATGCCAACCATATTTATACCCACAATAAGCATATCATCAACATAAAGACATATAATTACTCCATAATTTTCAGTGAATTTTGAGTAGATGCATCTATTAGCACTATTATGTTTAAAACCAAAAGCTAGAATGCAAGAATCAAATTTCTCATGCCACTATTTATGTACTTGTTTTAATCCATATAGTGATTTAACCAGTTTACAAACTTTCTTCTAATTTCCAAGAAGAATAAATCCTTCTAGTTGTTCCACATAAACCTCTTCATTTAAATCACCATTTAAGAAATCAGTTTTCACATCCATTTGGTAAATAGATAAGTGATAAATGAATGTTAATGCTATGAGTGTTCTAATAGAAGTTGTTCTAGCCACTGGTGCATAGGTGTCAAAGTAATCAATCTGTTCCTTTTGGCTAAATCCTTTGGCTATCAATCTAGCCTTAAAAGTTTGTACAATTCCATCAGTGTTGTATTTTCTTCTAAACACCCATTTACATTTTATTGGTTTTGATCCTGAAGGCATGTCTACTAGTACCCATATGTTATTTCACATTATTGAATCCATTTCATTATTTATAGATTCCTTCCAAAAAGCAGCATCTCTAGAGGTCATGGCCTCACTATAGCTTTTTGGACCATTTTCAATGTTCAGGACAATGGGTATCTTATTTAAATTCTTCTTTCTATCAATCTCAACTAAAAATATAATTAACTGAGTAGAGGTAAAATTTGAACCTAAGTGTTTCTCTGTTCTTTTGAAGGGATGAGAGATCCATCATATAGATAGCCAAACCCTGTAGGTAGGTAGGGCAAAATTTCAAAAATTTCTCTATCCCATGTGGGAATCACATTCCCTATTTTAGAAAATCTGCATTTTCAATGATCAATGTTGAACCTAAACTGAAGATCTGAAACCAAAAGGTGGGAAAGGATATACTTGATACGAAGTAGTAGTAACTCCCAACGAAGGTGTTCACACCCAAGAAAAACTCCAAAGACTGCTCCCACTGGAAATGGCACAACATAGGGTGGAGCAGAATCAGTAGGTGGTTCTTCACAGGAACCGAATACTTCAACAATGGAGCATGAGTGAGCACGACTTCAAGTCAGTTTTTCACCAAAAACCGATATCAAGAACACTTCTTGATCGCTCCTACAGGTGGAGAACGAACTGGCAATGGTGGCAGCAGGAGGAGAAGACAAGAGCGGAAGATGGTAGTCTTACTATTGCTTTCTTTCTCTCTTGTATCTGAGATCAGATTGAGTGAGTTGGGGTTCTCCCTCCTCCTTTTATAGCCTTAAAGAGAGCTCCTTCTAATCTCATTAGGAGTTTCCTAACCCAAATCTTTATTTGGATCTGAACTTTCTTTAAGAGATAAAGATAATCCCTTATCTTATCTGTAGATCAAGATCAGCCCTCCTAACCTCATTAGGAGTTTCCAGATCCAAATCTCTATTCGGATCTAGACTCTCTGAGTGGATAGGGATAACTCCCTATCCTATCTACTGATCTAAATCCCAGAACCGCCCCTCTTTAATTAATCAAATCAAACCAGTTTGAATTGGGCTTTAGGCCCATTAAGTCCATGTGCTCATTCGGCCTCCAAACTACTGCCCAATTGGGTTTCCTTATTGGTGTGGGATCCAAACATTGATCTACAAATCAGCCACATGGGTTCAATCTAGCCTCTGTTACAAGGCCTGTCCGAATTCACTGTAGAAGACAGTGAACCCCTGAGCCCATCGCCATGGGCTCTTAATGGGCCCAACACTTACACTAAGTGGTCCTTGGGTCAAGCCACCTTATAAAAACCCAAGGACTGTGGGCAGATGCAAGATTAGCCCATCAGGTATTACCCTCAATGGTCTTACACTTAACCTCTCAGCCCATAATGATCAAACACTGCCTGACAAGAGAGGACCTCTCCCTCGGCTGCAAGGAACAATGTTGTACTCTCTACTCACATGGATCCCGGGAATTAAAACCTTTTGCAAACATTTTGAAACCATAACATATATATATATATATATATATATATATATATGTATATATATATATATATATATATATATATATATTGTGTGTGTGTGTGTGTGTGTGTGTGTGTGTGTGTGTATATCTTTATATAAATATATTTTTCAAAACAAATTTCAATGATTGAAATCAACTGTCGGCAGTTTAGGTTTCCATCAGAGAGAGTGCATCCCCGATCATTCACTTTGTCTGACAAAGGGGCTGATCCTGTCACTATGATCACCCACTCAGATGAATTATCGGACTATCCCAACATACCCAAGTTTTGACCCCCTCTAAGGATCTCACTGATTGGCATATCAAAGACAACCCAATTTGACACCTAATACAGTATCATAATCGAGTCTAGGGGTCAGGTGTAACATTCGAGTTTTCCCACTCCTTGGTGGGAGTGCGATCTTTTTGGCATCCAAGAGAAAAACTTGTATATCTCACTCAAACATGGAATCAGAATTCATAGCCTTAGTGGCTGTTGGAAAATAGGCTACATGAATTAAGAATTTATTATTAGATATAAAACTTTGGCCTAGTCCTATGCCTCCAATTTCCATTTATTGTGATAGTGAGCAACTCTGTCAAGAGTCTATAGTGGTACCCACAATGGTAAGTCCAAACATAAAAGTCAAAGACATGAATTTGTTAGGCAATTGATTCAAGATGGAGTCATCACTATAACCTATGTGAGGTCAAGTAAAAACTTGGTTGATCCACTTACCAAGGGCTTGGTTAGAGAATTGTAAAAATGACAACAAAAGAGATGGCATTAAAACCCTTTACTTAGTCACCTGTAATGGTAACCCAACCTGAACTGAAAAACCATCAGTATTGGGTTTAATGGGTAACAACAAGTTACAGCAATGTGACTGTTACCACTAACATTGAGAAACTTTCCATCACAACATAAACAGTGTTGTCCGTTATGATGAGAGGTTGAGTTAAACTCTTAATGAAGTTTTGAAATGTGTCAAATAACAGAACACATAGTGGAACTTCACCTATGTGAACATAGAAGTGGTGCCACTTCTCATGAGAGTTTGGGTTTGCTCTCAGGATTGTTCATGAAACCAGGAAAGAAGCACATGGCCTTAACAGTGCTAAGCAAAACTTGAAACTCTTCCATAGACTGAACATTTTTGTGTGTATGGGTGTCTCCGGTCTGTCTTGAGAGTAATTGGTTTAAGGTCTTACCACCATCAACTTTGACAAGGCTCTGAGATATCTATACTAACAAAAGGTTTAAGTTGATAAACACCTTTTGTATGCATAACAGTGTCATAGTAGTTTGGATTGAGAGAGAACTATGTAATTGATCAATCAATGTGGGGGATTGTTGGATTTTAGTCTCATAAGAGATTAAATCCAATGCGATTGATTGATCAATTACATAAGAAATTGCACCCATACACTTGATTGAAAAATTAGCTTTTCTCTTACAAAACCCAGTTTTGAAATTGTCCCACATTGAAAAATTATAAGCTTTGTTTTCAATATTTTAATAGGAGTTGATTTACACTCCTTAGAAATAGTAGAGGAGAGTATGGGGGTTTGATACCATGCAATGTGTGCGCAAACGCTGTGTGTGGCGCAATGAGGCACACTTTGCTCTCACTTCGCGCGCACCCACGTGGCTTGCAAAGGGCGGCTTTGGTTTTGGTGCGATGCTGACCATTGATCGTCATTGATGAGATCAACAGTCATGATTCGATCGGGTGTGATCAAGAGGCATAATTCAAAGTTAACAGCCATTAACTATTAACCACTTTTTAAATAGTAATAATGTTTGAAATTGTGACTCTTCAAGGTGCCTTCTCTGAACCAGCACCTACCTTTTCTTCATACCTTTTCATAAACTATTTAAGGAGCATGAATCAGACTTCAAAAACACACAATTTCGAAATCCACTTTCTCTCTCTCGTAGTTTGGTCTGCTACAATCTCACAAAAGGTTTCTTCGGAGATTCTTCAACTTTGTTGGTTGTAGATTCTCATGCAAGGCTTTGTTGTATCCTGGGAATGAATTTGCCTGTAACCCAACAGAAAACTCGGTGAAACTGAGTGGGGGAAAATAACATTCTAAAGATAGTGTCTTCGGACGTGCCTTGGAGCTTCTCCTCCAAAGTTACAATGAGCCAATTTTCCAACAAAACTGATGATCCACGACCTAGAGACAAAAATGATTCAACCTCAGAGGTCGGTTTTTAACACTGTGTGTCATACTCTTCTCTACCTCCCATAACTAATAAACTTCTAAAAAAGTTGTCTACACTTACGCTTCCAGTGTGTCACTGGAACAAAACCTCTCACCTAGCTTTTGAAGATCATAAATTTGACCCTGTTTTATTTCTAATTCACGTTATGCCCTAAACTCCAATGGCAGCTCAATAGCAGAAGTTTGTATGCACCTTGTGCCTCCAATTCAATACTTAGATATACAGGCAAGATGCAACAACTGATTTCGGACATGCTACACTGTCACAAACTCACTTGGTTGGGCTTGAGTTGGGATTTTGTTAAAATTTGAATGGACTTAGACCCGAAGCCTAAGACCAAAACAATCTCGAATGTTAATTCGGATCAACCAGTTGCACTCCTTCTCACAAATCTATAGATTCATATCTTCTATTCCCATGATACTAGTCTACATTGGGAACATATCCTATAAATGATAACATTCAAACATGGAAGATGTTCTAAATACAGTTATAGTAAGGCATGGATAGGTGCAGATAGGGTTTTGGTGGGTTGGAGATTAAAACTCCAAATCTACCACAAAATATAATAGTGTTCTAACTTCCTTGACAAATAATCCCTAGTCGTAGGGCTGTAAACAGTATTCGATTATCAAATTCTGAGTTCAAATTCGATCCTATTAAGCATAATCTGAATTTGATATATACGATCAAATATGGATCTACCCCTATCCGATCTAATATAATCCGATTCGATTTGATTTAAATATATATGTTCATATATACTTAAAAATTATATTATATCTACCATTGAAGTTGGTCTTATTGTTGAATTTTCACTAAATTGTCCTATGTTCAAGTTTTATACAAATAAATTTCAATTCATTTTGTTCAAAAAATATATTATTAAGTCATTTTAGGCTCATCTTATTAATAACATATAATATTTTGGTTATTTTCAGTCTAATTTATTTATATTATTTAATATCTGATTATAATCCGAATTCGATTCAAAACCCTAGATATTCAACAGATATGATCATATTCAAATTCAAATATTAACAAATCAAATTTAAATATGCCTATATCCGATTCGTTTGCAGCCTTACCAGTCCTCTAAAGCTGTACCGGATTATCCAACATGGCGTTCTCGCTAGTGTTGAACCACGTATGGTGAATGTGGCGAAAGTTTAGCCACGTAATAAGTTGCAAACGAGGAGAAAGATGTGTGGATATGGCATTGGAGTTCAAATCAGCCCCCCACCAGATTGCCTCTCACAACGTCCCACAACACATCCCTACCATGCAAAGTTTTTAAAACCGAACCAGTGATTGAACCGGTCAGGGGTCCGGATACCGGTTCGAACAGTCTGACCGTTCGACCCATTCTGACAAATAAAATTCAAAAACAGTCAAAACCATTCAAACGGTTCAAAAGGTTAATCGGCCGGTTCAACGGTTTGCTAACCAAAATCAACAATTTTGAGAAAAAAGTGGTTTGGGGGGAAAATGAAACCGGTCAGATGACCGGTTCCCAGTTTTTCTAGTCCAGTTGTCCGGTTCGATCCAATTTTGAAAACAGTGCCACCGTGTATTATGAATATCTCTCGATGATGACATCATCATTTCTGGTATCATCATCGGGAGATGTTCCTAATATGCAGCTTAAATGTGTTGTGGGACGTTGTGGAGGGCAATCTTGTGGGAGGCTGATTTGCTCTCATGGCATTGACACTTCAGATTTGATAAGGTAGGCACTCGCAACACTGGTTGACTCAAGCCCCCTTAAGATTTGATAAGGTAGGCAGACGCAACGCTAGTTGACTCAAGCCCCCTTAAGATTTGATAAGGTAGGCAAACACAGTTCACATTTTATCATTTTTGCATTCATCCGGTTTGTTTGAAATCGGTGCAAAGGTGTGGGCCCATCATTAACTACTCCGACTATCTTATTCTCCAATAACACAACCTTGGTCAAAAAATTAATTATCAAATGAATACAAATTTATATCCAAAAAAATAGGTACAATAATACTCTCTTTTTAGAGTACAAAAGTATCAAAAAATACAATTTTACTTTGATAATCATTACCCTTTAATATTTCAAACAAATGCTGGCAAAGGCGAATCAGGATGCATAAATACCCCGATTCCATGTTTGTATCGCAAGCAAACACAGCCTTACGATTTGATAAGGTAGACACACGCAACGCTGGTTGACTCAAGCCCCTTTAAGATTTGATAAGATAAGCACACGCAGCGCTGGTTGACTCAAGCCCCTAATTATTATGGTTCTATGATTCTATTTATATTTTTCAAGGTTTCAGGCTACTATTAATACTTACGACTTGACACTTATAAGTTGAAACTAAAAAGTCAACCCTCTTATTGGAATTGTAGGAAGAAAAACAGAAAAGTCGTTTGCGTGTTTTTTAAATCAATGGCTTCCAGTGCCACCTCATCACCATATACGCATATTTTTCAAATTATTATTTGATAAATATTTATATTGATTTTACACAGTATTAAGTTACTGTTCCACTTATATAATACCTAATAGTTCTTATCAAACAATAACAAACGGGTTTTGAAAACAAATCAAATACAATGGAAGCTATACCAAACATTCCCTTAATCTATGGTGAATTCTTAGTTTTGAGTTTTGAAGTATCATCATTTAATTGGTCCAAGTCTCAATATGTTATCTACCATGACATACACAATTTATAGCTTTAAATGTCGCAGATATATATCACTTAATGATCAACCGCTTACACTTTTTTTAATCTCATTATTTTATACTTTCTTACTACACAATTACAAATCATCCAACGTTGGAGAGTATGTTTAGTTTAGTGGATCGTACGAGGCATATTTAACCAGGCTTTGTTCGGGAAGAGGACACATATATATAAATACATATTTTGTATTATTTATACTGTACATATTTATATTTATATTCTTTCCAAAGTCCATTTTAATGTCTCAGCTGGTATGTGAAATCTTTCTAAGAGACTATCTATGTTGCACATCATACTCTCCATTTCTTTCTGCAGCAACATATAGAATGGGGACAGAGACTCTGTGAACGATATTCTTAATGCAAAGCTGCAAGAGACTCTGTGAACGATCAAATCCGATTTCTTCTTTCCAAGCGACAGAAATAAGTCTAAAAACACTGGATTAGCTCTCATATTATTGAATCTTCAATTATTTATTTGGTGTCACAACCGTGTGGCGTGTAAGCGTGTTCATTTACGTATTCTATTAAGGTAGTTGCTTTTGACGAGGGAATGGGGAGAAATGCATCTGGCAATGTAATGGGGTTAAATTCTCAATTAGTCAAATTATACAAAAAATGGAAATAATAATAATGTATAAATTAATTAGTAATCAGCGCATGGTTTTCCTTCCCGTATTTGACCAGTTTAATTTATTAATTATGCGTAACGCATTCTATCCACTCTTAGGTGAAACTATTAATAAACTAAAAAGTAGATTGAATCTTGTCCATTGATTGATGTCGAATTTACAAGCAATTAGTTTATAAAGGGGCTACTACCCTACTAATAGACTAATAGACTAAGAAGGGATTGAAAATTTTCTGAGGGTGATTGCAATCCAAAAATCCTTTGTTTTATTAGACGGTTTTTAATAAAAACTTCATAAAAAAATTGTTCTTACGTCATCCCGTCATTTCGCGCTACATATTTTATATGACATTTTCTTTAAATGTCATGGAAATACAACTTTTAACAATGTCTTATAGCCTATAATGACATTTATATCAAACGTCATCAAAAGTCCTTAACAATAATTTTTTACTACTACCACTACTAATTATTATTATTTAATTTTTAAATTTTTATCGGTTCAGAAATTAATTGTAAAGTTAATCAATAGAAATATCTTAATAATTATTTCTAAGTGGAAATGTTACTTTTTATTAATGATTTTTAAGTTTTATAAATGTAATTGATGTTTTGAGATAATTCATTATTTAGTTTTTTTAGTTCATTAATCCTACAAAGTTATATTCAGATATTAATTATATATTCATTTTTAATTAAAAGTAGGAAAATTGTTTAAAATTCACTCACTTTTTCTGAATTCTCTAAAACTCACCATAACTTTTCAAAACGTCTTAATGTTTATCGGTAGAAATTGTTCATCAGCATAAATGCAATTTTTATTACCAAAATACCCCTAAATGGCAAATCAGCCTTATTAAACAAAATTTTATGGGTAATCTACTGTTCATTGTCCCGAACAGCGGCGGCGATCAGCGATCATGCCCTTTCCTTTCTCCTCACCCCATCATCATTCCTCATTTTTTCTCTCAGTTTCTCTCCCTCTCTCTTCCTCACCTCCATCGAGCTGAAATGTCAATCGAAAGCACTATTCTTCATCTTCAACTTCGAACTCGAACAAGTTGCAGCAGTAAAACTTCTCTCCTATTCTCACTCATCTCCAGCATAAATCCAACCATTTTCTTCCCTCACTCTCTCCCTACACTCCATTACCGCTTCAGGCTTCTTCAATCATCCATCAACTTCCCCGGAGAAGAATCTTTTGTACCAGTCGTCGTTCGACTTTCGTCCTTAACCAACCTACAAAACTCGTACTAGCTTTGTTGTTTGAGCTTCCAATCTTCTAGTCGTAATCTACGAAAACCATCGCTATTTGAGGAACAAGCAATCTGAGATCGAAAATCGATTGAAATTCCCCTGGGTGTTTGACTGTCAGTTTTATGTTTTTGGATTAAAGAAAGATGAATTAAGTAATTATTTGTTGTAAAATCGTCGTCTGACAAGGTATAAGGTGGTATCAACACATTTTTGACGTCTTGACACAAATGGCGAGAACTAACACTAGAAGTCTGCAATAAACTCCGTAAAAATTATCCAAACAAGACCAAAGATTAAAACACTAAAACCGTTGTAGAAAAAATACACAAAAATAAAGAACCTTTGACTCACCATGGCGTGAAAATAAACTCCGTAATCGTGTGAAGCAACGAAGATGCGATCGATCCCACCGCTTCGATTCCAGAATGGCAAAAGAGTTGAGCCGCACCGCTGAAGCTAGAAGAAACCGTTCGTGACCGATCGACGGGACAAGCCCATCGAAGAGGAAGAAAGCAAAGCAGGAGATAATTGAAGGGTAAAATAGTAAATTAAGGATATCCGTTAGTCAAGTAACTGTCATTTCACGGTGAATTTTGAACATTTTGAAAACGTGGGTTTTGGACAACTACCCTTAAAAGTATTTTGAATATTAAAATAGAATTTAAATTTATGCATATTATAATTAAAATATTTATACATTAATTATATTTAGTTTAAATTACTTTAAAAGTATAGTAATGATATATATATATATAAATAGATAGAAAATTTATTTGTTTCAATGGTTGCCTGAAAAAAGGAAAATGGTGGGTAAATCAACCTCAATAACAATTATTAATTAATTAAATGTTAAATATTATTTTAATTTATTGTTAATTATTAATGTTTTGTTGATTATTTTATAATGAATTAATTAACTAGTTAATTGATGATTATTCATATTTACTTAACTAATTAATTGACTATTATTCAATGGATCAGGTTTAGCATGGGTTTTCTCAACCCTAGCCTAACCCTCCAATGTTTCCATCTTCATAAGGCTGTTCATAAGACTAACCAAACCAACCAAACCAACCAACCCAACGCAATTCGATTGACCTGACTTGGTTACTTTTCTAGTATTTTTTGTTGTCTTTGGTTTAACCGTTATGCTAACCAAGAGGACGAGTTAGTTTTGGTTTGTCCATGTGTAAACCAACCAAAAACTGACGTGACCCAACCATAGGGATATATTAATATTTTATATTTTGAATTAAAATTTTTAATATGGGAAAGTGGAAAATTTCCAACATTTCCTAGTTTAAAACATTTTATATTATAAAATTAAATTTATAATAATGTTGTTGCAATTTTTTAAATATAAATTTAAACCTTTTAAACTGACCAACCAAACAGATAAACTGACCCAAAATGATACAATTCAAGTTGGTTGATTTTCACTAATGGTTAGTCGATTTCAGTTGATCAATTCTACAACCCGAATAGATCAATTCAGTCGGCCAAACAACTTTTAACTAAACCAACTTGGCTTGACCCATGAATACCCTATTGCCCTAACCCAACTTGAGATAACTTCTTAACATGCAATTTTCAAACTTGGCCCAACCTAATAAGGTTCAATTGGACCAACTCAAATCAACCTAGCTTTCAAATTGGATTAGAGTTATGGTTGAAGGTTCCACCACTAGTGTTGGGTTAGGTTAACCTTAACCCTAAGGTGTAAAACGACTTGTGTTGGGCCGGTACAGCACAACCTGCACAAAGTGCAAGCTGGGCTGGGCCATGAGTCATGTTGGGTCAGCATAACATATCCCATGTGTGGCCCGTGCAAAGTGTAGGTCGGGTCGTGGATTAGGCCAAAGTTATTTATTTAAAAAATTGAAAAAAAAAACTTAAAATTTTAATTTTATATGAATCTTGATGTATACAATTGCTTATATATACAATAACTAAATAAAATAGTATAATAAAATTGAAAAAATTATTTATTTTATTAATATATTATATACTATGTATTATTATATAATTATAATTTATATAATATTATATATAGAATATATATGGGTTGTGCTAGCCCGTAGGCCATGAGCGGATTTATTTACATTTGAATCGGATTTATTTGGCTCTTTAGAAATCTTTTCAGACTATCGTAAATTTTCTATTGGTTGTGTTTTGCAATAAATAACTACTAGGACTAGAGCATTGAGTAATGGCCTTTTGTATTTGTAATCACAATCAAAAACTCACTTTCGTGATATGAGGTTTGACAGGAATAACTACTGTGAGCCTTCTGCATTAGTATGTATGATGTATTTTCTAAAATCTAGTATGCTAAAATGAAATTTGACATTAAAAAGTTGTTTTAGTTGAATCAACCTAAAGGTCCAAAATAATGAATTACCTTTCAAGTTACCTCTTGGGCATTTTTCTGAAGAATTTTCTCTATTTGTCTACATGATTGCTATGGCATTGCAGCTCTCCTGCAATTGAAGACTTGAAGTAGTGTTTCGAATAGGTCAATAGCGGCTTGTTTTCAGCTAGGAGCCTAATCCAAAAGAGATAAAGGGTAGTAGGAATAGAAGGAAGATTGATATATACTTGGAATTAAGGGTGTTCACGGGTCAGGTTGGATCGATTTGAGTCATTTTCTTCAACCGACCCAACCTAGTGGATTTACTTATTGACTGAACCAAAACCAACCCAAACATGAAGGGTCGGTTTGTCAGTTTAGTCAGTTTTTATATATATTTTAAACTAAAATATCTATTTCTAAATATCTATTTATATTTAATTTTATTTCTTTTCAGTTTTTATTTAAAATCAAAATATATATTTAAATTGATTAGTTTTTTATGCAAAACTGGTTTTTTTTGTCAATGTATATTTAAATTTATACAAAACTGAACTAAATGTCATACCATTGTACTATATTTGTATTTGTTTTACGTTTTTAGTTTTTATCATAAATAGCCATTTTTTTTCAAATTTCAAACAAACACAAATAAAATATATCAACCTTTAACATATAGGCTAGGGACTAATTAATCATTACTTAAACACTTAAACATATTGGATCGGTTCGGTTTGGTTTCAATTTTTAAAAACTATGAGTTATTAGTTTATTTTCTCATATAAACCAAAATCGACCGGTGGTTTTAAAAAACCATGCAACTCAGGTTGGATTGGGCTGATTTGGTCGGTTTGACATTTAGTGTGAACACCCTTAGAATTATTGTTGGCACCATAGGTTCAAAGGACCAACTAGGTGGATATCGTGTTATGCTTGCTAAAAAACTTCTGAATCCGATTATGATATTGATTAAGAGATCTGTACTCTAGAACTTTTTAAGGAGGGTTCCTTAATTGTTGATACTGAACTCGTTATGTAATTGGAAGTTTGCTTTTCTTTTTTTTTTTTTTTTGAATATGTTTAACTTGTATAATATCTGTTTAGAGTTGTAGGCTCTTTTTGGTTATAGTTTTAGTTAATAAATTGGTATTTTGAACTATGTGGGATAATAGAGAATTTTTTCATCCCATAGTTTTTACTTTTTAAATTCTGTTAAATATTTTATTTTAATTCTTTAATGTTCATATAAATGGGTTTTTCTCTATTATTTTTTTAAATTAATATTGATTTACGTTGGTGGTCATTGATTGCTAGTAAAACATTTTTTTATTAAAGAAGGTCCTATGCCAATGGTCATAGGAAAAACATTTTTTTTTAAAGGACTAATGCCAGCTGTATAGACCGCTAGTATAGGTTTTTGTTTTAAAGTTAAATGAGTTTTGGTGACGTTTGATAAACGTCATCAATACTGTTTTTTGACAATGTTTAATATATATTGTTAAAAATGTCTCATTAACATTTTGAAATCCTCTACACGTGACTTTTTTCAAAAAATCGTGACATTTGCAAACATCGCCAAAATGATGCACAAACGCCAAAACCAGTTTTTTTTTTTTTTTTGTAATGTAAGTTCAATCAAATAAAAGTGTAGTTAGAATCTCATTTAATCATCCTTATTTATTTTTTGACATCTCATCTCATTTTCTATATATTTAATTTAATTTAATTAATTATTATAGAAGTTTGGCAATGCAGCAAACTATAATTGTATTCTTAATTCTAATATATGCTTCTTGTTTGATTAGTATTTAATGTTAATTAAATTATATTGATTAGATATGCGCAATAGAACATGTAAATGTTTCATGACATCTAATTGACATCTAGTCTAAATAATAATCAAATAAATTGTTGGACTAAAGTGACTACACAAGAAATTAAGATAAAGGCAGCTAGCCAGCTGAGCTCTAAGGGTATGTTTCATATGCGGGAACAGTGGTGTTAACTATTTGGTTGGATAGAATCGAAATTTCATTCTTGTTCTTGTTCTTGGTGGAATGACACTTTTCTATTTGAAAAAATGGCAATATCCCTCCCTCTCTCTCGGGAATGAGAACTTATCCCAACCAATTTCAATTCTAATTTCACTTTTGATTCCAATCTGAATTAAACTGATGGGGGAAATAGAATATTCTGATTCCAACTGTGAACCAAACGAAAATACTTATTAGAATACCACTCCCATTAATTAAGGTCAATTAAATATTTTAATAGCGGGTGAGGCATCTTAAAAAAAGGTAGTGGTATTCTAAATGCAATGGGGTTTGGATAATCAGAGGATGCCCAACCAAAAGTCTTAAGTTTTGTTCTTTCTTCTCTGTGATTAAATGAGCATTCATATGTAAAAAGTCAACTAATGGATGGCACAAGGGCAGACATCTCATCTATCAGTTTTCTCCACGTCTCTCGATCCTAGCTCACAAGCTACCTTTTCTTTCAAATACAACTGCTCTAACTTGATCTCTCCTCCTCCTGAGTTGGTTTGTCAAATCAATTGTATTAGATGAGACTCATTCTCCTTTGACTTAAAAAAAAAAAAGGCAATCTTAGGCCTCAATCTCAGTGGATTCGTTAAGATATATGCATGCTTGGTAGTAACGTGTTGAGGTGGTTGCCAACTTGTCATGTTGCCACATTCTCTCGTCAGATCACCCTTTAATATTCATTCTATTTTTTGCAAATGAAACTCATTCGTGGAATGAACTGGTTAGATGAGATGTACAAGGTTCCTCGTGGAAAACAAATAACAATAAATGCATCTGGTCATCGTATTGCAAGCAATACATTCAGCTGAATCATGCGATGCATCGCGTGCATCGCATGGGTCCACTAATATTATATTATAAACATATTATGTTTTAAGTCAGCAGCCCTCTCTTTTTTCCATTATTCCTTCTTTCTTCTTTCCTTAAACCCCTCTTCTTTCTTCCTTATCCTTTTCTAGCTCTCTCTATCTCTTTCTCTTCTCTTCTTTCCTACCAAGTCCATCCATTAAGCCACGTGGCAAGGGAGTTAGTTATCAAGAAAAGAAAGAGATATCTGGTTTTATAATATCAGGCCAAGTGGCAGCACCATCCCCCCACCTTCCCCTAAATTATCTCTAATTTCTATTTATCCTTTCCCACCTTTGAACTATATCTATCTAAAGAAAGTTTAAGTTAAAAAAATTTAAAAATTATGAAATTATGTAATAACTTTAAAATATTTATTATAAACACAAAAATAATATTTTTATGGATTATTCAATTTAATAACTAAATAATACCTTAAAACTTTAAATGACAAAATTATTTAAATGTTATTCACATAATAAAAATTTAAAACTAAAAAAAATATTATTTAATTAATTCAATAGCTAAATACTTAAAATAAAAAATATTAAAGATAGCTAACTAATTATATAACATACTATTGAATATTATGTAATAACTTTAAAATAAATCAAATTTAAATTAAAATTTTAAATATTTGACATATTATTGAAATATTTAAATAACTAAATATTTTAAATAAAAACATTTAACATTAATAAATTTTAACTAGTTAAAATAACGAAATTATGTAATAAATTTAAAAATTTTCTTACAAGTAGAAAAGTAATTATAATAGATTTCATAATATTTGAATTAATAATATAACGAAATTATATAAAAATAATAGTATAAATTATAATTTTATAGATTATTAAATTCAATAAATAATGACATTATTTGAATAAATAAATAATATTGTAAATAACTAATTTTTAAATATGTTGAATATAAAAAAAACTAGTAACTGAATCATATTTTGAATATTATTATTTAATTGTTAAATTTAATTTACTATACTTATAGGATTTATTGTATTTTTGTTATAATTTATTGATTTATATTTTTTAGAGATTAAACTATTATTAGATATTACTCCATTTATTCACTAATTTAATATACTTTTAGTATTTATTGTGCTTTTATAATTATTGTATTCATTGTATATTTATTAGTTGTTTGTTGTATTTTCATTATAAATTTATTTTCAAAAAGTGTTTATTTTCACTATAAATGAAGAGATGGGAGATCCATCATATGGATGGTCGAGTCTTATAGGGAGGTTGGGCGAAATTTCAAAAATTTTCTTTCTCCCATCCGGGAATCATATTTTCGGATTTGGAAAACTGCATTTTGAAGGTTTGTTCTTGAAACAAAATTGGACCAGATCTGAAACCAAAAGAGGGAGAGGGATATACCTAATATGGAATAGAAATAACTCCCAACACAGGTGTACATAACCAAAGAGATGACCAAAATCCATCTCCACTGAAGATGACACAACTTATGGTGAATGAAACTAGTGAATTTGCCCTCTATTTATAGCATTCTTTGGATCAACCTCCTAATCCAATTAGGAGAGAGTCTCTTGATCCAAATCTAATATTTAGGAGAGAGTCACATAGCTCATTTTCCCTTTAAATGCTAGCTAACTTGGCTCTCTTTGTATGGTGTGGGACCCTAGCACTGATCTATACATCAGCCACATGAGTTCAGCCCAGCCTCTGTTACAAGGCCTGGCCGATTTCACTACTAGACACAATGAAACCCTGAGTCCATTAGCATGGGCTCTTAATGTGCCCAACATTTACACTAAAGGTCCAGCCACCTTATGAATGCACAAGGACTGTGGGCAGATGCAAGATTAGCCCATCAGGTATTAGCCTCAATGGTCTTACACTTAACCTCTCAGCCCATAATGATCAAACACTGCTCGACAAGAGAGGACCTCTCCATTGGCTGCAAGGTACAATGTTGCACTCTCTACTCACATGGATCCCGGGAATGTGTAACACTCCAGTTTTGCCAATCTATCTCCAAGGTCCAGGGCAATATTAGAATTTGGTCTAGTTCAAGGTTTCAAGAAAACTCACACTGCATGTACCCCAAATCAATATTGGAGATGGCAGCACATCAATGTCAGCCTTGGTAGGATAAATCTCCCTAGATCTATCTAATGACTGTGAAGATTCTAAACTAACACGAGTCTCACAAGTATTCAGTTTAAGGGTATTACACAGAAACACACCAAAATAATATGAATCAATTATGCACTTTATTCATTTACAATAAATGACAATAAGTACATCAATTTGATTGGAGCTAAGGGCATACACTGTCTAATAGAATTCTCAATAACTATTGGTATTTATTAGAGATTAGACTATTAATTTAGCTAAAATTTGGAGTGCTCATGGGTCATTTCAGTTCGATTGAAGGTCGTTTGGCCAACTAATCCAACTTGGTTGGATTGGGGAGTTGGTCATTGAAACTAGATGTTCATGGGCCAGGTAGCCCAACAAGTTGGCCTGACTCGACCCATTCTAAATCGGGCTTGGGCAACATTTTAAGCCCTTGAGGCTTAGGCTTGGGCTTTAAACATTATGACTAACTATCTTTCAGGCTGGGTTCGGGCTTTCCCAAATAAGCCTGGCCCAAGCCCGACCCGATAATATTATATATAGTAAAAAATAAAATATATATTAATAAAATATAAAATATATTATATAATAATAAAATTAGTAGTGAAGAGGTATTATATATTATGACATATAGAATATTATAAAATAAATAATATATTATTAATAAATATAATATATAATACTTGTCTAGATCGGGCTGGGCTTAGGCACAAGCCTAGTCATCTTCTATTTATAAAGAGGAAAATCTTGGCTTGGGCCTACCTGTGTACAAGTCTACCTGAAATTGATTGAATTTTAAAATTCTCAATAATTTTAACATATCTAAATATTTTAAATAACAAAATATTTAACATAATTAGATTTTAAATAGTTAGAATAACAAAATTATGTAATAAATTTATGGGAAATTGTCAAAAACTCACCATAAGTTTTTAGCATTTCTCTTAAACTCACCACAACTTTTCAAAATGTCTAAAACTCACCATGTCATTAACATGACATTAAAGAGACTAACAGTTGTTAATATGTGACCATTTTAACCTTCATAAAAAATATAAAATCTATACATATATTTTAATATTTAGACATGAAAAAAGGAAAATGCTCAAAAAAATATTTTCAAATATAAAATACATAAAAACAAAAAAATTACAAAAAATATAAAAAACTATAGAAATTGCACAGAAAATAAAAAATTATTTTTCGAATTATATAATACTATAGAAATTGAAAAACAAAATCAGAAAATAAAAGTTGTAGAAAAAACACCAAAAATTATAGAAAAACACAGAAATTGCAAATATATAACAAAAAATACAAGAAAATTTATAGATGGTAGAAAATAGAAAAATGTAAAAAAACAAAAGTTATAAAAAAATATTAGAAATTATAACAAAACACTAAAAATGTAATAACAAATAGAAAATTGAAAAATGAAAATTACCCTTTTCCTCTAACTCGCCATTCAATGGTGATTTGGTCATAAAAATTGTTATTTATGCTGACATGGATACCTCTGTTGAGAAACATTAACAGTGCACTAACGAAAGGTGAGTTGAAAAATAAAAACTTACTAACATGGTGAGTTTTAGACGTTTTGAAAAGTTGTGGTGGGTTTAAGAGAAATGGTGAAAATCATGGTGAGTTTTTGATAATTTCCCTAAATTTAAAAAATTCTTACAAGTAGAAAAGAAATTATACTAGATTTCATACTATTTGAATTAATAATATAACAAAATTATATATTAATAGTATAAATTAAAATTTTATAGATTATTACATTCAATAAATAATTAATATTAAAAAATATAAATAATGAAATTATTGGAATAACTAAATAATATTGTAGATAACTAATTTTAGATATGTTAGATATAAAAAATTAATAACTAAACGATATTTCAAACATTAATTGAAGGATAGATTAAATAAGGAAATTCTGTAATAAGTAATAACTTTCAAAAGTAATATTTATTAATAATATTTTTTAAATATTTATCTATATTTATTATATATTTCTATAAACTAATCTTAATATTACTGTATTTCAGTAATTATTTATTGTATTTATGATAAATATAGTTTTAAAAATTATGTATAAATATAATTTTGTTTTAACAATTATTGTATTTAAAATTTAGTCATTTTAAATATTTTGTTATTTAAATATTTAATTAATATATAAATTATTAAAAGTTTTGATTTTGAATTTCATTTATTTTAATTTTATTACATAATATTAAATATTTTTATATAATTATTTAGCTATTTTTAATGTTTTGTTATTTAAGATATTTACTTATTGAAATATTTAAATAAAGTTTTAATTTTTAATGTTAAATTTTTATTATTATTGAATAATTTATAAAATTATAATTTGTATTGTTACTATATAATTTCATGATGAATTTTGTAAAATATAAAATTATCAATAATATGAATATTATTAAATCTATTGTAGTTAATTCTTGTTTTTTGAATAAACATTTTAAAGCTAGTACATAATTTTGTTATAATATTTAAATAATTCTGAAATTTTTTTAATTGATTTTTTTTGGATAGATATAGATAAAAAGTGGGGGAGAAGATAAATAGGAATTAGAGATAGTTTAGGAGAGAATCTCTTTACTAAATTAGAGATAATTTAAGAGATTAATAGGAGTTAGAGATAATTTAGGAGATAAATAGGAATTAGAGACAATTTAGGAGAAAGTGGTGCCACTTGGCTAAACATTAGAAAAGCAAATCCCTAATCTTTATGGTTGTTATAAATCAATAAGCATATATGGTTTCCTTATTGGTTTAATGGATAATTATGTGGAATTAAAGAAATAAAAAATTCAAAAAACAGGAAATTAGGAAGAAGGGTTTGGAGGAAGGGGAGGCATGATGGCGATGACCATTTAAGTATTGACAACTTTTTACCTATAAAAATCCATTATTAAAAGGGATATTTTTGTCCCATTTAAGTATTGACAACTTTTCCCCTGTTATTTATCCACTAGGTAAACGATACCCAAGAAAATAAACTTTTCCTGGTCTCTATATAAATCTAAAAAGAGAACATGGGTTTCTTGGTCAATGAGAATCAAAATCCCACTGACCAACTTTCCCCCTTCTCAAAATCCAAAAAAAAAAAATGCCCTCTTAGGTATATTAAGAGCTGGGGTTTGGTGAGAGATGGGAATACTATAACTGTAAATCACCATTGTTGACGTTCGTAGATATAGGTTATAAGCGGAACCACATAAATCTTTATATGTTTTTTGTGTTTTATTTTCATTTTCTCTACTTGTCAATTAATTTTACCATTCCTGACTTTGTTAGTATCCACAAACAACGACACCCGATAATTCCACATGCATTTACAGAGCAATAGTTCACACTGTCCAAGTTGGATGGATTAGGGCCTCGTTTGACGAAGGGATAGTCCATTATTTCCAATTCTTGGGCTGGTAAGAATTATTAAGCGAGGCCCACAAGCGCTAACCCAACCCAACGTTTTATTTTGGTGCTCTTCCATTGTTAAACCATGGGCTATAGGAAGAAAAAATACATTATATGGGCCAGTAATGGTGCAGTGGGCTATGCAATCATACTAGATACCTTGGGCTCCAAAGACACACACTTGATCCTTGATATGGAAACATGAAAAAGAAATTGTGAGACTTGGGACTTAGGAGACGGGGAGAGTAGATACCTTAGCATCCCTAGATTCATACAACCAACCTGTAGATTCTGATTCATCCATCTAAGTGGTGGGAAACTCGGAATTTGCCACAACGTCCCCTATGTGGCAGAAAAGATTTAGGCTCAGTTTGGAAAGAGTATAAATACAAATATGTACAGTGCAAATACATAGAAAATAATATAAAATACAGATTTGTATTTTTACTCTTTACAAACTGAGCATTGATTTGGTTTGAAGTTTTTTTTTTTTTTTTTTGGTTTCCCATTTCTAATATCCCTTTAATTGAGAGGCTCAGTTAGATGGACTATGACCAGGAATGGCAGATCAAACATTTTGTCGGAAAAACATAACATCTACAAGCTTAACAGCGAAATTCTTTTACCACCAAATTAGTAGGTATTATTTTTTATTTTTATTTTCTGAAGAGTAATGGTTCATTTGGTTCATGGGAATAGGAGTTTAGAATCGGATTTGGAATGGGCCATTCCGGTTCTAACTCTTTGGTTGGGTGGAATCAGAATTTCATTCCTATTCCTGGTGGAATGGCATTCCCCTATTTGAGGGATTGGCCATTCCTTCTCCCTCCCTTGGGAATGAAATCCCACTCCGGCTGTTTTTAATTCTCATTCCAATTCCTATCTGAAACCAAACAGATCATGGAAATAGATCATTCTAATTTCAATTTCGAGAGAATTCAATTCCAATAAATTTGATTTTTTTTTCTTTACAAAAATCTTCAAAAAGATATATATGATTTTTCCAATAGGCTTTAGAACTTTGATGATAATTCATCACTAATGGCGAAGAAAACGAATGGAATGGCATTGCTATTCTCCATTCAACCAGAAATCAGAATACACTCTCCTCTTGTCCATCTAAAGCAAATCTTAAGGCTATGTTTGGTTGATATTGATCTATCATGTATGGTGCCTGGATGGCATTTCTGTATTGCAAAGCTTTGATAACCTGCGAGATTGTTGAGCAATAATGGATGCAGTAGAAGGACTTTCTGCCAAGATAACTTCATACCCATCTCTGAATTTATCGATACCTAGGTACAAAACCTGCCAGAAAAGCCCACCAGTGCATGGGCCCCCACTTTGAGCAGAGTCATAAATATTGCTATATAGAGTATCAAAGTAAGTATCCCTTTGACTTGAGTTGTACCCTGAAATCCTAGATGACTTCCCAAATTCAGCAACGATGAGGGGTTTGCCAAGAGATGAATTTGAGTCTTGGATGTGGACCTGTAACCATGTTTGCAGGAAATTTAATTGGGCCCCATAATCAGAATCAGAGAACCTGGAATGCAATGAGAAAATCAAACAAGATGTGTTTAGTATTATACTGTGACTTGTTAAAATCTATCAAGTAGAAAATGCTTTAGTCCCATTCGTTTTTTGATAAATTATTTATTCGGGTAAATGTATAAGTATTTTTTATGAAACACTTATTCAGGTAAGTATATTTATCTTTTTTTTTTTTATTTTCTAGGTAAATAAGATAATGACCATTTTAGTCATAAAAATCTATTATTGAAAGGGATAATTTTGTCTCATCTAAGTGTTGGTAATTTCCCCCACTTGAGAGATGGGTATTACTTACATACCCATGAAAAATAAATTTTCTATAACCTCACATAAATCTAAAAAAACATGAATTTCTTGGCCAATAAAAACCAAAATCCCATTATCCAACTTTTCCTTTTCAAAATCCAGAAAATAAACCAAACCAACCATTAATACTATCTATCATTTATTGGGGGGAAATTACCATATATCTGGATATGCATGAATGGTAGCAAAATCAATCTGTGCAATCTGATTATTGGAAATAAAATCTGTTCCGAATGAGTAACCATGAGGATTAAGTTGCTTCTTTGATTCACCATAGAACCCTTCAAGCCCTACTTCCAGTAAATGATTGTTGTCAATCGATTTCACATGAGTCGCCATTTCCTCTATCCAGTCCTATAGAAAGTACAATAATATATAGAGAAAGGATATGAGTGAATATAACAGAAATAATATTAAGGAAAATAATGATGTTTAACTATTATGGATAGCTTGAAAATAAACCATAATGCATTGGCACGATTCAGCGACAACAGAAAACAAAATACCCATTGCCTTCTGTACTTATTAATCTGTCATTATGCATGCAACGGTAGGGGTGTTCTTGGTTTGGTTTGGTGTAGTTTGTAGAAGATTTCAGACCAGTTCAGTAAATTGCATACCGAAAAACTTTCAGATCAAACCAAATTAACCTTTTTGGCTTGAAAATCAAACAAGACCAAACCGTTAAATTGCCGTCCTATGCAATTTCTATTATGGTTTGAGTCATTCTATTATTCTATTGGGCCTAACTCAATCAAAAAACCCAAAGAACACCCTAACCCTTCTCAAGTGTTTTTTTAATGTACATGTATGTGGTTTAAGAGGTTTGAGAGAGAAAGGACGGGAGGGAGGCGAGCTTTCAAGAGTTATGGTACATGATGAATTGGGACTTTGCCATGAAGTGGTGTCCCATGCATGGCTTAATTAAAGCTCCTATATGCACAGCCAAAGAGCCGAAGATGAATACAACAGCATGGTTATAAATAATTATAGGGGCTACCGTGCATATTTAGACCCACTATTCACGTTTATGGCTTTCTGAGTCATTTAGGCCCAATTTTCTATATAGAATTGAATGAGATTTTGATAAATGAAGCTACCAAATGTCATTCTTGATTTTAAGAGAGGAAATTAGTCAATAGGTTCCTATTAATTAAAATATTCATATTATTTTTTCAGATTTATATGAGGTCTATAAAAAATTTATTTTCCCTTATATTCATTTTCCAAGTGAATAATTATTTTTTATGATTGAAACGGTCATTTTATTATTTACCTGAAAAATAAGAAAACATAGTTACTCATATAAATGTTTCATGATAAATATTTATTCAAATAAATATATTTATCCAGATAAATAAATTCCTAAAATCTACCACAGCAATAGAAGAATTAATTCTTGAGTGATGCCAAAAGGGGGTTTTATTTTTCATCCAAGGTCCTTTTCTGTGTGCGTTAAAGCTATGTTTGATTTGAGGAGGTGGGAACATCTATGGCCAGTACAAACTAATTAAAGAAGGCCGGTGAACCGGTCCGGTCCTCTATACCACTAAGAGTCAGGAATCTATAATGGAAACAGCATTCTCCACGTTGCAGGGTTTGGTGGGATCCCCTAGAGAATTAAGAAAATCCAAATGAAATGAAAGTCCCGCTGATTTACCAGTTATAATAAGCTACCCGTGAATAACTTTTTCATTTTTCGCTGCAACCCGTGACTCGTGAATGTCTTACGCTCAGCATACTGTCTCTGTACGTACTTGGCACAGCAATTCAATGAGCATGAATGTCTGAGCATCATGTCCTCTTGTCCTCTTTTTTCTTTTTCTTTTTTCCCTTATTTTTGATAATACCTTCCCTTTTTCTCAAAGGTCGTCTTCTCTTCTCCACTCATTTCTCTAGAACAGCCAACGCCCTCACAGGGACATCTCACTATGCATTAGAAATATTTCTCATAAATAATAACATATTTAAATGGTAGATGTTCTAAATGCATGGTGGGATATGCCTATAAGATTGGTGTGAGGCGCCAAACATGAGTAGTTTGGTTTTCCTTCGACCACTAGCTCGTAGTGATCCACTTAGAGCTCAAGACCCTTTTTACACCTTTTGTAAAACCTTTTATAGCATTGCATTGGGAATATTTTCTTTATGTTTTTTTTCATGAAGAGATATTCTTAATATAAGGCTGCAATAAATGTACAAACTGTGTGAACATAGTCTTATGGCATTAGCATCCCACTAATGACCAGTTTTTCCAAACCCTGTTGAGTAATGTGTTGTTCAAGAGAACATAAGTTAAAGCTTGCCTTAATTAATTACCATTTAAGGGTGCATTTGGCATTTGTTATTTTTAGGAACTATCTCTTTTTTACATTTTTTTTTTATTTTAGTGTCAATTACCACTAATAATCTCCCTTTTCCCTGGTGGTTGTGAGAATCCATTTCGCATTAACATTGAACAAATCAGCTAATATATCAACAAATAATAAATGCCAAATGCAGCCTAATTCTACTCTTTAAAGTAAGTTTGGACTTTGGAGATCAATCCCAGATTATATCATGGACCAGCTGACAATGTAACATTTTTATTATAAAAGAAAAAGAAAAAATCAAGCCGAGCTTATATAGTCAAAGAATATTAATTAATTAATGTAGTTGGAGTAAGTAGAGATACTGACCTGCAAAGTTGCTCCTGAAACATCAGCTTCGCAGTGAGGTTCATTAATGAGCTCCCATGCAAATATTGTAGGATCATCCTTGTATGCAACCCCGCTAATGGAGTTTCTTCTCGTCAGAACAGTCTGCGATTAAGGTGAGAGTTGAACTTCAACAGTCCAGCGACTACAGTAGAAAAGAAACAATAGTTGAATCGTCATTAATTTATTTTCTCTTTTCATCGCCCGGTTTTCACCTACCTTGACATGATTCTTGTAGTAACCTTTAACAAGAGCGTTTGTGTAGAAATCATCTTCAGAACTCAAATCTTCTCCCCGGTCCATGGCCCACTTAACATATTGTTTTCTTCCTCCGAAATCTGGGTAGTTGTTCACCAAGCTCAGAATCAGACTAATCCCATATTTGCCGGCTTCTGAGATCACCAAGTCCAACCCCTGAAAGCCAATCACAAATTATATATCCTGTATAAGAAACTGGTTGAGGTTGATCATATGGCTGGTTAGCTAATTAATAATCCTCCATATTTGAATGTACCTTGAACATCTCCTCATTATAACTACCAGGGGATGACTGCAAGGGACTTGAGCCTCCATCGCTGAAAGCCCAAGTTCTCGCCACCGTCATTCCATAGTCGGTTGCTTCCTGGAAGACAGAGGTGACGTTTCCCCTCTCCAGAGGATCCGATGCCATTAACATCAACCAGTAAGCGTTGAAGCCATTGAAATAGAAAGGATTCCCGTTTTTTATGAAATGGACACCGCTCCTTCTTACAAAAACGCCGGCGGCATCATCCGCTCTAACCCGGTTGCCTTGTTGATGATCTTGAAAAAGGAACAATACTAAAACAAGGATTGTGTGAAACAGCCTCCTCCCCAACATTCTTGAACCTAAAACAACAATAAGCATAGAAAAAAGAGATGAAGCAGAGAGGCAGTCTCTGTTCTGTTCTTTAACAATTGGGAATGAGTCTCGATCGACACGAGAAAGAGCTGAGCGGTGGGTCTTGTACAAGTAAGAAAAAAAAAGGGAAATTGCAATTTGCAAACCTACAACCTCACGTGTCCTGGATTGGATGAGTTACAACAAAATACTTTGGGAAAAGTACGAGCAGACCCATGGCAGAAACCTAAACACCAGGCCAGCCCATACAGAATTTACAATGACTCTCGAATTCAACTTTTGAAATTATAAGACCGATTCCCACGCCATGTAAGCGTCACACTTTTACCTATGTTTTTCTGTGAGGTGGCAGTCCAACTCAGATTACATGTCACAATAACATTTATTTAAAATTTTATTTTGAAATTTATCCTTTAATTACAAAGACTAAAATGACCCTATTAGGGCCCACAGCTATTGTTCTCTCCCGCCCTCCCTATTCTCTTTCTTTCGTTCTCTCACACTCTCAACTCTCTTCTCTTCGATTGCAACTTTTCCCTCGACGACTGAACTTTGGTTGCTCTCCCTCCTCTCTCACTATCTTTCGTTGTTCTCACAGTCTCAACTCTCTTCTCTTCAGCTGCTTCCTTGCAACTGCAAGTTCTCCTCCCCAGTGGTGCCCCTCGTTCTCACTCTCATTTTCTCCTCTGTCACTCTCTCTGTCTCCAGTTCTCAGTCTCTCTTGCTCTCACTTTCTTCCATTCTCGCTATCCCTTTTTCATACTCTCATTTTCTCCTCCCTCGCCCCCCTTAGTCTTGCTCTCCCTTTGTTGCGCCCTCACCCTCTCCCTCTATCAATCTCTATCGCTCTCACTTTCTCCCGTTCTCTCTCCCTCTCTCCTACTCTCCCTCTATCTCTTTATCACTTTCTCCCGTTCTCCCTCTCTTCTGTTCTCCCTCCTCGCTCTCACTCTATAACTCTCTTCCGTTCTCCCTTTGTCTTGCCCCCATTCTCTCTCTCTCTCTCTCTTCTGGTCTCCCTCCCCATCTATCGCTCTCCTACTCTCCCTCTGTCTTGTTGTCCCTCTACCTACAAATTTTCAAGTAGCATTGCTGATTTTTTCACTTCCATTCCTAAATCAATTTATACCAGGTGAAGGCCCATATTAACCGTTTTTGTTTCTTGCGTAGCATTTGTCACTGCTCCATCATTTTGTTTGCCTTCTCCATCAGACTAAAGTCTTGGCCAATACATAGAGGCCTTCCCTAATCGGAGGAAGTTATCATTTTGAACACTTGTGCCACTAACAGGTATTTGACAATTTCTTTGTATGATAATTTAATTTGTTATAGTCAATCAAAAAGTCCTTTCGAACAAATTTGATTTTTGGTTTTCTTTACATTTCTATCACAGTAAATAGGATGTCGTTTTTATATAAAAATTTTTGTTAAGTTGTGTTTGATGCTGATTCATTCCGGTTGAATGTGCATTGTAGACTCTAGGTGGGTGTTTGCCTTCTCTGCATGCTATTCAAATTCCTCTTATAAAGAGCCAAATTGAGTTAATGATAAACATTAATTTGTAAATTGAATGTCCTCAAATCAAAGAAACCTGAATTCGTTTACCTAAGGTGAGTATTCTAGCTAAAATTAAAATAGTAATTAAAAGTGATGTTGATAAAACTTAAATGGGAATAATAACCTTATAACCTTAATATGGAAGGATGCTAAAGTAATTACAACGAAGGACAGCAATAAGCATGGAATAAAGCAAACAAACATGTTTTGAAAAGAGGAAAAGAAATTTATGATAAAAATTAATTTATAACAAATAGGCAGTAACTGTGGAACAAAGCAAATCAGTGGAAAAAAATTAAACAAACAAAAGATCAAGAACAAAACATAAGTTAATTCCATTACACCATTCGTAACCTATTGTTAATGAGAAACATTAATTTGTAAGTTGAATGTCCTCAAATCAAAGAAACCTGAATTTGTTTACCTAAGATGAGTATTCTGGCTAAAATTAAAATAGTAATTAAAAGTGATGTTGATAAAACTTAAATGGGAATAATAACATTATAACCTTAATATGGAAGGATGCTAAAGTAATTACAACAAAGGATAGCAATAAGCATGGAATAAAGCAAACAAACATGTTTTGAAAAGAGGAAAAGAAATTTATGATAAAAATTAATTTATAACAAATAGGCAATAACTGTGGAATAAAGCAAATCAGTGGAAAAAAATTAAACAAACAAAAGTTCGAGAAGAAAACAGAAGTTAATTCCATCACACCATTCGTAACCTATTGTCATTCCAAAACCACAACCAAAGAGTGTGAGGCAAAATGAAGATAAGTTATAGATTGAGATCGAAGACACATTAACATGAAAATCCAGAAAATTGAGATATGTGACTGATGAAATACCAAGGTTAAGAAAGTTCTTATCTAACCATCCAATAAAGGGACTTTACCTTACAATGATCCCAAGGATTGGCATTCCAGAATTAAGTCATAATCTTTGGCAATTTTGGACAAGACTAAAGCCAACATTATCTTGCTTGGCATTCCAAGACATTACCATTTCATCGCCAATGGCCCCCTCATACAAATATATTCAATGGCTTGGACTAAGCAACAACTCTTAAGTTCAATCATTTCTTGGAGCTAGATTTTCCACAAAGTAAATTTAATAATATCGAAGATGATGATTACTGGGTTGGCACATTTGACCAATATCTACCAATGGGCCATTAAGATATTTTTTTTTTGAAAAATAAGATAAAATTCATTTGGAAAAAAAATAATGTGATAAAGAATCACCTAAAGTGGAAATAAACACAAGAGCCCAACTTTGATCTCACAGATCCCATACTAACACCAGTAGAACCGAATGACAAAATGTTATAATCTTTTCTCCAAATAACCTTTATCACAGCCTAATAAAACAAATTGAGATATTCCTTTATTGCCAACTGATATTACTTGTTTGCAATGGTTTTTGTAGCTCCTTATGTTAAAAATTGTCATTTTAATTGCATCTTGGTAATTTTTTATCAAGTTAGATGATGCTTACCAAGTTGGCACATTTTGCCCTACATTTGCCAAGGGACCATGTAGATTTTTTTGAAGAATAAAATAAAATTCCTTAGGAAAAAGAACACATTAGCAATGTGATAAATCATCACCCAACTTTGATCCCACTGGTCCCATACTATTACCCCTAAACTGAATGGCAAAATTTGATAATCTTTTCTCCAAACAATCTCCATCACAATCCGATAATACAAACCAACGTATCATTTTATTGTCAAAAGATATTATTTGTTTCCAAAGGCTTTCAGATGTCTTTATATTAAAAAAAGTCATTTTAACTCCATCTTAGTAAATTTTTACCAAGTTGGGTGATGGTTACTAGGTTGGCACATTTGGCACCTTATTTGCTAATGGGCCAATAAGATTTGTTTTTTTCTTTGTTGAAGAATAAGATAAAATTAATTAGGAAAAATACATTAGGATGGTGATAAGCCATCACCCAAAGAGGAAATAATTCTAAAAGCCTAACATTGATCTCACAGATACCATACTAATACCTGTAGAATCAAAAGGCAAAATCTTATCATATTTTCTCTAAACAATTTCTATCACAGTCCAAAAAACAAACCAAAATATTCTTTTATTGTCACATGATATTGCTTCTTTTCTATGGCTTTTGCATGCCTTTATATTTCAAATTGTCATTTTAATTCTATCTTGGTAAAGTTTTACAAAGTTAGATGATGCTTACCAGGTTGGCACATTTGGCCCCGTCTCTGTCAATGGGCCATTAAGATATCTTTTTTTTTATGAAAAATAAGATAAAATTTATTTGAAAAAACAATACCTTTGGAAGGTGATAAAGCATCACCCAAAGAGAAAATAAACCCAAGAGTCCCACAATCATCCCATTGGTCCCATACTAATACCCCTAGAACCGAATGGCAAAATCTGATAATCTTTTCTCTAAAGATCCTCTATCACAACCCGATATTACAAACCAATGTATTATTTTATTGTCAAAAGATATTGTTTGTTTCCAAAGGCTTTCGGATGTCTTTATATTAAAAATTATCATTTTAATTCCATCTTGGTAAATTTTTACCAAGTTAGGTGATGGTTACTAGGTTGGCACATTTGACACCTTATTTGCCAAGGGGCCATTAAGATTTGGTGTTTTTTTTTTTTTGTTGCAGAATAAGATAAAATTCATTAGGATGGTGATAATCCATAAAGAATTCAAAAGCCCAAGTTTGATCTCATAGATCCCATACTAATACCCATAGAACCGAATGACACAATCTTATCATATTTTCTCTAAACAACATCTATTATAGTCCAAAAAACAAACCAAAATATTCTTTTATTGTCACAAGATCTTGCTTCTTTTCTACGACTTTTGCATGCCTTTATATTTCAAATTGTCATTTTAATTATATCCTGGTAAAGTTTTTCCAAGTTAGATGATGCTTCCCTCGTTGGTACATTTAGCCCCGTCTTTGCTAATGGGCCATTAAGATATCATTTTTTTTTTTAAAAAAAAATAAGATAAAATTCATTTGAAAAAACAATACCTTATTAAGGTGATAAAGCATCACCCAAAGAGCAAATAAACCCAAGAGCCCCATAATCATCCCATTGGTCTCATACTAATACCCCTAAAACCAAATGGAAAAATCTAATAATCTTTTCTCCAAAGAACCTCCATTACAATCCGATATTACAAACCAATGTATTATTTTATTATCAAAAGATATTATTTGTTTCCAAAAGCTTTCGGATGTCTTTATATTAAAAATTGTCATTTTAACAAAATCTTGGTAAATTTTTACCAAGTTAGGTGATGGTTACCAGGTTGGCACATTTGACACCTTATTTGCTAAGGGGCCATTAAGATTTGGTGTTTTTTTTTTGTTGAAGAATAAGGTAAAATTCATTAAAAAAAAGAATACATTATGATGGTGATAATCCATAAAGAATTTCAAAAGCCCAACTTTGATCTCATAGATCCAATACTAATACCCGTAGAACCGAATGGAAAAATCTTATCATATTTTCTCTAAACATCTATTATAGTCCAGAAAACAAACCAAAATATTCCTTTATTGTCACAAGATCTTGTTTCTTTTCTATGGCTTTTGCATGCCTTTATATTTCAAATTGTCATTTTAATTCTATCCTGGTAAAATTTTACTAAGTTAGATGATGCTTCTCAGGTTAGCACATTTGGCTCTGTCTCTGCCAATGGGCCATTAAGATATCATTTTTTTGAAAAATAAGATAAAATTCATTTGAAAAAAGAATACCTTAGGAAGTGACAAAGCATCACCCAAAGAAGAAATAAACCAAAGAGCCCCACAATCATACCACTAGTCCCATACTAATACCCCTAGAACCAAATGGCAAAATCTGATAATCTTTTCTCCGAAGAACCTCCATCACAGTCCGATAATACAAACCAATGTATTATTTTATTGTCAAAAGATATTATTTGTTTCCAAAGGCTTTCGGATGTCTTTATATTAAAAATAGTCATTTTAACTCCATCTTGGTAAAGTTTTACCAAGTTAGGTGATGGTTACTAGGTTGGCACATTTGGCACCTTATTTGCCAAGGGCCCAATAATATTTTTTTTTGTTGAAGATTATAAGATAAAATTCATTAGGAAAAAGAACACATTAGGATGGTGATAATCCATAAAGAATGTGATAATTCATTAAAAAAAAGAATACATTTGGCACATTCTTTTTTATGGCTTTTGCATGCCTTTATATTTCAAATTGTCATTTTAATTCTATCCTAGTAAAATTTTACCAAGTTAGATGATGCTTACTAAGTTAGAAGGTGAAGGAGGAGAAGCTGGTCCCATCTTCTCCCCCCCTACTTTACCCTATCTAGTTCAAAGCAATTTAATTTATTGAAATATTTTGATTTCTTTTTGCAGTTTGATCTAATCTTTTTATGGTTTGTCATGTTGATAAATCATTTATTGAGATGTACATCTCCCACCCCCTTCCTTTTGCAGCTTGATTTAATATTGTTAGGCAATGAATTAAATGTGGACAGATACACATATTGGTGTCAATTACACTTCCATCATGTTATCACAATTTCCTTAAATGCCAAACTGATAAACTTTTACAAATATGAGTGTGAGGCATTGATTAAGTTTATTGATGTGGATATAATCATCCGCAATTGGAATTAATGTCCTAGCATCAATATTTGAGTTATGTCACTTAATTCAATTCCTTCCTTTGGGCGACCAACATCTACTTTAATCCCTTCCTATTGCCTAACTTACCAATAATGTAAGTGTTTTATTTATCATGTTTCATCATATCTAAGCATGCTTTTAATGAATTACATTGCTTTCCTCCATCACCGTTGTGCTTAAGAAGGTGTGTATCACTGAAATTGATATGAGGTTGTTTGGTTGCATAGTAATTGTTATTCATTTTTTTCCTCTTGTTGAATGGTGTGCCAATTTATTTGAGTTTTAATCAGACAAAAGGGGAAACTTTATACAATTGGTTTTATCTTAAGTTGATATACTTGGCACTATGAATTCTTCATTATTTCCTTGTGTATAAATATTTGTTCCAACTGACCTTGATTATTTTATACAGATATTTATAACACAAGATGCAAGTATACATTAGAAATAGTATCACCATTTGGTGAACTTTATTTCATCACTTAACTTGTCTAGCCATAAGGGTGTTGAAGATGTCATGGGACAAACACCATTTGCACATTTTCTTGACTTCCTAGATGTAATGTCTGAGAAGTCGCTTCTATCTACACTTGTGAATTGTTGGGACATGTAGTCAGCTTCTTTTAGGTTAGGGAGAAAGCTTGTCACATTCACGGCATCTAATGTAGCTTTGATTTTGGGTTTGCCTACGAGAGGAAAATTTATAGAATTGTACATGGCCCCACATACATTACATTTACAAATGAAAATCTTTAGAAAAAATGTGATACAATGGGGTGATTTAAAAGAAAAAATTAGGGAGTTGTTAGGAAACAAGAAGGCAGAAAGGAATATGTCCCAAAGTTGCTTATTGTCTATATATTGGGTCAATTCCTTTTTACAAAGACCTACTATAACATTGACTGTAAATGGTTGAATACACTGATAAGCTTGAAGAATTAAGAGATTATGATTGGGCTGGTGCTGTTCATAGGGAACTACTAAATAGTTTGAATGAATTCTCTATGTTAATGATGAAGGAGGCACCACCCAAATCTGGGTGGCGACGTGGTTGTGCTACTATACTCATCGTAACATTTTGTATAAAAATTAATTCCATTTAATAAACCTTTTATGCTAACATTGAGTGAGTTCTTCTTATCTTGTCACCTGCAGATTCGGTTGTTTGAACATTCCACTGTATGGATTCCTTCCATGATAGAAGCATTTCAAAGAATTGAAAAATGGCCTAGCACCACTTATCGTCGAAGGAGAACATATAGTGATACTATTGCCATGCTTGCGGATGATCAGGTAATATAATGAGATTTTATCTATACTGTCAATATTCTAACATAGATTATTGTTCTAAAAAATTTTGTGCTTAATTTTTTTTAAGGTTCTTCAAATTTTAGTTCTTACCTCCAATGAAGAAGTGGCTATGTTGGATGATGAAGAAGATGAGGAGGAAGGAGCCTCGTCAAATCAGGAATTGGTTTTGGAAATTAGAAGTCTTAAGTCAAAGGTTGCACAATTAATCGATGAGAACATTTATCTCCAGTCCTTGTTACCATCACAAGTATGGAAAGAAAAACAAGGTGATGAAGAAGATCAACCTGATGAAGGTGATAGGAAGATTTGCTCCAGGCGAGAAAGAAAGAAAACTCCTATTTTGGGTTCACCATTTGTTAGCGAATGAGTAAAAAGGATTGAGAGAATGCACATGATTGATGTAGATACTACAACATCACCATCAAATAAGGAGGTATATTTCCATATCGTATCTATTAAATATGATGGGTTGGCAAAACAAGTTTAACAACCTAGCAACATTTTATATTTCAGGTCATCGATGAAAAGAGATTACAGAGATCCTGCAACTTCAAATGCCAGTTATCTAAGAATCAACAATCAACTATTAGATGGTTTCTATCAGCTCAAATTACTAGGTTGATTACACATGCATTAGACATAGGTAAATAGAACACCCCTGATTTATCGAGTTATTAATATGGTTTCCACATATGTAGTGAAATTATTTGGACTGATGGGACCAACAGCTTGGTCGGGGTACACTTGTACTCACTATTTGATGGTGGCCTGATATGGGATGATGTATGTAACTCTTGTAGAAGATTTTTTTACCTAAAATAATTATATATCTTTTATAATTTGTATATAACTATTGGGCTGCCTTTATTTTTTTTTGTAGGCCTTAAATGCATATGGATGTCTTTTAATTGAAAGGGAGCAACAAAAATTGGGCAATGCTGAATGTGAGAAGTTCTTATATATTAGCACATTTGCACAGGTAATGGGTTTTAATCATTTTTATTTCATTTATTATGTATTCATATATTGAATAATCTATTTTTTCCCTTTTCAAATACATATATCAGGAAATGGTTAAAACGGGTGAAGATGCTGCAATAGAGCCCTATATTGGCCCTCTTCTAAGGCAATGGTATAGCAAAGTATTTATACCTTTGCAAAGTAATGGGCATTGGCATCTTTTGGTAATAAACGAGGATAACGACTGCATTGAATGGTATAGTTCAATCCAGTCTACTATATACAATCAATTTGCTAGAACAATGGTATGCGTCTATGCATTGCAATATTTTCATGTGTAAGTGTTTTTATATTAATCCACAATCATCATTGACTTTGTAATCAATATTTGTCTTAGTCCAACTACTATAGGAGTAAACACTTGAGAGTGGGGTTTACAAGCAAATGGGGATTTAAAGTATGCAAGGATGCTCCATCCCAACATGCCAATGGATATGATTATCACATTGTTTACCATCAGTCTTTATTATACTAATACATATCTTAAGTATTGCAAAGTAACTTCGTCATACGTGTTGTGTAGGACCGAATGTGGGCTTTTTGTAATGAAGTATATTGATTGTTTATGTCAAAGTGCCCCATGGGATTTTGCCTTCAGTGATACAATAATTTAACGGTGGAAGATTAGTGCACAAATATCGCAATCCCAGCTAGAGTAAACCATCACTAGCTCATTCAGGTGCACAAGTATCAGTTCTAGTGTATGAGTTACAACAAAATGGTTTGGAACTTTTACCATTTGCTTTTCTATTATTACTAATCAAATCTTGGATAGAGATGGTGAAAAACTTGCTTCGTGTAAAGACTCAACGACAATGGGGATGGAATTTCAAGCTATGCCAAAAAACTAAGCCAATGCTCATCTTAGTTACATCTTATCAATATTGCTATCAAGGCATGCGGTGCTATTGAGGTATGAGTTAGAAAGATTGAGACCCTTTCTTGTTCATAGTATTTAACTAGTGAATTTTATATTAGATGAGTCTGAATAGATAGTGAACTTTATATTAAATGAGTCTGAATACTATATTAGACATCAAAACTAACTGCATAAGAACTTTCATTCTTAAACTTATAAGCATTATAAGCTAGTAGATGGGCATATTAATTTGACACTCTAGATATATTATGTACATACTCAAAATATTTAATTAGGTTCAAAGTGGAATCATTAAAATTCTTCATATACCAGCCCACATCCATGTCTTTGATAGTTGCATCTATAATACTAGTAGAGTTGCAAAAAACCATCATATGTTTTGCTCTCAATATCTTGGCTTTCATTAAACCATCAATTACAATCCTTCATTTAGATTGAGCTGCAACAGATTCTTCTTCTGTTTGTATAGACAGAAGACAAGTCTTCATACATTATTATAAAACCAATCCCTCCAACCTTAGTTGTTAGCACGTGAGACCCATCTATAAACATTAGGACCTGAAGCATGACAACAGATATGAAATGGGGTTTACTTGGTCTAGAATATTTCCCATAGTGCTGGTAATGAATATCTCACATTTACTACAAGCTGAGTTGGGCCGGGCAACAACTTCTTTGTGCAATTTTGCATTTTTTGGCATCTCATATCAGTCTTATTATAATTAGAAACTTTTCCAATAACAGTTGTACCTCCTACCTTCGGTAGGTGAGATAATTTAACAAGAAGAACTTATTTGTTGAGGTTGATGGGGACCCAAATTGGATATTTCACTTGCATATCCTACATTCATGTCTTTATTCACACTAATCCAACTTGTTGATCTGCTAAGTTTGCTTCAATACCGAACAACTAACCTTTCATCTTATGGACTAGTTTCAGATACAACCCATCTACAAATTATCTAGTATCATCTCAAGGATATATTTTAATATAAGGGTAACATGGTATAGAAGGTGATGGTTAAGTATGAATATGAGTATTAGTTTGTATAGGCATATTATAGATATGTACATGCTTGTTGTACTTTATTTTGTGCCTTACTGAATTATGTACTAATTCATTTCTTTGTTTTAGTTGTAAAGAAAGATTAGTAACTAGTTTCAGCTGCTCATATTAATAGCTATAAATATAACCCTAGCAAGTGCACTAGTTATCAAGTAGTATAAAAATATAGTTCCCACAGGGATTTAACAAAATAAGCATTATAACTACAACATTCCCTAATTATTTGGAAAATCGAATTTCAGATTAAGAGTGAGAACTAAAAAATAGGAAAAGAAAATAAAAACAAGGGCAATCAATAACCGAATATACATTGATTGAGTGAAATCGCTAGGACCATTGGTCCACCTAGCCATTCTAATAAATATTAATGGATGTGATTAACCAAGATCATTTGTCATTCCCATAAGCTGAAGTTTTTTCCAATTTTATTTAATATTCTTTCCCAAGATATATTAAACTTATTTCTATCAAATAACCCCTCGATCCCTCGACTAGAGTTTTCAATGATAGAAATGCATTAAGTGCATGAAAAACTCATATATTCAAATGAATCATGTGTATATATCCCTATATACCATTCAATTCACACCATGAATTATGTGGTCGAATATATAAATTCCTCTCCCGATTCATTCATATAAACCTAATCAATTAAGAGATGGCCACTCCTAATCGCATTAAGCAAATAATTCATAGACTATATGGAAATCACGATCTTGGATAAATCATAATGATAAAAATATATTCATTATCATGATTGGGCTTCCCACAGCCCTAGCTATAAACAAATCAGTTCATAATAAAGAAAATAAAGCAAATAAGAGGAAAGAAAGAACTCATGAATTCACCCATGGAACTGAGATCTCTTCTTCTCCTTGCCGCCACCTCCTTCTTGCAGTCTTCTTGCTTGATAGATTGGTTGCTCTTCTACTTCTTGATACCTGTCTAGTTTGCACCCCATCCCTTTATATAGCTTAAAGGGGAGGGGGTGGTCTCCAACTCCTTCTTGGAGTTTATCTTTCAAAAATAGAAAGTCCTACTCTAATCCTACTCTTATCTCTTTATCTAGTGAACTCAATCTCTTTATCTTTATAGGATCCCTAGAAGGGAAGCGGGTACCTCGGGCATGGAATAATGTCAACCTAAGGCAATATTACCTATAATTATTGAGCTGAATGGACTAGAAGTCGCTCCTCAAGCCTAAGGGCCAAAGTGCTGAGCTAAACCTCGACACTACAATACCCAGTCGCCTCCTCGTATCGGTGAACTCCTCGTATGGCTTTTAATCTATGTTTAATTTCTATTTGTTCATCTCTGAGATTTCCCTCCTATCTTAGTGACGGATACAATGAGATGTCTTTGGAAATGTGGGAAATCACATAGGGTGCATGGAGCCAACTGTTTCAGCTGCATAACCCCACCACCTTTCTGCGACGGATCACATCCACTCATCGTATGAGTTTCCCTTTGGCCTCTACCAGACAAGGTTCAGAGTCATTTTCAGGTAAACCTTTCTATCTAATGAGTGCTCACCCATCATATTTAGGTTATGCCAAGATACCGTGAGAGAGTTCCCATTTTCTGGTGAAGCCCCTCCCACATCGGTCTATGACGCCCCTATCGTCTTATGAAACACTCAGACAAACCCAACAGCAAATGGATAGCCCAATTTTATGGTGTGTTTCCTCATTACTGAAGGACCCATCATTATGCTAATAATGGAAGGCCTTTAGAGAGTCCATCATATGGATCTCCCTATCACATGCACTCATAATACCGGAGGGAACAAAATTATGCCCTAGTTCTAATTTAGGTCAAACCAAAGTGGCTCCCACTGACTTTCATAAAGTCAAATTTTTGGTGGGCCTGAATCGGCTAGGGTTTCTGCATGCTTCCCTTTTTAGGGTTGTGGGGCCCACTAAGCAAAGAGGGGTCATCCAATGACCTTAGGGGACACCATGGAAATGATGTGCATTCAGCCATAGTGTGCGCAAGAGCCACTAACGAATCATCATGGGCCAAGTGCTTATGGCCCATGGTCGCAGCACATCAAACATCCACACATCACATGATAAGGAAGAATTGATCCAATCAATCACTAGCTATAAAGCCCATCAATCAGCCCAACAAGGCACAATATTAACAATTAGTATCATCTAGGTATATGGGTTGAATGACAGTTAGCAGTTTGGCCCATACAGCTTTTCTCACATAAGTGGGCTTTTTGCAGTTTTAACACTTTAAAACTAGGCTTTACAGGTTGGGCCGAATTAATCCCTGCAATTGAACATCAGATTTGGGCTTGATAGTGTGAGAAAACTGGACTGAAAACAATCCTCTTTCGAACCCTAGATTCGGTCCAAATAGATTTGGATCAATCTGGGCCGAGATGGTCTGAAACTGATTTTCAATTCAAGAATTAATTCAGGAAAGATCTGAAATTAATATTTCTGATTTTTAGACAATCATAAATCAAACATGGACTGTTCGCACCACCTGCAAAACAGAGGTTAGTCACTAGGGTTGCAGTTTCATAAACTGAAAAACACAGAATGCGATCCCTCCATCTGCAAATCTCTAGTACCGACATCTTCTTTAATCAAGAAACTAAAATAAAATAGAAATCCTATTTCTATTAATTAATTACATCCTTGATTGAATCCTATACATTTAGTCTTGAAAAAAAATTATTTTACAGATCGAATTGAATAGAAATTACAGAAGAGAATGCACAAACAATCTGTGCCAAATCTACACTTCGATCTCCAGGTACGAACAATCCATTAAATCAAGAAATAAATCAAGAACCATTCTAAATAAATTTCAGATTTAAACAAAATTAATTTCAGATCAATCGCCCTCAACAAGAAATAGTTTCTTGAAATAAAACAACAAACTGTGCAATACCCGGATAGAACAGCTTCTACCGAATTGCGCTGGTTCAGATCTGAATTCTTGATTCAAGATTCTAACCTGTGGCTCTGATACCACTGAAAGGGATGGTAGAATCCATCGTATGGACGCTAAAACAGTTGCAGAATGGGTGGGCGAATTTCAAAAATTTTCTACCTACCTTTCAACTGGGAATCACATTCCCTAATTTTAGAATCAAGATTCAAGGATCCTACTTGAACCAGAACCGAACCAGATCTGAACCAAAAGAGAAGAGAGTAATTATACCGGATCAAGAGAAATAATATCTCCCAAAGTTGGTGTTCACACCCAAAGAAGGCACCAAGATCTGCTCCTACTGAAGATGACACAACAACTGTGGAACAGAACCAGTAGAGTGCGTCCTACACACTGAATCCTTTACAAGAATCCTTTGGATGACAATGAGCACCAAATAGAATCAATCGTTCAATGAAGACTGATATCAAGAACTTTTCTTGATCTTTTTCTGATAGAGAAAACGAACTGCAATGGATAGTAGTGGCTACAACAGGAGGGAGCTAGAGAAGAAGATGGCGAACTGCTTTTTATTCTCTAGGGTTTCTGATATCCTATCTCACAAAACTGTAGGGTGTGTTTTTTGTAAATCCCCTAGGGTTCGAAGTCTTGTAATTCGAATAGGGTTTCCTCCAGTTGCTTAATGATTAAGAAAGGATCTCCTGATCATATCAAGAGTTGCCCTTATCCAAAACTGTATTTGGATTAGGACTCTTCTTAATCCTATCTACAAATTAGATAAGATTTTGGGCTCATCCTAATCTCAAATCCGCCCCTTGTTAATGATTGATCAAATCAGCCTAGTTCGAAATGGGCTTTAGGCCCAATAAGTATCAAGTGCTCAAAAGTCTTCCAAACTGCTGCCCAGTTGGGCTTCTTTGTATGGCATGGGACCCAAGCAATGATCTACACACCAACCACATGGGTTCGGCCCAGGCTCTATTACAAAGCCTGGCCGATTTCACTAGAGAACCAGTGAACCCCCTAAGCCCATCATATGGACCCTATGGGCCCAACACTTACACTAAGTGGTCCTTGGGCTAAGCCATCTTATAAAAACCTAGGGACTGTGGGCAGGTGCAAGATTAGCGCACTTGTAGCAATGTACTCAGCTTCGGTTGTGGAGTCTGCCGTGGACCCCTGTTTGCTGCTTTTCCAGCAAACAACACACGATCCTATCGTGAAAACATACCTATATGAAGACTTTCTATCATCTGGATCCGACTGGAAATCGGCATCAGTATACCCCAGAATTTGCAGTGGACGACCATCGAATACCAAACAAAACTCTTTTGTCCTTCAAAGTTATTTAAGTATGTTCTTCACAGTTATCCAATGCTCCTGCCCTGGGTTGGCCTGGAACTTGCTTACGACACTCACCACCTGAGCAATGTCAGGGTGAGTGCACAGCATGACATACATGATGCTCCCTATGGCTGAGACATAGAGAACATCTTTCATGCCCTCAATCTCCTCAAAAGTCTTGGGAGACATCTTCCTGGAGAGAGTGACTCCATGCCAGAAAGGAATGTTTCCTGTCTTGGAGTTCTCTATGTAGTAACTTTTGATAATTTTGTCAATGTAAGCAGCCTGAGATAATCCAATTTCTGCTTCGACCTATCTCTATAGAGTCGAAGACCCAGTATATAGGAAGCATCTCCAAGATCTTTCATGGAGCACTGCTGCAAAAGCCATACCTTGACCAAAGTCAACATTCCTACATCATTCCAAATGAGTAGGATATCATCCACATATAACACCAAAAAGGTGACCTTATCCCCACTGGACTTCCTGTAAACATAGGGCTCATCTGGATTCTACTCAAAGTCAAACGATTTGACAGTAGAGTCAAAACGAATGTTCCAACTCTTAGAAGCATGCTTAAGTCCATATATGGATCTATTAAGTTTACATACCATGTGCTCCTAACTAGCAACAATGAAGCCTTGTGGCTGCTGCATGTAGATATCTTCAGTAAGATCTTCATTTGCCAAATCTCGTAGTCATGGTATGCTTCTACAGCTAACAAGATCTTAATGGATTTAAGCATGGCCACGAGCGAAAAAGTTTCCTCATAGTCGATACCTTCTTTCTGAGTATACCCTTTCACCACCAAACGAGCTTTGAAGGTCTCAATCCTACCATTGGGGCCCTTCTTTCTCTTATAGATCCATTTGCAACCAATTGCTTTTACCCCGAAGGGTGGATCTACTAGAGTCTAGACTCCATTGGTCTTTATCGAGTCCATCTCAGCTCTCATGGCCTCCACCCACTTCTGGGAATTTATGTCCAACATAGCTTCCGCATAAGTCACGGGATCCTCCTCACTAGTCAAGGCTTCCACCAGGTAACTATCCTAGTCATAACCATAACGGACTGGTGGCCTGGATACCCAGGTGGATCTTCTAGGTTGGTCACTACCTAGAACCTGTGGGACATCTCCCACTAATCCTATGCTCTCCTCATCAAGAACTATTTCCTGACGATGAGTGTCCAAGATATAATTCGTCTCTAAGAATATGGCATTTCAACTGCATAACCCACTAAATCCATTAGGTAGCCTACAAACAGACAATGACTAGTCTTGAATTTCAACTTGTCCCCACCCATTCTTTTAACGTGCGCAGGACAACCCCAAATCTTCAAGTGTTTGACACTTGGTTTCTTTCTGGTCCATAGTTCGTATGGAATTTTTGGAACCGATTTGGTTGGAACCCGATTCAGCACGTAAATTGCAGTCTCTAGCGCATATCCCCAAAATGATGTGGGCAATTCTGAGCATGTGAGAAGTGACCAGACCATGTCTAGCAATGTCTTATTCTTCCTCTCTGAAACACCGTTAAGTTGGGGTGTTGCAGGAGGAGCCAATTGTGAGATAATCCCATTGGCCTTCAAGTAGTCTCTGAATTCGTTAGAGAGATACTCGCCACCTCGATCTGATCAAAGGGCCTTAATTTCTCTCCCTAACTGTTTCTCGACCTCTTGTCTGAACTTTTTGAACTTTTCAAAGGATTCAGATTTTGTCTCATTAGGTACACGTAACCATATCGTGAGAAATCATTAGTAAAGGTGATGAAATACACGTGTTGGTTGCGGGACTCAACACTCAGGGGACCACATACATCACTATGTATAAGGTCAAGTGTGCCTATACATCTTTCAGGCTTACCGTTAAATGGCCGCTTTGTCATCTTGCCTCTAAGGCAATGCTCACAAGTGGGAAGGTTTTCTATGGTTAGAAAACCCAAAGGACCATCCTTTACCAATCTTGTGATTCGGTCAATACCGATGTGGCCAAGTCGGTAATGCCACAGGCATGTGGGACTAACCATGTCATGATTCATTTTCTTGGGGATTTCGACCGATGTAGTTTCGGTTAGGTTAGATTCTAGAGAAGGATGTAGAACATAGAGACCATTCTCCAGTTCCCCGCATGCGATAAATTTGTTGTTCCTTTTGATAGTAATCATATTACTAAAAGAGACAGTATATCCATCCATACACAGTTTAGAAACAGAAATCAAATTTCTTCTTAAATTTTGTACATAAAGACAAAGGGGTTGATCCTATCACTATGATCACCCACTCAGATGAATTCTCAGACTGTCCCAACATACCTAGGTTTTGACCCCCGCTAAGGATCTCACTGATTGGCATTCAAAGACAGCCCAATCCAACACCTAATGCAGTATCATAATCGAGTCTAGGGGTCAGGTGTAACTTTCCAGTTTTACCCATCAATCTCCAAGGTCCAGGGCAATACTAGAAATCTGGTCCGGTTCAAAGATTCAATTAACCCTACACTACATGTACCTCGGGTCTCACCCTAGTGGTAGAGACAGGCCACCCCAACCGACTTGGCAGCACATCAGTGTCAGCCTTATCAGGAAAGGTCTCCCCAAACAAACCCTTTGGCTGTGAACGTTCTAAACCAACACAAGTCTCATAAATGTCCAGTTTAAGGGTATTACATAGAAACACACCACAGGAACACAGATCAAATATGTATTTTATTCCTCTACAATAAATTCATAATGTACATCATTCTGATTGGAGCTAAGGGCATACAACTGTCTAACATCACCATGGTCAAAAGATCAATTGCACAACACTTAACAAAAAAAGTATTTCATTATAAAGAGTTCGTTACAAAAGGGGGAAAGAAGAAAAGAATCGCAGGCTTACAGTACAAAAGACTACTTGGGGCATTCGTCGCTCTTGCCCGAAGCCTCGGCGGAGGAGCCAGCCTTGTCATTGGCATTGGTCTCTGCAATGTCATCATCGTCGCTCTCCACTTCCGAGTCCAGGTCTTCAACAGCTTCAAGGGCTACCTCCTTTGTGGTTCGCGAGGTAGTGATGGCACTCACATCGAGTTGCAAGAACTCGCACTTGATTAGCCACCTATTGAGCTTGAAGCCTTCACGGTAGCCCTCTGCCCCAATCTCAACCAGCTCTCCCTTGAACTCCTCCGAGCTCTTATAATCCTGGACAGATTTGACCTTGGCCTCCTCCATGGCCTGGAGAAAGATTTCAGTCTACTCCTTGACATCCACCTCGAGGTTCTCCACCTTACACTCCAGATTTGCCTTCTCTGACATCAATGACTCGATAAGCTCTTTTTGAGCTCTCACACTGTTCTCTAGATGATGGATCTTGCCACGAGCTAAATTCAGTTCAATATGAGCCTCACGAGATGAACACTCAACAGCTAGAGCCTGCTTTAAGTGCTGCTCAAACTGGTAAGTCAAGGCATGCATGATGGAGTTCACCTACCAAGAATATAAGTTAGTACCGCCAAGGCTACAGATACAAAAATCAAAGTAAAACAAGACTTACCACCATGCAGTGGGTAGCTGCCCGAGCTTCGAGCTGAGTAGGCGTTAGCTCAGCCCAACTTGCAACTTCCTCAGAGTACACAACCTCTTTGCTCTTTTGAAGGCTGTATTGCGGAGTCAGGATACTTTGAACTGCCTCTCAGCTCCCCGAGGAAGCAGCAATCATCGCAGGGGCGGGCCCCGAGAACGTCTCGGGCGCACAAGGTGGGACCTTCTCCGTCTCCAAGTCAATCACCGGAGGCGCATGGGAAGGCTGTTTGGGCTCAGGGATGATGGGCCCTGGAGACTCAGTAAGAGCTCTTTTAGTAGCTCACTTCTTCTTCTTTCCCTTCATCTGCCCCAGAAGCTTGTCCGTGCTGAGATGCATGGGAGCTACAACAAAACCTAGCGTTAGCAACACCAACAAGAATACCAACTGTAAAAAATAACTCTAAACCAAAGACAACCTACCAGGACTCAAGCTGGCTTGCACGAGCTTATCTTCGGCAAGGTAGTCCTTATAGTGGAAGCCAAGCTCCACCCATGAATGGAGCATCTCCCTTGTCTTTAGGTCCAGCCTAACACTAGAATCCTGAACGGCAGCCCTCCAATGGGTAGGGAAAGGCCACCCTACGGGATTACGAACTACAAAATAACTCCGCTTCTAGGCTAGAATCCTATTGGGTAGTTCATGTAAAAGTTTAAAGCCCAAGTGAGGTGACAGGTAATAGGTTCGCCTATTCTCGAGAAGGACGCAAGAAGAATTTTTCTTGATCAATAAAATAGAAGAAAAAATTTCAAGGTCCAGAGGTAGACAATACTCGTAAAAAAGAGAGATCGTCCCTACTACATTCCAAATCGAGTTTGGGTGTAATTGGTTTATAGTGATGTTGAAAAATTCAGGACCTTAATGATCAAGGGATGCAGAGGTAAGCAAAGACCAGCCATGAGCTACTCTTCGAAGATTACGATCTTATTATGATTGTGCTCCCAAGGGAAGTTAGTTATGGGGAGACTGCAGGTGTACACTTAAGGGAGAAGGTATTGACCAATCAAAGCCCTAAGTTTATCGACAATTAGCGTCGAAGGGCTGAACCTATCCGGCGCCTGACCTCGATGAGACTGAAAGAATGTAACATCCATCATATGGATGTCAAAAGTGTGCGGAATTGGTGGGCGAATTTCAAAAATTTCTTACATTTCTTCCAACTGGGAATCATATTCCCTAAATTTAGAATATAGTATTCAAGGATCTGACTTGAACCAAAACTGAACCAAATTTGAATCAAAAGAGAAGGGAAGGGATATACCTAATCTGGAGAAACAGTATCTCCCAATGTTGGTGTTCATGCGCAAAGAAACTCCCAAGAACTGCTCCCACTAAAGACGACACAGTGATAATGAAGCAGAAGTAGCAGTGTTCGTCCCATGAACCATGCCCTTCTAAAGAACTCGATGGAAGCAATGAGCACCACACATGATCAACCTTTCAGCAAAGATTGATGTCAAGAAACTTTCTTGATCTTTCCCTCACTGAGAAAATGAACTGGCACTAGATAGTGGCGGCTGCTAGAGGAGAGAGCTAGAGCTGGCATTAGGAGTTATCCTAATCCAAATCTGTATTTGGATAAGGATGTTAGACAGTTTTTTATGCCCTTAGCTTCATTCAGTTTTGATGTACTTTTGACATTTAGTGTAAATAAATAAAGTGCATGTTTGATTCATATTGTGCGGTATGCTTCTGTGTAAGACTCTAAAATTGGACACTTAATGAGACTTGTGTTGGTTTTAAATGTTCACAGCCATTGGATAAGTCTGGGTAGATTTATCCTACCAAGGCTGACACTAGTGTGCTACCAACTGTTGGGGTGGCCTGTCTCAGCCGCCAGGGTGAGACCCAAGGCACATGCAGTGTAGGATTACTTGAACCCTTGAACTGTATCAGATTTCCAGTATTGCCCTGGACCTTGGAGATTGACCGACAAAATTGGAAAGTTACACCTGACCCCTAGACCCGATTATGATACTGCACTAGGTGTCGGATTAGGCTGTCTTTGATATGCCAATCAGTGAGATCCTTAGCGGGGATCAAAACCTGGGTATGTTGGGAGAGTCTAAGAATTCATTTGAGTGGGTGATCATAGTGACGGGATCAGCCCCTTTCTCGGACAAAGGTAATGATCGGGGATGCACTCTCTCTGATGGAAACCCAACTGCTGGCAGTTGATTTCAATCGTTGGAATTTTGTTTTGCAAAATTTATATATAAGATATATAGATATATATGGTTTAATGTTTGCAAATGGTTTTAAATCCTGGGATCCATGTGAGCAGAGAGTGCAACATTGTTCCTTGCAGCCGAGGGAGAGGTCCTCTCTTATCGGGTAGTGTTTGATCATTATGGTCTAAGAGGTTAAGTGTAAGGCCATTTAGTGTAAGTGTTGGGCCCATAAAGTCCAAGTGATGGGCTCAAGCGGTTCACTAGGCTATCCAGTGAATTCAGCTAGGCCTTCTAACAAAGGCTGGGCCGAACCCATGTGGCTGATGTGTAGATCAATGCTTAGGTCCCATGCCATACAAAGAAGCCCAACTGGGCAGCAGATTGGAAGCCTGTTGAGCACTTAATCCATATTGGGCCTAAAGCCCATTTCGAACTGGCTGATTTAATTACCCACTTAAAGGGGTGGATCTGAGATTAGGGAAAGCCAAAGGATTGAGTCTTGACCCTATCCACTCTTGGAGACCAAATTCAAATAAAGATTTGAATCTGGTAACCTCCTAATAAGATCAGGAGTGGACTGACCTAATCTGCAGATAGGATTAAGATAATTCCCTATCCAAATATAGATTTGGGTTGGAATAACTCCTAATAGGATAAGGAGGTTTCTTAATCACTAAGAAAAAGGAGAAACCCTAATCTTGAATTACCAGAATTCGAACCAAGGGTTTTGAGTAAAAAAATTCTCCTGCGATTTGAGATAGGATCTTACAGTTCTCCTCCAGCCGTCGCCGCCATTTATTGCCTGGTTTGATCTCTCTGAGAGGGAAAGATCAAGAAAGTGTTCTTGATATCAGTCTTTGCTGAAAGGATGATTGTGTACGGTGCTCTTCGCTTCCATCGAATCCATGTGAAGAATTTGGTTTGTAGGATGAACATTGTTGGTTCTGCTCCAGCATCACTCTGCCATCTTCAGTGGAAGCAGATCTTGGGAGTATTCTTTGGGCGTGAATACTGATGTTGGGACATACCGACTCTTCGTATTAGGTATAACCCAACCTCATGCTAATGATGGAAGGCCTTTAGAGAGTTCATCATATGAATCTCCCTATCACATGCACTCATATTAACTGGAGGGAACAGTTATTACGCCCTAGTTTGATTTAGGTCAAACCAAAGTGGCTCCCACTAACTTTCATAAAGTCAGATTTCGATGGGCTTTTAATCAGCTAGGAATCCACACGTAACCTCTTGATGAGGTGTGGGGTCCACCACTGAGAGAGGTCATCCAATGACCAAAAGGGACACCATGGCAATGATGTGCATTCAGCCATGGTGTGCACAAGAGCCACTGTCGAATGAGCATGGGCCAAGCACTTATGGCCCATGTACATAGCACATCACACATCCAAATATCTCATGTAGGGATAAATTGATTCAATCAATTAATTATCTGTAAGGCCCATTAGAAGCCCATTTTAAATCCATAATATTAACCATTAATAGTATATGGGCTGAATTAGGGTTACCCAGTTCGGCCCATATAGCTTTATCCTTTGAAGTGGGTTTTTAGTAGTTTTAACTATTTAAAACTAGGCCTTTACAGGTTGGGCCGAATTAACCATTTAATTAAATATCAATCCTCAGGCCTATTAGTGGGAAAATTAGGGATGACTTTCAACTTTGATTAAACCCTAGATTTGGTCCAAACAGTTTGAACCAATCTTGGTTCGAATGGGTCTAGGGTTTGATCTTTAATTAAATCTTTAATTCAAGAAAATAATCTGAAATTAAATAACTGATAAAAGAAAATCAAGAATCAGTTAATCAGGGTTGTTCGCATAACCCATCCTGCAAAACAGAGGTTAGATCACAGATTGTAGTTTCACAAACTACAAATCGCAGATTCTGTCTCCCATCTGCGAAATCTCCTTCTCTACGAAATCTCCCTTTCTGCGCCGCCATCTTCGATCCAAAAATAAAAATAAATAGAAATCCTATTTCTATTAATAATTACATCATATCGAATGCCTATACATTGAGTCTAAAAAAAAAATATTTACAGACCAAATGTAATAAATAAATTAAGAAACTGCAAATCTTGCAGTTCTCCATGCGCAAACCAAGAATTCGATCTCCTCTTGTACAAACAACCCATAAATCAAGAAAATCATAAAGAACTATTCTAAACAATAATCAGATTTATATAAAATTAATTTCAGATTATTTGCCCATCAATTTTGGGAACAAATTTCTCAAAACCCATATCTACGCAAATTGGGTAGAACGCCTTCTCCCTATTTGCGTAGGTTCAGATCTGAAAGAGAATGGTTCAAGATTTGAACATGGCTCTGATACCACTGAAGGGATAGGATATCCATCACATGGACGCCCAAAGATTGCGGAATAAGGGGGCGAATTTCAAAAATTTTTCTCTCCCTTCAACTGGAAATCAAATTTCCTATTTAGAAAAACATATTTTCAAGGATCATTCTTGAAACATAAACTAAACCAGATCTGAACCAAAAGGAGTAGCGAGGGATAATACCTGATACAGAGAAGCAGTATCTCCCAATGGAGGTGCTCACACCCAAGGAATGATCCAAAATCTGCTCCCACTGAAGATGGCGCAGTGCAGGGAGGAGTAGAATCAGCAGTGTTCTTCCAAAAGAACTTGACCCTTCGCAAGAATCAACTAGACGGCTTGTGAATACAACTCCACCAATCTTTTCTCCAAAAGGTTGGTATCAAGATCAAATCTTGATTTCTCCCAAGAACTGGAGATCGAACTGCTATAGGCGGCGGCTGCAGGAAGGAGGCGGCAAGAGAGTATTTATAGGGTGCAAAATTCTCTCTTCTAGTAATCTCAGCTCTAAAGACAAGGATCTGTGGATTGCATGTCTAAAGGCTGCCGCCCCCTTCTCCTTTTATAATCTTAAAGGGATCAGCTCCTAATCCCATTAAGAGTTGCTAACCCAAATCATATTTGGATTAGAAGTCCATTTAAGATAAGGGATAACCCTTATCATATCTGCAGATTAGATCAGCCATCTCCTAATCTGATTAGGAGGCTTCCATATCTAAATCTCATTTAGATCTTGGACTCTCTAAGGGGATAGGGTCTGGGCCCAATCCTATCAGTTGATCCATCTCAGAATTCGCCACTTAAGTGACTAACCAAATTAGCCCAGTTCGAAATGGGCTTAATGCCCATTTAAGGTTATGTATTCATTTGGCCTTCCAAACTGCTGCCCAATCGGGCTTCCATGTATGGCGTGGACCCTAACATTGATATACAGATCAGCCACATGGGTTCGGCCCAGCCTTTGTTACAAGGCCTGGCCCAATACACTGCTATGGACAGTGCACCCCTGAAACCCATTAGATGGGCTCTATGGGCCCAACACTTACCCTAAGTGGTCCCTAGGCCAAGCCACCTTGTAACACCCAGGGACTGTGGGCAGATGCAAGATTAGTCCATTAGGTATTATCCACAATGGTCTTACACTCAACCTCTCAGCCCATAATGATCATACACTGCCAACAAAAGAGGATCTCTCCCTCGGCTGCAAGGAACAGTGTTGCACTCTCTGCTTATATGGATCCCGGGAATTAAAACCTTTTGTAAGCCTTTTAGAACCCATAATATATATACTTTTATATCTCATATAAAATATATTTTGCAAAACAAATCTCAACGATTGAAATCGGTTGCCGGCAATCTTGGTTTCCATCAATGAGAGTGCATCCCTGATCATTACCTTTGTCTGACAAAGGGGCTGATCTTGTCACTATGATCACCCACTGAGATGAATTCTCAGACTGTCCCAACATACCCAGTTTTTAACGCCCGCTAAGGATCTCACTGATTAGTACATCAAAGACATCCCAATCCGACACCTAGTGCAGTATCATAATCGAGTCTAGTGGCCGGGTGTAACTTTCTAGTTTTTCCCATCAATCTCCAAGGTCCAGGGCAATACTGGAAATCTGGTCCAGTTCAAAGATTCAATTAATCCTACACTGTAAGTGCCTAGGGTCTCACCCCGGCAATTGAGACAAGCCACCCCAACCGACTTGGTGGCACCACAGTGTCAGCCTTGTCAGGATAGGTCTCCCCAAACCGATCCATTGGCTGTGAACATTCTAAACTAACACGAGTCTCATTAAGTATCCAGTTTAAGGGTATTACATAGAAACATACCAAGGGAACATGAATCAAATATGCACTTTTATTCATTTACAATAAACTCATAAAGTACATCATTTTGATTGAAGCTAAAGACATACAAAACTGTCTAACAATCTTAGAGATGAACAAATGGAAATGGAACATAGATTAAAAGTCATATCTATGTAGGTAACATGAATTAAACTAAGGTTGTGGACTAACGTTTTGCTATTTTACCAAAAAATGGCAAACGGACAATTTTTTAAGTTGCTTGACGACAACAAACTTAAGGGCCCAAACTATGCCGACTTGTACAAAAACCTTATGCTGGTCCTGACTTCAGAAAAGTTAGATAAAGTGGTAATGAATCTTGCACCGGATCGTTCGGGAGATAGGGCTTCAGAAGCCCGTAGGAGCGAATACCAAGAATGGGAGGAGAAAAACTCCCTAGCCTCTTTTGACAATCCGGTGCAGAGGCAATTCGATCAGATCGAACTCGCCAAAGACATATTGGATAATCTAAAAACTATGTACGAAGAGCAAAACCGTTCTACTCGCCAAAACGTCCTGAAGCAGTTCATGACCGCGCAGATGACCAAGGGGCAACAAGTTCATGACCATTGTCTCCGGATGATGGTTTACATAAACGAGCTAGAGGCCCTTGGGTCCGGGCTATATCTGGTCACACAGATAGATACCATTCTTAACTCCTTGTCTCCGTCCTTCAATCCATTCATTGTAAACTATAATATGAACAAGCTGAATGTCAGCGTTCAAGAGCTCAGCAACATGTTGCAACGAGCCGAGGAACTGATTAGAAAGGATGAGCCGATATCCATGCTTGTTGAACCTGGCAAATCTGTTAAGAAGAGGAGGGCAAAGAGGAAGCCCCAAAAAATTGGTCTGAAGCTAATTTTCAATTCAAGAATCAATTTCAAGAAAGATTTGAAATTAACAAATCTGATTACAAACAATAATAAATCAGATATGGGGTTGTTCGTACTAAATCCACTTGCAAAACAGATATTAGAACACAAGGTTGCAGTTTCATAAACTACAAAAACGCAGATTGCGACAGTGATATCTGCGAATCTTTAGCACTGCCACCAACTTCAATCAAGAAATAAAAAAAAACAAAAATCCTAATTTCTATTAATTAATTACAACTTTATTGAATCCTATATATTCAGTCTAGGAAAAAAATATTACAGACCGAATGAATAGAATATTGCTAATAGAATGCACAAACAATCTGCATTGAAACTGCACTTCGATCTCCATATACGAACAACCCAATAAATCAAGAAATAAATAAAGAACAATTCTAAATCAATTTTAGATTTATAAAATTAATTTCAGATCAATCGCCCCACATCTAGAAACAATTTTCTAGAAATAAAATTCTATCTGCACAAATTCGGGTAGAACACCTTCTGCCCATTTGCGTAGGTTCAGATCTGATTTTATTTTATTCAAGATTCGAACCTGTGGCTTTGATACCATTGAAAGAATGGTAAGATCCATCATATGGATGCCAAAAGGGTGTAGACTGGGTGGGCAAATTTCAAAAATTTCTTACCTTTCTTCCAATTGGAAATCATATTCCCTAAATTTAGAATACAGTATTCAAGGATCTAACTTGAACCAAAACCAAAGCAGATCTGAACCAAAAGAGAAGGGAAGGGATATACCTGATCCGGAGAAACAGTATCTCACAATGTCGGTGTTCATGCCTAAAGAAACTCCCAAGAACCGCTCCCATTGAAGATGACACTGTGATAATGAAGCAGAACCAACAGTGCTCATCCCACGAACCAGGTCCTTCTGAAGAACTCGATGGAAGCCATGAGCAGCACACACGGTCAACCTTTTAGTAAAGATTGATGTCAAGAACCTTTCTTGATCTTTCCCTCACAGAGAAAACAAACTGGCAGTAGATGGCGGCGGCTGCTGGAGGAGAGAGCTAGAGCAGAAGGTAGCGAATAGCTTTCTTCTCTCTAGGGTTTTCTCTGGGATCTTATCTCAAGATGCAGTGTATTCTGCGAATACCCTTAAGGTTCAAATTCTTGTAATTCGAAATTAAGGTTTCTCCTCTTTTCTTAATGATTAAGAAACTTCCTAATCTCATTAGGAGTTATCCTAATCCAAATCTATATTCGGATAAGAAGTCTTCTTAATCCTATCTGATCTTATTAGGAGGTTACCAAATTCAAATCCTAATTTGAATTTTGCTTCCATGAGTGGATAGGGTTAAGACCCAATCTTTTTTTGGCTTGACCTAACCTCAGATTCACTCCTTAAAGTGACTGATAAAATCAGCCTAGTTCAAAATGGGCTTTAGGCCCAATATGCATCAAGTGCTCAATAGGCTTCCAAACTGCTACCCAGTTGGGCTTCTTTGTATGGCGTGGGACCCAAGCATTGATCTACACATCAGCCACATGGGTTTGGCCAAGCCTCTGTTACAAGGCCTAGCCGAATTCATTGGAAAACCCAATGAACCCCTTGATCCCATCACCTAGATTCTATGGGCCCAACACTTACACTAAGTGGTCCCTGGGCCAAGCCATCTTATAAAAAACCAGGGACTGTGGGCGGATACAAGATTAGCCTATCAGGTACAACCGTAAATGGCCTTACACTTAACCTCTCATCCCATAATGATCCAAAACACTGCTCGGTAGGAGAGGACCTCTCCCTCGACTACAAGGCATAGTGTTGCACTCTCCTCTAAGATAGACCCCGGGGATTAAAACCTTTTTGCAAACGAGTTGAAACCGTACACATATGTTATATCATAAATATATTTTGCAAAACAAAATTCCAATGGTTGAAATCGACTGTCGGCAGTTTTTGGTTTCCATCAGAGAGAGTGCATTCCCGATCATTACCTTTGTCCGAAAAAGGGGCTGATCCTATCACTATGATCACCCACTCAGATGAGTTCATGAACCATCCCAACATACCCAGGTTTTGACCCCCCTAAGGATCTCACTGATTGGCATATCAAAGACAGCCCAAATCCGCCACCTAATGCAATATCATAATCGAGTCTAGGGGTCAGGTGTAACTCTCCAGTTTTGACCACTCATCACCAAGGTCCAAGACAATAATGGAAATCTGGTCCGATTCAAAGTTTCAAGTTGAATCCTCATTGCACGTACCTCGGGTCTCACCCTGGCAGCTAAGACAAGCCTCCCTAACCAACTTGGCGGCACATCAGTGTCAGCCTTATCAGGATAGGTCTTCCTAGACCGATCCACTAGCTGTGAACATTTTAAACTAACACGATTCTCATTAAGTGTCTAGTTTAAGGGTCTTACACAGAAACATACCACACAACATGAATCAAACATGCACTTTATTCATTTACACTAAATGTCTAAAGTACATCAAAACTGGTTGGAGCTAAGGGCATACCAACTGTCTAACAAAGTGGATGTCGGGATATCGTGGCCTCTTGTGCCTCCCAGGATGACTCGACTTCGGGGCTATCAAAACTAAGTTGCGAGATAACTACGAATTGAACCAAACTGAAAAAGAAAAGCTAGGGGAGACTCACCAAGAAGAGAGACCGAAGTGAAAGACTGACGAACTAGAAAACCCGAGCTGAGGACTTTAACCGCAACCTCAAGGCGAATGCTAGTGAACTTATGAAGGAGAAAATGACTCGGGTCCCCCCATATTTATGGCCACAAGGTCAGGGGATCAACGGTCGAGATCAAGAAGATCTGACGGTTCCTAAGAAAACCGGTTGCACGACACTCGAGGTCAAAATCAATTTAGCACGCTTTTTGGCATCTGTGGAGTCTATAGATCGTGTGACATCCATGCGTAAACCGCATGCGACCTGGGTTATACTTGCTTGAGCCGAGCAGTCGAACTGGTCCGATTGACGAACTGTCTAACTAGACGGCCTGAACCTCGAGCCAAATCCACCCATCACACCGTGAACTCCTTGCACCAGGTCAGGACCCCTGGCCTGGGGAGTGGAGGGCAATTGATGGAGGGTGATTTGGCTACCGTACTCTGTAGCGATTACCTTTGCCCGGCAGCTCAACTCCGAAAAATAACGGCCAACCACTCCAAGCCGTTATTTGACAGCAAATCGCCATAGTAGAGATTTGGAGGTGGTTGCACCAAACATCTCTGCAACTCTCTCTCTCTCTCTCTCTCCACTTTCAGTCCGGTTACTAAATTAACCATCGGTGTGTTCCCACTGGATGAGCCCCCCAGGTTCCTTCATCTTCTTCCTCACAGGTATCTCTCGTCCGTCGCTAGCTAGGAGCGCAGCCATATCCAGCTAGGGGTGACCAGATCACGCACCATAAAAAATAATTCACAATTTACATTGATATCATTTGTACTTCCTTGGTTTTGCATTAGTACAAATAAATTTGCATTGTAACCAAACACAACCGAAAGTATAAATGCTGTGGAAGCTCAAAGGTAATCCTTTGTTGCTAATTGATATTAGTTGCGATTGAAATTGATAAACTCTTCATCCATACGTCGTTGCCCAATTGAAGTAGCATGTTCATGGTAAAGAGCAACAAGTTAATCCAAGTTCCTTCACTAGGAGCATAGTAGAAGACTCTTGACGTACCTAGGCATCATTATTCTGTTACATTTCACGAAAGATGGTGAGTTCGATTTCCTTTTGTTTTTACTTTTTTAATTTCTTTATTAATTGTTGCATTTGATAAACATATTCTTTTGATGGTTCTGTTGGGTGGTTCCATAAGAGTTTGAAATACCTTTTTTTTTTTTTTTTGCAGTTTGAAATACGGTCATGAGCACTCTTTGTTTACTTCTGTTCGAGAGCACAAGGTAAAGGAGATGACGGCACTTAACACTTAGGATTTGATAAATTACAGCCTACAGTTGTGACTGAAACCATCAAGTGAGAATGTCCAACACACCGAAAACCTAACTGCTAATATTATATGTTAAATGTTAAAATCCGATTATCCAAATATCAAAGCTTAAGTTCCAACGTGATCGATGCTAGACTCCCATCTCCCATACTTGCAATCGCTTTGTTAAAGTTTAAATAAGCACAAAGACAAGTACTTCTATTGATTGTGATGAACAATGATTGGTATTGGAAGAGAAGACATTAAAGCTTATTGACGAATAATTTATTGAAATTTTAAAGGAAGGTAGCAACAAAGAAAATGGTAGGTTAGTTCAGGGTTAGGGGCTTCCTAATTTTTCCTCTGTTAGTAAATAGATACCCTTCTTTTTTTTTTCTGTTGGTAAATACACAGCAAATGGTAGGTTAGTTCCACTTTCTTTACTTCCAGTGCAAGTGTGATGATTTGTGTTCCTCCTCTCCACTTTTTTGGGGGGTTGGAGATCAGGTTGTTGAAGTTTGCAAGCATCGATTCGTTAGGATGCGAACCCTAGAGAAGCCATCAGATCCACCAGGTATTCCGCATACCCGGCTGCCGTCTTTTGCTTAATTACTTCGGTTGGATACTGTCTTAACGCCTGTAGTCCCTGAGAATATCATTATTGAAGAGAGAAGCCTTACTCTCCATTGGGATGAGCCAGCCGTGCTATTTCCTGAAGAGATACAGAGATTCCTCTCACCGCTGAAGTATGCTTTGATTGGAAAATGTGTCCATGGTCGTCCTCCTTTGCAAGAAATAAAAGAAATTTTTATTAGAATGTTTCACCTAAAGAAAAGCCTAATAATTACTGCTTTGGATTCTTATAATGTTATCATTCTTTTTGCTCATGAAGAAAAGTATTTAAGAGTTTGATTGTGGGAACAAGTCTGTATAAAGGATTTCCAGTTTTGTCTACTCAAATGGATCCTTTCATTTGACCTAGGGATTGAACCCTCCATTGCTTCGGTCTGGATTTCTTTCTCTAATTTTCCTGTTAATCTATACAACCACTCTCATATCAGGTTGATTGCCCAAGTTGCAAGGAAAATCCAAAAGTGGATACCGCTACTCTGAACCTAACTCGTACTACTGAAGCCCATGTCTCTATGTAGAAGTGGATTTCTTGAAAGATAACCCCCAACGATTGTGGATAGGCACAGGCCGAGATGGATTTTGGTAGCAGATTGTATATGAGAATCTCTCAAAGCACTGTATCTATTGCAACAAGGTAGGGCATGGCGAGGGTGTCTGTCGCTTGAACAAGAAGCATGATGAGAAGAAGATTTAAAAAGTAGCCACCATCCTCTAACAGAAGGAGAAGCAAATCTTCTAGCCGACTGGTGTGGCCAAACAAAGCAGACCTTAGGCTTCCATTATCCTAGACAGAGAGCCAGAGATGGTGGTTGGACAAGAGGAGATAATAGGTTGGAGTGTCTCGAGGAATCAAAGAACGATAACGGTGCAGACTAGGTCACACTTGCACAAACCCTCGAACCACATTTGACTGAACAAGAGGATGGCACAAATAGTGTTCAACACAATGCTAGTATGGATATATAGAAAGTGCAGGAAGATAGAAATAATCAGAAGCACTATGACAGAGAAATGCAAGAGGTGATGGAATAAGCACGTGAAGGTAACAGTACCCAACCAAAATTTTCTCCAAAGCCTAAGAAGGCTCCAGTGGAAAAAAAAACATTGTTGCAAGTGCCATAAGAGAAGTGCAGCGGTAAATGGCTGAAATTTCCTTGGCCTATTGTGAACTAATGGTGTTGGGATGATATAGAGATTGAAATCAATGAAAACCTGCAATACCTTTACGGTTTATCTCATTGATATAGAGCTCAAGGTGTTTCTGAAGCAAGGCACAAAGTGAACTCTGATCAATTAGCTACTCCTGCGAAGAAAGGTGATCAAGTTGGTGAAAATCTAATTAAACCTACTATTTCCAAGGAGAAGAATGATTCAAATCAAGATTGACAGTGGAAAACAAGAGGAAGAAAAGGAATTCTAAGTTTAAGAAGGCCCAAGAGACGATTCAACCAGAAACTGCATGAAGATCATTTAGAATAAACAAAGGTTATCACCCCGATATTCTTCTTAGTTTCTTTGTCTGTTTTTTATTTTTGTATCAAGCTTTTGCTCCAAGTTTTGTTTTGAGGGTAATGTCTAAAGCTCCATTCTTTTTAATCCTTAATAAATCTTTTCTTTTTCTTAAAAAAATATTAGGTAATGAGCAAACGACTCAATATTTGTGCTCTGACAATTTAATAATTCAAGTGTTTTCTGTTTTTTTTTTTTTAATAAAGAAGATGCCCCCAACTATATTAAGCTTGTGTTCATTTTTCCCCAACAAAACCATAGTTCATTTGGAATTCCCTCTTTGTCTGCATCAAACTGTCACAGGGTTTTGAAGGGAACCTATTGAATGCTATGAAAAGATGAATGATCCTGGAGGGGGAGGGGGAAGGTTAATCCACCTGTGAAAATAGGAACATGATACTTCAGTTATTTTCTCAGTCAATGGATTACTTCAATTTCAATAATTGGTGATCTATTACCATTATTTATAGGCAATGAGAAGATAGCATCAGCCTTTATTTTCTCAGTCATTGGCACCAATGCTTGGCAAAGAGAATCAATCACTCTAATGATTCAGTATTCAATTGAGGTATCTGAAAGAATGACAGCCACGGATTGTCCTAGTCACCTGCAATGCTCCAACCTCAACATTTCCCACTGCAGACAAAACAAATTGATGCTCTTTCAGATTCACATATAATAATTGAGTCATTCAGGTATTTGATTGATCCTCAGGTTACAATAGAAAACTGTTGAGAGGTGACTAGAACATAGAAGACCCAGCTAGGGTAGGCCATGTAGGGAAAAGCCCTACCTGACCTGATTAGCCAAACCTTTTCCATATATACATTCAAGGGTAGATCAGAAGACCAGGGGCCATTACTTGGTGTAATAGTAAAATGTCAAAGTCAAACTGACAAACATGAGAATGCAGGTTCAAGTCTGAAGGTGGCCATTTTGTGCAACAAAATGACAAAGGTTAGGTCCGTATCCACCAGTCTGCCCATCCCTGGACCAAGAAAGCTGGGACCAACATTGGGTAATGGCCTTTATTCAAGGGTTGATCAGTAGAACAAAAAAGTAGCTAGAGTGCTCAGTGCTCACTTGTGTAAAGATTTCATGTTTGCTTGGAACTTAGAGAAATTACTAGAGCATAGTAAATCTATAGTGAACTACCTAGGAAAAATAATAAAAGATACATTGTATCTTATGCAAGAAACAAAGAAGTATGAAGTGGTGGACGTAAGGAGTTAAGAAATACCAGATTAATTTGGATTAAAAGAAAATGCATAGTTCAGATGCTTTATTTGATAGATTCCAGTCTCAAACACAAATGACTTCTAAAAATAACAATCAAGAACTATTGCACTGAACCAGGCAAGATAAAGTGGTTTACCCACAGAATCTACAGCCAGAGACATTAAATTGATTGCCTAGGATTGATATAAAGGCCATTTAAATGTAAAACCATTTAATAAATGAAAAGTATCTGGTCTCCCCTTGTATAAACTTTGCTAAATATCAAATTCTCTCTATAAAGATTAACAAATATTGCAGGTTAAGGTTCAGCTAATATTCCAGGAAACCAACATTCAATCAAAGGCACCAAGATATGTAGTTCAATGAAGCTACAACTCCTGAAGTAGCTTTCTGTTTCTTGTTGCTCCAGGCCTCCAAGTACTATCAGCTAAACTAAAAATCCAAATGCAACCAGATGGTACTTTCATTATTTGTGTATCTACCCACACCAAATACAATTTCCAACTCTTTCCCCAATTGGAGAAATTAATATATACCTGGTCCGGTTTTTGGTCCTCAATAGAACAAGTGGAACTTCAAACTTGAAGTATATTAGTAATCACATCCTCTCTATGAGATTGATGGCATGACTTTTATTCCCGAATATTTGGTCCCCCTACCTATAAGTTCTACCACTTACCGAATCATCAAGATCAGGTCCAAGCCTCTTTAGACTAAGATTCATCACGCTTAAAATTTCAGGTATATCAATACTCATTATCTGCAACACTAAGCAATTTTCTGAATGCAAGACTTAGTACTAGGTCTTAAAAGTCGCATGGCTTTACTGTGGTTAACTACTTCCAAGATGAACGGAGAGAATTCTCCTCATTGTCCAACAGGCAACAGTTGAGGGTTTCTGAAAGACTGTCTTGCTAATTCAATCAAAACAGAACAAACGAATGGCATTTTTGATTCTTGTAAAATGAAATCTTATGTGCATTTGGTAAAGACAATACCATGAAAATGAAGGAAAATTTACAAAATTCTACAAGAAAAAAGAATGAACAACTTCGCCCACGCATTAGAGAATCAATGTGTTTTCCTCGAAATCTTCACATGCACTTCCTCTTCATGGATTTCTGCTTAAAACCTTCAAAAACAGAAACAATTAAATCGTTTGTTTGTCCTCTTCCCTTCTTCTGTAAGCCCAGAAAAAGGTTGTCTTGATTCAAACTCATGGGATGAGGATAATATCAACTTCAACCTCTCGTCCTGCAATTTATCAGGCCCATCTAACCAAATTCAGAAAAAAAAAAAAAGGAAGAAGACCACCTGAAGCTTAACGAACACGAAATCCGATAACCCATTTCACCAATTTGATTAATTCCTAACTTCCAACCTTTCTGAACCTTAAATCTTCAATCATCACAAAAAACAAGAAAAGGAATAAGTGTCTTACCCTCCATATTAGCTACCTAAGTGGATATTGCATTCCCTTGAGTAAAAGTCGTTCTTTTCTATTAGAGCTTTCAATGACCCATAAGAGAAAGCTGGGTTGTTTGGATCGCTTGTCTCAGAGCTAACCGTTGAATCCGATGTAAGAGGAGGTTGCAAAAAACATAGGTAGCATCCGCCCTTACCTGGATTCCTTGCGGAAGAATAATTCTTTTTTCTGCAAAGCTTCTTGGCCTTTCTGAATGGAAGCGTAACCAACTGCTTAGCATCTCTGATATTCCTTCCAGTTCCAGACCCTCTATGCTTCTTCTTCGCGTCCCCTCTGCGAACTGGTTCTTCGTCATCGCCATCACCATCCTCGGATTTCCCTTCACCAGACATGAAGATAATCGACAAAAGAAATACCCAGAAAGGCCCTTCTTGATATGAGGGTTTATTAGTAATTAAAATAGATGAACCAGAAAACCCATCACCATGTAAGCAGTTAAAACGAGTAAGCAGTTAACGACATGGTAGTTCAGTCATTTGCAACAAAATGAACTAACGTGTCATGCAAAGAGAGCCCTAACGTGGACAGTCAGTTTCTTCCCCTAAATGGACTGTGGGAGAAACTGTGCTAGTGTGCCGTTTTGGAAATACAGGTAGGCTGTGCTAGTGTACTTCGCACCTCCAAACGCAGTGTAAGAGAAGAAAGGAACAAAACAGAGATGGGGATCATAATGGTTGATGACACAGCTTGTAAATCTAGGATCTGATTATTTTTAAATTCATCACAACGACTATTAGAAAAGCATCTATTTTATTTTATGAGCAAATAGTTCATGCAATTGATGCACACATTTAAAAAGTATAAATTATAAAGCATTTAGGGGCCCAAAATTACAAAATATGAAAAATTATCTTCAAGCTTTTGTTGGATTTTCTTTGTGGTTTTATTTAGCTTTTTCAAAAAGTTAAAAAACACTTAGCTTTCGTACTTTCCAACAAGTCTATCCAACCAGAATCTAAAAAAAAAAAGATTAAAAAACACTCAGTTTTCTATCCAACCAGCACCTTAATTTTAACCCCCCAACCTGCCCCTTTCAAGAGAAAGCAATTGCATCCTTTGAAGCTTCATGTACATTCACAAAAAGCTTAAAAACTATTCGATTACTGTTAATGAATTTATTGAAAAGAATTGAGAAAAGATTATGACATTTCCAATTAAAAGGTGCTCATCTAAGTCTAATTCAAGCATCTTTTTCTGGGTCATGTCTAGTTTATTCGTGATCACAATTCAAGTTGTAGTTTAGTGAGAGTGGCTAATTTCCTATGTTCTAGATAAATCTATATTATTTCTTAATCTTTATGCTATTTTTTTATTAATTTTTTAAATTTTATGGTTTGTAGTTATTTTTGTATTATTTTTAGGTAATTTTTTATTTATAATTATTTCTAAATAAAGTTGGTTAAGGGTAAATTTTGTATTTAAAGAAAATTAATGTATTACATCAACATTTTCTATTTGGAGTGTTAACAGAAGGAAAGTATTTGCACCTTTTTTCAAAACAATATGGGAAGTTTTTGTTAAGGTCAAAACATATATAGGGGAGGTTCATAGGATTGTTAGAAAACCCAATGAGGTTTTTATAATTTTCCCCATTTTTAAATAGAATTTAAGTTGATTTTAAATTAATTAAACTATACTAAAGGTTAATAATTTTTATTGACTTATTTTTATTAATCCTTATTAAATTTAATTAATTATATTAAATTTTTATTTTAAAATGGAATTGAAGCTTGTTAGTAAAAGTTAATTATAAAAGTAATAATTGTTAGATAAGTTTGTATAGTTTTTTATATTAATTTTAAATATATATTGGTTTCTAATTTATCCTATTAGTTTTTATTGATTTATTTGTTGTTATTGTAATAATAATAATTAATAATTATTTTACCTTATTTTCTACTATGGTTAATTAATTTCTGTTATTTCAAATGGAATATAAATGGATTATACTTTTTATGATGCTTTATGCAAATTTTTCAACTCATTGTTAATTCAAATAGTTAAACCATTTGAACCATTACTCAGCCCTATTTCTAGTTTTGGGTTTCCTAAAACCTATTATTTTGGCAAAAAACATTGATTAGATCAAAATCCGTTCAACGTAGTCATTGGGTCATGGGTTACAATATTCAATGTATTGAAAACTTGTAGATGACTTAACTTTGTGCTTAGTTGTCTTATTAAGTTGATCTTCTTTTATTTGGGTAACTTTTCAAAATCTTTACAACCCCACTATACAAAAAAAAAAAAAAAACTCATTTTATAGCCTCAAATTTTAATTTCCGGCTCTTTCATATATAAAAAATAAAAAGTACAAATTGAACCTAAAATAATACACCACACACACAAAATGTAAATATATTATACCATATTATACATATATAGATTAATGATGTGTCATGTTTGATTTGTCCAATCCAGACAAATGAATCGTTGACCCGTGGCCTAGAGGCAAGAAAACTATTCAACCTCAAAGTCAAATTTTACAACACTGGTTTACTTGTTGAGGTGAATTAAATAATATTTATTCTGAAATATAAATTCCTTAATTAATTACTAAAATATTAATTATCTTTTAAATTGAATTAGGTTATTTAGCCTAATAATATACTATTGAATCCATTTCAATATAATTATTTTTATTGATAATTATAATTTAATATAAATATATCTAATGTCTACAAAATTATAATTAAATTGAAATGGATATAGATATAGATAAAGGTAATGAATTTTAGGCAATTTAATGGAGTAATGAATAGGAAAGAGAAATAATGGCATGAGTTATTGAAAGAGAGTTAATGGCATAAGTAATGAAAAAAGATAATTAAAGGAGTTAATGAGATAGAGGAGATGGAGTTAATGGTCATAGATAAAAGTCTTAAAAGCTTATTGGCCACTTGAGTTACTTTATTCAATTTTAAAATGAGAAAAATTTAAAAAAAAAAACAGAAAAAAAGATAAATGCTTCTAAAAACAACCAAAAATAAATAAATAAATACTTGTCAAAAATAGCCAGAAATCAGGAAATTGCCAACTTGGCACATTCCATTTAATATATAGATATAGATGCTGAAAAGCATTCATGCGCAATTGGAGTGTTCGGTTTTATTTTTCCCTTTAGCCTTAAATGTCTCATCTTCCTTTGTTTTTCAATTACTTCCCTTTTAGCTTTCCAAAAATTACCCCCAAAAGCTTCTTCCTTTTACATATGATACAATTTGAAAACCCTATATAACAACAACAACAATAATAATAATAAAGTAATATTTAGAAATTACTATTATTTTATTAATTATTTATATATTATTTAATCACATATTTAATTATTTTATTATATAGTAATACTTATTTTATTATTCATTAAGTTATTTAATAATTTATTATTTTAATTAATTAAAATTAATTAATAAATTCTCAATTCTTTAAAGTATTTAATTATTTATTTTATTTTTATCAATTCCATTATTTATAAATTATTTTATATTCATTTTATTAATTGTTAACTAGTTTGTTAAATAATTAAACAAACTTTCTCGTATCGAAGGTAAAGTAGTTGAAAGGCAAAAAATTGCACCACCAAGCATGGTTCAAGTGCAAGAACTTGATATAACAAAATTGCTCAATGCTAAAAGCTTTTTCACTAGGAGAAACAATTTTCTTATTTAGGGATCTAACATGAGACTTAAACCAATGCAAATCACCCAAAGCTAAATTAAATCATACCTTAAACTTAATGGTAAAGTCATCACAAAGAAAATGCCTACCAACTGAAGTTACCAAACTATATATGCATCCATGATGTCCAACATCAAACACTTGGTACCACATGTTGATGACCACACAAATATGAATCTGAAATCAGATTCTCCAACCCAAGGAGAATGATGAGGAAGAAGCTATTAAGTTTTGTAAAAGATGTGACTACTCTAAGACATAAGAAGTTGGGATGGTGCCATGAATCCATATGAGTACACATTTACCAAGTTGGCTCCGACAATCTATCTTGGTCAATATTTACCAAGTTAGCATAATAGTAGATTTTTCAAATTTGTTCATCTTAATTTGCATTTACCAAATTAGTATCATAGCATGATTTTTGAATTTGTTTTCAATTAGGACTTTCTTTTTAGAAGAGATTTAGTTGGTTTTTAATAAGGAGTAGCAAGTTAGATTGTTGAATATTCTTCTTATTTTCGGCTTAAATCTTTTTTTTTTTTTTATTTGAAGCTTCTCTAAACATGTGTTGTTTCCAACTTATGTCAAAAAACTTGTGTAATTCCTTGAGAACTTTTTCTCAACCTTGTTTTTTCTTGCTTGAGGGTCTGTTTGGTTGCTGAGAAAGGATGGATGAGAAAAGAAAATTTATTTTTTCAAGGTTTTGGTTACTAAGAAAATTCATTTTCTAGTTTTTGATTAGTGAGAAAACTGAACACATAACTTGGTTCCATTTTGATAATTTGATATACTATCATTGTCCAATCTATAGTATTGGCTTTCCACCGACATGGCATATTCTATATGTTCTATAAGTTTTGCCACATGAAAACTCTAGTTGGTTCATATCAAAACTAAAATCAATGACTCTCCTCTAATCCACTTGGTTATCTTACCAATGATCAAAACTAAACAAAATTAATAAAATCAGTTCAAATCAACACTCAATTCACACATTTTGAGCTTTGGGAAGCTCATGGCCAGCTCAAATAAATGGAGTCGCCACCCATTTTCAGAGGAAATGGGCTCTCATTTTCATATTCCAAAAATTTGATTTTACATCCTCGATAGTGACTCCATTCTTTACCTTGAGAGGCACATACCCAAGAGACTTTAGGTTTAGAGGATTGGGAAAGGGAAGGTGTTAGGCACCCCTTTTTCCAAGCTGCTATAGCAACTGATGGAGGGTGATTTGACCCGACCTCCTAACTAAGGGTTACGTGGATATGACTCGACGTAAGTGACAGGCCAGCATGACAGCTTGGCCACAAATCGGCGTAATGAGCTCTTTGAAACCCCAGTAGAACAACTCGCCACAAGATAGCTCGCTACAGCTCGCTACAGAATGGCTTGTTGCAAGGCAACTCGCTATTGGAGCTTGCTACGAAGGAGTTCGCTACAAGGGAGCTCGCTACAAAGGAGCTAGCTATTGAGTAACCCAGAGTCTTCAGGAAATTTCTTATCCGACAAGACCGTGCTTGTCAGACTGCTCCCATGCCTCTTGTCCGGCGGTGCAGCACCTGCCGGTCCAGAGGACTGCGCCCACGTCTTACGTCAGGCGGTGTCATGCATGCCAGCTCTGCATAACGTCACTCAAGTGACAGGACCGTACCCTGCGATGGATACCTACGCCAATCAAATCAACCTGACGAATAATGGCTGTAGCAAAGAATCGGAGGCAGTTACACCCGATTTGGCAGCACATTAATATATAGGGCTCTGACCCCCAAGGGAGGAGGTAATTGAATTTTTGGTAACCAAGTAGTATGCATCTCCAATCTTAACTCGCTTTCCTTTACTACTATCTAAGCTTTCCATCGAGTTCTAACTTAAGCATCGGAGTGTTCCCGCCAGGCGAGCTCCCCGGGAATCCTTCATCTTATCCTTCTCAGGTGTTGTCCATTGCTAGCTAGGAGCGAGGCCCCTGCCAGGTAGGAGTGACCAGATCACGCTACATCATTTGACGCCATCTGTGGGAAACGCTTCAAAAAGCCTTCCTACACCAAACACCGCAACTTTCAGTAAGACTTCAACGACTTCCTCCAGCAACGTCGGATGAAGTGCTGACCAAAACACCTCCGGGGAATGACCTCAGCTCCCCACCGTCTGCATTGGCCAGTTCATTGTCTCCCTTCATCTTCTCCTTCTCAAGTGTTGTCCATTGCCAGCTAGGAGCGAGGCCCCTGCCAGTTAGGAGTAACCAGATCGCGCTACATCATTTGGCGACGTCTGTTGGAAACGCTTCGAAAAGCCTTCCTACACCAAACACCGCAACTTTCAGTAAGAATTCAATGGCTTCATCCAGCAACGCCGAACAAAGTGCCGACCAAAACACCTCCGGGGAACGACCTCAGCTCCCCACCGTCTGCATTGGCCAGTTCACTGTCCCCCTCTCTGCAGGAAGAGTTCCTACTCTGAACGTGCCTCAGACAATGGCACCCGTGAACGCTCCACTCCCTTTCACGGTTGGAACAACCTTCACCGAACCCTCCCTTGTTCCTCCGACGACCGCTCAAAAACAGCTTGAAGACTTGGTGCAATGCATGCGAGCTATGCAAGCTCAGATGCAACAGGTCCAGCAATTCCAACTATATCAGCAGCAAGTGCTACACCAAGTTTCTCAGCATCACTACCAGCAGTAGTTTCTTCCGCTGCCTCAGGCCCAGCAGTTGCTTCCTCCTCGACATCCGGCCACGCAACAAATCAGGCTTCGCCCTCAGAATGAACGTCCTTCTCGCCGAGAAGAGACCTCTCAGACCCAGAATCCTCTCAAGAGTCAAGTCTCATCCCGCGGGAGGAAGGAAAGACTAGTTACCCCGGCCTCGCCGCTCGCGGTCAGGTCGGGAGGGTCCCAGCCTACCAGACCCGCATTACCTCAGCTTTTCAAGTTCGTGGCCCCACTTGTGGAGAACCAGTTCGAGGTCTTAACTGCAGACTCTAGGCAAGATCCCTCTATCCGCAGCCATCACCAACAATCCGTCCCCCTCCTCGCGAAAACTGTGCCCGACAATACCGAGGCCAGCAACACCAATGCGGAGCCTGCAAAAAAGCAGCGGAGAAATCGTCGAGCTCGCCGAACTACAACGCACAACTTGCCCGAGCTCAAGGGTAAGGAAGAGGTATGCTCAGGCAAAGTGAAGGCCAATCCACTCCTCTCTGTACCATCCCCTCTGTCTCCTTAACTCTTGGTCGTCCTGATGCCCAAGGACTTCAAACTACCTCCCTTGGACAAATACGATGGATCGTTTGAACCGAATGACACGTTGACACCTTCCAATCACAGATGCACTTGGCAAGGGCCAGTGAGCCCTGCATGTGCGTGTCTTTCTCCACCACATTCAAAGGAGTGGCCCGCACATGGTACAGAACCTCGTGCCCGGATCAATAAAAAATTGGGCGCAATTCGTGCAAGTCTTCACTTCTCATTTCGTCACCAGCAAGCGGTGCCCAAGAACCCAGGAAAGCCTCCTTGGCATAGTCTAGAGGGAAGGAGAATCTATCTGGAGTTACATCAAGCAGTTCAATGATGCTTGTTTACAGATACCCAACCTAGACCCTACAGTTTGGCTTACAGCGGCCAAGAGAGGCATCACGCACAAAGAATTCAAGTGGCACGTGGTGGTCAATCGGCCCAAGACTATAACCAAGTTCCTTAAGCTCACGGATCTGTTCATAGGGACGGAGGAGGAGATCGGCCAGAAAAATGAGAGCATGCCTGAGAAAAGGAAAACAGAAGTTGAGTTCTCAACCCACGGGGATAGTAAGAAGAAGAAAGACCTAGCTCGAGGGGCAAGGCCGGGACAGCCTTTCCGAGCTCCTCTAGCAGAAAGGACTGACTACTGAAGGGATGAGAGATCCATCACATGGACGCCCAAAGATTGCGGAATAAGGGGCGAATTTCATATTATTTTTCCTCTCCCTTCAACTGGGAATCACATTCCCTATTTAGAAAATCATATTTTCAAGGATAAATCTTGAACCTTAAACTGAACCAGATCTGAACCAAAAGGAATGGGAGAGAATAATACCTGATATGGAGAAGTAATATCTCCCAATGAAGGTGTTCACGCCCAAGGAAGGATCCAAAGACTGCTCCCACTGAAGATGGCGCAGTGCAGGATGGAGCAGAATCAGCAGTGTTCTTCCCCAAGAACTCTGTCCTTCGCAAGAATCAGTAGAATGGTACGTGAGTACAGCTTCCTTTTCAATCCTTTCTCAAAGAACTGATGTCAAGATCCAATCATGACTTCTCCCACAACTGGAGATCGAACTGGCAAACAAGGCGACAAGAGCAGGGAGGCGGCAAGAGAGTATTCGCAGGGTGCAGAATTCTCTCTTCTTGATTTCAGCACTAAAAGAGGATCTTATGTGTTTCTTGTTGGTCTCTCTCAAGGCTTCCGCCCCCTCCTTCCTTTTGTTAACTTGAAAAGATCAGCTCCTAATCCCATTAGGAGGTGCTTAACCAAATCATATTTGGATCAGCCTTCTCTTCTAGTGATAAGGATAAACCCTTATCTTATCTGCAGATTAGATTAGCTTTATCCTAATCCCATTAGGAGGTTTCTAGATCTGAATCACATTCAGATCTGGACTCTCTGAGTGGATAGGATTAAGACCCTATCCTATCTGCTAATCCATCTAAGAATTTGCCCCTTTAATTAACTAAATAAATAGCCCAATTCGAAATGGGCTTTAGGCCCATCAAGCTTATGTGCTCACTTAACCTTCCTATCTGCTGCCCAGTTGGGCTTCCTTGTATGGCGTGGGACCCAAGCATTGATCTACACATCAGCCACATGGGTTCGACCCAGCCTTTGTTACAAGGCTTGGTCGAATACACTGTTAAAGACAGTGAACCCCCTGAAACCCATCGAATGGGCTCTATAGGCCCAACACTTACCCTAAGTGGTCCCTGGGCCAAGCCACCTTGTAACACCTAGGGACTGTGGGCAGATGCAAGGTTAGCCCATCAGGTATTATCCTCAATGGTCTTACACTTAACCTCTCAGCCCTTAATGATCATACACTGCTCGACAAGAGATGACCTCTCCCTCGGTTGCAAGGAACAGTGTTGCACTCTCCACTTATATGGATCCCGGGAATTAAAATCTTTTGCAAACATTTTAGAAACCATAATATATATACTTTTATATTTCATATAAAATATACTTTGCAAAACAAATCTCAACGGTTGAAATCGGCTGCCGGCGGTCTTGGTTTCCAATAGTGGGAGCGCATCCCCGATCATTACCTTTGTCCGACAAAGGGGATGATCCTGTCACTATGATCACCCACTCAGATGAATTCTCGGATTGTCCCAACATACCCAGGTTTTGACCCCCACTTAGGATCTCACTGATTGGTACATCAAAGACACCCCGATCCGACACCTAGTGCAGTATCATAATCAAGTCTAGGGGTCGGGTGTAACTTTCCAGTTTTGCCCATCAATCTCCAAGGCCCAGGGTAATATTGGAAATCTGGTCCAGTTCAAAGATTCAATTAATCCCACACTGTATGTGCCTGGGGTCTCACCCCGGTAGTTGAGACAAGCCACCTCAACCGACTTGATGGCACCATAGTGTCAGCCTTGTCAGGATAGGTCTCCCCAGACCGACCCACTGGCTGTAAACTTTCTAAACTAACACGAGTCTCAATAAGTGTCCAGTTTAAGGGTATTACACAAAAACATACCAAGGGAACATGAATCAAATATGACTTTTATTCATTTACAATAAACTCATAAAGTACATCAATTTCGATTGAAGCTAAGGGCATAAAAACTGTCTAACAACTACAATCCCCTGAATGCGAAGCGGGCCGAGATCCTTATGGCGATCAAAGATGCACCCGTATGTGAAGTAGCCACCCTGGTTGAAAGGGGACCCCAATGTAAGAAATAAGAACTTGTATTGTAGTTTTCACAAAGATCATGGTCACAATATCGAGAGTTGTAAGAACCTCTGCGACGAGATAGAAGAGCTCATCCATTGCGGATACCTAAGAAATTTTGTACAAAATAATAATAATAATAAAGCAGGTCAGCAGGGGGAGCAAGGTAGAGATGCTCCTGAATCCAGCAGCAGGCAAGCAGAGCAACCATAGAGGCAGCCCCCCAAAGAGAGACCAGTTCAGGGCACCATACATGTGATCGTCGGAGGTTCGATCGTTGTGGGCTGTACCTCAGTTGTAGCTCGGACATCAGCTCGGGAGGTCAGAAGGGAGGAGCAGAACCCCCCGAAGCGGCCAAGGACAAAGACCCGATCTTCTTCACCGAGGATGACACATGCAGGGTCCACTACCCCCATGATGACGCACTCGTCATAAAGATAAGGATCAACAATTTCGAAGTCAAGTGTGTCATCATCAATTTCGATAGCTCGGCAGACATTCTTTTCAAGGTAGCATTCGACAAGCTCCAGCTCCAAGAGAGCGATCTCAAACTTGCAAGTACTCCCTTGGTAGGCTTCAGCGGAGAGGAAGTTAGGCCCTTGGGGAGAGTCATAGTACCTATGGAAGTTGGCACCTAGCCTAGTAGAGTGCGGCTCAACCATGACTTCTTGGTGGTCACAACTCCCTCCCCGTACAACACCATAATAGGTCAGCCCATCACCCATGCTCTTCTTGCGGTGGTTTCCACCTATTATTTGGCGATGAAGTTCCCCATGGACTTCGGAGTTGGGGTAGCGCGAGGCGATCAACTCGAGTCTCGCAAGTGCTACATTGCTACCCTTAAAGGGAAAACCAAGGTGGCCGACGACCTCGAGCTAGAGAGACCTACGGAGCAATGCGAAGAGCGAGCTGCACCTACCGAAGAGACTGTTTCCATGCCCACTTCAACGGAGGACCCATCTCAGACACTCCAGATCGGTGCCTTAGTCCAAGAGCCCCTGTGATCTCAATTGGTAAGTTTTTTACTTCAAAATTTAGACGTTTTTGTGTGGTCCGCAGTAGAGATGCCCGGCATGGACCCGAGCATCATCACTCATAGGATAAATACTGATCCTGTAGTTAGGCCCGTTAGACAAAAGAAATGCAACTTAGCCCCGGAGCGCTGGAGAGCAATTGACGAGGAGGTCGGGAAGCTCCTCGCAGTCGACTTCATTAGAGAGATCCATTACCCGAGCTGGGTAGCTAACCCGGTCTTGGTAAAGAAGGCCAACGGTAAATGGCACATGTGCATCAATTATACCGACCTGAATCGAGCTTGTCCGAAGGATTGCTTCCCACTCCCCAAGATTGACCGCCTGGTGGACGCGACCTCAGGGCATGAGTTGCTGAGTTTCTTGGACGCCTACTCGGGCTACCTTTCAAAGACTTGTAAATAAATTATTTGAGCAACTAATTGGCAGAAAAGTAGAATGTTATGTAAACGACATGGTCGTCAAGACTCAGTTTTCAAATGATTTAATACAAGACTTGCATTTTGTTTTGGAGATTTTGCATAAATTTAATATGAAGTTAAACCCGAACAAGTGTGTGTTTTCAGTGTCACCTCGAGTAAATTTCTAGGGTACATCATTAACTGGCATAGCATTGAGGCCAATCTGGATAAAATTAAGGCCATCCTAGATATGAGACCACCCCAGAAATCAAAGGAGGTTTAGAGGCTGAATGGTCGTATAGCCGCTCTAAGCCACTTCATGTCCAAATCAACAGATCGATGTTTTCCTTTATTTAAGGCAATCAAAAGTAGAGGCTTTGAATGGACTGAAGAATGCTAGCTCGCGTTCAATGAGCTCAAAAAGTGCCTCGCCAGTATCCCGGTCTTAACCCGACCCAAGGAGGGTGATGTTTTGGAGTTGTACCTCTCCGCAAGTGATGAGGTGGTCAACTCGGTTCTAATAAGAGAAGTAGACCGGGTCCAACAACCCATCTACTATGTTAGCAAAGTGTTGCAGGGTGCAGAGACGAGGTATCCAGAGATCAAAAAGTTGGCGTATACGCTAGTCATTGTAGCTTGGAAGCTTTGTCTGTACTTCCAAGCTCATATCATCGTCGTCCTCACCAACAAGCTTCTGAGGCAAGTCTTGCTCAAGCCCAAGGTCTCTGGTAGGTTGATGAAGTGGGCCATCGAGCTCAGCGAATACGACCTCCAGTACAAGCCGCAAACTGCTATCAAGGCCCAAGCCTTAGTTGACTTTGTCACGGAATGCACTTTCAGCACCAAAGTCCCCAGGCCAGTCGAGCCCGAGGCCCCCAGGTCGGATCAGGCCAAGGTTCCCAGGCTGGTTGAGCTCGAGCACCATGAGGTAGCAACCAGTGCGGCTTTTCTCCTAGTTAGATTGAACCCGAGCTGGGATGAGGAGCCCTGGATCCTTCACGTGGATGGCTCGTCCAACCAGCAGGGCAGCGGAGCTAGAATTGTTCTGTACGGGCTAAGCGGGGTGAAACTGGAGTATGCGTTACGATTTGTCTACGACATCCAATAATGAAGTGGAGTACGAGGTGTTGATAGTTGGGCTGATTCTAGCAAATGAAGTGAGAGCAAAACACATCGTCATCTGTAGTGATTCTCAGCTCGTGGTCAACCAAGTTACTGGCGAATACGAAGCCTGCGAGCCAACCATGACCTCCTACTTAGCCAAAGTCAGAGAGGCACTGCTCAACTTCCAGTCTCACTTCATCTAGCAAATCCTGAGATCTAAGAACGCTGAGACCGACACCCTGTCCCGGTTAGCCAGCACCAGTGATAATACCATGAGAACTGTGCATATAGAGAACTTTCCTCGGCCTAGCATTCTCGGGGGGGGGGGGGTAGAGGAGGTCGCTCCTGTCGTTCAAGCAGAGTCGAGCTGGATTGATCCGCTCACAAGCTTCCTGCTACATGGGACCCTCCCCGTAGATTGCAATGCCACCAGAAGGGTAGAGCATCAGGCGGCCAATTACATCATAATAGACGAACGACTGTACCGAAGATCTTACGTGTTCCCCTATCTGTGATGCTTGCGACCTTCCGAAGTCGAGCTCGTGCTCCGTGACACTCATGAGGGCCTATGCAGTGGACACTTGGGGGGCAGGGCTCTTGCCTAGAAAGCGTAACGACAGGGATACTAGTGGCCAACAATGAAGGCAGATGCAATTGAGCTCGTCAGAAGATGTGACAAGTGCCAGAAACACGCCAAGATCCACCACCAGCCTGTCGTCGACCTAAAGTATCTTACCAGCCCGTGGCATTTCGCATAGTGGGGGATTGATATACTCGGACCATTTCCGCCAGCAACAAGGCAGAGGAGATTCTTAGTGGTGGCAGTTGATTATTTTACCAAGTGAGTAGAAGCCGAACCTCTCACGACGATCACAGCACGGAATGTGCAAAACTTCTTCTAGAAGAGTATAGTGTGCCATTTCGGACTACCCCGAGTACTAATCTCTAACAACGGTAAGCAGTTCGAGGATATTAAATTCCAGAACTGGTGTAAAGATATGGGGATTCAACAAAATTTCACCTTGGTAGCACACCCTCAAGTAAACGGTCAAGCAGAGGTCACAAATAGAACCATTCTCCGTGGACTAAAGGCAAGCCTCAACCGAGCTAAGGGACTTTGGGTAGACGAGCTACCCAGTGTACTATGGGCTTATTGGACCACGGTAAAGACCACAACAGGCGAGACTCCCTTCAACCTCACTTATGGCATTGAAGCAGTCATCCCAGCCGAGATCGAGGTTCCCACGTTACGTCTAGAAGTGTACGATGATGAATCAAACGAAGATGAGCTACGCACCAACCTTGAGCTACTTGACAAAGTATGGGGCCTTGCATACATTAGGACCGTGACCTACCAGCAAAGAGTAGCTCGGTACTATAACGCTAGGGTAAAAAAGCGGAACCTCCGTGTCGGAGTCTTGGTTCTTCATAAAGCCATGGTACCTGAGCCCGGTGTTGGTAAGCTCGGGCCAAATTGGGAAGGACCCTACCGAGTAAAGTGGGTGCTCAGGGAAGGAACATACTAGCTCGAAACCCTAGAAGGGAAACAAGTTCCTCGAGCATGGAATATTGTCAACTTAAGGCAGTATTACCTATAATCACCAAGCTGAGTGGACTATAAATCGCTCTTCAAGCCTAAGGGCCAATGCGCCGAGCTAACGAAGACCTCGACATTATAAGACCCAATCGCCTCTTCGGCATGGGGGCAAACTCCAAAAGGTGGACCGTAGTCGCTCCCCGAGTCTAAGGGCCAATGCGTCAAGCTAACGAAGACCTCGGCACTATAAGACCTAGTCACCTCTTCGGCATGGGCGAACTCCAGAAGGGGGTGGATCGTAGTCGCTCCCCAAGTCTAAGGGCCAATGCGCTGATCTAACGAAGACCTCGGCACTATAAGACCCAGTCGCCTCTATGGCATGGGCGAACTCTAGGAGAGTGGACCATAAGTCACTCCCTTAGTCCAAGGGCTAAAACGCCAAGCTAACGAAGACCTCGGCATCGTATAAGACTTAACCACTTCATCGGCATAGGCTAAGTATTAATACATAAGGCACTGGTAGCTCGGGTGTGAATCCTATGATGCATAGCCCGCCCCGGTATACATGTTAGACCCGTCAGGGACAACCGACTTCAACTTAAGTAATCCAGGTGCGTACAAGTCGGGCATATACTCGTTATGTTGGCCACCTTAGTGTACGTTATAAAATCACCCCTACCAAGTACTGGGAGACATCTCGGGGTAATGATAATCGAGAATCCCCACTTCGAGCACTTAGCTCTAACAGTTTAAGTGAAATAGTCACTTCAGCAAAAGAGTAAATCGCACAACACTTAGCAAAAAAGAGAAACATTTCATTACTAGTTCTAATAAAATGAAGAAAAATGGGCCTAACAGCTTGGGAGTACATAAAACATAAAGAAAAGAAAGAGAACCGGGCTCAGCCGCCCGGGAGCAACCACTTCAAATGATTAATTTTTTGAAAGAAGAAAAAAAGAGAGCAACCAACCTCAATGCCCCACCTCCTCTACGTCCTCATCGCTCTCCTCTAGGGAATCGGGCTCCTCCTCCTCCGCAGTGTCCGCCGTCTCTAGGGCCAAGTCCCTCATAGTTACGCCCTCAAGGTTAAGGCTGGAGAACTTCTTCTGGACCAGCCACCAGCAAAGCTTGAATCCCGAGCGGTAGGACTTCGAGCCGTATTCGACCTGGAGGTCGTGGAACTGCTGGGACTCTTTGAAGTCCTCCACCACCTTAGCCCGCTCTACCTCCACCGCGGTGTCGAAGTTTCGGGTCCTCTCATGGAGCGTGGACTCCAAGCTCTGGACCTGCTGGCGAAGAAGCTCCCTCTCCGCAGCCACCCTAGAAGACTCCTCCCTGTAGCAGGCACTCTCCTTAGACAATCTGGAGATCCGCGCTTCATGGTCCCTAACGAGCAGCTCCTGGGCCTCACTTCCCTTCTAAGCCTGGAGGAATTCATCCCGGGCCTGGTTGAGCTCGCGTTGGAGCCTCTGCACTTCCGACCTTTGATCAACAGCGTCATGGGAGTGAATAGCAATCTGACAGGCCATGGCGTGGATGGCAGAGTTCAACTGCCAATAGAAAGCTGAGATAAGTAAGGGGGAAAGAGAAGAAAAAGGGGGGTGGGGGGGAGAAAAAGGGAAGAAGCATGCACTTACCAGCATGTAGTGAGTCGAGGCCAGCTTGGTGAGCTGCCTATGGTGCATCCCGGCCCAACTCGCGACCTCATGAGTGACCGCATGCCGGCTCCTCCGCGAAGCCATGAAGAAGTTGGTGACGCTTTCGTCCCTTCCCTCGGTAGGGAATCATGGGAAGACGATAGGGCTGGACCGCGCGGTTGAAGGGTATTGCTCCTGGGGTGGGACCTCTTCTTCTTCGCCGCATCCCATGACTACTACCTCAAAGGGCACAGGTGGGACCTCTGGCGGCGAAACAAAGGCTGGATCCGCAACCTCGAACTCGGTGGCCCCAGAAGTGGATGCTTGGTGGAGGCGCGACCTCTTCTCCCTACACTTCTAGTTGCTTGACAAAAGGCGATGTGCATCCACACCAGACATGTTGGCTGCAAGAACCACAAGGCATTAGTCCAGCTCAAAAAAAAAAGGGAAAGAAAAGGCGACCTAAGGGTGAGCTATCGGGGCTCAAGCTGGCCTGCACGAATTTGTCCTCAACCAAGTAGTCCCAATAGAGGAAGCCAACCCCCGCCCAAGACTGCAGCGTTTCCCAAACTTTCGAGTTCAGCTCAACGCCTGGATCCTAAACTGTTGCCCTCCAATGGGTCAGGAAGGACCCCTCGGGGTTGCGAACTACAAAATAACCCCACTTCTAGGCTGGGATCCTGTTTGGCTGATCGTGGAGGAGCTTGAAGCCAGAACGGGGGGAAAAGTAATAAGAGCGCATTTCTGAAGGGGCTCCGGGGGAGGCATTCTTAATTGACAAGATAGTGGCAAAGATATCAAGGGAAAGAGGAAGACAGTACTCGAAAAACAGAGAAATTGTCCCAACCACATTCCGGATTGAGTTCGGATGGAGTTTTCTATGGTGACATTGAAATGTGTAAGAACCTTCATTATCAAAGGATGTAGAGGGAGTCGAAGACCAGCCATGAGCTGCTCCTCAAAGACCACGATCTCGTCGTGGCCATGTTCCTAGGGATAGTTACCATATGGGAGGCTGTAGATGAGATCCCTGGGGAGGTTATAGTAGGAGACTAGGGCCCGAAGCCTCTCCATTGACATGGAGGAAGGGCCAAAGTTATCAAGCTCCCGACCCCGGGAAGTGGAAGCTGAGTTACCGGAGGCCTCTCAAACTTCCAAAGCCTGCCCTTCAAGGAACCCCCAAGCTTCCCCCGAGCTCGAGGGGACCTCGCCCTAATTACTGTCTCAGGAAAAGCCACCATAATATGGATACTCGGACATTGTTTAGACAGAGTAGATGACTCACCATAAAAGTGAACTGAAAAAGCGACAAAAACAGGGAGAGCTCGAGCAAACAAGGCGAAGGCGCGACCTCAAACTGAAAGCAAGGCAAGTTGGCGTAAAGAAAATGAGGCTTGGAGCCCTCCTATTTATAGCCATTGTGCCCAAAAAACCAACAGTCTCGATCAAAGTGGATCCAATGGCTTATAATAAAGCCGGTTGCACATCTTCTGAAACTGAAATAAAGATGAATGCTCGTCTTCCGAAACTAAAGGCAGTTTGGCGCATTTTTTGGTGCCCAAGAAATCCAGAAGTTGCCTGACATCCGCGCGTATACATCATGCAATCAATCAACCTAGTTTAAATTATGGGTCAAATCCACCCTTAGCCCGAGGAGTGGGGGTAATTGATGAAGGGTGATTTGACCCAACCTCCTAACTAAGGGGCACGTGGATATGACTCGATGTATGTGACAGCTCAGCATGACAACTTGGCCACAACTCAGCGTAATGAGCTCGCTGAAACCCCAGTAGAATAGCTTGCCGCAAGATAGCTCGCTATAGCTTGCTACAGCCCGCTATAGAACAGCTTGCTGCAAGGCAGCTCACTATTGGAGTTCGCTACAAGGGAGCTCGCTACGAAGGAGTTCACTACAAGGGAGCTAGCTACAAAGGAGCTAGCTACAAAGAAGCTCGCTATTGAGTAACACAAAGTCTTCGGGAAACTTCTTATCTGACAAGACTGTGCTTGTCAGACTACTCCCACGTCTCTTGTCCGGCGGCGCAGCACTTGCCGGTCCAGAGGACTGCGCCCACGTCTCACGTCAGGCGGCATCATGCACGCCAACTATACATAACGTCTCTCAAATGACAGGACCATACCCTAAGATGGATACCTGCACCAATCAAATCAGCCTGGCGAATAACGGCTGTAGCAGAGAATCAGAGGCGGTTACACCCGATTTGGCAATGCATTAATATATAAGGGCTTTGACCCCCAAGGGAGGAGGTAATTGAATTTTTGGTAATCGAGTAGTATGCATCTCCACTCTTAACTCGCTTTCCTTTACTACTCTCTATGTTTTCCACCGAGTTCTAACTTAAGCATCGAAGTGTTCCCGCTGGGCGAGCTCCCCGGGAATCCTTCATCTTCTTCTTAGGTGCTATCCATTGCCAAATAGGAGCGAGACCCCTACCAGCTAGGAGTGACCAGATCGCACTACATCAGCAACCCAATTCAGGAATGGTTTAGTCTCAAATTCCAACAAAAGATCTAACAAAAAGGATTGCTCAAAGCTCTTGAAATTTGGTGAAAACATTCCCAACTTCACCCATAACTGATTTAAGGTAATTTTATCGGGTCTTAGGTACTGATTTCCCTAAGGCCCTCACCTCTCTACCTCTTTTTTTTCTCAATCTAGAGGATGTTGGGAATGTGAGTTCCCCATGGTCTTAGGATTGTGAGCAACCCAGAACCAGATGAAAAATAGAGATTACAAATTCAACTTTAAATGTTAGAATGAGAGACTTACCTCATGTGCAACTTTGATGGGAGTTTTCTAGTAGTTGGAACAAGTTCAAATGAAGCTTGAATGAAACATTGGGGTGGATAGTGTGTTTTTGGTTTCAAATCTTGAAGTTGAGGTCAAAGGGGCAGATTTGAGGTTTGAGCTTTAAATACTTTGGGATTTCAAGTAAATGAGGGCACTATAGCGGCTGGAAAATGCTCTTTTTGGTCTCTTCTTTCAAGTTCAAGTTGGGTCTCTATTTATAGAGAAGGGGGGAAGAGCATGTCTGAATTTTGCCTAGTTATAGAGCCTAGACTTCAATAGAGCTCTTCTACCAAAACGGGTAAAGATTTTGAAAGGAAAAGGCATCCAGTTGACCATTCCTTCTTTGTGCAACATTTTACCTTGATTTGGTATGGATTTCTATGTGTTTCGTGCATCAAATGAGAGATTAGGGCATGCTAGATGTTGTAGTCTTGTATTTGGGGCTGACAACGGCAAAAGCTTAAATTTGACTTGCTTATAAATGCCATTTTGTCTTTTCCTAACCTTAAGTGGGGTATATTTGGGTTTTAGGATTTTTAAGTCTATTTGGCTGAATATTATTGGTCCATGTGTTTTAGTATGTCAAATAAGGGGCTGACATCAACCCCCATCCTCTTGAGGTCCTAGGTTGAGACAACCGATGTGGCGATTTAATCTAATGCATTGAAATGAGATCTTTTTAGTTTAATAGTTAAATGGGTGAATTAGACTATAAAATTTGACGAATAGGGGTTTTTTTGGGTCTCTAAACATGGTAATGGGTTTCGATTAATCAAATAAAGTTTTGATAATGGAGATCTATGGATGGTATACTTTTAATCAATGAAATTTGCTATAACGGAATCATGGCTTGATGAAAGGGTCAATCGAAGGAATTCTGGGATGTTCTAAATCTGATGGAAATGATGGATCTTTGATCAATGGTGTGGATGATTCAGATCAGGTCTTAGCTTATAGTTTATCAATTAACAGTCAAACTGAGAATTTTGGCCATGAAATTTGATGTGCTTAGGATTTTTTGAGTTTTTGAACATGGTGATGGGTCTGATCGGTCAAGAGAGGATGAATGACAAAGATCCTTAACTGGTATGCTTTAATCAATAAGATTTATCGAAACGGAGTTGTGGCTTGATGAAGTGAAGTGTCAAACAAGGGAATAAAATTTGGTAGAGTGGCACGGATTTGGATTATGAGGCTGTTGGAAGGTTTGATTGTATTAGGGATGTATGGATCGCGAGTTTTATGCTCGAGAAGTGTCATAGCGTCAAACGAGTTGAAGAGAAATCTTTGATGGATAAGTAACGAAATCGAGGAACTTAGAGCTGAAACTTGGCATAGTTGAATGCTCAAGGATTTTTTCTCATGTGATGAAATCTGATCAGAGATCAAGTATGGTGATGTGACACAATCATGAACATCAGAATGGAATCTTGTAGACTTAACGGTGGATTTGAGGGTATTTTGATTGAAATTTAGTTTCTTGGAGTTTTGACACATTCTAAAGAGATTGGTGTGGTTTGATTGGGCATCAGAAATATAGGAAGTGGGTTGGAGAATGGGTCAAACAAAAATCGGGTGTTGAAATACATGAAATTGTAGCACTTAGTTTGGATCAACATATTGGGGTTTAAAATCAATGGAACAATTTCAATATGATGGAGAACGCAATGAAAGAAATGATTGACTAGGCGATTTTGAAAGAGAAAAAATTAAAGTTACCCCCAAAGTAGTGATTACCCATCTTATTGTGAGGTCGTTGTCATATTTTTTGTGCTATCTGCAATAATGTGTGATGAAAATCATTAGAACTACACATACATTATGTAGATCTATAAGTATAAGAAAAGGAAAAAGATAGCAGATTCCATGACTTCTAGGTTACAAGGTCTCTCACCATTGGTTGATAATGAATGAAAATGTAAAAAAAAAAAAAAAACAAGGGATAAGGATAAGTCATTAGCAAGCATAGGTCTCATATCTGGTCTTACCTTGGTAAAAAATGACGTGATCATTGATCGAAGTTCAATCGTTGATAAGGTACGGAGGCAACAACATGAAGATGAGAGACTTCATATAGTTTCAGCTTGATATATTTTCCCACTTGTTTAGTTTTTCCTAGTGGGTTCACACCATTTCAATGCGACCTTGCATCCTTAATTTTGGGAACTCACATCTCAGTAATGACAATAAGGTGGGGAAGGCCCCCCATCCCCATTCCAATCCCTATCATTGGCACTTGGAGGGCTGCCTTTGGAAGGGGTTGAACCAATTCAGTTCGCTTTTTATTTTATAAATGAAGTCACCATCTAAATTTTTAGAATTGGGAATTTAGTAAAACTCGAATTTTTAAGAAAAATCATTTTTAGCAACTTTTTGGCTCAATGGGGATGACATTCTTTGTGAGTTAGGGACCAAAGTACGGTACAAGAAGGTGTTATGCACCTGTATACGCTTGGGTAAACTGACTTCTACTTCACTAAATTTTCTAAGAAAAATTCTAATAAATTTTGGGGCTTAAAAGAGAGAAATTAAAAAGAAAAAAATGAGGAAAGGTAAGGGTAAACAAGCGGAGGACAAATGAACTAAATTATATAAAAAAATAAATAAATATAATCACGAAGACAAATTCAAAGGAACAAACTGAATTAATGAACCATTCTAACAAATATTGAATTGACTAAAAGAAATAAATGACTAAAAAATCATGTGCAAAATGACCGATTAATTTGACCGTGGTATTTAAGAAAACCTAGTAATCAAAGTTTAAATATAACGATCCTTATTCTGAATGTAAAAAAAAAAAAGGGAAATTGTCTAAAACTCACCATGTCACTAAATTGACGTTAATCAAACTAATGGGCGTTAATATATTATGATTTTAACCTTCATAGAAAATATAAAATATATACAAATAAATTAGTGGGTGTTAATATATTACCATTTTAATATTTAGACATGAAAAAAGGAAAAAGTTCAAAAAAATATTTTCAAATATAAAATACATAAAGACATAGAAATTACAAAAAATATAAAAAATTATAGAAATTGCAAATAAAATAAAACATTATTTTCAAATTATAGAAACTATAGAAAAATGTAAACAAATAACAAAAATATAGAAATTGTAAATAAATAACAAAAATACAGGAAAATTATAGATTGTAGAAAATAGAAAAATGTATACAAAAAGAAATTATAAAAAACATTGGAAATTATAACAAAACATTAAAAATGCATAAAAAACAAGAAAATTGAAAACTGAAAAAGACAATTTTTCCTCTAACTTAGCATTCAAGGGTAATTTGGTCATGCAAAATGTTATTTATGCTGACATAGACACCCCTGTTAAGAGGCATTAATGGTTCACTAAGGGAAGGAGAGTTTTGGAAAATAAAAACTTACTAACATGGTGAGTTTTAGAGAATTCCTCCCCCCCCCTCCCCACCCCAAAAAAAAAAACCGAAAAGAGGACTGACTACCTTTTGGATGCTATATAACAAGCCATTACCTTCCTTATTGATCATGATTCCACGAGGCATTTCTGACATTGAAATAAAGTAGATAACGAAAGAAAAACTAAGCAATTATCGACTATGAACCAGTGAAGAGACAAATAATGGGACAAGTTAAGCACTTAGTTCGGATTGAATGTAAGTATTCAGAAGCCAAGAACTAAAATATATCTAATGTCCGCATGAATATTCTTTACCCACTAATATAAAGAATATCCGTTGGTAAAAGGTCTCTTACTACTGATCCCGCCTACACTTACACTTGGGTTGGGAAATAGATATCCATTGTCGTTGTGTAGCCCTTCAAAAGAAAAGAAAAAAAGAGTAATGAATGCTAGAGTGCATTCTATACTTAATTTATCCTAAGAATTTATAAAGAGCTAACGTTGAGTTGGGAAGATATGGCGTAAAGGGATGTCATGGAATGAGAGAAAGAAGACATTGTGAAGAGTAGCATAAAAAAAGAGATAAAATGGATGAAACTACAAAAGATAATGCTAAAGAAATGAAATGTGAACACATGCTGATCAGTAGAAAATTGGAAAAAAAGATAAAAAAAAAAAGAAAAACAAGAAAACAAAAACTTCCGCTTATGTGATCTATGCTATGACCTATTGTTGAACCTAGTCTAAATAAAAAAATAGGGAGAAACATGTGATGTGATGAAAATGCAGAGGCTGGTCAGCCAATACTGCAATGACCCAAGAGAGCAATCATCAAACTTGCACGATTCAGAGAATAATCTCTTAGTGGTCTGTCAGAAGACGTTAGGAGTTTGTTGAGATTTGTCCTTTCTATTAATTGTAACCGAATTTGGTTGAGACTCTGTTATAAGTAGAGGATACAGGGGAAGTAGGAAAAACAAGAAGAAATTCACTCAATCTCTCTTTTCTCCCTCAATTTTTCTGGAGCTCACCTCACGCTCGAAGTGGGGAAAATACTGATCACATCAACAAGCTACTGAATTCTGATTAAATAAAAAGACGACAAAAAAATGATGCTAATGAGTGAAAGGATGATTCTAGGCTGTATTGTCTTTGTTTCAAACCTATTTCGAGCCTCGTACTTCATTAATGTATACCTCTTAATCGTTAATGCTTCACAAGCACATCATAAATTGCATTAATTTCACCCTTGTTTTCACAAGTCTTTAGGTATAAAGGTTATTTACTTTACTAGTACATCTTAAATTTCGTTGATTTCTCACAAGACACGGGGATTTATAGGTTTAATTGCTTTATAAGCACATGATGAAAATTTTCGTCCCTTTGGCATATCACAAAACAATGTTAATCATTTTATAAGAGCACCATTGATTTTCTTCCCCTTCTGGTATGTCATGAATCAGAATTTTCCAATACATAGCACATAGTTTTTTCACCCTTCAGCACATCACAAATCAGCGCGTTCTACTGCATTGTAATTTGTCCTCCCTTCTAGCATATTATAAATCAAAGTTTTTATCTGCTGCATAGCACATGAGATTTTCTGCCTCTCGGGCACATCATGAATAAGAATTTTCTACTCTATAGTACATGGATTGTCAACACCCAATTTTTGCTACGTCTGTTGCTTAAACACCCAATTTACCCCAAATGCCCGATCAGGACATTCCGATTTTTCTGGAACACCTAGAAACCCAGATAGCCGGAATTTCATCCTAAAGCCCCTAGATCCACTGTTAAATCTTTCTGATACCAATCTAATGGCCCCGATCAACCCTCATTTACACATTGACCCTTAGATTAGACACCACCACCAAACCCATGACCTCCTAAAACATTTACCCCGGAAATTTCAACTCAAGATTCCCTCGTTTACTTCTCTATTAAACCAAAATTTCATTTTTAACTTTCTTGTTAAACTAAACACCCCTAATGCAAATCCCCTTGATCTTAACATCTCTAAATCAATCAGTCCACATCATTGAACTCCAAACACACCAAAATACATCCCCATAAATTTTTAACTCAAAATTCCCCCATTTACCCCTCCATTAAGCTAAGATTCCATTTTGAACCTACTTGTGATCCTAAATTCCCACGATCTTGACCCCCCTAAACCAATTAGATATTACCACTAGTAAAATTTCAGCCCAAAATGCCATTGTTTAACCTTCATCACACAAAGATTTCGTTTCGAGGCTCTAGATTAATAGAATCAGTCCTCCTTTACATTTGCCTAATGCGCAATTGGGCCAATTTAACCCTATCATCCAATCTATAATGCCCAAAAACCCCACCCTACCAAATTTTAACCAAAAATACCTTGTCTTAGCCCTAAACCAAAAAGATTCCATTCTGACCAATTTAATTGATCTGCACACACAAGACCACTCTCTTCGCTCATACCTATCTCAACCCCCTGGTCTTAGACCTAGAACACCCACCAACGGTTTAGAATCTTGGTTTGACCTAAATTTCCAAATTTACCAAAATGCCACTAAACTTTCCTAAATTAATGAAATTGCGCTTGACCCAACCTATAAATATAACATAATGTTTTCAAACTAAGGGGAATGCACCATTCACTCTTCTTCCTCGTCTTGACACCGAAAAAAGGCCGCGGATTAGTGGTGACCACTTTCTCTCCTCATCTCCGATTTCCCTCTTTTCTTCCCCTTCTTCTCTCTCCCTGTCCTTCTTCTTCTTACATTCTCCCTTTATTCTGTCATCGCTGCTACGTTGTAGCGGTAGATTAGCTCAAACCATTCCATTCTCCCGATCTCTCCCTTCTCTCTATATTTTATCTCCCTCTCCCTTTCACATTTCTTCTCCTCTCTTCTACAAAATCCACTTGAAAATCTACTGTTCGTCATCCCTTTCTTCTCGATACGCAGTGGGGGTAGGTGGGGAAACACATCTCCCCGACGAGCTAGACACATTCGGACGAAAAAATATTGTCATCATTCTCCTCCTTGCAGCGTGAATAGAGCTAAATAGACTCCAAAACAAATGGGTTGCAGCGGCAACAATTTTGCCTTCATACTCGCTCAATCCCGACGCAGACCTAACTATTTTCAAGCTGATCGTAGTAGTCAGGGTTCATGTTTCACCTCCCTTCCCATCCTTATAGTCCCAGACTGCAGCAGACTAGAGATATCTCCTCTGTTTCAAACGAAAATCGCACTTGATACATTGCACTCGAGTTGTCGTTGCTGTTCGAAGACACTAGCTCGTGGCCATAGAAAATTTGTGCTCCCCTGTTTCATCGATCTATTCTTAGGCCAAAATCCCAATCTAGGTAACCCTATCACTATGGTTAGTTAGTTCATTCAATTGCTTTGCTAAGTTTGGGATCTAAGGGGAGAAGGATAGCTGATGGAGCTGGTTTCACCGAACCAGCTCCTGTAAGTCCCTAGTACCGATCTAATCCCACCGTCGTTTTCCTCTTGGATGCTTTGTAGTTTTAAGGTTGTATCTATTTCATAGTTTTGAGAGGAAATCCTTTGTCTAGTTAATGATTCCTGCTTGGAATGATGTTGTCACATCGATGATATTAATGTTCACTTGTTTGGTTCATTTTGCTTGCTTCACCGAAGCTTAAATGTATCTTCAATAGGATGTTTAGAAAATTTTGAATCCTAATATACCAATCCATTTCTTACCTCTATTCTATTGACTACTGTGTGTAATACCTGCCATGTTTATGCCTTGTTTTAGTGCTGTATACACTTGGTTTCCTCGACTATTAAAGCTTAAGTAGGTGTTTGATTTATTGCTAGGAATTGGGTTGAAGAGTAATGAACTTAATGTGGTTAGATTAGAAGATGACATGGTTGTGAGTTTTTGTTGTGGGGCACACACAAAAATAATAACATAAAATCAAAAAAATAAATAAATAAATAAAATTCAAGAGTCCAATAAAACTAAAATAAAAATAGACCAATGAAGTACAATATATAAAAACACAAAATAAAAAAGAAGAAAAAGAAAAAAAAAACAATTCAAATGAAAAGGGGTAGTAAAGCGAAGTAATATTTCTAGTAAATCGAGATGAGAAAAGCAAAATAGCACAAATACACATAAAAATCCAAAAAAGAAAAAACATATAAAAACTATAAGGTATTTTCTTTGGAAAAGAAAAAAAAAAGGAAAAAAGAAGAAAAAATATATAAAAAATGTGAAGAAAACAAAAGGTAAAAAACATAAAATAAAATAACAAATTCCTAAAAGATCCAAAAATAAAATAAAGTTCCAAAAAATAAACAAAATAAAATAAAAAGAAGAAAATATTATATAACAAAGGAAAATAAATAAAAATAACAAATATAATTGAAATCAAAATAAAAAAGATAGAATAATAAAATAATAAATTCAAAAAACATCAATAAAATAGTAGTAAAGGAAATGAAAGAAAAAGAAAGAACCAAAATTATTTAAATAAGAAAAATTCAAAATATATATTTTGGATAATTAAGAAAAATTAATCATAACATAAATATGTAAAAAATAAAAATATCAAAAATTCAAAATTCAAAAAAATATCATAAACCAATAGTAAAAATTCATAAAATATTAAAAGAAAAGAAAAAATAAAGAAAAGCAACAGAAGAAGAAAAGAAATTAAAAAACAAAAATAAAATGAAATGAAAAAAGAAAAAAGAAACCAAATTACTTAAATGGGAAAGATTAACCATGTTTCTTTTATATAATTAATTAGAAGATAAGAAAAACTAATAGTAGCACAAATAAAGAAATCAAAAATAAAAAATAGAAAAAAATCAATAGCAAAAAAAATAAAAAATTAGATATTAGATCAAATCAATCAAGAATAAAAAATCCAATAAAATAAATAAGTAATAAATAAATGGTAAAAAATAATAAGAAATCAAAATATGAAAAAAAATACTAATAAAATGTGAATATGAAGAAGAAACAAACAAGAGAAAGAAGATAAGACAAAATTAAAAAATATATATATAATGTGGGACCCACATAGAATGATAACATGAAATTAAAAAGCTTATGAAAAAAGAAATCAAAATCAAAATAAAATAATACATTTTAAAATCAAAAAGTAAAAAAAAAAGAAATAAATAGAAATAAAAAGCACCCAAAACAATAAAAAATAAATAAAAGTAAAAAGGACATGAAAAGTAAAAAAAGAGAACAATAATAAATTAAAAAGAAATATATTCAAAAAAATAAATAAAAAGTAAATAAAAGAAAATAAGGAAATGGAAAAAAAAAAAGAAAAGAAAAAGAAATAAGAAAAATGAGGAAAAAGAAAATGTAGGGTATAAAAAATTAAAAAATAAAATAATGATAAGTAAAAAATAAATTAAATTAAAAATGAAGAAAAAGTTCATGAGAATGATCTATATTTCTTGGAGTTTGTTTTAATCAATTAATGTTTTGGGAAATGTAATAAAAACATTATCAAGTAAAAAATAAAAACGTAAAAGCATGCATATATACAAAAATATCAATCACGCCAAATAGGCCCCATGTGGGCCCCACCTATGGTCCAAGAACTCCCCTAGTGGAGTTGCCAATTTACGAGTGTTAGAAAATGTCTCACTTGGGCTGAATTAGAGCTTTCACCTGTCAATTATGTGAAATGGAGGTGATGGGGCCTCTAGGAAGTACATCAGAAATCGACTCTCATTTCTTGGAGTGTTTTTTAATCAATAAAAACATAAAACCATGCAATTAATTTTATTTAAATATAAATATATATATATATATATTTATATATTTAAATATACTATTAATTTTATTTTTTAATTAATTATATATACTATTAATTGAAAATAGAAAAAGGAAAAAGAAATTAAAAATGATAAAAAAGAGGATGAGAATGATCTACATTTCTTGGAGTTTGTTTTAATTAATTAAAGTTTTGGGAAATGTAATAAAAACATTATCAAATAAAAATAAAAATAAAACAAAAAATATATAAAAAACATGAAAAAAATAAAAAAAAACAAATCGTCATAAAAGAAAGAAAGAAGAAGAAGTATGCAAGTGAAAATAAGAAAGTTGAGCCAAGGAAAATAGGAAAAAGAGACAAAAGAAGAAAAAAGAGAAAAAAGTAATGAAAAGTAAAGAAAAAGAGATGAGAGAAAAGAGGATTTCCAAAGTAGGTCATAGGCAAATGATAAATGAACTAACAAAGAATGGTGCACGATGATCTAATTGATGCCCTTTTTTTCAAAAGAAGTGTTGTTGAAGATCCAAAATCACAAAAACATCACAACTCAACTTAGAGTGGTTTACCATGTCCGAAGTTCCTTTAGGACTGATTGTATCTCTTAAGCAATGATCCCACCAAACCTAAATACTATAGTGCCGACTCATGTCCCTTATAGTGACTATCTCCTTCTCCAAGAGAATTTAATTGAGATGCTTTCCAAGTTGGCCAATTTGCAAGTTGAGAAATCCCAAATTGCTCAATCTTCTCCCATCATGGGAACCCAATCATCATTCCCTCCCGCATATTACTTTGGACCCTCCTCATCCCAAAACCCTACACCTATGCCAAAACAACATACTTGTCACCTCCCTTTGTCTTTACTATGAGAACCAAGTAGACTCATCAATCAATTGCAATTCTCATCCATAACCTTATGAGTCCAGCCATACTTCAACCCACTATTGCATCCTCATGAGGAAAGAATATGAATATCACCACCATCCAGTCATTACTCCAAGATTCCCTTATGATTGAAGTAAAGTAGATGAAGGATGAGTTGAAGAGCTGAAAGAAGTTCAGAACTTGGGAGTTACAAATTTTAGAGAGGATGTGGAGTTGCCTATTAAGTTCAAAATGTCAGACCTTGAAAAGTATGATGAGAAGGGAGACCCACAAACCCATTTGAAATTCTTTTGTAGTGACATGTTTCAATATGGCTCAAATGAAAAACTATTCATTTAATGTTTTAGAAAAGTCTTACAATGAGTGTTAGAACCCGGTTTGCGAATCTGATAGATGAAAAAAAAAAAGGCTTAGAAAGGTGTTTCAGAAGCATTCTTAGAAAAGTTTTCATACAACATGGAGTTGGCACCCGATTGATCAGATCTTGAGTCTATGACACATAACACATGAGAAAGTTTCTTAGATTATGCATATCGGTGGTGTGAAATGGTAGTTAGGTTGTGACACCCAATGCCAAAAGAAGAGATGGTAAGGTTGTTCATCAAGACATTAAAGGATCCATATCATACATTGTTGATTGCACAACCCTTCAAGGATTTTAGTGATGTTGTAAAGGGTGTTCGAAGGGTTTAGAATCCATCATATGGATAGCTGAACAATGCTAGATGGTTGAGCGGAATTTCAAAAATTTTCCTAACCCTTATGGGAACCGATTTCCTAGTGAATTTGAAAACTCAAATTTCCATATCGATCTTGCACAAAACTAGACAAGATTTGAAACCAAACAAAGAGGGAGGTGTATATCTGATACGGATTCCATAGATGCAGATCCTAAGGTGGAAGTTAATGACCGAATCATTCCTAAAACCAACTTCTACTGAATGAAGATGGCGCAATGTGTAGGTGAAGTTGGTTCAGCAACACTGTTTTCAACAAAACCGTGATCCAACTTGCTTGAATCGAATGAGGTAAGTGAGCCTAATTTTTTTCCAAGTTTTTTTTTGCAAAAACAAAGAAGAAAACTAATCTAAATCAGTTCCTAAAAACCTAGGTCATGATAGGGTTTCATGGAAGACAAAAAAGAAGAAGAGAGAACAAGAGAGTGGTTTTTTAGTCTGGTTCACCCTCTTCTTCTTTTATCTCCTTATGGAACACTCTCCATATAAAATTAGGAGATTATCCAAAACTAATTTGGATTTAGACTCTATTAAGTGATAAGCCTTATCCTCTTAAGAGGATGGGTGCTTCATATCCATTTCCTAACCCATATTTGAACTAGAGCACATGACAACTTGACAGTTTACTTAATCTTATTAATTATGGGCCTTAGGCCCATTACTTCAAAGGCTCACAACTCAAGATGTTGCATGGCCAAGTTAGGCCTAATTTGTATGGCATGGGTCCCCACAATGACCTCACATAAGTCCACATGGGCTTAGTCCAACCTATGTGAAAAGACTTGGTCGAATTCACTACTAAACGTAGTAAACTCCTAAGCACAATATGAGCCCAACATTTACACCTAAATGATCATTGAATTCAGCTATCCTATAAAGATCCAAGGATAATGGACTTAAGTAATATAAAGCCCATCAGGCAATCAACCCTATAATGGTTTCTTACACTTAACCTCTTGGCCCATAATGATCATAACATTGCCCGACAAGGAAGGAACTCTCCCCTGGCTGCAAGGTACAATGTTACACTCTCTACTCAGATGGATCTCAGGAATTACAACATTTTGCAAATATTTTTCATAAAACATTAATATATATCATAAATATATTTTGCAAAATCAGGTTTCAAATACAGTTGAAATTCACTACCGGTAGTTTAGGTTTCCATTAAAGAGAGTGTAAACCTTATCATTCACTTTGTCTAACAAAGGGGTCGATCCTATTACTATGATCAACTTTTGACTATTGACGGATCTCACTCATTAGTATATCAAAGACAACCCAATCCAACACCTAGTGCAATACCATAATCAAGTCTAGGGTTATGCGTAATTTTTCAGTTTTGCCCATCAATCTCCAAGGTCTAAGGCATAACTAGAAAATGGTCTAAGTTTAGTATCTCATCCAAACACACACTGCATGTGCTTTGGGTTTAAGCCTAGCAGTAGAGACAAGTTGCCATAACTTCTTTGGTAGCACATCAATGTCAGCCTTGATAGGATAAACTCCCCAAGTTTATTCAACAGATGAGAACATTCTAAATTAACATGAGTCTCATAAGTGTCCTATTTAAGGGGTAAATACATAGAAACATACCAATATTAACATGAGACAATAATGTACTTTTATTCATTTACAATAAATGTATTTATACATTAATCTGATTGGAGCTAAGGGCGTACACTGTCTAACAGCTTCCACTTGCACTTAGGTCAAATCGGGTACAAACCTCAGTCTCATACTGTCCACGTGTTTCTCAAACACTTTTTGTGTTAATGGCTTAGTCAATGGGCCTACCACATTTTCCACGGATGCTACCTTCTAAATCTGGACGTCTCCTCTACCAACAATCTCTCATAGAACCAGTGTTGTTACACAATAGTGGAATGTGTGATTTAGTACGACTCCAAATTCCTAGATGAATTTCTTCATCCATAATACTTTTTGACAGCCTTACTTGCGGCAATGTGCTTGGCCTCGACCATTGACTAGTTTTCTAACTCACTACACATGATCCTAAATGCATCTAGATGCAGAGTTTCTATCATTTAGGTCGGACTAGAAGTCGGTATCTATATACTCGACCATCTATAGTGAACTACCATTGAAGACAAGACAATAGTCTTTGGTTCTTCATATGTATTTTAGTATGTTCTTCATAACATTTGTCGACACTCGGTTTTTGCTCAGTCTGCCGCCTAAACCCCAATTCACCCCAAATTCCCAATCAGGCCCATCTGACATCTTCGAAACACTCAAAAACCAGAAAGCCCAACTTTCAACCCCAAAACCCTCAAATCCGTTGTTAAATATTCCCAATACCAATCCAATGACCCCAATCAACCCCACATACACATCAACCATTAGATCAGACACAACCATCAGACCCAGGATTTCCTAAAACACCTACTCCTGAAATTAGAACTCAAGATTCCTCCATTTACCCGTCCATCAAATCGATATTCCATTCTGATACCTCTCATTTACCTAAACACTTGGATCTTATATTCCCTTGATCTCAATGCATTCAAACCAATCAAACCACACCATTAAACTCTTGATACATTAAAACACCTATCCATAAAGTTTCAACCCCAGATTCCCTCATTTGCCTTTTCATTAAACCAATATTTCATTCTAAAACATCTCATTGAACCAAATTCCTATGAATCTTGACCCCCTAAGCTGATCCGATACCATCATTAGACTTCGGACACATCAAAACACCTACCCATAAAACTTTAACCCAAAATTCCCCTATTTACCCTCTCATTAAACAAAGATTCCATTGGACCCCTTTTATACCCACATATTCATTTGATCCGAACACATCTAAACCAATCAAACCTTGCCAATTATCCCAAAATGCCAAAAAAAAAAACCCTACATATGAAATTTTAGCCCAAAACACCTCCATTTGTCCTTAATCATACCAAGATTCTATTTTAAGGCGAGTTAACCAGATTTCAAATCTGCTCGATCCAGGCCCAATTGGCTCAATCTAAACTTACCAATACCTCATACTACCCAAAAACCCTACCCTGTGAATTTCATCCAAAACAGATCTTGTTTGCCCCTTGATCACATGGATTCTTCCGATACTCCAAATTAGCCAAATTAGGCCCTTTCTAAATCGGCCCAATCCGGGCCCATTTAGACCAATCCAAACCTACCAATCAACTCAGACTGTCCGAAAACCCCACCCTATGAAATTTCAGCCAAGAATACCCTCATTTAGCCTTTTATCTAAAAAGATTTCATTTCGGTTAATCTTATTAGCCCATACATTTACGACCCCACTATGCAGTCAAACCCATCTCAACCTTCCGTTTTTTTGCCAAAAAATTCCTACCATTGACCTAGAATCCCCATTTTGACCTAAATGCCCAAAATTACAAAAATGCCCCTAAATTTCCCAAAAATTATGAAATTGCCACTACACCCTACTATTTAAGCAAGCCTAACTTTCTAATATGGGGCATGCATTGTTCATCCATTTCCTCCATTCGAACAAAAACCAGAGGAGCGGCGGTGAACCATCGGCATTCCCTTCTATCAATCGATTTCTCTTTCTCTCTTCTTCTTCTTCTTCTTCTTCTTCTTCTTCTAGCATCGTCCCCTTCCATCGCCCCTGTTTTCTATGACCACCGCTGCAACTCTCAACGGCTGCGGTGCTTCATTCGAAACCCCTCTGATCTCTCTCGCTCTCTCTATCATCTTCCATCTCTTTCTCTTTCTTCTTCCTCCAATCCCAATCGACCTTAATCAATTCATTTTTGCGCATTGTTTGCCTTTGGCCCTCCTCAGCACATTGCGGTAGCAAGTGGCGAGAAATCCTTCATAGAGACACCTCTTGGAGCAATACTTCATCAGATATTCAATGGTTCATCTCACCATTTTCTTTTCAGATCCCGTCATTCCCCTTACACTGTCATTACTTGAGCTACTATACACGAACCTTAGCTGATCAGAGCCTCCCCTATTCATCCATCGTCCAGATTCAAGTTGACATATAGTAAATCCCATCATTCTCTCTCCATAGTAGTTTTCTTTTAGTTTTTTATTTATTGCCTTTGTCTGATATGTGAATCGATTACAAGTTGAGAGGAGTGAGGTTCGGCGGAGCTGGTAATTGGCTCCATTGAACCAGCTCCTGTAGGTTTTATTTCTAGTTATTTATTTATTTTTTCTTTTTTCTTTTCTTTCTTTTTCTTTCTTTTTCAATTTTTTATTTATTGTTCTAGTTATTTTTCTTCCCTATCATCAATTTATTTTGCTGATAATTCTTTTCATGATGAAATTATGGTATGATGACGGTGGATCAATTAGGCTATCTATTTCTTCTTTTTCTTTCCTCTCTGTTTATATGTTAATCTGAATTGGGGTCAGACAGGGGGAGATGAGATAGGGCTGATTTCCTTTAAGACCAAATCAGAGAGAAAAGAGAAGAGGGTAGAGGGGATACGACTATAAATGGATCCATTCAGCTTACACACCATGTGTTCCTGACTCTTAGCAACAAAGCATTGCGGTTATTGCATATAAATATCTTTATTAAGATCTCTATTTAGGAACATTGTTTTGACATCCATATTCTAAATATCATAATCGTAGTGTGCAATTATAGCTAATAGTATCCTTATGGATTTAAGCATGGCCACCAATAAAAATCCTCATAATCGATTCCTTTCTTTCTAAGTGTATCTTTTTGCTACAAGCTGAGATTTATAGCTCTCAACTTTTCCATCAGGGCCTTTATTCTTCTTGTAGATCCATTTGCAACCAATTGCTTTCACCCCAGGGGGCAGGTTTACGAGAGTCTAGACTCTATTGGTTTTCATTGAGTCCATCTCGACTTTCATCGCATTTACCCACTTAAGAAAGTTTATGTCCAACACAATTTCCATATAAGTCATGGGATCTTTTTCACTATCCGTAGTTTCCATTAAGTAAGTTTCTTTATCATAGTCGTAACATACTAGAGGTCTGGTAACTAAAGTAAATCTTCTAAGATGGATATTATTATCTAGAATCTGTAAATTATCTCCAACTACTCCTAAGCTCTCTTCATCAAGAATAACTTCTTGACGATGATTGTTCAGGATGTAATCCTCTTCTAAGAAGTTGGCATTTCGACTAACAAACAATTCTTGTTCTCGTAGATAATAGAACAAATACCTTATGGAATCCTTGGGGTATCCTACAAATAGGCAATGACTAGTTTTGGATTCCAATTTGCCATACTTATCTTTTTTACGTGTGTTGAAAAATCTCATATTTGCAAGTGTCTCACACATGGTTTCTTGTTAGTCCATAGCTCAAAAGGAGTTTTAGGAATCAACTTGATTAAAACCTGGTTCAACATGTAAATTATAGTCTCCAATGAATGCCCCCAAAAGGATATGGGTAACTCTGAATGGACGATGAGTGATCGGACCATATCTAATAGAGTCTGAGTTCTTCTCTCTAACACATCATTTAATTATGATATAGCAGGATGAGGCAACTATGATATAATCCCATTGTCCTTTAAGTAGTCCCTAAATTCATCAAAGAGATATTCACCTCCTCGATCTGATTGAAGGGTTTTTATCTGTCTCCCCAACTGTTTCTTGACTTCTTATCTAAACTCCTTGAACTTTACAAAGGATTCTGACTTATGTCTCATTAGGTACACATAACCATATCGAGAATAATCATTGGTGAAAGTTATAAAATAACAGTGTTGGTCACATGTCCTACCATTCATATCACCACATACATCAGTATTTATAAGGTCAAGTTTGCGCATACTTTTTTTAGACTTACCTGTAAATGGCCTTTTTGTCATCTTGCCTTGGAGGCAAGGCTCACAAGTTGGTAGATTTTCCACAATTAAAAAATCTAGAAGACCATCTTTTACCAATCTTGTGATATGTTCTATATGAATATGGTCAAGTCGGTAATGCCACAGGCACATGGGATTAACTGTGCCGCGTATTCTTTTCTTGGGGATGTGTTCTGATATGGTTTCAGTCACATTTGTTTCTAGAGAATGATGGAGAATATAATGACCATTGTTAAGTCCTCCGTGAGTAAGGAATTTGTTATTCAATGTAATTATAATCTTATTACTGAATAAAACAGAATATCCATCCTTACATAACTTAGAAACTAAACTCAAATTTCTTCTATGTAAAGGCACATAAAGACAATCTTTTAATGTCACAATTCCTTCTCTAAAAATTAAATCTATTATTCTGATAGAAGCAATTGCAACAATTGTAGTTGTCCCCAAGTAAAGCACAACCTCATCATCAATCAACATTTTACTTTCCTTGAACACCTACAATATATTAATGCATGAGTGGAATCCCTAGAGTCAATACACTAGGATGCAGAAGTGACCACATATTGGTCTCTATAACAAGATATTTGAAATTACCTTCTTTGTTCTTGCGAGATTCCAAATACTAAGGACAATTTCTCTTCTAGTGCCTAGTCTGTTTGTAGAAGTGACATTCATCAGATGACTTCTCTCTCTTCTGCTTTTTCAGTTTGCTTTCCATTTTCTGAGGCTTCTTCTTACCCTTCCTTTTCTTCCTACCAGATTTGCCACCTTCAATAAGCACGACTATTGGCTTATCCTTCTTAATCAGTTCTTCAACTCTTTGCAACATATTGTTAAGCTTCTATAAGCTAACTTTAAGCTTATTCATGTTGTAGTTCATGACAAACTAATTGAAGGATGAGGGTAGAGAGTTCAGGTGACATCAGTCTTGGTGTCATCGTCAAGTTAGGAGCCAAGAGCTTCTAATTCATTTATATATCTATTATCCGCATGACATGGTCATGCACTGGTTACCTCTCAGTCATCCTCATGGTCATCAACAACTTGAGGACCTTTTGTCTTGCAGAACAATTCTGCTCCTCATACATGATTTTTAGACTATTTAGGATATCTTTGCAGATATCAATTTTGTCAAACTATCTCTGGATAGAATTATAAAAGGAGGCTATGACATAACACTACGCGAGAGAATTTTTCTCTTCCTATTATTGATATCTCGTCCTTGCCTCAGAAGCCCTATAACTCGGAAGTTCTAGTGCTAGGTTTTTGGTAATGTTATCCAATTTCTTGGACATTAGCTATAGGTTAAGGTTACATATTCAGCCCACATAGTGGGGTCCCTTGAGTTTATTATCATCTAATAATTTTGAAAACTATCCGTGTGCCATTTCTGATAAAAGGCATGATTAATTAGTCCATGAGCTTAATATTATTTTATGCTATCTTTCATAGGATGAACTTTTATCTATGTTCTCTCTCTATTTGTTCATATCTGAGATTTTCCTCTAATCTCAGTGATGAGACCATAGTTCATGACCCTAGAAATGTAGAAAATCACATAGGTGCATGGGACCAACAGTTTCAGCTGTATAACTCCACTTTCTGTGAATGATCACATATCCAACCATTCAATGAGCTTTCCCTTTGGCCTCCATCAGACAAGATTCATTACCATTTTAGGTTAAACATTTCTAATTGGTAAGTGTAGATCCATCATATTGGGAGCCCCAAGGTACCATGGAAGAGTCTTCCATTTTAGGATAGGCCCCTCCCATTAGCCTATGGCGCCCTTATCATCTCATGATCAATCCCACTAACTATCTCAATGAAATGGATAACCAAATTTTATGGTGCATCTCCACCTACCAATTCAACTATTTTCATGCTAAGGACGGAAGGCCTTTAAAGATATCATCTTATGATATTCTCTGTCTGTATTAATCATGAGGAAACATGTATATCAGTCCGTAGATTAGATTTAGGTCATCCCATAGTGGCTTCCACTGACTTTCATAAAATCAGATTCAAATAGGCCCTTAATGGGCTAGGGTTCCTCCAAGGTTCATCTTGGGGAGGAAGCTATTGAGGGGGCCTATTAGAAAAGGAGATCATGCAATGATCCATGGGCATCATGGCAATGATGTGCATTCAGCCATGATGATCGTGGAGAGCCACATAAGTCAATACATAGGCCAAGCATTTAAGGCCCATGAATAAATCACATCCATTCAACACATCACATACACATACATAATTGATCCATATCAATTTAAAACTTATGAAACCTAGATCCATTTAAATTAACACATGATCAACTCATCAATGGACCAATTTATCTAATAATTTTATCTTGACATATGGGCTAAACTGCAAAAAAGTAATTCGGCCTATATAGCATTCCATGCTGAAATGGGCTATCTTCCTTTAATATAACATAAAAGGGTTTTTCAAGTATGAACTGAACTGGTCTATGCAATGGGCCATCAAACCCATGGCCTAGATCGATTTTGGATCATTTAAATAGTGATCCTGGGGGCTGTAATCAAACCCCAAATAACCATAGGTTCGGCTCAATAAGATTGGACCCAAACTAAGTCAAATCGACTTAGGGTTTGGTGTCCAAAACATGTATCAATTCACATAAGTAATGAACTGAAATTCTCAATTATGATTCACAATCATATCAGTAAATAAATAACAGATTATTAGAAATAAATGCCTAGGGTTGATAGTATGATGGTCTGAATCCAACCCAGACAAAAACAACATCCATGCGAAACTGGCATTTGTAATCGATCTCCATTTGCAATCTTTATCTTCTCTACAAGCTCCGATGATTTCTCCGATGTAAAAAAATAGAAAAACTCTAATTTCTATTGCTTACATTACAAAACCTAATACATTCATTTTAGAAAAGAAAAATAATTAATTACAGACCAAATAATCAAATTAATAAATTTGGTGTGCACTAATATTGCCACCATCAAGAGTTCGATCTCCATCACACTTTTAGACCAAGAATTCAAGAATCCATAATAGAACAATTCTATAATATGTCAGAATATATATAAAATAATTTCATATCATTGGCTCACTCTAAGAACCGAATTCTCATAGGTTTTGGATAATTGCTCAAATCGGCTAGACTAGTTCATGTCAATTTAAGTTTTGGTTCAAATCCAGTTTGGTTCAGTCAAAGAGCTGAACCTAGTGCTCTGATACCACTGTTGGAAGGGTTTAGAATCCATCATATGGGTGGCCAAACCATGATAGATGGTTGGGTAAATTTTCAAAAATATTTCTAACCCTCACGAGAATCGATTTCCTAGTGAATTTGAAAACTCATTTTTTTGGATTGATCTTGCACTGAACCGGACCAGATTTGAAACCAAACAAAGAGGGAGATTTATACTTGATGTGAATTCCACATATGCAGATCCCAAGGTGGAAGTTCACACCCAAATTAGAGGTGTAAATCGAGTCATGCTGCCCGCAGCCCGACATGATCATGTGGTCCATGTTGGGCCTGGGGTTTTAGGTCTGTGGGCTGGGCCAGCATGGCACGATTGAGCGTGCCATACCGCCTGTGGCCTGCATGCCGGCATGACCCAACACGACCCATATATATTATTTATATATATAATATTTATGTATTATATAATATATATATATATATATATTTATATAAGTTATAATTATATAATAATATATAGTATATAATATTTTAATAAAATAAACAGATGTTTTCAATTTTATTATATTAATTTATTTAATTATTATATATATAAGCACTTGTATACATCAAAATTCATATAAATTTCAAAATTTAAGTTTGTTTTTCAACATTTTTAAATAAACTAGCATGGACCCGTGCTATGCACAGGATTTGTTAAGCAAAAGCTAAGCTAAGGTTTTAAAAACCAACCTGGAAATGGAACCATTTTGGCCACAGGTTTCCAGGTCGATGGTTCAACCATCCAATTTGAATGAATGGCTCATTCCAATGAAAAAATAAAAATGATTAAAATAGAAAATGGCCAAAAATGGTTAAACAAGAACAAATTGATAGTCAGACTGCCTAGGTCAATGGGTCGCTAATCAATTCAATGGTTTTTGGCTAGGGACCGAGTTTAGGGTAAAATTGAACCAGTTGCCTAGACGATTCTCAAGTCGAATGGTCCTACCATCTAGGTCAGTAATGGTTCGAAAATATTAAGCTAAACAATAAAAACACATAAAAGTATACAACTGTTTTATATTTTTTAAATTTTTAAATAATTATTAATTACTTATATTTTATATACTACTTTTAATAATTTTTTACAATACAAAAATAACAATAATTAATTTTAGCTAGGGGTGTTCATAAAATTGATGAAACCGACCAACCAACCAAATCGACTTGAGTTGGTCAGTATTTTATATTTCTGGTTGGCTTTGGTTCAACAATTTCCCAACCCAACCAGGTTGAACCAGTTATATATATATATATATATATATATATATATATATATATATTAATATTTTATATTTTAAATATATATTTTTTAATATGAGAAAGTGCAAAATTCCCATATTTCTTAGTCTAAAATATTTTAACTTCTAAAATTATTTTTTAATATTGTCACTACTTTTTAATTTAAATTAAATTTTTTAAGTTTAAATCTTTTAAACCAATCAACCAAACCAAAAATCGACCCAAATCGATACGACTTGAGTTGGCCAATTTTCACTAATGGTCAATCGGTTTTGTGTGACCAACTCGTCAACTTGACCAGGTCAATTTGGATGGCCAAGCAACCTACAATTAAACCGAACCAACTTGTGAACACTCCTAATTTCAAATAAATTAATAGACTAATATCTAATAAATAACAATATTTTAATCTCCAATAATTATTGAAAATTTATAGTGAAAATACACAATTATGAAAAATATATAGATAATGAAAATACAGCAAATAACCAATAAAAATACAATAAATACAATAATTACAAAAAAAATAATAAATACTAAAAATATATTAAAATAGTCAATAAATAATGTAATCTCAAATAATAGTTTAATTTCTAATAAACATTAATCAATAAATTATAAAAAAAATACAAACCAATAAGTACAATGAATTATTTATTGTTTTTATGATAAATATATTTTCAATAATTATATACAAATCTATTTTTCTTTTGTTATTTAACAAAAAAATTTCAATAATTATTGGAGATTAAACTGTTGTTACGATACCATCAATTTTCCACCGTATCTCATATTGGACTTTTAAAGATACAATAGATACACTGTGTATCGTATCAAAATTTGAAACCTTGGGTAGGTGGCACTGGTGTTCTTGAGCCCAAAAGGCATCACTTTGTAGGAGTAGAGACCTCAATTGGTGATGAAAGCGGTCTTCTACTAGTTGCTGAGGTGCATCTGGATTTGGTTATAGTAAGAAAAGGCATCCATGAAGCTCAAGAGCTTGTGCCCTATTGTTGTGTTGACAATCTGATCTATCCTCGACAGGGGGAAGCTATCTTTTGGAGAAGCTTGGCTGAGGTCAGTGAAATATATGCAAATTCTCCAATTTCCATTAGCCTTCTTCACCATCACCACGTTTGCGAGATAGTTTGAGCAAGCCACTTTTTAGATGAAGTCGACATCTAGTTTATTTTGGACTTCTTCATTTATCACATGCCACCATTCAGAGGCAAAGCTCTTCTTTGACCTAACAGGTTGGTAGCACAGATCGGTTTGAACCAATGGCTTATGACCTTGGGATTGATCCCCATCATGTCAGTTGTATACCATGCAAAGACGTTGAGATTAGTCCTTAAAAACTAGACAATGTTGTCCCGAAGACCGTCCTTTAGGAGAGGCCCTATTTGGACGATTTTCTTTGATCCACTATCGAAGAGAGGTACATGGACGAGATCCTCCATAGGCAGGCCGCGCTATGTTCGAAGCTCATCTCTGAGGTCTATGTTCTCGATGGTAAGGGTTGTGTCCCTATCGGCTGTCACGTAGTACTACCTCGTGGTGCATTGGTTTCCTCGAGCAACGCCTACGTCATGAGTGCTCGGGAACTTCTGTTAGAGAGTTTTGTATGCCCTTAGTGTCAATCAAAATTGATGTACTTTATGAGTTTATTGTAAATGAACAAAAGTGCATATTTGATTCATGTTCCCTTGGTATGTTTCTGTGTAATACCCTTAAACTGGACACTTAATGAGACTCGTGTTAGTTTAGAATGTTCACAGCCAGTGAGTCGGTCTGGGGAGACCTATCCTGACAAGGCTAACACTGTGGTGCCACCAAGTCGGTTGGGGTGGCTTGTCTCAACTACCGAGGTAAGACCCTACGCACATATAGTGTAGGATTAATTGAATCTTTGAACTGGACCAGATTTTCAGTATTGCCCTGGACCTTGGAGATTGATGGGCAAAACTGAAAAGTTACACCCGACCCCTAGACTCGATTATGATACTGCACTGGGTGTCGGATTAGGCTGTCTTTGATGTACCAATCAGTGAGATCCTTAGCGGGGGTCAAAACCTGAGTATGTTGGGACAGTCTGAGAATTCATCTGAGTGGGTGATCATAGTGACAGGATTAGCCCCTTTGTCGGACAAAGGTAATGATCGGGGAAGCACTCTCACTGATGGAAACCAAGACTGCCGGCAGCCGATTTCAATCGTTGAGATTTGTTTTGCAAAATATATTTTATATGAGATATAAAAGTATATATATTATGCTTTCGAAATGTTTGCAAATAGGTTTTAATTCCCGAGATCCATATAAGCAGAGAGTGCAGCACTGTTCCTTGCAACCGAGGGAGAGGTCCTCTCTTATCGGGCAATGTATGATCATTATGGGCTGAGAGGTTAAGTGTAAGACCATTGAGGATAATACCTAATGGGTTAATCTTGCATCTGCCCACAGTCCTTGGGTGTTACAAGGTGACTTGGCCCAGGGACCATTTAGGATAAGTGTTGGGCTCATAGAGCCCATCTGATGGGTTTCAAGGGGTGCACTATCCATAACAGTGTATTTGGCCAGGCCTTGTAACAAAGGCTGGGCTGAACCCATGTGCCTGATGTGCATATCAATGTTTGGGTCTCACGCCATACAAGGAAGCCCAACTAGGCAGCAGTTTGGAAGGCTAAATGAATACATAACCTTAAATGGGCCTTAAGCCCATTTCGAACTGGGCTAATTTGATTAGTCACTTAAGGGGCGAATTTTGAGATGGATCAGCTGATAGGATTTGGCCCACACCCTATCCACTTAGAGAGTCCAAGATCTAAATAAGATTTAGATTTGGAAACTTCCTAATTAGATTAGGAGATGGCTGATCTAATCTGCAGATAAGATAAGGGTTATCCCTTATCTTAAAGGGACTTCTAATCCAAATATGATTTGGGTTAGCAACTCCTAATGGGATTAAGAGCTTCTCCCTTTAAGTCTATAAAAGGAAGAGGGGGCGGCAGCCTTTAGACATCACAAGCAAACAATAGATAGTATTGTCTTCAAAGCTGAAATCACTGAAGAGAGAATTCTACACCCTGCAAATACTCTCTTGCTGCCTCCTTCCTACAGCCGCCGCCTACAACAGTTCAATCTCCAGTTCTTGGGAGAAATCAAGATTGGATCTTGATTCCAATCTTTTGGAGAAAAGATTGGTGGGAGTTGTATTCACAAGCCGTCCAGGTGATTCTTGAGAAGGGCCAAGTTCTTTTGGAAGAACACTACTGATTCTACTCATCCATGATTTCTTGTTTAAAGACCGGTTCCTTTGTAGGGCGTTGTTTTGTAGGACAATCTACCGGTGGTGCCATACTACAGTCATTCTAGTTGCACTCTAACTCATACAGTCTTTCTTGCAAGTTCCTAATATCAATGTTGTCATCAACCGCTACAAATTTTGCTATCTTAGGTGTTGCTCATCAGTCTTGGATGGAGATGAACTCAACAAGTGAAATCTACGACTACTGGTGGTGCAAGGATTGGCTGAGCCTCTCTTTGGAAGGGAGTCGAGCTCTGACATGGTGGGACCTAGTGTGAGTGTCATTGGCTTAGGTTCGAGGTTAGGAGTCAGATTCTAAGACCGATGAAGTCGCTTGTGCTCGGTCTTAGTCTTCGGTTAATCTGCAAGGCACCTTTTGGGGTCCTCGGTCTGAGGATCAATTGCTGTAGGCACTTGGGTGGCTGGGGGGGACTTGTCCCTATTGCCCTAGTGCTTCCATCATTGTGATGAGGTGGTCGACCTTTTGCTGTAGAGCGTTGAACTAGACATGGTCAACTTGGACTTGTGGTTGAGCTTCCCATGGAGGGGAGTCTCACTATGAGCAGGATCCCCATAATGCAAGTTCTAGACTGGTTGAGAGTGTTCCTATGCATGGTTGTTTCTAGTGCACAAAGAGAGAGAACATGGAATAGGATTTTTATGTGTTTCCCATAGACAACACAAATCTAATGTTGTCCAATCTGAGGTGTACCAAACTGAGGGATGCAATCAGATAAATCCTTGCCAACTGGACATGGCCGAGGTGGAAAGAAGAAGTCATGCACTGAGGTAATCTACAACCACAGAGAGGATCAAAGGGCCAAGGAGTTGTTTCCAAAGAAGGCATTTTGACGCTCTGACAGTTAAGTCGGTAAGGGAGATGGATGATCAGTTAGGACAAGCCGAAGAGGACAAACTAGTCTGAACCATGGTGAATGCAATGGATGCAAGAGTGGGTTGAGAGTCAAAAGTTCCTTACCTCGAGGGGGAGATGCCTTTATATAGCCAAACATCCATGTTGTAGTTAATGAGGTTTGCGGGGTTGTCAGGATGAGGTCATTTGCCAATGTTCTCGAGAGGTCCCCCTTTCCTTAGCGAGGCATGTCTCCTTGTTTGTATAGGACTCTGCTTCCTTAAGGTGCCTTTTCATAATGTAGCTACGATAATGTGTACTGACGTGGTCCGAAGATGATGAACACAGGAGCCGACACGTGGCAACTTCGACCAACTAAGGCACCACCCGAACGAGTCACAAGTTGATCTAGTTATTTTTTCAAGTTTTGAGGGAAATCTTTAGTTTTAAAAAGTCTCAAATTGATCTGGTTATGTTTTCAAGTTTTAAAGTCTAAAAGGAGGGCGAGCAAAAATTGGGTACTGACACCTAGTCTTAGTCTTTCTCATTTCATTACACAAACCAAATGTGGAACAAATGAAATCTATAAGATTATTCCCATTTCATACCCTTTTCTCGGTAACAAACCACCATGAGAAAATTTATTTCATAAGTTTCCTTAGGCTGAATTTGGTTTTAAGGGAAAGGAAGAAAAAGATAGGGTAACCTATACAAATCTTGTACAGGATTCCCCACCTTTCTATACTTTTTCCTTCAAAAAAAATATAGTGCCAGCTTCCACTTGGGAAGAATATAAATCAAATACATATGCTATCATTTTCATGAACCTAGCATATTTGTATTTGCACTCTTCCCAATGGTGCCTAATAATTTTCCCTCAACTTTAAATGATCTAGGTATGTAGGGCTAGCAGCTTAGATTCAAGGTTTAAAATTTTGATACAATACGCCTAATACGAGGTGTATCATATTGTATCTTTGAAAAAAAAAATATGGGATATGCATGGAAATTGAGCGTCTTGTCTTTTTTCATGCGTACTTGATGAACTTACAATTTATCTATATTTTATGAGGTTTTTGCATGAAATTTTATAATGGTTTAATTAAATTTTGCCGTATTTTAGCTTGATTGCAAGAAAGATTTCAGGGGGAGCCAAATCAACAAAAAGAAGGCAAAAGCAAGAAAAGAAAACCCAAAAATTTATCAAGTTCAGCCCGGCCCAGCCATGAGAGCAAGAGAATTTCATTCGGCCCAAGAAGAGCAAGTGAAACTCTTTGGAAAATCCAAGGGAAGAAGCCTAGCTATGAGGAGAATTCGGCCCAGCAAGGAAGGCCCATTTTTAGCCCAAATAACAGCCTAGAGTGTAGCCCACATGAGCTCAAAAGCAAGCTAAGTTGTAGCCCAAATAGCAGCCCAAAGGGAGCTAGGGGCGGCAACTTCTAGGAGTTTCTTGAAGAGAAGGAGGGAGCACTCTAGAAGGTTCATGAGGGGTGTAATACACCCCATTCTAGAGGCTTCAAGAAGGGGCAAGAGCCCCCTTGAAAAACTATATAAGGAGGCCTCTAGGAGGGGAGAAAGTTGTTCAATTGCTTGAGAGAAAGGCTCTCCCACTCTTAGAGGTTCAGCCACCTTGAGAGAAGAGAAGAGAAGAAGGCTAGGCGCAAGGAAGAAGAAGAAGAAGGGCTGAAGGAAGTTCAAGACAAGCAAGCTAGAAGAAGAAGGTGAGTTCGAATTGAGGGATTGTGATTCAAAGATTTTTTGTAATAAATCATTTGTAGTTTCATTCTCTTTTGATTTGAATTCAGTTTCTTAGTTATATGTTCTTTCTTCTTTCTCCTTGTTTCCATTCTTCCTTGATGTATTTCAGCTTGTAAAATTTCAGTTCAGCAATCTAATTCTTTTTGATTCATTCAAATGATCATGCATTGTACTTGAAGTTTCTTGAATAAGGGTGTGATTGCAGATCAATTCGGCCAACTAACCTTCAAAACTCAGATCTGAATTCTCAGATCTGAGATTGCAAGATCTGAATTGCTTGAAAGAGAATTCAGATCTGCAAATTTCAGATTGGGCGAATTAATCTACAGCTTGGAATTCCTAGAGTGCTTGAGAGAGACTCTAGGAATTCAGATCTACTATTCAAGAACTGAATTGAGTGCAAGGTTAGAGATAACTTGCACAATTCAGTTGGTGATCAATTCAGATTTGAATTGATGCCTTAGAAGTGTTTGAAGAAATGCATGCATGGGGATTAGATTCTTGCTAGAGATAGAAGAACCGTCACTCATGCATAGGATGAACATGCGCTTGAGAGAGGCTGTTCATGACCTTGGGGTTTCACCAAACCAAGGCTCAATCATGATTCATTCGAATGATCCAAATTGATAGATTGCTGAATTCTGAGATTGACATTTACTGCTTACTCTTCTAACCTGAATTGAAGGCAATTGGACCAATGATTTAGATAGATTTTAATTTAGGATTTCTTAGCTTTCATTAGAGTTTTGATTTATTTGTTGATCAGATAAGAAATGTTCAATTTAGTATTGGTAATTGTTTCCTAAATCCTCGTGGGAACGATACTTCACTCACTACTTTATTACTTGAACGGCTAGTGCACTTGCTAGTGTCACAATGAGCCACACATCAAGTGTTTGGCGCGTTGCCGGGGATCGATAGTGTATCGATGAAAAAGGTACAACAAAAAATTGAAAAAAAAAAGGGGAAAGCAAGCTTCCTTTCCTTGAAATAAGCCTTCTTTCACCCCCAAATGACTCTAAAACTTCAAACCTCATTCCTTTAGTGCTAGATTTGTAAAAATTTGCAAGAACCAAGTGTGAATCATTTTTTTTAAGATTTTTCAAATTTTGAAAAAAATATGGCAAAATAGGTAACTTTTTTCAATTTTTTATAATATCTTGTGATTTCTTTTTTTCTTGATTTTTTTAAGTGTTGTTGATCTACATTTCTTACATTCAGAATCACATTTATTTTTGTGTTATCAGTGGATTTATGGAAATTTCATGAAGATATTTGGTATCAGGGTGTTGGAAAAAAATTCATGAAGATATTTGGTATTAGTAGATTTATGGAAATTTCATGGAGATATACAAGAGACAAACTTGTATATCTCACACGACCATGGAATCCAAATTCATAGTCTTCGTGACTACTGAAAAAGAGACTAAATGAATTAGGAATTTATTATTGGATATAAAACTTTGGCCTAGTCCTATGCCTCCAATTTTCATTTACTATGATAGTGAAGCAACTTTGTTAGGAAACTGATTCAAGATGAAGTAATCACTATAACTTCTGTGAGGTCAAATAAAAACTTGGTCGATCCTCTTACCAAAAGTTTGCCTAGAGAATTAGTAAGAACAACAAATAAAGAGATAGGATTAAAACCCTTTACTTAGTCACATATAATGGTAACTCGACTTGTACAGAAAACATCAGTATTGGGTTTAATGGGTAACAACAAGTTACAACAATGTGACTATTAGCATTAACATTGAGAAATTTTCCATCACAACCTAAATAGTGTTATCTGTTATGATGAGAGGTTGAGTTAAACTCTTAATGAAGTTCTGAAATGTGTCAAATAACGAAACACGTAGTGGAGTTTCACTTACATGAATATAGAAATGATTCTGCTTCTCATGAGAGCTTGGATTTGCTCTCAGGATTGTTCATGAAACCAAGAAAGAAGCACATGTCCAAAACAATGCTGAGCAAAATTTGAAACTCTTGTAGAGACTGGGGATTTTTATGTGTATGGATATCTCCGATCTATCTTGAGAGTAATTGGTTTAAGGTCTTAACACCAATAACATTAACAAGGCTCTTAGATATTTGTACTATATAAAAGGTTTAAGTTATAAAACACATTTTGTATGTATAACTATGTCATAGTAGTTTGGGTCGAGAGAGATTATCTTGCGAATTGATCAATTTAAGTGGAGGATTGCTGGATTTTAATCTCATTAGAGATTAAATCCAATGGGTTTTGATTAATCAATTACATGAAAAAACACACATGCACACGTCTTTAAAAATAACTTTTTTCTCTTACAAAAATCAATTTTTAACTTGTCCTACATTGGAAAATTACAAGACTTGTTTTGAGTTTTTAAATAGTAGCCTATTACACTATTTATAAAAAAGAGGAGAGTATGAAGGCTTGCTACCGTGCAACACGTGCGTGTGCGTGTGTGGCACAATGAGGCGCTTTAGAGGCACACTTTGCATGCACCCGCGTGGCTCGCGAAGGGTGGCTTTGACTTTTGGTGCGAAGCTGATTGTTGATGCTTCAACGACCATGATTCGATCAAGTGAGATCAAGAGGCATATTCAAAGTTAGCAGTCATTAAATGTTAACTACAAAAATTGTGACTGTTCAAGGAGCCTTTTCTAAACCAGAACCTTTCTCTACTCCGTGACTCTTTAGAAATTATTTAAGGAGTGTGAATCAAGCAATTGCACACATAAGTTTCGAAAATCACTCTTGTCTCTCTAAGTTCGATCTTCTACTATCTCATAGAAGGTTTATTCGAAGACTCTTCAACTTTGCTTGTTGTAGATTCTCACCCAAGGCGCTGTTGTATCGTAAGAACAGATTTGCCTGTAACCCAATAACAAACTCATTGGAACTGAGTGGGGGAAAATAACACTCTAAAGGCAATGTCTTCAGATGCGCCCAGAGCTTCTCCTCCAAGTTTCAGTGACCCCAATTCCCAACATATAAGTCAATCTGTTCCAAGGTATGGTGACAGCTAAGCAAGTTCTATACCACATTTGGAAGGTTGTTTTAAAATGTACTCTTTCCTGCCCTTTCAACTAATTAATTAGAAATTAGGGCATTCAAAAACTAAGCAGAAATTAGGAGACGATGAAACCTTTGAAAGCACTCATCCTAATAGAATATCTAGTTTTACTTGTAGCAAATAGTTATTAAGGGTATGATTGGTTTGAAGGAAAACTGTAAAGGTTTCTCCACTTTTTCCCTTCCTTTCCCTACCTTTTCCTTCAAACCAAACGTAGCCTATGTAGTTAAACATAATGACCGAAAGACCAACATAGCAAGTAGTCCCCCCTGCAATATGTAGTTGGACCACGAATGTTCTCCGGTCCATTCAATTAAAGAAACAAGAAATGAATAAGGTTATTATTATTTTCTGTCAATTCTTACACATAAGAACGTCTTTGAAAGCACTCTTCCTCCCAAAAGGAGGAGGATGAGAAAGAATCGGGAGACCCCAATAGGAATTAATACCCTCGAAATTCACTACTTGAATGATTTCAGCAACTTTTCTTGTCAATATTATCATAGAAAATCCTTTCCAATTGAACCTCCTTGTGGATGATACGCGGAAACCCTTTAGCCTTCTGTTAATTTTCTTCACCCATCTTCTTCTTCGCCTGGTTGCATCCTCATCTTGACTGCATGTCAACCTCTCATAGCGGCTTTTAGAACGCCTGCTTCTCGCAACTGATCTGAAACCCCTCTGCAAGAACATGAAGATTTCCACTGTTTGGAGACTCCGAAGATATGGTGTTTTCATTGGCATCCTAGGTGGGATTGAATATGGAAATCTCTTTGTCTCTCTACTCTCTAAGTCTCTATATATACATATAGAAGAAAGAGAGAGAGAGAGAGAGTGAGAGAGAGAGAGGTGAAGTGATAACTGATAAGGAGAGTGCAGAAGCACATGCATGGAGATAGAGTATCTGATTTTAGTATTAATTCAAGCATTAGTAATTGGGAGAAAGGCCAAAACCGCATACATCTTGATTACTTCTGGCACATGGCTTAGACCATGCATTGTCTTCATTAATAACTAGTTGAAGCAGAAAGTTTAAAATTTGTTAATTAACAACTTTATATCCAGTTAAAAAAGAATTAAGTTAGGACAGAGAAAAGAGAGAAACTTCTCCTTTGTCACCAGCACTGTGCTTACACATGGATGCTCTGATAGCCTGATACCCATATATTTGACCTATTACCAACGGGAGATTCGTTCCATCTACAACTTCATCTCTGACATGTGAAAAGATTCATCTCTGTGACGGATTACAATCAAAGGCAATGATATGTTAAGGGGAATGTTGTTATTTTCTAACATAGATCTCCTTGTTTTATTGATGGATTCAGTTATTCAATGTCCAATTAATCAAGAAAATGATGAATTGATTCCTTTTCAATAACAGAAGGCCTTCTGATTCAAGATGAGCAATAAGGGAAGTGGATTTAGCGGCCTTAATTGTTAAAGGCTTACAGCCCTAACAGCTCCTCCAGTTAAATTTTCAAATCTCAGCTCAAATTGAGTCTTATGCCTATCAAGAGAAAAAATAAATAAATAAATAAGAGTAGCCCTTCAAAATCAGTAGCTTTTTTAACCCATTCCCTGGATTATTTTAATTCAAAATTTTGGTAGTATGGGTGGCCAAGCTTTGGCCCTTATTTGCATCTGGGAAAGAATACTTGCTCATTTAGGCTATGTTTGGTTTGAAGGAAAAGGTAGGCAAAGAAAGGGAAAGACAGGAAAACCAATACAAGGTTTGTGAAGGTTTCCCTACCTTTCCCTTCCTTTTTTTACATTTTCCTTCAAACCAAACATAGCCTTAAAGTTGTAACTTTTGTTGCTGAATGAGCTGTGGCATCTGGGGCAGAACATTAAGCAGCTGAGAACTCGGGGAGGCAAATCAAGCGACAAATCTTTTAATTCACTTAGCCTTAGAGAACTTGGGGGATTCCCTCTCTCTTGACCCCTCTAATATTTCCTCTAATTTGTCACTCTTTTGTTTTGCAGATTCGTGGGGACGTGCTACTCCCCGGCTTGTGTAGCACAGTTCAGTTTAAAGAGTATTAAGCAGTTGTTTGTCACTTCTTACATTTGGGTTTGTAATTTCGAATTCATGGAAGTGAACCTGCTTGGAAATTGGTATTTTTTGCTGCTTAGACATTTTTTTCACAGAATTTTGAGGTGGGCCAGGTGGCCATAGCCCGGGCGCACCACCTCAGTTCCAACTTCCAACCCAAGCTGGCTGAAGTACCAAGTTAAGGTCGATCAGTAAAGGTACTTGAACATTTTATGAAACTGCATTGTGCATATTAATTAATTTATAACCTATAAAATAAGGAATACCATTTCACCTACCCTCTCATTGCCCTCTCTCTATCTCTCTCTATATCACATCAGCGCCTCACATATACATCTCAGCACACATTGTGAACATCTCCCTTGTCATTGAGAGATGTTTTCCAATACACGGTTTGGATGTGTTGTAGGGTGTTGATGTTAACTCCTCTCTCTCTCTCACACACACATACACACCTTCCCAATCACTTAAACCAACTTATATATCCTAAAATTTTTCTTAACCATCTCCCCCACCTAAAATTTCCTCCTAAAATATCTCTTAATCCATCTCATGTGCCCAATAAACCATCTAATTCTAACTTTTCTTTCCCTTCCTCCTCCTCCTCCTCTCTCTCTCTCTCTCTCTCTCTTTATCTTTGTCTCTTTGTGAAGGGATGAGAGATCCATCATATGGATGCCCGAACCCTATAGGTAGGTTGGGAGAAATTTCAAAAATTTATCTCTCTCCCATATGAGAATCACATTCCCTGTTTTATAAAACTGCATTTTCAATTATTAATCTTCAACCTATACTGGACCAGATTTGAAACCAAAAGGTAGAAGAGGAAATACCTAATACAGAGTAACAGTAACTCCCAACGAAGGTGTTCACGCCCAACGAAAATACAAAAAACTACTCCCACTGAAGATAACACAGCGTAGGGTGGAGCAGAATCAGTAGATGGTTCTTCAGCAAGAACCGAACTCTTTATCAAGAATTCAATGGAGGGTAAGTGAGCACGACTTCATATCTGCTTTTCACCAAAAACAAATATCATAAACGCTTCTTGATCGCTCCTATAGGTGGAGAACGAACTAGCAATAGCGGCAACAATAGAAGGAGGCAAGAGCAGAAGATGGCGTCAATCTTACTGGAGCTTTCTTCTCTCTTATGTTTGCAATAAGCTTGGTCTGAATTGGGGTTCACCCTCCTCCTCTATTTATAACCTTAAAGAGAGGTTCTCCTAATCCCATTAGGAGTTTCCTAATCCGAATCTGTATTTGGATATGGACTCCCATTAAAAGATAAAAATAAACCCTTATCTTATATGTAGATAAAGATTAGCCCTCCTAATCTTATTAGGAGTTTCTTAATCCAAATATTTATTTGAATCTAGACTCTCTGAGTGGATAGGGATAACTATTTATCCTATCTGCTGATCTAAATCCCAGATCCGCCCCTCTCTAATTAATCAAATTAACCCAGTTCAAATTGGGCTTTAGGCCCATTAAGTCCATGTGCTCATTCAACCTCCAAACTACTACCCAATTGGGTATCCTTGTATGGCGTGGGACCCAAACATTGATCTACACATCAGCCACACGGGTTCAACCCAACCTCTATTACAAGGCCTGGCCAAATTCACTACAAAAGACAATGAACCCCTGAGCCCATCACCATGGGCTTTTAATGGTCCCAACACTTATACTAAGTGGTCCCTGGGTCAAGCCACCTTATAAAAGCCCAAGGACTGTGGGTAGATGCAATATTAGCCCATCAGGTATTACCCTCAATGATCATACACTTAACCTCTCAGCCCATAATGATTTAACACTGCCCGACAAGAGAGGACCTCTCCATCAGCTGCAAGGAACAATGTTGCACTCTCTACTCACATGGATCCTGGGAATTAAAAACTTTTGCAAACAGTTTTTAAACCATTATATATATATATATATATATATATGTATATCTCTATATAAATATATTTTGCAAAACAAATTTCAATGACTGAAATTAGCTGCCGGCAGCTTTGGTTTCCATCAGAGAGAGTGCATCCTCGATCATTACCTTTGTCTGACAAAGGGGCTGATCCAGTTACTATGATCACCCACTCAGATGAATTTTTGAACTGTCCCAACATACCCAGGTTTTGACCCCCTCTAAGGATCTCACTAATAGGCATATCAAAGACAACCCAATCCAACACCTACTGCAGTATCATAATCGAGTCTAGGGGTCATGGTAACATTCCAGTTTTGCCATCAATCTCTAAGGTCCAGGGCAATACTGGAATTCTGGTCTGGTTTAGGGTTTCAAGAAAACCCACACTACATGTACCTCATGTCTCACCCTATCAGCTGAGACAAGCTACCCCAACCAACTTGGCAGCACATCAGTGTCAACCTTGGTAGGATAAATCTCTCCAGATCTATCCAACGGCTGTGAACATTCTAAACTAACACGAGTCTCATATGTTTCCAGTTTAAGGGTATTACACAGAAACACACTATAATAACATGAATCAAATATGCACTTTATTCATTTACATTAAATGTCATAAGGTACATCATTCTAATTGGAGCTAAGGGCATACACTATCTAACAACTCCTACTTGCACTTAGGTCCAATTTAATACAAGCTGAAGTCCTAGACTTTCCACGTGTTTCTCAAACACTTTTTGTGTTAGTGGCTTAGTCAATGGGTCTGCCACATTCTCCGTTGATGCTACCTTTTAACATCAATCTCCTATAGACCCAGTGTTGTCACACAATAGTGGAATGGGTGATGTGTTGAATTCCAAATTCCAGAATGAACACCTTCATTCATTAGGTAGAATCACTTATGACAATGTGTTCGGCTTGTGTTGTGGACTGTTATTCTCACTACTTATGACCCCTGTTTACTGACTTTCAGGAAACAACACATGATCCTATCGTGAAAACATATCTATATGTGGATTTTCTATCATCTAGATCTAACTGGAAATAGGCATCAGTATACCCCTGTATCTATAGTGAGCTACAATCAAATACCAGACAAAACTCTTTTGTCCTTCGAAGGTACTTAAGTATGTTTTTCATATCAGTCTAGTGCTCCTGCCTTGGGTTGGCATCAGAATACCCCTGTATCTAAAGTGAGTTACCATCGAATACCAGACAAAACTCTTTTGTCCTTCGAAGGTGAGTTACCATCGAATACCATACAAAACGCTTTTGTCCTTCGAAGGTACTTAAGTATGTTTTTCATAGCTGTCCAGTACTCCTACCCTGGGTTGGCCTGGAATCTGCTTACCACACTCATTGCCTGAGCAATGTCAGGATGAGTGCACAGCATGGCATACATGATGCTCCCAACGGCCGAGACATAGGGAACGTCCTTTATGCCCTCAATCTCCTCGGCAGTTTTGGGAGACATGCCCTTGGAGAGAGTGACTCCATGCTATATCTCTTGACTATCTTGTCAATGTAAGCAGATTGGGATAATCCTATTATCCTCTTTGATCTATCTCTATAGAGTCAAAGACCTAGTATATAGGAGGCTTCTCCAAGATCTTTCATGGAGATCAGCTGTGAAAGCCAGACTTTCACCGTAGTCAACATTCCTACATCATTCCCAATGAGTAGAATGTCGTCTACATACAGAACTAGAAACATAATCTTATCACCACTGGATTTCCAGTAAACATAGGGCTCATCTGGGTTCTGCTCAAAGTCAAACATTTTTACAATAGAATCAAACCAGATGTTTCAAATCCTAAAAGCTTGCTTAAGTCCATATATGGATCTATTTAATTTACATATCATGTGTTCCTAACCCGCAACTATGAAACCTTGCAGTTTCTACATATAGATATATTCAGTAAGATCTTCATTCAAGAACGCAGTTTTGACATCCATTTGTCAAATCTCATAGTCATGGTATGCTTCTACAGGTAGCAGGATCCTAATGGATTTAAGCATTGCCACTGGCAAAAAGGTTTCCTCATAATCGATGCCCTCTTTCTGAGTATACCCTTTCGCCACCAGACGAGCATTGTAGGTCTCAACCTTACCATCGGGGCCCTTCTTCCTCTTATAGATCCATTTGCAACCAATTGCTTTTACCCCGGGGGGCGGATCTACTAGTGTCTAGACTCCATTGGTCTCCATTGAGTCCATCTCAGCTCTCATGGCATCTACCCACTTCAAGGAATCTATGTCCAACATAGCTTCCGTATAAGTCACGGGATCCTCCTCACTAGTCGTTGCTTCCACCAGGTAACTATCCTGGTCATAGCCAAGATGAACCGGAGGCCTGAAAACCCAGGTAGATTTTCTAGGTTGGTCATTACCTGGAACTTGTGGGGCACCTCCCACTACCCCTGAGCTCTCCTCATCAAGAACAACTTCCTGACAATGATTGTTCAGGATGTAATCATCCTCCAAGAAATGGGCATTTTGGCTACAAAACACCTTTTGTTCTCCTAGGTCATACAATAGGTAACCACAGACCCTTTGGGGTAGCCTACGAATAGGCAATGGCTGGTCTTGGGTTCCAGTTGTTCGCACTCGTTCTTTTAATGTGTATTGGACAATCCCAAATCTTCAAGTGTCTTACACTTGGTTTCTTTCCTATCCAAAGTTCATAGGGAGTCTTTGGAACCAATTTGGTTGGAACCTGGTTCAGCATGTATATTGCAGTCTCTAATGCGTAACCCCAGAAGGATGTGGGTAACTCTGAGTGTACGAGAAGTGACCGTACCATATCTAATAAGGTCCTATTCCTCATCTCTGAAACACCATTTGGTTGTGGTGTAGCTAGAGGAGCCAACTGTGATACTATCCCGTTGACCTTCAAGCAGTCCCTGAATTCGTTAGAGAGATACTCGCCACCTAGATCTGATCGAAGGGTCTTAATTTCTCTCTCTAACTGTTTCTCAACCTCTTGTCTGAACTCCTTGAACTTTAAGGATTCAGAATTATGTCTCATTAGGTACACGTAACCAAACCGAGAGAAATCATTGGTGAATGTTATAAAATAAATGTGTTGGTTACGTGTCCTAACACCCAGGGGATCACATACATCGGTATGTATAAGATCAAGCGTGCCTATACAATTTTTAGGCTTTTTATTAAATGGTCGTTTCGTCATCTTACCCTGAAGGCAAGGTTCACAGGTGGGAAGATCTTCTACAGTTAGAAAATCCAAAGGACCATCATTTACCAACCTTGTGATATGATCTATGTTAATATGGCCAAGTCGGTAATGCCACAGGCACGTGGGATTAACTGTATCACGGGTTCTTTTCTTGGGGTCATTAGTCGACGTAGTTTCAGCTATGTTAATTTCCAGAGAATGATGGAGAACATAGAGACCATTCTCAAGTTCTCCGTATGCGACGAATTTGTTATTACTTTTAATAGTAATTGTATTACCAAAAAGAATAGAATATCCATCCACACACAATTTTGAAACAGAAATCAGATTTCTTCTCAAATTCTGTACATAAAGACAATCTTTTAGTACAATAGATCCTTCTTCGAAAAATAACTCTATGGTTCCTATAGTCGTAGCTACAATGCTTGCAGAAGTCCCCAAGTATAGAATTACTTCTCCGTCACTCAGTCTTATGAATATCCTAAACCCCTGTAGTGAGTTACATGCATGAGTCGAAGCCTCAGATTCAATACACCAGGAAGCAGAAGTTACCAACAAATTGGTTTCTATGACATAGGATTTGAAATTACCTTGTTTCTTGGATTCCAGGTACTGAGGACATTTCCCCTTCCAATGGCTGGTCTGCTTGTAGAAGTGACAAGCATCTGATGCTCTGCCCCTCTTATTCTTGTTTGATTTGCCAGTTTCAACAAGCTTGGCTATGGGCCCATCCCTCTTGAGCAGTTCTTCGGCCCTCTGCAACATATTGCTAAGTTCTTGGATGTTGACATTCAGCTTGTTCATATTATAGTTCATGATGAACTGATTGAAGGAATGAGACAGAGAATTCAGGATGGTGTCTACCTTCCTTCGTGACATGGTCAAGCCCGAATCTAAGAGCCTTAAGTTCATTAATGTAACCCATCATCCGAAGACAATGGTCATGAACCTGCTGGTTCTTGGACATCTACACAGCCATGAACTGTTTCAGGACCTTCTGACGAGTAGAACGATTATGCTCCTCATACATAGTCCTTACACTATCCAATATGTCCTTGGACAACTTGATCTGATCGAACTGTTTCTGTATCGGATTATCCAAGGAGGCAATGATGTAGCAGTGGGCTAGGGATTTCTTCTCTTCCCATTCCTGGTAGTCCCTCCTTCGGGCCTCAGAAGCCCTATCACCCAGATGCTCTGGGGCAGGATTCTTAGCTACATTATCTAATTTTTCAGAGGTCAGGACCAGCATAAGATTACGGTACCAGTCATCATAGTTAGGTCCCTTAAGTTTGTTGTCATCCAACAGTTTTGCGAATTGTCCGTTTTCCATTTCTGATAAAAAACAAACATTAGTCCACAACCTAATTTGATTCATGTTATCTACATAGATATGGCTTTTAATCTATGTTCCATTCTCCTTTATTCATCTCTGAGATTTCCCTCCCATCTCGATGACAGAGACTACGAATTATCTCTAGAAATGTGGGAAATCACATAGGGTGCATGAAGCCAACTGTTTCAGCTGCATAACCCCACCACCTTTATATGAAGGATCATATACACTCATCATATGAGCTTTCCCTTTGGCCTCTGCCAGACAAGGTTCATTGCCATTTTAGGTTAAACATTTCTGTCTAGTGAGTGCTCACCCATCATATTCGTGAATGCCAAGGTACCGTGAGAGAGTCTTCCATTTTAGGATAGGCCCTTCCAATATCGGTCTATGACGCCCCTATCATCTTATGAAACATTCCAACAGATCCTATAGCAAATGGATAGCCCAATTTTATGGTGTGTTTCCTCATTACTTGAAATACCCATCTTCATGCTAATGATGAAAGGCCTTTAGAGAGTTCATCATATGAATCTCCCTATCACATGCGCTCATATTTCAGGAGGGAACAAAAGTTATGCTCTAGTTTAATTTAAGTCAAACCAAAGTGGCTCCCACTGATTTTCATAAAGCCAGATTTCGGTGGACCCTAAACGGCTAGGGTTCCACACGGTTCCTCTTTAGGAGGTGTGGGGCCCACCACAAAGGGAGATCATCCAATGATCTCTAGAGACACCATGGCAATGATATGCATTCAGCCATGGTGTGCGCAAGAGCCACTAACGTATCAGCATGGGACAAGTGCTTATGGCCGATGGACGTTGCACATCACACATCCATACATCACATGCAGGGATAGAATTGATCCAATCAATTAATATCTGTAAAGCCCATTATTAAAACCAATTTGATCCATAATATTACCAATTAATATTATCTAGGTATATGGGTTGAATAGCATTAAGCAGTTCGGCCCATATAGCTTTTCTGTAGTTAATGGGCTTAAGCAGTTTTAACACTTTAAAACTGCGCTTTACAGGTGTGGGCCGAATTAGGTCTTGCACTTAAATATCAATCTCTTGACCCAAGAGTGGGAAAATAGGGCTGAGAACAGCCCCCATCGAACCACAGATTCAGTCCAACCAATTTGGTTCAATCTGATTCGAATGAGTCTAGGGTTTGATTTTTAATTCAAGAATTGATCTGAAAATTAAATTACTGATTGAAGACAATCAAGAATCAGTATTAGGGTTGTTCGCACATCTTCTACCTACAAAACAGATGTTAGATCACAGTTTGTAGTTTCTCAAATTACAAATCGCAGATCGCGAATTCTCCATCTGCGAAATCTCCTCCTTCTACGCAATCAACTTTGATCTTGAATAAAATAAAATAGAAAAACCCTAATTTTCTATTAATATTACATCAGATCGAATTCCTATACATTCAATCTAGAAATTAAAAAAAAATTAATTACAAACCAAAAGTAAAAGAACTGCAAAAACACAAATTTCCTACACCAATAAAGAACTTCGATCTCCACCATACGAACGGCCCATAAATCAAGAAAAATATAAAGAACCATTATAAATATAATTTAGATTTATAAAAATATAATTTCAGATCATCAACCCTTAACCTGGAACTGATTTACCAGATAATCAATTATCTACGCAAATCGGGAAGAACGCCTTCTGCCCATTTGCGCAGGTTCAGATCCGATCTACTTCGCTTCAAGATTTGAACCTAGCTCTGATACCACTAAAGGGATGAGAGATCCATCATATGGATGCCCGAACCCTGCAGGTAGGTTAGGCAAATTTTCAAAAAATTTCTCTCTCTCCCATATGGGAATCACATTCCCTATTTTAGAAAACTGCATTTTCAATGATCAATCTTGAACCTAAATCAAACCAGATTTGAAACCAAAATGTAGGAGAGGGAAATATCTGATATGGAGTAACAATAACTCCCAATGAAGGTGTTTACGCCCAAGGAAAACGCCAAAGACTGCTCCCACTGAAGATAACAAAACGTATGGTGGAGTAGAATCAATAGGTGATTCTTCAGGAAGAACCGAACTCTTCAGCAAGAATTCGATGGAGGGTAAGTGAGCATGACTTCAGATCAGTTTTTCACCAAAAACTGATATCAAGAACACTTCAGATCAGTTTTTCGCCCTCCTCCTCTATTTATAACCTTAAAGAGAGGTTCTCCTAATCCCATTAGGAGTTTCCTAATCCGAATCTGTATTTGGATATGGACTCCCTTTAAAAGATAAAAATAAACCCTTATCTTATATGTAGATAAAGATTAGCCCTCCTAATCTTATTAGGAGTTTCTTAATCCAAATATTTATTTGAATCTAGACTCTCTGAGTGGATAGGGATAACTATTTATCCTATCTGCTGATCTAAATCCCAGATCCGCCCCTCTCTAATTAATCAAATTAAACCAGTTCAAATTGGGCTTTAGGCCCATTAAGTCCATGTGCTCATTCAACCTCCAAACTACTACCTAATTGGGTATCCTTGTATGGCGTGGGACCCAAACATTGATCTACACATCAGCCACACGGGTTCAACCCAACCTCTGTTACAAGGCCTGGCCAAATTCACTACAAAAGACAATGAACCCCTGAGCCCATCACCATGGGCTTTTAATGGTCCCAACACTTATACTAAGTGGTCCCTGGGTCAAGCCATCTTATAAAAGTCCAAGGACTGTGGGAAAATGCAATATTAGCCCATCAGGTATTACCCTCAATGGTCTTACACCTAACCTCTCAACCCATAATGATCTAACACTGCTCGACAAGAGAGGACCTCTCCCTCGACTGCAATGAATAATGCTGCACTCTCTACTCACATGGATCCCGGGAATTAAAACCTTTTGCAAACAGTTTTAAAACCATTATATATATAAGCAAAACAAATTTCAACGGTTGAAATCGGCTACCGACAGCTTTAGTTTCCATCAGAGAGAGTGCATCCCTGATCATTACCTTTGTCCGACAAAGGGGTTGATCATGTCACTATGATCACCCACTCAAATGAATTCTCGGATTGTCCCAACATACCCAGGTTTTGACCCCCTCTAAGGATCTCACTAATAGGCATATCAAAGACAACTCAATCTGACACCTAGTGCAGTATCATAATCGAGTCTAGGGGTCAGGTGTAACATTCCAATTTTGCCCATCAATCTCCAAGGTCCTGGGCAATACTAGAATTTTAGTCCGGTTCATGGTTTTAAGAAAATCCATACTGCATGTACCTTATGTCTCACCCTGGCAGCTGAGACAAGCTACCCCAACCAACTTGGTGGCACATCAGTGTCAGCCTTAACAGGATAAATCTCCCCAGATCTATCCAACGGATATGAACATTCTAAACTAACACGAGTCTCATAATGTCCAATTTAAGGGTATTACACAGAAACACACCATAATAACATAAATCAAATATGTACTTTATTCATTTACATTAAATGTCGTAAGGTACAATCATTTTGATTGGATCTAAGGGCATACACTGTCTAACACTCTGGATTTCCAAATACATGCATTTAATTTTTCATCAATGTATTGAAATATTAATGTTTAACTTAAAAATTAAATATTAAAATAAAATGAAATAAAAGTGTTTAAAATACTAATAAGAAAAAACATTGATAATACAGTAAGACAAATAATGAAAGTAAAGTAATAAAATTTAGGAAAAATCCCGATAAGTATCCTGTACTTTGGCTTGAGTGACAATTTGGTCCCCGAGCTTAAAAATGTGACAATCCAGTACCCGAACTTTCAAAATGTGACAATCCGGTACCTGTTGTTAACCAGTCTGTTAATCAACTATTAAGTGACATTTGAAAAGTTAAAAATTCCCTTTGAATGCCATCTAATTCTCTTTAACAACCATCCAAATGTTGATAGAAAATTAAACAATCCCAAATCCTAGCTTCTTCTATTCAAAAAAAGTTGGTGACCGTTTAGAAGAATCTAGATTGGGATTGTTCATTTTATTGTCAATGTTTAGATGGTTGATAAAGAGAATTAGATGGCATTTGAAGGACATTTTTTACTTTTCAAATGTTGCTCAACGGCTGATTAACAGACTGATTAACGGCAGGTACTGGATTGTCACATTTTGAAAGTTTTAGTACTTGATTGTCACATTTTGAAAATTTGGGTACTGAGTTATCGCATTTTAAAGTCCGGGCACCAAATTGTCACTTGAGTCAAAATATATAGTTAATAAAAATCTTATTATAATTAAAAATAATTATTTAATATTGTAATTATAAAATTTAACTCTTTCCCTTGAGATGTTTTCGAGAAAAGAAAAACTGAATGACATGGAAGAGAAAAGATCTATATTCTATATACTTAAAATGCAGATGCCCATTTATGCCAGCATCCCTCTTCTACCTTTCTTGTTATTTTATTTTCTAATTTCCAAATTAAAAACTAAAATTCTAACGCTAGCATCTTCCACTCCTAAAGTTTCTCTTAAAATGTCTCACATTTCCAATTACCCAAAGCCTCCTCTTAATCATCACCTAAATTATCTGATATTCTCATAATACCATCTTAACATTTTCTTCAATCTATATGTATATGTGTTTGTGTGCATAATAAATTTTTATATATTTTTTCTATAATTTTGATTATAAATTAAATTAAAATTTTAGTTTTTAAAAAAGATAACTTTATTAGTTTTTACACAACCTAGATGCCCGGCCCATGGTCATCCCTTGAGGAGAATGTAATATCCATAGAATTGGAACTGGATGACCCACTAACCCACCAAACCCAACCATTAATTGATGCATTGGATTGTACCCATTTAATCATGGGTCACAGGGGATTGGGTAACCTAATAAATGGAAATTTAATGGTTTGGGTGGATTGGTCAAGGTTACCCAATGGATAATCCATCAGCATCTTTTCAATTTCACCATCTCTTTCAAGCACCACTTTCTCCCCTGTAATCTATAGTGCCATGCAATGGAGGATATCAATGAATGCCGTGAATTAGACGACAAAGCTCGCAAATCGGTCCTGCAATTTCGTGGTTCATATGAACCATATCTCTATATGGTCAGTGGAACATGACTCAGCGTATCCTCATTATAAATGACCTCAGAAGATACTCCAAAACCCTAAGCCTTGAGCCTGTTGTAGTAACAAGTCTCTACTTCCACATTTCATTGGTGTTTACCGCGCACCCAAACTTGCTTCAGAGTACAGAGAGAGAGAGAGAGAGGGAGATCCAGACAGTCATCAGCGGCAATTGCATCAAGGGTCGAGACGAGAAGACTGGTTTTGTATCTAATCATTAAGGGTGTCAATGGACCGGCTTTAGACTGGACCCCGTTCAGTCCAAAATCAATTTGGATAGATTGAAGATCAACGAGATATATTAGATTGAACTAATTCAGTTCAAAATATTTATTAGATTGGATTGGATCTAATTTATTCGTAATAAATTTATATTGGAATATTAGGTTGGATTAAGCCAATATCTGATCATTAATATAAGATAAGAATATAGGTGTTAATGGACCGGGTTTGGATTGAAGCTAATATAAATTAAAACAAATCTGAACAAATTAGACCGTCCAAACATTAAATTGGAACCATGGTAAGCAATACTGATTTTAATTCAACCTGCTCCAAAGTTTATCTCAAAATGAAATATCAGCCTACAATGAAATACCAAGATCATAAGGTATAGCTGAACTGAAACCATGGTAAGCAATACTCCTTACTATTAAAACTAAATAATTTCAAAAATAGTAAAGAACAATGAATAAATACTCAAATATAGATAAATATAAAGGGATATTTGCCTCCCTATGTAGCTAACAGAGAAGCCAAACAATGTTGATGATGGCGGTAGTGATGACAATCGGGTTGAAATACCCTTTTGAACCCAACATGTCAAGGTCCAACCAGTCCAGCTTTGACCCATCTAGGTTTCTTATGTAATGGACTTAGCTTTAGTTCTAAATTCAAAGATCAATATGATAAAGAAACATACAGTGGAAGACAAGTAACTAAAAGTCTACAAGAACATTCGATTTAAAAATAAAACAAGGGATGACAGCATTAACCTAGAGTGGAAGATAAGTAACTAAAAGTCTACAAGAACATTTGAGTAAATAATAAAATAAGGGATGACAGCATTAACCTAAAGTAGAATGGTAGAGAAAAATTCATGTAGCGTACCCCTAATAATTAGATGGGGTAAAATTGAGACTAACTATTGACATAAACCGGTTGACATTTAATGGTATTTTTCTTGTGTGTGTTTTTGCCTTCTATTGATTATTTTTGTGATACTTTAAGTTTCAAAAAAGATAAGGGTTTCACTAACTGCTAGAATTATGTTGTGTTGTGATATGGAATGATTGTATGTGGAAAAAATTAAGAATCATATTTATAGAATTTTTATAGTGATGAAACAAATGTTATGGAATTAGTGATTAATTGGATCTTGATTGAAGAAAATAGAAAACATACCGTAAACTATGGAAATTTACTTGACTTTCTTTTGTGGTGAACTACTTTCTCCAATGTATAATTTCCTATGAACGCCTACAAAAAGATTAAGTTTTGCTAGAAACAAAAAGAAAGGATTGGTAAATTGTTTAATTGTATTTACCTTGTGTAGAATGATGTTGGGATGGAACTGTGATGTTCATAGGTGAATATGCATATAAAGAATAGTTAATAAGATAGTTTTATATATGATTACAGTTGGATCAAAATTTGTGAGCTCTAGGAAGCTCATGGTCAGCTCAAATAAATGGAATTACCATCCATTTTTTAGAGAAAATGAGCCATCGTTTCAGATTTGAAAAGTTGATTTACTGACCTTGATAGTGACTCCGTTCTCCTTGAAAAAAGCACACAGTCAAGAAATTCTAAATTTATAAGGATTGGGAGAGGAAATGTGTTAGGTACCCCTCTCTCCAAACTGTTGTACTAGCCCAAAACAAGAGTAGTTCAGGTTCAAATTCTAACAAAACACTAATGAAAAGGGTAGCTCAGAACTCCAGAAATTATGTGAAAGCACTCTCAACTTTGCACAAAATTGATTTGAGGTGATGTTTTCAGGACTTAGGTATTGATTTCCCTAACACCCTCACCTCTCTACCTCTTTTTTTCTTAATCTGCATAAAACTAGGGAAGCAAGTTTCCCACAGTTTTGGGACCTCAAGCAACCTAGAACACTAAAAATAGATATTTACAAATTTAAACTTAGAAAAAAATGGTGAAATGAGAGATTTACCTCTCATGTGCAACCTTGAAGAAGTTTTCTAGCAGCTAGAAAGACTTCAAATGAAGCTTGGGCAAGCTATCGAGTTGGAATGAGCGTTTCTGGCTTCAAATATTCAGTCGAGAAAACAGGAAAAGTGGATTTGGGGCTTGAATTTCAAGAGCTTTGGGATTTTAGGTGAAATTGGTGCATTACAAAGGCTGGGGCAATGCTCTTCTCTTCCCTTTCCCCCAAGCTCAAGTTGGAAAATGAGTCTGAAATTCACCCATCTATAGTGCATGCGATTCAGCAGAGTTCTTTCACTAAAATAGGTAAGGTTTTTTAGAGGAAAGGGCCTTTAGTTGACATTTCCTTCTTTGTGCAACAAATTTTCTTGGGTTTGAAAGGCTTTTTATCAATTTTGTGTATCCAATTAGGAATTGGGGCATGCCACACATTGCAACCCGTAATTGGGGTTGACAGTGGCAAAAAACGTGAATTTGATGAAGTTTTGAATGTGGTTTTATCCTTTCTCAGTTTTAAGTGGAGGTTTGTTTGGTATTTTAAGCTTTTCAAGCATATTAAACTCAAATTCATTGGTCCAGGTATTTTAATGGGGCCAAGTAAGGATCTGACATCAGTCCCCACCCTCTTGAGATCCTAGGTTGGGACAGTTGATGTGGTGATTCAATCTGGTGCGTTAAAATGGCATCTTCCTATTTTAACGGTCAAACGGGTGAATTAAGATGTGAAATTTGACATGTTGGAGGTTTTTGGGTCGCTATACATGGTGACGGGGTCTGATTGGCCAAATAAAGCTTGGATGATGGAGATCCATGACAAGTAACGTCTTGATCAATAAGATATGTCAAAACAGAATCAAGGCTTGATGATAGGTCAAACAAGGGAATTTTGTGATGAAATTTGGTGGGTAGGCATGGATAGAGATTATAAGGCTGTTGGGAGGGTTTGATCGAGTCAGGTAGGTACAGATCACAAGTTTTAAGATCAAGAAGCATTGTAGTGTTAAACGCATTGAAATGGAATCTCTAACAGATGAATGATTAAACCAATAAATTTAGGACTGGAATTTGGAGTGATTGTTTGTTTGAAGATTTGGTTTCATGTCATGGGGCCCGATCAGGGATCAGGTGTGGTGATGTGGCATAATCGCAACCATCAAGAAGGAACTATGCAAATTTAATGGTAGATTTATGTGCATTTGGAATAACATTTGGTTAAAGAAGATGGGTTAAAGAGGTTGGTATGGTCCGGTCGAGCATTCGGAATGTAGAAGATGGGTTAAAGAAGGGATCGAACAAAAATTGAGTGCTGACAAAATTGAAATAAAATTATTTGAGAAAAGGTTAGGATTGTTTGTTTTCTTTTATGTTTTATAAAAGTTCTTACTAGTTAGTTGAGGTTCTGAACTTTCTTCAAGAGTTGTGTTATACAAGAAACATACGGAATAGAGGTAAGAAATTCCAAATATGTCGGATTAGAAAACGTGGAGTTTTATTACATGTTTACCTTGTGCAAGTTGAATCTCTTCTAAACTTCTTATTGCTAAAGGTGTATCTGGATTCAAGTAAGGAGTACAATAAGCATTAGATTAAAAAGGCAATAAAATAGTTATGCAGCCAAATTCTGTGAGATAAAGTTAGGTTTGTTTTTTTTTATGTGCTATAAAAGGCAATAAATTTTTTTTATGTGCTATAAAGTTAGCTTTATAGGAAATTGCCTCTTTTTCAATGTTAAAGAATGAGGTGGCAAGTTAAGAAAGTTCAAAGAATTTAAATATTTATGAGGATATAAGCTTAGTTGATTGTATTATAATTATTCAACATTAGTGTGTCTGCACTTAAGTATATATGAACATTTCTTGGAAAAAAGTGATAGTATATATGCATTAATACTATCTACCTCATCATTCCTTATAAGTATTGCTCACTCACAAAGATATTATTCATGTTTGAACATCACTCTTATGCTTGATAATGTCTCTTTGACTAATGACTTGACTCCTTAACCATCATAAACTAATAATAATTCCCTTGGTATTGTAATCCAGTCATTTTCTCCAAATTCACTGACTGAAGTTCTAGGTATATTGCCATCACCAACATCAAGAACCCAATTTGCAACTGGAACAGTATTACTTCCCATATTTATCAATTGGTCATCTTGTAATATCCTCATATTCACTCTAAGCTCAATAAATTTACATTGTGACCATAATTCTGATCTTTGTAATGATGCAAAGATGATATCTTGTCAAGTGCCTTTTATAATTACTGGGGGTAATTGTCTAAAATCACCACCCAAAACAACAATTTTACCTCCAAAAACATTATTTAGTGCATCTGGATCAATTACCTTCATCAAATCTTTAAGAGTTTGATCCAATTATTCAAAAGCAGGCCAATGAGCCATTAGAGCTTCATCCCAAATAATTAGATCTAGAAGTTATAGCAATTCAATTAATATAAAGCGATGACTAATGCTATAAACTGAAGTGTCATGAAGTTTAATTAGGATTTTGAATCTAGAATGTGCAGTTCTCCCTCCTGATAATAGTAAAAATGCTATTACAGATGTTGCAACTACAAGGGCAATCTTAAGATCGGATCTTAGTTTATAAATTAATGTCTTCCAGAAATATATTTTTCCTGTTCCATCACTACCCACCAATTTTATTGATCCATGTACAAATAATTTTGTCATAGGCAACCTTTTGTTCCATATTCAGGCTAGAGTACAAATTTTCAAGCTCAACCTTTAAGCGTATCGTATCATAAGATAGTTCCTCCGCAATCAACTTATTCATGTTTCTATAATTCAAACTGTCAATAAGAGTTGGCATCCATGCATATTCCTTTAATGACTTCCCATTTTGATTTAAGAATTATTCAATTTCTTGCAATGCCCATTCATGTAGTTCCCCGTCTATTAGTTGCAAATTTGGATTAGATTCCCTTTGACCTCTAGCTAATAAATCATCTATACACTTCTTTAGTGTTTATTCCATAGATTTCTTGTGATAGAAGCTTAATTGAAGAGCTAAATTAAGGCAAATATATCACACATTCTTGAAGCTAGGGTAGCTTCTCTATTCCATTCTAAACTCAAATTTGGGTTCTAAGTGAAGATGCATGAGTTGACACGGTTTGTTTCTAGACACAAGGCTCCAACAAGGTAGCCATCCTTCAAATCTCCACCCGTTAGACAAGCGGTCTTCTCTAATTGGTGGCTAGTTTGAGGGCTTTGGGTACGACCACGGGGAATAAGGTCCATCGCATCTTGACCACCTACTAATCCCTCTCCTAATGGGACAATGCATGCTAGAACTAGTGCAAATGGTGTGTGCAAGAGAGTGAGTGAATCAAGAATGCAATAATGGAAATAAAACACCAAGTAAATAGCAAGCAATTATCAAATAAGCATCGTAACAAAGGCAATTATTATCGTAAAGCAAAGGAATAAATAAAAGAATATATAAGTACAAAAAGAGCAATCCAAGCCAAATGGGCCCGTGTGGGCTCCACCTATGGTCCAAAAAGTCCCTAGTGGAGTCGTTAGGCTGTGAATATCAGAAAATGGCTGACTTAGGATAAAAATGGAATCGCTACCCATCAATTAAGGAAATTGAGGTTATGGGACCTCCGAGAAATATGTCAAAATCCATTATTATCAAATAATGACTCCAAAGCCAAAGGCACCGGCTACACCAGTCTAGGTAAGACTCAATCATAAATACAAAAGGAAAATATTTAATTCATCAAAATATATTAATAACAAAGAAGGAACAAACCCACATGAAAGAAGAACCTCTCTATTTTTATTCCCTTATTTCTTTATTTTTATTTTTATTTTTATTACTATACTTTACTTATTTATTTATTTTTGTTTCTTTTATTCATTTTTTATTATTTATATTTTTTATTTTCTTTTTATTATATATATATATATATATATTGATTGTTATACTTTTATTATTCTTGTTATGTTTTTATCTAATTCTTTGAAACACTATTTGTATGTTTAAGCACCAATTATTCAATCAAGCTACTCTTTCCCTCTAATTCTCCCTACCTGTTGGCATTTTCTAACAACTAAGCTAGCCATTTGGGTCATAAATCATTCTCATTATCACATATTTTTATTATCATTATCTTTTGTTATTTATTTATTTATTGTTATTTCATTTTATTCTATTTTATTTTTCTTTATTTTCAAATCCGCATTACTCTCTGAACCCCCCTTCCCCTTTTCATTCTACCAAACTGTAGAGAAACCAAACCCCTCCTTTTCTACTCCCCTTTTCCCTTTTTATTGACTCTTTTATCATTTTATCCTATTTGACATCTTATTTAGTTATTACCTAATTCCTCTCCTACCTGCTATTCATTGGAGAGTTCAGATCGGTCGCCCTCTCTGACTCCGGTGACAGTAAAAACAATCAATCCAAAAGAAAACAGTATTTCTTGGAAGAATTTCAAAGAACTAAACTAGAGAACTACTTTTAAACTAAAAGAACACATAATTTAAACTATTGATCGGCCGCTAATAAAGTAGATCACATGATAGGTTAATATCAGTTCAGAAATGATAAACGATTGATTAGTGAAGCAACTAAAAAATGAAATTGAGATTTAAGTAATCAATAGAGAAAAACACGATCGGAGGTATTGGAATTTAATAATAGAGTGAAAATGAAAAGTAGTAACAGATAAAAAGAAAAGGTTTTGAAATAGTAAGAAAAAGAATTCAAGGCAACAAAATTCGATACATATATGATCCAAATTCAAATCGAATCTATGAACGAGTTAGAAAAGGAAAAGGACAAAAAAGAAAAAAAAAAAAAAAAGAACTATGGTTGGGTAAAGTAGATGTGAAGAGGGTACTGGTGTTAGACAGTGTATGCTCTTATCTCCAATCAAATTGATGTACATTACATTTATTGTAAATGTGTAGAAGTACATTATTGTTTCATGTTGACATTGGTATGTTTCTATGTAATTACCCCTTAAATTAGACACTTTTTAGACTCGTGTTAGTTTAGAATGTTCTCAACCATTGAATAGATTAAGGGAGTTTATCCCGCCAGGGCTAACACTCATGTGTTGCCAAAGAAGTTAGGGCAACTTGTCTCAGCTACTAGGGTTGGACACGAAGCACATGCAGTGTGTGTTTAGATGAAACACTAAACCTAGACAATTCTACAATTATGCGCTGGACCTTGGAGATTGATGGTTAAAATTAGAAAGTTATACATAACCCCTACACTTGATTATGGTACTACACTAAATGTTGGATTGGGTTGTCTTTAATATTCCAATCAGTGAGATCCATCAAGGGTCAAAACCTAGGTATGTTGGGGTAGTCTAAAAATTCACTTGAGTGGGTGATCATAGTCATAGGATCGGCCCCTTTGTTGGACAAAGTGAATGATAAGATTTGCACTCTCTCTGATGAAAACTTGAATTGTCGGTAGTGAATTTTAATAGTGTTTTAAAATCTACTTTTGCAAAATATATTTATGATATGTATGTATTAATGTTTTATGAAAATGCTTGTAAAAAGGTTTTAATTATCAGGATTCATCTGAGTAGAGAATGTGACACTACACCTTGCAAACAGGGAGAGATCATTCCCTGTCGGATAGTGTTTAATCATTATGGACTGAGAGGTTAAGCGTAAGAGACTATTAAGGGTTGATTACCTAATGGGTTTTATCATACTTAAGTCCATTATCCTTGAGTCTTTATAGGATGGATGAATTCAATGATCATTTAAGTGTAAATCTTCGACTCGTATTGATTTCATAGTGATGTTCTCAAGGATTGGCGCAATACAGGAACGAAACACGTGAGAAAAGCTTCAAAGAAAAGAGCAAAAGTAGAATTTTAGGAAGAAGAATTATTCACTAAATAATTAAGAGAAAATTGATAACAAGAGAACTGCCTTAGCCTTTCCCTAGCTACTCTTTATATAGGATACACCGTTATGACTCCTATTCCTAATCTGAAAACACTCTATAATAGAATCCTACTAAAACTCCTTAAAAAGAAAATCCAAATTGAGCAATCCTAATCTAAGAAAACACTCCATAATAGAATCCTACTAAAACCCTACAAAAGGAAAGTCCTAATTGAATACAAATTTGAAATTTCGCTACAACACTAACTTGGTAAAAACAAATTAAGATAGAAACTCTGTGATGGCACCAACTTGGTAAAAAATGAACTAAGATAGAAATTTTGTGATGATACTATATCAGTAAATATTTACTAAGTTAGGTTGGTGGCGTCATGTCTGCTTCTTATGTGTCTTGGAATGGCCCCAACTTGCATATAACTTGTTAGTTTCCTTCTGTGCTACATCATCCTCTCCCTATATGTATTAAGATGGTTCTTTGAAAACCAACTTTGTAAAGATTTACTTAGTTGGTCCAAATCTCATAATGCATCTAGGGTTCACTACGTTTAATAATGAATTCAGCTAAGCCTTTTCATAAAGGTTAGGCCGAATCCATGTGGACTTATGTGAGGTCATTGTGGGGTCTCACGCCATACAAATCAGGCCTAAGTTATCCATGCAACACTTATAGCTGATGGGCCTAAGGCCCATAATTAATATGATTAATTAATTTGTCACGTAACAACTAAGTTGTCATGTGCCAAGGGGCAAATCTGGGTTTGAACTAGTTATGGAGTACCTAACCTTATAAGAAGATAAGGTATATTTCTAATTAGAGTCTAGATCTGATTTAGATTTGGATTATCTCCTAATTACATTAGGAGATAGATCCATAAGAGATTATAAAAGAAGAGGGGCAGACTATGAAGGGATAGGAAATCCATCATATGGACGCCCAAGATTGTGGAATAAAGGGGGGCGAATTTCAAAAATTTTTCTCTCCCTTCAACTGGGAATCGAATTCCCTATTTAGAAAATCATATTTTCAAGGATCATTCTTGAACCATAAATTGAACCATATCTGAACCAAAAGGAGGAGAGAGAGATAATACCTGATACAGAGAAACAATATCTCTCAATGGAGGTGTTCACGCCCAAGGTAGAAACCAAAATCTGCTCCCACTGAAGATGGCGCAGTGCAAGGTGGAGCAGAATCAGCAGTGTCCTTCCTAAGAACTTGATTCTTCCCAAGAATCACCTGGATGGCTAGTGAATACAACTCCTACCAATCTTTTCTCCAAAAGATTGGAATCAAGATCCAATATTGATTTCTCCCAAATAATGGAGATCGAACTGCTATGGGCGGCGACTGCAAGAAGGAGGTAGCTAGAAAGAATTTGCAGGGTGCAGGATTCTTTCCTCTGTGATCTCAACTCTGAAGACAAGACTTGAGTCTATTGAATGTTGATGTGTCTAAAGGCTGCCGCCCCCTCTTCCTTTTATAGACTTAAAGGGATCAGCTCCTAATCCCATCAGGAGTTGCTAACCCAAATCATATCTGGATTAGAAGTCCCTTTAAGATAAGGGATAATCCCTATCTTATCTATATTAGATCAATCAGTTCCTAATCTAATTAGAAAGTTTCCAAATCTAAATCTCATTTAGATCTTGGATTCTCTGAGTGGATAGGGTGTGGGCCCAATCCTATCAGCTGATCTTATCTCAAAATTCGCCCCTTTTAAGACTAATCAAATTAGCCCAGTTCGAAATGGGCCTAAGGCCCATTTAGGGTTATGTATTCATTAATCCTTCCAAACTGTTGCCCAGTTGGGCTTTCTTGTATGGCGTGGGACCCAAACATTGATCTACACATCAGCCACATGGGTTCAGCCCAGCCTTTGTTACAAGGCCAGGCCGAATACACTGTTATGGATAGTGCACCCCCTGAAACCCATCAGATGGGCTCTATGGGCCCAACACTTACCCTAAGTGGTCCCTGGGCCAAGCCACCTTGTAACACCTAGGGACTGTGGGCAGATGCAAGATTAGCCCATCAGGTATTATCCTCAATGGCCTTACACTTAACCTCTCAGCCTATAATGATCATACACTCCCCGACAAGAGAAAACCTCTCCCTCAGCTACAAGGAACAGTGTTGCACTCTCTCAAGTATGGATCCCGGGAATTAAAACTTTTTGCAAATATTTTGAAACCATAATATATATACTTTTATATCTCATATAAAATATATTTTGCAAAACAAATCTCAATGATTGAAATCGGTTGCCAGCAGTCTTGGTTTCCATTAGTGAGAGTGCATCCCCGATCATTACCTTTGTCCGACAAAGGGGCTGATCTTGTCACTATGATCACCCACTCAGATGAATTCTCAGACTGTCCCAACATACCCAGGTTTTGACCCCCGCTAAGGATCTCATTGATTGGTATATCAAAGACAGCCCAATCCGACACCTAGTGCAGTATCATAATCGAGTCTAGGGGCCGGGTGTAACTTTCCAGTTTTGCCCATCAATCTCCAAGGTCCAGGGCAATACTAGAAATCTGGTCCAGTTCAAAGATTCAATTAATCCCACACTGTATGTGCCTAGGGTCTCACCCCGGTAGCTGAGACAAGCCACCCCAACCGACTTGGTGGCACCAAAGTGTCAGCCTTGTCAGGATAGGTCTCCCCAGACCGACCCACTGGCTGTGAACATTCTAAACTAACACGAGTCTCATTAAGTGTCCAGTTTAAGGGTATTACACAGAAACATACCACGGGAACATGAATCAAATATGCACTTTTATTCATTTACAATAAACTCATAAAGTACATCAATTTGGTTGAAGCTAAGGGCATACAAAACTGTCTAACAGACTAGTCCAAGACAACTCCATATTTTTGTAGTTTCTGGTTCTCTCTACACCCTTTTGTCTCCTAGATTTTTTTTGAGTTTGGCATCAGCTTTCAATAATTGATTTAGATCAATTTTTCTTTGATTTTTTCAAGAAAAAATCAGGGAATATCAGGTTCATCATCCTCAGTTCGATCCAAGCAATTGGATCTCAGTTTTGCAAAAAACTGTGTTGCTGAACCGACTTCAAGTACTCACTACGCCATCTTCGATGGAAGCTGGTTTTAGGACTGATTTGAGTGTTAACTTCTACATTGGGATCTACATTTGTGGTATCCGTATCATGTACAAATCTCCCTCTTTGTTTGGTTTCAAATCTAGTCCAGTTCAGTGCAAGACCAATCTTGAAAAATGCAGTTTTTCAAAATATAGGAAATTCAATTCCTAGAAGGATTAGGAAATTTTTGAAATTTTGCCCAGCCATCTAGCTAGGTTTGGCCATCCATATGATAGATCCTAGTCCTTCCAACAGTGGTATCAGAATGCTAGATTCATCCCTTGGACTGAACCAAACAAGATTTGAACCAAAACTCAAAATGACAAGAACTAGTCTAGCCGATTTCAGTAGTTAGCAAAAATCTTTGAGAATTCAGTTCTCAAAGTAGGCCTATTTAGTCTGTAATTAATTATTTTTCTTTTCTAGAAATAATGTATTAGGTTTTTCTGATGTAACAATAAAAATTAAGGTTTTTCTATTTTTTTACATCAAAATTTTGCCATATCTTGCAGAGAAGACAACGATTGCATATGGAGATCGATATGCAAATTGCAATTTCACATGGATGTAGTTTTTATCTGGATTGGATTCGGACCATCACACCATCAGCCCTAGCCATCTATTTCTGATTATTTGCTAGCTATGGTAGAGTTTGAAGTCCTGACAGAAGGTCGTGGTGTCAAAGTCCTACTTCTCCTATAACCAGCCCAACGGGACCTTTAATTCTTCATTGGCTTGAGCCTTAACAACTTAGATCTCATCAAGAAGTTGAACCTCGTGTTCAACAAAGTGGGCCTCCTTCTCTTGAAAATCCTTCTTGAGCTTTGCATTATCGAGCTCCAATTCCCTGACATGGTTCTTCTACTCGTCTTTCAACTTGTTGATGACATCAACAACCCGCTCCATTCGGGACTTATATTCATCCGCTGCCACCTTGACAATGTTAGCTCTCCCCATATGAAGCTTAGACTGCTTCACAAGGGAATGGATCATGGAGTTCGTCTACAAAGGAGAAGAAATTAGCTAAGTATAAAGAAGCATCTTCGAAACAACACTGTAAAGAACTTGGAAGTTTACCAGCATAAGGCAACGCACCGCTTTGGCGCCAAGCTCGGTACCCCGCATCTCGAACATATCGGAGACCTCCTCGAGAAAGAAAACCTCATCGCTTTTGATCAAGCTAGTCCTAAAGTCCATGATGGACCGCCTCTCCTCAGGAGCTTCCTCGGCTGTGAGAGGCCAGGGTTGCAAAGGGCGCACCTCGGAAGAATGGGCCACCTCGGTCTCCTGTGCAGGCCTTTCCGCCTGATCTTCCTCGACAAGGTTGACCACTGGGACTTCCTCTACTGCAGCTGGTGCGACGGGCAAAGGAAAAGACACCCGAGGCGTGTCCTAGTGAGACACCTTCCTCTTCTTCTTCTTCCTCATGTCTGTGAGGAACCCCAAAGTCGCGATACTCGACATGTCACCTACACAAGAAGCTCAAGAGTTAGTTGAATCAACAAAAATGAAGTAAACACCCGAACTAGAGATGACGACCTACCCGAAGGACTCAGCCCAGCCTGAATTAGCTTCTCCTTGGATAAAACGTTGTCCAGTTCCAGCTCGCACTCTACCAAGTCTCGCATCTTGGCCTGCATTTGCTCACTCAACTCTTCCCTGACGTCCTTGATCCCCTTTCTCCAATGTGTTGGCAAAGGCCACCTAGTAGCTAGGGTGACAGAAATATTTGCTTTTTGAGGTCAGGACTTTAGAGGGAAACTCATGAAGAAGTTTGTACCTAGGCCGGTAGGACAAGTAGTAACTGAACTTGCCCAAGGTGCTAGTAGGATTTTGCTTTACTTGATAGAGGGCAATGAAAGTTTTGATGTCAAGTGTAAGGCCGAGGTGGAAGAAAGTGAAATTGTACCAACCAGACAAAGTTCGAATGTAGCTGACTAAGGCTAATGTCATAGTAGTTCAGGACCTCGGGGATAAAAGGGTGAAGAAGGAAGCGGAGACCAGCCTTCAAAGCCTCCTCAAAGATAGCGACCTCATGCTCCACATTCTCCAAGGAAATGCCACAAATGGAAGGGAGTAACCAAAGGGTTTAGGATTCTGCACCGAGCTGCTAGATCATAGACATCGCCGACAGTCCACTAGGTAGGACCGAAGTGATCTAACTCTCTAGGCCTAGCTGGCTGACGGGAAGATGAGGCCCTTTTGTAGGAACCTCATCGGTCTTGGATCAAGGTCCCCTCCTCTGCTAGACCGGATTGGACTCTCTCCACTAGACTCACTACCAAGCATACTAAAAGCAAAGAATGAAAGCAAAAAGAAAAGGAAACAAACCAAGGAAGAAGACTCACCTAAGGAAACAAAAAACTGACCTCGCTGGCCGAACTAGCAACACCAATGACACCAACGATAGCATGCTTCGCAACCTCCGAATGCACAAGAGCTCAAAATGGGACAAAATGAATGGGTCCCCAAGGGCCCTATTTATAGCCGCCTTAACTGGCCATGAATAGTCTAGATCAAATAAATCCATCAGCTCCTAGGGGTGCGATTGTTCGCATTTTGAGGCCAAATTCGGTTGAGCACATTTTTGACGTCTACAGAATTTATAGTTTGCATGGCGTCCATGCGTACCTGAAATGCGGCCTCGCCCGTTAAGGTCGAGTCGGTTGGGTCGTTTAGGCTTAACCCATTGATAGCACCTCAACTGAACCAGAAATCGGGCCAAATCCGTCCAGCTTGTCAAAAACTCCTGCCATGAGTCAATTACCTCACGATCGGGAGTGTGGGGCAATTGATGAGGGATAATTTTGCCCGGCCAGTGACATGATGACAAGTAGAGCGACCTATTGGTTTGGTGACATCTCAGCATCTTCAGACACCTCAACAGACCAAGTCACCTCGGGCACTTCGAGTTACTTAGCCAAGACTGAGGTCTGAGCAACTCGACACATTCACCGACCTGCCGAGGTGCCATGTAGCCAAGACCTAGATAAGCCTTATCAGCTTACGCAAAGTCCATCTTTGGGTGCGGGATGGACTCCAGGTTAGGCACGTCGGTGATCTCATACACGTTTCATGAGGCCCACGATAGCTCACCTATATAAAGGCATCATCTCCAGTCTCAGAAGGTACGTGCAAATTAGCTTTCGCACTTATTATTCTAAGCTATCAGCTCTCTCACAAATCTCCTACGCTAACTTAAGCATTGGAGTGCCCACACCAAGTAAAGTATCCTAGGACCTCTGATCTCACTTCCTTGTAGTTCGACTTAGCCATATAGCAGTCCGACATCTAAACTGCCTTCCAGTAGGGAGCGACCAAATCGCACTACATCACATATGTTTAGGGGTGGCAAGGAGTCGAGCTTTTCACGAGCTGCTCAAGCTCAGCTCATGAAAAGTTTGGCTTGGCTCAGTTTCAATCGAGCTTGAGCCCAATTCACTGTCTCAATTATTAAACGAGTCGAGCTCAAACATACTAGAGTTCGGCTCGTGAGACTCGCAAGCCGGCTTGAATATATATATATATATATATAATAAAAATATTATAATTATTCATTGTTATAATTCTTAATTTGATGAAGAAGGGCTTACGTTGGCACATAGGTGATGGATCAAATGTGAGGGTTTTAGAAGACCTTTTTACCTACCTACTATGACACAATACCGGGTTCCAATAGACACCCATAATGAAGGAGGAGGTGTTTACTTAGTTGAGGATCTGCTAATGGAGAATGCAGAGGTGATGTCTGTAATGTCAAATCTCTTGCCAATTCTGATATGGACGTTTTACAGAGAAGAATGCCTATTGACTAATGATGGAAGAAATGTGTAGATCTCTTGGACTGGGCCGATTACAGAATTGGAGGAAATTATGGACGTATCATACATATCCACCTATTTACATGGAGATTGTTGACGAATTCTTTCCCTGTTAAATCACTGCTTTGGATGGAAGGGAGGGAGTTATCATCAACAATGTGCATAAAAGTAATGCTGATTCCCTGCGTTGCAGTCACGACTGTCAGTAATTTTTATTAGGTGAATTTGGGTTGGATTCGTTTAAATCAAAACCAATTTGGACGAATTGGACAGACTAATAAGACATTTTAAATTGGACTACTCCGGACTTTTAATGGTTCAAAATATTTATTCTGATCCATTCGTAATGATTTATATTTTATTGAGTTAGATTGAATCGATATCCAGTGTATTGATAAAAGATATGATTAGGTGTCAATAGACCAAGTTTGAGTTGGAACCGATTTGAACAAATTAGACTGTTTGAACCAGCCCAAAATGATTCAAAATATTGATTAAAGTAGAGCTCGTTTGGAAAGTATTTTTGAGAAGATCTTTTCATAGCTCGATAGTCAATAGATGCATTGAGCTTTTGACATAAGATCTGGGCAGCCCAAAGACTGTTTGGCAGACACGTGTCTTTTTGTGCATCATTTTGGGTCTTTCCACGTGAAATTAAAATGCGAAAGATATGGGAAGATTCATTTGGAGCTTCCCGAAATCAGCCCAAAATGGGCTTCGTACGCGTTTTTCGACACTAAATCTTCCCGAAATCACTCTAAAATATATCGATTTTCAGTCTTTTCGATTTATAAACAGCCGAAAGGCCGCACAAAACGATATACCAAACAGTGCCTTAAATTGGACCTGATCCATTTATAATAGACATATATTACACTGGATTGGATTCAACCAAATCTAATCCAATTAACACTCCTATTGCAGTGGGGTCGGCTGGCTGTTTCATGAAACTCGAAGTCGAGTGATTCGGTTGTTTGAACCGGAGATTGTGGTGTGTGGAAGCCTCAACGCTACGTGTAGCTCTTTGATTAAGACAAGCTAAGAAGGCTGGACCAATGTATTAACGACTGGTGACTATTTGAATATTACATAGTTGATGTCTGATGAGGGAAGGCAGGTTCCGTGGAGCACCTTGATTCATGATGCTTGGTGACCCCATCCGTAGTTCTTTTATTTAATGAACTCTCTTCTTTTCTGAGCCCCAAAGAAAAATTCGGTTCAGCACGACGATACATGTAATTGGAACAAGGGTTAGCGGATGATCACACATATTGGGTATTCAATTGGATCATGATTTTTTTTAAGAAAATTTCATTTTAGTACCCTGAATTTTGGGTAGTGTCAAGTATCTGAACTTTTAAATGTGTCATTATAGTATTAAACTTTCAATTTTAAAAAGTATCAATTTGATCCGGTCATTAAACGGTCGTCAGTTGTTCGTTGAAAACATCATAATTACTTTTCAAAAAATGACACTATTCATTGTCATTGTCTTCTACCTTGCTAACCGGAGAAATTCCATATATAAAATCAAACTAGGGAGTGGTGGAATTAGAATACTGAATATATATATATATATATACACCAGTATCTGATTGACCGATTTGATAAATGAAAAACCAGAATCTGTGAGGAGTTTGGAGAGAGAAAGAGAGGAGCCAAACCTAAGCCCAACCCTACTTGTGACGCTGGAAAAGTTCCTCGGTCTGAGAATTCTTGAAGGCACTATAAGAAATGAGGTAGACCCAGATTAGAGCTACCAGGGCGGTTATGAGAATCACGTTTGCCTTGAAGAGGAGTGTAAAACCAGAACTTTTCTAGTTTGCTTTTCTTATTTTCATTCATTGAAGATTTAGTATATATACACAGCCATACATAGCCATCGAACATCGAATCTCCTAAATTTACAGGAACTCAAACTCAAAACGAACTCCTAATTCGATCCTAACTCAGCGGAGTCTCCTAATCCCGGAGATTCCCAATCTAATCCTAACACCCCCCCTCAAGTTGGAGCATGCAGATTGTGAATGCCCAACTTGTGGAAAAAATACTCAAATTCTCTGCGACCCAGTGCCTTTGTAAAAATGTCTAACAGCTGAACGGTAGTCGACACATAAGCAGGACGAATGCAACCATTTTGAATCTCATCACGAACAAAATGGCAATCAACTTCAATATGTTTCGTACACTCATGAAACACTGGGTTTGCTGCAATATGCAAGGCTGCCAGACTATCACAATATAATCGCATTGGGTTCGAATGCGTCACTCCAAGGGCCAATAACAATCCCTTCAGCCATTTTAATTCACCCGTAGCCGTGGCCATAGACCGATACTCTGCTTCTGCTGAAGAACGAGCCACAGTGTGTTGTTTCTTAGTTTTTCAGGAAATCGGCGATTTCCCAAGTAGAATAAACCACCCAGACAGGGAACGTTGGGACAAAGGACAGCTCGCCCAGTCTGAATCACACCATGCATATAACTGCAAGTCACAATCTGAATGCAAGAGAATTCCTTGACCAGGATTTCCTTTCAAGTAGCACACCACTCGCAATGCAGCCTTCCAATTTTCTTGCGGTTGCTGCATGAATTGGGACAGAACTTGCACACAATAAGACAACTCAGGACGAGTTGCAGAGAGATAAATAAGCCTACCCACCAAGCGCCTGTATCGCTCAGGATCAGATAAGAGAGGCCCATCTGTCAAGGCTAGATTGTGATTCTGCTCCATAGGAAAAGGAGCAGGTTTTGCACCAAGTAATCCAACTTCAGCGATAATATCCAGAACATACTTTCGTTGAGATAGAAAATTTCCTGTTGAGTTTCGGGCAACTTCAATGCCCAGAAAATATTTCAGTGGTCCCAAGTCTTTCATATGGAAGCAGTCACTCAAATATTTCTTGAAGACTTGAATTGCCATATGATCATTACCTGACACGATAATGTCGTCCACATACACGAGGACAAGCACATGTACCCTGTCTCGACGAAAGATGAATAGGGAGTAATCTGAACCTGATTGTTGAAACCCATATGTCTTCAAGGTTGTGGTTAATTTAGCAAACCAACATCTCGGCGCTTGTTTCAAGCCATACAGAGATTTTCACAACCGACACACCATACCTGGTTTATCTGACTGAAAACCAAGAGGCATTCGCATGTAGACTTCCTCATGAAGGTCACCGTGCAAGAATGCATTATGTACGTCCATTTGATGAAGCTCCCAATTTCAAGTTGTTGCGACTGCAAGAAAGGTACAGACAATAACCATTTTTGTAGGGGCAAAAGTTTTATTATAATCAATTCCCTCAACCTGTTTGTTCCCAAAGATCACGAGACGGGCTTTGTATCTTTCCATTGTCCCATCAGTGTTGTACTTGATTTGATATACCCATTTGCATCCTATGGCTCGTTTTCCAGATGACAAAGGCTCTACGGTCCATGTTTGATTATTCTCAAGTGCCTGTATTTCTTTCTGCATTGCATCCCTCCATTTTTCATCCTTTACAGCCTTAGAAAAAGAAGTAGGTTCAACTCCTGTAGTAATAGCTACCAAGAAAGCACGATGTCGACAAGAAAAATTGTTACAATTCACATAGTTATCTATGGGATAAGGACTACATGCAGGATGTGATTGGCCGAGTGAGCTTGCAAAGGGACACAGAGAGGGACTCAAGCGTTGTGTGGTGTGAAGCACATAGTCTTTTAACCTTGTGGACTGATGTTTCTGTCGATGCCCACACCCTAAATGAGAATCAGAGTTTATTGTTACTTAACATTGCCACCCCCCCGACGTTAGGACTGTCTTCGCTTGTATTTTCTGTGGTGATGTTAGAAGAATGCATGGGTTCACTAGTATTGACATTTGGGTTTACGTGGGTTCCTTCTTCTACACTGACTCCTTCTACAAGTTCACCTCGCTGGTTAGTCTCCACCTCGCTGGTTAGTCTCCATCTCGCCATTTGCTTGTCCTAGTAAATAAGTGGACGGCACCAACACCTCATTTGTCTCACCTATTCCACAATGAAATTGGCCTTTTGCTTTGTTTGGTTGTTTATCCTCCTTGCATGCATAAGGGAATTCATCCTCTAAAAAGGTAACATCTCCTGATGCAAAGAACGTGTCGGACTCTAAATCATACAAGCTTCATCCTTTCTTTCCAAAAAGGATAACCAACAAAAATACACTGTCTGCTTCGACTGGCAAATTTATCCCCTCCATGTCCATGATTGTGTGCATATGCCAAGCAACCAAAAACTCGCACATTATCATAAGAATGAGGTCGCCCAAATAAAACTTCATAGGGAGTCTTTCCCTTCAATAGAATGGACGGTGTCCGGTTGATCAAATAGCATGCGATCAATACACATTCCCCCCAAAAATCAATGGGCATGCTAGCTTGAAAACGCAATGCTCGGGCAACATTGAGTATGTGTCGGTGTTTGCATTCAACCCTCCCATTTTGTTGAGAGGTCCCGACACAAGTGGTTTGATGAATAATACCATGCTGAGCAAATAACTAGCCAAGCAAACAGATTCAGCCCCATTATCAGTATGAACCACTTTGACAGGTTTGTTAAATTGCCTTTGAACCATAGCAAAAAAATTTCGAAGAGCTTGTCCCACTTTTGTCTTATCAATCAGAAGATAAATCCAAACACCTCTAGAAAAATCATCTACTATTGTCAAGAAATAATGAGCACCACAAGAAGCTGCAGTTCTATAAGGACCCCATAAATCAAAATGAATTAACTCAAAAATATCGAATGCTTTGTTATTACTAGAAACAATCTCTTCTCGACATTGTTTAGCTCGGAACCATACATCACAACCCTTAATACTGTCATCCTTATTATTTTTAGTACTAACAAAAGGCAGCAACTTAACAATTTTATGAGAAAGATGCCCTAAACTTTGATGCCAAATATCACACATCTTGCTCTCTGTAATCTTCATTGCTCTTGCTGATGCAATGCTCCGGAAATAATAGAATCCCTCACGCTGCTCACCCGCTCCAATCAGCATCCTTGTAGTTCAGTCCTGTATCACACAAAATTTATTAGTGAACTGAACAACACAATTCAACTCCTCAATCAATTGCGACACGGAAATTAGATTGCGATTCAAACTAGGCACATATAAAACATTAGTCAGTTTCAGATGATCGTCCAGCGCAACTGTGCCTTCTTTCTCTGCTATTGTCGCTTTCCCATCTGGCAGCCCGACAGAGCATGGAATGATGTTCTTTATGTCTCTCATCGACTCGAGCCTTCCTGTCATATGATGAGAAGCCCCTGTGCCTATTATCCACTCTGAAAATTTTTGCTTACCACTTAGTAGTTGACTCCCCTCTTTCTGTGTGTTCAAAAGGTTGAGTGACATGTTCCACTGCTCATTACTTAGTCCATTTAACCCAGTCTTGACCGCATCGATTGATTCTCCTTGAGACGCATTGCCTTGCGCAGAGACTTTGGTTGTATTGGCCTTGACTTGGCCGCCACGACCTTTTCCTCCTACCCATGTTCCTTGTTTCTGTCCACCATGCCCATCGTGTTCTTTTTCTTTGTTTTCAGTCATATCGACCATCGTGTCTGAAAACCCTCAATCGGCGGCTGAATCATCACAAAATCAGAAAACCGAATCTCCCTAAAACCTGTCGCAGAACTTTGACTCGTCGAAAACCCATTAAAGATTCGGACGTTCGTGAGTCTTATCCGGAACTCCCTGAAGAGGCACTGATTTCGAATTCGTGGAATCTGAGACCGATCTTCCGACAGCCTCAATGCACAATTCTTCCAGGACCATCCTAATCTAGTCGGAGGGTTCTTGAGTCAGTGTAAAATCTTTAGACGTTTGATGCAGGCACTCACGGATACTTGATCGATGGGCTTCTATTTAGGCTCGGGATGTGGTTACCACGATCGAGAGACAGAACCGTGATGCTGAACTCTTGACTCTCTCCAAGTTACAACCTGTGTCAACAAGGCAGTCAGCGTTTTTAAGAGGGGATTCACCAACTCCAACAGAAAGTTCTGTTGATATCCCAAAATTGCAGGCTTCTTCCCTTGTTCGGATGTGTAAGCAATATGAAGCAGAAGCAGTGTTGTCGATAGCGTTTCTAAGAGATCGCCGCCACTGGAACGAAACACGAACACTGCCGCTAGTAAGAGATCGTCGCCGCTGGTAAGAGATAGCCACCATCGGAATGAAACACGACCACTAGTAACAGATCACCGCTGCTAGTAAGGGATCGCTGGTAACAGATCCGATTGAAGATTTAACATATATACACAGCCATCGAACATCGAATCTCCTAAATTTACAGGAACTCAAACTCAAAACAAACTCCTAATTCAATCCTAACTCAGCGGAGTCTCCTAATCCAGGAGACTCCCAATTCAATCCTAACAAGGAGAGATGTGAGCGATGAAGAACTGACCCATGGTGATGTAATCTTGGCTAAGCTTGGAACAGACGTTAGAGTTGGTGAGACAAGTTCGAATCTTGCCCCAATTTGTAGAATGGGTGACATGGTTGCAAAGCCATGAGGAGAAACCTTCAAGCCTATACTCCTTTAGCCCCCGTTGGGTACAACGTAGCTTCTATCGAGCCTGGTGACGACGAAAGTGAGGACAAGCAGGGTGAGGAGGAGCCCGACGAAAGTGAGGATAGCTATGCAGAAGATCTAGAAGGCCTGGAGGCACTAGCGGTTCCCGTAGGCGTCGACGAATCCTGCGAGAGATACCAGAAGGATGAGGACGCCGATGAGGATGACCAGCCATCGGAAATAATGGATGCACTCGTTGTCTGATTTCGAGGCTAGCCAGATTCCAACGCCGATGATGGGGATTGAATAGAGAAGAGCCAGAAAGTTGAGGATGGCTATGATGTTGTTACTTACTGCCATGGCGGGTCTTTTTCTCTTTGAACTATATCTCTGTAATTTAGAGAAAGACAAAAAGGAAACTGAAACTGGGGATTTGGTGAATTGAGAGGTGAAGGATTTTTAATGGTGGGTTGGGGATGGGGAGGGGGTGCTTTTGCTTTTTAGTCTCCACTTTATACACAGAAAATCTGGGTGTTGGAAGTGGGAATGGGAGGTATGTAAAGCAAAACTCCTTCCATCTCCATAGATGGTTGGGCTTTCATTTCGAACATTGAAAGTAATCGTTATTTGCCTTTAGATCTGAAATATATTCTTGTCTAGTTATTTCTTTGATTTCAGTTATTGTTTCCTTTATCATATTTCATGTTTTTCTCTCTTTGAAGATAATCGTTTAGTCTTAAGGTAGAAGATAATGAACAGTTTCTTCTTTTGAAGGGTAGTTTTGACGTTTTCAACAGATAACCAATAGTCGGTTAATGGCAGGGACAACTTGACCATTTTTGAAAGTTTAGGTACTATAGTGACATGATTGAAAGTTTGGGCACTAACTTGACACTACCCCCAAAGTCTAGGGTACTAAAGTAAAATTTTTCAATTTTTTTTGATAGATTAAGAAAAGGGCTACACATAAAGGGAGTAGTACGTCCCCATAAATCAAAAGGACACTAAAACTGCCACTAGAAGTTTTATCAGCCATCAACAAAATGCCGCTAAAAAAAGTGTCGCTAGAAATTCTAGTGACAATTTTGGTGACTGACAGTGAAAATCAACGACTGACACTGAAATTACTTTTCGCAACTGCCGCTAAAAGATTAACCAAGTACCGCTACAAGTCTGAGTCGTTGTTTTAGCGGCAGCCACGTAAAAAATATATATATATATATATATATATATATATATATATATATATATATATATATACATTTTTTAAATTATTCCTATTTTGCTCCAAATAACCTCTTTTCTCTACATTTATCTACATTAGAATGAAATACAAAAATCAAAACATAAATTATAAATGCAATTTAAAAGTCTATTCTCTGTTGAAAACATTTGAATCACAAATTAATACAAATTGATAGATTCTTTAATACAAATTTCATGTTTCCTCCCTCATCTCTTGTCCACATAGCTCCTTAACAACAAACATGGTTGCAAGGGTGTCCAACTGAAAGGTTGAATAAGATTCGCCTGAGCTGCACCTTTTAACCAGTTCCTTCCTAGCTTCTCTAATAACTACTCTTGTTGCACAGCGAATAAATACTGTTAAAAGTAATGGTGGCTCCCCTAAAGCTGCATGAGAGTCAAATCCCCATTGGTTATTATTAGTCATGTTGCTCAACGTGATAAAATATGTATTTGTACATATTCCACTTGATTTTTTATGAAATAACTATTACTGTATCCTAAGAAGAAAACAAATACTCCTAGACTACGTTTATAGAAGCTTTAGCCATGATGCAGGGTATCCAATTCATTTGCATGATCCAGTTGACCCAATTGAAGGTTGGGCAGTATGAATGGTTGCAATGGGTATTCAATTAGTAGGGGCTAGGCCCAAAACTTCAAACCTATTCCATGGATTTAAGGCCCATTTAAGAATCATGCTCAAGTTTGGACCAAGTTAGTGGGTAGCAGATAAAAATATGAGCATATGAATCTTGAAATTTATAAGAGACGATAATGCATATCAACATGCTTTCCTTACTGCCGACTTCTAGATACCCAATCAAATGCTATTTATCTACAAGACAACTCTATAACCGCCTGTTTCATACACAGACTAAGACCATAAAAGACATAGAAAGGATGAATTTATTAGGGTCCTAGTATGGGTCCACTTGGACCTTATCCATACCACTGTATCTAGTGGTCTATTTGCTGTTTTTTTTATTCTTTTTTGATAAAGGACATAATTATATTAATAGAAGAAGATAATATAACCAAGCTATTAAAACAAGACAACAAGGATATTAAAACTACAACTAAGAGATGATCACACACACATACTAATACAAAGAGATAGATTACAATTGGAACCCTGGCCTAGGCATTCCCCAAATACACCCTTGACAATTGACACTAGCACTGGCTAGACTATCAGCAAGGGGAATTAGCCAATCTGTTTAGGTTTCTTCCCAAATTTTTTGCTTCCCTGACCAAGGCCCTGAAATTCAGTGATGCTTATTCCTCAAAATTGAGCCATGAGATAACCACTTTGCAACCACCTTCAACAATCATCCCTACCCTTTTTGTAGTAACAAAAGCTTGAGTCATTATATCACCACCAACAATTCTAAATACAGCTAATGCTTTCCATATTACAAAGAGAAGCAATTCTCTCACTCTTGGAGGGAAGGCAACAGTTGATGATTGGCTATCCAAAAAGAGCATTCTACTTAAAAAGCTTGAGGGTGATCTCCCACTTAGATGAAAGTAGGGGAAGAGCTAATCCCTGGCTTTTATACTCTTTTTTTCCCACATTTTATACCAAGGGGGGGGGGGGGACTTAAATATTTTATTTCTAAAAGTTTTCATATAGGATAGTTTTCCAAAAGAATTATGTTCTTTTCTATAATGGAAATGATGGTAACTTGAAGGTATTTTAAGTACTTAAATAGCTTGTTAAGGAAGTCTTTCTAGAAATGCTCAATAAATCAGAATTTACCTTTGGAGGAAAGAACACATTTTTGGTGATGCCCACTGTTCAGGATCTCAACATTAAACTGCTTTTACTGTGCAAGAAACATCTGGTTTATACTTTCTTTAAAATGAGTAAACTTTGCATCTGAAGTACTAATACATTGCTTTCATTAACTAGGTGGACTATTGATACAAAGTATTATACAGCTGATGTTTCAATATGGATGGCTCATCTTGATGAGGAGTTTTCTATTGGGATGTGGCTACTTTCCTATCTTTCTTGTATTGATATGATTCACATCTATCATCTTTTACCACTCTCCAGCAATGGGTTTCTTGCAATGATATTCAGAAGTTTGACATATTATTATGCATTGGAAACAAAGTAGATCATTTACCTGGTTACTTTGCTCATGTTGAATATAGAAGACACCTGCAGAAGCGTGGAGAATCTTTGGTGATCCACATCCAGAGTACTTGGATTGTGGAATTCTAGAAACCAAAGGTAATAGTTTGTTGGGGGATTAAGAACCCTTGAAGCAGCACAATTTTACACCACCTTAGTCATGCAAGTCACCATTTAAAGAATAGTATCTTGGTAATGATAAGTATAAAGACAAATTCCCCTAAGCCTAAGAGTAAGAATAAATCAACAAAACTAAACCCAAACAACCTAGTAAAAAATGCAAAGGCCATGATGCCCTTACATAGGCAACTATACATTTTAACATTAAGCATAAATAATAGCTTGAAACAAATGAGTTTAGAATAATTACTCATTTTCTGGTGCTTTTGCAATATGTTTATTACTTTATAATTGGTTAACCTTCTCTTACCTTTTATGCACGTTTGATGCCATTTCTCTTTTTCTTTTCATTCTATGGGAAATCCAGTTGGATGCTCCCTCAGTTCATACATACACAAGTAGAATAAGTAGGCTTGGACTCACTATAGTTGGTCATATCCTCTATTCTTCTTTGCCCATGAAAATACTATATTCTATAATTCACAGGAAAGTTCTACAAATGTAAACCATAGCTACTAAATCCACTAGTTTGTGTTTGTGATGGTTAATGAGTATCAATTAACAGTTATGAACTCTATGCTATTCAGGTATTTCTTATTATAAAAGAGCTCGCATTCTGTGCACCCGTGAATGGTGTATCGACACGTCGATATGCCTGATGTTAATGCGCGTTAACACGGTCAGGTCAGTCGAATGTTCAATCAAAAAGCCCTTTTTTCCCAGTTTCATCGACTCTTTCTCCCCACCGAACCCTACCCATACATAGAGTAACCCTTGTCCACCGGCGGCGAATCGACGGCGACAGAGCTCCGGCGGCGAATCGGCAGCAACAGAGTTCCGGCAGCAGCAACGTATCCCTCTTCTCTTCTTCTCCGACTCTCCATTGTTCTTCTTCATCTTCTTCGGTGGTAGGTCCAATCTGAAGGACGAACAGGTAGGACATGTCGACCAAAAACAGGGGTTTTTTGTGGGAACCCTCCAAGTTGTGCAGTTACCACCCTCTAGAGCTCTAGACAAATCTACCAAATGCAACGCATGGGAGCCCTCCAAGCTTTTTTTTTTTTTTTTTTAGTTCTTTCATTGTAATCATGGAAGCTTGAAATGGAAGGATAATAGGGGGGGCTATTGTAAGAAACAATGCCCATTTTACCTCCAACGTAGGGACCGACTCATAGGTGTGAAGAGGGGAGCCCTAGTATCACCCCATTCATCAGATTTCGGCCTGAAGGAACTGGACTGAATGACTACAATTCACCATTTGCATCCTTGATTAAAACCATTTTAGCTCCAATTTTCATTCCCTGGTTCAGGCTTACATCTATTAATAGCCAATCTAACTTCGACCTTCTCGAAGTAATGGCTGGTTCTAAATAAAAGCGTAAAGAAGGGGAATTCCAGCAATGCCCCATTCATTGGATTCTAGTCTGAAACTTAGGTTGTGAGCAAGGAAGTGTGAATCCATGGTTCTGTGACCAGAAAGTTAAGAGTGTAAGAATAATCTGGTGGTCGCACATCGAATATGCTTGTTTTCACACGTTTAGAAGCTCTTTAGAGTCTAAAAAGGCTCTCGGACTCTTCTTCTTCTTCTCTTCTTCGTTCAAATTTGTGGGACTGGGAGAACCGGAGAAGTGGAGGAAATGGGAGGGACTGAGGGAGTTGGAATGAAATTCCTTTGAAAGAAATCCTTCAAATTTTTTTTGTCCTTTAGGCGGTTCAACCGGAGGAGAATCAACAATAGCCGGTTCAACCAGCCAAATTATTAATGACAGAGAAAACTTTCGTTAATTCGTGGTTAACACGTGTTCGCCTCTCATTCGCGGGTGCACTCGTCCAATGCACCCCACGAGTGCACAGAATGCGACCTCATTATAGAAGGTCTGAGGTTTCAACTTCAAGCAAGTATTTTCCCACTTCCAGAAGAGTGTTCAGGGGTCTAAAAGATGTTGATGTATTTACACAGGAAATTAAAGATTGGGTTCTAGAGAGGACATCTTCAGGCATTGAGGAGGGGAAACAATTGTTTAGGTCTCTCTTTCTTGTTGATGAATTACAGAAACTTGATTATGCATTAGAAAGGATCTTATTTTAGCAACTCTTTTGTATGCCTTACTCGCTGTATCCTTCTGATGATCTGAAAGAGGACGAGTATCTTGCTTTAGAAGACATCTTGGGAGGATATGAGCTAAATCTCCGATGACTCATTTCAAAAAATCCTTAGTAATAACTAATAGCAGTGTTATAAAACTAGGATTCAATTCAAATCTGATTCTGACATAAGTATGATGGGTAAGTTTTGAGTTACTAGTCTATAATAGATCAATTCCATACAATAAGATTGAAGTGTCATAAAACTGGATTTTGGAAAAAAAAAATACTTATGAATGTTAAGAAGGTATGGTAATTTCCATAGAAAAGGAATTCATATTCCAAAATGTTTAGAAGAGCACATAAACTCACTGATATATCTTTCACCATTGCTTTTTATCAGTATAAAATATAAAAATTATGTGCATAGACAATTCTAAGAGGTAAAAGTCAAGAACAGAATAAACCAAGTTATTACAGAGGAAGAGAAAAGAAATTATGTGCATGGACAAGCAAACAAAAGCCAAGCAACATAATTGTTGATAGAGTTACTTTGCTAGGCAAATAGAGCAAAGATGTCAGTTATAGATTTGGTAAAGAATAGACAATTTGATAATCCAAGAAATATTAGCATATGAATAAATAATTCTTTTGACTTGATTTATCTGATTGTATAATGGAAGTTGAAAACAAATCTTATCCCAAGTTGAGTAGGAAAGGAAGTTGTACTATGCTGCATTGAAAATGGGGGAAACAAGAAATAACAGCTTAGCAGTACATTTCCATGTTCATTAGTTCCCATACAAAACATAAAAAAGGAACTAAAAAATGGTGATGCCAAAATCATAGATAATGAGGCTAAATGCTAATAAGTGATAAATTTGTCTAGTAACTAATCTGATACTAGCTTTAAGAAAGTAATAAATTGATGCCAAATTATCTAAAATGCTGTTAAAGGGTTATACCCATCCAATGGCCACAAATTCCTCTACTCCAAGTTCATGATTATTCCATTACACTGAATATTTGGTATCATATGACTATTAGAGTTTAGACCATCCCATAGTATGAAACAGGGAATTGAATAACCCCCCAACTGATGCCCATTAAAAATTAATAAATGGCAAAGTATTCATCCATGGTTGGCATTCTTGGTTGGTTATTGTGGTAATTTTATTACAAGCAAAGAAGACAATTTCAACTTGCTTCAACATCTTATTCAACTTGCTATCATGCTGCATACAAGAAGGCTTCAAGAACCCATGAAAGACTGCTAAACTACAAAACAACTTCCATTCGTAGAAACACACCTAATTTATAGGGATGATACTCTCATACTGAAAAGTTGTAATTCAAAAGGATGAGACTCTTACTCAAGACTTGGAAGTCAAAAATATTTGTTTGGACTAATACCAGGCCCGCTGATGGCATTAAAACTAGGTTCTACAACGGTGAAATTAGTAGATAATTGTTTGTATAGATGTTCATCAACGCTCTACTCCTGCTAAGGTGGAGACCAGAAGTCGGTAATGGCGTGTAACAACTTTGTACTAAGTTGTCATTCAACACTCAATAGTAGGCTTGTCCCTTTTGAAAACAGATTTGGGGAAAAGTTATTAATGGTGACTGGTGAGGATTCCTTCACCTTGAGAGTGGGGAATATGCAGACCTAGCTCTGGAAATCTATGATTTGTATACACAAGACATTATTGGAATTTGGAAACCTAATTTGTCTAAGTGACAGACCTAGCTCTGTGTCTTATTGTACTTTCTACTACTTAATTTACTTACAAGAAGGAACCTACCTTTAATGTATCCTTTGAGGCGTTGGTTCAATGCTTCAGTGAAGAGACTGAATCAACCACTAACGTTGAAGTCATCGGTTGGTGCTGTTTGGTGGAAATCTAAGACAAAGTGAGGGAGAGAGAGAGAGGGGGGGAGAGAGAAAGAAAGAGAAATATTACCTATTCATGCCGGCCGGTGTCCTTGGATGTCATCTGGTGGGAGAGAGAGAGAGAGAGAGCGCAGAAAGAAAAAGAGGGCGGGAAGAGAATAGAAAAATGAAAGATGGAGGAAATATCCCAAATTCATGCATTATTAATTGTCGGCCTTTAACCCCTTCTAAAAGCTATTTCTCATTTTTCCTCTAGTGAAAATAGCTAATAATAGTTAAAGATCTAGGAATGTCAGTACTAATTACAACATTTGAATGAGCAAAGTTAGCTAACCAATCCGTCGCAATGTTGCCTTCTCTATAAGAATGACGATTCTCTACTTTGCCCTTTAGTCTCTCCAATGGCGACTTGCAATCCCCAGTGAACGATTTCAATCTCCATGGGGGTTCAACCTGTTTCTTTAGAAAGTCAATCACAAGTTTTGAATTGTCCTCAATAGTGATGTTATTGCTTGAAAAGTTGAGGGCCACATTGTAGGCTTCAAGGCCAAGAATTTGGCCTGCATAATTTCTAGCTATGCAAGTAATGGTACAGGTACCATTGATGCAAGAGGCGTCAAAGTTAATCTTTATAAATCCCATTTTAGGACTTTCCTATCTAACAAAGATAATAGATTTACCCTATAAGTCATTTGCATCATGCTCCATACAAGATTAGATTTCCATAAATGCATGTCAAGCTCTATCAATTATAATAGAAGGGGGCACATTTTTCTGTTAGATAGTTTTGTATGCCCTTAACTCCAATCAGTTTGAGGTACTTATGACATTTATTGTAAATGAATAAGGTGCACATTTGATTTATGTTATGTGGTGTGTTTCTGTGTAATACCCTTAAAACCAGATACTTATGAGACTTGTGTTGGTTTAGAATGTTCACAGCTAGTGGGTCGATCTAAGGAGAACTACCCTAATAAAGCTAACACTGATGTGCCGCCAAGTTGGTTGGGGTGACCTGTCTCTGCCACCAAGGTGAGACCCGAGGTACATGCAGTGCGGGATCAGCTTGAGACCTTGAACCGGACCAGAATTCCAGTATTGCCCTAGGCATTGGCGAGTAGTGGGCGGAACTGGAATGTTACACCTGACCCCTAGACTCAATTATTGTATCGCACTAGGTGGCAGATTGGACCATCTTTGATATGCTAATCAATGAGACCCTTAGAGGGGGTCAAAACCTGGGTATGTTGAGACGGTTCAAGAACCCATCTGAGTGGGTGATCATAGTGACAAGATCAGCCCCTTTGTCGGACAAAGGTAATGATCGGGGAAATGCACTCTCTCCGATGAAAACCAAAGCTGTCAGCAGTTGATTTCAATCGTTGAAATTTTGTTTTGCAAAATATATTTATGTGATATAATATATATATTACAGGTTTCCAAAATTGTTTGCAAAAGGTTTTAATCCCCAGGGTCCATGTAAGAGGAGAGTGCATCACTGTACCTTGTAGTCAGGGGAGAGGTCCTCCCTTGTCGGGCAGTGTTTGATCATTATGGGCTTAGAGGTTAAGTGTAAGGCCTTTGAGGGTAAAACATGATGGGCTAATCTTGCATCTGCCCACACTCATTGGATGTTACAATGTGGCTTGGCCTAAGGACCACTTAGTGTAAGTGTAGGGCCCATAGAGTCCATAAGATGGGCTTCAGGGGGTGCACTGTCCATAACAGTGTATTCGGCCAGGCCTTGTAACAAAGGTTGGGCTGAACTCATGTGGCTGATGTATAGATCAATGTTTGGGTCCCACGCCATACAAGGAAACCCAACTGGGCAGCAGTTTGGAAGACTAAGTGAGTACATAACCTTAATTGGGCCTTAAGCCCATTTCGAACTGGGTTGATTTGATCAATCAATTAAAAGGGGCGAATTCTAAGGTGGATCAGCTCATAGGATTGGGCCTAGACCCTATCCACTTAGAGAGTCCAAGATCTAAATAAGATTTAGATCTAGAAGCCTCCTAATTATATTAGGAGATGGCCGATCTGATTTGCATATAAGATAAGGGTTCTTCCTTATCACTTAAAGGGACTTCTAATCCAAATATTATTTGAATCAGCAACTCCTAATAGGATTAGGAGCTGATCCCTTTAAATCTATAAAAGAAGGAGGGGGCGGCAGCCTTTAGATAAGCAACCCAAAAACTCTTGTCTTCAGAGCTGAAATCACAAGAAGAGAGAATTCTGCACCTTGCGAAATCTCTCTTGCCGCCTCCTTCCTGCCGTCGCCATTATCTCCAGTTCGATCTCCAGTTCTTGGGAGAAATCAAGACTTGATCTTGACATCAATCTTTTGGGAAAAGATTGATTAGAGTTATACTCACAAGCCATCTAGTTGTTTCTTGCGAAGGGTCAAGTTCTTTTGAAGAACATTGCTAATTCTGCAACATCCTACACTGCGCCATCTTCAGTGGAAGCTATTTTTGGATCCTTCCTTAGGCGTGAACACCTCCATTGGGAGATATTATTTCTCCGTATCAGGTACATCCTCCCTCCTACTTAGTGTAAGTGTTGGGCCCATAGAGTCCATATGATGGGCTCAAGGGGTTCACTGGGCTTTCCAGTGAATTTGGCTAGGCCTTGTGATAGAGGTTGGGCCGAACCCTTGTGGTTGATGTATAAATCAACGTTTGGGTCCCACGCCATACAAAGAAAGCCCAACTAGACAGCAATTTGGAAGGCTTAAGTGAGCACATACACTTAATGGGCCAAAAGCCCAATACGAGTTGGGCCAATTAGATTGGCTTGAATGGGGTGAATCTGAGATATGGACCAGCTTTAAAGGATAAGGGAAAGTCCCTATCTACTCAGTAAGAGTCCATATTTGAATATGATTCAAATCTGGAAACTCCTAATCAAATTAGGAGGGTTGATCATGATCTGCAGATTAGATAAGGACTCTACCTTATCACTTAAAAGGATCAACATCTCCTAATAAGATTAGGAGTTGGGCCAATTAGATTGGCTTGAATGGGGTGAATCTGAGATATGGACCAGCCTTAAAGGATAAGGAAAAGTCCCTATCCACTCAGTAAGAGTCCATATTTGAATATGATTCAAATCTGGAAACTCTTAATCAAATTAGGAGGGTTGATCATGATCTGCAAATTAGATAAGTACTCTACCTTATCACTTAAAGGGATCAACATCTCCTAATAGGATTAGGAGCTGATCCCTTTAGGATTATAAAAGGAGGAGGGGGTGGCAGCCTCAACAGACACTCATCTGAGATACAGATACAACACAGAAGAGAGAAATCAGCATACAGTGAGACTATGCCAATTTCTCCATATCGCCTCCTTCCTGTCGCCGCCGCCTTTAGCAGTTCATCTCCACTCACGTGGGAGTCATCAAGAAGCGTTCTTAATTTCAGTTCTTTGTGAAAGAATTGAAAAGAAGCTGTGCTCACCTGTCGTCCAGTGGGTTCTTGTGAATGATTCAGTTCTTATGAAGAACGTTGTAGATCATGTTTCGTCCTACATTGCGCCATCTTCAGTGGGAGTAGTCTTTGGTGACTTTTCTGGGCGTGAACACCTTCGTTGGGGGATACTAATTCTCTGTATCAGGTATTTCCCTCTTCTACTATTTTGTTCAGATCTGGTTCGGTTCTCGATTCAAGATTGATCCTTGAAAATTGGTTTTCTAAAATATGGAATGTGATTCCCAATTGTAGGAATGAAAGAAAAATTTTTTGAAATTCGCCCATTCTGTTCCGCTTCATCCGGGCGTCCAAACGATGGATCTTTCCATTCCTTCAGTGGTATCAGAGCCATGTCTCAAATCTTGAATCAAAATTGTTCAGATTTGAACCTGCGCAAATGGGCAAAAAGCGTTCTACCCTATTTGTGTAGATTTTTTTTTGGGAAATTGTTCCCATAAATTTGGGCGAATGATCTGGAATTAAATTTTACCTAAATCTGAATTTTATATGGAATGGTTCTTTATAATTTTCTTGATTTATGGGATGTTTGTACAATGGAGATCGAAATCTTTTATTTTTGGCACGTGAATATCTGCGATTTGCATATTCTTGTTTATCCTTTACATTTGATTTGTAAATATTTTTTTTAGACTAAATGTATAGGATTCGATCTGATGTAATAATTAATAGAAAATTAGGTTTTTCTATTTTTGTATTATTTTGGATCGAAGTTGGCGGCGCTGGAAGGAGAATTCGCAGATTTGAAAATCGCTATCTGTGATTTGCAGTTTATGAAACTGTAAACTGTGATCGAGCTTCTGAGGCCCGCAGAAGGGACTACCTTGAGTGGGAGGAAAAGAACTCCCTGGCCCGCTGCTATATCATAACTTCTCTGGACAATCCAATACAGAGACACTTCAATCAGATCGAACTGGCCAAGGAAATATTGGACGGTCTGAAAACTATGTACGAAGAGCATAATCGTTCTACTCGGCAGAAGGTCTTGAAACAGTTCATGACCGCTCAAATGACCAAGGGACAGAAAGTGCATGACCATTGCCTTCAGATGATGGGATACATAAATGAGCCGGAAGCCCTAGGGTCTGGGCTGGACCACGTCACCAAGGTAGACGCCATTTTGAATTCTTTACCTCCATTTTACAGTCAACTTGTCATGAATTATAAAATGAATAAGCTGAATGTCAGCTTACAAAAGCTCAACAATATGTTGCAACGAGCTGAGGAACTAATTCGTAAGGATGAGCCCGTCGCCATGCTTATGGAATCAAGAAAGAATGGCAAGAAGAGGATGTCTAAGAAGAGGCCCCAAAAAAAGGGCAACAAATCCAAGAGACAAAAGAAGGACAAGGCATCCAATGCCTGTCACCATTGTCCCCAGACCAGCCACTGGAGAAGGAACTGTCCTAACTACCTGGAATCCAAGAAAGGTAATCCCGAATCCTGTGTCATAGAAACCAATTTGTTGGTTACTTCTGCTTCCTAGTGTTTTGACTCTGGGGCTTCGACTCATGCATGTAATACATTGCAGGGTTTTAGAATAAGCAGAAGATTGAGTGAGGGAGAGGTGACGCTCTTTTTGGGAACTTCTGCAAGCGTTGCAGCTACAGCCATCGGAACCGTAGAATTGTTTTTTAGAGAATGATCATGTGTACTTAAAGATTGTCTTTATGTATAGAATTTAAAAAGAAATTTGATTTCTGTCTCAAAATTGTGTGCTGATGGATATTCTGTTTTCTTTAGTAATACGATTACTATTAAAAGAAACAACAAATTCATCGCATACGGGGAACTAGAGAATGGTCTCTATGTTCTGCATCCTTCTCTAGAAACCAACATAGCCGAAACTACGTTGATTGACGTTCCCAAGAGAACTCGTGATACCATTAGTCCCACGTGCTTGTGGCATTATCGTCTTGGCCATATCAGTATTGACCGAATCACAAGGTTGGTAAAGGATGGTCCTTTGGATTTTCTAATTGTAGAAGATCTTCCCACCTGTGAGCCTTGCCTTCATGGTAAGATGACAAAACGGCCATTCGGCAGCAAGCCTGAAAGATGTACGGGCACACTTGACCTTACTTGATATGGTCTGATCACTTCTCGCACACTCGGAGTTGCCCACATCCTTTTGGGGATACGCATTAGAGACTACGATTTACGTGTTGAATAGGGTTCCAACCAAATCGGTTCTGAGCACTCCATATGAACTTTGGAGCAGAAAGAAACCAAGTGTCAAACACTTGAAGATTTAGGGTTATCTGACACACGTTAAAAGAACAAACCCGGACAAATTGGAATCCCAAACCAGTTGTTGCCTATTTGTAGGCTACCCCAAAAGCTCTATGGGCTATCTATTCTATGACCTAGGAGAACAGGAAGTGTTCTATAGTCGGAATGCCCATTTCTTAGAGGAGGATTACATCCTGAACAATCATCGTTAGGAAGTTGTTCTTGATGAGGAGAGCTTAGGAGTAGTGGGAGATGTCCCACATGTTCTAGGTAGTAACCAACCTAGAAGATCTACCCGGGTATCCAGGCACCAGTCCATTATGGTTATGACTAGGATAGTTAACTGGTGGAAGCCTTGACTAGTGAGGAGGATCCCGTAACTTACACAGAAGTTATGTTGGACATAGATCCCCAGAAATGGGTAGATGCCATGAGAACTGAGATGGACTCAATGGAGGCCAATGGAGTCTGGACTCTAGTAGATCTGCCTGTTGGGGTAAAAGCAATTGGTTGCAAATGGATCTATAAGAGGAAAAAGGGCCCCGATGGCAATGTTGAGACCTACAAGGCTCGCTTGGTGGCGAAAGGGTATACTCAGAAAGAGGACATCAATTATGAGGAAACATTTTCGCCTGTGGCCATGTTTAAATCCATTAGGATCCTACTAGTTGTAGCAACATACCATGACTATGAGATTTGGCAAATGGATGTCAAAACCGCATTCCTGAATGAAGATCTTACTGAACATATCTACATGCACCAGCCGCAATGCTTCATTGCTGCTGGTCAGGAACACATGGGATGTAAACTTAATAGATCAATATATAGACTTAAGCAAGTTTCTAGGAGTTGGAACATCCGGTTTGATTCAGCCGTCAAAATGTTTGATTTTGAGCAGAACCTAATGAGCCCTGTGTATAAAGGAAGTCTAGTGGGGATAAGGTTACGTTCTTGGTTCTGTATGTAGATGATATCATATTCATTGGGAATGATGTGGGAATGTTGACCTCAGTCAAAGTATGGATTTCACAGCAATTCTCCATGAAAGATATTGGAGAAGCATCTTATATACTGGGTCTTCGACTCTATAGAGATAAATCAAAGCGGATAATAGGATTATCCCAATCTTCTTACATTGGCAAAATCGTCAAAAGGTACAACATGGAGAACTCCAAGAAGGAGTCGTTCCTTTCAGGCACGAAGTTACTCTCTCCAAGAAGATGTCTCCCAAGACATCTGAGGAGATCGAGGACATGAAGAATGTTCCCTATGCCTCACCCGTGGGGAGCATCATGTATGCCATGCTGTGCACTCGCTCCGATATTGCTTACGCGGTGAGTATAGTAAGCAGATTTCAGGCCAACCCAGGGCAGGAGCATTGGACCGCTGTGAAATGCATACTTAAGTACATTCAAAGGACAAAAGAGTTTTGTCTAGTATTCGATGGTACATCACTACAGATCCAAGGGTATACTGATGTTGACTTCCAGTTAGACCCAGATGATTGAAAGTCTACATCTGGTTAGTATTCACGATAGGATCGTGTGTTGTTTACTAGAAAAGCAACAAACAGGGAGTCCACGGCAGATTCCACAACCGAAGCCGAATACATTGCCGCAAGTGAGGCTGCCAAGGAAGCCGTGTGGATGAAGAAGTTCATCCAAGAGTTGAGAGTAGTTCCATCCAGCACATCACCCATCCCGTTGCTGTGCGACAACAATGGGGCCATTGCTTAGGCTAAGGAGCCATGATGTACTTATGACATTTATTGTAAATGAATAAAGTTAATATTTGATTCATGTTATGTGGTGTGTTTCTATGTAATACCCTTAAAACTGGACACTTATGAGACGTGTTGGTTTAAACGTTCACAGCTAGTGGGTCGGTCTGGGGAGACCTACCCTGATAAGGCTGACACTGATGTGCCGCCAGGTCTGTTGGGGTGGCCTGATAAGGCTGACATATATATATGTATATGTATATCTCTATATAAATATATTTTGTAAATACAAATTCCAACGGTTGAAATCAACTACCGGCAGTCTAGGTTTCCATTAGAGAGAGTGCATCCCCGATCATTCACTTTGTCTGACAAAGGGGCTAGTCCTGTCACTATGATCACCCACTCAGATGAATTCTCAAACTGTCCCAACATACCTACGTTTTGACCCCCTCTAAGGATCTCACTAATTGACATATCAAAGATAGCCTAATCCGACACCTAGTGCAGTTCCATAATCGAGTCTAGGGGTCAGGTGTAACATTCCAGTTTTGCCCATCTATCTCCTGTTAGACAGTCTTGTATGCCCTTAGCTTTAACCGGATTTGATGTACTTTTGTTATTTAGTGGAAATAAATTAAAGTGCATGTTTGATTCATGTTGTTTGGTATAATTCTGTGTAAGACCCTAAAACTGGACACTTATAGAAACTTGTGTTAGTTTTAAATGTTCACAGCCATTGGATAAGTCTAGGGAGATTTATCCTGCCAAGGCTGATACTGGTGTGCCACCAAGTGTTGGAATGGCTTGTTTTGGCCATCAGGGTAAGACCCAAGGCACATGCAGTATGGGATTGCTTGAACCCTTGAATCGGACCAGATTTCCAGTATTACCCTAGACCTTGGAGACAGATGGGCAAAACTGGAAAGTTACACCTGACCCCTAGACTCGATTATGACACATCACTAGGTGTCGGATCGGGCTGTCTTTGATGTGTCAATCAGTGAGATCCTTAGTGGGGGTCAAAACCTGGACATGTTGGGGCAGTCTGAGAATTCATCTGAGTGAGTGGCCATAGTGACAGGATCAGCCCCTTTGTCGGACAATGGTAATGATCGGAAATGCACTCTCTTTGATGGAAACCAAACTGCCGGTAGTTGATTTCAATCGTTGGAATTTTGTTTTGCAAAATTAAGATATATATGTATATGTACGGTTTCAAAAGATTTGCAAAAGGTTTTAATTCTCGGGATCCATGTGAGTAGAGAGTGCAGCACTATTCCTTGCAGCCGAGAGGTTTTAATTCTCGGGATCCATGTGAGTAGAGAGTGCAGCACCATTTAGGATAATACCTGATGGGCTAATCTTGCACCTGCCCACAGTCCCTGGGTTTTTATAAGATGGCTTGGCCCAGGGACCACTTAATGTAAGTGTTGGGCCCATAGGGTCCATGTGATGGGCTCAAGGGGGTCACTGAGTCTTTCAGTGAATTCAGCTGGGCCTTGTAATAAAAGTTGGGCCGAACCCATGTGGTTGGTGTGTAGATCAATGCTTAGGTCCCACGCCATACAAAGAAGCCCAACTGGGCAACAGGTTGGAAACTAGTTAAACACTGAGCACTTAATGGGCCAAAAGCCCATTTCGAACTGGGCTAATATGATCACCAGTTCATAGGGCGAATCTGAGATTAGTGTTAGTAAAAGGATTGGGTCTTTGACCTTATCCACTCTAAGAGACCAAATTCAAATTAGATTTGAATTTGGTAACCTCCTGATAAGATCGGGAGTTAACTAACTTAATCTGCAGATAGGATTAAGATTAACCTCTATCCAAATACTGATTTGGATTGGGATAAATCCCAAAATATTGGGAGGTTTCTTAATCAAGAAGAAAGAGGAGAAAACCCTAACAGAAATATCGCTTTTCGAACTAGGGGGTTTGAGTAAGCAAGAAACACATCCTGCAATCTGAGATTTGATCTCTCACAGACTCCAGAGAGAAGAGACAATTCTGCCCTCTTCGTCCCTGGACTTCTCCTCCTTCAGCCGCCACCACTACCTGTTGGAAGATTGGATCTTTGCAGCAACAGGAAGTCAACAAAGCAGTTCTTGACAATAGTCTTTCAAGAAAGACAATAGGATTCGGTGTTCAAGGTTTCCAGAGGGTTCTTGTGAAGAATCCAGTGTGTAGAACGCACCCTGTTGGTTCCGTTCCATCCACAACTGTGTCATCTTCAGTAGGAGCGGATCTTGGTTACTTCTTTGGGCGTGAACACCAACTTTGGGAGATATTATTTCTCCGGATCAGGTATAATCCTTCCTGTTTCCTTTTGGTTCAGATCTGGTTTGTTTATGATTCAAGTAGGATCCTTGAATAATGTATTCTAAATTTATGGAATATGATTCCCAGTTGGAAGAAGGTAGGAAATTTTTTTTTGAAATTCGCCCCCCTTTCTGCACCTTTCTTGGCGTCCATTAGATAGATCCTACCATTCTTTCATCCCCAAGGTCCAGGGCAACACTGAAATTTTGGTCCGGTTCAGGGTTTCAAGAAAAACCCACACTACATGTACCTCAGGTCTGGCCCTGGCAGCTGAGATAAGCCACCCCAACCAAATTGGCAGTAGGGCTGTTCATAAGAATTCCCAACCCGACAAACCGACCGACCCAACCCGAGTCGGTCGGGTTTTCATCAATACCGGTCGGTTTCGGGTTGGGCAAATATATAAACCGATATATCGGGTCAGTTTCGGTTTTCTTGTGTGAAAACCGAAACCAACCTGACCCAAATTGAACTAGTCTTCTACTAGCTCGGTAGTTCCTAGTTTGAGTAGTTTTCTACTTAAGTATAACTAGTCTTCTACTAGAACTACAAGGCCCATTAGGCAATTACAATTAGAATAGGCAATCTATCCTAGTTTTTAACTTTCTATAATCTTTTTCACCAAATAGGCAACCCATTAGGCAATTACAATTAGAATTCAATTGGGTGTCCTTTTGTACATAAGCAAAATCGAAACCGACCCAAACCGACCCAACTCGACTCAAACCGACCAGGTTGGTTTGGCCTATCAGTGGGTCGGTTTGGTTTCCACCTCAGGTAACCCGACCAGGTCAAGTCAGTTGGTAAAACCCCAATAAACCGACCCAACCCGACCCATGAACACCTCTACTTGGCAGTACACCAGTGTCAGCCTTAGTAGGATAAATCTCCCCAAATCTATCCAATGGCTGTGAAGGTTCTAAACTAACACGAGCCCCATATATGTCTAGTTTAAGGGTATTACACAGAAACACACCATAATAACATGAATCAAATATGTACTTTATTCATTTACAATAAATGTCATAATGTACATTATGCTGATTGGAGCTAAGGGCATGCACTATCTAACAATTTCAAGAAGCCATTTGACCAATATTTTGATTATATGCTTGTCTTACAACTAGTATGGGAACCAATGGATTATTAGTTTGTATAAATAGTTTGATGCTATGCTTATCTTGCAATAATTTATTATTTCATTTATTTAAATATTATTTTTTAAACATTTTTATCAATACAAATAATATTTTTTAATTATTTTATTACCATTTTTGTTAAAATTAATATTTTGTTAGTTAGTATTCAATTACCAAAGCCTTTTTTTCAAGTTGTTTATAATATAAAGTATAAAAATTAGACATTTATGATCAGCTATGTAGATTACTTCATAAACTATACATGAGATACATGGAATAAAAAAATGTGGCGTGGACTACTCCACACCATGCCTACAGAATGCCACTATGGGTGTGGACTGGTATAGTCCACACAATTTGTCCACGGTTTAGAATAGTTGTAAACTGTGGTATGGTGTGGATTGGTCCCTACCACAAGGTGTGGTGTGGATCAGTCCACACCACCCAATTTCTCATCCATAGTACAAAACACCCCCTAAATGAGCACTTGATAAATATTTTGACAACTATCAAAAGTGGGTATTAATCTTTTCCAATGATAGGCTTAGAATATTTTAGGAAAAATTCCCAATTAGTACCCTGTACTTTGGGCCTAGTGCCACTTTCGTCTCTGAACTTTAAAATGCGACAATTCAGTACCTGAACTTTTAAAATATGATAATCCAATACTTAGTGTTAACTAGCTGTTAACCAACCATGTAAGTGGCATTTGAAAAAGACACAAATGCCCTTCAAGTGTCATCTAATTTTCTTTATCAACCATCCAAACATTGACAAAAAAGTAACAGTCTCATATCCTTGCCTCTCCTATTCAAGAAAGTTGGAGTCACTAAAATGCCCACTCAAACGTGACCCCAACTTTCTTGGATGGAAAAGCCAAGGATTTGGGATTGTTAATTTTTTGTCAACGCTTAGATGGTTGATGAAGAAAATTAAATAACACTTAAAGGGCATTTTGTGTTTTTTTTTTCAAATGCCATTTAACGATTGGTTAACAACTAGTTAACAGTAGGTACTAGATTATCACGTTTTAAAAGTTTGGGTATTGAATTGTCGCATTTTAAAGTTCAGGGACCAAAGTGACACTAGGCCCACAGTACATGATACTAATCGGGAAATTTCCCAATATTTGAAGGGACAAGTGTCAAAAAAGTTTCTAAGTGCTCATTTAACATGTTTATTACGTTGTGCTTAGGGGTGGATTTGAGCCAAGTCGAGCCGAATACTACTAGGCTCGAGTTTGACTCGAGACTGTTCTACAAGGCTTGAGTCAAAAATTCATAAGCTCGAGATCGGCTTGACTCGAGCTCAATTTTGAGAAAAAATATTTTATAAAAATAAAAAATCATATATAAAAATATTTTTTATTTGATATTTAAAAATTAAGAATTATAATAATTATTATATTTTTATTATATATATTATTATATTATATATTATATTAAATATCAAATATATATATATATCCGACTCGAACTTGTCTGATTTAATAATCGAACAAGTAAATTAGGCTCGAGCTCAAAGTCAAACTCGGTTGAAACCGAGCCGAACTGAATTTTTATGAACCGAGCTCGAAAGGCTCATGGAAAACTAGGCTCGTTACCACCCGTAGTTGTGCCTACTGCCTACCTCATCGAAACTGATTTCTATCTTAACTGGGATACTTTTCCTTCTGAATATTCAGTTAAATTTGGTCTGGGCCTGATAATGATCGGGTTAAATGCGTTTTCCAGTTCGTTGGGACGGGTGCAGAACAGTACAAGATATTCAGATAACCGGGTATGAACACCATTACAGAAGATGACGTAGGCAATGAGATGTTCAAATTTGTCAAAAATCAGCTTTAAGATTTGGGTGAATGACAAGAGTCCGGATCACCTGCAAACAATATACATTCCAACAACCAGCCTAATCATACCGCACGTCTTATATATGGCGGGTCCTACTTTCATGGTGTCTGTGCGGTGTTAGATTAATTTGGCAGGGTTTGGAACGTGTTTAAACCCGAGACCGAATCTGCTTCTCACACCTGGCGTTTTACAAGCGCCTTACACGCACATCCTATCATCTCCCATACTTATTTATTATTATTCAGGGAGATGTGCCTGTAAGGCGCCCATTTGTGAAGAGCAGATTCCGCCACTTGAAACCGAAGGGGAGTAATACAGTCTACGGAGAGCGTAATCCTCAATCCGCAATCACATCTCACGATCAGGACACAAAGCAAACCCTCTGCGTCCGGATCCGACGGATTTTAGTTATCCACGTAGCAAGTCAAAAGTGTCTTGTAAAACACGCAAACTAGAGCTGACTTCTGACCATTTTGCTTCCTCTATCTCCTATTCTTCACTTACAAGATGAACAATCTCGAAGATCCAACAACAATATTGTTACTTGGTGAAATTACTAAAAACCCTAGTTGGTGAGAAATTCTAATTTGAATCCCGTGTCTATTTTATAGATAGCTCGGTTCAAACGTGCTAATTCGAAAAAGTTGTGTTTGGGAGGGTTTTCTACTAGGCTCCACACGAGAACCCCATCAAAAACTAATATGGGCTTTTTGAACATCCAAATCACTGTTAAATATTAAGTTATTAAGTCTGAATAATTTTTTCCGAATACCGGTGCTCAACCACCACAGCTCGATTAACCTAACACACTCCAAATGCATATATATGCCCCCTTATAGGGCTCATAACCCGCAAGATGAAATATTTAGGGTCCGTTTGGTTTTTAATTGGAATTAGACTTGGAATCGGAATCGAAATTGTTCAGAATCAGAATCGGAATGATCTATTTTCATAGTTGTTTAGTTCAGACAGGAATGGGAATGGAAATTAAAATCAGCAAGAATGAAATTCCATTCCCAAGGTTGGGGCAGGGAATGGCCATTCCCTCCGATAGAAGAATGGTATTTCAGCAGAATTGGGAATGACATTCCAATTCCATCCAATCAAACAGTTGGAATCGGAATAGCCCATTCTGATTCCAACTCCAAACCCCTATTCTTGCAAACCAAATGGACCCTAAAACTATTGATAATAAATAGAGGAAATTTCTGATTAATACTTTGTACTTTGAGTCTAGTGCCACTTTATTCTCCAAACCTCTTTTACTCAAGAAAGTTAGGGTCAGCGGAATATTCATTGAAACATGACCCCAACTTTCTTGAATAGAAGAGGTAAGGATTTGGAATTATTCATTTTTATCAATGTTTTGATGATTGATAAAGAACTTTAGATAACACTTGAAATACATTTATATTTTTTCAAATGTCACTTAATGATAGATTAATAGTAAATACTAAATTGGCATGTTTTAAAAATTTAGATATTAAATTATGGTATTTTAAATTTTGGAGATCAAAGTAGCACTAGGCCCATAGTAATAATCGGGAATTTTCCATGCTAAATAAATTAATATAAGATGATATTGGAAAAAATAAAAGCATTTGATGTCTCCATAAATATACTGAATTTCTGTATGTTAATTTAAAATTGGCATATTGTAATTTGGAACTATTTCAGTTGAGATTACGCCAGACCCCGAATCTGGTAGCAAAAGGACAGAATCTCACTAGATTCGGACCAAACCTTCCCAATGGGGAGAAAGCCCGGTTTACCTGTCGTGCTATTCACATCCCATTTTCAGTTAGGCTCCGTTTGGGAATGATACAAATAAAGTATAAATCTTGAATCAGGATAAATATGTACTCTGGTTCAGTTTTATCAGTTTAGAATGCAATAATGCATTGACAAATGACAAAAATTACGTTCAAGATGAAATGTAAATATACATTATAAAAAATAAATAAATTAGCATTCAATGGGCTTTTATTAAAAAGGGAATATTTTTTATTGGGATTCATTTTGCAATCATTACCTTACAGTTAAAAATTTGTTTGATAAGAGGTAAATTTGTCTATACATTTGCATTGCAAAGAGGTAAATTAACCCAACTTTGCATTTACATGAATTATTTTACACTTTGCAAACTGCAATCTGCACATTTGCATCCACACTTTATTTGCATCGTTGCCAAACGGAGCATTAAGAATTAGAAGAGATACGGCAAGCAACATAGAGAGAAAGACAAAATAATACCCTACGAAAGTTCCAGCACTGGGCACAGCAGTTGAAGAAAGCAAAGCAGTCGGTCGTTTCCCTCTTCTTCGACCATGGGGTCACTTTGGCTCCTTCCTTCCATAAAAGGACGCAAGCATTCTTCCGTCTCCTAGTCCTATAAACGGACAGTTGAATTTCAAAAACCTCTTTCAAGTTTCAACAATTCGGCGTTATTTCTAGGGCTCAAAACTGACCAGAGGCCTGTACCCAGAAAATGAGAAGCAGCTTTTCTTTTCTCGGAGCCCGAATCTCCATCTCCACTGTGTTATAGGTCTCGAGCTTTCAATTCCTTAGCTTTGTTTTGTTACTGGCGCTTTTTATTTATCTCTGCTTATCTCTAAGGATTCCAAAGCAATGCCGACTTTTCCAGCATTTGCTTTGGAAAGATTACTGGAACCTAGTCCGCGAGATCCTCCTAGAACCACCTCCCTCTCTCTCAAGCAAGACAACTGCAATAACAAGAACGGGAACAGAAACGCTGACAGAACCATCAATGGCTCTGATGCGAAGAAACCGCCCCCCAGGCATATCTACATAACCCCTGCTCTGTACACGACTCCAGAGCCCGCTCCAATTCCAGTTTCTTCTTCTGCTTCGATTTCGCCTTCACCTTACGTTGTCAACCGGAAACGTCGTGATCTCCGGGTTCCAGACGCCGTGAGTCGGTTTGATGGGTTCGAAATTCGGCAGAAGCCGAAAGAAGAGGGGGATTCCGGTGGACTTGGTGGTGGCGGCAAAAGCAGCCTAATGAAGCCCATGGGTGAAGTGTCTATTAATGACCCACTTGTTGAAATCGAAGAAGAAGGAGAAGAGATGAAACAAGAAGGGTGTGAAAGTCTTACGAATGTGGAGATTGCTGCGGGTGTACAAGTATTGGATGAGGGGAGTGCTGCTGTGAGTAATGATGCTTGTGATGATTTCTTTGATCCCCGAGATTCGATGAGTGTTGCAAGCTGTAGCGAAACGGAGGATGTGCAACAACTTGCTGGGAGGCACACTCCAGTGGCTAACCAAAGCGTGTTTTATGATGCTGATGAAGGTAGGACTTAACTCATTCGATAGATAATGTTTTTTCAATGTTTCATCATATTCTTCATTATCTTCTTGAGGATTACATGCTAATGGATGGAAAGATTGCCCTAGAAACTATACATATTATGAAGTATATTAGTTTGTAAAAGCCACTGCTTCCTTTCCAATTGGATGATCATAGTCAGTTATCTTAGTATATACAGTGTTATCAATGGGGTGAAGCAATGCCTAGTCGTTTTGTCCTCTCTAGATGTAACGACCAGTTGGTGCCTAGGTGTTGGTCATGGTCGTTAAGGCCCCAAGACGAAGCTTGGGGGCAGGGAAAACCTAGTCTTGTTGGCAGTGGATTTTTTTTTTTTTTTTGTTCAATAAATCTGGCCTACGATCTCATTAAACTGAATTTTGATAGTAGTCAAGGCAATCCAGGAGTGTCGAAAATTGGGGAATATCGAGGAATTGTTATGGCGTAGCTATGTCTTAATTCTCTAGGCCTGTATAGGATATGGTGATTCTACAAGGACTGAACTGCTAGCACCTAGCAGTACTACAAGGCTTAAGATTGTCTAAGTCATTAAGCATCACGGACTTGGTGGTGTAAGTGGATTCAGAGGTGGTAGTATGATGGCTCAGAAACACCACCACCACCTCTTGGAAAAGCAGATGCATCTTGTAGGAAGCAAAGACTTCTGTGGAGATAAGAGCTGCATATAAATAGAAATAGAGAAACAAGGGGGTGCACAGAACCATGCTGTATTGAGGGATTGCCTCTCAGGACATACAGCATTCTTTTATTAAACATAATAAAAGTTTTGATCACTGTCAATCAGAGAGTACAGGGATTCAAGTAGTACTTATGACTTATGGACTTGGACTTGTACTTGGATGGAAGACATGGCCCTGGATAAAGTTTAGTAGTGTAACAGAATTAATTGAATAAACGCTAAGCATTTTGGGATTAAGGCTTTCATAGTCTGAGCTGAGTTTTGGTGTTTCTCCTACTAGTAGTGAAGGCTTACATTGTTAAGTACCATTATATGCATGCATGTTTACACAGATAGATACAAATAATCAAGTCTTTCACTTTGCATGTTTATGCATACTTTTCAAGTTCTATATAATCAAGTCAATTTGTTAAGGGTTAAAAAACGATTTAACTAATTATGGCCGATGTCTGGCTCTGGTAGTTGATTTGTATTCTTTGTTTAGATCAGTATTCCATAGAAGTTGCATGGTTTTGTGTTGATTAAGTAGCATTTTTGGAGGATTCCCATTTAATAGGTCCAATTTACTGTATTCTTTTATCCTTTTGCGTAATTTCCCCCCTAAAATGAGCTCATTCTTTACAATTTGATTCTTTCTCTCTCTCATGATTCTAAGGGTCCGTCTTAGTTTCACAATATTAGATGGTGAATATTATCTCCATGAGATAGTGAGAGTGATATTGGATTCATGGCATGAAAGCAAATATGATTTATATTTACCCAATATTCTCTTAATGACAAATGTGCATCTGTGTGTGTGTGTGATATTGAGTTTGTATCTGATGTATGCTCTTCAAATTTGAATATCTTACATGTAGAATTCTTCTCCGACGGATCTATTTCAAATGCATCTCCATATTTGTGCCGAAATATTGAGGCAGAACTGTGTGATGCAAGGGTCAATCTATTCGAGGAGATTGAGAGGCGGAAGAAAGCAGAGGATGCTCTTTCTCAAATGCGCAACCAGTGGCTGAGGATTAGAAAACATTTATCACAAGCAGGTTTATCAGTGCCTGTAAATTTGGATGCTGAAAATAATATGCAACTTGAGGTGGATGTGGCAGAGCAGTTATGTCAGGAAGTTGTTATTGCAAGGTATGTTTCGGAAGCAGTTGGAAGGGGTCAGGCTCGTGCTGAAACTGAAGCAATTGCAGAGGCATTGATTAAATCCAAGAACCAGGAAATTTCTCGTCTGCAGGACAGATTACAATACTATGAAATAGTTAATCATGAAATGTCTCAGAGGAATCAGGAAGGTATGGGTTACATTTCTTTCCTTGGATTTTCTGTTCTGGAATGAGCATATCATGTTTGGGATGGGGTGTCAGATTGCCAGTAACCTTCCTTCTGGATTATAAATATTTCCTAACATCATCTCTTACTTCAATATTGATAAAAAAATCTCCTACTTAATATTTTTATTAATTTTCCATGGAATGGATATAAGCTTTATGTACATCTTCCTGTTTTGCACGGTTTTCATGGATGTGCTGGTCTGCATGCCAAAATCTGGCATTACCTAAAATATTTCTTTGCTATTTGTACGAGCATGGGGAATTCCTTGTTCATAGCATGAAGTTATGGAGATTCTTCAATGTCATAGACACACCATTTACATTTTCTGAAAAAGTTCATCCAGCCTTAATGATGTAGCTGCACAATCAATTGCCAACAACTGACTGTGTACTGCCTAATGGTCCTTGGTCCATTAGATATGCAATTAAGAAGCAAAAGGCTCTGGCCTTATCTTTGCACCCCTTTTCAGTTTGAATACCTTATTGACTGATAACCTATATGATGCCTTTATTGGGGAAGGGGTCTCAAGGTCTGATTTGGGTTGAAGGCTCGAGGTCCAGTGTCTAATTTGTCAATTGCTGTGTGATGTTATATTATTATTTGGTAAGTGCCTTTGTTGTATTAATGATCAATTTTTTGAATGATTAAAAACCAGTGCTGTTGTATTGGTTCCTCACTTCCCAAGCATTTTTTTAGTGACAAAAATGCTGAAATTATATTAAGATAAACTAGTTAGGGACCTGTGTGATGCATGGGGTTTGTTAAGAAAAATTGATGAAGGAGCTCTATGATGTTCTAAAGCTTTTTGTTCAAACAGAAAATACTGACCTATTAAGAGGAGCCACTAATTGATAATTTATGGCCGTTCTCTCAGAATTTAACACTAATTAGGCTTAGACATCAGGCATGAATAACCATGTCTTTCCCTTTTCTGGAAATTACTTAGGTTTACCATTGAGGGGAAATCCAAGGTCAAAGGTTTTCTGGTACCCACTTTTGGAAAGATATGAAAAAAAAAAGAGGGTGGAAAAGGAACCATATCTCACTGGGGGTAGTCAATGAAATCTACACTTCAAATTACCTACTAAGCTGGCAAGCCAGATTGAAAAGATCATGAGAGAAATTCTTTTGGAGCTAGGTGACCCAAAAAAGGATCACTTGGTAATGGGGAGTGGTTTCAAGGAAGAAAGATAGCGTTGTTAGGAAAATGGTTATGGAGATTTTCCCAAGAGCAAGAAAGATTGTGGCACAGAATGATAGAAGGTATCCATGGATTGGCAGCTAATGGATGTGATGTTAGTCCCAACCCTAGGGCTTCTTGCTTCATGGAAAGACATTATTGGAGTACTACTGTTTTTTCTCCTTTTTTTTTTAATTGGAAACGGTAACTTCATTACTGTTTTTTCTCCTTTCATTAGGTATGATGCTTGCATGGGCAATAAAGTTCTTTTTTGGGAGGATATTTAGATTGGGGACACTCCTCTTAAGGACAGTTCCTAATCATCTATTCCCTTTTCTTTGAACAAATTTAAAGCCATTTCTTATTTACGTCTCTATGGGGATTCTTGGGATTTGGGCTCGAGAAGAGGTTTGGGGACTCAAAAGTGGGCATTGCTAGATAAAGTATTTATCTAGATATACAAGATCTTAAATACAAAATCTAAGACTAAATAACTCAAAAGCTTCCATTTCTATTGTTGGATTTATAATTTATCACATGGATTTTTGGGATGGTGAATTGTTTTATATCCCGTAGTTTCGGACCATGGGCCGAGCCAGGGATCACAACTCCTTCTACCCATCCTGTATGTTGTCCTTTTCGTTTCGTGTTGTAATAGATTTTTTTTTTCTACGAGATTATACAAAAAATATTCTTCGTAAGGGAACAAATATTTATCTTCCTAATGATAATTTGTACACGACATAAATAGAAACCTCTCTTTCTATTTATAATTGAAGAAGGGGTTCCCTCATATATAGCAAAGTGATGCCCCACATTCCCACAAAATAGAATCATTTCTTGTAGATGAACTTTTCTCTTTTAAATTCGGTGTTTTTGGATCAGTCTTGTCTTGATAGTAGAATTTGGTCAAAGTCCTCTTTGAGTTGTTTTCTTCCTCTTCGTTCTTTAATGCTTTGTCGTAGTCTAATAACTTGGCTATCTCTTTTCCTGTTGAAGAAGTGTGGTGTGCTCTAGGGCTTTTCGTTAGGAAGTGGTTCTCTAAAAAAATCAATACTTTAGATGTGCTTCAAAGAAAGAGATCAAATTAGTGTTTATCCCCACGTCTATAGCCCTTTTTTGAATAGTGATAAGAGTGAGACAGTGAACCATCTATTAATATCATGTCCATTTGTTACTCATATTTGGGATTGGTTCTCCTCTCTCTTTGGTTGCAGGTGGACTCCTCCATCGGATGTGGTGGACGTTTTCTTTGATCAATAACAAATAACCATTAAAGATTAAACTTTTAAGTACATGAAGGGGGAGATAAACTATATTAACTCCCTCAATAGAAACTAAAGTCCACCCAAAAAGAAAATGAAAAGTACAAATAGAAATGATTATGTGGCGGACCTTTTTGACTTGAGCTGCTTATGACAATCGAGGAAGAGGGGAAGGGTGATGTAGAGAATAATGAGAGCAGCTATTATTTGGGTGATTTCGTAAAGAGAAATAATGGGATCTTCCAAGGGCAAGGAAAAAAAATCAAAAGATGATCTTATATAGAAGGAATTATCATCAAGGTCATACATTGACTGAAAACTTTGGATCTCTTCAAGGCTTCTTCCGTAGCTGACTTCTTTAGAGGCTGGAGTGCAGTAGTGGGTTCCTCTTCCTCATCTCTTGCTTCTCTATAAGTAACCCTGGTCCCCCTGGAGTTGGGGGTGTTTTTTAGAGATGTGGAAGGAAGAATTTGGCCCTTTTCTTGGATCCAATTGGGATGGGTGACACTTAGAGCAGAAGTGGCGGTGCTACTGCAAAGGCTCAGAATGGCTAAACAGTTGGGGTTTCAACAGTTAGAAGTGGAATGCAATTCAAAGTTGATAATAGGATGGATGCATATGAATAGCTTGGGTACTTGGTCCTTTAGACAACCTGTAAAGGAAGTTATGAACCTAACAAGGGAGCTTGGAGTACAGTTTAAATGGAATAGAAGGTCAGAAAATGGTTTGGCTGACACATTAGCAAAGCAAGGAGTTAATAGGGAGACTTTGTTTTGGGCATGTTTGTAAGACTTGTGTTATGAAGGGTCACCTTCCTCTTTGAAGGGTGATAGTTGTAATTTTTTTCCTTTTTAGTTAATGAAAGTTACCGTTTCCTATAAAAAAATTTAGATGATGATAATATAAAAATAATTTTTAATTTTGACACTTATTCTTGTTTAATATGATGAATATATCATTATATAAGATTTGAGATATTCCCAAATGCTTTCTACAATATTTCTGATTTTTTTTCTTTTTTTTGTATTTTTATGTTTTCTTCAATTTTTATTATTTAATTATGACTACAAGGGTTAACACAATTGACCTGAAATGTTGAACCATTAACCCACAATCAAATAAGAAAACCTTTCATTTTTGGAGGTTTTAAATTTTGCATTTCATTTCCAGCATCAATAAAAGTAATTCTTGTTTATCAAACTTACTTTTGCTTTATTATGATTAATATAAGATATTATAGACACGCCCAAAATTTTCATACATTTTTTATTTTTTGTATTTATCTCTATTTAAAAAAAAATATTATTTAACACATAATGGGTTACCCAAAACCAGGTTGGAAGAATGGTTTCATTTTTTGGTTGGTTTTAAAAGACATGGGTTTTATATTGTTGTATTGGATATAGATCTAATTAGAATTATTTATTGTTACAAGTAGCAGTTCAAGTTGCATGTTCTGCCCTCAAAATTAGAGAGGGACCAAAAGGGGTATTTTAATAAAAAATAAAAGTTCCACAAGCTCATTTGCACTTTTTAACGGTAGTGTAGATATAGATATAGATTTATGAGTTATAAAATATTAAACCTTTTTAGTTTTCTTTAAAAACAATAAAGTGGACATGGATTAAATCCACATCCAATAGGATTCCGATTCAGTTTCCAGTTTTCAATAATTAGATTGGATTTAGGTGTGACTGGATCAGATCCAAACCTGACCCATCTACAGCCCTAAGTGAAACCACTTACCACTAGCTAATCTCTTGTTCCTCTATATACAATTTAGACACATCTTTATTTGGTTCTGAGTGGGCAATGCCAGTACATATTGACTTCCCTTGTGGTATTCTCCTATCACATAAGACTGGATGCACCCTACCCATTTTGCCCATCGCAGATAAATCTATGGACATCTCTCCTCAATTTCTCCGTTGTCATGGATTATTGAACCAACAACCAAGTTAATAAAAGGTGTCACATTGAGATGCCTCTTGGTCTCAAATCTTAATTGTACCTTGATTTCCACTCCATTATTATTAAATTTACATACCATGTATTCTGCTCTCACCTCTTGTTTCAAGGACATGAAATTTAATTTTGCATTTAATCTCTTTCTAGTTTAATCAATTAGTACTATTCCATGGATTTAAAATCTTCTTAGCATTATCTTGTTCTATATACAAATGGACTCAAAACTATTTATCTGTGTCAGCTACCAATGGAAATTCTTCTTTATTTAACATTTGTTTAGAGTAGTTTCTTCAAGTAATTTTCATGTGTAGTGTTGTTAATACTAGACGCTGATTGGCCACTACTGACTCAGGGTTTGGTGTGCAATCCATGTGTAATTGTTAATGTTACCATAAGGATTATTACATCCAGATTTGTCAATCTTGGTTCTGCTCACGTTTACGTTTAATGGGGCATTTGGCAGAGATAGCACGAAGGAAGCAGTACAGGAGAAAGATGCAGCGGAGATGGATATGGAGTTGCGTAGGCATGTCCATCATCCTTGGAACTTCTATGCTTGCTTACAAATGCCTTCCGCACGCTAAGAATCATTTGGCAGTGACCTTGAGTGACTTCTCTGATTCTTCTCTAAACACAAAAAAACCTACCTGAGTTGTTCCTTTTCGCTTTGTGTTTGCCCCTTTCAATCGTATTCTACCTACTCTGATCTGAACACAATTACGCCACCAAGCTTTATATTGAAGCCGTGATGCTTCCAAAAGATTTCCTTAAGATATGATGTACCCAAATGCATTTTATGTTAAACTAGGTAGTGAATAGTTACTGTTGACCGTGGGCAGAGATGAACCAGAATTTTTGAGGTTGTTTAGGACTTTAGATGCTTAGACCTTTTCTGTTAGGGACTTGGGGCATGGGATTTTAGAAGTTGGTATTGGTGGTAATGTGATACTAATCCTTTGTATTTTTATTTTATTTTTTTGTGGGGGGGTTGTAATAGGCAAATTTCTGGGTTTGAGTAAAAAACCGAGTTGATGAATTTTTTATGGGACAGGAGCTTCTAACCTTCTTTTTTTTTTTTTTTTTCCATTTTAGCACATGAAATCTTTATCATCTTTTTCTTGAAGATATCCTCTTTTTTACTTCTTTATAAAACCTGTCATATGATTATGGTTATTGTAAGCACAAATTTATAACAAAAGGGGAAAAACAGAAAAAGAAATAAGAAGAGCGGTATGTATTCATTCTTCATCTCTTCTGTTTTACCAAAAAATGATCATGTACTCTTTCTTTCCGGATATCTGGCTATCCCTACATAGCTGCAAAATGCAATTAGGCAGTCATTAGTCTCCTCTCTGGATGGAGTATAAGAACACCTAATACGCGTGTAAACCTTGCGTGCTGGCTGGCTGCGAGTCCTGTGGCATTTACATGTTTGGGTTTATGACGTATTGTGTGCTCTTTTCGGTTATATGGTCTATGGAGTGTTGGAAGGTTGGTTTTTTATGCCCATCTCCCAGGTGGGTAGCCTTTCCACTTAGGGGTGTCAAAAACTCAAAATATTATCGCTGTGTTTGGTTACAATGCAAATAAATTTGCACTGATGAAAAATCATGGCAGTGTAAATGATTTGATTGTAAATTTTGGCATATTTTTGTTTCAAATTTTAGTTTATTTTGTCTGACCGCAATACAAATGAAGTAAATTAAGGCATGACACAGAATAAAGTAAATTTTAAAATAAAATTAAACAATAATTTGCATTTTTTACATTTACACTCATGCATTTGTATTGGTGCAAATAAATTTGCACTGCAACCAAACACAGCTTATAGAATAAAATTGTCGAAATTTATGGGCAAAAAGCCAATTGATTTTGTCATTCAGTTGATAGGATCTTTGACTTGTTGGGAGGACTGGGGGTATTATAAAACAAAATTGTCTCTTTAACAATGAAATTTAAGGGTAAAAATGAACAATTGTTATTGTAGATAAAATTTATGGTCAAAGTAATATGGGTAAATACGCATCAAACTTATCTACGTAAATGCATTTACTTATGAAATTAATTTATCGAAAAAGAAAATGAAGATTTGAGTGCTCAAGTCAATTGTTCCCACAAAACTCTACAATTCACCTCGCACACGAAGGGCTCATTTAAAAATCTCTGGCTAGTTTAGGCATCAAATGGTGAGCAGTGCATTTGAATTGAAGGCACTTGCCACTTGGTTAACTTTCTGTTGGTAAAGATTTCCATTCAAGCCATTTCCGGCTTCCGGGTTCCACCAAAAGAAGCAAAAGAAAATTCATAATATTAATAGAAAAAATTAATTACTTTTTATTAAATTATTTAAATATATTCTATGGTTTTCACATTTAACCAATAATATTATTAGGGAAGATTAAAAGGCAAAAATGCCCTTAACTTTTTAAAGTTTCAAGACATGCACTTGACTATTTTTCAAAACAAACATCATTCTCTTTAAAGAGTTTTAACTTTACCACATTTTTATCTGTCTAATTTTCTTCGTCAAAAAGAAATGGGTGGTGTGTTTTACCCCCAATAGTTAGTTGTTTTGCACCGTAGACAAAAATGGGTGGGCTGATCCACACTCTATCTCCATGGGTGTTCTGCAAGGTGTGGTGCATTTTAGTCCATACTTTGTGTTTGATTTCATGCATCTCAACTACAACATTTAAGATAACCTATGCCATTAATAATTAATTAAATTAATATTAATAATAATTAATAATATTAAATAACAAATAATGATATTAATGATAAACTAGATAGTTGTCTGTTAAGAAAAAGAAGAAAAAAATTAAGAAATGGGAAAAAGGAAGGGAAGGAATGAGGGAGGGAAGGAAAGAAAGAAAGAAGAAGGCGATGTTCACCTGTAATGGTGATAGTGACAACGGTGACAATAACGGTGATGGAGGCCTCTATCTTTGATTAGAGATCTGAGATCTCGTCTCTCTCTTTCTCTGATCTCAGATTTTTTTACTTCTCTTTCTCTTTAATCTCTCTCTCCCTCCAATCTTTTTCTCTCTCAGATTTCAGTGATCTTAGATTGGAGGTCGTGTCTCAGTTCTCCCATCTCTCAACCTCTTTTTTTCTTTCTTTTTTTTTTTATAAATAATTGTAAGAAAAATTAAATGGTTTTTCTTAAACTACAAACCGCTGTCTTAGTCGAACGGTTTAGCGGTTCGACCATCCGAGTCAGCGATTCTTTGACCAATTCAATAGTTTTTTTTTTCAAAAGAATGATCAAATCTAAAAACAGATCCAAATATATGACCAGTTCTTGGATCAAACAATTCGACCATCCACTTCAGTTTTTAAAACAGTGGTTGATAGGATCTGTAGGAGGTTGCAAGTGTTAAGGGGAGGGGTAGGGGTGGATTCGAGCCAAATTGAACTGAATAGCTAGCTATTCGAGCTAGAACCTTGAGCTCGAGCACAGTTCAAGTCAAAAGCTTGTAAGTTTGAGCTCGACTTGAGAAAAATGTTTTATAAAAATAAAAAAAAAAATATAATCTTTTTTTATTTGATATTTAAAAATTAAAAATTATAATAATTAATTATTATTATATATATAAATAAAGTATTATTATATAATATTTTATTATATATATTATTTTCTATAATTTTATATTATTATTATTGTTATGATTATTATTATTATTATTATTATTATTATTATTATTATTCTGTAGATATCCGAGTCGGCTTGCAAGCCTCATGAGCCGAACTTTATTAGGCTTGAACTCGGCTCGATTAATAAACGAGCTTGTAAATTGAACTTGAACTCGACTCGATTAATAAACGAACTTGTAAATTGAACTTGAACTCGACTCGAAGCTCAATTAAAGCCGAGCCGATCCAAGATTTTAACGGAGCTCTTCCTCGGCTCATGGCCACCCCTAGGGAGGGGAATGGGGTAGAAACCCCACCCCCTGATTGTGTAGCCCCATGAAAATGTTACTACAAATTACTAACGATATTATCAACACAAGCCCAACCTTCTTTATTTGTAATGGGAGACTGCAATGGCAATTTCTCTTCCCTCTTCTTCTAGCATCTCTACCTTCTCCGTGACACTAGAGACGAACCTTCTTATTTAGTTAATTTCCTGTCGTTCATAGAAACCTTTTCTAGCCTAAAGCAGTCCCTGTCTCCGTCTGTAGACATTACCTATTAAAGAAGAAATTTTGGGGGGAGTGTTAGATATGATTGATTTTAGCAAAAGTGGTTTTTATAGTTCATTCCACCATTAGGGTGGAATTTAGATTTCTAAGGTTGGACTGAATCCTAACCGTGAATTAATGTCAAATTCACGATAGGATGCGGTTTATAGGGAGGGGGTTGCAATTTTAGATTTCTGAGATGGATTGCAGTCAACTTATCCCTTTAGCAAAATGATATCCTTACTGATTGAACGGTGCATGGTGCAAAGGGCATGTCCTTCTCACTCCAGTTATTGGATTGAAACCAAATCTCTGACTGGGGATGATATCAACCAGAAAACCCTCTTCTTTCTCTGCTGTTCTCGACATTTGCCCATTCATGCGAGGCGCTTCATTGCACTAAGACTCTGTCGCTTCGCTTCTTAGATCCATTTGCCGGAAAACGCCCATCTCGTCATCTTCGGTAAGTCCAATAATCTCTCACCCACATCTTCTCTTTTGGTGCGAAGATCACGCATCTTTCATCTTCTCCCAAGGTCCAATAATCTCTCTCTCTTAGGCATGAAACTTAATCTCTATATAGCTAGCTTTTCAAACCAATCACCTTCTCATATGTCATTGTGAATTGTTAGTTTCGTAGTCATTACCTGCAAGAGCTTTGGGAAAACCAACCTCGAGGGCATTTCCCTTGGACATTGGTCTCTTAATGGTTTGACCAAGACTTACCCAGGTTTGAGCAAAACGAACGAGTCACTCGTAAAAGAAGATTATGTCATTATGATGTCGATTTTTTGGGGCATTTACTAAAATAAATTAAACCTCCCCTAGGCTTCTGACAATCATAATACCCTCCCATGAGAGGTTTCATTTTCATAAAAACCTCCCTTTTACCTTATCAAAAAGCCTGCAGTTGCCTCCCTTTCATCTTTCAGATTTACCCTTCTAAACCTCTCTAGACATTAGTAAAATTACTTTATTCTTTTCAATCTAACTTGGAGATCTCTTCCGGGATATTTTACTAAATTTTCATCTAAATTGATAGATATAAGGGTAAAATAAATACTTTTTTCTAAAATTAATGCATTAGACCAATATTTTTGGTCAATACTATTGGAGAGATTTTTTACAAAAGTGAAACCACAGGGAGGTTTTTATGATTTTTAGAAATCTCAGGGGAGCTTTTTATATTTTACATTAAAAAAGTAATAAGATAAGAACAGCCGGCCCTAAGGGCTAAGGCTTCGCTAACTAAGGGCTTGTTTGTATCAAATAAGGCTGCCTAGTATGATATAGTTAAGTAATTTTAGAAATCATAAGATATATATTTAATTAATTAATCCTATTTGTTTTATTTGTTTTTAGCTGTAATCACAGTCCCACCCCCAGCCGTCTCAACTCTCAAGGAAAGATCCTAGAAATTAAAAGGAAATTTGAAAACACGTGAAAAAAGCGCCAGCTGATAGGTCTGAAAAACTCTGACAAATTTGAAAATGAAGAGAAGACTTGGTCGAAGAAGAAGCGGGTCCCGATCACCTACCACCAAAATACATTCCAACACCCTCTGGCATTGCATTGCAAATCTCATACATGATGAATCTCAGTATCATTGTAAGATGTGCGATGTGCGGTGTCAGATCATGTTGGTAGAGGTTAGAATGTATTCTGTTGGGAAGAAGAGATCCCAATTCCAATTTAAGAGTAACAAGTGAGAATTGAGAATTCCCAACAGATTCCCACCCACATGGCGGATGGCGCGCACACACACACGTAAGCGGGGCTAACTCAAGTCCCAAACTAAACACGCAGTCTTCCAGGACTCTCAAGTCTCACCTACCACCACTACCCTCTTCAATCCTCACGAGCGGGCATCAGTCATTAGTCGTCACCAACCAACTCCCCCTTTGGAAGGTAGAAACGTCTATAAATATCTTCACCTGTCCTTCCCTCAGTTTCAGCCAGGGATCCCTCAACGATCTCTGCGCATATCCCATAACTATCCGAGTTCTATCAACAAAATTCCTCCCATCTGTTTGTGTTTGTTAGAACTCGGAATTTCAATCTCTGTCTGATTTTCTTATATTCTTCCTATCCTCTAGCTAGGCCTGATTTGGTGGGTGTTCTAACTCTAAACTCTAAAGATGGCAATTAGAATTCCAGTTTCCTCGTATCCCCACAATATCATCAACACCAACATCCGTAGTCGTAGCAGTAGCTGCTGCTCCGATGTCAAATCGTCTGCAAGTAGTATTCGTAGTAAAGCGATTACGTCCAGCCTAAAGCAGCAAAGGAAACTAAAGGAGAAAAACTTCGATCTCGATCTACTCCCTCACCTCTCTCCACTGCAACAGACGGAGGAGATCGCTTCTTCCTTCGATCTCGACGTGGTAGTTCACGAGCTCGAACGTCTCTTCAACCAGCCCGGAGCCTACCCTCCCCATCCTTACCTCCCTGGTCCCTCCAGCCCCTCCACCTCTCCTGGCTTCTCCGGCCATCCCGTCCGCGTCGCTTATCAAGGCGTCCGCGGCTCATACTGCCAAGAAGCTGCCGTCAAGGCCTTCTCCCCCGTCTGCAATGCCTTCCCCTGCATCCACATGGAGGACGCCTTCCAGGCTCTGGAGGATCGCACTGCGGATCGCGCAATTGTCCCCACCGAGAACTCCATCGATGGCACCATCGACCGCAACTTCGATCTCTTGCTCCGTCACGACAACGTCGAGATAGCTGGAGAGCTAATCCTCCCCGTGAACCACTGCCTACTAGCCGTCCCCGGTGCTTGCAGATCCGATCTCAAACGGATTGTAAGCCACCCCCAGGCGCTGAGCCACTGTAAGACCAAGCTCGAATTAATGGCTCTAGATGTGGACGAGGTCCCGAACGCCGCCGAAGCAGCTAGGTTCGTATCGGAGAATGGGATCTCCGATACGGCCGTGATCGGGAGCGTGATAGCGGCGAAGGAATTCGGTTTGCAAGTTATCGAGCAGAATTTTCAGGATCAGATCGGAAACTTTAATCGGTTCTTGCAGTTGGGGTTGAGACCAGTATTGCCTGGGAGAAGAGATAAGTCTCCGTCGGGTACCTGGAAAACGACCGTCGCGTTTTCTTTGGAGAAGGGGGTTTCGGATCTGTTTCGAGCGCTCTGGCATTTCGAGAGCCGGAATATAGCGGTTACAAGAGTGGAGCATCGGCCCAACCAATTGAATCCGGTGAGGGCGGTCAAGAAGGAGACGGGAACCATCAGATATTTCGAATACATTTTTATCTTGGACTTGGAAGGCAAAGTGTCGGATCCGGGTCTGAAGGAGGCCTTGATCCAGTTGGATGAGATATCGGGATTCTGCCGTGTTTTGGGGAGTTACAGCTGCACCTGACCCGATTAACTTGCATAAGGATTAGGGTTACTTGAATTGAATTTTCAGTATTTTCTGTTTTGCCGTTGCCGATGAGTCATTCCCAAAACTTTTATCGCTTATCAGAAGAAGCTCCGTGACGGTGAGTGATTGCATCTGTAAAGTGTATATATACATCACATGTACATCTATGTAGTCTGGACTGGAAGAGATCAAACTTTATATGGATTTGATGAGATTGAAATTGAACAGATGATGTTCCAGCTGCTTAATTGCTTCACCTAAGAACAACCAAGCTGGAGTGAAGGTCTTTCATTAGATTTCTTTCTCTTTAAATTATATATTTCAACATTTTTTTCATTATTATTATTTTATTTCAATTATCAAATTCTTCGACAAGGGTTTGTTAATTAAGTTGTAGCCTTGGATGTACCTTGAGATATTACTCAAAGCATATTATCATTGCCAATGCCACAAGAGAAAGAGCCCATATGACTATGAAAACAGTGCCCAAGCGACCGACCATCTCAGGTTACCGATGAGAGAAAGCTCATATGGGAATGTAAATGGAGAAAGATTATAAAGTGTCTATTTGGTTTGATCGGAATTGGAATGTTTCATTTCTATAATTTGGTTGGTTCAGACAAATATCGAAATCGGAATTAGAATAAGCTATAATGGGATCTTAATTTTTCAAAGTAAGGGGAGAGAATGATCGAGAGATATAAATGAGATTTTGATTTCATTTAATTAAACAGTTGAAATTGGAATGATATATTCCGATTTTGATTCCAAACTCTTATTCCTTGAATGCGGAAAAAAGTAGAAAAAGGGAGGAAAAGATAGGGAAAGGTTGGGAAGAGCTATTCAAGGATTGACAATGATTGTCGGTATCATAGATAAATGAACCCGGCCCGAGAAAAGCATACAAGAGATAGAAGGCGGGGTTCTAATTCCTATATAACAGGTTCTTCCAATCGTTATATGCGTAAATAAGTTAAATAGATAGCAAATTAAGGACAGATGTAAAAAAGAGAGGAAGATAGTGTGAAGGAATAACTTACTGATCGGATCTAGTAGAAGAGCTTGTTCTCAAGTGGTTGTATTCTCAAATCTCAACTGAAAACGATTCAACAAAAACAGCTGTTGCATTGTCAAAGAAATGTATTGATTTTACTGATGTGCCAGTTGTTTTGGAAAACAAGGTTGAAGTAGAAAACATGAAAAAGAAACTATAGCCAGAGATATTTGCATGGTGATGTAATTTGGTTGTAGATGATGATAATATGTATAATTCCGTCAATGTGACTGTTGGTCCCATCCCGATAAATGAAGTAGGTGCGTCAGATTAGTAGTTGGAACTAAAACTTCGGGAGAATGACTGTTTAGCCTATCGTCACTCCTATTTTATAGTTGGGTAGGTGTCATAGATGATGACAATATGTATATTGCTGCAGCCTATTCCTTTTATAGACCTTAGAAAATATTTTGGAAAAGTAAAAGCTAATTAAGATGTTCTAGATTTGTTTTATATTTTCTGTCTTCTCTTCTTACACATTTCTATCTCATTTGTATCGTATTAGGGAAGATGAAATATATTTCTTTACACGAATGAGGTGGCTCATCCCCCAACCAAATAACTAGGGGTATTCACGGGTTGGGTTGGGTTGGTTTGAGTCATTTTCTTTAATTGATCCGACCTAATTAGTTGATTTACTTATTAATTAAACCAAAATTGATAGACCCCAAAGTAAAATCGGCCTAAATATGAAGGGTCGGTTTATCAGTTTAGTCAGTCTTTGTATATATTTTAAATTAAAATATTTATTTCTAAATATCTATTTATATTTAAGTTTATTTTTTTAGTTTTTATGAAAAATCAGAATATATGTAAATCGATTAGTTTTTTTATGTAAAACTGATTTTTTTTTGTCAATATATATTTAAATTTATACAAAACTGAATTAAATATTGTACCATTGTATTCTATTTGTATTGGTTTTACTATTTAGTTTTTATCATAAATAACCATTTTTCTTAAAGTTCAAACAAAACACAAATAATATATATCAATATTTAACTATAGGGTAGGGACTAATTAATAATTACTTAAACATATAGGACCGGTTCGGTTCGGTTGTATGAAAACCAAAACCAAAACGAGTTATCGATTTATTTTCTCATACAAACCAAAACCAGCCGATGGTTTTAAAAAGCCAACCGACTCGGGTTGGGTTAGAGCAGTTTGGTCGGTTTGATACATAATGTGAACACCCCTACCTATAACCCCTCCCCCCTCAACCCAAGTATGGGCGGGATTTGATCCTAAGTTTCTGTTACGACCAACAGGAGACTTATCAATCAGTTGGTTAACACTTTTCTTCAAAGTTTGGGTGCAACACGACAACTTTCTCACATCTTTTCTTTCGACTCCGGATCTTCTGCCCACGCCTACCCACACTACACTACCCCCCGTGAATTGAGAACATCTCTCCCTGATACTCTGCAGAGGATGAGATATTCTCCTTATGTAGCTGCGATTAACGTGGGCAGAGTTCTCGTGAACAGGAGATCCAGACTCTTTCTTTCTTATGGCAAAAATAAGCAAACATTTGATGCATTTTTACTTTTTTTTAACATATTGCAAATTATGTTGGGTCAACAAGTTTACACCTAGCTTTAAAATACAATACATCTTTGTAACAATACTGTGGATGATGAAGTTTGACAATTGACCAAAATTGACGGAGATACATTCTAAAACTTTTATTTCCCTTTTTCGGAGCTTGAATTCAAGGACCGGATGTTTTGGAAATTGTGATCCAAGTTTAAAAGAAACTCTAAAATGATTTATTCAATTCATCATAATTAACATCTCCAAAGACGCCATGGAAATTAAATGTCTAAATTGGAATGTCTGTTTTGTTCAATATTTAATATTTGGATTCAAGCCAAACCAGCCAGGTGGGAGGGATCAAGACAGTTTTTTTAATGACAAATGAGTGAATTTTTATGACGATGTATGTATGTATATATACAGCAATATCACCAGATCATGTATTAACAAGGCACACACTTCGGGTTGGATCAAAATTCAATTTTGTAATAAAAGATTGAAATTTGGCAATATTCGTAATGGCTTGATAATCTAGAATTGATAGATTAACAGCCATGCGTATGTAAGGTGATTTGGGTTATATAAAAGATAAAAGAGAGCACTTTCAAAGGTTATCTTGGTGGTTGGATAAGCTCAAATCTCATTGAGGTTTAATATAAGGTCATTTACTAGAATGCCCCCTATAGTTTTACGGATTTATTTAAATCTAATTTATAATTTTTATTTTATTACAACATCTTTGTAGTTTGCTACCTATTACTTAAACTTTTACTAAGAAATGTTTGTTTTGCCACCTAAAAACATAGTAACATGATCACTTAAGTTGAGGCATGGCCCAATGATTTTTATTTCAAAAATATTTCCAATACTTCTTGATGCAAAAAACAAAATTGACCAAATAAAACCAAATAGAGTGGTTGCTCATGTCTTATCAAGGGTAAAAATGGTATTTTCTTCACTATTTCTTCTCTAAAAGTAAATTCAAGTTATTCTGTTGAAAACTACTTGTGTATAAATGTATTAGGGAAGAGCAAGCCGGTTTATTATTAAATTTAATATTCACATCTCAAAAAAATCTAATAATATAATCCATGATATTTTCTAAAGGCTATGTTTGGTTTGAAGGAAAAGGTAGGGAAAGTAAGGGAAAGGCAGAGAAATCTATACAAGGTTTGTAAAGGTTTTCCTACCTTTCTCTACCTTTTCCTTCAAACCAAATGCAGCCTAAGGGTTGTGATGTGACTAATGTTATCATGTCCAGATGTAATACATTAAAAAAGGGAAGGCAAACTCATCTCATGCGAGGTGTTCAATGCTATTACTCTTTTTCCTAAATGTGTTTGCCAACAACTAAATGTTGTGACATGCGATTTTTGGTGGGGTTGGCATTAGGGGTGAGTAAGTGGGTAGGTTCTACCCGGAATCGAATGAAACTGACCTTGAATTGGCCTTGAATCGACCCTACTTAATCTGTTACAAGGTAGGGTCTGGTTTCAAATTCTTGGAACCTACCCCCATCCAGGTTGGTTCTAGAGTCTAGAGGTTTACCCTACCCGAACCGGCTTTGGAACCGAACTTGCTTTCAAATAAACTCCAAAATATTTTTAAGGATGTGAAGATTTGAGCCCAAGCTCATGGTTATGAGAGTCATGGTCTCACTTGACCATTGAGTTACTTAAGTGACTTGATCATTTGTTTTCAATTTAATATTTGTATGTGTATAATAAATATTGTAAAAGGTAATATTTATAAAATTTAAATTATAATGACAACTTTTCAACCATATATTAATATATTATGATAACCTATATATTAAACTAGCGAGGACCCATGTGATGCACGGGATTTGTTAAGCGAAAGCAAAACAATAGAAACACATAAGAGTATATAATTGTTTTATATTTTTTACTTTTTAAATAATTGATGTACAACTTTTAATATTTTTTTTACAATACAAAAATATAAATAATTAATTTCGTCTAGGCTATTCATCAAATTGATGAAACCGGCCAACCTGACCAACTTAACTTGAGTTGATCGATTTTCTAGTATTTCTAGTTGGTGTTGGTCCAACAATTTCCCAACCCAACCAGGTTGGATTAGCTTTGCTTTAGCCATTTGCAAACTGACAAAAAATGGATGACTCGGCCATAGATATATTAATATTTTATTTATTGGGAATGTTGGAGAGAGAGAGAGAGAGAGATAGAGACAAAGAGAGATTTTAGGTAATTTTTTTTTATGGAGAAGGAGAGCATCTCATTGGCTGTTTCAAAATGTCATGGAATATAAAGTAAAAATTTAAGAAAATGAGAAAATTTGTAGACTGCTGTGTTTTAGTATATACTAGCAAGGACCCGTGCGATGCATGGGTTTTTGTTAAGTGAAAGCTAAACAAAAGAAATACATAAGAGTATATAATTATTTTATATTTTAACTTTTAATAACCAATCCGATCGAAATCGAGCCAAGTTGGTCAGTTTTCTAATAGTTTTGATCAACTTTGGTTTAGAAATTTTCCAAACCAACCAAGTTAGGTTAGTTTCAATTTGGTCACTTGTAAACTGACCAAAACTGAACCATCCCATACATACATACATACATACATACATACATACATATATATATATATATATATATATATATATATATATATATATATATATATATATATATAATATTTTTAATATATATTTTTAATACAAGAAAGTGGAAAGATTCCTATATTTCTTAGTCTAAAATATTTTATATCATAAATTTAAAATTTTTAATTTATTTTTTAATAATACCACTATAATTTATTAAATTTAAATTTAATTTTTAAGTTTAAGTCTTTTGAACAAACAAACCAAACCAAAAATAGACCCAAACCAATACAACCCGAGTTGGCAGGATTTCACTAATAATGGTGAGTCGGTTTCGAGTGACAAACTCCGACCTGACTAGGTTGATTTAGTTGGTGAAACAGCCTACAACCGAACTAAATCGATCCTTGAACACTCCTAATTTTAACTAAATTAATAGTCTAATCTCTAATAAATAACAATAGTTTAATCTCCAATAATTATTGATAATTTTTTGTTAAATAACAAAACAAAAAATAGATTTATAAATAATTATTGAAAACATATTTATCAAAAAAATACAATAAATATTAATTTTAGCATATATAAATATATAATGAATATACACTATTATTGAAAAATTATTACTAATAAATATTAATTTTTTGAAAGATATTTTCTATAATTATTTATTCATATAAGTGAAATTAGTTATTTACAATATTATTTAATTATTTAAATAATATTATTATTTAATTTTTTAAGATATTAATTAATTATTGAATTTAATAATCCATAAGATTATAATTAGTACTATTATTACATAATTCATTATTAATTTTGTAAAATATTATATTATTATTAATATGAATATTATGAAATTTATTATAATTATGTTTCTACTTTTAAGAATTTTTTAAATTTATTACATAATTTTGTTATTTTAATTATTTAAAATTTAGTCATGTTAAATATTTTGTTGTTTAAATATTTAAATAATATCTAAAATATTTAAAAATTTTCATGATTTGAATTTTATTTATCTTAACAGTTATTACATAATATTAAATATTCTGTTCTATAATTATTTAACTATTGTTAATGTTTTAGTATTTAAGATATTTAGTTTTTGAAATATTTAAATGATGTTTTATTTTTTAATGTTAAATTTTTATGTATTCGTAACGAGCTACTGAAAGGGGTGCAACGGCAAATTGGTGATAGATGGCAAATTAATGCTTTATATGATCATTGGATCTCGTACACTTTTGATGGCCAACTCTACTACAATACTCCCTTATTGAATGATTTCAAGGTGGCGGATTTGATTAATTGCAATTCACCTCAGAAATCTGAATTGCAGCCCGCCCTAGTTTATTAGTAGCCTCCTATGAACCGCATCCTGTCCATAAATTTGGCATTAATTCACGGGCAGGATTCAGTCCACCTCTAGAAATCCTAGCTCCACCCTAGGGGTGGATTGAACTATAAAAGCCCCTTGTTTTTATGACAATGTTTAACAAATTCATTGCCTTGCTGTTACTAGGCTTTTTATCGAGACACTCTCTCATTAGAGATGACCTCTGTCCCATGTGTAGGAGGGATATGGAAATCATAAATCACCGGTTCCTCAACTGCCTAACCAGTCTAGGCCCGAGTTAACAGTTTACACTATTTCGGGCTCTAGTTTCGGATTGAGCCCATTGAAAATTTGACAAAATCCCAATCCTAACTCGAAAAAGTTGTGCCCCTACTAACCAGTCATGAAGCCAGTGTGGTTTGAAGTTCTTTATTTTCCTTGCCTAAATTCCTACCTAGGTGAATTCACATCTGTGCCCCATAGCATATCTCAATTGTGTATAGGGAAAATCTCTTACTGACAACTTCAGGAAATGTTCCCAATGCACACTGAGATATGCATGTGGGATGCAGATGTGATCTCCATGTAGATTGGAAACTGTGAAAGTGAATAGCTGATTGAAACACAGTATGTGTTTCATCCCGTTGGCGTTTGTTTGTACTTTTTCACTTTAAACGTTTTTTGTTTTTGTTATTTGGTTGAACTTCACTATAAACGTTTTTTATTCTTCACTTCAGATTAATACTCATTAAAGTGTCACATCAGCATTTGGTTTCAAGAAACGTTAGGACGTTGGGGGAACCAGAATTTGATGTTTCTCCAAATGCCCCGTACACAAAAATCAAAGCATTTCAGTTTTCTTCTATTTATTTGATAAACAGTAAAACCAAACAGTTGTTTCATTTTGCTTCATCTGCGATAAACGCCAATGTCTATGTGGCACTGATGTGGTGCATTTTTTCAATAAACGCCAACGGAACCAAACATCTCCATAGTAACAACTCTGATTCTTCCATCCTCTTCCGTTGTGCTACTGTTTTATGAAATGCTTGGAAGTAGCGGCATAAAACAGATTTTGAAGGTATTACTTTTACTCCCATGGATGTGATCATTAGTGCAAATTTCCAAATCATGGAGTTACTTGCACTCTCTTTACAACCATCTTCTTCATCTCTAATATCTCCACTTCCAGTCCTATTACTTCCAACACGAGTTGGACACCCTATCTCAAGGTATTTTGGAGATTAAATGTGATGGTACATCTTTTCCAACGAAGTCAGGTGCAAATTTTGTTACTAAGGCTTAGTTTGGAAGGAGTATAAATACAAATAAGTACAGTGCAAATATATATAAAATAATACAAAATATAAGGTTTTGTACTCTATATTTATATTTGTATTCCTCTGAGCCTAGAGTTTTAATAGGGGTGGATTCGAGTCGAACCGAGCTTAATAGTATCAGGCTCGAGCTCGGCTCAAGACTATTCTACAAGGCTCGGGCTTGAGCACGGCTCGAGTAAAAAATTCATAAGCTCGAGCTCGATTTTGAGAAAAAATATTTTATAAAAATAAAAACTATATATAAAAAACTATTTTATATTTAAAATTTTTAAAAATATAATAATTAATAATTATAATATTTTTATTATATATATTATTTTCTATAATTTTATATACATATATATATATAATTCGAGCCGGCTCGCGAGCCTCACGAGCCGAGCTTTACTAGGCTCAAGATCGAACTGCTCGTGAAAAGCTCGACTCGTTGCCACCCCTAAATTTTAAGGATCAGTTTGTTTATGGAAGAGCTGTTAGATTATCTCCAGTGTCAACAGAGGAATCTGAACATTTTAGACTACGTTTGGTTTGAAGGAAAAGGTAGGGAAAAGACGAATAAGGTAGAGAAACCTTTACAAAGCTTTTATAGGCTTTCTTATCTTTCCCTTTATTAATTTCCCTACTTTTTTCTTCAAACCAAACACAACTAGCCTTAGTATCCTTTACGCTATTCTATTCGCCAAGGAAGTGGATATCACACCAATCCAGCTTGAAACTGATTGCCCTTATCTTATTCCAACTTCTGCTGGCAAATACACCCAATCCAAGCACCAAGGAATATTGCTAGTATGGTAGGAGATTGATTGTACCATCCGTTACACTCCTAGGAGCGCAGACAGGGTGGCCCACAACATTACAAAGTTCGCTTATTTGATTCAAAGCTAAAGTATTCATGTTGCCCCCAACCTAGCCCAGCATGGATCCACCACCTGGGCCTCGTACAATGGGTCATGTCGGACATGACCTTTTAGGGTTTCTAGGCTAGGCTAGGCAGGCAGGGCTTGTCCAGACCCGCATGCCAGCCCCGGCCCCACCCGCTACAGTGTCTTGACCATTAGATGTGTAAGTAGTCTGCTACAACCCAGTGTCAAGGTCTCTGCCACACCCTCTAACAATAACCAACAACATTAGAAGCATCTCCTTTAAGAATGATGCTTATTTCAAGATTCAAGTGCATACCCAACTTCAACCCTTCATAACAAGCCTAGATCATTGTCTCTTCATGACTCCAGGCTATCAGGAGTGTCAACGGACCAGTTTTGGGTTAGACTCCATCCAAATCAAAATCCATTTGGATGGATTGGATGGACCAATGAGACACTAAATTTGAACGGATTGGACGGATCAGTATGAAATATTGGATTGGACCTGATCCGTTCATGGATCCATTGATAGAATATTAGAATATAGGGGTCAATAAACCAAATTTGAGTTGAAATCAATCTAAATTAACATGAATTTAAACAGATTGGACAGTCTTTAGACTGGTCCAAAATATTCACTGGACTGGGTTGAACCAGGCCCATTTATAATGGACTCACATTGGACTGGACCTGATTGAACCAAATCCAGTCCAATTGACACCCCTACAGGCTACTACACTGCCTTGACCCTTGAGCATCTGCTCCCTTAATCCAAAGTTTGCAACGATAATGGGGAATCATTACCATTATCGCAAGGACCCTGAGAGGGTGAATTCAAGTCAACTATGAGAATGTGCAAACATGTATGGAATATACGTGTGAAGTGCAAGTTAGCCACGATGATAGTGGTGGCTGGGAATTTACATTTGAAAGTATTCAATATGGATGATATGCGCAAGGTAGTAGATGGGGGACTCTGGTTCATTGGAACCAATTGGATGTTTGTTGAATCGTAGAGGGACCCGAAAGCTGGAGAAAAATAAAATTAAAAATCTGGCATTAAAAAGTTTTCCATCCGTCTTCGCATTCACCTATGAAAACCTTACCATCCTTTTGCGGCCTAGTGGGTCATATAAGCTGTTCGAGCACGGTTTGGTTTGGTCTAAATTGAGCTTTGAGTTGAATTCGAGCTTAATATATAGGATCATTTGCTAATCGAGCCGAGTTTGAGCTTATTAAAGTTCAGTTCACAAGCCTATGTCACCTCAGCTATTGAGGGAGACCTCGGCTATTGAGGGTGACCTCAACTTGGAACCTTGGCAACTAAAGAAGACCTCAGCTGCTAGGGAAACCTTAGCTCGGTACTTCAGCAGTTGAGGGAGGCCTCGGCTCGGCACCTCAGCAACTGAGAGAGACCTCGGCTCAACACCTCAACTGCTAGGGAGACCTTAGCGTGACACTTGAGCAGCTAAGGAAGACCTGCAATCAAAAATAGCCAAGCTCAAACTTCCAAACTTTTTCCTCGAGATCAAGTCTTTAATTTGAATTGAGTTCAAACTCTAGCCTGATGGTTTGTGAATGAGCCGAGCTCAAATAACCCAATATTCAGCTCGGCTCGGATGGAATCCACCCCTACCAAGAACTAGCTAGGAAGCTGTGCTAAAAGAGATGGAGAAGAGGAAAATAGACGCGCTAGGGGACTGACTAGTGCTGAATTCACTAGTATATAGCTGGTATGAAGACTCTGAAAACGACAATATTAGTAAAAAACAACAACATGCATTACAAGTTACTTCATGGAAGAAGTAGTTGAAGGTCGTCGAAAAGGAAACAAACCGATTCGGATACTGGGTCAACTCGGAAAAGAATGGCCAAACGTAGAAAAAATCAAACCAAATTTTATATAAGCCTAACCTGTCAGCGGAAATCCCAAGGCATAACCTACAACAACCTTACACAACAACAGGCTCAAATAGAAGGGGTAGACCCTTTAAATGTGAAACTTCACTAAAGTCGATGCAGCCACCCCAGTCACAAATGAGAGCCAGGAACAATCTATTTCGTTTTCGTCTCAGGATTAGTTACAAACAATTGAACCTAAATGATTTTGATAATAGGGCCACTCCCTCAAGTCTTTTCTTTAGCTTGAAGAAGCCAACTGGTGGAAATATTAAAGCTCATGGAAACAAAGGTGGTCTAGTTTGTTACTGGAAACATAATATTCAAGTGAAGGTGGACTATGTTGCAAGTAATCTTGTTTCATGGAGCAATTAGCAATCAGTGATTGCCCAATCAAGTGTCCAGGTGGCAAGCATCAGGCTATGGCACATAGAGTTTCAAAAGACGGTGGATTTGATCTTTGCTAGAAGAATTAGGGATAGTACAGCTCTATTGTGATAATCAAATGATCATAACCCATAACCCAATTCATGACAAACGAAACACGGGTTTACAGAGAGCATGTAGTTGCAGAAGTCTGTCTTATTTTAGCTGAGATGGGCAGCAGGTGGTTGATGTCTTCACAAAAGGAGCCAGCAAGATGAAGCTTGGTCGTTGTGTAGGCAAGCTGAGAGTAATCAATTTATGTGCTTAGTTTTGAGGATGAATATTAGAATGTTCTCTGATTTTATTCATCTTTTATGAGAGCCAATCAAACCTCAACGGGCTTTTGAAGCATAAAATTTCCAAGATGCAACAATAGGCTTCAGCCACAAATATTAACAAGCAAATAAACAAGACAAAAATATAACAAGAAGCAACAAGTAGTTATAGTATGGTTGCTGGATATGGCAGAAATAAGAAAAATATTCAACTTAATGTGTTCTCCACAAGACCTGTTGACACCCTTTTATAGACCCAAAGTATAAACTTCCTATTCAAACGAGGATACTATAACTGAGTTCACATCTCCGCCCCCACAAGGAGCCACCCCACAATTACATCTCCCAATGATTGTATCAGTCCTGATGGAAATGTTCCTAATATACAGTGGAGATGTGCTCTGCCCCACTACGTCTCACAGTACATCTTTCAATGATTGTACCAGTCCTGATGATGTCATCATCGGGAAATGTTCCCAATATACATCCGAGATGTGCTGTGGGGCGAAGATGTGATCTCACTAACTCCCTAATTCAACTAAACATAGAAACTAGGAATTACTAAAAATAGCAAGTCCATCTTTTACTATTGTTGAAATCTGTTAGTTAGTCTCCTTATTTAATTCTTTGTTATATTTCTGTTCTTGAGTGCCGCAGGGGGCATTCTTGTAGTTTTACTTCCTTTTATTATTAGTTCGGACTTCTTCATTTCTTGGGATGATTTTGGTCCTACAATTCTTGGGATGGTTTACAAGCAATCGAGACTTCATTTCTTCAACTTGTTCAATGAGCTGCAACTCTCAGTTGCTTCTCTCAGCCAAGGTGTTTGTCATAATGCCTAAGAGAAGTCATAGCAATATTTCCATGAAGGGAGCATATTTCGGTACGTACTCTTGTTATTTATTTTGACCCTCCACTGGATCCTTGGTGTTTGCTTGCAGTTTTAGTAAAAATGAAAATTTGTGTTTGGAATATCCCGGGAGGAGGTGGGAAAGAAAAACAGTTGAAAATCAAAAACTTCATTAAACAACATAGACCAAACATCATACTTATGCCTGAAACCAAATTGAACATGGAAGAAGGATAATAGTAGAAGCATAGGGGACGAAGGGTGGCCTAATATGTGGTTGGAAGGAGGAATTAGACATTGAAGTTGAAGAGCAATGCCCCAAATATATCAATTTAATCAGAAAAAAAAAAAAAAATTGATTGTGTAACCTCTATATGGCCCATCCATGAAGTAAGTATGGAAAAAATTCTGGGAACATTTGAAGACGCAGTGAAATGCCATTGAGCTCCCATGGTTGATTATGAGAGACTTTAATGACTTAGTCAATTGGAAAGAATACAAGGGACATTGCCAAAACTCTTCAAGAAAAGTTTCAAAATCTCTAGAAGAGTTTAGAAGAGATAAAAGGTTGATGGACTTAGGGTTCATTGGACTAGCTTTCACTTGGTCAAACAATCAAGAAGGGTGCAGTCATGTTAAAGAGAGGCTGGACAAAGCTTGGGAAAATGGCCTATGGTGGGAACTTTTCAAGGAAACGAAAGTTTGGCATTTAACGGCACCGGGATCTGATCATCTACCCATTCTACTCCACATCTCCAGTACTACAAAAAAGAAAAAGGAATTTCCACTTTCAGCCATTTGGGTGGAAAACGAGAAATGTAGTCTATCTGAACTCACAAATCACAATGTTGCGATCATTATCAGACAGTAAGGGACTTTCTTGATTTGATAACTGTTTTCCAACTCTTTGAATAACATTCTAAATACTCTTCTCCCCCCAAAACAAGAATTCCCAATGTTTTGCCCTCCTGTATTTACAATCTTTTACAGTCTTTTCCAAATCAACCGATTTTGCAATAACATGTGATGTAAATTGCTAGATCTATTATATATAATTCATATGACTCAGTCAAATCATTCACCCCAATGGTCAAACCTTTTAGCCCATGACCCGCCAAGCATTCATGTTTTTTTTTTTTTATTATGATTCTGAAAATTCTGAAAAGACATGATACTGAAAAAGCATATAATTAACAAATTACTGACATCATAAAAACGACAATCAATCAACAATTGAGTGGGTTTTTATCAAATATATAGATTTAGTTTTACAGAAAAGTACACTGCAGCCCACTGCAGAATTCTGAATTTCACAGACCTACAATAATTCAAAATGTCAAATACCCCCACCCTAAACATCAATACCCGCCCGTGTATCGACATCAATTCCGAGCTAGTACCTATTCCAACTGTACGGTGGGGCTAAGAATTTTGACGGTGGGCTAATTTATCAAATTACTCTCAGATTTATTTGAGCTTTCCTGCCATATCATGCCTATCATATTTTTTCTACTGCATCCATAGATATCGAAGACATATCCCCATTCCTCTCTTAAAATTGGTTTTTCATTTTCTTTTACTTTGAACCTGCTGACACAAGCCTATGATGGTTTTGACATATTTGTCAACTTTGACATCTTTTATCATTGATAGGGTTGCAATCAGTATCTTTTTGACCAAATCCAAGTTCTATCCTATTAAAGTTCTTTTTCTCATTTTACAAGTCTAAGGTAAAGTAAGGATTATATTAAGAAGAATAAAAGATGTAAAACAAGATAATGTACACTGGGACTGATACAAAACTGCCCTGACAGCAGTATACCCCATCCTGCTTTACAGAAAGAGAACTGAATTTATTCTTAAAGCACAAATGACCCATAAGCCAGGAATGCATTGTTCCCAGATTCTTCTGAAAAATAACATCTGAAGAACTACTCTTATTTTTGAAGATTCTTGCATTTCTCTTTTACCATTTATGATACCAAGAAGGCATGACATCTATATAATGCGGTATCATAAAAGTGATAAGCAATCAGTTGGTAATTTGGTATTCATCAAAATCTAGAGAGGGACTTGTCTAAGCCTAGCGTATTATTTCTTTCTTTTTTTTTACGGGCAGCGGTATTATTTCTTTAACATAATCTAGTAGGAAAACCTATGATGCAAAAAAGATATGGTATGGAAAGAATTTTGACCAATCAAAACCCACCCATGAATTTTGATAAACACTTTATTTGCTACAACCTTTATGATTCTAATTTATTGGTCAATTGTTTTCCCCATATCATATCATAGTCGAACCCTAATCTAATTTAATTATATAAATATACAGTTATACACGGTTATTTCTACAAAATTTTGTGACAGGTTCCGAGCTCAAAATCGTTAATTATTTTAAACTCTCAATTCATCAATGGCATTCAATGTCCAAATTCGATTTGGATGCGATATAAATCGGATGGATAGGATTTGATTCAAATAAAAAATGAGTGAATCAGTTTTTGATCTACATAAATTAGTTTCAAACCATTTACAGTCCTGACAATCCTCAAAAATGATAAATCGTAGAAACACAAATGCCAGATTGAGCAGAACAAATCATTTAGATATTAAAATAAAATACAACAGATTCCTTTCCACACGCTCTAACCCTCTAATGGGAATTAACTCATGAAATCTTGATGTTGTGTGGCTGTAGGACAACGACCCGATGCAGAATCCTTTTTTTAAGGGCTGAAAGCCTGGAACCCATGCCAAATCTAGTGCTCAACTTTCATTTTTATACGGTTTTTCTCTTTCGCTACCCTATGTTCCAGAGCATATTGTAGAGCTGGCACATCAACGACCATTAGAATGAATTCATTTAATCAGATTAAGTCAAACACATGATAAATGAAGGCTCAATTGTCCCCTTGCCATACGCAAGTTAAATCACTTAATCTGTAATAAAGCCATCACTAACAAGTCACATTTGCTAATAGTCATGTTTGGAAATGGATGGGTTAATAAGAAAACTACAAGATCCCTTAAAGAAGGAACCTGGAACTCCATCTAGGGAACAAGTGTTGAGTACGAGAATCATGAACATGCTTAGGGAAAAATTAGAGAAAAAGAGATACACAAGGGATTTCAAAATATGGCATGGAAATCCATTGCAAGTGCATCTCTCAATCTCTTGGGCCTCTTGAACAAACTGCAATTGGAATGACATATTACAAAACAATGGAGAACATCATCTAATCTGCTCAAACAGTCGTAACAGACCTGATTTGACAGCATAAAGGATTAGTAATCTTGCTTATTGGGGCATTCTGATGCCCTGTGCCCAGATCGTCCACAGTTGAAACATGCCCCTCCAAAACTTCTGTCATACACAATTGAGCAATATCATCAGCTCTTGTACTGAACCACAAAATATTAAAATAAAATTAAAAAATAGAAAAGACAAGTGAAGATTTGTTAAATGAGGAATTTTGCACTCTCCATAAATAACTACCAATGGACCACACTTTGTCAAGGTACCACCTGGTCACCCAAGTGATAGGCACCAAATAGGCAGTGGCTTTGGCAAATAAAACCTGTAATTTATTCGGTACTAGCTAATGAACACATCCTCGGGACAAGGCTATTTTTTTTGAGATTACCACCTATGTAACAAGTTTAGAAGCTTCGGGACTAGGTTTATGACTGACTTGGAAAACTAAATTAGGTTAAGCCTTTGGACTGGGTTTTTAATTCAACTTTGAAACTAGAGCTGTTTCATTCCTAACAGCGGAAATGGATGAATTGAATGACTTACTATTTCTTCTTTAAGTGAATAAAATAGTTAAATAATTAAGTATTTGAGTGTATAACTTCAACTTTAACCATTAAGGAACTTGCAACCTCCTGAATGACTTATTCAGTAAAACAAAAAGTATTAAATCACCCAGTTCAGCCACTTCAGATGTTATCAAAGGGCCCCTATTAGGTCTAATTTATGATTACAAAACATATTAACATAATCTATTCTAGATCAAAAACGAGACACATATTATTGTAATTGTACTGACTAGGACTAACAATCTACATGGTACTTCTGCAACCAAAACAAAAAGTAAAGGAGAAAGTGGATCTCCAAGTACTTCTTCCAAGAAACCCCACTCTATATGATCATATGCCTTCTCAATGTCAAGTTTACAAATCACACCTGCTCTCCCACTTTTCTCCTGCCACAAACACCCCATCCAAAATCTGTCTTCCTTCTACAAAAGGCCATTTGAGTAAGCCCTACTACCTCATGCAAAACAGATCTCAACATTCTTAACAAGACTTTTGCAATGGTCTTATATGGAATGGTAATTAAGTTTATTTGTCTAAAGTCTTTTTCTCTAAATGCCCCTTCCAACTTAGGAATGAGGGAAATGAACATGACATTTGCACCTTCTTTAGCTCTTTTTTCTTCCACGACTCCTTGAACATTTCCATTATATCCTTCTTGAGAATACCCCAACATGGAGGTAATACTGAACCCATCCCGCCATGGGGATTGTCCCTCTTCATCACCTTGATTGCTTACTACACTTTCTCCTCTTCAAATTCCCTCTCCAACCAATATTTCTTGAAGTCCCCAATTTTACCCAACTCCAAATCACCAAGTGTTTTGTTTTCTTTTTTGAGAGTAAGAATCAGGCTATTCAAGCCAGAAAAGCTCAACATCTCGATTCATGTATGGACTAACCGTCTCTTAGTCAAGTTACAAAAGATGAGCGGCTGGCCTGCAAAAGAACATTGATTTGGAGTTCTTCAATCTTCAGCAATTGAGCTAGCTTGGAGCCTTAAATTTCTTCTAGTCACCTCTTCTTACTTCTTAAGGTGAAATTTGATTTATGAATAGTGAAACCACTTAAACTTACTTATATATGTGAGGGTCTATGAAAGGTCTATAGACCCTAACAATAGAACATTCTCTCAAATGGAATCTTGGTTTAACACTAAACCAAGATTCGCAACTATACATGCAGCTGTATAAATTTTTTTTAGATACTGAAGAATATAACTAATGAAATGGAATCTTTAATAAAAGATTTAATAATATATGAATTATTAAATAATATAGTTTATTATATTAATAAAGAATGATTATAAACATGTATATACTATAAATATTAATTCAAAGTATATTGTATTATTAAAAAATAAGTTACTTAAATAGTCATTAGTTAACTTATTATTTTTGGTTCATATGGATGACATGACAATTTTATTTTCAATTAACATTTATAATCAATCAGAATAAAACTTAATTATTGCAAATTATAATGCTTAACTAAAAAGTAAGATGTTTTAGAAAATGTTAATACACAAATTAATAATATAAAGCATAATAAATATAGAAAAATAGGATAAATTAAATAGAAACATTATTACAATAATGTTTGTTTTGTTATAACAAGTAAATCTTGTATTATAATATTTACTTTTTCTTTATGCAGACCCATAAAAATATTAAATGCCGAGAGATGTTGGGTGGCAACATAGAATACTAGTAGGTGATGGAACAAATAAGTCTAAAATTATTTTGTTTTTGATGGTTTGGAATAAGATAATAGTCTAGAAGGGTGTATTGATGCTTCTTTTATCAGTTCACAAAATACCATTGTATATTTCCACATATTTCACAATATTTCCATTGTGTCTATACTTATAATATTTCCATCCGACATTTCTGACATGTCCTATATTTGGATTAACATTTCCATCAACATTAACATTTTAAACCTTGGATGCTTTGTTGAAAAGGCAAACATGCAAGGCCCAAGGGTAATGGTCCATTTGGCTGTAGATGGGTAATGTTGATGGTACTAAGAGGTATACTCAAGTATATAGTGGATTATTTGGAGATTTTTGCTCCTATGGCCAACATGAACTTAGTTAGAGTTCTTTCGTCTTTGACAACTTTCTATTCTTGTCTTATGTATTAGCTAGATGTGGAAAATGACTTTTTCAATGGCAGTTTACATGAAAAGGTTTACATGGAATTTCCTCTTGGGTTCTACCATGATGAAAGGGGCAATAGAGTTTCCAAGTTCAGAAAGTCCTTATATAAACTCAAGCAATCACCTTGAGCCTAGTTTGACAGTTAACAATCATCTTGGCTGAAGTTCTGGCTTGTAAAGTTATCACCTTCCAGGGAAATATGTGGGGATCCCTCGTGGAACAAAGTGCAGCTCTACTTCTATCTAGGATCCTGTAATTGAGTAGATACAAAGGTAGTTAACCTCCTGGAAGACAAAATACCTCTCCTCTGGAGGTAGAGTGACGCTCTTGAAGAGTACCCTCTCAAATCTCCCCACCTACTTTCTTTCTCTCTTTCCCATCCCCTCCAAGGTGGCAAGGAAATTGGAATCCCTCCAGAGAAATTTCCTATGGAGAGGTAGGGAAGATGAAAGGAAAATTCATCTTGTTAAATGGGATCAGGTTTGCTTGCCTTTAGAGGAAGGAGGCCTGGGCTTAAGGAAATTAAAAATTTTCAATACTGCCCTCCTAAGCAAATGGTTATGGAGGTTTGGAACTGAAAGGAATGCATGGTGGAAAATCTAATTGCAGCTAAATTTGGGGTGGACTGGGGTAACTGGAGATCATTGGATCCACTGCAGAATTGGGGTTGTTCCCTTTGGAAAGGAATTTTGAAGTCCCTTCCTGCTTTCTCAGCTGGTCTGGGTTTCAAGATTGGTAGTGGACAAACACTGAAATTCTGGAAAGATCCCTGGTTTCTGGACACTCCCTCTTGCAGAGGCCTTCCCCCTTCTCTATCAGTGTGCTGCTTACCCAGAGATTTCAGTTGCTGACTCTTATGACATGAGTGGTGGTTCCTCCTCTTGGAGTCCTCTCTTTAGGAGAAATCTTTTTGACTGAGAGCTGGAACAAATTTTGGAGTTCATGCAAATTTTACAGAGGCAAAGCATTTCAGCGAATAAGGATGACGATTGGAGCTGGAAGTGGAGTGTGGATGGTCTTTTTTCAGTCATGTCTATGGCTGCTCACATTAGCAAGACATATGTAGCTGGCTTTCCAAGAAAACAGGTGTGGAACCCAATTAGCCCTTCTAAGGTAAACTTCCTTGTTTGGGTTTTTTATGTAAGTGCCTTCCAAAAGTTAATTTGGATAGGAGAGGGACAGATGTAGCTGGCTTTCCAAGAAAACAGGTGTGGAACCCAATTAGCCCTTCTAAGGTAAACAACCTTGTTTGGGTTTTTTATATAAGTGCCTTCCAAAAGTTAATTTGGATAGGAGAGGGCTGCAAATTCCACTGCCACATTTCTGCCAAGGTTTGGGATCCCTTCCTCAAAGCTGCTGGGGTTGACTGGGTCATGCCCAGCTCTGTCAAAGACTTGTTATGTTGCTGGAGGCTGTCTGGCCTGAAGAAAAAGGGGAAGCTGATCTGGAAAACCATCCCTGTGGCTGTTCTAGTGACTATTTGGGCTGAGAGAAACAGTCAAGTTTTCTGCAATAAAGTGAAAAACAAGGAAGACTTGATACAGATGTCTGTGAACAAACTTGTCTCCTGGATTTCTGTAATTTCTGAGTTTATGTTAGGAACCTGACCAACTCAGGGCTCTTCGAGGGGCCAACCTCCTGAATTCTTGGAGAGAGAGAGAGAGAGAGAGAAAGTTTAATGCTGAAAGAGTCCTCCTCTATTCCTTTTCTGCTCTACTACTTATAGTGTTGCAATCTTGACTGTTACAGCTGTTACAAGTGGATGGCAGTTGTTACAAGTGGCTGGTTGGTTGAGCTGATGTGGCCTCCTCTTGTAAACTGACTAACTGCCTTCTGTTGGTCTGTTCCAACAAGTCTTGACAATCCAATTAGATGGCAGTTGTTACAAGTGGATGGCAGTTATTACAAGTGGATGGTTAGTTGAGCTGATGTGGCCTCCTCTTGTAAAACTGACTAACTGCCTTCTGTTGGTCTGTTCCAACAGTCTTGACAGTTTAAGCATCAAAATGTGTTTCAGATGCTTTACTCTCAGTCTGTTTGGAGTTTGTAATGTGCTTTCCTCCCTTTCCAGTGAGGTGTACCGGGAAGCTGTTGTATTCCTTTCTTTCTTCCATATATAAAATTTTTACCTAACCTTTCAGGAAAAAAAACTTTTACTATAAATAGTAATGATGGAATTACTATAAATGCTAATCAACTTGGTCACTAGGGCTTTGACCAATAGCAGAACTCAAAAATTAGCCAACTCAAAGTATTTAGCTGGGGCACTTCTATATGTTGGATTGAGCTGAAATTCTACAGTATTGGAGTACTCTAAGCAGTACTTAAATGTAGTCAAATTTCAGATAAATCAAACAAAGTTTGACTAATGAAACAGTCACTTCTTTTCTGGTTGATGATGCATTCTGCAGGTCTACTATCTGACCTCTTATCTTTCATTGCTTTCTCTGCTTCCATATTTGCATCAGCTTTGTCACATCTATCTTTTCTTATGCTCCTTGCTGCCACCCACTATGAGTAGATTTTTCATTTAATCATTTTGTTGTCAAGCTCTCTTTTAATGAATAAAATGGGACACACAACCTATTTAGTTTTGCTCCCAAAATACAATTTCTTTCTCCCTTCTCTACTTTTTCTCCACTGTCACTGCTTGAATCCATCTTGAATCAATTGATGTTGAACATGTTACAGATTTCAGATCATATTCTAACTCAACTGATATCAAAACACATTGTATGATTAATTTCTCAAGGCAATGACACTTTTAATTACAAATTTCAATACCATACAATATAATAAATTCCACTCAGCGAAGTAGTAGTCTAGTAGAAAATATTTAAAATCACTAATTCGTACAGCAAGAATTCAAACAAATATGAAAAGCAATAAATCAACACTATAGTGAATCCAATGCATACAAATATAGCATAGCACAAAGGCACCTTGATAACCATACAATGAACTTACCCCAATGTTATATTTGTAGCCATATAATTCACTGATTAAAACCTGGATGAAATATCCTGGTCTAGCACACCATAGTTTCTTTTCATATTAAAAGACATGTGAAAATACAAGGGTAAAGCTTGAGAGAACTGACAGAACTGATGAACTCTCAGCCAAATAAGAGCTTATTAAGGCAAATCCATCTTTTATGGAATTCGGATTAGCTGAACGCTTTGGCTGTTCAGCAGGCTGTGGAACCAATGATGAGGTTCCACGCCAGTAATAAGCTCATGGGCCCCACTGTGGAAGGTGCGGGTCCCATGTAATTTATTACTGGCGTGGAACCTTATCATTAGTTCCACAGCCCGCTGAACAGCCTAAGCATTCAGCTAAACCTTGCACTCTTTTATGACCATCCCAAAATAGAGATAATATGTACAGTGATAAAAGTCAAATCAAGGGATAAGCATTCTCATTTGAATCAAGCACATTTAAAATATTATAGCTTTGCCTAGTTTATCATTTTTTTTTCTTTTTGAGAAAGATAAGAGTAGTTTATCAAAATTGCATTATGCCCTAATCATCATTTTCAATTAAAACAGCACAACACAATCAGAAACGTAGAGCTGTTTGCTGACTCAGTTCAAAGAAAAGGACGAGTATAAGAGATGCCCAGTTATCTTTAACTGAGAATGACCAAAGGGAACTTTCTGGGGGCAACATAATCATCTCCACTGCTCAAGGTTCATTTTTGTTCTCTTTTCTTTCTTGGTATTCTAGGGCTTCTTTCAATTGTTAGTCTTTTTTTATCAACATTTCAATTATTAAAGGAGTCTTTTCATCAAATTGCATCCACAAAAAGGGATAAGATATATTATTGATCAAGAAAAAATGAGAAGATATATTGAGAAAACATGGGGTCTTTAGAATGGAAGTAAGTAAATACCTGTCCCTACTCCCAAAGGATGACGATCGATTTGATCGTTTACTACCAATTAGCCAATCATCCCCACTGCTTCTTGACCTCCGAGACCGATTATTATCAGTTTTAAAACTCCAACCACCACGTCGAAATCCATCCTCATCATCAGAATCTCGGCCACTACCCCAACCCCGTGAACCTCTAAATCCCCCACGCTCCCTAGAACCTCCTCGGAAGCCACGTTCTCTGTTGGAAAACCTTCCATAGTTATCACCAGGAGGACCATCATCCTGCAAGGCTGGCAACTGCAAAATATGTATGAAATAAAATACTTCAGTGGTATATCTTTTTATTGGAACTTCATCCACTGCAGTCAGAATTGTGATGGATGAGATTAGGATTGGAAATATAGATAAAAGAAATGATGTTAACCAAGATGATAAAAAAGTCATCAGTTAATAATGCAGGACATCCATCTCATCATAAGATCATATAGGCTCAAAGGAAAGCCAATGAGAATCCTTTGGATTCAAGGAGTCCTTGGCTAATAATGTCAAACATCCATCACACCATAAGATCCCATGGGCTCAAAGGAAAGCCCATGAGAATCCTTGGATTCACATGCCTATTACACCCAATGCAACAATATGGCCTACAGTCTCCTGTCTCAATCATAGCAAAAAAATTGGATTGTATTAGTTGCAATAGGCTGTATATTAAATGTGAGGATAATCCAAACACATTATATCAATAAAAATACCTCTTATAATCTCTCGAACTACACCATATTTCCATCCCCTCCCCAAATCACAGTTTCATTTGCTTTATAATCTCTCAAACTTTAAAGGTGAAATTGTTTCCAGGTTGGGTACTCCTCCCCAAGGGATAAATTGGGACCTAGGCTTCAGAAGATGTCTTAGAGAGAATGTGTCTCTTGCTCACCTTCTTGGCACTTTGGAGTTTGTGCTTTTGGACCAGAATGTTGACAATACTAGGATTTGGACTGCCTCTCCTAATGGATTATTCACTTGTGCCTCTTTTTTCAATAACCCCACTCTGTCTAACTCTCCAGGGGTAGGCTTCCCGATGAAAGAAATTTGAGGTAAGCCTATTCCACCTAAGGTTCAAGCCTTCTGTTGGGAAGTCTTCCTTGGAAAGATAAATACTTGTGATATGTGCCTCTATCCTCATATGTGCTTTCTGTGCAAGGCTAGTGGTGAGACTTTATCCCATTTATATTCCTCTGTACATTGTATTTGGGAGTATTTTGTTCTCTTTTTGGGTGCAGATGAGATCCCTCTCAAGAGGTAGCTGGTAATTACAATCCTAACTTTTTGAGACAGCCAAAGAAAAGAGAGAATAATGTGAAGAGCAGCTGTTAAGGCAGCAGTGATTTGGGTAATCTGGAAAGAGAGAAATGGGAGAATCTTAAATGGAAAAATAGATCAGTGGAGGAGGTAATTGACAGCATAAAGAACATACGTAAAGATGGTGGAAAGCTTTAAGGTCTTCTTGATGAATGAAATAATAAGAGCTTGGATGCAGGTGGCATATTCATCTAGAGAAAAGGACAGGATAATCATGGAATGGAAGCCTCCAGAAGGTACCAAGTTAAAACTGAATTTTAATGGAAACTCCATGGGCAATCCGGGGATGGCAAGGATAGAGGCAGCCTTCAGAAACCCTGATAGAAAGGTATTAGCTTTATATTCAAGGCATATTGGAACTTGAAACTCTCTGAAAGCTGAATTGATGGCTTTGTTGCAAGGTCTTTGACTACCAAAGCAACTGGGTTACCAGCATCTAGAAGTGGAAGGAGATTCAAAGTCAATTATTTCATGGGCAAGATGTAGCAGTCATACTCTGTGGACCTTTAGACACGCCTTTAGGGAAGTGGAAAGCCAATCTAAGGAACTGATTGTGGAATTTACGTGGGTTAGACAGACTGCAAACAGGATGGATGATACCCTTGCTAAACAAGGAGTCATAAGACAGCAATTGTTTGGGTTGGCAGTCTAGCCTCCTATTGTACTATCCTCTTTTAACTACTAATAAATTAAACTTTTCCTTGCTGATCAATAAAAAAAAACAGTTGAAATGATTTTTATGCAAGATTTTGTGCAGTGCAAAACCAACCTTAGTAATCTTGGTGATGGTGTTCCCAGGAGGTGTCTGCTTATTCAGCAGCTCACTAGCAATTTCCTCTGGAAGATCAAAAACAGCTCCTTGTACCTGAAAACAAACATTCCCAACTAGTTATTCAGAGAAAATGATTCAAAAAGTAGTATGATATCAATATAATTTAATCATAATTTTGAAATGAGCATTAGATATTCTACAATGAACTACAAGAAACAAACATACGATAAAACAATAAAGTGAAAAGCATGCCATGATGTACAAAACTTGAGCACTGGGTTATCTGTTCATTGAAATTGAACGGGCAAGAAGAACAAACAGCAAAGCGGAAAGCTTTACTCTCAGGTACCCAACCCTCAAGATTCCACCATAATCGAATGACAAGTGATGAGGAAAAAATTAAAACCGGCAAGTTTCAAGATGGTGCAATAGAACACTTGGCCCCATTTGGGAAGAGTAGAAATACAAATATGTACAATACAGAAACTTGTATATGGTATTTCTAAACCTTGCATTTGCAGTCCTCCCAAACTGAGCCCTCAGAAATGGTTAATGAAAAAAATTGCCAATCACATTCCAATGGCAGAGTTGTTCCTTGAGAATTTCTAAAAAGATCCATCATTAATTATAAGATATGGCTAGAATTGAAGAGCAAGGACAACCAGGATCCTACAGAGACTGGGGGTAAAAGCCCAAAGACATAAACCTGACTGATACAGATTGCTGTTTCTTCGAGGTTTTAATATCTAGAATGAAAAATCCAGACTGACAAATCTAAAATGACAGCATGTGATAAGGATATACTTGATCAGATACACTAGATTGTTTTATCTGGACCAGATCAAACAAAAATAATAAGAGAAAAACACGGTGTTCACTCAATTCTTTACAAAATCCAACAAAACTTGCATTGTTGCATCTAGAAATTTATACGAAGCTGTAAAAGTCAGAGCAACATGTTAGATTTGAACAGAAAAATACCAATGAAACAATATGATAATATCTAGATTCTCAAACTTCTCCACCCCAAACAACTACTTTACAGCATTGCCCAAAACATTTGATGCCTAACAGCCCCTTGTATAGCTAGAGTATACACCATCCCATTTGCTGTTCTTTTTTTTTTTTTTTTGAAGATAAATAAAGAAAAAAAATTATTGCTAAAAGGAAAAAAGTACAAACATAACTAAGGTGACAAGATGTCACCACCACCAGAAAAACAAAAACTCATTATAACATCACTTCAAAACAAAACAATTGCTTCAAGACAAAACAGAACATCAGCACTCTCTTATGCATTCAAAGAAATCCAGAAATCAGCACCAAAATCTTCCTTCCTCAATCCATGGAACTCCAGAAGCAGCAGAACCCAACCAATAACTGTCGAACTGATAACAGCCACTATCTCTTCCATACTTCTCTTTTTCTCCTCAAAGAGTCTTCGGTTTCTTTCCTTCCAGATTCCCAGCACACAGCAAAGGGAATACAGGTCCATAAAATCTTAGATTTAACGCCACCACAGGTTCTTAACCAGCAACTAAAAATTTCAGCCAGATCTGCCATAGAGCTTCTGTCCACCTTAAACAGCTTGAAGAAATAGGACCAAACTGGAAATGTGAATTTGCAGTTAAGTAGTAAGTGAGAAACATCTTCCTCTTCAGAAAAACACAGCACACACCTACTTGGAAACTGAAGGCCTCTGAGCTTCAAGTTATCCTGGGTTAAAATGCAACCTCTCACAACCAACCAAGCAAAAGCTTCAGCCCTTGGAGGCACTGGTTTCCCCCAAACGTGAAGGGATAGGAAATCCATCACATGGACGCCCAAGATTGCGGAATAAAGGGGGCGAATTTCAAAAATTTTTTCTTTCCCTTCAATTGGGAATCAAATTCCCTATTTAGAAAATCATATTTTCAAGGATCACTCTTGAACCATAAACTGAACCAAATCTGAACCAAAAGGATGAGAGAGATAATACCTGATATAGAGAAACAATATCTCTCAATGGAGGTGTTCATGCCCAAGGTAAAAACCAAAATCTGCTCCCACTGAAGATGGCGCAGTGCAAGGTGGAGTAGAATCAGCAGTGTCCTTCCTAAGAACTTGATTCTTCCCAAGAATCACCTAAATGGATTGTGAATACAACTCCTACCAATCTTTTCTCCAAAAGATTGGAATCAAGATCCAATCTTGATTTCTCCCAAGGAGATCAAACTGCTATAGGCGGCGGCTGCAGGAAGGAAGCGGCTAGAGAGTATTTGCAGGGTGCAGAATTCTCTCTTCTGTGATCTCAGCTCTGAAGACAAGACTTGAGTCGGTTGAATGTTGTTGTTTAAAGGTTGCCGCCCCTTCTTCCTTTTATAGACTTAAAGGGATAAGCTCCTAATCCCATTAGGAGTTGCTAACCCAAATCATATATGGATTAGAAGTCCATTTAAGATAAGGGATAATCCTTATCTGTAGATTAGATCAGCCAGTTCCTAATCTAATTAGGAAATTTCCGAATCTAAATCTCATTTAGATCTTGGACTCTCTGAGTGGATAGGGTGTGGGCCCAATCCTATCAGCTGATCTTATCTCAGAATTCGCCCCCTTAAAGACTAATCAAATTAGCCCAGTTCGAAATGGGCTTAATACCCATTTAGGGTTATGTATTCATTAAGCCTTCCAAATTGCTGCCCAGTTGGGCTTCCTTGTATGGCGTGGGACCCAAACATTGATCTACACATCAGCCACATGGGTTCAACCCAGCCTTTGTTACAAGGCCTGGCCGAATACACTGTTATGGACAGTGCACCCCCTGAATCCCATCAGATGGGCTCTATGGGCCCAACACTTACCCTAAGTGGTCCCTGGGCCAAGCCACCTTGTAACACCCAGGGACTGTGGGCAGATGCAAGATTAGCCCATCAGGTATTATCCTCAATAGTCTTACACTCAACCTCTCATCCCATAATGATCATACACTGCCCGACAAGAGAAAACCTCTCCCTCGGCTGCAAGGAACAATGTTGCACTCTCTCAAGTATGGATCCCGGGAATTAAAACCTTTTGCAAATCATTTCGAAACCATAATATATATAATTTTATATCTCATATAAAATATATTTTGCAAAACAAATCTCAACGATTGAAATCGGTTGCCAGCAGTCTTGGTTTCCATCAGTGAGAGTGCATCCCCGATCATTACCTTTGTTCGACAAAGGGGCTGATCCTGTCGCTATGATCACCCACTCAGATGAATTCTCAGATTATCCCAACATACCCAGGTTTTGACCCCCGCTAAGGATCCCACTGATTGGTACATCAAAGACAGCCCAATCCGACACCTAGTGCAGTATCATAATCGAGTCTAGGGGTCGGGTGTAACTTTCCAGTTTTGCCCATCAATCTCCAAGGTCCAGGGCAATACTGGAAATCTGGTCCAGTTCAAAGATTCAATTAATCCCACACTGTGTGTGCCTAGAGTCTCACCCTAGTAGCTGAGACAGGCCACCCCAACCGACTTGGTGGCACCACAGTGTCAGCCTTGTCAGGATAGGTCTCCCCAGACCGACCCACTGGCTGTGAACATTCTAAACTAACACGAGTATCATTAAGTGTCTAGTTTAAGGGTATTACACAGAAACATACCAAGGGAACATGAATCAAATATGCACTTTTATTCATTTACAATAAACTCGTAAAGTACATCATTTTGATTGAAGCTAAGGGCATACAAAAACTGTCTAACAAAATGCCCCTAACTGGATCAGCCTCCACCTGATTTCTGATCAAAGTCAAGTACATTGATTTGACTGTAAACTTTCCATCCTTACATTCTTTCCATAATCTGACATCTGCAACTGAAGGATTGATCTCCAAGGCTTGAAGTTTTGCCAACAGCTCCATGCACTCCACCCCCCCAATCGTACAGGGGTCTTCTGAGATTTGGGTTCCAGATCACTGCACCATTAACTACTTCATAACACTCCGAAATAGGCACTCCTTTCCTGCTCAAATTGTATAGCCTTGGGCATATTTCACAGAATTTCCCAACCCCAGACCAATCATTTTCCCAAAACCTAATACTCAACCGATTCCCCACTTTCCAAAATAAAAGGGGATCATCAAAGAGTTAAAGCTCATGATTCATTTCCATACACTAACACCATATGAGTGTCTCACCTCCGTTGAGTCCCACCCGAAATTCACCACCCCATTTGCTGTTCTTCTCACCCATTTAAAAGCAACATTCAACTCCCTTGTAATACTTCAGATTCTCTTGATTTTCACCAAGACACACTTTAAGGCATAAAAAAAAAATACTCAAAATTGTCCAAAAACTAGGTAGGTACAGCCAAATACACGTTACTATTTTTTGTAAAACAAAATTATTGTTTATAGTAATTTTTAATTTACTATTTAATAGTAATTCTCATAATTACTAATTGTAATGAAATTTTGACTTACTATCTATAGTAAAATCAGATCTAACAGTAAGAACCAAAAGAGAATAAACTGAGATTGCAAGTAGGGAGATCAAACTAAGAAGACTGCTTCAAATGCCAAGCAATAAACAGGAACTAATGAAAGATAACAAGAACAATAAGTGAATAAGGTGATGTTGAAGGAATTTGTTTAACAAACCCAAATAAACTTAAAATAGTTTATACCTCAAATATTGGGTTGGCTAGTTGCTAGAAAAATCATCAGAATCAAATGAGGTCTCTCATACAGGAGTTCCCTCTCATTAAGTGGGAAAGCCAAGTGTCCTTCACCTAGGGGGAGGGGGTAGTTACATAACTACCCCACTCCCTATTTAAGCTCCTTAGAGGGAAACTGGAGGGCCTCTTTGGAGAAAATTGTGTCTCAGAGTATTCCACTCCTAGAGAGTCTTAAGAAAAGCCAGATTAAAGAGAGAAGAAAAGAGAAGTTTTGATAAAAGGAAAAAAGGGAAGATAAGGAAGAGAAAAGGAAATCTCACTAACACAAGTAGGTGAAGCCATGAAGGGAAGCCCTCTTTGCAAATACCTCCTATATGTGTCTTCTACTTTCATAATATGTATTCTTCTCCTATCTTTTGTTCTACTTCTAAGAAAGGAGGTAGAGGGAAATAAACCATCTAAAACCAGGTGCTTCCACTTGGTTGATTATGGCCCCTCTATCAAGAAAAGTTAGGAATTAAGTTTTATTCCCGAAGGCTAATTATAGTCCTCTTCAAATGCAAACAAAGAAAGGAGGGATAAAAACTATCTAACAGTCAAATATTCAACTTGACTGATTACAGTTCCCTTCAGATATGAAAAGTCTAGAAGATTAAGGCTGTCTACAATCAGAGTATTGTCTGATTGACTACAGCTTATTGTAAAGAAGAAAGGAGTGAGAAAGGAATTTCCTTTGTATAAAAAAAAAAAGAAAAGAAAAGAAAAGAAAAAGAGAAAAGTGATGTTATTAATTTTCTCAATTGCATCGTTTATTTCTCATTCTTGTACACTTGAAATATGAAAAGATATGCAAACGGAAATTTCTTTTCAAAGAATGCTTTGTTATTCCTTTTTTGTCCTATATGTTCATTTCTCTAAGTCAGAATCACAAGGTGTTCTCTGCTTTCTCTAAGTCAGAATCAAAGAATCAAAAGGGGAACAATCTATATGATATGATTCCCTGAATGAACCTTACCCCAAAAAAATAAAATAAATTAAAACAAAATAATAAACAAGATTTCTTGAAATTTTCACACCAACAGAGAAGAGAACAAAGTGATCCAGGAGAAGAGAAAATTTTGGGGCTAAAATATTATACTCTTCATATTTTATAAGTAAGACTCCAATTGGGCTTGTATCACATTGAAGTCCCTAAATATAAATTCCTAAAATAACTCCACCCCTCATACATACTACTATCTGCATACTCGAACAGATTCCACTTTTATTGGCTATTAATACGCTTCAAGGCCTCATCAATTTAAAGTAGAACAATCTCAGATTGGATCAAATAATATCTCCAATGTTGAAGGGCTTGAGTGAATCCATAAAACTCCTTATTATTGGTATTGTATCTTCTAGATGTAACATTCAATGCCTCGCTATAGAAAGATATCAAACATCCCTTTTGGCTAAGAATAGCTTCAAATGCCAACTACAGATGCAGCAAACTCCACTCCAAATATTTTTCCAAAGCAAGAGTTACTGTTGCACACGGCCTTTCCTTAATCAACTGCAAGCCATCCTCATCTTCTTTGCTCCATTCAATTTTCTTTTCATCATGTAATTTCTTACTAATGTAACGGTGGTGCTGAAGTTTCTAATAAACTGTTTTTTATCAGCAAAAGAAAGAATGTTATTAATTACCTTAGATCATAATTAGTAGAAACAAATATTGGGAGAATTTCCAACAGCCTGTGTATAACAGGAATTTGAATTATACGTTAGCTCTCCTGCCTGTTAACCCCCTGTTTAGCTAACGAATCAGTCCTCCTAACATTGAGTGTGCACCCTTCTCATTAGCCAAGTAGCTGGATTACTACATCTTGGACAAGATGTAACTATTTTTGAATCCCCCTCCACCACCAGTTGAAAACCAAGTTGCATTGCTAACTTTACTCCTTGCAACAGTGCCAAAACTTCAGCTCTCAAATAATCCCCAATGTTGATTGGTCCCAAGTACATGGCCACCACCTTACCTAAAGAATCTTCGAATACACTCCCTATGCCTACCGGACCCAGATTGCCCAAAGAACTTCTATCAAAATTCAGCTTTATTCTGTTATTTGCTGGAGATTTCCATACCATCACCACTTTATATTTCACTTTAGATGAGTTTGTCACTTCAGCCCAAGTTCTTATTACATCATCCACCAAAAAGATTGGAAAGATCCCCAATGCACAACTTTAATCTTTATACTATACAGTATAAAGGTCATCATTGAAGATGAAGATCCTCGCATTCCTCTCTCTCCACTACATCTTGAGAAGAAGCCCGCCTACAAGTAAAGAAGATCAGGAGCAAATCAGCAAATAAAATGTACAAAAGAACAATAGGTTAGTGAGGAATGGCTCAGGCTCACCACAAACTTTGCATAAGATGCACATTTTAGGAGATAGGCATTTACTGGGCCTTCTTTGGAGCATGTCACTGGTATTAATCTCACTAAACACGTCCCAACAAAAGGCTTGAACTTTAGGAGAAATATGTCTGCTCAAAATCTCTTTCACCAGAAAGTTCACCCCCAAACAATTAGGATGAATAAGGGTACCAAAGAAGAAGGCACAACAAAAGAAGCAAGCAGGAGAGACTGACCACACTCTATTATCCTCTGTATTTTGATCCAAGAAGACTGACTCAAGTTTAGCCAACAACTGAATAGGCGATTTTAATGAAGGAACCACTATTGAAGTCCAAGACCCAAGCTCCTCTAATGGGAACCCCAAGGACACCTCAAGATCTTACAGGAACATGATTCTTGACCTAAATCTCCTGGAGTTAAGTATCAAAGGTGGGGGATTATCTTGGTCAAATAAGAGGAAAAATGGAAGGTGTTTGAACCATACCCTTGATAAAGTGGTTGTCTCCCTAGACTGGATATGTCAGTATCCCAATGCAACTCTCTCCACTGCAAATAAGTAGGGCTATGATCATCACCCAACCATCCTGGATCCAAACCCTCAGAGAACCCAAATGCCTGAACCTTTTAGATTCTACGAGATGTGGCTGCAAAGCCAATCATGTAAACAAGTTATCGAGGATGATTGGAATCTACAAATCAATGGGTATGCTGCTTACAAGCAAGCAGTCACAGTAGATAGAATAAAAAACTATCTGTTTAAATGGAAGAAAACCACATTCAATGATCTCCAAATCTAGCTGAACAGCAAATTATTCTAGTGGAACAATCATCGCCCTGGATGATAGGAAGTTGAATGATCTCCATTCCCAATGGGAGTCTGTATCTACCCAGGTTGAAAGATTTTGGACTTGGGAGACAGAAGACGAGATAGTTCTGGCTTCAACTGGGAGACAAAAACACCTTGTACTTTCATAAAATTACCATATTCCAACAAAAAAGGAATCACATTGAGGAGGTTAGACAAAAACACCTTTAGATGGTGTGCTTGGAGAATACTAACTCAATCAAAATAAAAGGGGGTCTTGGATTCAAAAACATGAAAAATGTAACATTTGGTCCTGTTAAAGAAGCTGGCTTGGCGGTTTCTGAACGAACAACATAAAATCTGGGCCCAAATCTAGAAGTCAAAGTATTTGAAAAATGAAGGTATATTTCCTTATTCTAACAGGCAGAATAGTTCTCCTCCAAGGGCTCCTAGATGAAGTAGGTTATTTGGTGAATCCCGGGTCATCAGCGTCCGTTGACCAAGTCCCCTGGATCCAGGAAAATACCAAATTCCAGTTGATCCCTCAACCTGTGCCAACAAGGAATAAACCCCCATCAGATCTGATACAAAATAGGGAGTGGAATGTGCAACAACTTCAGTCATTTTGACACTCAAGAATGCCAGAAATTCTAAAAACCCTATTTACCCTTAGAACACCTCACTCAATTGGATTTGGCTACCTCCCCTCTGAGAAGCTTTCCACTAACCATGCTTATGCAGCTAGCTGATCTCTCAAACTTTCCCATTTCAGATACCCAGAGAAAATGTGTCAAACAAATATGGAAGCTAAATTTTCCAGATTGTTTCCAACTTTTCTTTTGGAGGGTAGTTAATAATTCTCATATGTAGAATCCCAGCCGGGAGATTTATACACATCTTGAACAAGAGGATAAGTTTACTCTGAGTATCAGTCCTCGTACTCAACTAATTTTATTCTTTGGTGTAGCAAGTGGCAGAACTCAGAGTCGAGGATCTGTGGAGGACACTGACCTGAAAACTATTTTCCAAGGAGTCTCTTTTGGAAAGCAAACAGGAGCCAGGCATAACCTATTCTGTTCAGATTCCCTGTTGGTGGTTCAGGCATTGCAGTCTAACGGATCTCTCCCTTGGTCATGCTTGTGGCTTTTGAATATGACCAAGGAACTTCATGCTTTCTCCTGCTGTTCCTTTTGCTATGTAAATAGGAAATACAATATCCCAGCTAATACTACTGCAAAAAAAGCTAAGACTTCGGAACAGGACTTATTTAACTATCCTACTTACCCTGATGGGATCCCTAATGTAAAGGACTTTGAAAATTTGGTAGTGTTATAATAGTTTACCTTTATTTGTCAAAAAACAAAAAAAAAGAAGAGGGGACTCACCTGACCACAGATCCTCCCAGAGAAGGACTCTTCACACCCCGCATCATATCTAATAAAGTTAAAAAGAACCGGGTGAAAGAGGTTTGGAGCAAGCCCATTCCACCAAAAATTCAAGCTCTATGCTGGGAGGTGTTTCTTGGGAAGATAAATACTTGCGGCATGCTTCAAAAAAAGAGGCCCAATAAATGCCTCTCCCCTCATATGTGCATCCTTTGCTTTGCTAATGGTGAATCTCTACCCCATTTATTGATCCATTGCCCATTTGTCCTTTTTGTTTGGGTATCTCTATGCTCTCTCTTTGGTTGCTGGTGGAGTGCTCCCCAAGACGTAGTAAGCCTCTTCGATCCAAACTTTCTAAGGCAGCCAACAAAAACGAGGAAGGGTTATGTGGAAATCGGCAAGGGCAGCGGTGGTGTGGACAATATGGGAGGAAAGGAATGCAAGAATCTTCAATGAGAAATAGACCTGTTCATGGACCGGGTGGCCCGATGGGCCGACCCAGCCCCCGGACGGACTTGAACAGGTATATGGGCCCGTTGGCTTAACCTTGGGCCAAAAAGCCCGGCCCACAATAAATTCGAGTCGGGCTCGAAATTTGCCAAATAAGCCCGACCCGACCTGACCTATAATTAAACCTAAGTAAAAACCCTAGTTGAGTACCCCTCTTTTTTTCACCTCTTTGCCTCTTTTCCTTCTTTTTTCCAGCCGAACCCTTCTTCTCCAATCTCCACATCCTCCACACTCCACAGTTCTCATCCTCACACTCTTAGGCAGCCACAACCGGCAAGGCGGCGAACATTCACCGATGCAACAACTCCGGCGGCGACTGTGAGCTCTCTCTCTCTCTCTCTCTCTCTCTCTCTCAGACGCGAGCTGATCATTGTCAAAATTGCAGGTCAGGCTCGCAGCTCACAGACCACAGCCATCGACTCATCGCGAACTCTCCGGCGAATACAATCACCGGCGGCGACGGTGAGTCCTCTTTACCATTTTACTCTATTACAATGTTTAGTGTTTACTATTTACAATGTTTAGTGTTTACTCTTTACCATTTTGCGCTATTGTTTGTCTTACTATTTACAATGCTATTGTTCTATTACTGTTTACAATGTTTAGTATTACAAATAATAGCTGAATGCTATCATCTTGCTTGAATGCTATTGTTTGTCTTGAAATAGAAATTTACTAGGTAATGTTGGTCTTCTCTCCTTTAGAATAATGGGAAAAATAGGAAAAAAATATCCAATATAAGTATAAGCCTCCTTATCGATGATTGGCTTTGTCTCGAATTCATTTAATCTTAGAACAGATTAAATCAATTCAAATAAACCATGCTGAAAGCATATCAGACATCAGAAACCAAGCAGAAAAATGCCTAAGGAAAGAATACTCGGTATGTTAATTTTATCCTCATTGACTTTTAAATTCTTTCCAGAAATTTGGAAAACATTCTTAGTGGTTGAGACTGTCAAATGTGCTTCAGCTACATGGTCTCACTCCTTTGAACAGTAAATGTGTTCCATCAAGAAAAATAGAAATTTACTAAATAATGTTGGTCTTCTCTCCTTTAGAATAATGGGAAAAATAGGAAAAAATATCCAATATAAGTATAAGCCTCCTTATCAATGATTGGCTTTGTCTCAAATTCATTTAAGCACACAATGGCAAGGCTTCTTGAGCTGGTAGGAAACAAGTATTGGTAAGTATAAAAATGATTGAGTTTTGCAACTATGAAATTGATGACAAATTTAACAAGTCAACATCTACAAATGAGAAATCCATCAACTGTCATTTATTGGAATAACTACAATTAATGCACTACATGTTTTAAATAAATTCTGATTTATAGTGATTATTGAATTCAGAATTTATATTGAACTTATATTCTTTTTTTAATGTAAATAAATTCTGATTTATATTGATTATTCAATTCAGAATTTATATTGAATTCATATTCTTTTTTAATGTAAACAAATTCTGATTTATATTGATTATTGAATTCAGAATTTATATTGAATTTATATTCTTTTTTTAATGTAAATAAATTCTGATTTATATTGATTATTCAATTCAGAATTTATATTGAATTCATATTCTTTTTTAATGTAAACAAATTCTGATTTATATTGATTATTGAATTCAGAATTTATATTGAACTTATATTCTTTTTTTAATGTAAATAAATTCTGATTTATATTGATTATTGAATTCAGAATTTATATTGAATTTATATTCTTTTTTAATGTAAACATATTCTGATTTATATTGATTATTGAATTCAGAATTTATATTCTTTTTTTAATGTAAATAAATTTTGATTTATATTGATTATTGAATTTAGAATTTATACTGAATTTATATTCTTTTTTAATGTAAATAAATTCTGATTGATATTGATTATTGAATTCAGAATTTATATTGAATTTATATTCTTTTTTTAATGTAAATAAATTTTGATTTATATTGATTATTGAATTCAGAATTTATATTGGATAATCTGCAATTAGTTTTTTTTTGCTGATTCAGAAATTATATTATTTTTTAATGTAAACAAATGATTATTTTTCTTTTAGTTTTTTATTTAATATATGCTTGTCTTATTGATAAAATTAGAATTCATTATGCAGGTTATTTCATATTTAATAATTACTATCATGTCAATGGCAAGTGAAAATGTGGCTGTTGGAGTAGATATAGTTGATGATGACTATCAAGAGTTTGACCAGACTTCCACTAAGAAAAGATTGACATCTAAGGTGTGGGAAGAAATGGAAAAGATTAATTCGGAGAAGGCACGATGTAAGCACTGCATGAAAATATTACAAGGTAAGTCAAGTAAGGGAACTACTCACTTGAAGCGTCATTTAGAGCATTGCCCTAGACGTAGAACTCAGGATATTAAACAGTACAAAGCAACTACTCAATCAAACACTGATGGGAGTACTTCTTTGAAAAACTACAAATTTGATCAACAAGAGTCTCGTAGGGCATTATCAATTTTTCTTGTATGTGGAAAACACCCTTTTACTATTGTTGAAGAAACTGGTTTTAGATTCTTTATTCAATCTATAAATCCTGAATTTAAAAATGTGAGTAGGCATACTGCTAAAAGAGATATCATGTCTAGTTATGTGAAAGAGAGAGAGGGTGTGAAAAGTGATTTGTATAATACACTTGGTCGGATATGAGCACACTCATGATGAATTCATGTGTATAACTGCTCATTGGATTGAAAACAATTGGAAGTTACAGAAAAGAATTATTCGCTTTAAAGCTTTGGCACCTCCTTTTGATGGACTATCTTTAGCAGATGAGGTGGCCATGTGCTTAAGCGAATGGAATATTGATCAGAAAATTTTTAGCATCACATTAGATAATGCTAGTTACAATGATGTGATGGCTGACTCTTTGAAATTGAGGTCTTCAATACATAAATCTTTGGTGTGGTGGTGATTTTTTCAAAGTTCGTTGTTGTAGCCATATTTTGAATCTTATTGTGCAAGCTGGTTTGAATATTGTTGATGATGTTGTTTCTAAGATTCGGGATGGTGTGAAAAATATAAAGAAATCAGCTGCCCGGATGCATAGATTTTATGAACTTGCTGAAAAAAGTTCACTAAAACAAAACTAGAAGATTGATGCTTGAACATGCCATTTATTATAAGCAAGTCTTACAACATTGGGGGCAAAGGGATAATATTTTTAAAATGTTTATGCTTTCAGAAGAAGAATGGGAAAGGTGGATAAGCTTCACAAGTTCTTAAAGGTTTTTTATGATGTTACTTGCATGTTTTTTGCCACTAAGTACCCTACTTCAAACATTTACTTCAAGGGAGTGTGGATGATTCATAGACATTTGATGTTAGTGAGTAAGGAACCTCAGAATTTTATGACTGACATGGTTAGAAAAATGAAGGAGAAATTTGATAAATATTGGGCTGAATATAGTATGATTGTGTCTTGTGCTGCTGTGTTGGATCCTCGTTGCAAGATTAGGTTAGTGGAGTACTGTTTTGATAAACTTTATGGGAATGAAGCTGAGGAGCATGTTAATGTTATAACTAAAACTCTCCATGATTTGTTTAATGAATACAAAGAAAATTTTTCCTCCACCTCCTTTGTTGGATCTTCTAGTCAATTTGACATGAGTGAGAGAAATGATGATGGTGATGGGTTTGAGGATTATGAGCAATTTTTTAATTCAAAAAAAAAGATTCAAAGTGAAAAAACTCAGTTAAACCTTTACTTGGAGGAACAAAACCTTGATATCAAAGCATATGTTGATGTTTTGGAGTATTGGAATAAGAGTTCACTTAGGTATCCTGAATTGGCATCAATGGCTCGAGATATTTTGGCTAGTCCTATTTCCACAGTTGCATCTGAATCTGCATTTAGCATTGGAAAGAAGGTGATCAATCCTTGGAGAAGTTCACTTAAGTCCAAGACAATTCAAGCTTTGGTTTGTCTTGAAGATTGGCTTCGTGCACAAGACCTTGTATTAGGTAATTTTTTTATTTATTGTTTATTAAAATATATGATCCATTGAATTTTTTCTAATAGATTTTCCAATTGTATGCAGGGGGATTAAGCTTGTTAGGGGCTTCTTTAGGATCAAACCTGTTAGAAGAGGATGGAGAATCAAATAGTAGTGATGATGATGATGAAAATGTTGAACTTGATGATATGTTTTAGGTATTATAATAACATATATTTCCATTGTTTATTTGTCATTTGACATGATAACAAATTGCATGTGACATGGGTTCTGAATTTATCTCTTATTTTCTTTTGTAGGATGGCTTGTAACTTGGAAGTTGGAATGTTCAATCTTGTTGGTGAATTCAAGAATGAATGGAGATGGCTAGAAGCCTAGAACATGTTTTATTTGATATGGTCATATGGGCAATGAAGTCTTTTATTTTTTAGAATGGCTTGGAACTTGAGAGTTGGAATATTCCATCTTGTTGGTGAATTCAAGAATGGATGGAGAACATGTTTTATGGATTTTGTTTGTCTTATTCAGATTATTTTTTTATGACTTTGGAGGAACATGAACTTGAAGTAATATGAATTTAGTTTTAATGTGTGATGCTACTTGTAGGAATATGAACCTATATGATTTGCTCTTATGTGTTTTATTTCAGGTTTGCCTTGGTTATATAGAAACAACCAAACAACAGGGAATATATTAAACAACCTTAAAAAAGGTTGTTGATTCACTTGATTGTAAGAAAAAAAGAATGAAATTAAAATGGGTTATGTGATGTCCATTTGAATAATTTTTTTTTATTTAAGAATGTAAAACTGTGTTTTAAAACATAAAAGGGAAAAAACCATCTTGTAGGCCCATTGTTCATTTAAATAGGGGAAAAACATCTGAATTAAAATAGATAATGTAGGGAAATTTTCTAATTTCTTTTATTAGGTCGGGCTTCGAGCTCGGGCTCTGGCTTCGGGCTTTTTATCAGGGCCAGGCTCGGGCCCAAGTTGTAGGCCCATTGGTTGGGCCGGGCTCGGGCTCCGGCCTAACATTTTTCCGTTAATGAAGAGTAAAAGCCCAGCCCGAGCCCAGCCCGGCCCAGCCCATGAACAGGTCTAATGAGAAGCATAGGCCAAAAGAGGTTATTTGGGAGGCCATAAAGATAAAAGTTGCTCACTAGGTAAAATCACTCCAGCTCTTTCAAATTATCTCAATTACTGATATTGTAAGAGCCTGGAATGAAGTAGCACATAATGCTGAGAAGAAGGAAAGAAAAGTGATGGAATGGAAGCCGCCAGGCCCCAACAAGTTAAAGCTGAACTTTGATGGGAGCTCTATAGGAAACCCAGGTATGGCAGGCATTGGTGGTGTTATCAGAAATTCCTCAAGCAAAGTATTGGCTTTGTACTCAGGACCTTTAGGGGAAGGAGACTCCTTAAAAGCTGAACTGTTAGCCCTGCTGCAAGGGCTAAAGATTGCTGAGCAAGCCGATATTAAGAACTTGGAGATAGAAGGGGACTCAAAAACAGTGAAATCTTGGACCAATTCAAGCAGTAGTGTTCCTTGGAACTACAGACATCCAGTAAGGGAGATAGTAAGCATGGTAAGGGAACTTAATGCCTCATTCACATGGGTCAGGAGAACTTCAAATGGAATGGCTGACTCTCTAGCTAAACAGGGTGTTCAAAGGTAACTTTTTTGGGCTTTAATATAACATTTTCTGTTGAATTGTCTGCACTCTTGCTGATGTAACTCTATTTTAATTATTTTAGTTGAATAAAATTCTCACCATGCTGATCAAAAAAAGTTAAAAATAACTGGGAGTACCTCCTGTTTTGTAGAGCTACCTTTTCATCCCAGTCATTGTCCACAGCGCCATTATACTTACAATAACTTTGTGCTATAGCCTGTTCCTTTCAATTGATAAACACCACAACCACTTACCTAGCAAGGTTGTATTCCTAGGATCAAGTTCCAAATCTCTAGCCCACCCTTCTCCTTGGACTTGCTAAACAACTTCCATTTTACAAAATGATCCTTCTTCTATTCCCCTGGTTCCCATATCCCTCATGTATTTCTCTAACAGCCTGGTCACTTTTACTGGACAAAAAGTGGACAGAAGTTATATGGGTAAATTAGCCATTGTCAATTTATAGAGCTACCCTTCTACCCAAAGAGAGAGATTCCTCCTCCACAGATCCAAACCATAAACACTCCACAATCTGCATCTTCCTAACTGTAGTTAGTATAGGCCAACTCTTAATTGCTACCATGCTTTTATCTAATCAGATGTTGTCTGTGCTTACATGTAGATAGTGGAACCTCAAGGTTATGTCCAAACAAAGATACATAAAAATCACCAACCAAAGAAAGGCCACTAAATGTCAAGAACTATATAAATCTAAGAAAGTAGAGCAGAAGTACACCAAACCTAAGACAGAAGAAAATAATATAAGCTATGAATAAAATTAGAGAACAAACCAATTATTATTGGTTCAACCAAACAAGAAAAAGCAAGTGCTTCAGTAAATTCAAGTATGCTACGTTTATAAACCAAGACTGATTACAAAAGGTGTAAGACTGATTACAAAAGGCTTAAGACTGATTACAAAAGGCTTCTAAGACCTATATAAAAAAAATAAAAATAAAAATAAAGAAAAAAAAACCTCTAGGTAGCCCTAGATGTAGATAAATTTCTCTTTTTATTTCCTAGATTTAAATATGAGAATTACCTTTTTTTTCAAAAACAAATGAGAATTACACTCAGCAAAGCTATTTCTGCATGTTATTTCATCTTCTCTCTTGAACAAAAAGATGCTCAGCTAAATCCTAACAGATTAAATTGGGTGGGTTTAGTCCAGTAAAGATGGATCCAGAACAAAGGAAGTAAAAGCATTCACATATGAAAACGCAACAGATACAAACCCTTTCATCTGCAACCAAGTATATTTTTCCAACTTCATCAGCAGCAGCAGGAAAAACATCAGAAAGAAAACCAGTGACAGATCTGGCAGATAGATATCCTCTAGAGTAATTAGGATCACGTGTTAATTGCAATGTTACCCATCCCTGCAAAAAAAAATGCGGTTTGAATTGAATAATAAAACATTTTGCAGTAAAGGAAGCATAATTGGGATAAGGCTTTGATGACAATGATCAGATGCATAACCATATGCACCAAGAAGATGATGACAACAACAATAAAAAGATATGAAGGGAAAACATAAAATCACTAGGATAGAGGTTGTTTATGACAATCAGGTTATCGATGCACTTTAATGAGAAAAAAACAGCAATCAGCAAGAACAAGCATTATCACATTGATATCAATCTTGAAACAATGGTTTGATCAGTGATCAACTTTGGACCTGGAAAGCCCAACAATTCTTGATGGAAAATGTCTAAAAAAATTTACTAGTAGAAAACTGATAATTCTACTACTGCAATTGTGCTGATTTTTCCTATTCAGATGACAAATGCAGATGAAATTCCAACAAACTTCACTCAAATTTAAATTAGGATAACTTTTTGCATGCAAGTTTTCCTCTGAATACCACTAATTAGTTTAAATTGATAGAACCAATTTTTCATAGATATAGTTGGTGAAAGAAACTCAAGAAACAATTAAAGAAGAAACCTAATAACATCCAATGCAAAGAGCTTTACTTTTGGTTTTCTGATTTTCAGAAAGAAACAAAGAATAAACTGACATTATTTAAAATTAAAATTTTGGCCATAAAGAAACTGCATATAAACAGCCCAAGATATATAATTAGGACTAAAAATCTTGCAAAATATCCTGGTACCAGATGAAATGAAGTTGTACACATATATCTAGTGAACTTGTTATTGTTTACAACTTTCGCAACTCCATGAATAGCCAGATTAGAAACTTATTAAACTACATGTTGTGAAGGGAAAAAACCAATTAATGAGGAGAATATGCTGTTCACTGAAGTTCATCACAATTTATAATTGAAAGCATTTAAAGTTCAGCTCTAATGAGTTATAAATATTGTATAGCAATTTAGAATAGAAATATCAAATTTTAACTTGTCTCAAGTTTCTTTTGAAATGCTGTAAATAATTAAATCTGAGGGAGAAGATTCAAGAACTTCAGAATGGATTACTATTTAAAGGTCCATTTACCTGTTCATGATTAATAAGAGACCTAGATGAAGGGGGCTGAGAGAAACCACTTAAGTGTGCCAGTGCAGCAGCAAGAGCATCTGTTCCTTGTTCTTCAATCAGCCTTTGTGCAGTTGGGACGAAGAACTGTATAGATTGTGGATGAACCCCATTAAGAGTAGCAACAACTTGCTCAGCTGAAGATTCCAAAACCTCGCCAATTGATGGTGGACTAATAAACTCAAACCTACATCCCACATCCCGCTCAAGAGATCTGACAGTTCTCCTCTGGCTACTAGTAAACATAAGAATAGCAGCTCCTTCCTTTCCCGCACGTCCTGTTCGACCAGACCGATGCACAAAAGTTTCTGGATCATTGGGAAGTTCATAATGAATAACCTGTATAAAACATGAAGGCAGCCACATATTTGTCAAAATACAGACACGTGTACTAAATATTGAAAACCAGAACAAGATCCTAACTCCATGATTCCTAACCTACTTATTAGCCTTTAGCAATAAAACAAACAAGATTAAACATGAGTATCCCTTCAGTAACAAACAAAATGAGCCAACTTAGTAACCCTTCAAAAACAATTAACCTCAACAACACTAAGATCATTTATATACCTCAGTCAAGAAGCAAATTTTATAGGACCTTTTTGAAATCACAGAAGAACCTAGGGGAAGTGATAGTCATCAGTTATCAGTTATTTCATAAATTAGACCACCTAATCTCATTAGAATAAGGACCACGGAATCTCATAGTTAAAACAAAGACCAGTTCTCCTAGGGATAACAGTGTCATCAGTCTCTTATACTTTTAGCATAGCATTAAGCAATGTGGGATAGAGAATTACCTATGAACAAACTTACGAATCTTTTTTTTTTTTGATAAATGTACTTACGAACTTACAAATCATTGTGACAAAGGGAAAGAGTATTGTTTCATATATGCAAAAACAAGTGAGAATTTTTAAGGATGAAACTTCTTATATAGTCCCTTGCAAGCAAGACATACATCTAAAATCAATGTAACAACCATTTTGGCATTATTCGAAATAGATAAGCTATGGAAACTATCTTTTTACTTAAGAAATTACAAGATAAACTTAGGGTAGGTGCAATAATAGCTGTAGTGGCTGAATAAAATGTCTTATTGCTTTATCTTTTGGTAAGTCATTAAGTAGGTCGAGAGCTCCTTAATGGCTGAATGAATCATTGGGTTGATTACTATTTCCCTAAATATTTTATTACATGACTATTTGATCTCTAAAAGGCAAAGCAATAAGTAGAATAGGCTGAGATTGAATAGAAAAGACTGGCAAAACAGGATTCGTCTAGCCAACCATAGATAGTTGGGATAAGGCTTGATTGATAATGATGATGATGACGAAAACAACAATGATAATGATAAAGATGAAAAGGCAAAGCAATAAATCGTTCAGTTCAGCCATTTCGTCTGTAACCAAACCAACCCTCGGAGAAAGGAGGAAGATCTCTACATAGTATTATTTTTGGTGAAAAAAATCTCTATATAGTATTTATAAATTTGGAAAGAAACAAATGAAAGCACACTAATGATGTTATCTAGTTGATTTTAGGAAAGAAAAGGGCTTCAAGGAAGTATAAACACATTATTAGGTTATGCATGACAGAACTATAACAAGTATGACAACACTTGATGTTTCCACACACAGTACATTTACACCAAGGATCAGAGCTTAGCTCTTATCTTTTAGCAGTAGTTATTTGAAAAACTAAACTAAGCATTCACAAGAGGAGATCCTAAAGTTCATGCTGTTTGTTGAGACCATAGAAGTGCTAAATGCAAAGCTAGAACTATGGAAATTTATTTAAAATCAGATAGGTCTAAGCTAAACAGGACCAAGTACGACTTCGTGTATAGCAATTTAGTAGAAACAATAATAGTGGTTGCAAGATAAATTGAACCCTCTTCTCTCATTAACATAGGTCCACCAACCAACCTCCTCCTTTTGCAGCCAGCCCACCACAAACATTGAATCATCTTCAATAATCAGCCTCCTGATATTGAGATAATCAATTCCTTTGCTCTTTGTACACCTTTTATCAGAGCCATGATTTCAGACCTCGAGTAATCACCAAAACCAATTGGACCTGAGTAGAACACAATAATTCTTTCTTCCTCATTTTGAAAAATTCCTCCAATGCCTGAACAAAATTCAGCTTGATGAAACCATGAGTAGGTGGGGACCAAGAAGGCCTAATGACACCTTTCGAGGGTGCCGAACCAGCCACTTCCCCCCACTTTCTAAGCAAGCCAATGGTAGAGATATCTTGAAATTTGCTCAAAGGATTTCACCCAATGGACCACTCTAATGGCAATGGTTTCAAAGAGTGCATCTCTTCTCTCCTAAAATGAAAAAACTCTTTGATTCCTTTCTTCCAAAACTGTCCCTAGAGAAGAAAGATTTGGTGAAAGGGGGGAGGGGGGGCTTGAGGAGAAGGGGCCCAGACTCTTCTGTCCAGAGTGGAAGAGGAAAGAAAGACATTCAGATTTCAGAGTTTCTAAGGGCTCTATGGAAATGGAAATAAAAAGGAAGACCTACTTCACATGGCTATAACCAAGGAAACAAAGGCATCTTTATCTTATGTCAATTGGAAAAGACTAAGGTACAAAAGACAAAAAGGTTGAGTTCCCCACCATAAATCAGTACAAAATTTAACACGATATTCGTTACCTACTACAGGTCACAGAAAGGGGAGATTGAGACAATACCATTCCATGGGTAAACCAAGGAGAATCTATTCAGGTTTGTAGAGAACACTGATGTGGAACCCACGGCTGTGGTCCCCACTGTGTTCGTATGGCAGCACAGCATGTATTCTTTGTTAGTTATGCCAGTGTTAGTTGATAGTTATTTCAGTTTGTTGTTACAGCTTGTTATTTCAGCTTTATTCTTATTTATTTGCCATGTAAGCAATAAGGGCAATTCAGCCTTTTTACAATTAGTAAACATATAAATATTAAGAGTGGGTCGGCAGATCAGAACAATTCGACCCTCTCTCTCTCCTTTTCTAAAACCCTTCGTGTGCTTCTGCTTTTCTAACTATTTTCTTCTTTTCTCCTTCTGAAATCTTTTCTTTTACTTTCGGATTCAAGACTGATTGTAGTCTTGATCGACTACTTAGTATCAGAGCAAGGATTAGGGTTTCTCATGTGAGTCTGATCCAGCCAACCACATGAGAGTTGCCTAGGGATGGAAGACTAAGAAGGAGGGTCGGCTGATTCTTGGAGGCTACTGGTAGTGTGCGGCTACTACTAAGAAGATTGTAGAAGGCTAGGAGAGTTCCAGTAGTCAGGAAGAATTAGAAAAGGCTTCGGATCCCCAAGATTAGGGTTTCGCATCAGACAGAAGGCGGAGGCCAGAGATCTTCTTTCACAAAGTAAGTTTTTTGCTTGAGAAGAACCTTGAAAGAACCACCTTGTTCTATTCTGAGAGGTGCGGCTGAAACTTCTTTTCTCTTTAGGGTTATGAGAGAAAACCCTAAAATTCAGAACTGTCGATTGGTTTCAGATCAGATCTGAACTGGGTTCATACAGAATTCTATTTTCCCCTTGTTTGTAGAAGACCTAGGCCGGCTGTTATTAGTTGCTTAGGTGTTGTTTCCTATTACAGTAGCTTCAAAAGTTTTTGATTGCTAATTCTTAACCAAGAATGGCGTTCAAGAATCAGGGGGAAGGTGCTTTTGGGACTAGCAAATCTGGTAATATGTCTGAGAATGCATTTCAGATTACAACTGTGAGGTTTGATGGATCCAATTACTTAGAATGGGCCCAATCGGCCATGATGGCTATTGAGGGTAGAGAAAAACTTAGTTACCTACTGGAAGATGTGAAAGAACCATCTAAGGAGGACCAAATGTATACCAAATGGGTTCGAGAGAACTACTTGGTTATGACATGGCTGTGCAACTCTATGCAGCCACATATCAGCCGAAACTATTTGTGGGCAAAAACAGCCAAGAAAATCCGGGATGTCATGAAAGAGACCTACTCCCAACCCCTTACTGTTGTTAGGGCCTATGAATTGAAGTGTGAGGTTAATAACCTCAAGCAAGGAGAGAAACCAGCATCTGTTTACTTCTCTACTTCAAAATCTTAGTGGCATGAAATTGACCATCTAGAGACACTTAAGTGGGAAACTCAGAATGATGCACAGATTCATAGAAAGCAAGTGGAGACTAATAGGGTTTTTGAATTCCTAACTGGTCTGAATTCTGATTATGATATTGTGAGATAGCAGATACTAACAAGGGACAGTGTGACCTTATCTCAAGCCTACTCATTGGTGCATAGTGAAGAAACAAAGAGAAAGGTTATGATGCAACATCAACCCTTCCCACCAGCCTTGGCAGCAGTTAAACCTAAGTCTGGGGGTGATACAGAAAGGGATATAAAGAAGGAAGATAAGCGGGATCTAGTGTGTGAATATTGCAAGAAACCTAAGCATACTAAAGACACATGTTGGAAGCCGCATCCTCATCTAGTCCCCCAAAACTGAGGAACAAAAGGAGTAATGCCCATATGGTTGTTAATACCGATTCTGCATCCTCATCGGGCACAAAAGGCACGCCTCTAGACTCCTTAGCTGCTGTTCGGGCTGCCCTAACACAGTTGGAAAAGGAAGTTGGGAATTCAGCTCAATCATCTCGGTCATCATCAGCTCCTTCCACATCAGCCTTTGCTCATTCAGGTACTTGGCCTCAGCTTACCATACTTCAGCTCCAGGTAACACTTAACATTGTTGGGTAATAAACTCAGGTGCATCTGACCATATGACTAGCTTGCCATCACTATCCACTACCTATCACTCATCTTCTAGTAGAGATAAAGTGTCCATTGTTGATGGTTCCCTTTTTCCCATTTCTGGCAAGGAAGACACCAAGTTGTCTAATACCATTTCCCTATCCTCAGTTTTGCATGTTCCTAAGCTTGATACTAACTTGCTTTCAGTCAATAGTATTTTTTTTATCAATAACACTTTCATTAACTCGTCAATAGATAATTTACAATAGGAAGACAAACACGCTTATCTTCCAAGAGCAACAAAGAACCTCAAGAAAAGGAAAAAAAGAAAGAAAGAAAACACACTATAGTTACAGCTTAGCCCAAAACAGTTAGTCCCTTTTTGCCCCTTGTTTAGCTAAACCGTCAGCTAGGGAGTTAGCTGATCTTTTAACTCAACGTATCTTAACTTCCATCTCCCGCACCAGCCACTTGAATTTCCTCCTCTCACTATTGTACTTCCATAAGCCATTGTGATCTTTAATCAGCCACCCTATCACCACCTCTAAATCCCCTTCAATTAAGAGTTTCCCGATGTTCAACTCCTTAGCTTTCTGGACTCCTTCCATAACTGCAAAGATCTCAACTCTAAGGGAGTCACCCACTCCAATTGGGCCTGAGAACATGGCAGAAATGACCCCATTTTCATCCCTAAAAACACCCCCAATCCCCAATTGTCCGGGATTTCACCTGCTACACCATCAAAGTTTAGTTTCACGAATCCACCAGGTGGAGGGTTCCAAGCCACACTCATAATTGACTTGGTATGTGTGCAACTTGCAATTTCACCCCACTTCCTCAACATGTCATCCACAGTGTAATCTGTGAAAAGCTCCAAAGATTTCAGCCACTGTACCGCCCTAATAAGAATGAAAGCCCTCAGATCTGCTGCTCCTCTTTGAGCTTTTGAGAATATCCTGGAGTTTTTTTCTTCCCAAAGTGTCCAACATACTGCAGCCCTTAGTCCTCTCCACATTGTCCTTCCCCTTTTTATCCGCCACCTGAAAAAAGAAGGGGAAAAAAGGCCCTACAAGTCTGATGGGGGATTCTAGTAGGTGAAAACCAGTCTCCCCATCCGCTTTACAAAGAACACACCATTGAGGTGACAAACAAGTATTGGGTCTCTTCTTATGGAGTAGATCACCAGTGTTGATTCTTTCCAGATAGGCTTCCCAACAAAAACTACCAACCCTAGGAGGTATTGCTCTGCACCAAACCTCATCAATAGGAAAAGGGGGGAAGGTAGGACTGGTGGACTGACTTAAGACTTTGAAGAAAGAAGCACAAGAAAAGATGTTGTTGGGGGTAGGTGTCCAAATTCTAGAATCCACCCTAGTCGGATCTAAGACAATGTCATCAAGAAGTGCTAAAAGGCTCAAAGTATTGTCAAAGTCTAAGTCCCTAAATCCCTTCTTAGACCCAAGTTCCACCCAATCCCAGAAGTGGAAGAGGACGGGGTGGTGAAAGACGAGATTGGCTCATTTTTCAAATCAAAAAGAACATACAAAGAAGGAAACTGATCCTTTAGAGGGGCACTCCCCACCCAGGTTTGTTTCCAAAAATTTATGGAGTTACCGGAAGTCAAATCATACCTGATATTAGGGGAGAAAACTGGTAGCAGGTCATGAATGGCTTTCCAAGGAGAATTGCTTGTGGTCCTAACTCTGATTCCAGCGTCCCATCCATTATGCTCCAACCCATGTATATTTGCCACTATTCTAGCCCATAGCTTCTCCTTCTCCAAAGGGAATCTCCACAACCACTTTCCCAACAGAGTCATATTCCTTCTCCTAATATTCCCAAGCCCCAAACCACCACAGGTCTTACTCCTACAAACCATCTCCCAACTAACTCTATGATCCCTCTTTTCCTCTCCCGGTTCCCACAAGAAATCTCTCATTATCTTCTCCAAACTATTAGCAACCTTCACTGGGATTTTAAACACAGACAGGAAAAAGATAGGTAAATTAGCAAGTGTGGCCTTAATCAGTGTAATTCTCCCACCAAGAGAGAGGTAGTTCTTTTTCCATGAAACCAGTCTTTTTTCAAACCTTTCCACCATCGGGTTCCAAAAGCTCTTTCTCATGGGATTATCACCTAAAGGCAACCCTAAGTAGTTCAAAGGCCACCCCGAGACTTCACACCCTAGCACTTCAGCACTCTCCCTGATCTCTTCCCTCCTCCAAATTCACCCCCACAACACAGCTTTTCCCAAGGTTAACCTTCAAGTTGGACATTTGCTCAAACAGTTGCATCACCAACTTCAAATTCCTGATTAAACTCACATTACCGCCTTCACAAAATAGAATCGTGTCGTCAGCAAACTGCAAGTGAGTAAGGGGGGTTTCCACCCTCCCAACTCTCCAGCCTCTAATGAGCCCCCTAGAATCTGCTCTGTGAATTAGTTTCCCCAAAACCTCCGCAATTAGAATGAACAAGAAAGGAGAAAGGGGGTCTCCTTGTCTTATACCCCTACTGGATGGAAAGAAATCTACCATTGTCCCATTCACTAGCACTGAGTAATGACAATTCCAGACACAACCCATGATCCACTTACACCATCTAGCCCCAAACCCAAATTTAGTCAAAACTTTCCTCAAGAAGTCCCAGTCCACCAAGTCATAAGCCTTTTCCAAGTCCAACTTACAGACCACTCCCTTCTTCTTATCCCTCCTAAAGTTCTCCACACTCTCATTAGCAATTAAAATCTTATCAGTAATTTGTCTTCCATTCACAAAAGCTCCTTCATAGTGTGCAATGATATCTGGAAAAACCTTCTTCAGCCTCAAAGACAACAGTTTTGCAATGATCTTATACAAGTTATTAACCAAGCTAATTGGCCTAAAATCCCTCAGGTGGGAAGCATCTTTCTTTTTTGGAATTAAGGCAATAAATGTATAATTCACATCCGGATTGGCAATTCCTCTCCAGAAAAAACTCCTCAAACACCCGCAAAATATCATCTTTCAAAATATCCCAACAGTCCTGATAAAAATCCATTGTGAACCCATCATGCCCTGGAGCTTTTGTTCTATCCATAGAAAATACAGCCTCCTTGATCTCTTCTAAACTAAAGCTTCTTTCCAACCTTCTCCTATTCTCCACCCCTACATCTGGCCAATCCAATCCTTCTACCCACACCCTTCTACACACAGGCCTTCTTAGAATAGATTTGACACAGGCCCCGGCAATCTCCTCTTGATGAACTAACTCAACTCCATCTACTACCAACTTAGAGATTAGGTTCTTCCTTCTCCTGTCATCTGCTAGAGAGTGGAAAAACCTAGTGTTTTTGTCCCCCTCTTGCACCCATTTACACCGAGATTTTTGCCTCTAGCTAATTTCCTCCTTGTGCAAGTAGTCCTCTAACTATCTTCTCAAATCTCTCTTGAGCTCATTGTCTTCCTCCAAATTCTCCCCTTTCTTCTTTAGAGTCAAGGCTTTCAATCTTATCCAACAGATCTCCCTTTCTTTCTTCTATCCTCCCAAACTCCACCAAATTCCACTCCTTGATTTTTGCTTTCAAAAATTGAAGTTTCTTATGGAATTTCATCCCCTCCCATTCCACCAATGGGTTACACTCATACCACCACTCCCTCACTTTGTTAGTAAACCCTGGATGGAGTAACCACATATTTTCAAATCTAAAGGTAGGACCTCCACGCTTTCTTTCGTCCTTACATAACACTATGGGCCAGTGATCGGAGGTCACCCTTGGAAGAGCTCTAGAAGCCAAGGTTCCCCATTGATCTTCCCAATCCAGAGAGAACAGGAATCTATCCAGTTTGGAGCAAATGGATCTAGATTGGAGATTTGACCAAGTAAATGTCTTATGGGCTAGGGAGATCTCTTTAAGCTCAAAGTCATCCACAAAGCTGTTAAACTTCCACATGCTTTTTGTCACCCCTGGTTAACCTTATTGGATGACTCCGAGAATCTAATCACATTGAAGTCCCCACCCAAGCACCAGGGCCCATCCCACAACCCTCTAACATCAGCCAATTCCTCCCACAACTCCTTTCTCTTTCTATAGTCATTCGATCCGTAAACATTTGTGAGCACCCACGTAAAATCACCCTCATGCTGCTTAAACTTCATGGAAACCAAGTACTTTCCGATCAACTCCTCCAAGCTTTCAACCACATCCCTCTTCCACATTGTTACAATCCCCTCGGATGCACCCCAAGAAGGAGCAGCCACCCAGCTAATCCCCCTGGCTTTCCAAACACTCTGTGCCCAATTGTTATTAAACTCCATTTCTTAGACTCTTGCAACAGCACAATGTCTAGGTCAAACCACTTTATTACCTCTTTTATTGTCGCTCTCTTCCTTGCACTCCTAATTCCCCTCACATTCCAACTAAGAATCTTCATTCCACTTCTTTTTTAAACCCCTTGCCACCTTCCCCTACTTTCCCCCTTTCCTATCTCCTTTTACCCTAAGCTTCTTGTCTCCTTCTACATCTCTCTTCAATCTTTCTACTTCACTCAATCTCCTCTTCTTTGTTCTGATCTCCTTCTTCCTCATCTGTAATCTTTCTATCAACACATTCAAATCTTCCAACCTACAGCCCAACTTCTCTACAAATTCTGCTAACATGTCTTCTTTCATCGAGTCCTCCACCCCTACCCTTCCTACAGAAACCCCTCCAACTCTACCCATCTGCCCGTTCTTCCTCTCCCCTGGTCCCACCTCTGATCTTTCCTCTCCATCCATCCTCCCTCTCCTGATATCTCCCTCCTTCCATGTTCCTTTCCCTCCATCTCTACCCTCAATCCCTTCCCTCCTCTCCACTAACCCCTTCCCTCTTCCTTCCTCCCCTTCCCTCCTCTCCACTAACCCCTTCCCTCTTCCTTCCTCCCCTTCCCTCCTCCAAATCAACTTTCCTTCCACTTCCTTAAACACTCTTTCAATGATTTCCCACACTTTTTCACTCCTAAACCTTCCTTCCCACACCTTCCCACTTTCCTTCCTTCCCCTCTCCCCCTCCTCGAAGAGCCCGCCTTCTAGCACGGATGCATATTCATGGGCTACAGGACATGGAACAGGAACGGAATCTGGAACCAAAGACACAGGAGACACATTAGTAGCACAAACCGAATTCACTTGGTTACCTGGGATTGATGGACAAGCTAGAAAAAGACTGCTCCCGGCCTCTCTCTCTCTTGTTCCAGAGGTTGGTAAACATCTGTCCCCCTTAGTTGGTTGGGAAGTACTTATGTCCTTTGGTCAACCTGGTGATCTTTCCACTCTACCCCTGGTTCACCCTTAGGTGTGTTGCTACTCTGCTACATGTTCTCTCGGTTTACCCCTTCTGATAATCCTTGCACACTTTGTAACCTTGGGAATGAGTTGACCCGATTGCAATCTACACCCTAAGATAAGCTTGCAATATTTCACCCATCCAAGTCACCTCCAGCACAACTACCTTCATCGCTTACACTGCCCACGCTAGTACCATCAGCAAAAGGGTCCTCCGCTTCTTCATCTCCTTCACTGCACTGCGCCCAGCCTTCATCCTTCTCTTCTCTCTCATCAGTTCTTTCCCTAGCGAATCTTGGATTCGGCCTTTCTGAGGAGCGTCACAGTGGGCTATGCTCCTCCAAACTTCGCCGGGAAACCCACTGCAACTCTGGTTTTTTCTCCAACTTCCGCTACTGTACACAAGCCCCCCCTTTCTCGCGACTTGGGACGATGATAGACCATTAACATTGTCTATCAGCACCCCAAAAGAAACCCCTTTGCCCCGACCCACGTGATATTCCTTCAAATGGATCCCCCTTTCGGTGTTACACCCACCTGACCCGCCCGCGGACTAGACCTTTCGGCTTCCCAACCCATCCTGCCTTTTCGCCACGTCAACAATGGAAGAGTAGCCCGCCATTAAGTTGTTTAATTCAAACCTATTTGAAATATTTTCCTTAAAAAGGTTTCTTGTCGTTTGGTTTTCCCCAACCGGCTCAGTAACCCCAAAAAAACCTTTCACCTGCTCCACTTTTCAGCTCCCAACCTATGCCCTCCACGTGTCCACCACCCAACCAGCTCATCATCCTCTACCTTAGGAACACCTCCCCACCACGACCGTTCAACCTCAAAGGCCACCCACACCTTGTACCAGGCTTCATTCGAGCAGATTTCAATGACCCTCGACAGGTTCTCATGCCTTACACCTGTTAGACAGTTTGAATGCCCTTAGTTTCAATCAAAATTGATGTACTTTATGAGTTTATTGTAAATGAATGAAAGTGCATATTTGATTCATGTTCCCTTTGTATGTTTCTGTGTAATACCCTTAAACTGGACACTTAATGAGACTCGTGTTAGTTTAGAATGTTCACAGCCAGTGGGTCGGTCTGGGGAGACCTATCCTGACAAGGCTGACACTGTGGTGCCACCAAGTCAGTTGGGGTGGCCTGTCTCAGCTGCCAGGGTGAGACCCTAGGCACATATAGTGTAAGATTAATTGAATCTTTGAACTGGACCAGATTTCTGGTATTGCCCTGGACCTTGGAGATTGATGGGCAAAACTGGAAAGTTACACCCGACCCCTAGACTCGATTATGATACTGCACTAGGTGTCGAATTAGATTGTCTTTGATATACCAATCAGTGAGATCCTTAGCGGGGGTCAAAACCTGGGTATGTTGGGGCAGTCTGAGAACTCATCTGAGTGGGTAATCATAGTGACAAGATCAGCCCCTTTGTCGGACAAAGGTAATGATCGGAGATGCACTCTCAGTGATGGAAACCAAGACTGCCAACAGCCGATTTCAATCGTTGAGATTTGTTTTTGCAAAATATATTTTATATGAGATATAAAAGTATATATATTATGGTTTCGAAATGATTTGCAAAAGGCTTTAATTCCCGGGATCCATATAAGCAGAGAGTGCAACACTGTTCCTTGCAGCCGAGGGAGAGGTCCTCTCTTGTTGGGCAGTGTGTGATCATTATGGGCTGAGAGGTTAAGTGTAAGACCATTGAGGATAATACCTGATGGGCTAATCTTGCATCTGCCCACAGTCATTGGGTGTTACAAGGTGGCTTGGCCCAAGGACCACTTAGGGTAAATGTTGGGCCCATAGAGCCCATGAGATGGGTTTCAGGGGGTGCACTGTCCATAACAGTGTATTCGGCCAGGCCTTGTAACAAAGGTTGGGCCGAACCCATGTGGCTGATGTGTAGAACAATGTTTGGGTCCCACGCCATACAAGGAAGCCCAATTGAGCAACAGTTTGGAAGGCTAAGTGAATACATAACCTTAAATGGGCCTTAAGCCCATTTCGAACTGGGCTGATTTGATTAGTCACTTAAATGGGCGAATTCTGAGATGGATCAGCTGATAGGATTGGGCCCAGACCCTATTCACTTGGAGAGTCCAAGATGCCTCCTAATTAGATTAGGAGATGACTAATATAATTTGCAGATAAGATAAGGGTTATCCCTTATCACTTAAAGGGACTTCTTATCCAAATATGATTTGGATTAGCAACTCCTAATGGGATTAGGAGCTGATCCCTTTAAGATTATAAAAGGAGGAGGAGGTGGCAGTCTTTAGACATGCAAACGATCACACTCTTGTCTTCAGATCTGAAATCACAAGAAGAGAGAATTCTGCACCCTGCGAATACTCTCTTGTCGCCTCCTTCCTGCAGCCGCCACCTCCAACAGTTCGATCTCCAGTTCTTGGGAGAAATCAAGATCTGATCTTGATACCAATCTTTTGGAGAAAAGATTGATTGGAGTTGTATTCACAAGCCATCCAGTTGGTTCTTGCGAAGGGTCAAGTTCTTTTGGAAGAACACTGTTGATTCTGCTCCACCCTACACTGCACCATCTTTAGTGGAAGCAGATTTTGGATCCTTCCTTGGGCGTGAACACCTCCATTGGGAGATACTGTTTCTCCGTATCAGGTATAATCCCTTCCTACTCCTTTTGGTTCAGATCTGGTTCAGTTTATGGTTCAAGAATGATCCTTGAAAATATGATTTCTAAATAGGGAATGTGATTCCCAATTGAAGGGAGAGAAAAAAAATTTGAAATTCGCCCCTTATTCCGCAATCTTTGGGTGTCCATCTAATGGATATCCTATCCCTTCAACACCAGCAACCTGTAACTCCACGGCACCCAGATTTCGTTTATCAGCTTTCACCAAGATGCCTCCAAGACATTGCACGATGTGCACAAGAACAGAGTTCCACCAAAGGTGAAATGGAAGGCCTACAAGCTTCAACCGGACACACCCATCTTGGACTTCGACTTCATTATTGGACTCCAGTTCTGAACCTGTATCAGAACTCCATCCACCACTACTGCTTTAAAACTTAGCTCCTAGTCGCCTACATCAAGCACGGCTATAGTCTCTACAAAAGGAAACAACATAGCTTCACTCCCAAATCCTAACTCCCCTGCCACTGTACACAGAACCCTTCTCCAATCTATCACTCCTCTATCAGCCACTAGCACCCTTCTTTTCTTCCGCTCATCCTTCCCTGCTCCTACCGATAATCTTCGAAGACTAGAATTACTCAGTGCAGAGGGTGGAGAGCCTCTTGAAGACAAAGCTATGTTCCAACGGTTGGTTGGAAAACTCCTCTATCTTTGTCTCACACGACTAGACATCAGTTTTGCAGTCAGCATTGTCAGTCAATACATGCATTCTCCTAGAACTACTCACCTCCTTGCAGTTGAGAGAATATTAGCATACTTGAAGAGATGTCCAGGTAGAGGTATAATATTCAAGAATAATGATCACATGAAGATAGAGGTCTATATAGATGTTGATTGGGCTGGGAGTGCTGATAACAGGAGGTCTACCTCTAGATATTGTGCCTTTGTAGGAAGTAACCTTGTCTCCTGGAGGAGTAAAAAACAAAGTGTTGTTTCTCGTTCTAGTGTTGAAGCTGAATATAGATCGATGGCTAATGGTGTGGCTGAAATCCTATGGCTGAAGTCATTACTTGAAGAGTTGGGTATTGATTATGAGAAGCCCTTAATGATGTATTGTGATAATCAGGCTGCTATTAATATAGCTCACAATCCGGTACAGCATGACAGAACTAAGCATATCGAAGTCGATTGACATTTTGTTAGAGAAAGGGTTTCATCTCAAGAAGTGTGTCTCCCGTATATCACCTCATGCAGCTCGCAAATCTTCTCACCAAGTCTGTTCCAAGGAAGAAGTTAGAGGCAGACCTATGCAAGTTGGGAATGACAAATATCTATTCCCAACTTGAGGGGGAGTGTAGAGAACATTCATGTGGACCCACAGCTGTGGTCCCCACTGTGTTTGTAAGGCAGCATAGCATGTATTCTTTGTTAGTTATGTCAGTGTTAGTTGGTAGTTATTTCAGTTTGTTGTTACAGTTTGTTATTTCAGCTTTTTTCTTATTTATTTTCCATGTATGCAATAAGGGCAATTTAGCCTTTTTACAATTAGTAAACATATAAATATTAAGAGTGGGTCCGCAGATCAGAACAATTCGACCCTCTCTCTCTCTTTTCTAAAACCCTTCGTGTGCTTCTGCTTTTCTCCCTCTTTTCTTCTTTTCTCCTTCTGAAATCTTTTCTTTTACTTTCGGATTCAAGACTCTGACTGTAGTCTTGATCGACCACTAGGTTCAAGTTGTTGTCCCATCTATTTTTGTTCCTCTGTTGGCTTCAGGAACCCCTTCTTTTTTTAGAAGCAACTTAATGAAGGTAGAATTGTTAATGATGTTGATTTTAGCAGCATTATAGAAGTCTTTGAACACCTCCATAAGATTTAATGATATCCCAGCATTCATGAAAGAAATCCAAAGAAAATCCATCTTGGCCAGATGCCTTGTCTTCATTTAAGGAAAAAAAAAAAAAAAAAACAGCCTCCTTTATCTCCATTTCACTGAACTCCACTTCCAATCCAGTTATTTTGTTATCTAACAATTTGGCCCATTCCATCTCTCAAGGAAAGGTCTCCAGCTTCTCTTGGAAGAGTAGAGGAAATTTAAGACTTTGAGAATTTCAGTCTTTATGACAATCCTGATCATCAACTTCTACCTCATCATCCAGTTTTTATCATTAGCAAACTTATGATAGATACAGGTGTTGTTATCTCCTTCTTTGATCCACTGAATTCTAGATCTGTCTCCAGTAGACTTCTGCCCTCCAAATTCGTTGTCCCCACTCAGCCCTAGCAGCTTCCCTTTTCTTTAAGTCATCTTGGTCAAGCTGACCCTCTTTCTCTTTAGCATCCAACTGGGCAATTTTTTCAAAAAATTCTGTCTTTTCCACACTCACAGATCCTAAACTTTGCTTTACTCCAATCCTATTAACCCCTTGTTTAGCCATTGTATCAACCAAACCATTTGTCGATCTATGAAACCAAAAATAGGTGGCTATAATTCCCAAGCCACGCATCTTATTTCCCCTTGTATTGCCACAAAAACTTAATATAATTTCTTAGCCAGCCCACTATCACTCTGGGATCCCTTTCTACCACTAATGTTCTAAGGTTAAGAAATCTGCCCAATTTCAATCCATATAGCACTGCTAACACTTCAGTCTTTGTGGAATCACCAACCTCTAAAATAGTACCATGGTTATCTGTGTATAGTCCACCTATGCTTGGTCAGTCTCTCTTCTACCACATTCCTTAATATTTCAAAGACTTACTAAGAAAAAGACCATTCCAGCAATCTAGAGTCTACACACAAAGAAGTCTAATAAAAAAACTTCAACATCATGTAACATCATACCCTTAATCAACAGTGAATCTGGACATACGGATAAATATATGTACGTATATATTTGTAAGAATAAAGTGATAAACCATAAATTGTGATACCAAACTAATGCAAGATGAACCTGCAAAATAAGAAAAAAAAGAATGAAATAACCCAAGAATCAGCACCAAGGCTTATTTAAAAATCAGCATCTAGGGAAACTATTAGGAATCATCACCTAATAAATTCATGGATGAGTGTGCACCATTAAGAAAGTTTGGCATTGAGACCAAATAAAGCAAAGGCAAAAGCAAATATTTTCATCTCTTTCACTGCAATAATATCGCATTATATAGAGTTGTTTCCCTAATTTCTAACCAATGTTTTCAAAATCGTATGATATACGATTCAAATTGAATCGGGGTTAAAATGATGCAAATCATATATATAAATCGAATCGTACAATTTGTAAGCAAATTGCTAGTGTAAATCATAAATCGTGATTCTTGGACGATTCATACGATTAGAGTTTGAAAGCTTAACTTAAGATTAAATGACCACTTAACCCTCTTCCTTTTTAAAGTTTCTCTTTTACATAGAGGGGAAAATTCGTCATTTTAGTTATAAAACATAGAATATCCACTTTGGTAGATCAAACATGACTTACAATTGAAGGAAAAGACTTGGCAGGAAACTGGAAGAGAAAAAACCATCCTCCATTGTTTCGGTGAAGCTCCAAACCTCCTCTACTTGTCTGCATTGAAAGGTGAGTTTTTTTTTTTGATTTCTACTGTTTTTATATTATCTGTGCATGGTTTGTATTGATTTCTTCTTCTTTCTTTCTTTCTTTCTTCTTCCTCCTTTCTTCTTGTCTTCTTTCTTCTTTATTTCAGTTGGTTTTTTTGCATGAAAACAGGGGCTCCGTCCTATTTATTTCATTCGGTGTTTTGGCATAAAAACAGGGGCTCCACCCCATTTGTTTCAATCATTTTTTGGCATGAAAACAGGGGTTCCGTCCCATGTTTTTCATTCATTTTTGCATGACTTTGCTTGTGCAAAGTCATTTTTTCTTTTCTTTTTTTTTTTTTTGAGAGAGAGATTTAGGTATATTTTAGAGTTTTAACAGAGTTTGAAAAAATAAGAAAAAAATTTTACGATTTATGATACAATTCACGATACGATTTGACTCAAACCCCTTTACGGCTTACCATACGATTACGATTTTCAGAACACTGGTTCTAACTCATAGTGAACAAATGTTAAAACTAACAAAAAGTCCTATAAGTTATCCAAAAAGTTCACTTTTTTTACCAAGTTTGACATTACTAGAATCCTGCACACAGTTGTTGGCTATCTGTAAATTGGTATAACTTGCTCAATTCATTACCGATCAAATAAAAAACTTGTTCAACCCATGCCCTTCACAATTGAGTGAATTTTGACACTCCAAATTTAAGATAAAATAGATCGACGAATTTAAGATGTTGTTTAACATGAAGTTTAAACAATTAACTCATCTTCGTATTTGAATTTGAGATATTGTGCATCCTTCAACACAATGCCAATAGTCTAAGATTTTGACTAGGGTTTAAGTCATTGCTCATTAACAAAACCCACAGAAAATGGAAGAATGATTTACGAACAAATTTTGCATGCAGCCCACTTTGCCTTAGCAATGGGATTCATACATCTCCTCTTGTGGGAGAATAAGTATGATCCAACTTCTCCTGAACACAATTTGCTTCATTGATAGGATTCATTCTCTTCACAGAAGAAAGGTTATGAAGTAGCAATACAAAATCCTAATATTTAAGAATAAATACAGTTGTTATTGACTTACCAAATCAACATTGGGGATGTCAAGCCCACGAGCTGCAACATCTGTGGCAACAAGCACGGTGAATTTCCCCTGTCGAAACCCATTCAATGTTCTCTCTCTCTGATGTTGAGATATATCACCATGTAGTGCCTCTGATGCAACACTATTAGTTAAGGCCATTGACACCTCATCGGCATCCCGTTTTGTTTGTGTGAAAACAATAGTCTTCCCACCTTTTGCATATACCTGAAATTAATAAAACATGAAAAAAAAAACAATTTTAACTGGAATATATATAAACATATATATGGGAATGGAATTGCTAGTCAGATGTTTAATAAGCTTCCCTAAAGAAGGTGATTAATAACCTTCTTCAGATGGTATGCAAGTGGAATTTCAAAGGATCCCAAGATCGGCTAAACAGCCTGGTAGATTAACTAGCAAAACAGGGGGTGCACAGGGAAATCTGTTTCTGGGCTCAGATGTAACTTCAAAAGTAAAGTCGGGTGGTTTTGTAATGTTTAAACTCTCAGGGGTAACCGAGGCTACCCTTGGTGTAACTTTAATTCTGCTTTTAATAAATTCTATGTTATTCATCAAAAAAAAAAGGCTTCCCTAAAAAACTTAGGAATCTTCTACATGACAATCTACAGGAGCATCCACGTTTAGTTTTAAGAATAAAGGTGATGCAGAAAAGGTGACTGAATGAGAGAAAAGGGGCTTTTGCTGTTTCTGAAGTTGAGATTAGACAAGGGCCACCAGCAATGGGACAAATCAAAATCTCAAAGAGGAGATTGTTCATGTGGATCAATGTTCTGGCATACAGCTACATGATTGGAGCACTCAAGCACTCAAATCAATTGGGAATGCTTGTGGTAAATTCAGGAATTTCGATTTTCGCATCTGACTATGATATCAGATCTATTTGCAAGAATTCTTGTTGAAACAAGGGATGTTAAATTGATCCGACGAATGTTAACCTATTCTATGCAGGTGAATCATTTGAATTGCGAATAGTGATAGAGGGGATTGACCTAACTTTTGCATTGTTAATTGCTTTAGTTGAAGCCAAAAGGAAGTTGGAGGCTCAGGAGAGTAAGGATAGGGAAGTTCTGTGCAAAGCAGATGAACCATTCAGTGGGGAGCAGAATAAGCATAGGGAGATACTAGACCCCAATACAACTGATGTACTTGTCCCCCTTTTTTCTGTCCCCATTAGCAAACATCCTCAACCACTTAAAAGACATATCTATCCATCCATCTATAATATAAAAAACCAAAAAATGGAAAACCAAATTTATCAATTAATGGCCTGTTAATCAACTGATTCAATTCAATTTCGGTTTCACATTTTACAAAAACCAAAGGTTCCAGTTCGGTTTCAAATATGTGCACACAGTTCGGTTAACGGGGAACCATGAACACCCCTATCTAATGCCTCTTTCACAACATACCGGTATAGCATATCTAGTATTTTATAAGATTTTGCATTCCAAGGAGGTACCCATGGTTTTGAAACTCATATTATCATTTCCCTCCTTGTGTATCAAATGTTTTCAAGACTCTACTAGCTTTCATAGTCATATCTGGTCCAATCATCCACAAGGAGTCTTCTCCCTTTCCTATTAATTCTCAACCCTTATAACAAGCCCCTCTCAACCATTGTTGTCAATGTGGTGAAACAAATGATTAGTCATCTTGGCCTCTTAAGGTGGGTATTGATGTTATAGGTGGGGGCATTTTAAATTTTGAATTGTTGTAGGTATGCAGTGGAACTTAGAATTCTGAGGTGGAGTGCAGTACAGTTTTTACTTAAATTTAAGATGTTGATGCTATCCCATAAATAAGTTATCTATCTATCTATCTATCATATACATACTCTATCATAAATGATTGTAGCAACATTATGCATATAAAAACTAAAAAGATACACCATATTACTTCAAGTTTGTTTCTATTCTATATATCATAAATACTTGAAGCAACAGTGTGCATATAAAAACTAAAAAGATAATCATATTACTACAAGTAATTAGAAATAAATATGTACAAATAAAACCTTCAAATAACTGACTAGTTAGTGATACAGACTAGGGATGTCGACAGGTTGGGTTTGGTACAGGTTTGCCTCGACCCTAACCCAACCTTCTAATGTTCCTACCCGAACCTGACCCAACCTAACTCAGAAACATGCCATTTCCGAGCCTGACCTAACCCTATAGGGTTGAATCCAATACCAACCAGACTGAACCTGAAGTCTTTCAATTGTATTTTTTATGACACATTTTGAAAATCAAAAAGCCATTTACTTAAGTTGAAATTAGGTTTATAGATTCTAAGGTGTCACTTCCTCCATTAGTGAAAGAAGAAAAACCAAAATAAACATGAAAAGAAATCCTAAACAATAAGGCTATGGAGTTAGAAGTCATAGCAAATTACAAGAATACCTATATATGTAGGGGTATCATGACCCAGCATAGTGGGTACGCCAAACCTATATATGTATAGGGTTGGGTTAGGGTATCAAAATCCTAACCTTAGCCAACCCTAAAGGTTAGGTCAAGATGGATTTACACTTTACAGTTTAACTTGACCCTTGACATCCCTAGATGCAGTCATCCTACCCTCAACTAACTAGTAGATGGACTAGTTGGTACTTTCATAGCACTGCTCTCCACTAGAGGTGTTTCCAGTCAAATCCATTTGGTAACACATAAAACTAGAGTCCTTAATTGAGAAATTATGCTTTACAAATTCAAAATTTGGAAAATAAAGCAGCATAAAAGAAAGACCTGGCCCTATTTCCTCCATATGTATGTTCTTTGCAAGACAACAGATGAAGCTACCTACCACATTTTCATGACTTGCACATACTAAGTCACAATCTGCAGACTTTTTTCTACCTAATTTGGTGTTATATTATATGGTGCCTCCCAATTTTCCTAACATTTTTGGATTCAATCAACCATCTCCCCCCACAAGGAGGAGAGCTTTTATGGAGATGCACTTGAATTGATATTCAGTGGGCCACTCGAAAATCCAAGGAATCTTCTCAAGCCAATTGCAGCTAGAGGTCCTGACTGGTATTATCACTATTTGACTTCCATGTTGGGTGCAGATGAGAAGGCTTGTAGTTTGTCAGTAGTGACTAATTCTAATACATCTAAACTGGCAGATGGTAGTTCAAGATTGGATACCACCTCCTCAAGAACTAGTCAAACTCAATATTGGTGTTGCTATATTAGAAATTCAGGTGCTTATAGGAATGAAAAGGTGATACCCTTGATGGCATACCCAGGCCCAGTACAGTAGAGATTCAGTAATAGAAGAAACAAAAATCATTGCTCCAAGGTCTCAGATTCCTATCATTATTCAAACCAAAACAGATAGAACAGGAAGGACATTTTCATGTGGTTATTAGCTGTTTCAGAGATGGCATTGACGGCCCTAAGCAACATCATATAAGAGAGGCTATGGATCTAGTATTCAGGCCAAACATCTTGTTCAAATGAATTAGAAGATTATGTAACACCATGGCTGAGACTTGCTAGAGGAGGGGTTGGCCAAGCAGTGTTGCATTGAGGGAAGCCCATGATAAGTTTACCTTGTATTTACTGATTTACATAATAAGTTTCCTATATTGCCCCCAATTAGAGAGGTTTCTATTAAATCCTATAACCACTAAAGTAGTTAGATGGTTGTATTTGTAGTGTTCTTTAATAAATGCATTCCCTTGGTTCGGTTACCTGTCAAAAACAGAATCATGTTGCCATGGGCTTTTATATTAAGACTGGGAATCCTTGGCAAGACTTATAGAGTTAAGCCATTTACCAATGCAAGAGACTGGAAAATTTATGTTTTATATTTGGAAATCATAAAAACTGTATATTTAATGGGTTTCCATTGTACAGCTGGGATCACATTTCTTTGATTTCTACAGTTTGTCTTACTACCTAAGAAATCTTTTCTTACCAATCAAAGAGAAAATAAAAAGCAACTTCTAACACCCGCGAATACCAGTTAGAAAGGTAAACTCATGCATACCGTGATAAGGTCAGTTAAAATGGTGCCCTTTGAGGTTGCAGTTGTTGGTATTGCATAAAGCTTGATTCCTTCTGCTAGTTTTTCATCCTGATCACCAACCTACAGACAAAAGAAACAATATTGAGACCACAAGTTTTGTTTTTAGTGTAAAATTAACTTGCAGTAAGTGCTAATGGAAATAAATGTAAATCACAAACATAGCCAGATAAACAGTCTTAAACAAAATAACAGAAAAAAAAAACTTATTAAATATATAGAAATTAGAAACAAACTTGTATCTTGTTTCCTTTTTGACAATATGGAAAAGATCTTGCTTTAAGGATCTATGACTATGATCTGTTACAGATCAGGAAAAAAGATTTTAGTACAAAGAAAACAAAAATTACAGACTGCTTAGAGGGCTGCTAAGCTATGTTGGGTTGTTCCTCAGACTGTCATTAAACTACTTGCTGGCTGGCTGCCTCTTGGCATGAGTAGAAAGGTTCGATTGTGTGGGGATTGGTACCTGCTGCTGTGGTTTGAATGATCTGGACTGAGAGGAACAATAGAGTATTTAACAATAAGTCCAAATCCAGGGAGGAACTGATCGGGATAGCCAGTTGTAGGATTGGGTCATGGACCGCTGCTCCTAAAGACTTTAATCATCTATCCACATGGAAATTCCTGTAATCTGTTTGTGAAATGGTTGATTTGTATCTTTGTATTCCAAGGTATGGTAATGCTTTGTTTTTACTCTGTGGTTGTTGCATATTGTGATCGTCTAATAAAATTACCTTACCTTTTTCAAAGAAAAAAAGGAAAAGACAATGCAATCCTGTTAGATTATTACACATTACAACTAACAGAACAATGCATGCCAGAAATTCTATATAACATGACAATGATGTGGGAGCAAACAAATCAAATTGGGATTATCTGTATTTTATAGGTATTTCTTACTTTTAGACATAAGGGGTATTTTGGTCATCTTACATATTGCATGTCGGGTCCAGCATTTTAGTTTGATTTGTGTAGTTATGGTTAAGTTGTGTTTACAATTTTAGATCATTAGTTTCTAGAGTTACTTAGCTCTTGGAAACTGAGTGGCAAAATTACCTATCAAATATCAAATAAAAATAAATGGAAAAATCATAAATTTGAGTTTCGTTAGTTCGGGGAGGAATAGGCTCCATGTTTGGTTTGAAAGGAAAGGAAGGGAAATTAACTCAATTAAGGAATAGGCTCCCCTTCCTTTCCCTTTTCTTTCAAACCAAATACAGCATAAAAGTGTCTATATATGCATAGGTATAGGCTCCCCTTCCTTTCCCATTAGTTTATGTTTTTTTTAAGTTGTGACTGTTCAGCTATATTAGTAGCCGCCCTACTAAGGGCATCCTTGTAATATCACATCCTTTAAGTTAAGTATAAATATAATGAGAGGTTGGCAGCTAGGGTTAATATTTTTTTACAATCCAGGTTGACTTCCTATTCTTTTCTTCTTCTCCTTTCTTCTCTACTCTTGAAATCTTCATCTTCCTCCTCTTCCCTTTGACAAGAAACTCGACTAAATCTGCAATTAGTGATTTCTACTTGGTATCAAAGCAGGCCAAAGGTTCCTTGAGTCGTTCTCTCATGCAGCCCTAGATCGGCCGACTGCATGGTAATTTAAGAAGCTGATCCAAGCTCTCAGGTAAGCCCAGTTTTTGGATTTTTTTGTGGCTCTGTGTGCCCTGTAGCTGGTCTAGGGTTCCTTGGAGTTTTCTGTAAGGAGTGATTCAAGTCCTACCTGATTTGGAGGCTTCTAGAGAGAGCGGCTGCCTCTTCTCTCTCTTCTCCCATCCCACAGAAAATGAATCTTTTGTGGGAAGAAAGTCTAGGACACCAGAAAGGTGTTGTTGGTTCCAAAAAGTGTTTTGTTTGATCTTGTTGCAAATTTCAGTTATTTTCTTTACATTTTTTGAGAAGCATGGAGGGTCACGGAGTTGAAAATAAGCCCGGGAGTGAAATGGAACCAATGGGAGGAGGTGTGGGAGACTCTTTCGGGGCTGGAACCATTACTACAGTTAGGTTGGATGGTGCAAATTACTTAGAATGGTCACAATCTGCAAAGATGGCCATTGGTGCTCGTGGGAAATTAGGGTATATCACTGGTGAAGAGGTGAAACCCGAAACTAGCAACTCCCGATGGGTACAGGAGAATATGGGATGGGTTGCAGAAACCCATTCACAGAGGAAGAATGTTGCTAGGGCTTATCAATTGAGAAATCATATTATTTCTACAAGGCAGGGAGATAGACTTGTTGCAGCCTATTTTTCAGCCCTTAAAACCCTATGGCAGGAGATTGACCATTTAGAGACATTTGCTTGGGAAACCACTAAGGATGCAGCTACCTATCAGAAACATCTAGAGAAGTATAGGGTGTTTGAATTTCTTGTTGGCCTTAATCCTGAGTATGATATTGCACGAAAGCATCTTCTTTCCAGGGACAGTGTTACTCTCTCCCAGGCATATGCCTTTGTGTCAGGGGAGGAGTGCAGGAGAGATGCGATGATGAAAAATCTTATTTCTGATCAGTCTGCCATGGTAAGTGCTATGAAACCTAAACAAAGTGGAGATCAGGGTGGCAGTGAAATCGAAGAAGGAAGATAAAAGAAATTTGATCTGTAACTACTGTAAGAAGCCTAAACACACAAGAGATACTTGTTGGAAGCTTCACCCACATCTTGTGCCGACTAGACTGAAAAATAAGAAGGGAAATGCACACATGGCAGTTACTGGTGACATTCCGGCCCCTCCTACTACAGCTGCTCTGGAGTCTGTTGCAGCTGCTGCAGTAAAGGCCGAACTTGAGAGATATGGACAACTTCTGAACCAACGGGATACAGCCAGTTCCAATTCAACCGCAAGCGGACAACAAGGTATAGGTGGCACTGGTGGAGTCCACTCTACTTCCTTTGCTCACACAGGTAATTCACACGTCACTGCAAATTATGTTTCTACTTCTAGTAAGGAAGGACCTCCTTGGATTATAGATTCTGGAGCCTCAAAGCACATGACCCAGAGATCTACTATTTTTTCAACTTACCAGCTCTGTTCTGGCAGATATAGGGTCTCCACAGCTGATGGATCCCATGTTCCTATTATTGGAAAGGGATCTACTAAGACTAGTGATTCTATTTCTCTACCCTCTATCCTTCATGTTCCCAGATTGAGCACTAATTTGTTATCTGTTAGTAGTTTGATTAAGAACCTGAACTGCTTAGTAATTTTTTCTCCTAGTCATTGTATTTTGTAGGATCTGGATTCAAAGAGGACGATTGAGAGTGGTCGTGAAGTAAACGGAATCTACCTCTTGGATGTACTTCCTCCTCATCAAAGTCATCGTGTCAGCAGGGATAGTAAGTCAGAGTCTGTGGGTCAAATTATGCTTTGGCATAATCGTTTGGGCCATTTACCCTTTTCTTCTTTGAGTTTTTTGTTTCCAAAATTTTTTGAGTCTGTTAGTTTGTCAAGTCTGGAGTGTAAAGGTTGTCAACTTGGAAAGCATTGTAAACATTCATTCAAACCTAGTAATAAAAGATGTTCTTCTTCTTTTGATGTTATTCATTCGGATGTGTGGGGCCCTTACCATATTCCTTCTATGGGAGGCTATCGATATTTCTCTTATTTGTGGATGATTTCTCACAATACTCTTGAATTTACCTGATGAGATCCCGTGATGAAGTACCATCCTTGGTGAGGCAATTTCATCAGATGGTGCTAACACAGTTCGGAACAAGAATAAAGGTGTTCAGATCCAACAATGCCAAGGAATATTTTGAAAGACACCTTGCCTCATATCTGTTAGAATATGGTGTTGTCCATCAGAGCAGTTGTCCCTACAGTCCACAGCAGAATGGTGTTGCAGAAAGGAAGAACAGACACATTGTTGAGATTACAAGATGCATGATGATCACATCTACAGTTCCAGTTCGATTTTGGGGTGATGCAGTTCTCACAGCAGTATATTTGATTAACGGGATGCCCTCTCGTATACTTGGATTTAGCACCCCATCCAGTATCCTTTTTCCTCAGGGGGAGATGTTTCATATTCCTCTCAGGGTGTTTGGGTGTGTCTGCTTTGCACATATCCTCAGTCATCACCGCTCGAAGCTTGATTCCAAGGCAAAGAAATGTGTCTTCCTTGGATATGCAGAGAATCAAAAAGGGTATTGCTGCTATGATCCAGTCTCTGGGAGCCCATATGTTACCATGGATGTCACCTTTTTTGAATCCACGTACTTCTTCTCAAATAATCCTTCTCAGGGGGTGTGTTTTAGGGAAGTGAGTCAGTAGTCTATTCCTCTCCCAGTTCCAGTCCCTATGTCTATTCCTGTGCTTGACCACCACCCTGTGTTACCTACCTTGCCACCTCCTTTGCGTTCTGCTTCTCAGCATTACTTACGACAGAGACTTCACAAGGAGGTTGATTCCACTACAGTAGAACTCACATCACTTCCTATCGATTCCTTGGAGACTCCAGATTCGACTGACATGGATTCAGGTATTCCTCTTGGTCCCGCTACTATTCCAGTTCCCATTGATTCTACTAACAACCCTGTTACAGATAACCTTGATCTCCCTATTACTTTCAGAAAAGGGAAGAGAAAGTGTATTGCTCATTGTATTTCACAATACGTATCCTACAATGGACTTTCTCCTTCCTATAGTGCTTTTCTTTCCTCTCTTGACTCAGTGTCTATACCCAAGAGTGTTAGTGAGGCTTTCTCCAAACCTGAGTAGAAGACAGCTATGCAAGAAGAGATGGCAGCTTTGATTAAGAATCAGACATGGAACATTGTGAATCTACCAGAAGGCAAGGAGACAGTTGGATGCAGATGGGTTTACACAGTAAAATATAAGGCAGATGGAAGTATAGAAAGGTACAAGGCAAGACTTGTTGCAAAAGGGTACACACAAACATATGGCATTGATTACTTAGAGACCTTTGCACCAGTTGCAAAGATGACCTCTGTTCGGATACTTCTTTCCCTTGTTGCCTCATACTCTTGGCCCTTGTTTCAACTTGATGTGAAGAATGCTTTCCTAAATGGGGATCTGCAAGAGGAAATGTATATGGATCTTCCTGTTGGCTTTTACAATGATACTGAAAAGGGAAAAGTATGCAGGCTTAAGAAGTCACTTTATGGCTTGAAACAATCTCTTAGAGCATGGTTTGACAGATTCAAAAATGCCTAGATTGCTTTTGGCTACACTCAGACTCAATCCGATCACACCTTGTTTGTGAAGCGAAGGGGATCTTTAGTGTCAGTCCTAATTGTTTATGTGGATGATATTGTTATCACGAGGAATGATCTGAGTGAGATTGATGGTCTGAAAATGAACCTACATAAAGAATTTGAGATTAAGGATCTTGGAGAACTGAGATACTTCTTAGGCATTGAAGTTGCAAGATCAAAACATTGAATTTTTATCTTTCAAATAAAGTATGTCTTGGATCTTCTTCAAGAGACAAGGAAGCTTGGAACAAAGGCAATCAGCACCCCTATTGATCAGAACCATAAAATCAATGCATCAGAAGGTGAACCAATAAAAGACATTGAGAGATATCAGAGACTTATAGGTCAACTGCTATACTTCTTTATGAAAAGACCAGACGTTTCCTATGCAGTAAGTGTAGTAAGTCAATACATGCATGCTCCACGAGTCCAGCATTAGGAGGTAGTTGACAGGATTCTTGCTTATCTAAAAGGACACTTGGGCAGAGGCATATTGTTTACTGATCATGGACAGTTGAAACTAGAGGTTTATACAGATGCAGATTGGGCAGGATGCCTTGATGATAGGAGATCAACTTCAAGAGTGTGCACCCTTTGTTGGGGGTAACCATGTCTCATAGAAGAGTAAGAAACAAACAGTTGTGGCAAGATCAAGTGTTGAAGCCAAATACAGGGCCATGGCACATGAAGTTTCAGAACTTCTCTGGATCTATTCCCTGTTAGAAGAAATTGGTGTACAGGCAGAAGAACCTATGATGTTATACTATGATAACCATGAAGCAATTAACATTGCCCATAATCCAATCCAGCATGACCGAACTAAGTCGCCCTACTAGGGGCATCCTTGTAATATCACATCCTTTAAGTTAAGTATAAATATAATGAGAGGTTGGCGACTAGGGTTAATTTTTTTTTTACAATCCTGGTTGACTTCCTACTCTTTTCTTCTTCTCCTTTCTTCTCTACTGCTGAAATCATCATCTTCCTACTCTTTCCTTTCACAAGAAACTCGACTAAATCTGCAATCAGTGATTTCTACTTTCTTCATCAAAGAATTTCATTCAACATCTAATGAAGGATTGGAAATGATCAGAGTATGTTTTCTTCAAGCTTAAATCAAAATCAGAAATTTTCCTATTTTTGTAATTATCATTCTTTCATGCCAAACCACCTTCAAATGCCCTCATATTTAACTACCCCGCCTGGTACATTTCAATAACCTTTCATTATATGAAATTTCACCTCAAAATTCCATCTAGAACCATAGATTCCAAAATATTTAGTTTTTCTTACCAAAACAGATTTTTTTTGTGTAAGACATACTGTAAATCCCAAGTTTTCAAATAGTTGTTGACCTGGACAATTGGACCATGCAACCCGTCATGCAAAAGAGAAATCAGTTATTCAATAGTATTTTTTTTATGAGTAATTAAAATAAAGCTACTTCACGTGACTACATTCATTTACAAGGCAGGATCAGTCCACCATGCCATCCTAGATATGCTCTACTCTTCCTTCAAACAAAATAAACAAAGAAAATGTTATCATTTCTAACTCATTTACATTAGCAAGAAAAGCTAGATGACACAACCATAGAACAATTTGAATGAGCATTGAGCTGGAAAATGAGAAAGAACATCAACATTGGAGGGCCTCTGATGAACTCTGTTCCATTTGTTTGCCAAAGTCCAACAGAATAAAAAGGAATTGTTCACTCATAACATAGAAATCAGATATGCAAGATCAACACATCAAGGAGAGCATAAGCCTAGATATCAGCATAAGACGTACAACACCATTAAGTGGTTATAACATGATCAATTTAATGACAAAAATGAATCAAAGGCTCGTATGTAGTTCACTCCCATCATTCTATAACAATTATGTTCATAATGAATTATTCTTTTTAATATAAGATTAGCTTCTATGGATCCAAATGAATATCATACAAATAAATAAAAGAAGGATAACCCTAGTTTAAAAATCAACAGCATGTCACACATAATGAATTGTAAACAGATATAAAATCTTCAAAAACACATTTATGCATGATTAACTACAGAATTTCATCTCAAAAGAATAACAACAACAAAACTGATGACAAATTCACAATGCAAGGAGATCATATACACAAAAACTTGGCCTACATTCATAATCATCTCAATCCCAGAAGTGCAAAAGTGCCAGACCAGAACATTTACCAAATCTATTGTCAAAGGATTATGCAAATATTTCCTTGCCAGTTTCTTCACCCAACCAGGCATTGTTGCAGAGAAAAGCATGCTCTGCCTCTCAGATGGAAGCTTTTGTAATATTATTTCCACATCTTCCTCAAATCCAACAGCAAGCATCTGGTCTGCTTCATCAAGGACCAAATATTGAACCTCCCCCAGCTTGAGGCTATTACTATTGATCAAGTCAATGATACGCCCTGGAGTTCCCACTACCACATCAACACCACGAGATAGTGCATTTTGTTGACTGTTATAAGAAACTCCACCATATACACATACAGTGTTCAGATAAGGTGCTGATTCCTTGATTTCCTTTTCCACTTGCTTGGCCAACTCCCTTGTTGGTGCCAAGACCAGAACTCTAGGTAGACAACCCGACCGCCTTCAAGACAACAAACGGATAAATTTAATAATGAAACAAAACAAAAAATGGTATATATGTCATCTAAATCAGCATAAGAGCAGCACCTTGAAAGACTACGACCCTCATCATCAACTGTAATGCGTTTAATTATTGGAATTCCGAATGCCAGTGTCTTCCCAGTCCCAGTCTTTGCACGGGCAATGAGATCACGACCTTCCAAGGCTGGTAGCAACACGGCCCTCTGAATAACAAAAGGAAAATAAGTTAATATTGCAACAGACAGCCCCTTAATAGGTAGCTAGAATCGTCATCTTGTGTAACACCCTATTCCAAGGCGGGATAAAAGGTGGATTAAACCTGTCATGATCTTTAGCATCAACCTATCAACTAAACTCCATATTGGACATGACGACTGAAAGTTGAAACTACCGACTAATTGCAACTCGTGCACTAGAAGATTTCTTCCCTTATTCAATAGGTAAGATGAAATACAAGAACAATTTACTGTAGGCTCACCTGGATCCATCTTCTATTGAATCTCTAAACAGACTTTTTAGTTCACTGGCCCAAATTGACAAGTATAATCATCTTTCCATGGCATTATTTTTAGCCAGTTGGAATAAAGGCCTAGGAAATAAAGATCGATAAATAACTTTATTGGGCTTGTTAACCAAAGAGAAAGAATGTGCATATGTTATTGTTTTATGCATGGCAGGATTGTCATGACTGACCATGGTCCATTCAGTGGACCCCACCCAGAACTTTTGACAGAGACTGCCCCAGCTCAGTGATTAAGACAACCATGGTTATTCCATTTGGTTGATGGTTGGGGTCAACAATCTACTTTAGTGATTGCACCAGGCCATGAGTACCAGTGACTAGATATTTGATCAAGTTTAGCGGGACCAAATAAAACAACTTCATCCACCCCCAGCTGGAGATCGCCCCTCCTAGTACTGATGCACGAATTCCCCTTGATTTAGATGAATGCAACAAATAAGAGTGTCTGAATTGCCAAAGGGACAGATGTAAGAACGTTAACATGTTTATATTTCAAACTAGCACTAACTTGCAGCACTAACAAATGAGAAGAATTTCGTAAAGCTACAGTTTAAATTATACAGTATAACAGCATCAGTAGTCTCGCTAATTTTAATTGTCCACATGTTTCCCTTAATGTTGAAGCACTTAGCCCCTCGTCCATCAAACCAAAAAAAAAAAATGTAGCAAGGCCCTCCTTTGAATAAATAGATAAAAGATAGATACACGGTTCTAGCTTAATCGAACAGTGTATCAATGCAAATAAAGAACTTCGAAGTTCATAACAAATCACAAAAAAATAAATAAATAAATAAATAAAATAAAGGCTCAAGGTAACAGTAGGTCTTACTTGGATGGGAAAAAGGTGTGTAATCCCTCGTTTCGCAAGCGAATCAACAAGCTGCTGCGGTAAGTCCAAATTGGCGATGGCAAGATCGCCTTCAGCGCCTTCCTCAGCCCCCGACCCATCTGTTTCGGAGTCGTACTTGACGTCGTTACCCTTTTCCTCGATAGACCTTTTTGGCAATCCGCTGCTGATGCCTTTAAAGGCCTCCTCGCTCAAAACCGAGTTTGGCGTGAAGATGGCAGAAGGAACGACCATAAGCGTCCGAGTTCTCAGATAAAAAGAAGTAGTTTCAATGGGGTTACTGGAAGCAGACTTTAGGAACCCGAACTGGTTGAGCTTGTCGGAAGAAGGTAGGGAGACGGAAGATAACGCCCTTCTGGAAGGTTCTAGCAACGGGATTTGGTAAAGAGACGAGACACCTAAAATGGAAGTCATGGCTGTATTTGAGGCGACAGAAAGATGTACTAACTTTCCTGTTAAATATGACGAATTTGGTTCACTAAGCAAATAAATCCTCCTTCCCCCTGCTAAAAGCTTTGTTTGGACACTACTGAAACTGGAGTTCAGAAGAGGAAGTTGGTTTAGTGAGATGGGAAATGAGAAACGAGGAATGAGGTTTTTTTGGGTAGTATGGGAGTTGAGAATGAAAGGACGATAAGCGGTGGGGGAGGTGCGGATATAGGAATTAGCGTGGCGGTGTTAGCGCCGGTGAGGAGGAAAAAAGAGACGAACAGAGATTTGATAAGGCCAGGACTCAACGTATGGCCTTACGAACCTCCACCTCGGTTGCCTTCTCTAACAGATATATGCCAGGATTTTAATTTATATCAGACTTTTCTTTTCTCCCCGCCTCCGGCCTCCTGTGTTTTAGGCTGTTAACGGTACCGACCCGACCTGGTCGGGTTACCTAAAATTAAAACCAAAACCGACCCCATGTTAATCAAAATCGACTTGGTCGGTTTGAGTCAGGTTGGATCGGTTTCAACTCTAAGTTTAATCATGCTTGAGAGCTAAATTGTATTAGAAATTGTGTTTGAGTTGAAGGGCTAAGAGGGGGGAGGGGGGGGGGGGGGGGGGGGCGGACCAAGTTAGAATAGAAATTATCAAGAAAATAGAAAGTCAAACTGTATTAGAGAAAGAAGACCGAATTTTGTATATTTCAATAAACCTTCTAATCTAAGTAAAAAACGACACCTAATTATAATTGTAATTGATTGCTTATTTGGTGTAAAAGACCATAGAAACTAGGATCCTTTGAACTTTTCCAAAAACTTCATTGTCTAATTGTCTTATAATACTTGCCATTAATGTCATTCATAACTAGAAGACTAGAAATTAAGTTAGATTGTAACTAGGATAGAGACAACTTAGTTAAGTAGGAACTAAGTAGGTTGTAACTACTAACTAGGAACTAATACTAACTACTAAGTCGGTTCAAGTTAGTCAGTTTGGTCGGATTGGGTCTTCTTTTTAACAGCCCTACTCCTGTTCACCCCAACTTCCTACTTCACCAGAAGCATGGATCGAATCGCGCTTGCACCAAGATTGCGGGTCTGTGTAGCCCCATGTAGCAAAATCAAAGTTGAGCATTTCCTTCCCAATGAACTAGCAGGACCCGTGTATCATTTGTTAAGTGAAAGCTAAATAATAGAAATATAATTGTTTTTAATTAAATTTTAATATTTGTTTATAATATAAAAATAATAATAATTAATTTCAGTTAGGGTTATTTATCAAATTGATGAAAGATTAAAATCGATCAATTCAATTGATTTAGTTGATGTTCTTGTATTTTCAGTTAGCTTTGGTTCAATAATTTTCCAACCCGACTAGGTTGGATCAGTTTTCGCTTTGCCCATATACAAACCAACCAAAATTGAATGACCTGACCATAGATATATATTAATAATTTATATTTAAAATATAACTCTTTATTACGAGAAAGTGGAAAGTTCTCATATTTCTTAGTCTAAAATATTTTATATCATAAATTTAATTTAATTTTTTTAATAATGCCACTCTAATTTTTAAAACTGAAATTTAATTTTGTAAGTTTAAATCTTTTAAACTAACTAACCAAACAAAAAAAATGACTCAAACCGATACAATCCGAGTGGGTCAGTTTTTACAAATCGTTAGTCGATATTAGGTAACCAACTCGCCAACTTAACCAGGTCAATTTGGTTGGCCAAACTGCCTACAACCGAATTGGACCAACTTATGAGCACTCTTAATTTCAGTTAAATTATTAGTCTAATCTCTAATAAATAATAATAGTTTAATATCCAATAATTATTGAAAAATTATAGCAAAAATTAACAATTATTAAAAATATATTGATAATTAAAATACAATAAATAACTAATAAAAATATAATAAATAGATTGACTATAAAAATAAAATAAATACTAAAAATATATTAAGTTAGTCAATAAATAGTATAATCTCAAATAATAGTTTAATCTCTAATAAATATTAATCAATAAATAATAACAAAAATACAATAGGTACAATAAATTAAATTTAAAAAGTTGAATAGTAGTAGTTTAGTCTCTAGTAATTATTAAAAATATATTTATTACAAAAAAATAAATAATTATTAAAATTTGATAAATATTAACTTTAGTATATAAAACTATACAATAAATATAGATTAATAGTTTGAAATTATTATTAATAAATATTAAATTTTTAAAGTTATTTTCTCAAATTATTAATTGATATAAGTGAAATTAGTTATTTAGAATATTATTTAGTTACTTAAATAATACCATTTTGTAAATTTTAAAATATTAATTATTTATTAAATTTAATAATCCATAAAATTATAATTTATAATATTATTATATAATTTCATTGTCAATTTTGTAAAATATTAAATTACAAAGCCCCCTAGTCAAACATTCTCAAATGCCTCCCCCCATTCAGAGACGTGGCCATACAAAATTGTAGCTCTCAGTTAGTACCTCACGTATCTAAATTTCAGGAATGCAAAACCCCTCACATAGTTAGTTAGCAGGCCACGAAACTAAATCGTAGGAAGAGGAAACATTAGAATGCAAAACCCCACTCGGATTGCATCCAAACTACATCTCTACACCTCTATTTTCAAACACCAATAAAAGAAAACTTTACTGGTGCAGATCCAAACTGCATCTCACCACCACCCACTGCGATAGACGATGCAGATCTGAAACGGTGGAGGATTAACTTACCACCATGCAGAATCGTGCCATTTTAAGTCCTTTTTACAAAGACGTGAGGAGTGGGAAGTTCCCACTCTCAATCTCTTCCTAAAAAAAAAAGCACAATATTAAACCACTTTGAATCTTTCTGCATATTCAATCTAACAGAACTGAAAATCTTTCAGCACATTCAACTGTGTCTAGAAAACTCATAAGGTGTCTGCCTTGTGAAGCTGCAACTTCAGAGAAGTCTCGAACTCAAAGAACTCTTAAGGTGTTTGCTTTGTGAAACTGCAACTTCAGAGAATTCTGCAACAAGTTTGCTACTCAAAGAAATCTGAACTTTAGCATTGGTGTTGCGTTGAAGGTCTTCGGTTCAACAAACTTTCAATCAGTTAGTGTATTATCATGCTTAATTTTTATTATTGTTTTAGTAGTTATATAATGTTCAATCGGTTTTTTCTGTTTATTCAACAGTTTGGAGTTAATAAATTTTCTGTTCAATATCTGCTTATAGTAGTTTATAGTACTTTATAGTAGTAAAATCTCTGTTTTAAAGTTCACTGACCACCTGTGGTCGTTTATGGCCAGCCGCTGTGGCGTGGACGTTAATAGGATAGACTGCATTTATGCTCGGCCAGTAGTTTATAGAAACGGTTGTGTGCAGTTTACAGAAAGAAGAAAAAGGTAAAGTTTGTGATTAAAATGTAATTGGAATTTGAAATGGTCCTTAACCCAATAACCTTCCTCTCGGTCTCGGCACCTCCTCACTCCTCATTCCTCTCAGTCAGTGAGTCCTTACTCACTCCTCACCTCATTACATGCTTCTGAAGCATTGACCGTGAGTCCGTAACCGACCTTTGATAAACCAAGTGGTGGTGGCAAACGGTTGAATCTTGAAACTTGAAAGAAGAGGCGCAAGTGACCTCCCTACTAAAATGGAAGAAAAGTTAGAGAGGTATTTCTGTAAACGTTAGAAGATAGTTTTTTGCTCTTCAATCCTTTTACATTTTCTTCTTCAATTCTTTTTTTTTTTTTTATGTTTTCGCATGTTTAAGTCTTTAACATAGATTTTTTTTTTTTTTTGTTGAAATGGGTGATGATGAGGGGTGATTCGGCCCGACCTGCTAATGAATGGACACATGGATGCGACCAGCTAACGGACATTGACCCAACACTTCTGCCACCTCAACAAGTTAGGCCACCTTGGGTGCCTCAAGCACCTCAGCCACAACCGAGGTTCAAGTAGCTTGTTATCTTCGAGCTCTTCGGGATCACGACACACATTTGTAGGTCCTAACCTTATCCTGCTCGAACCGGACGAACTCGATAGCATGGGCCAAGGATCTTAGAGGTGTTTCGTGAGACCTATGGCAGCTCACCTATATAAGGGCACCAACCACCCCAGGTCTTTCGAGCCCTGTTTTCTAGTAGTTCGACCGGCCAAATAAGCAACCGACTTCCGAGCTGCCCTTCAATTAGGAGCATCCAGATCGCAAACCATCTATTGGTGACATCTATGGGAACCACGACAAAAAGCTAAGTTCTCACTTCTAGTTACCTATTTTTTCTACAATCACTGGGGGTAGGATCAGCCTGCAATTAACCTTGAGATCCCCTCAGTGACCATCAGCCAGTTCAGCATTCCAAGGGTATCGACAGTCTAGTGCCAATTCGCCACTCAAACAATCAGCGCCCCCATGCCTCATGTGAGCGCCACTCTCCCAACCGTAGAGACTTATGTGGTTCCTGCTAGGATGGAAGTTCGGTAGTTCCATGAGTTGGTGTAGAGCATCTGACTTATGTAGCTACAGATGCAACAGTTCTAGTAGCTCTAGTTGCAGCAAGGACCAGATCCAATACAGTCAGGTTCAAGCACACGTTCCTAGTGGTCACCACCTCATCCTCCTACAACACTACTTTAGGGCGGCCCATCCTGCATGCACTTTGTGCGGTGGTGTTGACCTATTATTTGTTGATGAAATTCCCGACAGACTACGGAGTGGGGGTAGTATGGGGCGACCAACTAAAGTCGCGAAAGTGCTACGTAGCCACATTGAAGGACAAGGCCAAGATGGCGAACTACGTGTAGTTAGAACCACCCCCCGAGCACACCGAGGAGTGAGCTGCACAGATGGAGGAGACGATCCAGGTCCCAATATCTAATGCTGAGCCCACAAAGACTCTCCAGATCAGCGCTTGCCTAAACGAACTGCTTCGATCAAAGCTGGTAAGCTTTCTATTGAATAACTTAGATGTGTTTTGCTTGGTTGGCAGTGGAAATGCCCAGCATAGACCCTAATATTATAACTCACAAGTTAAATGTGGACCATTTAGTCAGGCTAGTTAGACAAAGAAAAATGAACATCGCCTTGGAGCAGTGGAAGGTAGTAGATAAGGAGGTCGGAAAGCTACTCGCAACAGACTTTGTTAAGGAGGTCTAGTAGCAGAACTGGGTAGCCAATCTTGTGCTTGTGAAGAAAGCCAATGGCAAGTGGCGCATGTGCGTCGACTGCACTGACCTCAATAGAACCTACCCGAAAAATAGCTTCCCCCTTCTTAGAATAGGCTGCCTGGTAGAAGCGACATTGGGGCACGAGTTGTTGGATTTCATGGACACTTACTCCGACTACAACTAGATCAGGGTGGACTTAGTCGACCAGGAAAAAAACCACATTTGTAACTGAACTAGGGTTATGCAATTATAAAGTAATGCCATTTGGACTGAAAAAACATTGGAGCAACCTTCTAGTGACTTGTAAATAAAAAATTTGAGCCTTTGATAGGCAATATAATGGAGTGTTATTTTGACGACATGGTCGTGAAGACCCAATTTTCACCTTCTTTAATTGATGATCTGGATTGTGTTTTCCAAAATTTAAGAAAGTTTAATATGAAGCTCAACCCGAACAAATGTGTCATCAGGGTCACATTGGGCAAGTTCCTCGGGTATATAGTGAATCGGCATGGCATCGAGGCCAACCCAGAAAAAAATAAAGACCATCTTAGATATGAGACCACCCAAGAATATAAAAGAAGTGCAAAGACTAACTGGCCAAATAGATGCCCTAAACCGTTTTATTTCCAAAAAGAATGAGGAATTTGAATGGTCTGGTGAGTGCCAACTCGCGTTCAACGAGCTCAAAAAATACCTAAGCACCCCACCAGTTTTAACCTGACCTGAACCTGGAGACGAGCTTAAATTGTACCTCTTTGTGAGTGATGAGGTGGTCAGCTTGGTACTAATTTGAGAAGTAGACCGGGTTCAAAGACCCATCTACTATATAAATAAAGTTTTGCAGGTAGCAAAGACAAGATACCCCGACATCAAGAAGTTGGCCTATGCCTTGGCCATCGCAGCTCGGAAGCTACACACTTACTTCCAAGCTTACACAATTATCGTCCTCGTCGAACCACTAAGACATGTTCTTCAGAAGCCCGAGGTCTCAGATAGATTGATGAAGTGGGCCATCAAGCTGAGCGAGTACAACATTCGGTTTGAGCCATGCCTAGGTATTAAAGCTCAAGTTTTGGCAAATTCCATTGTAGAATATACATTCAACAGCCAACCCCTGAAGTAGTTGAATTGACCAACACGTCGGAGGCATCAACCAGTGAGGCACCGGTTCCAGTCAAGGAAACCCCGACTTGGAACAAGGAGACCTGGATCCTCCACATCGACAGCTCGTCTAATCAACGAGGAAGTAGAGCCAGACTCATACTATATGGGCTGAGCTAAGTGAAAATGGAGTATGCTCTCCAATTTGGATTTGAAGAAATGAACAACGAAGCAAAGTACAAGGCGCTGATAGCCGAGCTGACATAGGCGAGGGAGGTCAGAGCAAAGCACGTCATGGTATGCAGCAACTCTCAACTGGTTCTGAACCAAGTGAATGGCGAGTACGTGGCTCGAGAACCCGCCATGATGGCCTACTTGGCCAAAGTGAGGGAGCTCCTGCCTGGCTTCTACTCTTGGCTCATTCAGCAAGTACTGATGTTAGAGAACGCCGAGGCCGATGCACTCTCGAAGTTAGTTAACAAAAGCAACAACACCACGAGGACGGCATACATAGAAGACCTGCCTCAACTCAGCATCATTAAGGAGGTAGAAGAGGTCGTTCTTGTGTTGCAAGTAGAATTGAGCTGGGTCGACCCACTTGTTGACTATCTACTCCACAAGACCCTACTAGTAGAGCATAGCGCAGCTCGAAGGGTAGAGCATCAGTCAGCACGGTACCTTATTACTGACAAACAACCGTTTAGGAGATCCTTTATGCTCTCTTATTTGCGTTGCTTATGACCTTCAGAAGCAGACCAAGTGCTACACAAGATCCAGAAGGTCTTTGTGGATGACACTTGGGGGATAGGGAGCTTGCCCAAAAAGCACTAAGGCAAGGATACTACTGACCTACAATGAGAGCGGATGCGCTTGAGCTTGTCTAGAAGTGTGACAACTATCATAGGCACAACAACATCCTTCACCAGCCTGTCACCGACCTGAAATATCTAATCAACCAGTGCATTTTTGCCCAGTAGGGGATAGACATCCTCAGTCCATTCCCACCTGCAACTGGGCAGAGAAAATTCCTGGTCGTGGCAGTTGACTACTTCACAAAGTGGGTGGAGGTCGAGCCCTTGGTAACAATCACAACCCGAAATGTGTAGAACTTCTTCTAGAGGAACATAGTATGTCGATTCGAACTACCTAAGGTACTGATTACAGACAATGGGAAGCAGTTTGAAAACATCAAGTTCCAGAACTGGTGCGCAGAGATGGGAATCTAGCAAAATTTCACGTCGGTGGAACATCCCTAAGCAAATAGACAAGCCGAGGTGATGAACATGACTATTCTCTACAGACCGAAAGTTTGTCTAGCGCAAGCTAAGTGTTTGTAGGTTGATGAGCTACCCAACATCCTATGGGCCTACAGGACCACCATCAAGACTGCAACGGGCGAGACACCATTCAATTTGACATATGAAATGGAAGTCGTCATCCCAACCAAGATCGAAGTACTGATAACTCTGTATTTTGAAGCCTTAAGGGCATCATTTCAGGGATATTTTCAGCCTTAAAATAGTCAAAGTGAGCCCTTTTCCTAGATAAATTCAATGTTGTGACATCTGAGGGTCTTTCTGCAACTTCTATGGAAAACAAGGGAGCTGAAATGCAATTTTTGGCAAGTTGGTGTGAAGTCCAGCTGAGAGAGTGGGTGTTTTTATGAAAAACTGAGAACAGGAAGGCGCCTCTTATCTGCTAAACCTAGAATGGTGCCCCTCCTACTGTATTAGCATACTCCCCTCTCATTATAAAACTTTAGGGCGCCTTCTAGCTCATTCTTTTCATACTTAGCAAACCCTAGCCGCCCTTACTTGCTCAATCTCCACCTTCCATCCCTTCTAATCTCCACTATTCATTTTAGGACACTCTCTTTTTAGCTTTTTAGCCATAGAGTGCCACCTAACTTCTAATCCTCACCATTCAGCCCCTAGTCATTAGATCTCAGCCCTCCATTCCATTTTCTATCTCACTTATCCACTCTAGGGCACCACACACTCCTTTTAATCTCCACCTTTCAACCCTAGGCACCTTAATCTCCACCCTCAATTTTTGGCCCTCCAAATCTCAACCCAACATAATATTAGGCACCCTCTCCTTCTCTTCTGAGCCTTAGAATCAACCCAGAACCATCCTAACCCTTCATTAGAAACCCTAGGGCGCCCGTATCTTTGCTAAAACCCAGCTGCCGCCCCCTCTTTCTCTCTAATCTCAGTTGTATCCACCCATTTCTATAAAAAGAACCCAATGTCTTCTGAAGAGGGGTTGGATTCCGCCCCCAGGTAAGACAAAAGGCTAATCTTGAGAAGTTCAAGGGTAGAGGAAGAGGAAGATGCCCAGGCAAAAGGAGGGGTTCCAACTTGCAGTTCGCCTAAACCACTACTGCCACCTCTAAATTCAGATCCCAATCATTAGTCTAAGATTTAATTTATGTTCTTTCATTTCCAGTTCCGTTTTTTCCTTTCTACAATCTATTTTCATTCAGTTTGATTTTTGTTTTCTTTTCTGTAGATCTGGAATTCGGCCAAGTAAGGAAGGCCTAGTTCAAGAAGTTCGAGGGTCAAAAGAGAGATCCAGAGACTGCTATCTTTGATCGGATTACAAACTTTTTATTTCGTTCATTTTATTTATTTATTTCTGTTATTTATTTATTTTTCTACACTTTTCACTTCCAGCACTGTTCGAATTTTAGTTTAATTAATTAAATTATGTGTTTCTACAACTCTCAATTGTGTTCCCTTTCCCATATTTAAGTAAATAACAAATTTTCCCTCGCTTCCCTGTGGGTACGACCCTTTTATCACCATTTACTATGTTTGTAATTGTTATGAGAAACGGAGAAATTTATAAATATTAAAACTGGTGTTCCAAAGTGGCTAACGACACGCTTCCGAACACACCAAGTTTTTGGCGTCGTTGTCGGGGAAGTAACGAAGAAAATTTTTTATTTGCTTTGTTTGGATCTCTTTCATTATCATTTTTTTTATTTTCCTTTGATTACTTAATATGTAATCTTATTTTAATTCTTGTTTCTCTTTGAATTTGTAGGATGTAATGACAAAAGGTGGGGTACCGGAGCATTGCGGGACTGTGGGAGAGAAGAAAAGAGAAGATTAATTGGATTGCGATTTAGGTGTAGTCGTCCCATTTTATTTTTTATTTTTTTTTATTTCCGAACGTTTTTTTGGTAGAATAGTGATTTTCAAATTTTTAATTATTTTTTTCTAGATCCAATTTTGTTTTTAGTATTATTTTTCTTTTATTTTGTTTCTAGATCTATTCTCTTCTTTATTTAAATTTTTTGTTTGAATTTCTGTTTTAGTAGGTTTGTTTTTTTTTCATATAAAGAAAAAATCATTTATTTTATTTTTTTGTTGCCACATAATCATTATTTTATTTTATTTTTGGTTTCAACTTTTGAGTAGCTATTTTCTTCTCTCTTGTAAGAATTTATTTTTGGTAGTTGTTAATTCTTTTTAGCACAATTAATTTTTTATTTTCTATTTGCAATAATTATTTGTTGCTTTATTTAATTTCCTTTTTTTAGTTATGATGAGAGTAGATTTTATCACATTTTTATCCCCAAATATTATGTCTTGCATACTTAATTAGTACTTAATTGGATTCATATTTCTTGTATTTTGGTTCAGGGCATGAAATAAGGCATCAGGAGCAAAGAAAGGCAAATCGGATGATTTTTCACAATTTCGGCACCATTCAGTAATCTAGGCCTAACTCGCGTATCTGAACTCCAATTGGCCTGATTCAAGACCCACTGGATAGATATGAGAAAAAGCCACAACTTTGATGTTTTGGGATTTCGAAGATTCGGCCTACATCGAAGTAAAATCTGGGCCTGAAGTTGGGGCAAATTCGTAGGAAGGCCCAATCCGCAACTTAAGCCCAATTTGCAGAAAAGCCTGGCAGCAGCCCAATTCACAGCTTAAGCCCAACTTGCAGAAAAGCTTGGCAGCAGCCCAATTTGCATAGGAGGTCTAATATGAATCCAAGACAAGAAACTGAGAAGAGTCTTATCAGATCTAAATTTATGATGTAATCACATAAAGATAAAGAGATTGAGCTCATTATATAAAGAGATAAGAGTAGGATTAGACTAGGACTTTCTGTTTTTGAGAGATTAACTTCAAGAAAGAGTAGGAGACCTCCCCCTCCCCTTAAGCTATATAAAGGGGTAGGGGCGGACCAGAGAGGCATCAAGAAGCAGAGGAGCAATCGGTCAAGAAAGCAAGAAATCTGCAAGAAGAAGGTGGTAGCACGGAGAAGAGGAGATCTCAACTCCAAGGGTGAAACCATGAGTTCTTTCTTTCCTCTTGTTTATTTTATTTATGCTAGTATGAGCTAATTTATCTGTAGTTAGGTTATGGAAAGCCTAATCATATCAATGAATATATTTTTATTCTGATTTATTCAAGATCGTGATTTCCATATAGTCTATGAATTATCTTGCTTAATGCTATTAGGAATGACCATCTCTTAATTGATCAGGCGTATGTGAATGAATCGAGAGAGGAATTCACATGGCTAACCACATAATTCATGGTGTGAATTGAATGGTATATAGGGGTATATGCACGTGATTCATCTGAATATAATAGTTTTTCCTTGGACTTAATGCGCTTCTATTTTGAAACTCTAGTCAAGATCGAGGGGTTACTTGATAGAAGTAGTTTTAGTATATCTCAAAAGAGAATATTAAATAAAATTAAAAAGACTTCAGCTTATGGGAATGACAAATTATCTTGGATAATCTCATCCATTAATATTCATTGGAATGGTTAGGTGGACCGAAAGCCCTAGCGAATTCAACCAATCGTTACATACTTCAGCATTATTACTTCTGTTCTTGTTTTCCTTTTTCTACTTTTCATTACTTTTTATCTTCAAATCTGAAATTCGATTATCCAAATAATTAAGGAAGGCTGCAGTTTTAATACTTATTTTGTTAAATCCTTGTGGAAACGATAATTTTATACTACTTGATAACTAGTGCACTTGCTAGGGTTATATAATCACAACTATCAAGTTACTTAATTGAATAATTAATTGTTAAATAGGAAATTGTTCAAATTTTCGAATTTGAGTTCAAATTACAAATTTGAATTTAAATTTCAAATCTTGAATTTCAAAAAAATAAAAAATGAAAAAAAAAGAAAAGAGAAAAAAAAGAAAAAAAATAATTAATATTTTAAAAGTTTTGCATTTGCGTTCCAACATTTAGGATTTGATATGCTAGAGCATGCATCATTTAGGATTATTTAATTGCTAACATTATTTTGTCAGTTGTGAATGTGTTAGGTTTTGTTTTTATTTTAATTATTTCTTTTGCTTAGTTTGTTTTATTATTTTATGTTAAATTGCTGAATTGCATATTAGAAATAATTGTTCATGCATTGTAATTACTTGCATTTGCTTTGTTTATTTTTATTTTTCTTTCCGTTAATCCATTTAAGGGCAATCCAACTTAAATAAGATAAGGTGAGGATTTCATCACCCTTCCTTGGGTCCAAAAATCACTATGCTTCACGAGCGGTTCACCCTAAACCCTAATTTAAAATCTGGATAGCAAGATCCTTTAGGGAGCCCCACATTTGGTTCAAATGTATGCTGAATTTTAGGAAAAGTTGTGATTATTTTCCATAACCGACAATTGATTTCTAAAGAAAGAGGTTAAATGGCTAAGCCTAAGTGAGTTTTGTGGTTACTTAGTTAGGTCCTTGTGAAAGCAAGGGAAGCCTTCCACATCCCCACCTCATACTTAGCTAACCAAATGAAGTGGTGTAATTCCAAGTGAACCTAAGAAGATTCACATTGGTTGAGCCACTAGTTTAGGAAACCTTAGGTTAGCCCGTAGGTCATGTGTTTGAATTGCTTGCATTTAAAAAAATAAAAAATTCGAAATTGAATTTAAATTTCAGGAATTTAAATTTAAAATTTCAAATAAATAACATTAGAAATAAAAAAAATTAAAAATTCAAATTTGAGTTTAAATTATAGAATTTAAATTTCAAAAAAAAAAAAGAAGAAAAATGGTGGTTAAAACAAAATAAGATAAAATGAATTCAATGGCCGGAGTTTGTGGAATGGGAAACTACTTCCAACTTGAGCCATGATTAAATTGGAACCATGTGTCTCAACAACTGGATAGGAATAATGGGATGACCCAAAGATTTGATCAAGTCCTTGTATTTCGTCAACAAAGTGGCCCATACCCAACCTTGTCATCCTATCCAACATGCTCCATCTGTGCAAGCCCGACCCATCATGTTAGCTAGTGCCCTGCGGTGGGCCCATTTCAACCAGTCATTCTAGACCATGTACATGTGGCCAACAGATTTTTCCAACCCAATGCTAACCCGCTCTTTCACTCATATAACCTTGGATGGGAAAATCAGTCCAACTTTACTTATAGGGCCCAAGTCCAACAAACCACCCTGTCAAATGTGCACTCTCAATGATCTAAAGCCCAGACTCATTGGGAGTACAATGATTACCCTGAGACTCAACCAACTCAACTATGTCAAGCCTACACACAGTCCCAACAATAGTATCATCCATCTAACTCCATGGCCCAGTAATTTCAGACGCCACAAGTGCAGGACCAATTCCGACAGATGTACCCTAAGAATCAATTGACTCAATCTTATCAGGCCTACCCACAACCTCCTCAAACCCGTACAGTTGATGACCAATTCATGCAGTTGATCCTAAATCAGTAGCAGTCCATCGATAGATTAGAGAGCCAAATAGGACAGCTAGCCAAAGTCAAGGCGAGGAGAAAAGTAGGACAACTACCAAGTCAACCGGTTGCAAACCCTAGGAATCAACTATTAGGTCTTCCTCTACAACAAATTCAACCACCTCCTAAGAGCCATCTGTTTGAAAATGCCAAAGTTGTTAAAACCTTAAGGAATGGGACAATTTTAGAAGACTTGTATGAGGAAAAGAAAATTGAAAAAGAAGAAAATGAGTAGGAAGACTCTGAGTTGGGGGAGAAGAAGAAGGAAACGAAACTTTAGAAGAAGAACCTTTAGTGAACCAACCTGTGGCCCCCTTTTCAACCACACTCACAGCAGGGCCGTTGCAAAAGAAGAAGAGATTCACAATAAGGAGATCAGGGAGCTCTTCAAATAAGTCTATATTAGCATCCCTCTCCCCGATGCGATTCAACATGTCCCGGCCTATGCCAAGTTCTTGAAAGAGATGTGCACTCAAAAGAGTGAGCCACGATCGGCCCAATAAAAAGTGATGCTCTCGACAAACATTAGTACGGTCCTCCTAAACCAACTACCCCGGAAGATGAAAGACTTGGGTGCTCCTCTCATAAGCTGTATCATCTCTGGATCTCCTTGGATTAGGCCCTATTAGATCTTGGGGCCAGTGTAAATCTACTTCCGTCCATTATTTATGAAAGGTTCATGATCAACGAGTTAAAACCCACCCCGGTAATTCTACAACTCGCTAATCGGTCGATCAAGACTCCTCGAGGTATTATCGAGAACGTCATTGTCAAAATAAAGAATTATTATTTCCCTATAAACTTTGTTCTTTTACACATGACCCCAACCGAGCAACTGAACCATAACCTGATAAGCCTAGGACGGCCGTTTCTAGCAATGACCAATGCAAACATTAACTGTAAATTTGGAGAAATGGACATTTCATTTGGGGAGCAGAAGGTCTAGTTAAATCTTTTTAGTGCCTCTAAGCACCCAAACCTAGGGGAAGATGAGTGCAAGGTGTATGTAGTAGACGGTCTTTTTGATGCCCAGTCTACCCCTTGGTTAGCCCAATTTGAACCCTGTTTGTGGGAAGAAGAAAGTGAGCCTAAGAGTATATATGAAAGAAGTGCGCGAATGTGTTCGGCTGAAGACGTTAAACTTAATGCTGGTTGGGAGGCAATCCAATGTAGTTTCCAATTGTTTTTAGGATTAGTGTTTTTCTTTTATTGATTTGAAACCAGTTGGCAGACCTTAAACTCCTCAGGAAAACCCTATTGATTGTTCCCTTTGGCCTAAGTCCTTTTAGCATAAGCCTAGTCATGCCATTGGAGACAATGGCACTTAAGTTGGGGGCTGAGAAAAGAGAGAGAGAGAAAAAAATGATGAAGTTTTAAAAAATAAATTGAGAAGGTAAGCTTTTAAATTTGTAGAATTAAAATTTCACTGAGAATTTTAAAATTACTTTCCATTAAAAGAGATTCCCAAACAGAAAAAGTTGAGGAAATTAATAAATAATATTGAATTTTGTAAAAATTGGTAGCAAGAGATAGGAGTAAAAATTGTTTTTATTTGAACATTGTCGAAACCATTTACAAATTGGAAAATACTTCAAAGTTTGCCCCCGCCAAGTTAAAAAGATAAAGATGGAGAAATTAGACAAAAAATCTTCAAATTGTTAAAAATAGTGGATTCTCCCTCGGCAACAATGAACAATGTTGTACTCTCTACTCACATGGGTCTCGGGAATTAAAACCTTTTGCAAATATTTTGAAACCATAATATATATAAGTATATCTCTATATAATTATATTTTGCAAAATAAATCTCAAAGTTTGAAATCAACTACCGACAATTTAGGTTTCAATCAGAGAGAGTGCATTCTCCGATCATTCACTTTGTCCGACAAAGAGGTTGATCCTGTCACTATGATCACCCACTCAGATGAATTCTCGGACTGTCCCAACAAACCCAATTTTTGACTCCCTCTAAGGATCTCACTGATTGGCACATCAAAGACATCTCAATCTGATACCTAGTGTAGTACCATAATCAAGTCTAGGGCTCATGTGTAACATTCCTGTTTTGCCTATCTATCTCCAAGATCCAGGGCAATACTAAAATTTGGTCCGGTTCAGGGTTTCAAGAAAACTCACACTACATGTACCTTAAGTCTCACCCTGGTAGTTGAGACAAGCACCCTAACCAACTTGGCAGAACATTAGTGTCAGACTTGGCAGGATAAATCTCGTTAGATCTATTCAACGGCTGTGAAGATTCTAAACTAACACGACTCTCATAAGTGTCCATTTTAAGGGTATTACACAGAAACACACCAAAACACATGAATCAATTATGCACTTTTATTCATTTACAATAAATGTTATCAAGTACATCAATATGATTGGAGCTTAGGGCATACACTGTGTAACCGCTCCCAGTTGTACTTACACTACATGTACCTTAAGTCTCACCCTGGTAGTTGAGACAAGCACCCTAACCAACTTGGCAGAACATTAGTGTCAGACTTGGCAGGATAAATCTCGTTAGATCTATTCAATGGCTGTGAAGATTCTAAACTAACACGACTCTCATAAGTGTCCATTTTAAGGGTATTACACAGAAACACACCAAAACACATGAATCAATTATGCACTTTTATTCATTTACAATAAATGTTATCAAGTACATCAATATGATTGGAGCTTAGGGCATACACTGTGTAACCGCTCCCAGTTGTACTTAGGTCCAATCGGGTACAAGCCGGAGTTCCATATTTTCCAGATGTTTCTCAAACACTTTCTGTGTTAGTGACTTAGTTAATGGGTTTGCTACATTTTCCGCTAATGCTACCTTTTGAACACCACCTCTACCAACTATCTCCCATAGTACATGGTACTTCCTCTCGATGTGCTTTGACTTCGAGTGAGCTCGTGGATATTTAGCGTGAGCAATGGCTCCAGTGTTGTCACACAACTGTGGAATGGGTGATGTGCTGGATGGAACTATTCCCAACTCTTGAATGAACTTCTTCATCCATACGACTTCCTTGGCAGATTCACTTGTGACAATGTACTCGGCCTCGGTTGTGAAATCGGGTGTGGACCCCTGTTTGATGCTTTTCCAGCTAACAGCACACGATCCTATCGTGAAGATATAACCAAATGTAGACTTTCAATCATCTGGGTCTGATTGGAAATCGACATTAGTATACCCCTGGATCTATAGTGAACTACCTTCGAAGGTATTTTAGTATGTTTTTCACAGAGGTCCAATGCTCCTGCCTTGGGTTAAACTGATATCTACTTACTATACTCACCGCGTGAGCAATGTTAGGACGAATGCACAACATAGCGTACATAATACTCCCTACGGATGAGGCATAGGGAATTTCTTTCATGCTCACAATCTCTTCGGGAGTCTTGGGAGACATACCCTTGGAGAAAGTGACTCCGTGCCTAAAATGAACATTTCATTTCCTGGAGTTCTCCATACTGTATATTTTGAAAATCTTGTCAATGTAAGCCGAATGGGATAATTATCCTATTCGATCTATCTCTATAGAGTCGAAGACCCAATATGTAGGAGGTTTCTCTAAGATCTTTCATAGAGAATTGCTGTGAAAGCCATATTTTCACCATAGTTAACATATCTACATCATTCCCAATGAGTAGGATGTCATCTACATACAAAATCAGAAACGTAACCTTACTGTCTTCCTGTAAACATAGGGCTCATCTAGATTCTGCTCAAAGTCAAACTATTTGATAGTAGAGTCAAATTAGATGTTCCAACTCCTAGAGGCTTGTTTAAGTCCATATATGGATCGGTTGAATTTACATACCATGTGTCCTTGACCTGCAACTATGAAACCTTACGATTTCTGCATATAGATATCTTCAGTAAGATCTTAATTCAGGAATGCGGTTTTGATATTCCTTTGCCAAATCTCGTAGTCATGGTACGCTGCTACATGTAGTAAAATCCTATTGGAACGCTGCTACAGGTAGTAAAATCCTATTGGATTTAAGCATGGCCAAGGGTGAAAAGGTTTTCTCATAATCGAATTCCTCTTTCTGAGTGTACCCTTGTGCTACAAGACGATCCTACTGGTCTCAACTTTACCTTCGGGGCCCTACTTCCTCTTATAGATCCATTTGCAACCAATTGCTTTTACCCTAGGGGGGTCTACTAGAGTCTAGACTTTATTGGTCACCATTGAGTCCATCTCATCTCTCATGACATCTACCCACTTTAAGGAATCTATGTCCAACATAGCTTCCGAATAAGTCACGGGATCCTCCTCACTGGTCGTGCCTTCCACCAAGTAACTTTCTTGGTCATAGCCATAACAAAATGGAGGCCTAGAAACCCGGGTAGATCTTATAGGTTAGATATTTTTTAGAGCTGGTGGGATATCTCCCACTACCCTTAGGCTTTCCTCATCAAGAACAACTTCCTGATCAAGATTATCCATGATCTAATCTTCCTCTAGGAAGTGGGCATTTCGACTGCAGAACACCTTTTGCTCTTTTGGATCATAGAACAAGTAATCTATAGAGCCTTTGGGTAACCTACAAATAGGTAATGACTGGTCTTGGATTCCAATTTGTCAGCACTAGTTCTTTTAACATGTGCTGGACAACCCCAAATCTTCATGTGTCTCACACTTGGTTTATTATCGGTCCAAAGCTCATAAGGAGTCTTCAGAATAGATTTGGTTGAAACCTGGTTCAATACGTAAATCGCAGTCTCTAATGCAAAACCCCAAAAGGATGTAGGTAATTCTGAGTATATGAAAAGTGATTGGACCATATCTAATAAGGTCAAGTTCCTCTTCTCTGATACGCCATTTAATTATGGTGTAGTAGGAAGAGTTAGTTGTGATAGTATCCCATTGTCCTTTAAACAGTCTCTGAATTCGTCAAAGAGATACTCGCCACTTCGATCTGATTAAATGGTCATAATTTCTCTACCTAACTGTTTCTCGACTTCTTGTCTAAACTCTTTGAACTTTTCAAAAGATTCAAATTTATGTCTCATTAGGTACACGTAACCATACTGAGATTAATTATCGGTAAAGGTTATGAAACAAACATATTGGTTATGTGTCATAACATTCATGGGACCACATACATCAGTATGTATAAGGTCAATTGTGTCTACAGATTTTTCAAGCTTACCGGTAAATGGCCACTTCGTCATCTTTACCCTGAAGGCAGGGTTCGTAGGTTGGAAGATCTTCTATAGTTAGAAAATCCAAAGGACCATCCTTTACCAACCTTGTGATACAATCTATATTAAGGTGGCCAAATCGGCAATGTCACAGGCACGTGAGATTAATTATATCACGAGTCCTCTTCTTGGGGATTATTTCCGATGTAGTTTCGGTAATGTTGGTTACAGAGAAGGATGGAGAACATAGAGACCATTATCAAGCTCTCCGTGTGCGAGGAATTTGTTATTCTATTTAATAGTAATCACATTAATAAATAAGATAAAATAACCATCCAAACACAAATTTGAGACCATATTTAAGTACAACTGTTCATTCTCTGAAAAGTAATTATACAGTTTCTATGGTTGTAGATGCAACCGTTGCAGAAGTCCCCAAGTAGAGTGTCACTTCTCTATCACTCAGTCTTTTGCTTATCTTGAACCCCTACAGTGAGTTACACGCATGAGTTGAAGCCCTAGAGTCAATACACTAGGAAGCAGAAGTGACCAAAAAATTGGTCTCTATGAAAAGATTCAAAATTACTTTGCTTATTAGTGTCCAGATATTGAGAACAGTTCCCCTTCCAATGGCCGGTCTGTTTGCAAAAGTGACAGACATCCGATGCTTTGTCATTCTTTTGATTTTTTGGTTTGTTAGTCTTCTTCTGAGGTTTTTTCTTTGCCCTCATCTTCTTTTTACCCAAATTGCCACCTTCAACAAGCATGGTTATTGGTTTATCCTTCTTGATCGGTTCTTCAGCCTTCTGCAACATATTGCTGAGTTACTAAAGGCTAACATTTAGCTTATTCATGTTGTAATTCATGATAAACTGATTGAAGGAGGGAAGCAAGGAATTTATGATGGCATCAACCTTGGTGACATGATCTAGCCTTGACGCGAGTGCCTCTACTTCATTAATGTAACCCATCATCTTGAGACAATGGTCATGAACCATCTGGCTCTCGGTCATTTTTGTGGTCATGAACAGTTTCAAGACCTTTTGACGAGTAGAACGATTCTGATCTTCATACGTTATCCTCAGATTATCTAGGATATCCTTGGATACTTCGATCTGATCGAATTGTCTCTGTATCGAATTATCGAGGGAGGCTATGATGTAGCACTGACCAAGAGAATTCTTATCTTCCCATTCTTGATACTCTTTCCTACGTGTGTCTGAAGCCCTATCACCCAGATGATCCAAAGCAGGGTTCTTAGCAACCTTATCCAATTTCTCGGACATTAATACTAGTATAAGGTTACAAAACCAGTCAGCATAATTTGGGCCCTTAAGTTTGTTATCATCCAACAGGTTGGTGAATTGACCGTTCGCCATTTCTAATAAAAGGCAAGGCAGGTTATTAGTCCACAACCTAAATTGATTCATGTGCATCTCATAGATATGGTTTTTAATCTATGTTCCATTTCCATTTATTCATTTCTGAGATTTTCCTCCTACCTCAGTGACGAAAACTGTGAATTATGTCTCTGAAAATGTGGGAAACCACATACAATGCATAGAGCCAACTGTTTCAGTTATATAATCCCACCACTTTCTATGAAGGATCACATCCACTGATCTAATGATCTTTCCCTTTGGCCTTTGTCAAACAAGGTTCATTGCCATTTTAGGTTGAACATTTCTGTCTAGTAAGTGCTTACCCATCATATTCATGAATGCCAATGTACCATGAGAGAGCGTTCCATTTTAGTATAGGCCCCTCCCACATTGGCCTATGACGCTTCAATCATCTTTATGAAACAATACAACAACAAATGGATAACCCAATTTTATGGTGCATCTCCCCATTATTAAAGGGCCCATCTTCATGCTAATGATGTATGGCCTTTAGAGAGTTCATGACATGAACCTCCCTATCACATGCACTTATATTTTTCAAGAGGGAACGAATAATTACACCCTAGTTTTATTTAGATCAAACCAAAGTGGCTCCCACTAGCTTTCATAAAGCCAGATTTAGATGGGCCCTAAATGGCTAAGGTTTCGCACGATTTCTCTCGGGGGGGAATCTAATATGGGGCCCACTATGTAGGGAGATCATCCAATGATCTTAAGGACACCATGGCAATGATGTGCATTCAGCCATGGTGTGTGAAAGAGCCACTATCGAATCAGCACTTGGCCCATGGACGTAACACATCACACATCCATACATTACATGCATGAAATCCATAATTGATCGAATCAATTAAATAACTATAAAATCCACAAATAAAGCCCATTTAATTCCATAATATTACCAATTAATATTATGTAGGTATATGGGTTGAACTGCAAAGAGCAGTTTGGCCCATATAGCATTTATGCTGAGTTGGGCTAAAACAGCTTTAGCATACTAAAACTGGGTTTTATAGATGTGGCTAAATTGCATCTTGCAATTAACCATCAATCCCTCGGCCCATGAAGGAATTTTTTAGGGCTGAAAATAGCCCCATCAAACCACAGATTCGGTCCAAATAGTTTGGTCCAATCTGGTTCGAATGTGTATAGGGTTTGATGTTTTAATTCAAGATTCAATTCAAGAAGATGATACGAAATTAAATAACTGATAAATGACATTCAAGAATCAGTGGATAAACACAAAAAGGGGGTGGTTCGCATGGCTGCAACCCTGCAATACAAGAAATTAGTTCGCAAATTGCAGTTTCCATTATTGCAATTCGCAGATTGCAGATTTCCTATCTACGCAAGTCTTCTCCTCCATGCAAACCAACTTCGTCTTCAATAAAATAAAATAGAAAAACCTAATTTTTCTATTAATATTACATCAGAAATAAACCCTATACATCCTGTCTAAAAAAAATTATTTACAGACCAATAATGAATAGAAAAATCAGCAAGTGCGCAAATTTCTTGCGCCAACAAAAGAATTCAGTCTCCACCATACAAACAACCCAAAATCCAAGAAATATATATAGAACAATTCTAAATATAATCAGATTAATAAAGATTTAATTAAGATCATTTACCAAAAACCGGGAACCGATTTCCTAGAAAAAATGCTAACTACGCAAATTGGGTAGAACGCCTTTTGCACATTTACGCAGATCCAGATCTGGTTTAATTCGGTTCAAGATTTGAACCCTGGCTTTGATACCACTTAAGGGATTAGAGATCCATCATATGGATGGCCGAACCCTGCAGGAAGGTTGGGAGAAATTTCAAAAATTTCTCTCTTCCATATGGGAATCACATTCCCTATTTTAGAAAACTGCATTTTCAAGGATCAATTTTGAAGCAAAATCCGACCAGATTTGAAATTAAAGGGAGGAGAGGGATATTCCTGATACGAAGTAGCAGTAACTCCCAATGAAAGTGTTCACACCTAAGGAGAAAAGAAAACCTGATTCACTGAAGATGACACATTGTGTAGTGAAGCAAGATCAGCAGGATGGCTCATCAGCAAGAACCGAATTTTTCGGCAAGAATGGAGTAAAGGGCTCGTGAGCATGACTTCAGTTTGTTTCTTCAGCCAAGAAACAATATCAATAACTTTTCTTGATCAGTTCCACAGGTGGAGATCGATCTGGGTAGGGATGGCAAGAACAAGGGAAGAATTATGCAGATTGTTGTGTGTCTTAAAACAAAGGAATTAGCCCCCTATTTATAATCTTCTTAGGATCAGCCTCCTAATCTAATTAGGAGAGAGTTTCTTGATCCAAATCTGATATTTGGATCTGGACTCTTAAATGGATAAGACTTATCTTATCCTTTTAGCTAATCCTAATAAGATTGTTAACAAGATTTTGCCTCCTATTTATAGTCTTTTTTGGATCAACCTCCTAATCTAATTAGGAGAGAGTTTATTGATCCAAATCTGATATTTGGATCTGGACTCTTAAATGGATAAGACTCATCTTATCCTTTCAGCTAATCCTAATCAAACTATAAATCTGATCTTGCCTCCTTTTAATTAACAATTTAAGCCTAATTCGAATTGGGCCTTAGGCCCATTAAGCTTATGTGCTCACTTAGCCCTTAATTTGCTACCTAGTTGGCTCTCTTTGTAGGGCGTAGGACCTAAACATTGATCTACACATCAGCCACATGGGTTCAGTTCAGCCTTTGTTATAAGGCCTGGCCAAATTCATTGTAGGAGACAGTGAACCCTTGAGTCCATCACCATGGGCTCTTAATGGGCCCAACATTTACACTAAATGGTCCTTGGGTCCAGCCACCTTATGAAAACCCAAGGACTGTGGGCAAATGCAAGATTAGCCCAACAGGTATTACCTTCAATGGTCTTACACTTAACCTCTCAGCCCATAATGATCAAAAACTACTCGACAAGAAAGGACCTCTCCCTCGGCTGCAATGAATAGTGTTGCACTCTCTACTCACATGGATCTCGAGAATTAAAACATTTTGCAAATATTTTGAAACCATAATATATATAAGTATATCTCTATATAAATATTTTTTTCCAAACAAATCTCAATGTTTGAAATCAACTGCCGACAGTTTAGGTTTCCATCAAAGAGAGTGTATTCCCCGATCATTTACTTTGTTCGACAAATGGGCTGATTTTGTCACTATGATCACCCACTCAGATGAATTCTCGGGTTGTCCCAAGAGAGTGTATACCCAGTTTTTGATGCCCTCTAAAGATCTCACTAATTGGCATATCAAAGACAACCCAATCCGACAGCTAGTGCAGTACCATAAGAAAGTTTAGGGCTCAGGTGTAACATTCCTATTTTGCCCATCTATCTCCAAGGTCCAAGGCAATATTGGAATTTGGTCCGGTTCAGGGTGTCAAGAAAACACACACTTCAAGTACCTTAGGTCTCACCTTGGCAGTTGAGACAAGCCACCCCAACCAACTTGGCAGCCCATCAGTGTTAACCTTGGCAGGATAAATCTCACAGATCTATCCAACGGCTATGAAGATTCTAAACTAACACGAGTCTCATAAGTGTCCAGTTTAAGGGTATTACACAGAAACACACCAAAACACATGAATCAATTATGCACTTTTATTCATTTACAATAAATGTTATTAAGTACATCAATTTGGTTGGAGCTAAGGGCATACACTGTCTAACACTAACATCCGCAGAGTTTGTAATTCGTGTGACGTCCACGCGTTCCCGTTATGCGACTTGGTTTTATGATTGAGTCGGTTGGTTCATCATGGTCTGACCTCTAGACTAGACCTCATCTAGGGAGAAGAACGGGCCAAATCCGCTTGAGCTCATCATGACCTCCTCACATCGGTTCAGGACCCTTGGAATGGGGAGTGGGGGGCAATTGATGAGGGATGATTTGACTTGAGATGATAATTAGTGGACACATGGATGCAACCACCTGACTAGACGTTGACCCGACACTTCCTACCACCTCAACAAGTCAGGCCACCTCGGGTACCTTGGGCACCTCGACCACAACTGAGGTTAGAGTAGCTTGGGATGGCCCGACCTGCCGATGTGACACGTAGCCTAGTTCTAAAAGCTATCCTAGTGTCTCCGGGCACTTCGGGATCACAACGCACGTTTGTAGGTCTTAACCTTATCCTGCTCGGATCGAACGGGCTCAATATGCCTTATCGGTTATCACGAAGTCCACTTCTGGTGCAGAACAAACTCATAACAGCACGAGCCAAGGATTTCAGAGGTGTTTTGTGAGACCTATGGCAGCTCACCTATATAAGGGTACCTACCCCATGTTAAAAGGTACACGCGATTAATTGCTCACTAGCTCACTAGCATACAAGTTTCCAGTTCACACACATAGATTATTGACTTAAGCATCAATGCAACCACACCGAGTAAGCCACCCCAAGTCCTCTGAGCCCTGTTTTCTTGCAGTTCGATTGGCCAACCAAGCAATCGATTTTCGAGTTTCCCTCTAGTTATGAGCATCCAGATCATGCACCATCAAGTGATAAACCACCCATCTGTGGCCACTCGACAACTGTTGTAGTTTTCAATTCGTCGCTTTGTCAAGCGACAAGTAGCTAGGATCAGGTTAAGAATGTGAGTTAAATGGGTAAGTGGGTCGGGTCAGCTCGAAATTTGTTTTATGATTAAACTCGTAATTTGTTTATAATTAATAGTATATTGTTAATATATTTCTAATAATTAATTACTACTAATTAATTACTTATAAAAATGAAACTTATTAATTTGGCTTGGTAATTAATTAAAGATAATTAAAAAATATTTTAATATTGATAATTATAAAAGCTTTCAATTATTCAATATTGTTAAACTAAATTAATTATAAAAACAATTATTAATTCATTAATTAACTAAAAATTTTAATTATAGAAAAATAATTACTTGATAATAATAATAATAATATCATTATTATTACCCCAACCAACTTGGCGGCCCATCAGTGTTAGCCTTGGCAGGATAAATCTCACAGATCTATCCAACGACTATGAAGATTCTAAACTAACACGAGCCTCATAAGTATCTAGTTTAAGGGTATTACACAGAAACACACCAAAACACATGGATCAATTATGCAATTTTATTCATTTACAATTAATGTTATTAAGTACATCAATTTGGTTGGAGCTAAGGGCATACACTGTCTAACACTAACATTCGCAGAGTTTGTAATCCGTGTGACGTCCGCGCGTTCCCGTTATGCGACTTGGTTTTATGATTGAGTCGGTTGGTTCATCGTGGTCTGACCTCTGGACTAGACCTCATCTAGGGAGAAGAACGGGCCAAATCCGCTTGAGCTCATCATGACCTCCCCACATCGGTTCAAGACCCTTGGAATGGGGAGTGGGGGACAATTGATGAGGGATGATTTGACTTGAGATGATAATTAGTGGACACATGGATGCGACCGACTGACTAGACGTTGACCCGACACTTCCTACCACCTCAACAAGTCAGGCCACCTCGGGTACCTCGGGCACCTCAACCACAACTGAGGTTAGAGTAGCTTGGGATGGCCTGACCTGCCGATGTGACATGTAGCCTAGTTCTAAACGCTATCCAAGTGTCTCCGAGCGCTTCGGGATCACAATGCACGTTTGTAGGTTATCACAAAGTCCACTTCTAGTGCATAACAAACTCATAACAGCACGGGCCAAGGATCTCAGAGGTGTTTTGTGAGACCTATGGCAGCTCACCTATATAAGGGTACCTACCCCATGTTACAAGGTACACGCGATTAATTGCTAACTAGCTCACTAGCATACAAGTTTCCAGTTCACACACATAGATTATTGACTTAAGCATCAATGCAACCACAACGAGAAAGCCACCCCAGGTCCTTTGAGCCCTATTTTCTTGCAGTTCGATCAGCCAGCTAAGCAATCGACTTTCGAGTTTCCCTCTAGTTAGGAGCATCCAGTTCATGCACCATCAAGTGATAAACCACCCATCTGTGGCCACTCAACAACTGTTGTAGTTTTCAATTCATCACTTTGTCAAGCGACAAGTAGCTAGGATCAGGTTAAGAATGTGAGTTAAATGGGTAAGTGGGTCGGGTTAGCTCGTAATTTGTTTTACGATTAAACTTATTATTTAGACTGTTTAGTTTACATGTTTTACATAACTATTCTGATCCGGCTTGCATCAACTCGACCCAGTTAAGTTTCAGAGAAACTTAAATATGAATGATTACTTTCGAATACAAGAATTTAATATAAACTAATTTTATAATTAATAATATATTGTTAATATATTTCTAATAATTAATTACTACTAATTAATTACTTATAAAAATGAAACTTATTAATTTGGCTTGGTAATTAATTAAAGATAATTAAATAATATTTTAATATTGATAATTATTAAAACTTTCAATTATTCAATATTGTTAAACTAAATTAATTATAAAAACAATTATTAATTCATTAATTAACTAAAAAATTTAATTACAAAAAAATAATTACTTAATAATAATAGTATCATTATTATTACTATTACTATTATGATTGTAATCTTATAAATATTACTAATTTAATAATTTGTAAATTATTATTAATGCATTAATAATACTGATTATTATTAAAAAATTATACGTAGCAAAATTTAGTTACTTAAAATTATTTGTTGAAATTACTGATATGAGTAATTTTAATATTACTGATTTCAATATCAATACCCACATCATAAGAATATATTGTTATTATTATTATTATTATTATTATTATTATTAACTATTATTATTATTATTGGTGTTATAATTAATAATATATTAATAATACTAATTATTATTAAAAAATGATAATAGAAAATTTTAATTACTTAAAATTATTTGCTAAAATTACCCATTTTAATTCGGATTAGTAATTATTTATTAATTTTAATTACTTCAAATTATTATTTAGTGATAATAATGATACTTGTTAAATTGGACTGATAATTAATTAATGATAATTAATAACAATTTTAATTATTAATTTGGATACAAGCATTTAATATTTATATTATAACTTATATTTAATTATTGATAATTAATAATGATATTAATAATAATTTATATTAATAAATTTGGTTTGGTTTTAAACCAAACCCGATTTAATTAAATACTAATAATTAATAATATTATTAATAATAGTTATTTTATATTCATATTAATTAAGAATGGGATGATATTGATTTAATGAAGAAAATCTTATTTGGATTCAATTAAGACTCATTGGTAATTGTCAAAAAGATGGCTCGCAATACATCTTCCCAATTGCATCTAAGATTGCAACAATTATAGTTAGAAATGGAGATAAATACGATGCACACCGAGATGTAATTATTGAAGAAAGATCAGGTGGTGTCAGGAGAATTAATAAATTACATCCAAGTTTTATGGCGATGTAGTATCCACTATTATATCCATATGCGGATGATGTATTTAAAACTGATTTGTTGTTAAAAAGTCCTTAAAATGGACATGCAATGAAAAGCATAAATATGAGCATGCGTGAATATTATGCATTTACATTGCAACAAAGGCATTTTGAAGGACATAAATTAATTGAAGGTGGACGTTTGTTTCATTAATTTGTTGTTGATGCACAGACATGTATAGAAGATAATAGGTTGACTTATAAGGGTATAAGAGATGTTGTTGCTACAGGATACACTAATGCATCATTTGTAGGATGTGTGTGGTATTGCCATCAATTTTCATTGGAGGTCCAAGATATATGGTTGAAAATTATCAAGATGCAATGGCAATCTATAGATGGGCTGGATAGTTTGGTCTCTTTTTTTACATTCACATGTGATTTAAAATGGAATGAAATAAAGAGATTTGTAGAGATCATATCTAGTAAAAAAAAAGAAGAAAGAACAGATATTGTTGCTTGCGTTTTCAAGATAAAACGGGACCAAATCATAAGAGATTTGAAAAAGAATTTCTTACGTTTGGGAAGAGCCATTGCAAGTATTATACTTGGTTGGTAATTCTATTCATTGATATTTAAATAATATATTTTTAATAATTATAATATTTTAATATATTTCTATTTTCCAAAAATTTATACCATTGAATTTCAAAAGCGACGGCTACCACATGCACATATTTTATTATTCATCCATCAAGATGATAAAGCTTCAACACCAACAAAAGTTGATAGAATTATTTCAATTGAGATTCTAGATAAAGATGAAGATCTTGAGGCATACGGAACAATGGTTCATGGTTCATGTGGAGAATTAAACCCAAATACTACTTTGCATGACTAATGGAGAATGCTCTAAGAATTATCTTATGGAATTTTGTAATGAGACCACATTTGATAAAAATAGTTATCCTATATATAAGAGAAGAAATAATAGATGGATTATTATATAGAATATTTATTTATTTTAAGGCAATTTCCTTAAACTACCCCTACTATTTAGGTAATTTACTAACTATACCCCTATTGTTTAACTATTGTCTTACGCTACCCTTATTATTTCAAACAATTACCATGGCCATTAAATCATAACAGAAGGGATGTAAATGTCCATTTTACCCTTAGGTAATTTTCTCTCTCCCTTTCTCTTCCTCATTGAATCAAGTTGAAATGACGTTGTTGGGGAAGTACTCATCTTCTTTAACCCTTTAATAGAAACGAAATGGATTACTTTAATCTGTAATCATTCAATCTTAGATTAAGGCCATGTCCTACAGTTGGTCGCTATAGAATTGGCAATCTGAATTTTGGGCTACTCTTAGTAACATAGCGGTTGTTTTGAAATGTCCACCCTCTCTCTCTCCCCCCTGTTCCCTTCGTTCTCTCTCCCTTTCGCTCCGTCCCCAGAGAGTGGTAGTGGCAACAACGGTTTCCTCCACCTCCAATGAAGAGTTACTATTCATCATCTACTAGATATTTTGAAGTTATTTTTGGGTTTTATTGATTGTTTTGTTGCGTAGTGAGCAAAGGTTTTGAACTTTTCGTTGGTGGCTTTCTCAATTGCTCTTCCCTACATCAGAAATTTCTCAAGGTAACTCTACATAATCTACGAAATTTCTCAATTGTTGGTTGGGTCTTTCGTTAGATGCAAAGCCCCACACATCATTAAGATTATATTGGCATTCTCTCTCAAAAAGAAAGAGCAGACCCCATTAAAGATGAGAATGAGGTACAACTCTATCCACCACCCTTTTAATGAATCCATAGGTGGACATTACCACTCATACAACTCCTAGCCAACAAGCAATTAACCTGATCCAGGGAACAAAATGTCCCGCCTCTCCATTTCGCCCTATTCCTAGAGAGTGGCAGTGGTAGTGGTGATCTTCTCTACTTTGTTTTTCTCAATCATTTTCCTCCGGACTAGTATTTGGATAACTATCCAAACCTAAGATGTGGCTTCTGAGTTATTCTCTATGAGATCCTTGAAGCCAACTCAGATCAGTTGTTCATGGCGTCGTCGAATGCTACTATCGCACAATGGAGTGCTGGAACGGGAGGGTAACTCAGATCAGTCGTTCGGTTTCAATGTAGTATGCTAGAGTTAATTCATAACTTTCTTTAAAAAGGGCAATTTTGGGTTTTAAAAAAAATTATAGGTCACGTGGGGTCACATGTGTATGGATTGTGACGGAACATTAACGGATCCTAACGGTAGGGGTAGAGGTAGTTAATTGTCAAAAAACTTAATGGTACTCTAAGACAATATATATACAATAGGGGTATAGTTAGTCAATTAGATAAACAATAGTGGTAGTTTAAGGAAATTGCCCTTTATTCAATCGGTTTTAAACACATATCAATGTAGAATCATGCAATTTTTCAACATATGTTAAGTACTTATTTAAGTATGTTACAAGATAGAGCCACTGTTGTTATTAAGAAAGATGTAGAAAAGAATCACAATGATATTAATGAGGTAAGAGAAGTTGATGAGATCAAAACTTATTTAGATTATCGCTATATTTTTGCATCAGAAACTTGTTGGAGAATATTCATGTTTAATATTCAATTTTGATTCCTAAGTGTCGAACAATTATCATTTCATCTGCTTGATGAGCAAACTATTACTTTTAAAGATAATGACAATTTAGTTAGGTTTTGAGCAGGTCTGATTTGGAACACACAAATTTTACTCAGTGGATGTATAAACATTACATATGATGAAGCAAAGGAATTGACATATGCTGATTTTCCTACAAAATGAATTTTGAATTAAAAATAAAATAAAATTTGGACAAGAAGAAAGTTGGGTAAATCAATTGGGGGAACTTACTATGTACACTTAAGTTTTGGTGAATGATTTTATCTTAGATTACTTTTAAATAAAGTAAGAGGTCCAAGAAGTTTTTTGAGAAAATCAAGACTGTAAATAGAATCGTCTACCCTACGTTTAAATAACATGTTAAGTACTTTGATTATTAGATAGTGATTATGAATGCAATAAAGTTATTGAACAAGTTGGGTTGTGGTCTACATGTCAACAACTACATGAAACTTTTGTTATAATGCTATTATTTTGTGCAATTTTAAACCATTCAGAATTGTGCAATAAGCATTGAGAATTGCTTTCAGATGATATGTTACATCGTTAAAGAAAAATACTTTAAGGTAACTCAATTGAGTTATTAGATAAGTAATTGAGGAACTATGCATTACATTAAATTGAAAAGATATTAAACAAGTGAAATAGATTTCTTATAGATTTTCCAATACTTTCATTTCCATATATGTCATTCTAAATTTGGGTTGAAAAAAAAAACTAATTCGAGAAAAATGAATTACGATGGAATAGTACAAAGATTGCATACACATTCATTAAATATGAAGCAAAAAATTGTATTTGAAGCAGCCTTACAAGTAGCCTATACAAATATATGAGGTTTTTTTTTTTAACATGAAAAGTGAGGTACGGAAAAAAATTATATTTGAAAAATAATAATTGCACAGTTAATGTATGAATAAAGGATTGCATTAGCGTATGCATCATTGAGAATTTCAATGCTTTTACTATCAAGAGGTAGAACTACCCATTTAAGATTTAAGATTCCCCTTGAATTTGGTGACAACTTATATTGTCCAATTACACAAAGATGACATATCATTGAATTAAATTAAGTTGTTGATTTAATAATTTGGGTTAAAACTCCAATGACTCATAGACAAATTTTACCGATAATTTATAAAGGAACATTAGAAGTAAATGTTTCATCTACAATTAATAAATCAAATATGTGGCATCAATGTGTTGTTTTTCATTTAACATTAAATATGAGGCTTTAAGTCGGACATCTAGATGATCCAACTGCAATTTATTTAAATGAATTTTGTAAGTGGATATTAGATTTTGGAGATGGTAAGTTGCTTATAGTATATTTGGATGATCAGCACGAACCAAGTTGGATAAGAATACTAGAAGAATTTTGTATATCTGTAGGGAATAGTCCTGTTAAGAATATTATATCATCAGTATATCCTGATTTTGAATGTAGATATACAGATCACAAATATTTGACTGAAAGAACAATTTTAATACTTACCAATGACAATGCAGATGAAGTGAATTCCTATATCTTATCCACTTTACCTGGTGATACAACTACATATTTAAGTGTAGACATAAAAAACCCTATCTCTAAATCAATTAAAAACTAAGATGTATTATTCCCCATGGAGTTCTTAAGTACATTAAAGTTTTATAGAAATCCAAATCATGAAATGAAGTTAAAAGTTGGAGTTCCAATTATTATCCTTTGAAATTTAAATCAAAGTGATGGATTATGAAATGCAAGAGGGCCAATTATTACTCATTGGAAAGAAGAGTAATAGAAGTTGAAATAATTATAAGAAATATTATAGGTAAAAAGATTTTCATTCTAAGGATAGTGATGATTGCAACGTATTCAAATTGATCATTTTTTCTTAGATGAAGGCAAATTTCTATGAATACCTGTTTTGCAATGATAATAAATAAAAGTCAATGACAAACTTTAAATTATGTTGAAATTTACTTGTTGTTGTCTATTTTTATCCATGGACAATTAATAATCTCTCGTGTAACACCAAAAGATAGTTTAAAGATTTTGTTTGAAAAAAAGGATAATGAGTTATAAAGATATACACAAAACATTGTCTACTGTGAAGTCTTCAATAATTTGTATTCAAGTATATTGATTATAAAATGTTATTTCTTAAACTTGTATATATATTTTATGCCTAATCTGTTTTTTAAAATAATGAACAACTGAGTGAAGATATGATTTCAAGTGATTATCAATATCACAATGAAATAAAACCGAAATCTGATTCTTGGAAGATTAAAGTACGGGTGTCATGTTTATGGATTTTAAAAATTACGATAAACCACAAAGTTTAAATATGTTATTAATTGATGAAAATGTAATTATACATATTATTATATGTTATATTTTCATGATTTTTAAATTTATTAATATAATTTCATTTGTTTAAATTTTTTTAGGGAGAATAAATTCACGTAGTTATATGGAAGAATTCATTTTATAAATTTGAAAAATTATTATGCAAGGGCGATTTATATATCTTTTCAAAACATTTAATGTTATTCAAAGTAAATGATCCTACCGAGCTATAAAACATGCATTTGTCATATAATTTAAATGGGCTACTATAATTGAATAGATTTCTCAAGAAATGAAAAAAATTTCAAAATACATATTTGATCATATTGATTTTGATAACATCACCATAAATGAAAATAATACATATCTGATCAATATATTTTTACTATTTTTTCCATATATGTATATATATTTAAATATATTTAATTTATATTTATTGATATTTGTAGATGTCATTGGAAAAGTATATGCCATATCTGGAGAGGAATATATTCATAAACAAAATGGTCAAATAATGAAGTAGGTGAGGAATATATTCAACTCTTTATCTATTGTTATCATAATTACAAATATTGAATTAAATTATTATAGGGGAAAATGTATCAAGGTCTCTTTATGGGGTAAGATAGGAACTTTAATTGAAAAAGATTTAATTATAAATAAATCAAGTGTAAATATTATGATCATCATTTTAATTATGGTAAAGAAATATCAAAGTAAGTTTAACCATTGTCTCTTAATTTTTTTTCATTTTCATTATATTATATTGTAATGTTGAATGTTAAATATTTGTGTAGGTGTTATATATCTCTCATCAACAAGTGCAACAAAGTTATACATATATTTGCAAAACGAATATATCAATAATTTCTTAGCAAGGTATGAATTGTATATATTGTAAAATATTTATTTTATTGTTATTATTCAAGTTATCTAATTTATTTGCAAAATTTTTGAACTATTTGATAGTATTGAATCAAATTAATTGTCAACAATTGGACAAATAGATATAATTGAGAATTATTCTTTACTGTTGGAGGTAAGAATTTTAAAAAACGAGAGGACTATTTCGGAATTATTTGAATTAAAGATAAATAGCACATCTAAGGTTTGCATGAATGTTTAATAACATTAATGATGTAGAACTTATTAATATTTTTTTATCTTATTTATTAAATATTTATATTTATTGTCATAAGACATTATTTATAATTTCAAAGTATCCATAAACAATGTATTACACGGATGAAATTATATTGCATGTACTAAGTGTATAGAAAAATTACAAAACTCTACATCACATTGTGGCAAGTGTAATATTGATGTTCCTTATCCTGAAGCAATGTAAATATTTATTTTTTAACTATAATAATATATTTTTTAATTTATAATTAATTATTTCAATTTTTTAGATTTAAGATCAAGGTGAAAGCGAAAAATGACATAGGTTTTGCTACCTTTGTGCTATTTAATAAGCAAGTAGAATTTTTAATCAAATATCAAGTGTCAAATTTGATAGATGTTTCACTTAAGGTAGTATTTTTTCATATTTTTTGTATTTGATGTTATTGTATCATGTGATATTTATTTTTTCATATTTTTGTATTTGATGTTATTGTATCATAAGATATTTATTAAATTTTCAATTGATTATAAGAGAATGGAGATGAATTATTGAATGCAATTTTTTATGGAGTGATTGAATCAACTCTGGTATTTCAAATCAAAATTTCTTCATATGATTTGCAATATCAATATGCAGTCCTCATAGTATCTAAGGTTTTTGCAGTTGACAATGGAGTTGAAATGAAACATAGTACAAGTGAATCTTCGGTTATTGGATCAATAAATACAATCGAAAGTCCTCTAAGAAAAAAAATTGTGTAGGATTAGATTCTGAGGTAAGATGTTACATGTTAATGATATTACTTACAATTTTTTATATAAATTATTAATATATATATATATATATATATATATATATATTATATGTATATATAATTACACATCTATTATTTTTAGGATATTGGAAACAACCATAATTTGGAAAGTGCAGGCGTTTGAACATTATGTCAAGGTTGTGAATGGATTACAAGGTCATTACCATTGTTAAAGGTGGAGGTGTATATCGGGTTATGCTGCCTTCCCCATGGATAACTTAGGGGCGCAGCCCAGCATGGACCACGGCCCAAAACCGTGTGGGCCCAATCCACGCCGTGCTGTATTGGGCCTGCATTGTGCCATAAATCGGGCCTTGGGCATGGATTAAACCGGGCCAGACTGGTTTTTTTATCTTTTTTTGTTTTTTCGTAGAATTTTTTTATTTTTTTTTAATTTCATTGCAAAGTAAAAGTGTAAAGTTAAAATATTTAACTTTCCTTTGGGCTTTGGGAACTATTTGAAAAATAAGAAATGAGAAATCTAATAAATAAATGAAAACATACTTAACTAAACAAGAATGGAATAACAAAAAAATCAAAATTTTATTTGATTTAAATTTGAATGATACATCATACAAATTACAAAGCATATTTGGATGAATGAAATATGAAAATTAGAAAATGGAATAAATTAATAAAATATAAAAATACAATATAGTTACAAACTGAAAATACAAAATTACATTGTTAAAAAATGGTAAATAAATTAAATAAAATTTACAATAATTTGAAAAAATGCTTTACAACTATTTGGTGAAATATCGAGTGTAGTGTCATGCCCTTCTTTGCCTTTGTAATCTGTCTTAAACATGCAACCAATCTTTAAAGCAAATGTATATCTTTATACTTTCATCATTCATACAACTTTTCTTGTCGTCCAAAACCCTAGTACCTGCATTAAAACAAGACTCCGATGGAACTGTAGACATTGAAGGGGTTAGTAGATCATGTGCCTTGGCGGTGAGAATTGGATAATTTGTTGAATGTTCACTCCACCAAGCTAAAATATCAAAATTATTTGTTCCCTCAGCTAAAAAAGAAAAAATTACTTGTAAGTAAAAATTAAGTTCAGTAAATGAACTTGCTATTGAGGTTGAAGATTTTTGCGTGATACTTATTAAATAAAAATGTTTTTCTCTTCTACTAATAGATTCAAGTTCAAATTCAAAAGTAGAAGATGCAACTGTACAACTTGTAGAATTATTTCTTGTTAATTCAGATTCATATAAACTGTACATTTCAAATAATAAATTATTAATTTTTCTTTTTTATTTCCAATTTCAATATTCATATTTTCACAATATGTTTCAAGTAAAACAACCACTAATCATCATAAATAGGAGAAATGTTCTCCCAATAGTTTTTAAGTTTATTTTCCATTATTTCAACAATACATTTAAATTGTGAATTATTTCTATATTTTGCAAAACAATCACTAATCTTCATTAATTTATAAGATAATTACAACTAGTTGGATAATAAATACCCGATAATTCCTTAGTTGCATCATAAAAATGTTCTAAAAAATCTCTTATACAAATTGGCATTTCCTAATATTCCTCAAATATAATATTATTAGGCATTTTTGCATTATAAAAATCAGTAAGAATTTATTTATGAAAAATACAACTTTCTAACATATCATAGTCAGAATTCCATCTATGTTTAACATCTAATATAATATGTTTATATTTTTTATCATAATTTTGACATAAATATTTAAATTCTTGTTTCTTGTTTTATAACTATTAATATATATATATATAAATACAATTTCTAATTTTAGAAATATGAGTAGAAATAATATTTAAAGCATCCTGAACACATAAATTTAAGATGTGACATGCACATTTGGAATGAAATAATTTACCATTTAAACATGGTTTTAATTGAGATTTTGAAATATTTATTACAGAATTATTGTTACTAGCATTATCAAAACTAATAGAAAATAATTTATTCTCTATTTCATAATTGTGTAAAGTATTTAAAATGCTTGTACCAATAGTTGGGCTAGTATGTGGCATTTCAAGCCTAGTAAAACTAAAAATTCTTTTATTTAAAAGCCATTTTCATCAATAATATGGCTGGTAACACAAATATAATTTATGCTAAATTTAGAAGTCCAAAAATCAGAAGTAATTGCAACTTTAGAATTAAGATTTGATAACAAATAAATTAAATTTTGCTTATATGAATAAAAAATTTTTAAAGCATATGATCTAATAGTATTTTTAGAAACTTTTTTATATTGTGGATTTATAGAATTATGTAACAATCTTTCAAGTTTAGTATTTTTAGCTAACAAAAATGATTGTTTAGCACATACAATGTATTTTTCTAATTCTTGCCTCATTTTTTGTGTTTGTGTTGTTTCTCTCCCTTCTTTTTTTTCATGGTTGAGCAAATGTCTGCCGAAATGGCCAGTGCCACTCTTGTTACAATAGCTAAAGTCTTTGCTACATTTTTGGCTAATAACTCTTTTTTCCTTCCCCTCAATTTCTTCTACTTTAAATATTTTCCAAACTGGGTTAACCAACTTGGTGGCCGTATTTTTCTTTCCCCTAGAATCAGTATTAGGGTGAAAGTTCCAACAATATTAATTGCATACATATTGGTGTTAACACTATCATGATACGATTGAATATCATCAACATTGAACATGTTGGGGATTCGGTTTTGGGAGGAGCCAACCATTTTTTTTAATTCAAAAAATAAAAATTAATTTAATTGGACTTACCCGGATTACTGGTTCAAAATCCCAACTTGATTTCAATGGTTGAAGCCTTTCAACTCCAAGAGTCCAAGCCTCCCAAATTGCTAATTAACTTTAGATACTTGAGTTGGTTGAGTAGAGCAAGCCTTCTTCTTGTTGAAACTTCAATAAAGTTGAGAATTGAAGAATCAGTCAATCAAAGTTTAGATTACTTCAGATTTCAGAGAATGTATGAGAGAAGAGATTAATAGAATTGTTGAATTGTTATGATGTGAATGGTGGAGGATAAGGCTATTTATAGGAATTGAAAATAATTCAATTGCCCAAAATACCCTAAAACTAGTCATTTTTATTTGTTAGGAGGGGCATTTTGGTCATTGTAAAGTTATTTATCACTTTACCCAAAATGCCCCCTAAACTAGTTGTTATATAGCTGTTGGTAGGGATGGCAATGAGCCGAGCTTTTCACGAGCTATTTGAGCTTGACTCGACTTGGTTTCAACTAAGCTTTGAGCCGAGCTCGAGCCCAATTCACTGGCTCGATTATGAAATGAGTTGAGCTCAAGTCTAATAATTCTCGGCTTGTAAGGCTCACGAGCCGGCTCAAATTTATATATATATATATAATTATAGAAAATAAAAAAAAATATATAATAAAAATATTATAATTATTAATTATTATACTTCTTAATTTTTTAAACATCAAATAAAAATATTTTTATATATAATTTTTTATTTTTATAAAACATTTTTTCTTAAAAATCGAGCTTGAGCTCAAGGTTCTAGCTCGAGCCTCGAACTATTTGGCTCAGCTCGATTCGAATCCACCCCTAGTTGTTGGGGGCATTTGTATAATTTTTTCTCCCCCCATAACCAAAATACATAAATACCCCCACTCACTATCTAGTTGTTTATAACTATTGGGGGTATTTTTGTAAAAAATCCCCCCAAAGCTAAAACTAGTCATTGGGAGGGGGTCTCCAATGGCTAGTTCTCGGGCGGGCCGCGCAATAGGCTTGTGAGCCGTACCATGCAAGTCCGTGGGCCACAGATGGCACGACACATTGTCGTGCCGTGCCGTGCCATGTTGGCCCATGGACTCCGAACTCCTAGCTAACATGGCCCACACGGTCATGTCAGGGCATGCCAGGCCTCGAGTTAAAGGGTTTAAAAGAAGACAATTTCATGAGAGGACAATCATATGTTTATTTTTTCTCCCATTATATGACGATTCTTATTCTTTCTTAACTATTGTGATTTTATTATTGTTCATACAACTTTCATTAGACTTTTTCATTTTTTTAGAAGTTCATTATTGTTTATAAAATTATTAATTCTCTAATGAAGACTATGAATTCATATAGCTGACATTATCAAATAGTTTCAAAATTGAAAACTAACTTACTCTACTCACTAGTATATATATTAAAGGAAGGTTTTCAGGCCAATACCCCCTAGTCAGACACGTGGCTTCTCAAATGCCTCCCTATTCAGAGATGTTGCCATACAAAATTTTAGGTTTTAGTTGGTAACTCACGTATCTAAATTTCAGGAATGCAAAACCTCTCACGTAGTCAATTAGCAGGCCACGAAACTAAATTATAGGGAGAGGAGACATTATTGGGTTAGTAGGAAGAGGAGACGTTAGGAATGCAAAACCCTATTTGGATTGCATCCAAACTACATCTTTGAACCTCTGTTTTCAAACACCAATAAATTAAAAGAAAACTTCATTGGTGGTACAGATCCAAATTAACTACATCTCACCACCACCCACTGCGGTTGATGGTGTAGATCTAAAATGATGGAGGATTAGCTTACCACCATGCAAAATCGTATCATTCCATGTCTTTTTTGTTGGATTTTAATCTCATAAGAGATTAAATCCAATGTATTTTGATTGGTTAATTACATGAGAAATTGCACCTACACACTTGATTGAAAAATTAGCTTTTCTCTTGCAAAACCTAATTTTGAACTTGTCCCACATTGGAAAATTATAAGCTTTGTTTTCATGATTTTAATAGGAGTTGATTTACACTCCTTAGAATTAGTAAAGAAGAGTATGAAAAATTTAAACATTGTGATTGTTTAAACAGTAGTTAACAATTAATCACTATTAATAATTTTAGAACGTTATTTTGCAATGGAGGCGGAAGCAAACATGACTTCGATCAAGATGATGAACCAAGATCTTGTTCGACTATACCAGTTTGATGGAGCAAACTTCAGCCGACGACAAGACAAGATGATCTTTTTTTGACCACACTAAAATTTAACTATCTATTGGACCCGAATATGCAATCACTTCCTGAACCCACTGACAAAGACTCAGAAAAACTAAAGAAGGAAAAAGCAAAATGAGAAGATGACTCACTTCTGTGCCGAGGACACATACTGAATGTCTTATCAGACCGGCTCTACAACTTCTACAAGGAACTACAGGTGATAGTCAACAAAATTCGATCCCTTAACATTATCCTTCCTACATCTTTCAAAGTGGGAGCAATCATTGCCAAACTTCACCCTCTTGGAAGGATTATAAGAAGAAGCTTTTCCACAAGGCTGAAGAACTTACTTTGGAGCAAATTCAGCAACACCTTCGTATTGAAGAAGAGTCTCGGATTAGAGACAATAGGGATAAGACCTTGGCTAGTAAGCTGAACTCTAAGTTCAATTTTGTGGAAAATGGAGCGAAGAAGATTAACCCTGCATTACAAGTAAAGAAAAATGATGGAAACTTCAAGAAGAGCAACAATAAAAAAGGATCCTGCTATGTTTGTGGGAAGAAGGGGCATTATGCCTGATTGCTATGATTATAACCCTAGCAAGTGCACTACTTATCAAGTAGTATAAAAATATCGTTCCCACGAGAATTTAACAAAATAAGTATTAGAACTACAACCTTCCCTAATTATTTGGACAACCAAATTTCAGATTTTAGAGTAAAAGCTGTTAGACAGTCTTTGTATGCCCTTAGCTCCAATTAGAATGATGTACTTTTAACATTTATTGTAAATGAATAAAGTGCATATTTGATCCATGTTCTTGTGGTTTGTTTCTGTGTTATACCCTTAAACTGGACATTTAATGAGACACGTGTTAGTTTAGAATGTTCATAGCCGGTGGGCCGGTCTGGGGAGACCTAACCTGATAAGGCTGACACTGATGTGCCACCAAGTCGGTTGAGGTGGGCTGTCTCAGCCACCACGGTGAGACCCAATGCACATGTAGTGTAGGATTAATTGAATCTTTGAATCGGACCAGATTTCCAGTATTGCCCTGGACCTTGGATATTAATGGGCAAACTGGAGAGTTACACCTGACCCCTAGACTCGATTATGATATTACACCAGGTGTCGGATTGAACTATCTTTGATGTACCAATCAGTGAGATCCTTAGCGGGGGCCAAAACCTGGGTATGTTGGGATAGTCTTAGAATTCATCTGAGTGGGTGATCATAGTGACAGGATCAGCCCCTTTGTCGGACAAAGGTAATGATCGGGGATGCACTCTCTCTGATGGAAACCAAGACTATCGACAGTCGGTTTCAATCGTTGAGATTTGTTTTGCAAAATATTTTTTATATGAGATATAAAAGTATATATATTATGATTTCTAAAATGTTTGCAAAATGTTTTAATTCCCGGGATCTATATAAGCAGAGAGTGCAACACTGTTCCTTGCAGTCGAGGGAGAGGTCATTTCTTGTCGGGCAGTATTTGATCATTATGGGCTAAGAGGTTAAGTGTAAGGCCACTGAGGGTAATACCTGATGGGATAATCTTGCATCTGCCCACATTCCCTGGGTTTTTATAAAGTGGCTTAGCTCAGGGACCACTTAATGTAAGTGTTGAGCCCAATAGAATCCCATGTGATAGGTTTCAGGGGGCGCACTATCCACACTAGTGTATTCGGCCAGGCCTTGTAACAAAGGCTGGGCCGAACACATGTGTCTGATGTATAGATCAATGCTTGGGTCCCATGTCATACAAAGAAGCCCAACTTGGCAGTTGTTTGAGCACATAGACTTATTGGGCTTGAAGCCCATTTCGAACATGGTTTTTAATTGGTTAAATTGATGGGGCGGATCTGGGATTAAATCAGCTGATAGGATAGAGTCCTACCCTATTCACTCAGAGAGACCAGATCTGAATTTAGATATGGAAACCTCCTGATAAGATCGGGAGAAGTCTGATCTAATTTGCAAATAAGATAAGGGTCTTATCCTTATCACTTAAAGAGAGTCCAAATTCAGATGATGATCTGAATTAGGAAACTCCTGATAGGATCAAGAGCTGATCTCTTTAAGCCTATAAAAACATGAAGGGGCGAACCATCAAATCATCCCAGAAATTCCAGAGACATCAGATTTTGAATTACAGAGAGAAGAATACACAGTCTCCCTGTGATCCCTTCCTGCCGCCGCCATATTTCCAGTTCATTCTCCAACATTATAGGAGTGGTCAAGATTGGATCTTGACATCAGTCTTTGCTGAAAGGCTGATTGGAAGTTGTGCTCACTGCCTCCATTGGATTCTTGCTGAAGAGTTTGGTTCGTGGGAGGGACCCTACTGATTCTGCTCTTCCATCCCTGGAAATGAGAAGAAAGTCTGTAAATAGGTTAAATCATTATATAGATTAAAACAAGCACTTAAACAGTGGCATGAGAAATTTGATTTTTGCATTCTATCTTTTGTTTTAAACATAATAGTGCTGATAGATGCATCTAACCAAAATTCACTAAAAATTATGGAGTAATTGTATGTCTTTATATTGATGATATGCTTATTGTGGGTACAAATATGGTTGGTATAAATGAAAATAAAAATACTTATCCTTTGTCTTCAATATGAGAGATTTAGGAGAAGTAGATACCATCTTAAGAATAAAAGTTAAAAAGCATAGTAGGGGTTATGCATTAAGCCAATCACATTATATTGAGAAAGTACTTGAAAAATTTAAACATTTAGGGTTTAAAGAATATAGCACACCATATAATTCTAGTATAAAGCTAGCAGAAAATACTGGTAGAGAAATTGCACAACTTGAGTATGCTAGTGCAGTAGGAAGTTTGATGTATGCTATGCTTTGTACCATACCTGATATTGCATTTGCAGTAAGTACACTCATTCGGTTTACAAATAATCCCGGTGCAGAGCATTGGAAGGCAATTAGAAGAGTTTTGGGTATCTCAAGAGAACCTTGGAACTTGGCTTGTTTTATTGTGATTATCCAACTATACTAGAAGGGTATGCTGATGCAAGTTGGATTATCGGTAATAGAGATAACAAGTCCACATCTGAATGGATTTTCGTCCTCGGTGGGGGTGCGATCTCTTGGGCATCCAAGATACAAACTTGTATATCTCACTCGACCATGGAATCTGAATTCATAGCCTTAGCGGCTGTTGGAAAAAGAGACTAAATGGATTAACAATTTATTATTGGATATAAAACTTTGGCTTAGTCCTATGCCTCCAATTTCCATTTATTGTGATAGTGAGACAACTTTGTCAAGAGCCTACAGTGGCACCTACAATGGTAAGTCCAGACATATAAGTTTGAGACATGAATTTGTTAGGCAACTGATTCAAGATGGAGTCATCATTATAACTTATGTGAGGTCAAGTAAAAACTTGGTTGATCCTCTTACCAAGGGCTTGGCTACATAATTGGTAAGAATGACAACCAAAGAGATGAGATTATAACTGTGTCATAATAGTTTGGATTAAGAGAGAATTATGTAATTGATCAATCAATGTGGGGGATTATTAGATTTTAATCTCATAAGATATTGAATCCAATGGGTTTGATTGGTCAATTATATGAGAAATTGCACTTACACACTTGATTGAAAAATTAGTTTTTCTCTTGCAAAACCCAGTTTTGAACTTGTCCCACATTGGAAAATTATAGGCTTTGTTTTCAGTATTTTAATAGGACCTGATTTACACTCCTTAGAATTAGTAGAGGAGAGTATGGAGGTTTGATACCGCGCAACGCGTGCGCACGCGTGTGTGCGTTGCAATGAGGCGCACTTTGTGTGCATTTGCGTGGCTCGCGAATGGCGACTTTGATTTTGGTCCGATGCTGACCGTGATCACCGTTGATGAGATCAACGGTCACGATTCGATCGGATGTGATCAAGAGGCACAATTCAAAGTTAACAGTCATTAACTGTTAACTTCTTTTTAAACAGTCACAATGTTTGAATTTGTGGCTGTTCAAAGTTCATTTTGTAAAATAGGATATACTAGTAAAATCTCTGTTTTAATGTTCGCTAACCACTGGTGGTTGTTTATGGCCAGTCGTAGTGGTGTGGACGTTAATAGGATAGACTACATTTATACTCGACCAGCAGTTTATAGAAATGGTTGTGTACAGTTTACAGAAAGAAGAAAAAAAGTAAAACTTGTGATTAAAATGAAGTTGGAATTTGGAAATGGTCCTTAACCCAGTAACCCTCCTCTCGGTCTCGGCTCCTCCACACTCCACATTCCTCTCAGTCAGTGAGTCCTTACTCCTCACCTCACTACATCCTTCTGAAGCATTGACCGTGAGTCCGTAATTGCCCTTTGAAATGCCAAGTGGTGGTGGCAAATGGTTGAATAGGTATTATTTTGTTGGTTCAACCAGTTTCAACTCTTTAAAAATGGAAGAAAAGTTAGAGAGGTATTTCTTTAAACGATAGAAGATAGATTTTTTGCTCTTCAATTTTTTCTTTTACTTTTTCTTCTTCAATTCTTATTTGCTTCTGTTTTCGCATTTTTAAGTCTTTAAGATAGATTTTTTTTTTTTGTTGAAATGGGTAAGTGGGTCTGGTCAGCCTGTAACCTGTTTTACAGTTACACTTATTAGTTAGAGCGGTTCAGTTGACATGTTTTACATAATTATTCCGATCCGGTTTGCATCAACCTGGTCGGGTTAGTTTTAGAGAAATTGATTGCATAAGTAAGGTGAGTAGTTTTGTTTTTTAATCGCTGTTAAATATGAATGAAAGTGTTTGTAGATTTAAATGGTGGAACCATGGTTTTTAAAATCGAATCGGTCTGGTTACTAATTCAAATGGTCCGACCGTTCGACCTGAACAACCGGCTTGTTTGACAAAAAAAAAAAATTGAAAAACGGTCAAAACCGTTCGAACGGTTAACCGGCTGGTTTAGCAGTTTGCTGACCTAAATCAATAGTTTTGGGGAAAAACAAAACCGGTCAGGTAAACGATTCTCGGTTTTTCCAGTCCGGTTTTGAAAACCATGGGTGGAACCCATTCAAAGATTACCATAAACCCACTTTAGTTATTAAATGATTTTTTTTTGTTCAAAAGGAAAATACTTTATTAATTATAAACTTGATTTAACTTTTAGGAAGCAACCTAATTTAACTTTTAAAAATAAATAAGTCAAAATAGATTTATTAGATAAATAGTAAATACCAAATAAAGTGGGTTATTGTTTACCAATAAGATCTCATTTAATATCTTAAATCAAATTTAAAAACATAAATTAACAGTCTGTTGAAATAAAATAGGTCAGAATAGATTGTCAATTACAAAGATGCCACACCCATATTAGTTTCTTTTTAATTTAATTTTTGATAAGTAAATAGTAAACCTCAAACTAAATTATACACACATTCAGTTACCCCGTACTTAGTACAAGGGTCATTCTCTAGTTTTTTTTTTCTTTTTTTTTTTTTCGGAAAGGAGAGCATCTCATTAGTTTATTTACTATCATGTAATCATGTAATCTTCAAGAATGGAGAGGCACTTCCAAGGTGGTGGTTGAATCTAGTTATGGAGAATCTTGATCAAAAGAAGGGAGTTACCTTCTATGATGACTTACGAAGCACCCAAGTAGGGATGGCAACATGCCAAGTTTAGGGAGGTTTTGCAAATTCTAGACCCTACCCGCCTCCCTAAACCTTCTAAGTCGTACCCACCCCAAAACTCATAGTGGGTTGGATTTTGAGAATCCATACCCTTCTCACACATGAAAATGCAAAACCCTCCCCTCCCCTCCCCTCCCCTCTCCACATTCAAGGGTAGGGGTAGGTTGGGTTTAGAACCCGCATCTAATTTCTTATTATTTCTTGTCATATATAAGTAATAAATAAGTAAAATAACATAAATGAACAATAAAATTTCCAATTATTTGATTAAGGTGTTAGACACTATTGTATGCCCTTAGCTCCAATCAGTTTTGATGTATTTTTGACATTTAGTGTAAATAAATAAAGTACATGTTTGATTCATGTTTTGTGGTATATTTTTGTGTAAACCCTTAAACTAGACACTTAATGAGACTTGTGTTAGTTTAGAATATTCACAACCGTTGGATAAGTTTGGGGAGATTTATCCTGCCAAGGCTGACACTGGTGTGTTGCCAAGTGTTGGGGTGGCTTGTCTCAACCGCTAGGGTGAGACCCAAAGGCACATGCAATGTAGGATTATTTGAATCCTTGAACCAGACCAAATTTTCTGTATTGCACTGGACCTTGGAGATTGATGGGCAAAACTGGAAAGTTACACCTAACCCTTAGACTCGATTATGATACTGCACTAGGTGTCGGACAAAGGTAATGTCGGGACAGTCTGAGAATTCATTTGAGTGAGTGATCATAGTGACAGGATCATCCCCTTTGTCAGACAAAGGTAATAATCGGGGATGCACTCTCTCTGATGGAAACCAAACTGCCGGCAATTTATTTCAATCATTGGAATTTTGTTTTGCAAATTTTATATATATGAAATATATACATATACAGTTTCAAAATGTTTGCAAATGGTTTTAAGGGATCCATGTGAGCAGAGAGTGCAACACTGTTCCTTGCATTTGAGGGAGAGGTCCTATCTTGTCGGGCAGTGTTTGATCATTATGGTTGAGAGGTTAAGTTTAAGACCATTGAGGGTAATACTTGATGGGCTAATCTTGCATCTGGCCACAGTCCCTGGGTTTTTATAAAATGGCTTGGCCCAGGGACCACTTATTGTAAGTGTTGGGCCCATAGAGTTCATGTGATGGGCTCAAGGGGTTCACTGGGCCTTCTAGTGAATTCGGCTAAGCCTTGTAACAAAGGCTAGGCTGAACCCATGTGGCTGATGTGTAGATCAAAGCTTGAGTCCCACGCCATACAAAGAAGCCCAACTAGGTAGCAGTTTGGAAACTTATTGAGCACTGATTACTTATTGGGCCTAAAGCCCATTTCGATCTGGGCTGATATGATCACCCACTTAAGGGGCGTATCTGGGATTAGGATTAGCTAAAGGATTAGGCTTCTAACCCTCTCCACTCTTGGAGACCAAATTCAAATGTGATTTGAATCTGGTAACCTCTTGATAAGATCAGGAGTGGGCTAACCTAATCTGCAGATAGGATTAAGATTATCCCCTATCCAAATGCTGATTTGGATTGGGATAACTCCTAATAGGATTAGGAGGTTTCTTAATCACTAAGAAAGGAGGAAACCCTAATCTTGAATTACAAGAATTCAACCTAAGGTTTGGCAGTGACTTACCCTGCAAGTTTGAGATAGGATCTCATCTTCCTAAGTTGAAATCTGCATCCACACCACTTTCAGCCGTAGGAATTCCTCAAGCCACCGCCACCTTACTGCTTGGTTCAAACTCCTCTGAAGGGATGATCAAGAAGCTAGTTCTTGACATCAGTCATTGATGAAAGACTGATTTGGTTCGGTGCTCTAAGCTTCCATCGGATTCTTGCGAAGAGTTTGGTGCTTAGGATGCACATTGTTGGTTCTGCTCCATCGTCGCAGTGTCATCTTTAGTGGGAGCGGATCTTGGACCTCTCTTTGGGCGTGAACACCGACGTTAGGAGATCTTGATTCTCCGTATCAGGTATAACCCTTCCCTTGATCTTTGGTTCAGATCTGATTTGGTTTGGTTCGAGTAGGTCATTGAATAATTGATTTTAAAATAAGGGAATACGATTCCCAGTTGATTGAAGGGAGAAAATTTTTTGAAATTTGCCCACCTATTCCACTGTTTTCTTGGCGTCCATACGATGGATTTCTCCCTCTTTTCACAAGGCATGTAAAAAACACATAAACTATCAATTGTCATTCACGTAAAATTCAAAATATTATTAAATTCAAGACCTAATACATAACGTTTATATGATTTCCAAGAATACGTGATTCAGGGGCGGCCGGGTTTTGCCTAATACTTTGCCCTGCCCGTATTTGTATCAGTTGTAAAATCCCAAAACCAGTTCTTCAAGCAAAAAAAAGCTGCCCCGTCAAGGAGACTAAGGACAGGTACCTACTCGGTAGGGTAGAAATTGTCATCCCTAGACGCAAGTGCATGAAGAGTTTTTGGGCTTCAAAAACAACTCATAGTTCAACTATCACAATCGTCGAGGTCCCAAGGCTTCTCATCTGTGCTTTGAGGGTCCTGCCTTCATGATTTCTAACAATACAGACAAAGGCGCAACTACCATTTTCTTTGGAAGAGGCATCAAAGTTGATCTTGGTTTCCCCGACTTCAGACGGTTCCATTTTATCCACATCATGATGAGGGTGATCCGAGGTGGTGGGTGTTTGCTTCAAAGAATTCTTTGATACTAGCTTGTATCATTGGTGGATGCGACAGGTTTTTGAATATTTTGTCATTCCTGTTCTTTCATATATACTAGAAGGGGAAAGCTAATTTAGATATGTTGTTGCGCCTTTTCTTCAATCAATAACTTCCACCAACTAGTTAGATTCCAATTTGGATTAGACAAATAGGAAATGACTTTGTTGATCAAATAGACGCCAAATCTGCCTAGAGAAATGGCATTTGATAAACAGGTGTTCTCTATATATCCTTCAGGTCTCCACAGAAAGGGATACTTGTGTCCAAGGTAATCATCTATCTGCTAACATTTTCCTTGTCAAAAGCTTGTTTAGGATTAAGAGCCACAAGATAATTTTAATTTTTTCTAAGCAGTGGATCTTTCTATTTCGGGTTATTATTTTAACTACGCTTTGTTCCAGCTTGTGGTTTGATATTAGGAGATTGTAGTCAGATTTAATTGAAAAATTCCCATTAGAGTTTAGGCCCCAAAATCTTATGCATTTTCCTGGGTAGATGGAATATGGATCGGTTTGATTTTTTATTGATTATTTCTTGGCGCAAAACATCTACTAATTTTTGAAAGTACTATGTTCTTTGTCTATAAAGTTATTTACCTTGAGGTTTGGGTCCAGGTTGTTTTCATTTAGTTCAAAGTCCCTCACAAGGTCCTTGGTTGGTTTCAGCTCAATCCAGTTGCCTTGCTAGAATTAGCAACTTAGCCCATTTCCAATCTTCCACATTAAGCCTCTTTGAATCGAATCCTTTTGATGGTTTTTCTTTTCCCAAGCCCATGAGCTATTTTCTTTATTCTGTGGTCTAAAAATTCTTCATGATTTAAATATTTGCTTCAAACCACTTGAACCAGCCAAATTTCATTTATTTGCTTGATCCATTTTTCTTGTCTAAACAAACACTATCCCATGTAGTGAGAACAAAAGTTTTATTATTTTGTTTTTCACCCCACAAAAATTGCCTTTGGTGTCTATCCATCTCTTTTGTTAGATTTTTTGGGTTTCCAAACATGCTCATTTGATATCGAGCAATATTCTCCACAACTTCTTTCAGTAGGGTTAACTTTCTCCCTAAAGATAATGTTTTGCTTTTCCACCCTTCGAGTTTGCAATTTATTTTCTCATGGATAGGTCTGAAAGTGCTTTTTATTACTTAATGATAGGAGCACCCGGGTATATCTATTCTTTGTTCTAAGGATGCCAATTGTTCTTGCTATCATCTTTTGGAATCTGTTGGAAACATTTTTTAAGTAAATTAGGGAGGACCTTTGGTAATTTGGTTTTTTACCAAAGCATTGACATATTTATTTAATATGTCTTTGATACAGTTACTTGCTTTCAGGTTTGCCTTTGCAAAGATTGTGTAGTTATCTACAAATTGGAGAATAGAAATTGTGGGTTCATTCCATAATGGTTTAAACTCCAAGTTTGCTTTATTTCCTTTGGCATAGCTTGCAATATGTCTATATAATGCCTTGTAGCATAAAACAAAGAGATAGGGGATAAAGGGTCCCCTTGTTTGAATCCCCTTCTGAAGCTTGAGGGATTTGGTTGGGGAACCATTTATTAGAACCTAATAGCTTACCGTAGTAACGCATTGAATAATCCAATTAATCCATTTGGCACGCTATGAGTTGTTTTTGAACGCTAGTTTTTATTCTACGTACTTTGGGTTGCGCGTAGGCACCCTGTTCGACCTTCGCGGCCCATCATTTTATATATATCATCTACCACTCTGAACACATATTTAAGGACAAGAGCAGGTTGGATTCTAGCCTGGTAACTCCCATGTTGTATAATCTGCAAAAGTGATCCTATCAGTAGGCCGTTTCTGTCCTGCGATATCTTCTTCAACTTGTCAGTAGCTGGCTTAAGAAGGTAGAAAACACTTATTGCCTCCTCAACGACTACCGATTTGTCACAGCTGGATTGTGATACCCCTTCCGGTGGTGGGTCGTCGGTTTGAGTGATGAGAGATGCTACTACTAGAACGAAACCAGCAACTTCCATGGATGCTCTGTTGCCATCGCTCTCTTGGATTAGTGATTTCATCTTTCTCAGAGATTTTATCTGCAACTCAGGTTTTCTTACCTCCTCGACAACTTGGCGAACAAGGGTTGTATTAATATCAGATGCATGCTTCAGAGACTCAATCCTTGTGGCGTAGAACATTGGTGGGTTGTTGGAGTATGCATACCGCTGGTCTTCAGAAACTTAATCCTTGTGGCGGTATGCATATCCGTATTAATATCGAATATGTGAAGAGGGCTGGTTTTCCGGTGAACTCCTGATATCGAATGTATGCTTCAGACTCCTCTCCAACAGTGGCGCTCTCTCTCTCTCTCTCTCTCTCTCTCTCCCCGTCTCCTTCATTCTCTCTCTCCCCGTTCTTTCGTTCTCTCTCTCCCTCTCGCCCTGTTTCAGACCTCTCCAGCAGCAGCTCTTAGCTACAGGTTCGGCAACATCAGTCGACAAAGTTCGCATATCTGCAAAAATAAATATTCTGTTCCTTATCTCCACGATTACTGGTCTTTTATAAGGATACTTCTCTCTTGTACAAGTAGGCCTGCCTCCTTTCTGGTGGATGGTCCAACCTGAAGGAGCTTTTGACCATGGCAAGACTGCTAGTGCAATTGTTCTCAAGACGAAGATCAAGAGGGAAAGGAAGGAGAGCGGCACCGATAATTCTTGTAAAATAACGAAACCTGAAATAAGGATGAAAATTTTGAAGGAGAACAGGAAAAAGGATAATGGAGGGAAGAGAGAGAGGAAAGGGATGAGGGTAATATTGGATTTAAAAAAAAAATTAATGTCGCATAGTGTCACGTGTGTATGAATGAGCAGAGGTAGTTTAAGAGATTTATCCTACTGATTATTGATAAAATATATATTTTTACACACATGTACACGCATGGTGTTGATACAGAGTAGTTTGAGTCATTTGACATTGATAGTCGAATTGGTGAACGGTGACCCGAAGGCAAAAACAGGTCGGTTTTTAAAATATTGTTTATTATATTTATTATTGTTTAATATGTCAAATATATGGTATTAAAAACGTTTTCATTTTCTAATTTCCATATTTTGTTCATTTTATTATTTAATTGTGGCAATATGAATTGTCATTTGACCCAAATGGTTTAATTTCTTATCACTACCTAGCTAAAAACAGTATTTCTTCTAGGCAGATTTTAAAAGTATAAGTTTTTATGTTATTGAAATTGTTAATTTATTAGTATAGAATTTAATGATGAGGAGAAATAAAGAAGCTTTAAATATATGATTCAATGAAGGTGAATGAAAATTAATACCTTCAAGTTATGTTTGATTGAAGGAAAAAATAGGGGAGGGAACGCTTTACAAACTTTGTATATATTTATCTACATTTCCTTCTTTTCCCTATATTTTCCTTAGATATAACCTAACGTTTTAATACCTTTTGGCAACGGTTATAACGAACTGTTGCCAAAACGAAATTTGACGGTTCAAAATATATTACTTTTGTATTGATTTTAAATTGTTAAAAATTAGTTTTAAATTTGATTATTATAAAATTAACTTACAAAACTGTATTACTTAATTATAGAAATATTTTTTATTAAGTAATATTTTTATTTTTATTTTACAAAAGTAATTAACATTTTTATTAATTTATTCATTTATCTTACAAAGTTTATATTCAACTATTAATTGTACTTTATGTTTTATTTAAAGTTATTTTGAATATTGAAATGGAGTTTAAGTTTATCCATGTTCTAATTTTTTATATGTAGAATATTTATGCATTGATTTTATTTGTTTATATTTCTTAAAAAAATTATAGTGATGATATATAAATAAATGGTGAAAAATTTTTCACATTTCATTGGTTTGTTGCAAAAGGGAAGATATATAGTATGTAAATTAGTGCCAATGACATTATTAAGTTATTAAATATTAAATTTTGTTTTAATTATTTCATCAATGTCCAATTAATCAACAATGTTTTTATCTTTTTTATATTTTATTTTATTATTAATTATTAATTAGATGAGTAGTTAATTTATTATTTTTAATTAATTAAATAATTAATAAACCTTCGATTATTACTTGTATTTAGCAAGGTTTATAAAACTGAACCGGACAACGAACTGGTCAGGGGTCCAATTCCTAGGTCAAACGGTCTGATCTTTCGAATCGAATGGACGACCAATTTTGACAAAATAAAAAACAAAAAATGACCAAACTATTGAACGGTTCGAACAATTTAACTGTTCGAGTAAGTGGTTTACTAACCAATTCAACGGTTTTTGGTGAAATAATGGTTCTGGGGTAAAACGGAACCAGTCACCTAACTGATTCCTGGTTTTTTTAGTCTGATCGTCCTATCTGGTCCGATTTTGAAAACCATGGTATTTAGTGATGTCAAATGGGTCCAACATGGGTTTTACATAACCCTAATCCGACCCTCAAATGTTCCCATGCAAATCCAATTTGAGCCGACTTAATAACATATAAATTTCAAACTTGACCCAACTTATTGGGTTGACCTAATACAACAATACCAATCGTCTAATGCAAATCCAATCTCTCTCTCTCTCTCTCTCTCTCTCTCTCTCTCTTATATGCATCGGGAAAATGTAATGGCTTATTGGGCTTAAAGCCTAGGCTACACAACTTGAGGGTAGGGATGACAATTTTCCCCCTCCCATGCGAATACCCAATCTCCCCAACTAGGCAAGAATGGGGATGGAGATTGCCTTAATAGGGGTAGGGTGGAGATGGGATTAATAGGAATGCCTTAATTGGGAATAGGAACGGGGAGTAAGCCCATCAACGATGCCCAAAAATCCTATGCTCATTTCAATCTGATTAGTTTTGATAGGACTCAATTTGAATTTAAATCCTATTGGTAAGTCAAATCTTTGGATTTGATCCGATCCCACTTATTTTCTCTAACAATTAATAAATTATTAAAAGAAAAATAAAATATACTAATTTGAAATTTTTTTAAGGACTCAAGTAGAATCGAAACCGACCTGACAAGAAATATTAAGGACACAGAACCAAACCAAACCCAATAGGGTCTATAATTTTACACCCAAACCCAAATCGATCGATTCTCGAGACAATCGATCTAACCCGATGAACCTAATTATAATAATAAACCTATTGAAAATATTATATATAATATTAATTTATCTAATATATTATACATTTAATACATATGTATATATATAATTATACATATATATACACTAAAGTATAATATATACTTAATTAACATATATGTATAATATATTAAATTATCCTCGAGTTAGGTCTGGATTGGTTTGGGACTAGGTAGAATCGGTTCCAATATGATAAGTAGTGTTCTCAACCTATCGTTGGCCCGACCATTTGAACTGTTTGAACCATCACTTGGCCAAGATTTCGGGTCTGGTTCTGTTAAAACCCATCAATCGGTCAAAAGCATTAGCTTGGTCAAAAGTTGTATGACCTGGCTAGTTCAACTGTTGACCTGTTTGATCCCGTCAGTGGGTTGCGGCCTAGGACCTGACACAATTTTGGATTGGCCGAGCACGGCGACACGTAGGCTATGCTAGGCACGACACGATTGTGCGGGCCGTGTTGGATTGAGGGTTTCAAGTTTGTGGGCTGGCACGACTGTGCTATGTCGTGCCGCCCACGACACAACCCATATATATATTTATATAAATAATATATAATATATTATTATTATATAATAAATAAATAGTATATAATATATTAATAAAATAAGCAATTGTTTTCAGTTTTATTTAACTATTGTATATATAAACAATTGTATACATCAAAATTCATATAAAATAAAAATTTTATTTTAATTTTTCAAATTTTTTAAATGACCTTTCATAGCTTTGGCCTAGTCTACGGTCTAGTCTGGCTCAAGATTCGACCCATGGCACGGCACGATATAGCACGGGTTCATACGAACTTGGGCTATGGACCATGCTAAACCAACCCCAAAATATTCCAGGGAAGAGAGTCTGGGCCTGGGACGGCCCACGGATTGTGCCATGCCAGTCCAACAAGACCGGTTTTACAGATTTACTTAAGGCCCAACCCGACCCATTGACAATCTAGGGCCAATGGCGGGTTAAGAATTAGTTAAGGGGGACACGATCATAGCGTACATGATCGTTGCCAACATTTGGAAGGTAGGGAAAAAGCCCTCCATTTGATCTTTCTAACCCCTACAAACAAGGGAAAAGAAGGATTTCCTTTAATCTCAAAGAGGAAATGAAGATGGAAATAAACCCTTTAGAACTGTTAAAAAATTGTCGAGCTTAATCACAAATTGGGTTATAGGTATGGTTGTTTTCTTTTTCTTCTTTATTGTTCATCTCTCTGTTATTGTATTGTCTTTTAATATTTGTGATTCTATAGTTTATACTCCTTTATTATTTTATATCTTTTTTCTCTTTAGTCGAACTTGTTCTTGAACGACATAGAAGCGTTTTGAATAGTTCAGCTAACCTCTTCTGTATCTTCTTCTCACTAACTTTTTTTATATATTTTTTTGGAGGACCGAAGACTTCTCATTGTCATCTACCGTTTGTTGTCTTTGAAATCCCAAGTTTCAAAGATAAAACTTGCGGCTACAGGTATGTGGCTACTATCCTATTTATTGAAAGCTCTATTTTTTCTATTATGGATTTAGTTTTATTTTAATTGAACTAGATTTCTAGATATGTAAGTGAATCAAGTAGAGACATGATCTTCTTGCCATTTCTCCTCAACCCTAAAATCCAACAATAAGGAAGGGCATAAATAAATACAAAAAATAAATAAAAAGGATTGGGGGTGGGGGAGTTTTGATACAATTATAGGAACTATAATTAATAGTCTTGCGCATGACTAGAAGGGAACTTATGCTAAAAGATCACAACAAGTGGGGGTGGGGAAGGGAAATGGCTTGGGCAAATTGGTAAAGGGTTAGCTCAACTGAGTTATACCCTAACTCTGTTTTCATCTGACTACTGATTCAGTGGGAACCTATTTATTAGATTATTATTTTTGTTTGATTTAACACCCGTTTATATTTAGAAAAAAAAATTGGTTTCCTTGTCTTATTTCCAACGGAATTCTCCTTGCTCTACTAGGATCAAACCGTTGACTGAACCAGGCTGGACCAAAGTGGCTTAGTAACTCTGGTTTCAACTTTCAAGGCTTGGTCAAAATTTCAGTCACTACTGACCCAGTTAAGGGGCAGACTCTCTCTAGAAAATGTGTTGGACCATCTGGATTCCAAACCATGTTTCAATGTGGAAAATTCCAAACCAAGGGAACCTGATGCATGCTTGGCTTCGCCCATCCATAAGTGACAAGACCATAAATAATGAAGTAAGAGATAAGTGTGTCTAGAGGAGTGCAACAATAGCCCCATTTGGTGATAAAATGGAGTAGAATCAGATGGTTTCTGCATGTAAATAGAAGACTTCCTATTGCCTAGTAAGGATTGATCTGATACAAGTTGATGGTTCTAGAAGAGCTAGAGGGGCTGGAAAAACTTGGTTGTAGGTACTGGAAAAGATCAGGACTCACAATATGACAGAGATCATGACTGTTGATAGAGTAGAATGGCCCAAAAGAAAGATTCATGTGATCAGGCACATATAGTAATAAAGCTTTCTTCAATTGATTTTAATAAAGGGTCCTCACAATTTCACTATAAAGACACCAAATCTCTTAAGATATAAATTTTGAAGGATGTCTAAAACAATAATTAGATGATCTAAAATGTCCATGCCTGTAATGTGTAAACATTAAAGATTTCCTAGCAGAATGGGGTCTTGTGCATCCTTTATAAAGACTTTGTAAAATCTCTGTAAAGTGTAAACAATAATAAGGCTTTCTTGTTTCTTGTAACAGTCCTCAACTATGGGGTCTTGTGCATCCTTTGTAAAGACTTAGTATTATTACTCTTCAGCATTGAACCAGCTAAAGTTTTCATGCTTCTTGCTGCTTTCCAAGCTCTACTCATAAAGACTACTTTCTGTCCAGCAAACCAAAAAAACCATATGAAGTGGAGCCTAACCTACATTAGATATTTAATTAGGGGGAGAAAAGTAGTTACTTGATGTATGTATGCATGTGGATGAGCATGTCTCTATTCATGCATATCTTTGAATGAGTATTACAAACTAAAGCACCGATTATGCATAAAACTATTTCAACATGACAAATCTTAGAGAAAAAAACTCCTGCTATCTCATATAGAAGGAATATTTCTTGATAGATAAGTTTCCTGTTAGAATGAGATTCCAAAATATAAGTACAAAAGAACAAAATAATGCATAACCAAGGAGTACAGTTCTTTCTTAATATGAACATGCCAATCCATAATTCACCTAAATGACTGTCGTTTGCTCTTTGGAAAAGCCATGACATTTTCTCCTTGGTCTGGGCGCTCCTACAAATAAAAATAAAAAGGAAACAAAGAAAGAGAAAGAAGAGTCAGTATTTCAATTATATCAAGAGAAATATCTGTCTCAAGTTAGCAAAAGTTGGAATTTTGAAACCTTTAAAGCTGCTTCCTGAAAGGAACTAATCCATCTTTCTGCTTCTTCTGGATTACTTGCTCCCAACTATAAAGTTGACATTTCCAACCACTGTCACCAATAAGTTGTCAATTTTAAACATAAACAAGGCAGAATGTTCATGCTTTACCATAACTTAAGCTGATCATTGTGATTAGAAGTATTGTAAAGTGTGAAAATAAAGAATACCTACAAGTTGCAGGAAACTATCATTAGAAAACTGTAACAAAAAATGTATCACTAGATTCACTACTGATATGTTATCAGAAAATAAATGATTGGAGGAGAGGGAATGTATATATCACTGACTAAAAAAGGAAAAAATGAAGGAAAAAGGCAAAAGAAAAAAAGAAAAATTCCTAGATTCATACTTTCTGTGAATGCTCTCCCTTCCATTGTCAGTGACTTGGATGCAGGAATCTATTATTGCACTTCTTACAGGATCCTAACAAATAACAGAAACGGTTATAAGTCCTACAATTTGATATTGTTCAAATGATTAAACAGTTGAATCTGAACAGAACATTTTTTTCACACTTTTTTTTGATCGGTAACCAGTAACTTGTATTAATTAAGAAAGTTAAATAGTAGTACATGGCTCTCATCCCGAGCTAACCCCACATAAATCTCATGAGTACAATTTGGCCAAAATAATTGCTCCCTAAACAGCCCTTTATTGGCTAAGGTAACTTCCAATGCATTTGCTTATCTGTTAACCCACTTAAAATTAGCCTCAACTTCTCTTGCTAGTCCCCTGATTTCCCTCAGTACCTGTCTGAATACCCAAGCCTAAACAGCCCTTTATTGGCTAAGGTAACTTCCAATGCATTTGCTTATCTGTTAACCCACTTAAAATTAGCCTCAACTTCTCTTGCTAGTCCCCTGATTTCCCTCAGTACCTGTCTGAATACCCAAGGACCCTTGCTATAGTCCACCATCTGGCCCACTACCAATATGGGGTCACGTTCAATCTCCATTTGTGTCAGATTCCTGCCTTTCTAGTTTTAAACCTTGTAGGAGGGCTGAAACTACTACTGTTAATGTGTCTGCTACTCCTATTGGACCAGAGTAGACAGCCATTATCACTGCCCTGCCATCTTTATAGATTCTCAATATACATGAGGGGCCAGGATTCCCATAGGAGAAATTTTTACACAAATTGACCATAGTGTAATTTAAATTGGATAATGTTGCCAAATAAGTTCATTCCATCTATTCCTTCTTGCATCAGAACTTCAGGTGGTCCTTCAAACTTGTAGAATCTTTAGAAAGAGGTGATGAGGATCATTCTAGGCCTTTGAAAAACTGCTCTAGATGGAGGAAAGTCAATCAGTCAGGAAGTTCTGATTGGCATGATGGCAATTCTTGGGAGATTTTTTGTCATTTTTAAATTATTGGTAATGAGGGTTTAGTCAATAGGAATCATTTGTCTAGTTGTTATGCAGTTAATTTTCAATTATCATAGTCACAGGTTTAGTAGACAAGAAGTTCTAGATGCTATTTTCTTATTTTTATGGTCCTTTTTTTTTTTGTAGTTATGATGAACAGCATTTCATCATAATTCTTTTACCTATAGATTATTCTTGGGTAAATCTATGATGCTAGAAATATATGATACCAGAAGAGCTTTGATCAATCAAAACCCCCTGATGAATACCACCTTTATGATATCTGTTGATTGGTTGTAAGTTTTTTCCGGTATCATGGCCGAACCCATTATTCTATTATCTTACTATTGAAGGATATGGATGAATGAAAGATTGAATATTGATTTCTCTTGCATGCATGCTTATAGAGTGATTCCATTGAAATCTTAGAGTGGTCCTATGTCTCCTTGGAGTGATTCCTAGGGTTATTTCTTTGTCATTTACTTTTGGATTGGTAACAATTATAACTTTTAGTTATTAAAGACCATTAATTGACGTTGGTCCCAGCTATCTGGGGTATTGGGAGGGGTGGACTGGATATAGTCTTAATCTTTTGCATTTTTTCTTTTTTTTTGTGTAAAATACAAAAATCTCCCCTAAAGTTTCCGACAATCATAAAAACCTCCCTTATAGTTTCATTTTAATAAATACCTCCCCTAAACTTTTGAGAAACTTAACAAAAACTTCCCTTCCGTCACTTTCCTAGACAAAAAAACGTTAGATTGATCCACCAATTTTTTCTAAATACCCATTATACCCTTTGATGAATGATTTTTACATAAAAAATTGCTGAAGTAACCCCATTTTAACTTGACAAAACCTCTTTCGATACACGTGCCCCACGCATTTGCACTTCCTATCTTTTATTTCTCTCCATTCACACCACGAAGACTTGATAGTGTGGGTCCTCTCTCCTCTAGGTTTGGGATTTTATACATTATCTGTTTATGGATTGAATTGAGAGGGATGACGACAATCTCTCTCTCACTCACTCACTTTCTCTCTCTCTCTCCGACACAACAAAGAGTCTTGATTTATCGCTCTCTTCTATAGTGAGGAAGGAAAAAGAAACTCTTTTTCCCTGTGATTCAATGAAAAAGAACCAAATAAAAAATGAAAAGGAAAACTGTAGAGGAAAAAAATCCCGGTTTTTCTAGTCTTTTTCCATATCTCTTTTCCCTAACTACCAGCCCAATATGAAAACAACTAGCAGTTGACCCTGTTCTACCCAGGTTATAAAATTGTAGATCGCATTGTTGTATTATGTGTTTTGTATTTAACAGAAAGCCCCCGCAATCACTTTAGTTCAAACTCCAAACTAAGTTGAGATTTCTCAAAATTTAGAAGTTTGAACTTTGGAGTTTCTCCCATCTCACGGTCAAAGTATATCCATTCCTACAACACCATGGGCATTCCCGCTGGTTTTCCCTTTTTTTTTTTTTTTAAACACCTAACTACAAGTCTATAATCAAGATGAATTCGAATTCATTTTCTTATCTTTGATAGTTGAAATATTAATTTTGGGTTGTTGTGACATGAGCATACTTGAAAACTAGAAGAGTTGAAAAACTCAACCATAACTAAAAATATTTTCTTGGGTGTTGTTTTCAGTGTTAGTCTCAAAATACTACATGCAGATGCAGTCTTATTTCTCATGGAAATTAAAATTGAACTCCATTTCATAATTTTCTCCTTGACCCTCGAACAAGTTACCTTTATCTTTTCTATTCTTGTTTTTTGGCTGCTCAACCTCATACGTATGTTGTCAATCATAAGAAGAGTCTAATCACTATTAAGGGGTCCATGGCTATAATAAACAAATTATAGGAAACTGAAAATATATATTGCTGTATTTGCTCAATATTGGATCTCTGTCATGATACGCGATAGGGCAGAACTTTTAGAGAGAAGGGTTGAACAAGTGATCAAAAGAAGCAAAGTGATGTCATTAGTTGGGATGGATTGTGATGTGGGTTAGCTTAGCCCAGCCCACTAACGCCTGCTAATGCCAGCCACAATAGGCGAGAGCTCTACTACCTTCGTACGGAGCCAATCACATAACTATCTGGCGTACTGTTAGGGCTTGTGGTCTGACCTCATACGGCTCTCATTCGAGGCGTTCATTATCACCTACCAACAACACGCTCAAGTATAAATAAGAGGTAACTGTCCTTTAGAAGGGGCTGGAACGAAGTAACTCCAACATTACTCACTCATTTACTTCCTGCACCTACATTGTCTACCTAGCATTAATTCAGGGAGATCTGGTGCAACCGTGGACTCTCTCCAGGAGCACTTTTGCACTCTCCCTTACTTCACACCTCTTACTAACTTGAGCATTGGAGCCTCCGCCTCGGGTATCCACCCTGAGGTCTCTGACACTTCTTGTCTTGCAGCATCTCAGATCACTGAGGACCCCGCCTCGGCTAGCAGTCCTCGGCTACCATAGTCCTCGGGAGGAGTATTTCGCTTTGGCTTGCCACCCTCGGCTTCAGTCAACCTCTTCCGATGCCTCGAGGTCCTTGGCTAACGCTCGGAGCTTGAAGGGTAAATTTACCTTGTTGCCCTCGGCCAACCCGAATAGCAACAATTGGCACCGTCTGTGGGATGTTGGTTGCTAAGACGACCCCCACTTTAGGATAAACAATAATAACACTCTAAGATCCAAAATCCCTTTAAGCTCGAAAGCCATGGTGAGGAGAGCCAAGAACAATCCGAACTTGGTTACCTACGAACAGTTTTAGGCCGTCCTCAATCGCTTGGACTGCCTCACCCAACGAATGGAAGAAGTCTGCCCCTGAGCAGGAGGTCCCTCTCAAGACGATTGCCCCGCTGGGGTGTTAGAGGACCAAGGCCGATGCGAGAACATTGAGGCACCGGCCCTCGGCCACGGTAATCTGCTGGTCGAATTGTCAGAATCGGGCAATAATCACCTCCTTGACTCACCTTGAAGGAATGTCTGTTCTCCTAGTCGAAGGGAGAGTGTGCCCACTTAGAGGGCGGTTCGGCTATGGATTAGTAACTAGTCCAATTCAGTGGGCACACTAGTCCAATTCAGGATGTAGTAACGGTTTCATGTGCAGAGTGACTATGGATTTGTAACTAGTCCAATTCAGGATGTAGAACCACCAACAAGCCCAATAAATTATTGCAAGCTTGATTTTATTTTTTATTTATTCACATCTTTTATCATGTACATAATATGATTTTATATATATATTTTTTTGCAACAGATGCACAATCCAATAATAAATTCATCTCAACTGCATGTAGTGGAAGTTGGGAAGGGAAAGATGAAGGCCCTCTTCTAATGAGAGTTTTATTGTGTTATTTTAACTTTCTTTGCTCCAATACGTAAATAACACTTTGATTGTAAATACACATTATGTTTTTTAATATTGAATTTTAGTGTTTAATGCATCTCCACTATTCAATTATTATGTGTATATAAATTAATAAAATAGTTCATATTTGAGAACAAGTTCATTTAGACACGATTGGATTACAGGTATTATGCTGAAAAGGATGGTTGATTAGGCCATTTCAACTTTTAGTGACGTTTATTAGTAAATGTCATTAAAACTTAATATATATATATATATATATATATATATATATATATATATATTTCCTTTTGCCTCTAGTTCAATCAAATCACATAAGTGAATCAAGTCATTGAAGTGATTATGGGTAAGCTTAAAGGATTATAGCTATAAGTGTTCCCACATGAGAATCTTAGGAGACAGGAAATCTTGATCCCAAGAGATCTTCATTGGACACGTAGTGACACCCTAAAAGAGCTTACCTATTATGCATTCGGTAAATTAGAACTACCTTTTTAAGACAAGAAAGTTACCTCCTATCATTTTCTTGTCTTCCTTTATAGCCTTACCCATTCATCTATAAAAGGTGGAGGCCAAAGGCCTCTAGACAAAATCATCTCAAGAGCAATGGAAGAATCCCTACTTTGTTACTTTCTTTTATTAGTATCCTTACATCCCCTTGCCAAGACCTTCTCCCCACACATTCCCAATCATCCTTCGTCTTTCAGGGAGACCATCGTTTGTTGCCTTACCACCCAACTTACATTAGAATCTCTAGTTACATCCCTGACAATGGAAATGGTAGCTAAAAGAATCAATCTTACCCTCATTTGCAAAGAACCCACCGAGAACAAAGAAGTCCCCACGAACAAAATTAAGATCCCAACTCCCCAAGAGTCCAAAGAGTGCATGAACATGAAAATCTTTCCCTTCAAGGTCTATGACCTCAAGAACCATTTAAATCGGATGGAGTGGCAGTAGATGAAAGTGAGACAGACATTACAACTGCTCCTACAAAGAGCACCCGCACCAGAAAATCACCGTTCACCCTAGTTGGTCCATCTATCCACCCTACTACCTACCCATGAGCCACCATGACCGAACCAATCGAACCCAAACCCATGATGTTAATGGCCCCGCCTTTTCAATAGGGAATGCAAGCCTCACCTCTCACTTCTCGACCCCAATCCTAGTAGTCATGACAGAGAGAAAACTCACCCCCTTTTGAAGCGCCAGTGAGTAGGGTCGAGCTCTGGGAGTACATCCAAAGGTTAATAAAGGCAAGCTAGAGCAAAACTCGAGACTCCATTAACCTCTAGAAACAATGCCCCAGTAGGATTGTCCATATGCCTTACCTCTCAGGTATACCCCACCCTACCAATGGCCCCTATACAACGAGTAGAAAGGGAGTCTCCAAGAGCAAATCAGCAAATTCGAAGAACCACTAAGACCCTTCACCGTTGGCAAGGACATTAAAGTCCAAGAGTTCTCTAGTTTCCTAATCGGACCTGCTTACTCTTAGTTCATTAATTTGACCCCGAGGAGCCTAGATTCATGGGAAGAGCTCGCCAACAAGTTCTTGACTAAATGGTTGACCCTAGAGCAATGACTCACCATGGTTGATCTGCCCAACATTGAATAATGCTTCGGAGGGGATCAGTATTCGACGAGCACACCATGGAAATGGATTGTTAAGATAGTTTTGTATGCCCTTAGCTCCAATCAGTTTTGATGTACTTTTGACATTTAGTATAAATGAATAAGGTGCATGTTTGATTCATGTTGTGTATTATGTTTCAGTGTAAGACCCTTAAATTGAACACTTAATGAGACTCATGTTAGTTTAGAATGTTCACAGTCGTTGGATAAGTCTGGGGAGATTTATCCTGCCAAGGCTGACACTGGTGTGCTGCCAAGTGTTGGGGTGGCCTGTCTCAGCCGCCAGGGTGAGACCCAAGGCACATGTAGTGTAGGATTAATTGAATCTTTGAATCGGACCAGATTTTCAGTATTGCCCTGGACCTTGGAGACTGATGGGCAAAACTGGAAAGTTACACCTGACCCCTAGACTCGATTATGATACTGCACTAGGTGTCGGATTGGACTGTTTTTGATATGCCAATCAGTGAGATCCTTAGCGGGGGTCAAAACCTGGGTATGTTGGGACAGTCTGAGAATTCATCTGAGTGGGTGATCATAGTGACAAGATCAGCCCCTTTGTCGGACAAAGGTAATGATCGGGGATGCATTCTCTCTGATGGAAACCAAATTGCCGGCAGTTGATTTCAATCGTTGGAATTTTGTTTTGCAAAATTTATATATAAGATATATAAATATGTATGGTTTCAAAATGTTTGCAAATTGTTTTAATTCCCGGGATCCATGTGAGTAGAGAGTGCAACACTGTTCCTTGCAGCCGAGTGAGAGGTCCTCTCTTGTCGGGCAGCGTTTGATCATTATGGGCTGAGAGGTTAAGTGTAAGGCCATTTATGGTTATACCTGATGGGCTAATCTTGCATTTGCCCACAGTCTTTGGGTTTTTATAAGATGGCTTGGCCTAAGGACCACTTAGTGTAAGTGTTGGGCCTATAGGGTCCATGTGATGGGCTCAAGGGGTTCACTGGGCTTTCCAGTGAATTCGGCTAGGCCTTGTAACAAAGGCTGGGCCAAACCTATGTGGCTGATGTGTAGATCAATGCTTGGGTCCCACGCCATGCAAAGAAGCCCAATTGAGCAGTAGTTTGGAAGCCTGTTGAGCACCTAATACTTATTGGGCCTAAAGCCCATTTTGAACTGGTTGCTTTAATTACCCACTTAAAGGGGCAGATTTGTGATAAGGGCAAGCCAAAGGATTGGGTCTTGACCCTATCCACTCTTGGAGACCAAATTCAAATAAAGATTTGAATATGGTAATATCCTGATAAGATCAGGAGTGGGCTAACCTAATCTGTAGATAGGATTAAGATAATTCCCTATCCAAATACATATTTGGATTGGGATAACTCTTAATGGGATTAGGAGGTTTCTTAATCACTAAAAAAGAGGATAAACCCTACTCTTGAAATATTAGAATTCGAACCAAGGGTTTCAACAGAAACTCTCCTACAATTTGAGATAGGATCTCAGAAATTCTAGAGAGAAGAAAAGCAAATACGCCAACTTCATCTCTAGAGCTCTTCTCCTGCTGCCGTCGCCATTCACTGCCTAGTTCGATCTCTTTGAGAGGGAAAGATCAAGAAGGTGTTCTTAATATCAGTCTTTTCTGTAAGGCTAATTGTGTATGGTGCTCTTCGCTTCCATCGAATTCTTGTGAAGAATTTGGTTTGTAGGACGAACACTGCTGGTTCTGCTTCAGTATCACTGCGTCATTTTCAGTGGGAGCAGATCTTTGGAGTATTCTTTGTGTGTGAACACCAATGTTGGGAGATACTGCTTCTCCGAATCATGTATATTCCTTCCCTTTCTCTTTGGTTCAAATCTGGTTTGGTTTTGGTTCGATTAGATCCTTGAATATTGTATTCTAAAATCAGGGAATATGATTTCCAATTGGAAGGGAGGAGAGAAATTTTTGAAATTCGCCCACCCTATTCCGCTGCATTCTTGGCGTCCATATGATGGATCTCTCCCTCCTTTCATGAACTTCACAAAGTAGTGCATCCAGGGGATGCAACCAACTTATAGGATTGGTTGCAGCACTAACATCAATCAACTCTGGCGATGTGCAGAAAGAACAACGAGGGCAGTTACAACACCGACTCCCTAGCAGTAAAGACCCCTTTGTTAGAGTCGGCTAAGAAAGGGTATTTCAGTCTTTCTGTTTTAGTATTATGTTAATTACAAGTACCATACTTAAAGTAGGGGCAGATTTGACTTTGTATACTATTTTGATATATATAAATACATGGTGAACTAGGAGAGTCTCTTGGTCTTCTCAGCTCGACACTCATTTCTTCTTCTTCTTCTCTGAAACCTGTTCGACTGAACTATTCTTACATGGTATCAGAGTGCCTCTAAAAAGGAGAGAGGAAGACTACAACTTCATTGGATCATCTCCTCTTTCCTCCATCTTCCTTTTTTATTTTTTTTTATCTGTGCAATCTAGCGTTAGTGGTTAAGAAGGTTGCGGCAATCCCCAGAAATCTGCGACAACCTATTCAGGTATCCTAGGGTTACGGCGACTTAGTTACAAGTGAAGGGTGAGCACGATAGCCCTAGTAGACAATTTTTGGACTGCTGCCACCATGCGTGACAACCTTAGTGGTCGAGTGGTTGTAGTTGTGGTGGTCTGGACCCTCTAAGGAGCAGTTTTAAGGGGGATATTTTTGGTGGTTATGAAATTGTTTGTTCACAGAAGTGGCTGATTGTATGCTAGGGCAGGTTCGTGGTGATTGGATTAGTGTGTTGGTGTAGTATTCAAAGAACAATAGTCGAAGTGTTTGGGACTGAGATCTTTTTTTTGGATGGGCAGAATCGGTTTCGTAGGTTGAAATGGCATCAATGGGAGATGTTAGTGGTGACCAAAAATCAAGTGTGATGATCTCCTCTAATTTTTTTAAGTGTGCAGATGACATCCATCAAACTCAGCGATGAAAACTATGTGCCATGGGCTAAGTTGGTGGAAGTGTTCCTTAAGGCTAAGAAGAAAGTGACACATGTACGAGAGGAGAAACCTACTGCTGAATCTCTGGATTCAGTGATTGGGAGCAGGAAGATGCTCAAATCATGACGTGGTTGTGGAATAGTATGGATCCTAAAATCAGTGTTAAATTCATGTTCTTAGACATAGCAAAGGATATATGGGAGCATGCTAAGAAACTCTATTCTGGACAAGACAACACTACAAGAGTTTATTAGCTTTATCATGAGTACTTCAGTTTGCAGCAGGGAAATTAGACTCTTGAAGAATATTATGCTAGTATGAGAAATCTTCGGAATGAACTTAATGTCTATCATCCCTTAACTCCAGATTTCAAAATTCAGCAACAACAAAAGGAACAACTAGATGTTACTCGGTTCTTGGTGGGGCTGAAATCAAAGTATGAACTTGTCAGAGCATAGATATTAGGTGGATCTGCCCTCCCTACTCTAGAGGAAGTGTTTGGTCATAGCAATGATGGAGGTTGTGATTCAGGGGGAGGCCATGGCAGAGGAAGAGGAAGAACTATGAAATGTACACATTGTAGAAGAGATGGACACACAGTTAACTTCTGTTATGATCTACATGGACCACCCTCTACATGGGCTAATTATGCAGTTGTTGGTGGTAGTGAAGATAGTGATAATCAGCCAGTTAATCCAAAACCTTCTATAGTCACAACTTCTTCTAGGAAGGAGATGATGAGTATTCCAAGATATGAGTATGAGAGATTCCTTTAGGCTATTTCACATCAAAATACTGCCACCCTTGCTCGTTCAAGTATGGCTTACATGGCATCAAAATCTTTCCATGGATAATTGACTCTGGAGCATTTGATCACATGACCGAGATTCTAGGTGTGCTTTCTTCTCTTTCTCTGACCTCCACATCACATAATGTTACCCTAGCCAATGGTTTTACCTCCCCCATTTTCGGTGTTGGTAATGTTGACACATCTTTTCTTTGTTTTCTATTTTATATGCACCCAAGTTTCATTTTAATCTTATGTCTGTTAGTAAACTAACAAAATCCCTCAATTGTTTTATCACATTTTACCCTTATTCTTGTGTTTTTTAGGATCTAAAGACGGGGAGAAAGATTGGTGGGGGGCATGAAGCAGGTGGGTTATATTACCTAGATGGTGGTAGTTCTACAATTGCACTTCAAACTTCTTTGACTCCTTTCCAGTGGCATTGTAGACTTAGCCATCCATCTCTTAAATCCCTCAAGCTACTTGTTCTGTCATTGAGTTGTCTATTTTCTTTGCAGTGTGAGTCGTGTCAGTATGGGAAACACAATCGGCTTTCCTTCAGTTCTAGAGTTGATAGTCACATGTTGAGTCCTTTTGATTTGGTTCATTCAGATATTTGGGGTCCAATTAGAATTGAGTCTTATAATGGTTATAGGTATTTTGTTACTTTTGTTAATGATTGTTCAAGAATGACATGGATTTATTTAATGAAAGAAAGAAATGAATTATTTTCCATTTTCCAAAAGTTTCATGCTGAAGTGCATACACAATTTGGTGTTTCAATTAAAATTCTTCGTTCAGACAATGGTAGAGAGTATTTTCTTACTTCATTTCAGCAATATTTGGAACAACATGGCATTATTCATCAGACATCCTGTGCAAACACTCCTCAACAAAATGGGGTGGCTGAGAGGAAGAATCAGCATCTACTTGAAACAACTTGGTCTCTTCTTCATCATATGAATGAATGTTCCTAAACGGTTATGGAGTGATGCAATACTTACTTCTTGCTTTCTCATTAATTGCAAGTCCTCATAATTCTTGATGGTCGTTCTCCGTTCTCTATTTTGTTTCCCACTTTGTCTCCATACCCCTTGACTCCCAGGATCTTCGGGTGTATGCTCTTTCTTTAGAATCTTGATCCTGGTCTAGACAAGTTGGATGCATGCTCCATTAAGTGTATCTTCCTTGGCTACTCTAGGACTTAGAAAGGGTATGAATGCTACTATCCTATTACTCGAAAATCCTTTGTCTATCCTATTGTTACATTCTTTGAGTCTGTGTCATACTTCTCAGGTCCTGATATTTATCCTTCTCCCAAAGAGGTTTCTCTTCCTCTTCTGGTTGATGATCCCATTCCTATTGTTCCCGTTGTGACTGAGTCTCCACCCTTCCCCAATGTAGTAACTTACTGAAAGGCCACCAATCCGTTAAGTGAATACTCACCGACAGAGACCAGACTCCAGCTTTTACTCTGTTTGCAAATCCAAGTTCTTCCACACACGAGTTGCCTTTTAACCTTAACCTTCCTATTGCATTATGGAAAGGTAAACATAGTTTCACTTTGCACCCCATATCCAATTATGTTTTTGTTTCTCACCTTTCCGCTTCCCATCGCGAGTTTGTTTCCCTATAATCCTTTGTATCTACACCTAAGGATGTTCAAGAGGCTCTTACCTCAGCAGGGTAGCGTAAAGCTATGGAAGAGGAATTCTCTGCCCTTAATCACAATCATATGTGGGAACTCACCAATCTTCCCCCAGGTAAGCATGTTTTTGGTTGTAAATGGATGTATACTATTAAATATCTACCAGATGGGAGAGTGGAATGGTTAAAACCCCTTTATTTGCCAAAGGGTATTCTCAACTTTATGTTGTAGATTACATGGAAACCTTTTCCCTTATTGCTAAGATTGGTTCATTACGTGTGTTGATTTCCTTAGCAGTCATGCATGATTGGCCTCTATTTCAGCTCGATATTAAAAATTCCTTCCTCATGGTGATCTTCTAGAGGAAGTGTACATGGAGCAACCACTAGGGTTTGTTGCTTAGGGGGAGGATGGTAAGGTGTGTAAACTCCAGAAGGCAATCTATGGGCTCAAATAGTCTCCTCATGTTTGGTTTGGCAAATTTAGTGAAGTACTGAAGGAGTTCAGAATGAGAGAATGTCAAGTCGACCACTCAGTATTTAGCTATGACTTTGAAGTCGGGAAGATCTTGCTAGTAGTTTATGTGGACGACATAGTCATCACTAGCAGTGATAGACTTTGGATTGATATGTCGAAGGCCTTTCTATAAGATCACTTTCAAACAAAAGATTTTGGGAAGTTGAAGTATTTCTTGGGTATAGAAGTTGCTAAATCGAAGCAAGGCATAAACCTATGTTGGAGGACATATGTTCTTGACCTATTGGAAGAAACAAGACTATTAGCTACTAAACCAGTTGAAACTCCCGTGTAATTGAATATAAATTTGGGTAGTGATGTAGGTAAGTTATTTGATAATCCCGTAAGGTATAAACGACTAGTGGGAAAACTGAATTACCTAACTATCACTCGACCTGATATCTCATTTGCTGTCAGTGTGGTAAGCTGATTTATGCAAAGCTCTTGAGTTCCTCACTAGGACGCAGTTCTTGGAATTGTGTGGTATTTGAAGGGGGCTCCAGGTTGTGGGTTATTGTACAAGCTAGGAGGTGGTCTTGAAATAATTGGCTATACAAACACAGATTGGGTAGACTCAGTATCGGGCAGGAGATCCACTATAGGTTATTGCACATTTTTCTTGGAGGAAATCTAGTGACATGGAAGAGCAAAAAATGGACTGTTGTAGCAAGGAGCAGTGTAAAAACAGAATAGGGGCCATGGCACACACTACATGTGAAATAGTGTGGTTGAAAAATCTTTTGCAGGAAATTGGGTACCCATGAAACTATACTGTGACAACCAAGCTGCAATTCACATCTCATCCAATCTAGTCTTTCATGAGATAACTAAGCACATGGATGTATATTGCCATTTTGTAAGGGAAAAGTCCTCAATGGTGTCATAAGCACAGAGCATGTGAGAACATGTAATCAATGGGCAGATATGTTCACAAAAGGGTTAAGTTCAGGAAGATTGAGCTATATATGTAATAAGCCAGGACTATATGATATATATTCTCCATTTTGAGGAGTGTTAGAGTCAGCTAAGAAAGGGTATTTTAGTCTTTTCAATTTTAGTATTATGTTAATTACATGTCCCATACTTAAGTAGGGGCATATTTGACTTTGTACACTATTTTGATATATATAAATATATGGTCGGCTGGGATAACCTCTTGGACTTCTTAGTTCGACAGAGCAAGCTTGGTGCTAGCTCTGATTAATGAGCTTGAAGACAATGTTATATTTCCCCTTTTTTATTGGGAAAAGCTGCGGCCTAGCACCGATTGGGTACACTAGAAAGGCGTCAAACTTAAGATTGAGAGATGTGGCATGAGGGATCTTGCTAAACAGCTCCTCTCTATCGAGTGCTCACTACCGTTGTTGTCGCAAAGACAAGCCCGAGCTACATTGTTGTTGAATGCCGCCACAACCCTTTTCTGTTGCTCTCCCTCCAATCTCTTCTCTCCTACATCCCTCTATTTCTTTATTTCTCTCTCTCTCTCTCTCTCTCTCTCTCTCTCTTCTTTATTCCGTCCCCTGCCTCTCTATCTATCTTCTCTCGGTCTCCCCAATGCCGTTCAGTTCCCGATCCACCCTTTTGGTGCTCATTGTACAACGCCGGTTATATGTAGTTGCGTTGAAGATGTTCGATCCACCCTTCTTTATCCCTTTCTTTTTTTGAGGCTTGGTTTGTTCTTTTGTTTTTTATCATCTTTTTTTAATCATTTTTCTTTTTCTTTTTTTTTTTTCACGCTTCACTTGGAGAGGAGAGAGAAAGATGAGTAGCATTGGGGTGAACCGGTGTAGACAGAGGTTAAAGGGTTTTTTTAAGAATGGAGGTGGGGGGTATAATTTTTGATAATATATTAGTCACATGATATCATATGTAGCGGAAAGTTAACGGATGTTAACGGTAAGGTTAGACTTAGTCAATTGTTAGACATAGTAGGGGTAGCATTAGTCAATTTTAAAACCGTAAGGGTACACTTAGTCAATTAGCTAAACCATAAGGTTAATTTAAGAAATTTACCCATAAACGAATGTCCAAAAGAAGTAGATGTGTTCTTTCCCTCTCGGGATCTTGGATGGGTTAAATCTGTTTTGGCTTACGTGTTTGTTTATATTTGGGTGGCTGGGTTTACTTTGAGTTTTATTATTGTCAAATTGGAATATTGGATCATGGTACATGATTTTATTTTGGTTCTGTTCTTTCTTTTTTCGTTGGTGAAGCTGCTATTTGGCATCTAATCTCTTGTATGGTTAGGTGGGGATTTGATGTTAAGTGGGTGGGTTTGGAGTCTCTCTCTCTCTCTCTCTCTCTCTTGGGTGACCTATGGTCACCTCCGCCTTTCTTATGTCTTTCCTTTTTATTTTAATAGTTTTTTATTACCAAAAAATGATGACCAGTAATGATAAAAAATGGTGACCAAGATCAAAACCCATTAACAGACCTGTATAGTTTCCTTGCCCTAACCTTGGCCATTGTTTTCTTTTTTTCCTCTGCACCTTTTTTTTTCTTACCCCCTTTGTTGTCATAGTTGTTGCATATGAATTTTCTAATTTTTATATGGAAAATCCTATAAAGAAGGTTTACCCATCTAAATGAGGTTTTTAGGTTATTATCTCGAAATCTGGCTCCCCATAAATAATGTCTACAAGTCTAAGGGATCGTACTCCCTCCTGTTGTCCACCCTATCACCAATTTTCAGTCACCCTGTACTTAACTCCATTGTTGTCAAGGTGACGCCTAGGCGACTAAGTGGTTTTCCATGGTCACCTCACCCAAACACCATTGGTTTTGTATAGTAGGTGCTCCCCCAGAGAACTATGCAGGCGCCTTATACATCTAATAAACTTTTTTTTTTTTAATTTATTGTTTTGATATTTTTGTTGGCAGTTTTATTCTTTTAAAATAAAGCTAGTTACATGCTATCGTTTTGTTATTAAGACAATACATACTAATAAGTTTTCTTTTGTCTTATGCATAAGGGTTTTTGTTCGATTGGAGAGGGAGGAGAACCGAAGCCTTCAAGCTCCAGCCCAACTCCATCGCACAATTTCAGCTTCAACCGGTAAGTTCTCTTCTTTATACTTTCTTCTTCTTCTTCTTCTCTAGAGTTTGCTTTGAATTCTTCGAAAAAACAAGGGCTCTGCCCCTATACGCCTCCCTTCCTCCACTAATTTTCTTCTTCTTCTACCCCATGACTGTTCTCAATCAACAATCCATTAGTCTCGGTAGTAAGTAGTTACTAGTCAGTCAACTCAGTTCCATTTTTTGCTTTTTTTTTTTTCTTGAAAAAACAGGTGCTCCGCCCCTATCCTCCTCTCCTCCCTTCATCCACTCATTGTTCTCAGTTTTTAACAATCGAACCCCACTCTTCTACAGTTCTACTGTTCTTCAATTCTTCCTCTCTTCTTTAATTCTTCTTCTTCTTTTCTTCTTCTCATTGAATAAAATTAGTGTGTTTTACTCTTTCATTTTTTATCAGTTTTTTTTTTCTTTTTTTTTATATATCATTAATATTTATGGCTGAACTAAAAGTCAGAAACTTGATTATATGGCTGAATTGAAAATTTGAGATTTGATTATATGGATGATTTTTTTTTATTTAATTTCTATTGGTATATTGCAATATTGCATTTGCTGATTTGCATTACTACTTGCTTGCTTACTTGGGAAATATATGAATATTGCAATATTGAATGAAATTTGATTATATCATATAGCTGAAATTTGCTTGCTTTACATTTTTATTTAATTTCTATTTCTAACTAAATAGTTAACTTATTGATTAGATTAATTGATTTCTGATTTAACACTTATTTATTTGTTTTTGTGTAATTATCAAAAAAAAATTATTTGTTTTTATTAATACATTAATTATTGTCAATGCTGATTTGCTCTTGGTCTTAGTCTTTCTCTTAGACTCTTACTCATATTTCTCATTATTTAATTTAGGAATAAAATAGATTAACTATTCTCTAGTTTAACATTTTTGTTTGCTTTCTAATTTGTTTTATTTGTTGATTGTTTTTTTTTTCAATAAAAATAGAGAATGACAACTGAAGAGGGTGGCAGTGTTAGGCGTAAGGCTCGATCAAAGGACCCTGGATGGCAATATGCATTTTGGCATGATTTGGAAGACAAAAATGCAATTTCATGCTCATCATGTGGTAAAGTTGTTAAAGGAGGAATAAAAAGGATAAAACAACATTTGATTGGGGGATATAGGGATGTTACTAAATGTCTCAAAACTAATGCAAGTATTGCCAAGGAGATGCAAGAATATATGCAAAAGAATAAAAGGAAGAAATCATTCGATGATTTTACAATTGAAAATAACTATGGGGCATGGGAGTAGATTGTATCTGAAAGGGGTTCCAATAATCAAAGTAATCAACCCATAGAAGTAAGTGTCTCCATTTCAAGTGGTAGGAACACTCCAACTTCAAATACCCCCTTTCCACCAAAAAAGAGGGGAAATGTTAGAGGACCTATGGATAGTTTTGTGAGACTAAGTCCAGAAGAAGTTGTCAAAGCGAGACATAAAAGACAATTGGTCCAAACAAGCATTGAAATTCGTTTGAAGAAGGAAGAAAGGAAAAAAGTAAATGAATATGTAGCAAAGTGGTTTTATGAAGCTGGGATTCCTTTCAATACGATGAAATTGAAAAGTTTCGAAGTTATGATTGAAGCAATTGCACAATTTGTGTCTGGATACAAGCCTTCAAGTTACCATGAGTTATGAGAGGCACTCTTGAAAGGGGAGGTTGAGAAAACAAAGCAAATGGAAAGGAGTATGGGGCTTCTTGGAAGACTTATGGTTGTACCATCATGTCTGATGGATGGACTGATAAAAGGCAAACATTTTTGATCAATTTTTTGGTGAATTCTCCTGGAGGGACATTTTTTCTAAAATTAGTTGATGCATCAAATGAAGTCAATAATGCAACTTTTTTATTTAAGTTGATAGATAAAATTGTTGAGGAAATAGGGGAGGAACATGTGGTGTAAGTGGTTACTAATAACCACTCTACTTATGTTGAAGAATTTATTTTAGACTCCTGGTGCTGCTCATTCTATAGACTTTATGTTGGAAGACATTGGAGAATTGAGGTCTGCAAAAGTTGTATTACCAGGGCAAGACAAGTAACTGCTTTTATTTATAGGCATCATCTTGTTCTTACACGCATTAGGGAAAAAACAAATGGAATAGATGTATGATGTGGGGTTACAAGGTTTGCCACCTCTTTTTCAACTTTACAAAGTTTGTATACTTTCAAGGAGCCTTTGCATGCTTTATTTGTTGGTGATGTGTGGAACAAGAGCAAATGGGCTAACAAATCAGATGGACTAAGAGCATCAAACAATGTGCATTCTATGGGTTTTAGAAAAATGAAAGATTTGCTCTTTTGACTGCCCAACCAATTGTGGAGGTTTTACGATTCATTGATGGTGATGAGAAACCTGTTATGGGCTTGGGTGTAGGATCTCGTCACGGATCGGTCCACGGGGAGAACCTCTAGCTTCCCCTTGCCCCTCCCTTTGTGTGCAGACCCTATCGTGGCAACCTAAGGGGGTGATTTTGTTAGACAGTTTTGTATGCCCTTAGCTTCAATCAAAATGATGTACTTTATGAGTTTATTGTAAATGAATAAAAGTGCATATTTGATTCATGTTCCCTTGGTATGTTTCTGTGTAATATCCTTAAATTAGACACTTAATGAGACTCGTGTTAGTTTAGAATGTTCACAGCCAGTGGGTCGGTCTGGGGAGACCTATCCTGACAAAGCTGACACTGTGGTGCCACCAAGTCGGTTGGGGTGACTTGTCTCAGCTACCGGGGTGAGACCCTAGGCACATACAATGTATGATTAATTGAATCTTTGAACTGGACCAGATTTCCAGTATGGCCCTGGACCTTGGAGATTGATGGGCAAAACTGAAAAGTTACACCCGAACCCTAAACTCGATTATGATACTGCACTAGGTGTCGAATTGGGCTGTCTTTGATGTACCAATCAGTGAGATCCTTAGCGGGGGTCAAAACCTGGGTATGTTGGGACAGTCTGAGAATTCATCTGAGTGGGTGATCATAGTGACATGATCAACCCCTTTGTCGGACAAAGGTAATGATCGGGGATGCACTCTCACTGATGGAAACCAAGACTGCCGGCAACTGATTTCAATCGTTGAAATTTGTTTTGCAAAATATATTTTATATGAGATATAAAAGTATATATGTTATGGTTTTGAAATGATTTGCAAAAAGTTTTAATTCCCGAGATCCATACATGAGAGAGTGCAACACTGTTCCTTGCAGCCGAGGGAGATGTCCTCTCTTGTTGGGCAGTGTATGATCATTATGGGCTGAGAGGTTAAGTGTAAGACTATTGAGGATAATACCTGATGGGCTAATCTTGCATCTGCCCACAGTCCCTGGGTGTTACAAGGTGGCTTGGCCCAGGGACCATTTAGGGTAAGTGTTGGGCCCATAGAGCCCATCTGATGGGTTTCAGGGGGTGCACTGTCCATAACAGTGTATTCGGCCAGGCCTTGTAACAAAGGTTGGGTTGAACCCATATGGCTGATGTGTAGATCAATGTTTGGGTCCCACGCCATACAAGGAAGCCCAACTGGGCAGCAGTTTGGAAGGCTAAATGAATACATAACCCTAAATGGGCCTTAAGCACATTTCGAATTGGGCTAATTTGATAAGTCATTAAGGGGCAAATTCTGAGATAAGATCAGCTGATAGGATTGGGCCTACACCCTATCCACTCAGAGAGTCCAAGATCTAAATGAGATTTAGATTTGGAAACTTCCTAATTAGATTAGGAGATGGCTGATCTAATCTGCAGATAAGATAAGGGTTATCCCTTATCTTAAAGGGACTTCTAATCCATATATGATTTGGGTTTGCAACTCCTAATGGGATTAGGAGCTGATCCCTTTAAGTCTATAAAAGGAAGAGGGGGCGACAACCTTTAGACACACAATCATCAGCAACAGATAGTCTTGTCTTCAGAGCTGAAATCATAGAAGAGAAAATTCTGCTCCCTGCAAATACTCTCTAGCCGCCTCCTTCCTGTAGCCGCCGCCTATAGCAGTTCGATCTTTATTGCTTGGGGAGAAATCAAGATTGGATCTTGATTCCAATCTTTTGGAGAAAAGATTGGTGGGAGCTGTATTCACAAGTCGTCCAGGTGATTCTTGAGAATGATCAAGTTATTTTGGAAAAACACTGCTGATTCTGCTCCACCCTGCACTGTGCCATCTTCAGTGGGAGCAGATTTTGGATCCTACCTTGGGCGTGAACACCTCCATTGAGAGATATTATTTCTCTGTATCAAGTATTATCTCTCCCTACTCCTTTTGGTTCAGATCTGGTTCAGTTTATGGTTCAAGAATGATCATTGAAAATATGATTTTCTAAATAGGGAATTCGATTCCCAGTTGAAGGGAGAGAAAAATTTTTGAAATTCGCCCCCTTTATTCCGCAATCTTGGGTGTCCATGTGATGGATTTCCTATCCCTTCAGATTTGTCCAAGAGATCACCGTAACTCTCCTCAACTCTTCTCTTGACTGAAATTCTTGGATGTCTTACTCTCTAGTTGCAACTCCTTAAATAGGAGATTACAAGAGGTGAGGGTCCTCCTTGTAGGAAGACTCCTTGTTGAATTTGACTGCTTACAAATAAGACTCCTAACTTGGGAAGGATAAGGCTTCCCTAAGATAAAACAAACTTCTAATAAATAAAGTAAGAACAGATAAGAGAAACTGCTAAAGATAAGCTGTTGTTGGCTAAGGACAAGATAAGTTGATAAGATAAGCTGTTGCCCACGTGGGTCCCGCATCACTGCTGCTGCAGGCGGCAGTAAGTCTTCCCCACGAATGCATCCACAACATTACACCCCTCCTGGGCAATGAGCTTGTCCTCAAGCTCGAGATCTGGATATGCGTCTTGAAGACCAGTCCAAGGGATCCAAGTGGCCTCGGCAGATGGTAGGTCGTCCCATTCCACCAAGACTTTGAGAATACCTCGATTGGCTCGGGATCGAACAAGAGCTCGAGGCTGGAGAATGAGTCTGCGTCCTTCAGGGGTGGTAGGGGTGGTACTTTATTAGGAGTACCTGTAAATGGCTTGAGCAAGGATACGTGGAAAGTATCATGGAGCTTGTTGTGTTCTGGCAGTTCGAGCTGATATGCAATTTTCCCGATCCGCTGTAAAACCTTGAAGGGCCTGTAAAATTTGGGAGCCAATTTAGGGGGAGCCTTGCGTCTAAGGGAGAGTTGTCAATAGGGCTGGAGCTTCACCCACACGAACTGTCCTGGTTCGAGAGTTAATTCCCGGTGGTGCTGGTCATAGGCATTCTTCATGTGCCTGCGCTTGCTATAAGAGGAGAGAGACTTCGGTCAGGAGGGCATCGCGGTCTTGTAGGCTACGATCAATTTCATCCAACCATGTCGAACTGGGTTTGTAGGACAATAGGCGGGGTGGGTCCCGACCATAGACGACCCGGAATGGTGTCATGCCAAGAGAAGAATGATAGGTCGTCTTGTAACAATATTCGGCCCAAGGAAGCCAATCAACTCACCGCCGTGGTTGATCACCCACAAAACAATGGAGATACATCTCTATCGTACGATTTACCACCTCTGTTTGCCTGTCTGTCGGAGGGTGGTAAGCGGAGGAAAAAGCTAGGGTTGTACCCTGCAACCGAAACAACTCCTTCCAGAAGGTGTTAGTAAAAACCGGGTCCTTGTCACTGGTGATGGATTCTGGTAGCCCATGCAAACGAAAGATATGTGTAAAGAAGACGTGGGCAACTAAAACCGCGCTATATGGGTGGGATAGGGGAATGAAGTGAGCATACTTGGAAAAGCGATCCACCACCACGAATAAGACCGATTTCCCGCCGACCTTGGGTAGGCCCTCAATGAAGTCCATAAAGATATCATCCCATATTTGTGTTGGGAGTGAGAGAGGCTAGAGAAGGCCTGTCGGGTGCAGGTTTTCCCATTTTTGTTGTTGGCATGTGGAGCAATTCTGGATGAAGTCTCAAATCGAAGTCCTCATGCCAGGCCAATGGAAATCGGCTTGGACGCGATGCAATGTCTTTTGAATGCCCTCATGTGTGGAGTTATGTATGCTAGAGATGACAAAGGGAATTAAGGAACAGTCGGCTGGGAGGTATATCCGTCCTTTGTATAGCACTAGCCCATCGTGAATGGACCAATTCGTGTTGGTCGTTTCGGACTGTATTTTCTGAATAAGGTCCTTCCATTTCGGTGATTGGGGCAGCATGCTTCTAATGCCTTCTAACAGGGTGATGCGGGGCTGTGAAATCGCACAAAGGAGCATAGCATCTTTGTCACGTCTGGACAGGGCATCTATAGGCCGATTTAAGGACCCCGCCTTGTAATCCACCCGAAAATCAAACCCGAGCAGTTTGCTCGCCCAATGTTGTTGAGGCGGAGTGGTCAGCCGCTGCTCCAGTAGATACTTGAGGCTGTAGTGATCAATCTTGACGATGAAGGATCTTCCCCACAAGTATGGCCTCCAGTGTTGCACGGCCTTAGCTAGTCCAATCAACTCGCGCTCGTAAGCCGGTAGCTTTAGATGCCGGTCAGCCAGTTTGCGGCTAAAGAAAGCTATTGGATGTCCTTGCTGTTGTAGTACTGCTCCAATACCTACACCGGATGCATTGCATTCGACCGTAAATTCCAGGTCAAAATTTGGTAACTGTAGTACGGGTGTGGAGGAGAGGGCATCCCTTAAGTTCGCAAAGGCGGCGTCAGTTGCTTCATCCCACTGGAATGCGTTCTTCTTTAGCATACTGGTAATGGGGCAGCCAATAATCCATAATTCTACACAAACTTGCGGTAGTACCCGGTCAGTCCTAGGAACCCGCAGAGAGCCTTGGTGGATTGAGGTTTTGGCCAATCCTGAATTGCTTGGAATTTGGAGCCATCCACTGTGACACCTTGCCCACTGATTATGTGTCCTAGATAAAGAACTTGGCGCTCCCCAAAAGAACATTTGGGCCGCTTCAGAAAGAGCTTGTGTTGGTGCAGTAGTTCCAAAATAGTCCGTAGGTGATGTACGTGTTCAACCCATGATTTACTGTAGACTAGGATGTCGTCAAAGAACACTTAGACGAATCTGCGAAGGTGGGGCCGAATTACCTCATTCATCAGTGACTGAAATGTGGATGGAGCGCCGGTGAGACCGAACGACAACTAGAAATTCAAAGTGACCATGATGCATTCGGAAAGCTGTTTTCTCCACATCCTCGGGGGCCATCCGGACCTGAAAATATCCCGATCTGAGATCTAGCTTCGAGAAGTACTGAGATCCGTGGAGCTCATCTAGCAGCTCGTCTACCACGGGAATCGAGAATTTGTCTTTGACGATTCTATTGTTGAGTTCTCTGTAATCCATACAAAACCTCCAAGTATTGTCTTGCTTCGGTACCAATAAGACTGGCAAAGAGAAGGGGGAGCGGCTAGGGCGGATGATCCCCTGTTTCATCATATCTCATCCTTCTGCAGATGTGGGTAGCGATATGGCCGGACGACGACCGGTTTTGAACTATTATCAGAGGAATCTGATGGTCACACGATTGGGCAGGTGGAAGTCCCTTGGGTTCTTGAAATATATCTGAGAAGTCGGTGAGGAGTCTTTCCATATCTGCCATGTGCATCGTTCCGCCTTGGAGTGTATGCACATGCGGTTTCTTTGCCTTTACTCAGGTTCCCTGCCAAGTAACTTGTTTTCCATTAAGGCGGAATGACATTGTTAGGGCGCTAAAATCCCATAGGATAGGGCCTAGAGTAATCAACCACATAACTCCAAGTACTATATCAAACTCGTCCAAGGGTAGCACAAAAAATCAGCAGAGAAGGGTTCGGATTTGACCTGTATTTGGATGTCCTTACAGATTCTAGTGTTGTGAACCCTCTCTCAATTTGCGACGACTACTTGTAGTTGCGGTTTGCCTTCCACTGGTAGTTTCATTTGAAGGGCAGCTTGCTCGCTTACAAAGTTGTGCGTGCTTCCCGAGTCTACAAGGATACGTACTGGTTTCCCTACCACCTGTGCCCGTAGCTGCATAGTTTGGGAGGTCTTTATCCCGGTGATGGCGTGGAGGGAGATCTCGGGTTCTAGTGCTGCGGGTTCTTCCTCGTCTTCCTCCACTTCGTCTACCAGGAGGCAGAATAGCCTCTTGCATCTATGGCTCGCTGAATACAGCTCATCGCAGTTGAAGCATTGCCCTCTTGCTTGGTGTTCTGCCATCTTGGCTCTGGATAAGCGTTTGATGGGAGGTGCCGTCATGCTACTTCATGTGCTAGGTGCCGGTCTGGGAATGATACCTGTGTGAAGCTTTTGTTCCCTGTTGGTTGCCGAAGAAGGGGCCACCTTGGTTGACTTCGGGGGTGTCCATGATGTCGTTGACCGACCCATGTTGAAGGATCCTCGGCTGATCTGTAGCTTACATTCGAAAGAATGAGCTAGGTTCATGGCGGTGACCAAATTGGGAGGATGCTGCATCTCCACATCTACCCTCAGGGGCTCAGCTAATCCAGCGGTGAACATATCCACCTGTTGATCTGGGCGTATCGAGACGGCTCTGGCGAGAAGGGTCTGAAATTGGCGCTGGTATTCAGCCACGATGCCTATTTGCTTGAGGTTGATTAACTCACCTAGTGGGTTTCTCGTCAATGGGGGCCCGAACCTGAGGAGGTAGTAGGACTTGAATTGGTCCTAGTTGAGCTCTGGTTCCTCCTGCTCCACTTGGTAGAACCAAAGTTGTGCTTCCTCCGTTAGATGGAACGTGGCCAGACTGACCTTATCTCTTTCCTCCGTACGTTGATTGCGAAAGAATTGTTCACAACGGTATAGCCATCCCAGTGGGTCTCCATTGCCGCTGTACGAAGGGAACTCCAGCCTACTATACTTGGGAATGACTGCTGCTGCTGGGGCGACGATCTGTCGTTCGCCGGCTGATTCCGCCAAATCTGGTCGGTGACTGTTGGTGGTTGTTGTCCCTTTGGGGCTCCTCTCCCTATTGGAGAAATATGACTCTAGCAGGCGACGAAGCTCCCAGACATCATCCTTGACTTCTCGTACTTCTGCATGGTTCTCCACGAGCCGATGCTCCAATTCGTGGACCCTGGATGATAGCTGCTCCATATCGCCCATGACGTTTGGCTCTGATACTAAAATGTTATCGGCCTGGGCGTAGGATCTCATCACGGGTCGGTCCACGGGGAGAACCTCTAGCTTCCTCTTGCCCCTCCCTTTGCGTGCAGACCCTATCGTGGTGACCTAAGGGGTGATTTGTCCAAGAGATCACCCTAACTCTCCTCAACTCTTCTCTTGACTGAAATTCTTGGATGTCTTACTCTCTAGTCGCAACTCCTTAAATAGGAGATTACAAGAGGTGAGGGTCCTCCTTGTAGGAAGACTCGTTGATTTCGACTGCTTACAGATAAGACTCCTAACTTGGGAAGGATAAGGCTTCCCTAAGATAAAACAAATTTCCTACTACTCTTCTAATAAATGAAGTAAGAACAGATAAGAACAGATAAGAGAAACTGCTAAAGATAAGCTGCTGCTGGCTAAGGATAAGATAAGCTAATAAGATAAGCTGCTGCCCACGTGGGCCTCGCATCACTGTTGCTGTCGACGGCAATAAGTCTTCCCCACGAACGCATCCACAACAAAACCTGTGATGGGTTATTTTTACTATGCAATGAAGCGAGCAAGACAAAAAATAAAAGAAAATTTTAGTGAAAAAGAGAGGGAGTATAAGCCCATTTTAGACATTTTTGATAGGCATTGGACTAATATGATGCAACATCCGTTGTACCTTGCTGGTTTTTTTCTCAATCCAACCCTTTATTATAAGGCTAAAGCACAAGATGATGCATCTGTTGGAAAGTTTGAAATGGGCTTTCTAGATTGCATTGAGAGAATGGTCAATGATATTGAAACTCGTGACAAGTTCTCTCATCAATTGGAAGAGTATAAGCATGCCCGTGGTGCTTTCTCTAAAGAACTGACAATTAGGCAACGTGAAACAAAGCAACCAAGTAAATATAAGCTCTCTTTTCTTGAAACTTATATTTTATTCATGTTATTTTAAATTTATATTGTCTTAATTCTTTTTTTTTTTTATTTTATTTTGTAGTTGATTGGTGGCATAGCTATGGAGATCGCACCCTAGACCTTAGACGTATTGCATTATGCATATTAGGTCTTACATGCACTTCTTTTGCTTGTGAGCGCAACTGGAGCACTTTTGAGCATGTAAGTTCTAAGTAATGGACCTAATGGTTGGTTTTGTGATAAAATTATTTATGAAAGTTAAAATACTTATTTTTAATTTTTTTTTATTTTGTTGTGAATGTAGGTTCATACAAAAAAGAGGAATAGGCTTGATCAAAAGAGGCTCAATGATCTTGTATTTATTGGATTCAGAGACTAGCACGTCGGGCCTTGGTGTCGAGCTAGGACTTTTGCCTTGGAATTTTTGTCTCATGTAGGCTCACTATGCTTGAAAAATGTCTCCATTGTGATGTCAAAATCTCCAAATTCCTCAGAACTCTAGATTACCCAATACAGTTTTGTAGTCTCCTACTCTCCTCAGGAGAATTTTCTCAAACCACAGGATTCACAACTCTTGTAGTCTTGTGGTGAAGGATGTTGCCATGAAGATCTCCTATTTTTGATAATGTTGTAGAGATCTGGAAGTCAACTCTTTATCATTGGTAACCAAATCAAAGATAAAATTAATAATTATGCAAGTTCCTATTGATGCTTGAAGGTGGCTACTGGTGGCATTCTGTGGACAACTTTTAACCGACAAATTGGCTTTACTTGTTGATAAAAAATGGGTTCTTTACATGAAGCCATAGCTGCATAGCATCTCTTGCAGCCCTCCCCAAAACTGAGGAATCTGAAGAGCAACACATCCTTGAAAATTTTCATTCCTGTCGGACCATCAGAAAATTGGTATTGGACTGTTCAACTTTTGCTTCCACTCCTTGGAAGACTGCACGGGAAGGGAAGTGTGAAGTATGGGCCCGTGGACACAGGTTAGATATTAAATTTGCTTACTAATTGCATTTGCACGTCATAAGACTGTAAAAAAATGCTTAAACTTAGTTTCCATTTTGGATTGTCTTGCCGCGGTTGCATTTGCAAAGTTATTTGTGCCTTTTTGGAATCATCAAATCCTAAGACACGAGATTTAGCAAGACTTGCGTTGCAGGATCTACCTCTGATAAATGGTGGCATTCTGAAAGCCCCTGAATCTCAAGTTGGGTGATAAAGAAAGTTAAATTATAAAAGTGGCCAATCAATATAGAACAAGAAAGGGTTGTGGTGGTTGATTGGCTTGGTCGTCTCTAGTCATAACTTGTGAAGTTGAGAGAGGTCACAGTTGGGAGCTGCTGCATGACCAATTGAGCTTTTGAACAGATAGGCCAACTAAGATGGCATTGAGTGCAAAAGTAAGAGGGCAAGACTATCTTTTACATATAACCTGAATTTCGATCTGGTGGGTCAAAAGATTTCAAGTAATATTCAGTGAAAAATTTTGTTTTTCCCACTAGGAGAAGTGTGACAGACAAAAACTACTGCAAATTTTGTTTTAATTTATATAATTTTTGACAAGATCTTTATAGAATGTATTCGGGTAAAGGTGAACGAACATGATTTTAACAAGGTTTTTTCTTTTTCAAATTTATTTTGGTTACTTTTTCTTTATAAATACATTAGACTCAAGCCTACGATCTTTGAAATTAAAAATTGATACTGGTATATAGGGTGGTTTACTTCGTTGTAATCTGGATTAGTTAAACCTGTAACCCCTCTCCCCAACCCGCAGACAAGATTTGATCCTAAGTCTTCGCTACAATTCATTTTATGCAAAGCCTTCATGGCAATTCCTGCAATTCTTCCCCATTACACCATAGATGATCAAATGTGAAGGTGAATTTGATTATTTTCTCAGTTTAAAGTAAGGTTTTAAAAGGCTAAAGGTGGAAGCGAGGCGGTTAGGTGTGAAAGAGGTGAGGCCTAAGCCTCAAGGTGTTTTGAGTCGTCAAACAATTAAAAAAGAAAATAAAAACTATGCATTTATATTTGTTAGAAAAAAAAAAACAAATGAAGGAAAGATGAATTATTTTTTCTAGATTTACATTACCCAACCCAACCTGAATTTGACCTTATCTAGGGACCAAGCTAACAATTTTTTTTTATTAAAAAAGTAATCATATATCTCCAGTTCCAAACTTCTTTTTTCATTTTATATTTTTTCTAATACTTTTTTCTTGTTTTTTTTTTCTCATTGTGGTCTATCCATACTCTACTGCAACATAACATTTCTTCTAACATTATATTGTTTTCTCAATGTTAAACTCCCTTGCTTTCATAGAGTCATACAAGGCAAAACCACCATACCTCTTGATTTATAGAACTTAAGAGTCTATCATAGTTTTCAAGGCACCAAGGTGAGGCTAGGTGATTGGGGGGCACCTATTCGCCTAGTCGCCTAGGCGCCGCCTAGGCAATGAATTTTTTATGTTAAAAACATAGATCGTAGGGTAGTTCCTTAGGTACCATAACCATATTTCGTATTAAAGTATAGAAAATCAACATATTCATGAGAAGAAAAGGAAGAAGGAAAATAGAATTAAAAAAATATAGGGGCTGAACCCTTATTTTTGTTATAGGAAAAAAAGAAAATAAAAAGTATTGGTAGTTGTTAGGTCCCAATCAAAGCTAGAACTAAGGAAAAGTATTATGCTTAGGGTGAGAACAAACCACCAGATTTTATTGAACTTTCAACTGCCCTCCCATGCTGGTTGGGGGGTGTTTAAATACAAAAAAAAATTCTCAACTTCCTTCCACTAACTTAGCCACTGATTAAGGGATTATGTTCTCTATTAGCTAGCCTATCCCTAAGCCATAGGAACATAACCACTTAACCACTAACAGCCAGACCTAGTCTTAAGCTTAACCACTAACAACCAATCATAGTCTTAAGCTTAACCACTAACAACCAGCCTAGTCTTAAGTAATAACTGTTTAACCACATTGACCACTTCCTAAGGAGCCAACCTTTGGCTTTATTGACCTATTCCTATGCACTGATAACAAGGAAATAGAACAGAAATAACTGATAAGAAAATGAAGCAGCCTGATGCGACGTCACGCCTTGACTGATGCCACGTCACGCCTTGCATGATGCCACATCACACCTTACATGGGCCTTGCATGGGCCATGCAAGGGATGTTAATCGACGTATTTGGGATTCCTCATGGGTGTTCTCAGCGACCTTCGTGGCTTATCAATACCTCCCCCTTTTGCTAGAACCTTGCCCTCAAGGTTCATGAATCTGTCCTTTATTTCTTGCGTGTTCTCCCATTTTTCTTAAGAAGGGACACATGGAATACCGGGTGAATGCGTGAACCTTTAGGAAGCTTGAATTTGTAGGCCATATTCCCAAGTTTTTCTTTAATTTGATAGGGTCCGTAGAACTTACACGCAAGCTTTTGATAGGCACGTTTAAACACATAGTGTTGATGATAAGGATGAAGTTTCAGAAACACCAAATCGCCCACTTGATATTCAACGTCCCGTCATTTGGAATTTGCGAGTTGCTTCATCCGATTGTTTGCTGCATGCAAATTCTCCTTGAGCTGTCTTAACAAGGCATCCCGAGAGGCTAAGCTACAGTCCACTTCATTTACCAGACAAGAACCTTCATGTAGTGTGGAATTGTTGGTGGAGGCCTTTCATATAGAGCTTGGAAGGGGGCCATTCCAGTAGATGCATGATAGGTAGTATTGTACCAAAATTCAGCCCATGGGAGGAATGATTGCCATTTACGAGGCTGTTGGTACGCAAAGCACCGGAGGTATTGTTCAAGACAACGATTGATCACCTCCGTTTGTGGATGGTATGCGGAGCTCATCTTCAATTGTGTGCCTGATAATTTGAAGAACTCTTGCCAAAAACGACTGATGAATACTGGGTCTTGATCGCTTATGATGGATCGCGGCATACCATGTAGTTTCACAACCTCTTCAGTGAATCTTTTGGCCACCACTTTTGCTGTATACGGGTGGGCGAGAGCCAGAAAGTGTGTTGATTTGCTCAACCTGTCAACCACAACAAGAATTGAATTCTTACCATTGGAAGGTGGAAGGCCATCAATGAAGTTCATAATGACATCATCCCATACTTGGCAAGGGATTGGAAGTGGTCGTAGGAGTCTGACAGGTGACAAGGTCTCACTTTTAGCGCGTTGGCATACTTCACAAGAAGCAACATAATTTTTCACCACTTGGTGCATTGATGGCTAATAAAATTGTTGCACTAGTGTATGTCCATAGTACACCCGAATTTCCACCCATTGGAGAGTCGTGGTATTGTCGCAAGAGTTGTTGAATGATGTGAGAATGAGAAAGCACCACTACTCGGTTTTTGCAACAAACTAACCCATTGTGCCAGCTGTAAGGAACGCCCGGGTTTTCAATTGCTTGTTGGCTAATTATTTTCATGTAAGAGTTGTCACTAGCTTTGGCTTTGATTGTATCACATAATGAAGTTTGAGACACAAACAAGGCATCCAAACTAGGACTGCCAGCCACCCGTGATAATGCATCAGCTGCATTGCTCTCCCATCCTGGCTTGTATTGGATCTCATAATCATAACCAAGCAGTCTTGATGCCACATCATGCCTTGGTTGATGCCACATCACGCCTTGCATGATGCCACATCATGCCTTGCATGGGCCTTGCATGGCCCATGCATGGGACGTTAATTGACGTATTTGGGATTCCTCATGGGTGTTCTCAGCGACCTTCATGGCTTATCAGTAGTAGTAGTAGTAGTAGTAGTAGTAGTAGTAGAAGTAGAAATAGAAGTAGAAGTAGAAGTAGAAGTAGAAGAAAAATATATGGAAGAGGAAAATGTGCTAATTAGATAAAATTTTTAATTTTTTAGTTCTTTCTTATTGGTCCAGGTTTTTAAGTCTTTGAGGGTTCAATACAACATTTAGCAATGTTTGTGTTGATTAAATCCTAATAAATAGGAAAATAATAAAAAGAAATTAGTATACAAACACACAAAATGATTATTTTAGTTTAATAATATTTATTTTATAATTATAATCTATAAAAAGAATGGATAAAAAAGCATTTTATAGTAGGAAGTAGAAAATTATTAGGCGATTAGGTGAGGCAAGCCTCAAAGGGCACCTTTTCACCTAGGCGCCTGCCTAGGCATCGCCTTGACAACTATGGAGTCCATTTGGTTCCGTCCCATAGTTTGGAATTGGAATTGGAATAAAAATCCATCAAAGTTGGAATCTGGTGTATTCCCTCCCATAGTTTGGTTCAAACATGAATTGGAATGAGAACTTAAATAAGTTACAATTGAATTTTATTCCCAAGTGAGGGGAGGGAATGGCCATTCCCTTAAATGGGCGAATGCCGCTCCACCAGGAATAGAAATGAGATTCCGATTTTGTTCAACCAAACGGTTGGAATTTGAACGAGTCATCTCAATTCCAATTCTAGACACCTAATCCTATGAACCAAACAGACCCTTAGCCCATTGGGCTAACATATGCACTACAATATTAAGTTATTAATAGACCTAGCAACCTAGGGATATAGTTAACAATAATAGACTGAACACTTTATACAAGTCACAAGATACGACCTGGTCCAAAACACTCGAAGTGAAAATAGTTGAAAACTTCCCCTATAAGGCCTAATTTAAAATTAGAATGACTAAACAGAAATTTCCAACCCTGATTTTTGACAAAAAAAAATATGGCATGTTGAATAGCTTCCAAACTATGAATAAACAAAAATGGCGTGAAATCCTTCCCCCGATCTTCCCTCACTAAGTCACTAGTTTTTTTGGTTGATTTCTTCTTCTTCTTCTCCGTCCCCACTGTCCCCACTTTCTCCCATTGAGTCGATTGAGTCAGAGCAACCAAAAGCACTATTCATCTTCTTCACGATGGCAACTAATAGAGTTTCAGCAACTCATCCGCGGTTCCCAGAGGTCCGATCTGTGTCGCTCAAGGGGAACCATTAAAACGGTGGGTGTCCTCTTTAGTCTCCGGAATTCTTTCATTACGACCTTCTCAACTTGGTCAATTGAGTTCAACAGTTTCTTCTGTGGGGTCAGGACATCAGATTCCCCGGCAACCTGATTATCAATACCAAGCAAAGATTTGCAGCATGTCCTCGGCTTCAGTCACTTCTTGCCACCGGAGTATTCTATCGCCCCAAAAATGGAGACCTGTGTGAAATCCGGTCACGTCCATTTGCCAACCTTGGACTACCATAAGCTGCCCTTCCAATATTGACGCCCTGTGAAACCACTATAGCCCCCACTCTAATCGTGCGTTCCAGTAAAGCACCCAACCTCGCAGTTCCCCGGGAAATTGGAAAACCGGTGAAGTCTCAACCATCGGAACTACCCAGTCTTGAAGGCGAGCCGAACAAGCTTGCTGCATCTCAGTCACCGAATCTTAAAGGGGAGCCAAACAAGACCCGTCCATAGCCATTGCTGATTCTTGCAGGAGGACCGAAAAACCTCCCCTCTTGTTCCATATCGAGTGGATCCGCAGCCGATTGGCGACGCACAATCTGTCTCTTGATTCTGGCATTGAAAATTTGTAAGAATGTGTATTATTATTTCCGACGAACAAAAATTAGATTTCCGATAACATACGCAAATCTGAAAACCTATTAAGAAAATCAAGACACTAAGGAGAAGATTTGAAAACCAAAGACTACCTTCCTTCAGTTCGATCTGGAGTTCACGATTGGAGGGGGTGAAGAGAACTAAGTAACGTTTTAATGGATTCCGTTGCATCTGAATCTGAAACTTGGAAGAAGAAAAAAAGATATCAACGACAAAAAAACCAGTGAGGGGAGGTCGGGGGAAGCAGGGGCAATTTCAGCGCTCTTCACGCTGAAACGATTCATTTAAGTTGAGGCGAAAATCGTTGATTTTAATTAGCCTTCGAGTGAAGGTTCAAAATATCAATACAGGCATATCGGGAAGGCTCCCATACGATGCACCTTTTTGGGGCGTAAGGGCGTATCACCGACCCAAAACATTCCCTATATAAGGCATATCGGGAACGGGAAGGCTCCAAAAGGATATGTATCAACCGATATTTGAGAAAATTTTGATCCTTGCATTGAGGCAAATTGATGCTTTTGGGCGACATTGGTTTTGATGGGGCGGTCATGATTAGATTTGAAATGGGATTCAGTGCAAGTTCCATTGGAACAGTCTTTATATCCTTGCATTTGCATTGGGAATATTTCCCCATGAAATAAAGCATAAAAGTAGGGAGATGTTCCCAATGCAAGGCTGTAAAGACTGTTTTGAACGGGGTTTGAACAGAGTTTGCACTTACTGAAGTCAATTTCATTAGATTTAGGGGGTGATTTATAATTTTGTATTTGTGTTTAATTTGTTTTGAAAATTGGAACACCGAGGGCTTTAGGAGAATCTGCCATGTTCGCGCGATGGCTCTAACACATGTGCCTAGGGGTGTCAATTGGTATGGATTTGGTACAATCCGATCCATTCCAATGTGAGTTCATTATAAATGGACCAAGTCCAATCTAATCCAATGAATATTTTGCATCAAATTGGACTAGTCCAATTCAATATCTGGACCATTCAGTCTGTTCAAATTCATTTTGATTTAGATTGGTTTCAACCCAAACTCGGTCCATTGACACATATATTCTTATCTTATATCAATAGATTAGATATTGGCTTAATCCAACCTAATCCAATATAAATTTTTTACGAACGGACCAGGTCCAATCCAATATATCGTATTGTGTTAGACAGTGTATGCCCTTAGCTCCAATCAAAATGATGTACATAATGACATTTATTGTAAATGAATAAAGTACGTATTTGATTCGTGTTATTATGTTGTGTTTCTGTGTAATGCCCTTAAACTAGGCACATATGAGCCTCGTATTAATTTAGAATCTTCACAGTCGTTGGATAGATTTGGGGAGATTTATCCTGCCAAGGCTGACACTGATGTGCCACCAAGTTGATTGGGGTGGCTTGTCTTAGCTGCTAGGGTGAGACCTGAGGTACATGTAGTGTAGGTTTTCTTGAAACCCTGAACCGGACCAAAATTTCAGTATTGCCCTGGAACTTGGAGATTGATGGGCAAAATTGGAATGTTACACCTAACCCCTAGACTCGACTATGATACTACACTAGGTGTCAGATTGGGCTATCTTTGATATGCCAATCAGTGAGATCCTTAGAGGGGGTCAAAACCTGGATATGTTGGGACAATTCGAGAATTCATCTGAGTGGATAATCATAGTGATAGGATCAACCCCTTTGTCGGACAAAGTGAATGATCGGGAATGCACTCTCTCTGTTGGAAACCAAAGCTGCCGACAACCGATTTCAACCGTTGAAATTTGTTTTGCAAAATATATTTATATAGAGATATACATATATATTATGGTTTCAAAATTTTTGCAAAAGATTTTAATTCTCGGGTTTCATGTGAGTAGAGAGTGCAACATTGTACATTGCAATCGAGGGAGAGGTCCTCTCTTATCGGACAGTGCTTGATCATTATGGGCTTAGAGGTTAAGTGTAAGACCGTTGAGGGCAATACCTGATGGGTTAATCTTGCATTTGTCCACAATCCTTGAGTTTTTATAAGGTGGGTTGACCCAATGACCATTTAGTGTAAATGTTAGACCCATTAAGAGCCCATGGTGATGGACTCAGGGGTCCACTGTTTCCTACAGTGAATTCGGCCAGGCCTTGTAACAGAGGCTGGGATGAACCCATGTGGCTGATGAGTAGATCAATGTTTGGGTCCCATGCCATACAAGGATAACCAACTGGGCAGCAGTTTGGAGGATAAGTGAGCACATGGACTTAATGAGTCTAAAGCCCAAATCGAACTGGTTTAATATGATTAATTAAAGAGAGGCAATTCTGGATTTGGATCAATGAATAGGATAAGGGATTATCCCTATCCACTCAAAGAGTCCAGATCTAAATAGAGACTTGGATAAGGAAACTCCTGATTAGATTCAGAGGGCTGATCTTTATCTGCAGATAAGATAAGGGTTTATCCTTATCTCTTAAAGAGAGTCCAGATCCAAATACAAGATTTGGATTAGGAAATTCCTAATGGAATTAGGAGAATCTCTCTTTAAGGCTATAATTAGAGGAGGAGGGCGAACCCTATTTCACCTAATTAGATTACAGATTCAAGAGAGAAGACAGCTCCAGTTAGACTGACGCCATCTTCTGCTCTTGACCTCTCCTATTGCTACCGCCATAGCCAGTTCGATCTCCACTTGTATGAGCAATCAAGAAAGGTTCTTGATACCAGTTTTTGGTGAAAAGCTGATCTGAAGTCATGCTCGCACACCCTCCATTGAATTCTTGCTGAAGAGTTTGGTTCATGCTGAAGAACCACTTGCTGATTCTGCTCCACCTTACGCTGTGTCATCTTCAGTTGGAGCAGTCTTTGGCGTTTTCCTTGGGCGTGAGCACCTTCGTTGGGAGTTACTGTTACTCCATATCAGGTACATCCCTCTCCTACCTTATGGTTTCAGATCTGGTCCGGTTTAGGTTCAAGATTGATCATTGAAAATGTAGTTTTCTAAAACAGGGAATGTGATACCCATATGGGGAGAGAGAAATTTTTGAAAATTTGCCCTACCTACTTGCAGGGTTCAACTATCCATATGATGGATCTCTCATCCCTTCAGTGGTATCAGATCTAGGTTCAAATCTTGAACCAAAATTGATCAGATCTGAAACTGTGCAAATGAGCAGAAGGCATTCTACCCGATTTACGCAAATAAGAGATTTTCTAGGAAATCGGTTCCTAGATTAAGGGTGATTGATATGAAATTAAATCTTTTAAATCTGATTTATATTTAGAACTGCTCTGTATATTTATCTTGATTTATGGGTTGTTCGTACGGTGGAGATCGCAATCTTGATTGGCGCAGGAAAACTGCAATTTGCAGTTCTTTTACATTCTGGTCTATAATTTTTTTTTAGACTGAATGTATAGGAATTTGATTTGATATAATATTAATAGAAAATTAGGCTTTTTCTATTTTACTTCAATCAAGTTCAAAGCTGATCGCGCAGGAGGAGATTTCACAGATTAGGGTTTTGCCATCTGCGATTTGCAGTTTGAGAAACTGCAAACTATAATCTAACATCTGTTTTGCAGGTAGCAGATCTACGAACAACCCTAGTACTGATTCTTGATTGTCTTTAATCATTAATTTAATTTCAGATCAAATCTTGAATTAAAAATCAAACACTAGGCCCATTCGAACCAGATTGGACCAAACTGGTTGGACCGATCTGTGGTTTGATGGGGGTTGCTCTCAGCCCTAATTTTTCACTCTTGGGTTAAGGGATTGATAGTTAATTGCAAGACCTAATTCGACCCACACCTGTAAAACCCAGTTTTAATGTGTTAAAAATGCTTCAGCCCATTAACTGCATAAAAGCTATATGGGCCGAACTGCTCTGTGCAATTCCGCCCCTATACCTAAATAATATTAATCAGTAATATTATAGATAATTATGGGCTTTAATAATGGGTTTTACAAATATTAATTGATTGGATCAATTTTATCAATGCATGTGATGTATGGATGTGTGATGTGCAACATTCATGGGCCATAAGTACTTGGTCCATGCTGATACAGTAGTGGCTCTTGCGCACACCATGGTTGAATGCACATCATTGCCATGGTGTCCTTAAGATCATTGGATGATCCTCCCTTTGTGGTGGGCCCCACACCTCCTGAAGAGGAACCGTATGGAACCCTATCCGTTTAGGGCCCACCGAAATCTGGCTTTATGAAAGTTAGTGGGAGCCACTTTGGTTTGACCTAAATTAAACTACGCTGACTGGTACCGAAACCTTATGCTGGTCCTGACATAAGAGAAGTTGGACAAAGTGGTTAAAAACCTTGCTCCGGAATGTCCAGGAGATAGGGCTTATGAGGCTCGTAGGAGGGACTACTAGGAATGGGAAGAGAAAAATTCCCTAGCCCGCTGCTATATCATTACCTCCTTGGATAATCCGATACAACGACAATTCGATCAGATCGAATTGTCCAAGGATATCTTGGATGGCCTAAGGACAATGTACGAAGTGTAGAATTGTTCTACTCGGCATGAAGGTCTTGAAGCAGTTCATGACCGCGCAGATATCCAAGAACCAACAGATTCATGACCATTGTCTTCGGATGATGGGATATATTAATGAACTTGAGGCTCTTGGATTCGGGCTAGACCATGTCATGAATGTGGACGCCATCCAGAATTCTTTGCCTCCTTCCTTCAATCAGTTCATCGTGAATTATAACATGAACAAGCTAAATGCTAACACCTAGGAACTTAGCAATATGTTGCAGAGAGCCGAGGAACTGATTAAGAAGGATGCACCCATTGCTATGCTTGTTGAAGTCGGCAAGTTAGGCAAGAAGAAGAGGAAGGCAAAGAGAAAGCCTCAGAAGAAAGCTACTAAGTCTAAGAAGCAAAAGAAAGACACATTAGATGCTTGTCACTTCCACAAGTAGGCAGGCCATTGGAAAAGAAATTGTCCTTAGTACCTGAAATCCAAGAAATAAGGTAATTTCGAATCTTGTGTCATATAAACCAATTTGTGAAAGGTATGGTAGAATCCATCGTATGGATGCCAAAACAGTTGCGAAATGGGTGGGCGAATTTCAAAAATTTTCTACCTACCTTTCAATTGGGAATCGCGTTCCCTAATTTTAGAATCAAGATTCAATGATCCTACTTGAACTAGAACCGAACCAGATCCGAACCAAAAGAGAAGGGAGTAATTATACCTGATCCAGAGAAATAATATCTCCCAAAGTTGGTATTCCCGCCCAAAAAAGGCACCAAGATCTGCTCCTGCTGAAGATGACACAACAACTATGGAACAAAACCAGTAGAGTGCATTCTACACATTGAATCCTTCACAAGAATCCTTTGGATGACAATGAGCACCAAACAAAATCAACCTTTCAACAAAGACCGATATCAAGAACTTTTCTTAATATTTTTCTAACAGAGAAAACGAACTGCAATAGATAGTGATGGCTGCAATAGGAGGGAGCTAGAGAAGAAGATGGCGAACTGCTTTTTCTTCTCTAGGGCTTCTGAGACCCTATCTCATAAAAGTACATGGTGTATTCTGTGTAAATTCCCTAGGGTTTGAATTCTTGTAAAAATAATAGGGTTTTCTCCAATTGCTTAATGATTAAGAAAAGAACTCCTGATCATATCAAGAGTTGCCCTTATCCAAATCTGTATTTGGATTAGGACTCTTCTTAATCCTATCTGCAGATTAAATAAGCTTTTGGGCTCATCCTAACCTCAGATTCGCCCCTTGTTAATGACTGATCAAATCAGCCTAGTTCGAAATGGGCTTTAGGCCCAATAAGTATCAAGTGCTCAAAAGTCTTCCAAACTACTGCCTAGTTGGGCTTCGTTGAATGGCGTGACACCCAAGCATTGATCAACACACCAGCTACATGGGTTCGGCCCAGCCTCTGTTACAAGGCCTAGCCGAATTCACTAGAGAGCCCAGTGAACCCCTCGATCCCATCACATGGACCCTATGGGCCTAACACTTACACTAAGTGGTCCCTAAGCTAAACCATCTTATAAAAACCTAGAGACTGTGGGCAGGTGCAAGATTAGCCCATCATGTATTATCCTAAATGGCCTTACATCTTATAAAAACCTAGAGACTGCACTCTCTACTCATATAGTTCCCGAGAATTAAAACCATTTGCAAACATTTTGAAACCATACATAACTATATATAAATTTTGCAAAACAAATTCCAACAATTGAAATCAACTACCGACAGTTTGGTTTCCGTTAGAGAGAGTGCATCCCCGATCATTACCTTTGTCCAACAAAGGGGCTGATCCCGTCACTATGATCACCCACTCAAATGAATTCTCAGACTGCCCCAACATACCAAGGTTTTGACTCCGGCTAATGATCTCACTGATTGGAATATCAAAGATAGCCCGATCTGACACCTAGTGTAGTACCATCATCGGGTCTAGGAGTTAGGTGCAACTTTTCAGTTTTGCCCATCAATCTCCAAGGTCCAGGAAAATACTGGAAATCTGGTCTAGTTCAAGGGTTCAAGTAATCCTACACTACGTGTGCCTTGGGTCTCACCCTGGCGGTTGAGACAAGCCAGCCCAACTGTTGGTAGCACACTAGTGTCAGCCTTGGCAGGATAAATCTCCTCAGACTTATCCAACGGCTGTGAACATTTAAAACCAACACAAGTCTCATTAAGTGTACAGTTTTAGGGTATTACAAAGAAGCATACCACACAACATGAATCAAACATGTACTTTATTTATTTACATTAAATATCAAAAGTACATCAGAACTGATTAAAACTAAGGGCTTACAAAAACTTTCCAACACTTTTCTTGATCTTTTTCTAACAGAGAAAACGAACTGCAATAGATAGTGGCGGCTGCAAGAGGAGGGAGCTAGAGAAGAAGATGGCGAACTACTTTTTCTTCTCGAGGGGTTCTGAGATCCTATCTCACAAAACTGCAGGGTGTGTTCTATGTAAATTCCCTAGGGTTCGAATTCTTGTAAAAAGAATAGGGTTTTCTCCAGTTGCTTAATGATTAAGAAAAGAACTCCTGATCATATCAGGAGCTGCCCTTATCCAAATCTGTATTTGGATTAGGACTCTTCTTAATTCTATCTGCAGATTAGATAAGCTTTTGGCCTCATCCTAATCTCAGATCCGCCCTTTGTTAATGACTGATCAAATCATCCCAATACGAAATGGGCTTTAGGCCCAATAAGTATCAAGTGCTCAAAAATCTTCCAAACTGCTGCCCAGTTGGGCTTCTTTGTATGGCGTGGGACCCAAGCATTGATCTACACACCTGTCACATGGGTTCGGCCTAGCCTCTATTACAAGGCCTGGCCGAATTCACCGGAGAGCCCAGTGAACCCCCTCAGCCCATCATATGGATCCTATAGGCCCAACACTTACACTAAGTGGTCCCTGGGCCAAGCCATCTTATAAAACCCAAGGACTGTGGGCAGGTGCAAGATTAGCCCATCAGGTGTTATCCCAAATGGCCTTACACTTAACCTCTTAGCCCATAATGATCAAGCACTACTCGACAAGAGAGGACCTCTCCCTCGGCTGCAAGGAAAAGTGTTGCATTCTCTACTTGCATGGATCCTGGGAATTAAAACCATTTGCAAATATTTTGAAACCATACTTAAATATATATCATATATATAAATTTTGCAAAACAAAATTCCAACGATTGAAATCAACTGCCGGCAGATTAGTTTCCATCAGAGAGAGTGCATCCCCGATCATTACCTTTGTCTGCCAAAGGGGCTGATCCCGTCACTATGATCATCCACTCAGATGAATTCTCAGACTGTCCCAACATACCCAGGTTTTGACCCCCGCTAAAGATCACACTGATTGGCATATCAAAAACAACCCAATCCGACACCTAGTGCAGTACCATAATCGGGTCTAGGGGTCAAGTGTAACTTTTCAGTTTTGCCCATCAATCTCCAAGGTCTAGGGCAATACTGGAAATCTGGTCTGGTTCTAGGGTTCAAGTAATCCTACACTACATGTGCATTGGGTCTCACCCTAGTGGTTGAGACAAGTCACCCCAGCAGTTGGCAGCACACTAGTGTGAGCCTTGACATGATAAATCTTCCTAGACTTATCCAACGGGTGTGAACATTTAAAATCAACACAAGTCTCATTAAGTTTCCAATTTTAGGGTCTTACACACAGAAGTATACCACACAACATGAATCAAACATGTACTTCATTTATTTACTTTAAATATCAAAAGTACATGAAAACTGATTGAATCTAAGGGCATACAAAAACTGTCCAACAGCTACCACTTACATTTAGGTCCAATTTAGTAAAGTCGGAGTCCCATACTTTCCACGTGTTTCTCAAACACATTCTGCGTGAGTGGCTTAATTAATGGGTCTGCCACATTATCCGTTGATGCTACCTTCTGAATTAGGACGTCCCCTCTAGCAATGATCTCCCGCAGTACATGGTACTTCCTCTCGATGTGCTTTGACTTCGAGTGGGCCCGAGGCTCCTTAGCCTGGGCGATCGCTACATTGTTGTCACACAACAACGGGATGGGTGATGTGCTGGACGAAACCACTCCTAATTCATGAACGAACTTCTTCATCCACCCTAGTGGCTGAGACAAGCCACTCCAACAATTGGCAGCACACCAGTGTCACCCTTGGCAGGATAAATCTCCCCAGACTTATCTAACAGCTGTGAACATTTGAAACCAACACAAGTCTCATTAAGTGTCTAGTTTTTAGGGCCTTACACACAGAAGTATACCACACAACATGAATCAAACATGTATTTCATTTATTTACATTAAATATCAAAAGTACATCAAAACTGATTGAAGCTAAGGGCATAAAAAAACTGTCCAACAATTTATTGGTAACTTCTACTTTCTGGTGTATTGTGTCTGGGGCTTCGACTCATGCGTGTAACTCACTGCAGGGGTTTAGGATAAGCAGATGACTGAGTGACGGAGAAGTAACTCATTACTTGGGGACTTCTACAAGTGTTGCAGCTACAACCATAGGAACTGTAGAGTTAATTTTTAGATAATGAACTATTGTACTAAAAGATTGTCTTTTTGTATATAATTTTTGAAGAAATTTGATTTCTGTTTTAAAACTGTGTGCGGATTGTTCTTTTTAATAATACAATTACTATCAAAAGAAATAACAAATTTCTCGCATATGGAGAACTTGAGAATGGTCTCTATGCTCTTCATCCTTCTCTGGAAACTAATATAGCCGAAACTACGTCGGATGACATCCCCAAGAAAATAACCTGCGATACAGTTAATCCCACGTTCCTGTGGCATTACCGACTTGGTCATATTAGCATAGATCGTATCACAAGGTTGGTAAAGGATGGTCCTTTGGATTTTCTAACCGTAGAAAATTCATTTAACGGTAATCCTGAAAGATGTACAGGCACGCTTGACATTATACATACTGATGTATGTGGTCCCATGAGTGTTAGGACACGTAACCAACATGTTTATTTTATAACATTTACCGATGATTATTCTCGGTATGGTTACGTGTACCTAATGAGACACAAGTCTGAATCATTTGAAAAGTTCAAAGAGTTTAGACAAGAGGTCAAGAAGCAATTAGGGAGAGAAATTAAGACCCTTCGATCGGATCGAGGTGGCGAGTATCTCTCTGACGAATTCATGGACTACTTAAAGGTCAATGGGATAGTATCACAACTAGCTCCTCCTGCTACACCGCAGCTAAACGGTGTTTCAGAGAGGAGGAACGGGATTTTATTGGATATGGTCCGATCACTTCTCGTACACTCAGAGTTACCCACATCCTTTTGGGTTTACGCATTGGAGACTGCGATATACGTACTGAATCAGGTTCCATCCAAATCAGTTCTGAAGACTCCTTATGAGCTTTGGACCGATAAGAAACCAAGTGTAAGACACTTGAAGATTTGGGGTTGTTCGATACATGTTAAAAGAATAAGTGCGGACAAATTGGAATCCAAGACTAGTTGTTGCCTATTCGTAGGCTACCCCAAAGCCTATGTGGGTTACTTATTCTATGACCTGGGAGAACAGAAGGTGTTCTGTAGCCAAAATGCCAATTTCTTGGAAGATGATTACATCCTGAACAATCATCGTCAAGAAGTTGTTCTTGATGAGGAGAGCTCAGGGGTAGTGGAAGATGTCTCACAAGCTCTAGGTAATGACCAACCTAGAAGATCTTCCCAGATTTATAGGCCTCCAATTCGTTTCGGCTATGACTAGGATAGTTACTTGGTGGAAACCACGACTAGTGAGGAGGATCCCATGACTTATACGAAGGCTATGTTAGACATAGATTCCTTGAAGTGGGTAGATGCCATGAGAGCTGAGATAGACTCAATGGAGACCAATGGAGTCTAGACTCTGGTAGATCCGCCCCCTGGGGTCAAAGCAACTAGTTGCAAATGGATCTATAAGAGGAAGAAGGGCCCCAATGGTAAGGTTGAGACCTACAAGGCTCGTTTTGTCGCAAAAGGGTATACTCAGAAAGAAGGAATTGATTATGAGGAAACATTTTCGCCAGTGGTCATGCTTAAATCCATTAGGATCATGCTAGCTGTAGCAACATACCATGATTATGAGATTTGGCAAATGGATGTCAAAACTGCGTTCCTAAATGGAGATCTTAGTGAAGATATCTATATGTAGCAACCGAAAGGTTTTATAGTTGCAAGTCAGAAACACATGATATGTAAATTAAACCGATCCATATATGGACTTAAGCAAGATTCTAGGAGTTGGAACATCCGGTTTGACTCTAACGACAAAAGGCTTGACTTTGAGAAAAATCCAGATGAGCCCTGTGTTTATAGAAAATCCAGTGGGGATAAGGTTACATTATTGGTTTTGTATGTGGATGACATCATTCTACTCATTGGGAATGATGTAGGATTGTTGACCATGGTGAAAGTGTGGCTTTCACAGCAATTATCCATGAAAGATCTTGGAGAAGCCTCCTATATACTGGGTCTTCGACTCTATAGAAATTGATCGAAGAGGATAATAGGATTATCCCAATCTGCTTATATTGACAAGATAGTCAAGAGATACAACATGGAGAACTCCAAGAAATGAAATATTCCTTTCAGGCATAGAGTCACTCTCTCCAAGGGCATGTCTCCTAAGACACTCGAGGAGATTGAGGGCATGAAGGACGTTCCCTATGCCTCAGCCGTAGGGAGCATCATGTATGCCATACTGTGCACTCGTCTTAACATCACTCAGGTAGTGAGTGTGGTAAGTAGATTCCAAGACAACCCAGGGCAGGAGCATTGGACTACTATGAAAAACATACTTAAGTACCTTCAAAGGACAAAAGAGTTTTGTCTGGTATTCGATGGTAGCTCACTACAGATCCAAGGGTATACTGATGCCGACTTCCAGTCAGATCCAGATGATAGAAAGTCTACATCTGGGTATGTTTTCACGATAGGATCATGTGTTGTTTGCTAGAAAAGCAGCAAATAGCGGTCCACGACAGATTCCACAACCGAATCCGAATACATTGCCGCAAGTGAAGCTGCCAAAGAAGTCATATGGATGAAGAAGTTCATTCATGAATTAGGAGTAGCTCCATCTAGCACATCACTCATTCCACTGTTGTTTGACAACACTGGAGCTATCACTCAAGCTAAGGAGTCACGAGCCCACTCGAAGTCGAAGCACATCAAGAGGAAATACCGTATTGCGTGAGTTAGTTAGAAGAGGGGACATCATAATTCAGAAGGTAGCATTAGCGGAGAATGTAGCAGACTCATTGACTAGGCCACTAACACAGAAAGTGTTTGAGAAACATGTGAAAAGCATAGGACTTCGGCTTATACCTGATTAGACTTAAGTGCAAGTGGGTGTTGTTAGACATTGTATGCCCTTAGCTCCAATCAGAATGATGTACATTATGACATTTATTGTAAATGAATAAAGTACATATTTGATTTGTGTTATTATGGTGTGTTTCTGTGTAATACCCTTAAACTGGACACATATGAGACTCGTGTTAGTTTAGAATCTTCATAGCCGTTGGATAGATCTAGGGAGATTTATCCTACCAAGGATAACACTAATGTGCCGCTAAGTTGGTTGGGGTGGATTGTCTCAGTTGCCAGGGTGAGACCTGATGTACATGTAGTGTGGGTTTTCTTGAAACCCTGAACCGGACGAGAATTCCATAATTTTCCTGGACCTTGGAAATTGATGGGCAAAACTGGAATATTACACCTGACCCCTAGACTCGATTATGATACTGCACTAGGTGTCGAATTGGACTGTCTTTGATATGCCAATTAGTGAGATCCTTAGAGGGGGTCAAAACCTAGGTATGTTGGGACAATATGAGAATTCATCTGAGTGGATGATCATAGTGACAGGATCAGCCCCTTTGTCGGACAAAGTGAATGATCGGGGATGCACTCTCTCTGATGGAAACCAAAGCTGTCGGCAACCGATTTCATCCATTGAAATTTGTTTTGAAAAATATATTTATATAGAGATATGCACATATATTATGGTTTCAAAATGTTTGCAAAATGTTTTAATTTTTGGGATCCATGTGAGTAGAGAGTGCAGCGCTGTACCTTGCAGTCGAGGGAGATGTCCTCTCTTGTCGGGCAATGTTTGATCATTATGGGCTGAGAGGTAAAGTTTAAGACCATTGAGGGTAATACCTGATGGGCTAATCTTACATCTGCCCACAGTCCTTGGGTTTTTTATAAGGTGATTTAACCCAATGACCATTTAGTGTAAATGTTGGGCCCATTAAGAGCCCATGGTGATAAACTCACGGGTTCACTGTTTCCTACAATGAATTCGGCCAGGCCTTCTAACAGAGGCTGGACTGAACCCATGTTGATGTGTAGATCAATGTTTGTGTCCCATGCTATACAAGGATACCCAACTGGGCAGCAGTTTGAAGGATGAGTGAGCACATTGACTTAATGGGCCTAAAGCCCAAATCGAACTGGTTTAATATGATTAATTAAAGAGAGGCGGTTCTGGGATTTTGATTAACAGATAGGATAAGGGATTATCCCTATTCACTCAGAGAGTCCAAATCCAAGTAGAGATTTGGATAAGGAAACTCTTAATTAGATTAGGATGGTTGATCTTTATCTGCAAATAAGATAAGTGTTTATCTTTATCTCTTAAAGAGAGTCCAAATCCAAATACAAGATTTGGATTAGGAAACTCCTAATGAGATTAGGAGAATCTCTCTTTAAGGCTATAAATAGAGGAGGGCAAACCCTACTTCACCCAATCAGATTACAGATTCAAGAGAGAAGACAACTCCAATTAGACTAATTGCAATTTTGCCCAACCTTCCTGGAGGGTTCGACTACCCATATGATGGATCTCTCATCCCTTCATATTGGTCCGTCCGATCCGTCTAAATTGATTTTGGACTGGACGGGGTCCAAGCCAAAACCGGTCCATTGATACCCTTACATGTGCCATGCCATTTAAAGGACATGACAGGATGAAGGATGATAGCTAGTCCCCCATTCCGAATCAATTTGGTTGCTTTTGAAGCAATTAAGCAAGTAACTTCCTGCTACCGTTTCCTTTGTTATCTTGCTACGCTTTAGGGTTTTTTCTCTGAAAATTTTCTTCCATTCACTAGCATAAAAATTTGGGAAAATTCCAAATCAGTACCCTGTAGTTTGGCTCGAGTGACAATTTGGTACCCAAACTTTAAAATGCAACAATCCAATACCCGAACTTTCAAAATGTGACAATCCAGTACCTGCCATTAACCAGTCCGTTAATCAGTCGTTAAACGATTTTTGAAAAGTAAAAAATGCCCTAAGAATGCCATCTAATTCTCTTTATCAACCATCCAAACATTGGCAATAAAATGAATAGTTCTAAATTCTAAATTCTTCTAAACAATCACCAACTTTTTTGAATAGAAGATGTTAGGATTTGGGACTGTTCAGTTTTTTGTCAATGTTTGGATGGGTGATAAAGAGAATCAGATGACATTTGAAGGGCAATTTTGACTTTTCAAATGTCACTTAACGGCTGATTAACGGATTAGTTAACGACATGTACTAGATTATCACATTTTGAAAGTTTGGGTACTGGATTGTCACATTTTGAATATTCAGGTACTGGATTATTGCATTTTAAAGTTCAGGTGCCAAATTATCACTCAAGCCAAAGGATGGGTACTGATCGAGAATTTTCCCTAATAATTTTCATCTCTGAATAATCGGTCACCAGTGTAACCGGAAAAGCCATAAACATGTGTATTTCCATTAAATTTTCTAAATTATGAGCACAAATGATATGTCCAAAAACAATTGAATTTGAACCCTCAGCAAAACGAATAAGAATCTCATTAAAGCCCAAAAAATAACACAGTTGAAAACAGAAAAGTAATGCTAAGCAATAGAACACGTCATTTCTCCCATGGAACAAAATAAAGCAGAGTTGGCGTTAATGTCCAGGACGGATTAACTGATTAACTGATCATTTACCAAAAGACGGATTAATTAATTAAGCTCCTGAACCCACATCTTGAACATGCAAGAACAAAATAATGTTTGATGATAAATTAAGACAAAATAAGTAAAAAGTAATGAAAGAAGAAAGTTCAAATCCCTAACTTTTTATTTGCACTGCATATATTTATATTTATTATAAAACACGGTTGAAAAGACAATACTCAAACAGAGATCGTGTTTTTTCAGAATCCAAAAAATGAGTTGTAAAATAGCTAGAAATATATATATATATATATAGTTAGAAAAACTCTACTACAAACCTCGATACTACAGCATCAATGAAACTATTGAAAGAGAACACATCATCTTAAACTACCTTTTCTACCGACAACTAGTAATTTCCTCTGGATTATAGAATCAAACTGAGCCAAAGAATAGTGGAAAGGGCAACCAACACCCGGGGAACTTAGAACCCTAACAGAACCATAAGATAACATTGTACTTGATTGCAATTGCTTTCGAATCTGTTCAACCGAACAGGCTAGGTTTTAAGAAACCCAAAATTAGAGATAGGGTTGAATGATGGATTGAATGGTTCAACTGTCTAAGTCAATAACAAGTTGAAAACATTGAATAAAACTTCATAAATTTATAATCCATTTGAAAATAATAAAAATAAATTAATCACAATAAAAATAATTTAGTTAGTTAAATGAAATAAAATGATAAAAATATTTTTATTAATATAATAAAAATAATCTAATTAATGAAAAGAGTAAGATAAATTAAAAATTAATATAAAACTAATACAAAACTATCTAACAATTATTATTAGTTTTATGATGAATTTTTACTAATTTAAAACAACTTTAGTTCCACTGAAAAACAAAAATTGAATGTAGTTAGTTAAATTTAAGAATTAATAAAAACAAAAATTAATAAAATATTATTAATTTTAAAATACACTTAAAACATTTAAAAATAGGAAAAATTATAAAAAACCTTTTTGGGTTTTCTAAAAAATCCTATGAAACTCCCCTACGTTTTGACCTTAACAAAAACTACACCTATTTTTTTGGGAAAAGGTGCAAATACTTTCCTTTCATTAGTATTCTAAATAATTAATGTTAATATAATGCTTTAAAATACCAAATTTACACAAAACCAACTTCATTAACATAAAATTTATTAAAATACCTTGAAGAGGAAACAAAATTATCCTTTGAAAGTTATCCAACAAAATAAATCAGTGGAGGGTAAAATTGAATTTTAAATTGTATATGATAATGCTGTTAGACAGTTGTATGCCCTTAGCTCTAATCAGAATGATGTACATTATGAATTTATTGTAAATGAATAAAGTACATATTTGATTCATGTTTCTGTGGTGTGTTTCTGTGTAATACTCTTAAACTGGACACTTATGAGACTCGTGTTAGTTTAGAATGTTCACAGCCATTGGATAAGTCTAGGGAGATTTATCCTGCCAAGGCTGACACTAGTGTGCTATCAAATGTTGGGGTGGCCTGTCTCAACTGCCAGGGTGAGACCCAAGGCATATGCAATGTAGGATTAATCGAATCTTTGAACTGGACTAGATTTCTAGTAATTGCCCTGGACCTTAGAGATTGATGAGCAAAACTGTAAAGTTACACCAGACCCCTAGACTCGACTATGATACTGTACTAGATGTCGGATTAAGTTGTCTTTGATATGCTAATCAGTGAGATCCTTAGCGGGGGTCAAAACTTGGGTATGTTGGAACAGTTCGAAAATTCGTCTGAGTGAGTGATCATAGTGACATGATCAGTCCCTTTGTCGGACAAAGGTAATGATCGGGGATGCACTATCTCTAATGGAAACTAAGACTGCCGGTAGCCGATTTCAATCGTTGAAATTTTGTTTTGCAAAATATATATTGATATATATTGATATATACATATATATATATATATATATATATATATATATATTGTGGTTTCCAAATGTTTGCAAAAAAGGTTTTAATTCTCGGGATCCATGTGAGTAGAGAGTGCAACACTATTCCTTGCAGCCGAGGGAGAGGTCTTCTCTTGTCGGACAGTGTTTGATCATTATGGGCTAAGCGGTTAATTGTAAGACCATTGAGGGTAATGCCTGATGGGTTAATCTTGCATCTGCCCACAGTCCTTGGGCGTTACAAGGTGGCTTGGCCCAATGACCACTTAGGATAAGTGTTGGGCCCATAGAGCCCATGTGATGGGTTTCAGGGGGTGCACTGTCCATAACAGTGTATTCGGTCAGGCCTTGTAACAAATGTTGGGCTGAACCCATGTGGTTGATGTGTAGATCAATGTTTGGGTCCCATGCCATACAAGGAAGCCCAACTGGGCAGCAGTTTGGAAGGCTAAGTGAGTACATAACTTATTGGGCCTAAAGCCCATTTCGAATTAGACTAATTTGATCAGTTAAATAAGGGGCGAATTTTGATATTGGATTAGCAGATAGGATTGGGTCTTAATCTTATCCACTCAGAGAGTCTAGATCTAAATATGATTTAAATCTGAAAACCTCCTAAAGAGATTAGGAAAAGGCTAATCTAATTTGCAGATAAGATAAGGGTTTACCCTTATCACTTAAAGGGAATTCTGATACAAATATGATTTGGATCAGCAACTCCTAAAGAGATCACCACCCGTCTTCAAGGCTAAAATCACAAAATAGAGAATTCAGCACATCTGCGAAAATTCTCTCTTGCCGCCTCTTTCCTGCCACCGCCACACCTGCCAGTTCGATCTCCAGTTCAGTGGGAGAAAAAAAAATTGGATTTTGATGTCAGTTCTTTGTGAAGGGACTGATAGGAAGTTGTGCTCACGTGTCGTCCTACTAATTCTTGCGAAGGATTAGGTTCTTGGGAAGAACACTACTGATTATGCTCCATCCTACACTGCGCCATCTTTAGTAAGAGCAGTCTTTGGATCATTCTTGGGCGTAAACACCTTTGTTGGGAGATATTATTTCTCCGTATCATATATATCCCTCTCCTACTGCTTTTGTTCAGATCTGGTTCGGTTTATAGTTTAAGATTGATCTTTGAAAAATATGATTTTTCTAAAATATGGAATACAATTCCTAGTAGAATGGAGAATTTTTTTTTAAATTCGCCCATTTTATTCCGCAAGATTCGGACGTCCATACGATGAATATCTCATCCTTTCAAATGCCTTAATAATGTAAGGGTATTTTGATAAGTTCAATGTCTTTGTTATTGAAAACCAAGGGAAAGGAGCCATTTGCACTTTTTTTTTTCAAAATTATATGGGAAGCCTTTGCTAGGATCATTACACAAACGGTTTATAGAATTGTTATAAAAGGAGACATTTTATAATTTTACCTAAAAATAATACAACATAATAATAAGCCAATAAAAAATAGCATTAAGATACAAAAAAAAAAATACAAAATTATTTAGAGCATAGGAAATTAACCACTATCACTAAAGCACAACTTAGTTTGTGATCAATTCTCAATTTTGCTTATAAATAAACTCAGTCATCCCTAACTATGAAAAGAGAAAATACAAAAGTATAGAAAATCAATAGGAGAGAGAGAGAGAGAGAGAGAGAAGCTTAATACACCAATCAATCTACAGCTTAATTGATTATGCTCCATCCTGTACTGCGCCATTTTCAATAAGAGCAGTTTTTGGATCTTTCCTTAGGCGTAAACACCTTCGTTGGGAGATATTATTTCTCCGTATCAGATGTATTCCTCTCCTACTGCTTTTGTTCAGATCTGGTTCGGTTTATAGTTCAAGATTGATTTTTGAAAAATATGATTTTTCTAAAATAGGGAATACAATTCCTAGTAGAATGGAAAAAAAAAATTTAAATTCGCCCATTCTATTCCACAATATTCGGACGTCCATACGATGGATATCTCATCCTTTCAAATGCCTTAATAATGTAAGGGTATTTCGATAAGTTCAATGTCTTTGTTATTGAAAACCAAGGGAAATGAGCCATTTGCACTTTTTTTTTTCAAAACTATATGGAAAGCCTTTGCTAGGATCATAACACAAACGGTTTATAGAATTGTTATAAAAGGAGACATTTTATAATTTTACCTAAAAATAATACGACATAATAATAAGCCAATAAAAAATAGCATTAAGATACAAAAAAAAATAATACAAAATTATTTAGAGCATAGGAAATTAGCCACTATCACTAAAGCACAACTTAGTTTGTGATCAGTTCTCAATTTTGCTTATAAATAAACTCAGTCATCCCTAACTATGAAAAGAAAAAATACAAAAATTTAGAAAATCAATAGGAGAGAGAGAGAAAAAGAGAGAAAGCTTAATACACCATTCAATCTACAGCTCGATTTGCTACCCTGAAAGAATGAATATAAGAGACACCACTCAGGAACATCGATCAGCCTATTCAAGCTAAGATATCACGAATAGAGAGTCACCATCGATACAAGACACTTAACACTTCAATACCCATATTACTGCTACCAGTGTGCTCTACTCTACATACCCGCTTTCAAATTAACCTCTAACAATTAGTAAGTCGACTCCTCGCCTTGTTAATTGCTTTGTCGCTTTCTATGTTGACCAGCATCATAAGAAGACCTCTAAACAAAAAATAGTACCTGGATTGGATAAGGAGCGAGCACGACTTCATTTCATTTTCTACCTTGCCCCACACCTAATAGATTTCCATTAACCCGCCATTTGACGCCTAGCATTGGCATCCAGGCCACTCACCTTGACGAGCCCGCTTAGCCAAGTTAAAGAATATTTTATCACCACCATTGAATCAAATAGTGAACACCATGTTTAGGATGCTTGTCACTTGGCTAAACATGCAAGACCACTTCCTTTTCTTCCTGGTTCTATTGCTGTTATTGGACCATTTCAACTATTGCATTGTGACATTTGGGGAAACTATTGAATACCCCTTATCTGGTGCTCATTTCTCTGTCATTGTTGATGATTCAGAAGCCGCCAGTTTTCTCCATCAGATGGCTGGATTACAGCCCAGAATAATGCTCAATGAAATAAAGAATAAAAGAAAGCATTTGGCAATCGGATGAAGATGGTCAATGGTGATTGTGCTCATACAAAGGTATTTTATCTGATATGGTTAAGCACTTAAGCTTCATATAGCTAACACAACTTCAAACAATATATATGGGAAGAATGTCTCTATTCAGTACAAGCAAGTCAGTTGGGTTTTAGTCTTTTATCAACAACACATACAACAAATGGACTGGAAATAAAAATAAAGAACGGACCTGTTAAGAAACTTAAAAGAGAATTAAGCCTTGTGACCACATTTACAAGCCTAACCAGAATCTGCAAGCTCCACCCCCCAAGAATGCATGCATACTTGTATAATAGTTGAAAACCAATACACTAAAATTATGGGGGCTTCAACAATCCTCTGAAACTGAAAGATAACTAATATCAGCACACTTACAGGCAAAACCCGCTTCTGTGAGCTTGGGCACCATAACAAGGAGAATATCCAGAACCTTCTCTGATTTGCTGGAACTAAACTGGCTATCCTCACCTATTGCCACTGACATCTGCTGCAGGAACCTTAGCGGGGTAATTTGACAAATCCATATCAATAAGTGATAGATCATATGGCTGAACAAAACTTGAAGTATCCACAAGTAAGGACGACCTCATTGCCTCAGAATCTGTGGAATCCTGCAAGCTATTAGGATTATTGGGAGTGCTGGTACCAGATGAGGAGAGGCTACATAGCTGTATATCATCAATTTTGTTCCCAAACAAGTGTTTATTTCTTCTGACAGTGTCCATCTCCTGGCCTATAGGCACAAAGGTGCGTGACCGGTACTTTGTTGTTCCATCATCACCCTCACTGTGGTTGTAAAGCACATAATCATGGTAAGTAGGTGCAAACTGCAGAAAAGAAAGAGTCTTCAGTCCAAGCAGCAGAGTAAGCAAAAGAAAAGACCAGAGACAAGCATGCATATGCAACACTAACCTGATGCACTGTATCATGGTAGAAATCATTGAACTTCAAAGCATGAGCAAGGCTTGCTGTCAAACCACCCGAGGCACCAATATTTGCACCCGCATATTCTTTGTATGGAAATGCATAAAAATGACCTATAGCTGCAATTAGCATCTCAACACATACTATGAAGTTCTGAAACTCAGCAGCCTCCTCAGCATTCTTGATGTATCTGGACTTTGCAGCAAGAAACACCAGAACACCCTGAAAAAATATTGCATCAAATTGGTTAAAGCCCAATTTCAAAAAAGAAAAAGAAAAAAAAAAACAAAGGTACTGAGACACCGTGTATGTAATCTTTGCCTGCCCCACTGAAATCCCCATTGAACAACTTCATGTTTTGAGTACTCACTAACTGGGTATGGTTGTGGAGAAAAAGATAAAACAAAGAAACAAACTTTCCTTAGTGGCGTAACGAAAAAAAAAAAAGAAAAAGAAAATGAAAGAAAACCCGGTCTTGGGTTTTTCTCTTTATATTCTGTTAGTGCAGACAGAAAACAGTAGGAATCAATTTGAAAAAAGAAAATTGTTGACCCACTCTCTCTCATATTGGCCTCCACTCCTTGTAGCTCTATGCTTCTCCATCAAGACTCTCAACTCATCCGATAGTCATGGAACTCCAGAAAGCATAACCTGTAAGTCACCTCTCTCCATCTCACTCATGCAAAGGTTTAAAACATACATTAAATCTTATTCCTTTAAAATAGTTGGGAAGGGTCAGCAACTGAATCAAGGATTCTCGACAATGCATCGAGGAGAGAAGTTAACAAGTTAATTGCACATTAAGGTAACTACTAAAAATATAATTATTTAAGGCAATAAAAACTACAAATTAAATTGTGATGGCTCGAAATTTTTTGTCTCAAGTAAATATTAGTATATGCAGGTTTTATATTAAAAACCAGATTTTATGTGCCATAAGGAAATCTCAGTCTAACAACCTGAAAATGTCCCAAGAATGTTTAGAACTAGATGGGGAGGAGCTACAGCTAGAATGAAAGATAAGGAACAAAAGGCCTACAGAAAACAGCCCCCATCTCTTTTATTAGACTCAATGGTTTGCTAGAGAAGCCAATTAAAATATTTACTCTCAAGTCCCTAGAATGTCCCTCCTTTACAAACAGCAAGAAAAAGCAAAACGTGTAAGAGTTTCAAAATGCACTCTCCCAACCATCACATAAATATGACCAATGTGATGGGGTTGATGATGAAGATGACATAGCATATCCAGATGATTGTATGACAAAAAGAGAAAAAATAGCATACAAAAAAGCTGTTAGAGTCTCTTGAAGATAGACGGAACAATGATCAATCATGAAGAGTTAATTCAAGTAGACTAAGTAGTGGCCATCAAGGATCTAGTGTTGGTGGTAGTAGTAGACAATGACAAAAGTATAGTATGCATATCGTTCATACAGTGTACGAGAACATTAAGTGCCTATAGACCTACAACTATATCAATATAAAGATGTAGGTCGAAAGAAATTGAAATCAAGGTTTAGTGGTCATGATTTGAGAAAAAAACTGGGAAGAGAAATGACAGTTTTTTCATTTCAATCATATTCCTACCAATGTTGCCAACTCTCCTGTGATGAAGTGGCAAGAAGTGGCCAAGGTGTAAAGCCACCCACCCCTTATGAGATAATGGGCCCTTATTTGGATGAAGAAGGGAGTGAAATAGAAGTATATATAAAATCTCTTAAGCTGAATTGGCCTAATATGGGGTAACAATTGTGTGATGGTTGGACAGGTCCTACAAGGTTGTCTATTATTAATTTTATGATGTATTGCAATGGAAAGACAATATACACATCCATTGATGTGTTAAGAGATAAAAAAATTAACCATATATTTACAAGTTGATGGCATGTATTGCTAATGAGGTAGGACTTGAAAATGTGATGCAGATTGTGACAGACAATGGAAGTAATTATTTGAATGTAGGAAAAGAGTAATGGATAAATACAACATATTTTGGACTCCATGTGCTGCACATTGCCTTGACTTGATGATAGAAGAAATCAGAAAGAGGAAATTAATGAAGACCACCATTGATAGTGCAAGAAAAATAACAAATTTTATCTACAACCATGGTCTGCTTCTTGCTATGATGAGAGAACAGTGTAGAGGGAACAATGTTCGACCAGGGGTGACACGATTTGCTACAAACTTTATTGCTCTTAAAAGCATTAAAAAACATAGGCAATGTCTGAAAATTTTATTTAACTCTAGAGAATGGGAAGAATGTGACCTCAATAAGAAGCCTGAAGGTAAAAAAGTTGAGGAAATAGTTTGTAGCAATTCATTTTGGGATTCAGTGCATAATGTGGTTAAGATCTTGGAGCCTACGTATTAGGTTTTATGAATGGTTGATGGTGATACATGGCTAACCATGGGCTTAGTGTATGAGGCTATAAGACTTATGAAGGAGTTTACTAGAGACGTTACTCCAAGATCTTATCAGGGGTACTGAAAGATCATAGATGAAAGATGAATAAAACAACTTAAGCACCCCCTTCATGAAGTTGGTAAATATTTTGCTTCTATCATTTTATTTATTTATTTTTATAATATTATCAAATTTTATAATTTTAATTTTTAAATGCATGTCAACTTATTTTTGAATCCAAAATATCAATACAAATATGAACTTGGGGATTGTGCGGATTTATTGAAAGCATTACAAGATGTCATTGAAATATTAGAACCAAGTCCTAATAGGCAAGCTGATTGCATGATAGAAGCAATACATGCAAATTGTGATGATTAAGCATATAAGCATATATATTACTTATTATATTTTTAATATTATTATTATTATCAACTATTTGTCAATTGTCACCTACCCTGTCTTTGTAGGTGTTAAAATTTTGGAATGCAATTGGCTCATTTAGAAGGCAATCCGTCATTAGTTTAAGAACAAAAATGCACCCAGGTAGATAATATCATAATGCCAAAGCTCAAAGCTCAATTATAGAGTGTCTATTAGTTTTTTAAATTAGATTTCATGATTCTATTTATAAATATAGTTGAACAACTAAATTGACAGAAAAAAAAAAAATATTTATAGTTGAATGGTGGATGACGTATGGACTTAATGCTCCAACTTTGATACATATAATTGTACGTGTGTTATCTCAAACAGCTACATCATTAGAATGTAAAAGAAATTGAAGCACGTTCTCTCTTATCCACACAAAACAGCGAAACTACTTGAGTCATGAAAAGCTTAAAAAATTAGTTTTATCCACTACAACTTAAGGCTCAAGGCCAAACATCTTAAAGGTGACAAAGAAAAAGAAATTTATACTTATCCTTTGAACCTTCTAGATGTATATGCTGAAGACGAAAAGAACCCACTTTATGAATGGATAAAGTCTCTTGAGCCTTTGCTAGATGAACCAAGTGGAAGACCAAATTCTTGTATAGCTAATGAGATGGAAATTAATGTCGATGATTTTATGGCATCTCAAAATCAAAGGCAACAACAAATTGAGGAAGAGGAAGATGAAGATGAAAATTGGTTTGATGAATTTGTAACTCCAAGCAACACAAGAAGTGGAAGTGGTGGGGGTAGTGGTGATGATGACGATGGTGGTGGTGATGATGGTGATGATAGGGGTAATATCCAATATGAGCCAAAATAAAAGACATTTGAGCCCAAATATTGGAGGATCAAGCTTAGATCATAGTCCAGCTTCTCATGTTACCACTTCTACAAATGAACCGATAAGGCAATATCAACGAAGCTATATAAAAAGGAATTTTAGAAGCTCAATATCTAAAAAAGAAAAGAAAAAATTTTCTACTATTTTACACAAAAAAGTAGAAATACATCTTGTGCATCACAGGTCATTGCTAGTGTATAGAACGAGCTAGCATTGATGTGTGGTATCAGCATTCTAAGGGCATCCAACCTTTAGAGTTGTGAGGCAAGTTTTATTAAAGTTTGATTTGTTATATTTTAGGGGTCTTCTACATTTTGTGACTCGTATCGATTAGGGAAAAGCCATAAATTGTTATTGTATTCTTCTAGTTCAAGGTCATTGGGTCCTCTTGATTTAATTTTTTCTTAATGCATGGGGTCTATTCCTAATGGTTTCAAATAACGGATCTAGATATTATGTAGGAAGAAAGTAGAAGCTGATTATGAGCAACCATTATCAGAAAACTTAAGCTCAATGGAGATAGGCAATTCTTCTAGATCTTATGAGTGGGGCACTGCTGGTTCTACATCATCATATGGCTATGAATATCCCACTTCAAGTCAAAATAGCCAAACTCAATCACAGGCATCTGGGATTGGAACCCAAAATCATGATTATGGGCTCTTTGGACAAGCTCCTAACATGACCTCTTATGGTTATGGATATGGATATGGATATGAACAATACCTCCAAATAGGAGGTTCTCAAATAATTAACTAAGAAAACAATCAATGCTTTATAGAAGATTACAGGTGGTGGTATTATCAAAATGTGATGAATTGGCAATCACATTGCAAACCACCAAAACAACAGTATTATCACCCACCTAATGGAGATGATGACCACCAACCACCTAGAAATTCTTTTTGGAGGTAATTTTAATTGAGTTTTTGTTTTATGTAATAGATCATGTAGTTTAACTATTAACATGAACTCTTGAAGTTTGTAGGGTGATTTCATTTTTTATTATTTTATTATCAATCTTAGTTTTTTGGCTTTATGTGATGGTTTGAATGTGATGCTAAACCTTATTTTTATTTATATAATAAATTATGCAATTTAGGTGTTAATTGTTTACTTTGGAAGTCTATATGACAACTTCATCATTTACTAATTTGTTATTGATCTTAGTTTCTTAGCTTTATATAATGGTTGGGAATAAGATAATAGTCTAGAAATATGTATTAATGCTCCTTTTATCATTTTACAAAATATCATTGCATATTTCCACATACTTCATAATATTTCCACAATGCCTCTAATTTTTACAATATTTCTCCTCGACATTTCTGACATGTCCTATATTTTGGTAAGCAACATTTCTATCGACATCAACATTTTAAACCTTGAGCCGGATAGTAGAATCTAGACTTCAGTTCCTTCTGGTTCTTTTTCTTATGCATCTTTCTTTAGAGCCATGACCCAACCTTATATCAATCTTAGGCTGCTTTTTCCCATTAAAAGAGTGTGGGGAAAGCCAATTCCTCCGAGAATTGAGGCCTTCTATTGGGAAGCTTTTCTAGGAAAGACCAATACTTGTGATTTACTTCAAAGAAAAATACCTTGGTGTTTGTCTCATAATTGGTGCATTTTGTGCAAGGCCAATGGGGAGAACTGTTACACTTGTTTGTCTCTTCGGCTGTAAGTGGGATGAAGAGGAAGGGTAAAGTTCTTTGGAGATGCAGTAGAGCTGCTATATGCTGGACAGTGTAGAAATATAGGAATCAAAGGATTTTCCTTGATAAGGAAAGGAGTACAAGTGCAATTCTAGAGGTTGTTACAATTAGAACGATTCAGTGGGTGAAATCCTTGAAAATATTTGAGGATTTTCCAACAGGGTTGCTGCTTAATAACTGGGTGGAAGTGGCCAAATCTACACCAAGGAAAGCTGTCACTAATCCCTTTGTGGTCTCCACCAGCTGAAGGGTTCATAAAGTTAAACTTTGATAGAAGAAGCGAAGGCAACCTGGGGCCTTCAGGTATTGGAGGTGTATTTAGGAATGAGAAAGGACAAGCCTTGGCTCTATTCTGAGTCAATTGGTGTAGGTGATTCTCTCAGGGCTAAGATTTTGGCTGCTTTGGAAGGGTTAAAAAGAGCAAAAGAATTAAATATCCACAATCTAATCATTGAAGTGACTCCAAGTTAGTTATTGGCTAGTTAGAAAAAGAAGAGAATGGACTATGGGAACATGCAAATGAAAGAAGAAATTCAAATGGCTTTCTAGAGGCATGGTAGTAAGACTTCAATGGGTCAGAAGCAGTGCTAATTTTTGTGCTTTTGTTGCCCTTCGGGAGGGCTAGGAGGGTTTACCTCTCCTCATGGATGTTGTAATTGTTGTTCTTTATTAATAATTTTTCTGTTATTGATAAAAAAAAAAGGAATTGGTTTGTGATCTAAGGTTGCTCTTGGTAAAGCTTCCACTGTCACATCTTGAAAGAGCTCCTCCCATCCACTGTTGATCAGAAATATATCAAGCTTGGATAAATCTGGCTAACTTTTGAGGTTGCTCCAATGTGAACTTACCCCCTTGCATCGACAAAACAAATTAATTAGTCCCAAGTGATCCACAAAACCCCCAAACTCTTGCATGGCTCAAGTCAATCTTGATCCTCCCTTCTTTTCAAATGTGAATGACACCTCATTAAAGTCACCACCTAAACATCATGGATTCCACCTACGATAGCATTCCTCCAATTCTCTCCACGTCACTTCTCTTTGGCTACCTTCATTTTGCATGTACACTATTGATAGCATCTATATCAGTCCACCTTTGATCTTGAAGTGTATCAATATTGAGAATATTCCCACCTCAAAATCAACACCTTCGAGATATTCTCTATCTCACATTATAAGTCTCCCACCAAATGGCAAAAACATGACAAAGGTTATTTTTCTTTTTCTTTTCTTTATCCCACTTCCATTGCAACCAAACAGCATTAATACGTTGGTTTTAGCATTCTCCTATTCATGTGCGAGAAAGAGAAACAACCAAGATAGGTTTTACCTTTTAAGTTTAGCAAACAACTACTCACAAGAAGAAACAAGATCCCCTATCATTACCAGCTCTGCAAAAGATAAAATACTCATAATTACAAAATAGATTTAGAAAATAAGAGATTATACCTGCCAATATGTCAGGAAAACAACAGATTTGATCATGATGAACTTTGGAACTGGATTGAATGGCCGAAGCAGATCTCTACATGCCACATAGAACAAGACCAGGGCATAGAGCGCCGTCGAATAGGAGAATGTATAAATGATGGTGATATATAGATAAGCTTGTTTTGCACTGAAATTGCCATCTTCATACTTCCCTTTGGCATAAAGTATGAATGTAACTGCAACTAAAATGGGTTTCAGAATCACAAACTGCAAAGTACCTTGCTTGCATCTCCGTATGAAACGTCTGCATGGCTTAAAAAGTTTTAGCTATGTGTATTTATCAGAAGTACAACACCATCCAAATGTACACAACATACAGGCAGAGGGGTAAAAAAAAGCATATAATTATCAACCAAAATTCTTGGATGGATACATCATATGAATTGAAACAAGAGATTTCACTGATATAAAGTGCATACCCATCCAAAGGTATAGCATGGAAGCAACATGTCATCAGATACCATGATGGCTTTAAAACTCTACCACTTAAACTTAGAACAACAGCACCTGGGCCACCCACCCATGCCAAGCACAGTGACAAGAAATTATAAATGACCCAAGCTTCATACCTGAAAAAGGTTACATCAGTAATTAGTGGTTAATGGCTTTCAATGAAATAAGCATAGAAAATATATCAAAAAACAATGAAATAAACATAGAACCATGAACTTAAGAACCCATTACGTGTACAAGGGCACAAGGCTACTTTTGGTACAACATAGAACCAGTAAATTCAAAGGAGGTAGTTCAACAGGCAGTACATAAGTAACCAGCCCATTAAAATATTTTTTTTATTGAAAAGAGTAACTTTCATTAAAATAGCAGTTAAACACACATACAATGTCAACCACTCAGAGCATGAGTGTTGACCCCAAACATATCTCAAAGCTTACAATACAGCCCCAAAAAGGTTTTCCCTGAGGGTCCCCTGCTTTGCCAAATTATCAGCCACAGAATTGGTTGGCCTCCTTACCCATTTGAATACTACTCCAGCTTCCCTTGCTAGGCAAAGTATTTCCCCCATTTGTTGTCTGAAAGTCCATACAACAAGATTTTTGTCTGCATCCAACCTATTAATAGTTTAGAATCTCTCTCTACCTCAAGGTTTTAATATTCCCAATGCTTGACCATCCCATTAAAATATGAATCTCCTATTAAAAGAAAATTAAATTAAGTGTTTTAATTTCTATGAAATACCAAAAAATATTCAGAAAAAAAGAAATCGGATTGTTGGTAAAGAATCTAAGAATCTGTGTTTGAAGATCTCTGACTCATGCAATCAAAAATCTTGGGTTTCCAATAATTTGCCCTTTCAACCAACCCTAGGAGATGAAGAGTTAGTGTTAATTCTCTTTCCTACTTTTACAGCCAGTTTCTCCACCCTCTGATCCTTTGCCCATATCATCTGAAAACTCCAGGCCAAGCGTTCCAGTCTATCTTGATTTGCAAATGATATCAAATAAAGGACAGGAGAAAAAGGAGAAGAGGGAAGAGTAAAGAAAAAAGAGAAACTAAGAAAGATACTCTCATATTATCGTTCACCACCATCGGCAATTCCTTATAAAGGTGTGAACAAGACCACTTAACTAATGTGCCTACAACAACAAAACTTTCCTTTCACATGATAAAAGGAATTTAAAACAAAAATACCCTCAACACTGCAAGTTCTACTACTCTCCATGAAGCTGGAGTATATATATCATATAAGCCCAGCTTGTTGCACATAAAATAGACTCTCTGAATTAAACTCTTAGTAAATAAATCAACCAGTTGATTCTCAAATGCCAGAAAAGGGATTGATATTTCTCCATGTTTTCAGTGTTAGAATGCTTGAGAAGTGAAAAAGAGAAGAGAAGAAAGGATTGAACTGTTGAGAGCCAAAAAGAATAGTGGGTGACTGCCCATCTTTTTATCTATATTAGAGTGACCACGAAAAGAAGTGAAAAGACAACATTGCCCCTGATACACTAAACTGTACATAAACACAGCATAAACAACACTTCCCCCTCAAGTTGGGTCATAGATATCTATCATTCCTAGTTTGTTATAAAGCTCAATGTCACAGGAGAAAGACACCCCCTTAGAAGAACATCAGCTAGCTGATTCATAGTAGCAACACAAGGAGTACAAATGTAACCCAATTCTAATTTCTCCCTGGTGAAATGTTTGTCTAGCTCATTATGCTTCATCCCAGCATTAAGGACTGGGTTGTGAGCAATGCTGATGGCAACCTTGTTATCACAGTACAGTGTCATAGGACCTTTTCTTGCAAGTAAAAGAGAATTTTATTAATGAAAATAAAAAATTAATACTTCCATCAATGGCGGTAAGATGGCACCACTCACCAATCACAACTCACCCAAAACAACAAACAGGCACAACTCTAAGCACAACAAGGACACCTCATGAAATCATCCAAATCACCAGAAAAAGCTACCCTTAAGATCTCCAACAGGTACTATTATTCCTCATCAACATAAAATTCTTCTGCCCCTCCTTCCTCATGTTAGACAGTTTTGTATGCCCTTAGCTTCAGTCCAATTTGATGTACTTTTGACATTTAGTGTAAATAAATAAAGTACATGTTTGATTCATGTTGTTTGGTATATTTATGTGTAAGACCCTAAAACTAGACACTTATAGGGACTCGTGTTAGTTTTAAATGTTCACAGCCATTGGATAAGTCTGAGGAGATTTATCCTGCCAAGGCTGATACTGATGTGCCACCAAGTGTTGGGATGGTTTGTCTCGGCCATCAGGGTAAGACCCAAGGCACATGCAGTATGAGATTGATTGAACCCTTGAACCGGACCAGATTTTCAGCATTGCCCTAGACCTTGGAGACAGATGGGCAAAACTGGAAAGTTACACATGACCCCTGGACTCGATTATGACACTTCACTAGGTGTCGGATCGGGCTGTATTTGATATGTCAATCAGTGAGATCCTTAGTGGGGGTCAAAACCTGGACATGTTGGGGTAGTCTGAGAATTCATCTCAGTGAGTGATCATAGTGACAGGATCGGCTCCTTTGTCGGACAATGGTAATGATCGGGAATGCACTCTCTCTGATGGAAACCAAACTGCCGGCAGTTGATTTCAATCATTGGAATTTTGTTTTGCAAAATTAATATATATATACATGTATATATACGGTTTCAAAAGATTTGCAAAATGTTTTAATTCCCGGGATCCATGTGAGTAGAGAGTGCGGCACTGTTCCTTGTAGCCGAGGGAGAGGTCTTCTCTTGTAGGGCAGTGTTTGATCATTAACGGCTGAGAGGTTAAGTGTAAGACCATTTAGGATAATACCTGATGGGCTAATCTTGCACCTGCCCAGTCCCTGGGTTTTTATAAGATGGCTTGGCCCAGGGACCACTTAATGTAAGTGTTGGGCCCATAGGGTCCATGTGATGGGCTCAAGGGGGTCACTGAGTTTTTCAGTGAATTCAGCTGGGGCGAATCTGAGATTAATGTTAGTAAAAAGGATTGGGCTTATGACCTTATCCACTCTGGGAGACCAAATTCAAATCAAATTTGAATCTGATAACCTCCTGATAAGATCAGGAGTAAACTAACTTAATCCACAGATAGGATAAAGATTATCCCCTATCCAAATATTGATTTGGATTGGGATAACTCCTAATTAGGAGGGTTTCTTAATCAAGAAGAAAGGAAGAGAAAGCTGAATTCGAAAATACCAGATTTCGAACCAAGTTTTTCCAAGAGAGAAGAAAGTCTTCTGCATACAGAGATTAGATCTCAAAACTCCAGAGAGAAGAAAAGTTGTTCATCCATCTTCGTCCCAGGAGTTCTCTCCTCCAGCCGCCGCCAACCCCTCTTGCAAGATTCGATCTTTGTAGGAGAAAGAAGTCAAGAAATAAGTTCTTGACATCAGTCTTGCAGAAAAGACTGAAAAATGATTCAGTGTTCAGAGTTTCCAGTGGGCTCTTGCAGTAGGACGCACCCTGCTGGTTCCATTCCATCCACAGCTGTGTCATCTTCAGTAGGAGCGGATCTTGGTATCTTCTTTGGGCGTGAACACCAACTTTGGGAGATATTGTTTCTCCGGATCAGGTATAATCCTTCATGTTCCCTTTTGGTTCAGATCTAGTTTGATTATGGTTCAAGTAGAATCCTTGAATATTGTATTCAAAATTTAGGGAATATGATTCCCAGTTGGGAGAAGGTAGGAAAAATTTTTGAAATTCGCCCATCATTCCGCACCCTTCATGGTGTCCATTAGATGGATCCTATCATTCTTTCACCTCATTCCAAACTTCTCCCCCATCCCTTGTTAAAGATTTCTTAAAACTCCCTTCCTTCTCTTTTCAAACTCCTCAATAGCCCTCTAGCAAAAGTCTCACCTCCTAAGAAGAACAGACCCTAAGACTTGCCAACCTCCACCTCAAGCATCAACATGTTTCTTTAAATCCAAGTTTCTCACTTCACCTCCTCCCCCTTTGATTCCACCTCTCTCTCATCCTTCTTATCTTCCTAATTTCCTCCAAACCTCCACTTTTAACTAACTCCTCCCCTAAAGGGATCACCAAATATTTCCTTTCCAGAACCTACGAAACTTGACTATCCCCACCAGGAATATCAGATATATTCCCTTTAGATTTGGCACCCTTCTTTTGTATATCTTTTTAAATTTATTGATTGGACCTACCCCAATAAGATCATCTTTAAGACTTAAGAATACCTAGTAACATGCACGATATGAGGCTTGTTCAAAATTCTTGTCCTCTTTGAAACCAACGCTGAAGCAACTGACTTGCAAATCTCTAATTCCTTCCTCCTAAATCCCAGGTCAACACCTAGTTTCCCAATTAACACTTCAGGAGCAAAAAACCCATCCCTACTCTCAGGAAATGGAACCATGTCCAGTGCCAGGTTGGCACATTTCGAACCTAAAATGCCACTAGAAATTGTTGTCTTCCCCCACCACTCCCTTCTGCCTCACCCATCTTATCTCTCTCCACCCCATCCCCAAAGCCCAACCACCTCCCCCACCTACAACCCTTGAGAAAATCCCCCACTCACATTGACACCTCCATCCCTACACTTCTTTATTGGCTTAATAGAATCACAATAGAAGCAAGGCTCCCCCCAAATTCACAACAACCTCCTGAGATGAAGCCCCAAATTTGACCACCTCTGGCTCACCATCGGAAGGTCCACCGAAGATCTCCACTAGCTGATGAGAGATGGAAGATCAAACAAAGAAAAACTCATCAAAATCCGCATCCTTCAATCCAACTTTCAGTTGACTAGAGCTCGTGAATTTGGAAATCACACAGATCCACTCTGAACCCTTTCTCTTTCAAACAACATATGTGCCTCTTCACTTTCTCAAGATCCCTGAAATCTTAAGCCCCAAACTTTTTCTAAAAGGACTCCTTACCCACATGCTCGAGTGTTAATACTGGAAACACAACTCCTTAAGAAAGTGGTCCCCACTTGGCCTTCTAGTCCCTTTGAGAGCAGAAGATAAAAGATTGCCTCCCCAACCTCTTTGACTTCTCCCCTCTCCTCAGTGTTGGCAACCACGTGACCATGATTAAATAAAACAATCTCCCCCTCCTGAAATTACTTTATTACCCCCCAACCTTTCAATTCTATTGTCTTCAACCTTTGAATGACCCTTCACCTTCCCATCAGAGGCTGCACCAAGAGAGAAGGCTTCATCCCTGCAATCCTTTGTCTTCTCCTTCCTAATCTCCAAGGTAATGGAATTTTGTCCAGATCTTCTAACTCAACTAAGATTCTTGAAAATCAATCTTCTCCTAACTTCCATTTCTTCCATCAAAGCTTAGAAGTCTTCCACACCTATCTCCAATCATTTTGAAGGTCATCAGAACCCAAGCATGCAAGGGAATTCCCACCACACCACCCTTTTACTCATTCCATCAAGAACCATCCCTGCTGCTGGGAACACCAGCCTATTCTTAAACCAAACTCCCTCATTTTCTCCCTTTCTGAAACCAACACCCACTCTGCATCTTTCCTGCTCTGAGGCATAAACAATAGCAGACCTCCAACCAAATTCCTTATACCCACAACTCTTTCTTCACCCCATTCAAGCTTCGCCATGCTTCAATCGATTCCCCCCTTCAATTTGAAACCAATGGACCTACCAACAAGACATGCATTTTCAGCCTCTCGTTCAGAAACTCTACCTGTTTTGCCTCAATCTGAACCCTTAAGCTCTCAATCATCCTTCATGCAGTCCAGAAAATTCCAGAGGTTAGATGTTTCGCTGAGAATAGTCCCTTGCTTGCATGATTGGATGTCAACTAAATGCTTAGCATCTTCATCTGAACTATTGCACCTTTTTCCTCTAGCTTCTTTTCAAGAGCTTCTGTCTGTCATGGGAATGCAATCTTTTTTAAAGAAAAATAAAAAATAAAATTTATTAAAAACAACAAAAAAGGATACAACAGGGTGATAAGAAATAACCCAACCAAAGAACCAACCAAAACTCAGAACTTAACCCCTTATGCTTTGCTGATCAACCCTACAAACATCAAAGACATCCTGAAAATCCCAACCGATATACAGCACCAAGAACCCAGCACAAAAATCAGAGAAATCCTTCCACAAAACACGACGAAAAAACATACAATAATATGACATCCCAACCATCCCCCCAATCCCTATCTTAAAGCAATGAAATGCACCCTGAATCCAAAAGACCATTTCCAACGAAAGGCTGACCTCAGACTTTACCCAACTTCTCAGCGCATCCAGAGTTTAAACAGAGCTTTCACCTCTTATCTCAGGAGCTTTCTTTGTCTTCTTCCCCTTCTTCTTTAGCCCCATCCCAAATACTCCCAACTTTAATCTGGCAAGAACTTTTGAAGCTTGCACTGTTTGGTTAGTTTTCTGTCTTCTGAATCGTCTTACTGCATTAGGAATTTCTCCACCACCGAAGATGCCTCCCTTCTATCATTGATCATCTCCAATTCAAAATTCACATTCATTTCAAAAAGTGATCTGCACCTGAGACTTCTCTCTTAGAATTCCCCTCCCCTATGACTCTGCCCATCTTCACACTCACCTTCCTCTCAGCCATCCAAGAAACCGAACCAGCGACCTTGTCTCCGTATCATCTCCTTCAACAGATCTCTATTCTCTTCTTCAACCTCCCTGAAGGCTTACTTAGTAAAATCCTCCCCCCACCCCACCCCCAAGGAAGAATAATCCCAAAGTTTTACTAATTTCCACCTCTTTGTTCAGCATCATTTCTATATCTGCTGTCTTCTCAATTACGCGAGTTTCATCTATAATTACTTCTTCCTCCTTTGTAGCCGAGACTACACAACCCTCACTGCCTGTGTCCTCATCATCTTGTAAAGGTCTAGTTCTACATTTTTGTTTTCTTCTGTATACTCTTGACACAGGCTTTCTTCCCTTTTCACCCTTCTCAACAGTCCTCTCTACTGTTTCACTGACATTCATGGTTGCATCACCTTCCAACTCAGGTTCTGTTTGAATGCAGTCCCCCTCTACCTTTCCTCCTTTCAATCCCTTCTTTCTCCGATTTTTCCATCTTTTCGAGGCCATCTTCTCTTACCCTGTTGATTTCTTTTGTAGAACTGTTTTCTGATTTAGATCATTCATCAGCCTTGGGTTCTACCCTCTCCTCTCTATTATCTCCCATTGAAACTCCCCTTTCTTCTGACTTGACCACTTCTGAAGATGACATAGGTCGATTGGCTAATGTATTGGACAATGCCACTGGTTTTGGATTGGACCCCATCCAAACCAAAATCAATTTGGACAGACCAACAAGACATATTGAATTAGACCAGTCCAGACTTAATGGTCCAAAGTATTTATTGGATTGGATTAGACCTGGTCCATCCATAATGAATTTATATTGGATTGGGTTGGGTTGAGCCGATATCTAAACCATTGATAGAAGATAAGAATATAGGTGTCAATGGTCCATGTTTGGGTTAGAATTAGTTTAAATGAAAACAAATATGAGCAGATTGGATGGCCCAGATATTGAATTGGACTGGTCCAAAATGGTCCAAAATATTCATTGGATTGGATTGGACCAAATCCAGTCGAATTGACACCCCTAATGCCCAGCATCTCGAGTCATTAAGATTGAGTCCATTAAACGCTTGAAAATCACTTTTAAGAGAAGACTCGTTGGGATAATCTGACGAGTTACTAAAGTCCCTCTGAGTTCCGCCTAGTTTGAAGCATTTGCCCCTGATACCCGACCCGCTCTCTTTACCTATTTTATTGCTTAACCCAATCATGTTTATTATGTTCCCCGATTTTGAAATTTCATTAACCTTTCGTTTCTCAAGATTATTCTCCACCTTTTATAATCAGACATGCACCATCCTCTAAACCAATATTAACATTTCTGGCCTCTTTAGACTCTACTCTTGTCTCACTAAGACCCTTCTTGGTCTTAGGCATGCCACAATTGACCCCTCCATCCATGAACCAAGAGAAATTTTGTTTTGCTAATAACTCTGCCACCCTGAACCATGAGGCAAATCATTCTCAAGACTATTAAACAAAGCTTTATAATCAGCTAGCCAATGGAAGTCCTAACTCTAGAAGCATATTCTTCATCCATAACAGTTCAGTAACTCCACATGCTATAGCCCAGAGGTTGATCTTTTGCTGTCTATGGAGTTGGCCTAAAATGCATTTGTATAGGCTTCAACTTTCAAGTGCTCATAATTAGCAAACAAAATACACCTTCCTGGTTGCTTCTTCAAAGTACTTCAAAACCCTTTCGGTAGCTAAAACATGTCAAGATTTGGGAGCACGCATATACTAAGCACACCAACATATGCACTGTCTGGCTGAGTCATGGATAGATACAACAATTGCCCAACAAGTCTTTGGAACCATCTTACATCAACAAAAATTTCCTATGATTGGGTTCAATGGGAGTGCCAACTGACTTGCACTCAAGTTTGCCAGCATCCAAGGTTTGAAATGTTGACGTCAATGGAAATGTCGCTTACCCAAATATAGGACATATGTTGGAAATGTAAGAAAGGAATGTTGTAAAAATTATAAACATTGTGGAATATTCTGAAATATGTAGAAATATGCAATGTAATTCTATGAAATGATAAAAGATTTATTAATACACCTTTCTAGACTATTATCTTCCATGATGTATCTCTTTTTGTTCTAATAAATAATTAGAATTAGATCATATAAACAATATAAACCATTTAATATTTTAATTTATAAAAAGTATTTTATTTATTCATTTTATTTTATTCTAATAAGTCATTAGTTTTAAGTAATATTTTTATTATTTTATAAATATCTCTTTATTTTTGTTTTTATGAATATTTTATCTAAAATATTAACTTATTATTTATTCATTCTTTATTACTTTTATAATGAGGATATACACTATTACAATATAAACCATTAAAAAATCATATTTTTATTAAACCATTTAATATTTTATTACTATAAAAACAAATTTTATTTTAATTTAACAATTAATTATTTTAATTATCTGTTTTTCACTTTTGTAGAACTTCATATATTGTAATAAGACTAAAAATATGGTAAAGATTCTTTTTATAAGTTTTCTATTAGGAGGCCTATAATATTCCAATAGACCCTATTGCACTATAACATATGGATGCTTTAAAAATTCCAATTAAAGGCTGCTATTGTGATGATTTATAGATTTCTATAGACCATTATGTGGTGTAACAAATCTTTAACAACATAAGTTTACTTGAGCGTTCATTGGTCATTCGAACCCTAAACCTGAAACTTTGAAGATTGGACAAAACACAAAGACGCAATGCAACAACTACACAAGCATTTCAGGACCTCAACAAAGCCCTTCAACCCCAAAAGAAGAAATAGAAGAGAAAGACGAAGATGAATATTCACCTCAACCTCGAGTCCTCAACTCTTCATCTTCTATTCTTTTCTTTTTTCCCCTTATTTTTCATGGTTATTCACCATGAGAGTGAAGTAGGGATGGTATTGCATAACTAAATCAAGATGAGAGTAATTCCTTTAAAGTTTTAGAAGTCTAGTGTCTTGTTTCTTGTTCCAAGAAGGTATTTCAATGCAAGACCGAGGGAAGAAGCCATCTTGTGCCCATTCGAGCATGAAGTTGTAGTGCTTCCCGCTCCAAGTATGCAAACTACAAATCTCTTCTTGATTTTCCCCCTTTAATCTCTCTCATTTTCTCTTTTTGTATGAGAAGAGTTCTGTCTTTAATTTGAATATATGCTGAGTCAACATTTGGTCAAAAATATTTTGACATATTACATCTTTGTTTTTTTGTGATAGACAGGTGATATTTACTGAAATGTTGAAATATCAATTGACATATTCTACTTTTTTTAATTCAAGTGAGAGTTTATGTCGATGGGTCTCAACACCAACATATGTTGAGTGACATTTCCAAAATATTGCAACACTATAAACCATACCAGCATCCTATAGAAAATCTAGGATGTATTTTCTTTGGGAAATGAAGATTCCCTTCTTGGATCTAGCAACTTTAATTTCAAGGAAGTACTTAAGTGGACCTAGATCCTTCAATTTCAATGCAAAATGAGAGGCAAGAAGCTACTTCAACTCCTTAATCTCTATTTCCTAGTCACCTATAATGATAATGTTATCCACATAAACAATAAGAACTGCTAGTCTGTTGTAGACTTCACCTGATACTAATTCTGGTGGGACTTCTTCTGATACTAATTGTGACTTTGATCTTAACTTGTTAGATTTACCTACCAAATCCACCAATTTTCCTCAATGTTTCATCCTCTACCACAGTGAGTGCATCGCAATTTGTCTTTATTAACCTCCTTTATCTTCTTAGATGGTTCACCTTTCTTCACAACCCCCTTAGCTACTAAGGCCACCAATTCCCCCTTAGGAATATTCGTAGCCTATCTTCTACTCTCCTCAGATTGGATGAGAGCATAAACCTCCTGTAAACTTGGCAAATTCTTGCTTCCTAAAATTTGAACTCTAATAGGCTCATATGTTGGGTTCAAACCAGCAAGGAAAATACACTCTACTGAGACACTAGCCTTCTATAGTCCTTAGCATCTTCCCATTAATAATCTGATGGTAGTATAGCTCTTACCTTATGGATGTAAAAGTAGAATAATAGGCAGAAAAAGTTTTCTCACCTTGCTTACATACAACCAACTCAACATGTAACTAATTAATTCTTTCATAGTGTCTTTGCTCAGAATAAGTAGCCTTAACTTGATCCAACACTACCTTAGCTATTTCAATTCACTTTTTTTTAGTAAATGAAAAATAAAAATTATTAATAGAAAAAGAAGGTGATGAGAGATAACCAGAAATACAAAACAATACAAAGATAGGGACTCAAAGAAAAAAAGACAAAACCAAGAAAAGGACAAAGCTTTTAAGCCAACTCAAGAATGTTCCAAAATCCAACACCAAGATCTTTTGTAACTGTTAGACAGTTTTTTGTATGCCCTTAGCTTCAATCTGATTTGATGTGCTTTTGTTATTTAGTGGAAATAAATAAAGTGCATGTTTGATTCATGTTGTTTGGTTTAATTCTGTATAAAACCCTAAAACTGGACATTTATAGAGACTCATGTTAGTTTTAAATGTTCACAGCCGTTGGATAAGTCTGGGGAGATTTATCCTGCCAAGGCTGATGCTGGTGTGCCACCAAGTGTTGGGATGGCCTGTCTTAGCCATCAGGGTAAGACCCGAGGCACATGCAGTATGGGATTACTTGAATCCTTGAACCGGACCAGATTTCCAGTCTTGCCCTAGACCTTGGAGATAGATGGGCAAAACTGGAAAGTTACACCTGACCCCTAGACTCGATTATGACACTTCACTAGGTGTTGGATCAGGCTGCCTTTGATATGCCAATTAGTGAGATCCTTAGCGGGGATCAAAACCTGGGTATATTGGGGCAGTTTGAGAATTCATCTGAGTGGGTGATCATAGTGACAGAATCAGCCACTTTGTCGGACAAAGGGTAATGATCGGGAATGCACTCTCTCTGATGGAAACCAAACTGCCGGCAGTTGATTTCAATCGTTGGAATTTTGTTTTGCAAAATTTATATATATATATATATATACTTGTCGGGCAGTGCTTGATCATTAAGGGCTGAGAGGTTAAGTGTAAGACCATTGAGGATAATACCTGATGGGCTAATCTTGCACCTGCCCACAGTCCCTGGGTTTTTATAAGATGGCTTGGCCCAGGGACCACTTAATGTAAGTGTTGGGCCCATAGGGTCCATATGATGGACTCAAGGGGTTCATTGAGCTTTTCAGTGAATTCGGTTGGGCCTTGTATTAAAGGCTGGGCCGAACCCATGTGACTGGTGTGTAGATCAATGCTTGGGTCCCACGCCATACAAAGAAGCCCAACTGGGCAGCAGATTGGAAAGTAATTAGACACTGAACACTTAATGGGCCAGAAGCCCATTTCGAGGTGGGCTGATATGATCACCCATCCTTGGGGCGAATCTGAGATTAATGTTAGTAAAAGGATTGGGCCTTTTGCCTTATCCACTCTTGGAGACCAAATTCAAATTAGATTTGAATCTGGTAACCTCCTGATAAGATCATGAGTAAGCTAACTTTATCTGCAGATAGGATTAAGATTATCCCCTATCCAAATACTGATTTGGATTGGGATAACTCCTAATTAGGAGGATTCTTAATCAAGAAGAAAGGAGAAGAAACCCTAACCAAGAGAGAGAAATATCAGATTTCGAACCACCTTGAAGAGATATAGGATATCTCCTGCAAATTGAGATAGGATCTCATTCATACTCCAGAAAAGAAAAAGGCAGTTCAGCCTTTTCGCCTTTAGAGTTCTCCTCCTACCGCCGCCATCTGTTTTTTGCAAGATTAGATCTTTGCAGAAAAAGAAAGTCAAGAAATCTGTTCTTGACATTAGTCTTGCAACAAAGACTAAAAGGATTCAGTGTTTAGTGTTTCCAGAGGATTCTTGTGAAGGATCCGGTGTGTAGGACGCACCCTGCTGGTTCTGTTCCATCCACAACTGTGTCATCTTCAGCAGGAACGGATCTTGGAGCATTCTTTGGGCGTGAACACCAACTTTGGGAGATACTGCTTCTCCGGATCAGGTATATTCCTCCCATTTATCTTTTGGTACAGATCTGGTTTGATTATGGTTCAAGTAGGATCCTTGAATATTGTATTCTAAATTTAGGGAATATGATTCCCAGTTGGGAGAAGGTAGGAAATTTTTTTAAATTCGCCCACCCATTCCGCAACCTTTATGGCGTCCATTAGATGGATCCTACCCTTCTTTCAGTAACCCCTTTAAACTCTGAGAGAATGAGAACCCAATCCATGATCGTTTTACCGTAAAGATGAGGGATCTGGTCCCTTGATTGAACTTCATCATCAAAGATTCTCATATTTCTTTATTTCCAAACTTCCCAACAAACAACAAATGGAATGCAGCTCCAAGCAATCTTTACCTTGACATTTCCCCTCACACCCGGCTACTTAGAGGATAGCTCTTCTGCTGAACAAGGGTGATGGGGATCGGTCCATGCATCATAAGACCTATTCTCGTAAGAAGAAGGCCAACAAACAGGTTCTGATTTGGCATGGAGAAGACTCTTGGGACTTGGACTGATCTGGTTAGGGGTATTTTCGTCATTTTGACCAGCCCAATGTGGACTTGGGCTATAGCATCTTGTTCCTATAGCTTAGAAGTGCTTGTCTTTCCATTTTCAGTTTATTTGCATTAGTAGATAGAAAGTTATTGTGTTTCTTGATGCACAAGACAAAGAGTGACACTTTCTTAATTATGGTGAACAATGTTCCGGGCCACACAGGTCATTCTATAAATAGATGTATTCTTTTCCTTTTGAGGCTAATGAATGAATGAAGTTTTCTTAAGAGCTCTCTTACTGTATGGAGTGATTCCTACAAACCCTACAGTGATTCTAGGACCCCTTGGAGTGATTCCTTGGGATTTCTCTCTCTTTTCTCTTTCTCTACCCTTTCTACTCTCTCTTTCTGTCTTGTGTCAGTTTGTTCCAGCCCTACCGCATCAGTTTTGGTATCAGAGCATCAGGTTTCAAATGGCTCATTACCAATGGTAGAAACATGAGAAGAAGATTAAGTGAACAAGCTAAAGAAGAGTTGTTGCTTGCACTTATTAATCAATTGGACATCCTAGAAGCTCAAGTCAAAGTGTTGATGGAAGAACGAGAAGAGAAAAACAGCACCGGTGTTCCACATGGAGGAGCTGAAGCAGAGGGTTCCAGCACCAATAACCCTACTGGTCCACATGTGAACCACCCACTAAGGACTGCCATCAAGACCCTAAGGTCTCGAACTCTACAAACTCAAGGTACTTTAAATGATTTATATGATGAGTTGGTGGAGCATTCTAAGACTAATATAGATGACTATCGAGATAACCTTACTAGTAAAGTGAAGATAAAAGTTCCTAGTTTTAGAGGTGATATCAATCCACGAGTTTTCTCCAATTGGATGGCAGAACTAGAGGAATACTTTGATTGGTTCGATATGTCAGATGAAAGACGGGTAAGATTTGCTAAACTTAAACTTGTAGACCATGCAAAAGTATGGTGAAGTGTGGAAAATAGATTACAGAATATGGGTAAGCGTCCTATCACCCGTTGGGAAGATATGAAGCATTACTTGGAGGAGAAAAATTTGCCTCATGACTTCCAAGATGCTCTTCATGATGAGATGATGACATTGAGACAAGGCAACTTATCTGTATCTGAGTACGTGCAGAAGTTTGATGAGCTTATTATTAGATGTCAATCTACAGAAACAAGTAGTTGAACAAAAGAAGCAACCTCTCTTGCTGTCCTAGAAGCAATTTGAGGAGGAAAGCAAAGAATCAGGCTTTGTTTATGCCCTAATAGTGAAAGAAGTGAATAAACCAGCACATGCCCCTATTTTAAAGGTGCCAAAAGAGGTTGAAGACTTGTTGGCTGATTTTTCAGATTTGATCCTAGAAGAGTTGCCTGATGAATTACCACCTCTACGTGATGTCCAATATGCAATTGACTTGACTCCCATGTCTCAACTACCTAATTTGCCTACACACCGAATGAATCCCATAGGACATGCTGAGTTGAAGAGGCAAGTGGATGATCTATTGAAGAAGGGCTTCATTAGAGAGAGTCTCAGCCCATGTGTTGTACTGACTCTACTCACTCCCAAGAAGGATGTCTCATGGAGGATGTGCGTTGATAGCAGAGCAATCAACAAGATAACAATCAATTATCGGTTCCCTATCACATGCTTAGATGGCATGCTGGATATAATGAGTGGAGCTACAATTTTCTTAAAATTGATCTTAGAAGCGGATATCACCAAATTAGGGTTCAACTTGAATATCCTGACTTTTCTATCCATGATGGTTATTTGTTCAAGGGAACTTGCTTGTGTGTTCCTAACACCTCACTACGTGATTATGTTATATGCATGCAGGTGGAATTGCTGGGCATTTTGGTCGGGACAAGACCATTGCTATGGTAGAAGATCACTTTTATTGGCCTAGCCTTAGGGTTGATGTTGATTATGTGATCAAACAGGGTTGTACACCCCTTTACCAATTCCACATGAGCCTTGGCAAGATCTCTCTATGGATTTTGTCCTAGGTCTGCCCAAGACAATAAGGGGTCATGGTTCAATTTATGTTGTGGTAGATAGGTTCTCAAAAATGGTCCACTTTATTCCTTGCAGTAAGACACCAGATGCCTCACATGTGGCAAGCCTATTCTTTAGGGAAATTGTCCGTTGACATGGTGTTCCTATTACTATTGTTTCTAATCGTGATGTTATGTTTATGAGTTACTTTTGGAACACTTTGGAAACTCCTCAATACAAAGCTGAAGCTCTCTTCTTTCCATCCTCAGACTGATGGCCAAACTAAGGTAGTTAATAGGAGCCTCGGTGATTTGCCACGTTGCTTAGTTGGTGACCATACTTCCAGGTGGGATCCCATCCTACCTATGGCTGAATTTGCTTACAACAGTTCAGTTAATAGGCCAACTGGAAGAAGTCCCTTTGAGATAGTTACTGGAATTCAGCCAGAGGCCTATTGATTTAGTGTCTTTGCCACAAGAAGCCATGACTAGCATAGAGGCTGGAGGCTTTACTCGCCACATGAGAGAAATCCATGATGAAGTTAGGCACAAGATTGCTCTTAGCAATGATGCATACAAAGCCAAAGCTGATTTACATAGGCGCCTAGCTGATTTTCAGGAGGGTGATATGGTTATGGTGCTTATACGTCCTGAATGCTTTCCTAAAGGCTTTTATAAATTATAAGAAGCTTCACTCCAAGAGTGCAGGTCCATATAAGATCACTAAGAAATCAGTTCTAATGCTTATATCCTAGAGCTGCTAAGTGAAATGGGAATTAGCCCAATCTTCAATGTTGAAGACCTAAGTGCATATCATGGCCATAGTGGTTGGTTGTTCCATAGTCCCATTGCCTAAGATACCTTTGGTTCCACCTACTAATGTGCCTGAAGGCATCCTTGATGAGAAGTTGATTTCTACAGGAAGTGGGGGTTATCAAAAGTTTCTTGTGAAGTGAAAGAATCTACCTCTTTCAGAATGTTCATGGATTACAGCTGAAGATTTGTATCATCTTAATCCAGAACTTTATGAGCAATACCATGCCTTTAACTCACCTAGGTCAAGTTCTTTCAAGCCGGGGAGAGATGATGGGGATCGGTCCATGCATTATAAGACCTATTCTCGTAAGAAGAAGGCCAACAAACAGGTTCTGATTTGGCATGGAGAAGACTCTCGGAACTTGGACTGATCTGGTCAGGGGCTATTTGGTCATTTTGACCAGCCCAATGTAGACTTGGGCTATAGCATCTTGTTCATATATCTTAGTAGTGCTTGTCTTTCCATTTTCAGTTTATTTGCATTAGTAGATTGAAAGTTATTGTGTTTCTTGATGCACAAGACAAAGAGTGACACTTTCTGTAATTATGGTGAACAGTGTTCCGGGCCACACAAGTCACTCTATAAATAGATATATTCTCTTCTTTTGAGGCTAATGAATGAATGAAGTTTTCTTAAGAGCTCTCTTGCTGTATGGAGTGATCCCTACAAACCCTAGAGTGATTCTAGGGCCACTTGGAGTGATTCCTTGGGATTTCTCTCTCTTTTCTCTTTCTCTACCCTTTCTACTCTCTCTTCCTCTCTCTTTCCGTCTTGTTTCAGTTTGTTCCAGCCCTGATGCATCAAAGGGTTCATCCATCTAGCCTTATTTATAATAAATAAAAAAGAAATTTTATTGATAAAAAAGAAGAGAAAATTAAACAGGGTGATGAGGAATCACCATAACTTAGACTCTCAAACAAATTAAAAAAGAAAACAAACAAGAGGAGAGAGAAGTACAAAATTAAACTGCTTGGGATCCTTTCGATGAAGACCAAATGACCAAAAATGACTCCAGGAACCTTTGAATCACCACAATAGATCTCAAGCAGCCCAAAGACATCCCCAAAATGCTTTGGACTAGAAAAACCAAAGTGAAGATGAATGAAACACAAACTCCTGCACAGATATGCACCAGAAACACCTTCCTAAGGAGCAAAAACCGAGAAAATGCCCACCTCAGACATATCAAGGCCTTTCAGCATTCATCGAGTATTATACCTCTAGCTTCTGGAATGCTCTTCTGGTGTATTCCTCCCCTCCTAAAACCAATAAGCCCAATTGTTTACCCACTTGGTACCAGTTTCCACCACCTTTTCCACATCCACCTTTTGCTTGATTTCTTGAACTCTATCCAATTCCATTCCTTCCTCTTCCTCTTCACATCAACTTCTTCTTCTGACTCATCCGCTTCTCCCAACAACACCCCTTCTTCAATGACCTCTAATGGTTTACCACCTTTGTTACCACCTATTGGAAAACAGTTCGAAATATTCTCAGAAATACTGTCACTGATCAAACAAGCTTTTTCCTTCAATTTTTTCCTAGGAGTCCAAAGAAAAAGCCCCAAATGAACTTAGAGTTGGGGCACTCAACAAACAAATGATAAACATTCTCCATTGCATTCTCACAGTAAGTAGCATCTTCTAACCAAGTGAAAACCTGTGTTTTTTGGATAAATGAATGTGTTTTTTTTTCGATAAGTGAAAACATCTGTTTTGAATATGATTTAAGGTCAGAATGCTATCCAACGCCACTAGCCATGCAAATGTTTCCACCCTTGGCGGAGCAGGGTTTCCCCAAATCCCTTTTAATTCTGAGCTTTCTCCATCATTCCTTGATAGAGCCTTGTAGAAGGATTTGACTAAGAATGGTCCATTTCAAGAATCTTTCCACCAGCTTGAGTCCTTCCTTTCAACTTGTTCTTCAACTGATTGTAGCTTTGGCTAAGTTTGGAAGGAGTACAAATGCAAATATGTAGAGTGCAAAACCTTGTATTTTATATTATTTTATATGTATTTAAACTGTACATATTTGTATTTGTACTCTTTCCAAACTGAACCTTTGCAAGTAAATCCATACGTTCTTGAATTTCCCAATCAAAAAGAGATCTCCTGAATTTTGGGCCTGCTCTACCTTGATTGATTTCAAAATTCTCTGCAACAAAGCTATTCTTCTTCTCCAACCTATACAATCGTGAGCAAAGGTCACATAGTCAATTGTCTTCCCAGAACTTCATTGTTGAGCCATCTCCAACTTTGAACAACACAGTTGAGGAAAGCCGACTGGAAGCACATAATTCCTTTCCAAACATTCACTCCATAAGAGGTCTTCACTTCTTTGGAATCCCACCCGAACCCAATTACCCCATATTTGCACACCACCACCTTCCTCCAAAAAGCCTCCTCAGAACCAAATCTCCACAACCATTTCCCTAGAAGAGCTTTATTGAAGTGCTTCAATTTTCTGATTCCCAAATCTCCATCTTTCTTCTCCTTGCAGACCTGTCCCATCTTACTAAGTAAAATTTCTTTTCAAACCCTTTGGCTTCCCATAAGAACTCCCATTGCATTTTTTTTTTCAATTGAGCTTATCACAGAAGCTAGAGCTTTTAATAATGAGAGGTAATACACTAGTATATTAGACAAAAAACTCTTAATAAGAGTTATCCTCCCTCCAAATGAAAGATACATCCCCCTCCAACCTGCCAATATTTGATCAATTCTGTCAAAAACCAGTTGCCAAGTTAAAGAAACCTAAGCTTTTGCCCCAATGGAGAGAACCGAATAAATAAAAGAGAACTCCCCCACCAAGCAACCCAAGGTAGTTGCACACTCTTCCAAAAGAGACTCAGAATTATTTCCCACTCCAATCACCACACTTCTCTTCAAGTTGATCTTTTGCCCTGCCAACATTTCAAATAACTTTCAGTTCAGATCACTCTTAGGTTCAGCACTTACACAGTTGAAGCATCTAGAAATATCAAAGTGTCATCAGCAAACTGGAGTGAGTAATGGGAACCCCATTTTTATCTGCTTTAAATCCTTCAAACATCGCAACTTCTGCTCCTTTTCATAATAACCAACTTAAAATTACTGCCACCAAAACAAACAAGAAGGGAGACAGAGGGCCTCCTTGTCTTAGGCCCCTTGAAGCTTGAAAGAAAGGTGTGGATATTCCATTAACAATGACTGAGAAAGAAACCGAGGAAATGCAAGCAAACATGCTTCTCCACTTTTCCCCAAAACCATTCTAGCCAAGACTTCTTCCAAGAAACCACATTCTACATGGTCAAAAGCTTTCTTAATGCCAAGGTACTTCAGATCACGTGAAGTTTTTCGAGCATCCAGTCTTGCCTGTACTTCCCACAACATGCTTCACACTCTAGCTCACTAGATAATTCAGGCCAAAAAGAGGGGTTATAAAAACAGGTACAAACATGTTATCTGAAGAATTACTGCTGCTAAAGGATGTTCCAGTAAGAGCAAAGGTAGATGAAGTAGTTGAATCTTCAACAACCATCCTTAAACTCAAAACCACCAGCTACCACACTATTTTCAGTGTTTCAAAAGCGCAATGGCCAATTTGTGCCTGAGGCACAAGGCGAGGTGCGTGCCTTTTTAAGCAAGGTGCAAAAAAACAAAAAAATAAAAATAAAAACTAAAAAATAATTCAGGCCATGCTTCACACTCTAGCTCACTAGATAATTCAGGCCAAAAAGAGGGGTTATAAAAACAGGTACAAACATGTTATCTGAAGAATTACTGCTGCTAAAGGATGTTCCAGTAAGAGCAAAGGTAGATGAAGTAGTTGAATCTTCAACAACCATCCTTAAACTCAAAACCACCAGCTACCACACTATTTTCAGTGTTTCAAAAGCGCAATGGCCAATTTGTGCCTGAGGCACAAGGCGAGGTGCGTGCCTTTTTAAGCAAGGTGCAAAAAAACAAAAAAATAAAAATAAAAACTAAAAAATAAAAAAAAAATCAGATAATTCAAAAAAATGCAAAAAAAAAATTAATGCAAAAAATATTAAACATAATGTTAATAAAAAGTATAAACTTAAATTTTAAAATAAATGTTTTAAAAAACCTATTATCTAAAATTAAAATACATAAACATAACATGTAAAGCGTATTGAAAATGAAAATTTAAAAATAAAAACAAACATATAAAACCCACAATCTCTTTCTTTCCTTAATAGCATTGCTTCAAGTAGCTAATGTGATGTAAAACATATTGCATTCTTGATTCTCTTAGTCGCCCTTGTACCATGCGCCCTCGAGGCAAGCCCGAACAAGTCTATGTTAAGGTTTAAAATTCTTAATTCTCACATAAAAAATAATGATTTAACTTTCATTGCCTTTTAAGATATTTTATTGCAATGAATGAATGAACATTAGCAAATAGGGGGTTCTTGGAAAATTTTAACAAGGAGCACGCCAGGGCTGAGGCGCAAGGCACACCAGGCATGCACCTTTTGAAAGGGATGCGCCTAGGACTTGGGCGAGGTGCATACCTCAACATGCACTTCGCCTGTGCGCCTAGATGCACCTTTTAAATCACTGACTATACTGTTAACAACAGCAACTGACAATCACTCTAGTCTCCAACAACCAGGACAAAAAAGAAGAAAAAGGCCGAGCTGAGCCTCCTTAACCACTGTTTCTAACCAACCTTCCTACTCAACACAGGAATGCAGTACACACTGCTAGAAGCGAACAGAAATCAAATAAAAAATAGAGGGGACAACACCAAGGCTTGTTTAGGGCACTTATCTCCACTGATGACCATGCTAGGAGAGAAATCAAACAAAAATAGGGCACTTATCTCCAAATTAGAGTAGGAACATATAATCTGAGCACATATAGATTATCCACACCTCCTTGGGATACTCCATGACCTCTAAGATTACTCCAACAGAGGGTATGTTTCTTGTAACATATAAACAGTCAAGAAACTTTCCAAAAAATATGGACCTTGGTTTTACAACCAAGGAGAAAGAATAAAAAGAAGAGGAAAAGGTGCTCCTGCTATCAGATCAAGGTAGCTTTATTGTCTCCATGTGTGACAGAGAACTGAAAAAGGAAAAAAGAATGAACAGAAGAGAGATCCCTTAATAGATCCATTGCCCTGATACCATGTTTTCAGTGATATAATTCTTGAAAAGTGAAGAGAAGAAGAGAAGAGAGGATCAAACTGTTGAGAATTAAAAAGAATAGTGGACGGCTGCCCATCTTATTATTATATTAGGGCAACCATAATTCTTGAATGTGATTCAGATCTGGAAACCTCCTAATAGGATTAGGAGGGGGCTGATCTAATCTGCAGATAAGAAAAGGGTTTTACCCTTATCACTTAAAGGGAATTCTGATCCAAATATGATTTGGATCAACAACTCCTAACGGGATTAGGAGTTGATCCCTTTAAGCTTACAAAGGAGGAAGGGGCGGCAGCCTTTAGAAGATATTCTTCATATTCACATCTTCTTCAGAGCTGAAATCACAGAAGAGATAATTCAGCATCACTGCACTAAATCTCTCTTGCCGCCTCCTTCCTACTACCGCCATTTCTGCCAGTTCGATCTCCTCTTGTCAGTAGGAGTGATCAAGATTGGATCTTGATATCAGTCCTTTGTGAAATGGCTGATTAGAAGAAGTGCTTCAGAGCTGAAATCACAAAAGAGATAATTCAGCATCACTGCACTAAATCTCTCTTGCCGCCTCCTTCCTACTACCGCCATTTCTGCCTGTTCGATCTCCTCTTGTCAGTAGGAGTGATCAAGATTGGATCTTGATATCAGTCCTTTGTGAAATGGCTGATTAGAAGAAGTGCTCACGTGCCATCCAGCTGATACTTGCAAAGGATCTGGTTCTTTTGAAGAACGTTGTTGATTTTGCTCCATCCTGCACTGCGTCATCTTCAGTGGGAGTAGTTTTTGGTTCATTCCTTGGGCATGAACACCTCCATTGGGAGATACTATTTCTCCATATCGGGTATATCCCTTTCCTACTGCTTTTGTTCAGATCCGGTTCGATTCATGGTTCAAGATTAATCCTTGAAAAATATTATTTTTCTAAAATAGGGAATACGATTCCCAGTAGGATGAAGAGAATTTTTTGAAATTCGCCCATTCTATTCCGCAAGATTCGGGCGTCCATATGATGGCTATCTCATCCCCTCAATGGTATCAGAGCCATGGTTCAAATCTTGAACCGAATTGGATCAAATCTGAACCTACGCAAATGGGCAAAAGGTGGTCTACCCGATTTGCGCAGATATAAGGTTTTTCTAGAAAATTTGTTTCCAGTTGATGGGCGATTAATCTGAAATTAATCTTTATAATACTAAATATTATTTAGAATAGTTTTTTATAATTTTCTTGATTTATGGGTTGTTCGTACACATGGAGATCAAAATCTTGATTGGCACAGGGAACCTGCGTTTTTTGCATTTTCTTGATTATTTTATTACACTTGGTCTGTAAAATAATTTTTTTTTAGACTGAATGTATAGGCATTCGATCTGATGTAATTATAATAGAAATTAGGTTTTCTATTTATTTTATTTTGGATCGAAAATGGCGGCGCAAGGAAGAAGATTTCACAGATGAGAAAATCGCTATCTGCGATTGCAGTTTATGAAACTGCAAACTGTGATCTAACCTTTGTTTTGCAGGATGGATTGTGCGAACAGCCCTATCTGACTGATTCTTGATTTTCTTTTATCAGTATTTAATTTCAGATTAATTTCTTGAATTAAATCTTTAATTAAAGATCAAACCCTAGACCCACTCGAACCAGATTGGTCCAAATTGGTTGGACCGAATCTAGGGTTCGATCAAGGCTGAATGTCAGCCCTATTTCTCCCACTAATGGGCCTAAGGTTTGATAATTAATTGAATGTTTAATTCGGCCCAACCTGTAAAGGCCTAGTTTTAAATTGTTAAAACTGCTAAAAGCCCACTTCGTAGATAAAGCTATATGGACCAAATTGATCAACCCTAATTTCAGCTCATATACCTAGATAATATTATGGGCTTTAAATGGGCTTTACAGACATTAATTGATTGGATCAATTCTTCCCTACATGTGATGTATGGATGTATGATGTGCTATGTTCATGGGCCATAAGTGTTTGGCCCATGCCAATTCGATAGAGGCTCTTGCGCACACCTAGCCAATTTGGACCCACTAAAATCTGTTTTTATGAAAGTCTGTGGGAGACACTTTGGTTTGACCTAAATCAAACTAAGGCGTAATTTTACGTTCCCTCCTGCAAATATGAGTGCATGTGATAGGGAGATTCATATGATGAACTCTCTAAAGACCTTCCATCATTAGCATGAGGATGGGTCATTCAGTAATGAGGAAACACACCAGAAAATGGGCTATCCATTTGCTGTTGGGCTTGTCTGAGTGTTTCATAAGATGATAGGGGCGTCATAGACCGACGTTGGAGGGGCTTCACCAGAAAATGGGAACTCTCTCACGATACCTTGGTGTTCACGAATATGATGGGTGAGCACTCACTAGACAGAAAGGTTTACCTGAAGACGGCTCTGAACCTTGTCTGACAGAGGCCAAAGGAAAAACTCATATGATAAGTGGATATGATCCTTCATAGAAAGGTTGTGGGGTTTTGCAGCTGAAAGAGTTGGCTCCATGCACCCTATGTGGTTTCCCACATTTCCAGAGACAAGTCACTGTCTCCATCACTGAGATAGGAGGGAAATCTCAGAGATGAACAAATGGAAATGGAACATAGATTAAAAGCCATATCTATGTAATGAACATGAATCAAATTAGGTAGTGGACTAATGTTTGTTGTATTATCAGAAAATGGCAAACGGACAATTTGCAAAGCTTCTTGACGACAATAAGCTTAAGGGCCCGAACTATGCCGATTGGTACCGTAACCTCATGCTAGTCTTAACATCTAAAAAATTGGATAAGGTACTCAAAAATCCTGCCCCGGAGCGTCCAAGTGACAGGGCTTCTGAGGCCCGAAGGAGGGAATTCCAAGATTGGAAGGACAAAAACTCCCTAGTCCGCTGCTATGTCATTGCCTCCCTGGACAATCCGATATAGAGGCAATTCGATCAAATCGAACTAGCCAAGGACATATTGGATAGTTTAAAGACAATGTACAAAGAGCAGAATCATTCTACTCAGTAGAAGGTCTTGAAATAGTTCATGACCGCTCAAATGTCCAAGGGGCAACAGGTTCACGACCATTGTCTTCGAATGATGGGTTATATCAACGAGCTTGAAACCCTTGGATCCGGGCTAGATCTTGGCACGCAAGTGGATGCCATCCTTAACTCTTTGCCTCCTTCCTTTAATCCGTTCATAACGAATTACAATATGAACAAGCTGAATGTCAGCGTCCAGGAACTCAGCAATATGTTGCAAAGGGCCGAGGATTTGATTAAGAAGGATGAGCTTGTGGCTATGCTTGTTGAAGCTAGCAAATCGGGCAAAAAAAAACAGTAAGGCAAAAAGCCTAAGAAAAAAGCTGTCAAACCCAAGAAGCAGAAGAAAGATAGGGCATCGGATGCGTGTCACTTCTGCAAACAGGTCGGCCACTGGAAGAGGAATTGTCCTCAATACCTGGAATCCAAGAAAGGTAATTTCAAATCTTGTGTAATAGAAACCAATTTATTGGTGGCTTCTGCGTCCTGGTGTATTGACTCTAGGGCTTCAAGTCATGCGTGTAACTCACTGCAGGGGCTCATGGTAAGCAGAAGGTTGAATGAAACCTTTTCGCTTGTGGCCATGCTTAAATCCATTAGGATCCTGCTAGGATTAGGAGGGGGCTGATCTAATCTGCAGATAAGATAAGGGTTTACCCTTATCACTTAAAGGGAATTCTGATCCAAATATGATTTGGATCAGCAACTCCTAATGAGATTAGGAGTTGATCCCTTTAAGCTTATAAAAGGAGGAAGGGGCGGCAGCCTTTAGAAGATATTCATATTCACATCCTCTTCAGAGCTGAAATCATAGAAGAGAGAATTTAGCATCACTGCGCTAAATCTCTCTTGCTGCCGCCATTTCTGCCAGTTCGATCTCCTCTTGTCAGTAGGAGTGATCAAGATTGGATCTTAATATCAGTCCTTTGAGAAAGGGCTGATTAGAAGAAGTGCTCACGTGCCATCCAGCTGATACTTGCGAAGGATCTGGTTCTTTTGAAGAACGTTGTTGATTCTGCTCCATTCTGCACTGCGCCATCTTCAGTGGGAGCAGTTTTTTGTTCCTTCCTTGGGCGTGAACACCTCCATTGGGAGATACTATTTATCCGTATCAAGTATATCCCTTTTCTACTGCTTTTGTTCATATCTGGTTCGGTTCAAGATTGATCCTTGAAAAATATGATTTTTCTAAAATAGGGAATACGATTCCCAATAGGATGAAGAGAATTTTTTGAAATTTGCCCTTTCTATTCCGCAAGATTCGGGCGTCCATACGATGGATATCTCATCCTCTCAATATCAAGTCTGAGATAATTAAATAATTCAGCTTCCCAACTAACATGTATACAAGTCAGATAACTCCCCCTGATCCATGCACAATTTAGTAGTGTTAATAAGCTTTGTTCTAAACTGGCATGTTTCACCAAGTTGATCCAACACATACTTCATCTACAACAAATTAATTCTGCTTCTTGACCTAGCAAAATCAATACCTAGGAAATATTACTTTTTTAGATCTTTGGTCTATATTGAACTCCTCCATCCATTTAAGATCATTACGTGTTGTTGAGAGTGGTCAGTATTATTGTCTCTTTAATTGACTTTATATTAGGAGTTTGTTTATAGATCTGTCCCAAGTTTAAGTTGCTATCCCAATGTTTAATTATGGGCAGAAATGCCTTTGTACTAGTTAAAGAGATATAAATTTGACTACCTGGAGTGAGTATTCTCTTTATATCTCCTCTCTATTATTCTTATTTCATTCTCTATTTCTCTCCTCTTTCTTTCTTATTATCTTGCAAATTGAATACCATTAACACAGTACCAGAGCAGTAGCAAGGTCACGTTCTGCACTTTACAAGGCTATGATCTCCCTGGCTGACTTTCTTCTTTCTTGGACTTCTCTCTTAAGGAAAACAGTTTAGAAAAAGGGCCATGATCTCTTTTTTTGGTCTCCATTTGATTCCAGCCACCATGGGTGACAAGTTCATAGTGTCTGTGGTGGCGTAGGCTCCCTACTAGGTATTTACCAAGAGGGTTTCTGTGCTGTAGTGTATGCTGATGATTGGGTTTGGAAGTCTGTTTTTGGTTGTGGCCTTATGAATGTGGTGTCCAATTGTGGCCAGCAAGGTTTGTTGAATAGGGTTTGAACCTAATCACCTTTCTGCCATTTTGATGGTTACTTGGAAGGCATCCAGTGGTGGTGAAACTAAACCAAGTAGCTTGGTTCAATCTGAACTCTCCAGACCAAGTAGCTTGGGATTTTGGCAAACAATTGATACTCTAAATACATAGGGTTTGGGATTTTGGGCACTTTCAGGGGGTAGGCGGGCCTAAAACCGACCCCCTGTCCAATTTTGGGTAAAAAAAAAAATTGTGGTATCAGAACACCCAATACGCATGCTCGTACATATCGGGTGTATCAATACTTTAAACCATGCTTCAGAGTGCAGATGACATTTATTAAATTAAATGGGGAGAATTACATACCTGGAGCCAAATCAATAAATTTTTTCCTCAAGGCAAAAGGAAAGCTAAAGTACTTGAACACGCAAAATCACCAACTAATAACAATGGTATGATAATTGAGAACAGGAAAAATGCTCAAATCATGAATACAGGGATGAAGCAATGTGTTGTGCCCCTGAATATCTCTTTTTTTGAACAAGTACTTGGAATGTGTGCTATATTCTGGATATTACAGGAGGTCCCATTACATATGTTGTTTGCTGAAAATACAATCTTGATTGATGAGACGAGAGAATGGGGTGATTGAAGGAAATCGCAATATTAGCAAAGAGAATCAGGTTGAAAGAGTCGAGATGTGAAGGACTGGGTTGTTTGGAACTTCATGAGGGAAACTGGACCCCTGTGTTCATGTCGAAAGATGCAGTAACCTGGTTTAAAGGATTCTTGGATGTGGCTGTGAATGCTACTAGGCTACCAGAATGGAGGAACAGGCTCGAGAAAGAAGGAAGGTTTTATGAGGCAGTGATGAAGAGAAATGAGAAGGGGTTGGTTTATCGTCTTCACAGAGAAGGTGACAGAGAGAAAAATAAAGAGGATTTGTGTCCCAAATGGCTATCAGAGTAGGGGTTGGGCCATGTTAGCAGAGGCGCTTCAGGATGTTCAAGCTTGGAAGGTTAAAACGAAGACAAAAAGGGATGGATCAAAAGAAATGGATTCAGAAGGGTGTGAGCTTGAAGAAGAGAGAGTCAATGTAACGACGATGGCTCGTCTGAAGCTGGCTCCATGGATGGTTCTAGTTGATGAGAAAGATAGCTGGAAGAAAAATCTGGTTTTAATAGCTGAAAGGGAAGTTGATGACTGGAAGCCGGTTCTGAGGGTGCCGCGGACCAGATTTGACATTCAGGGTCCTATGGTTATTGTAAGTAAACCCTATTCGATTCTAGGTTGAAGTAGAGAAGAAGAAAGGAAAGACAAAGAAGAAGAAGAAGAAGAAGAAGAAGAAGAAGAAGAAGAAGGAAGAGTTCGGCCAGACTAGAAGAGAGGGAAAATCACCTCTCCCTAGCCACCCACTTGTATTTATTCCAAATAATAGAGTTACAAGAAAGACCATATTGTCCCTCATAAGAGATGGGACACATAACTTAAACTTAGATAAAATAGACCTTTCACTCTCAAACAGATAAACCAAAATGACCAAAATACCCCTGATTCGAGTATTCTAACATTCCCCCTCAAGTTGGAGAGTATGTCATATAGTCCTAGCTTGTTACAAATATAATCTACTCTGCCCCGAGACAATCCCTCTGTAAAGATATTTGCCCACTGATTTCCTGAGCTCACAAGAGATGTGGTTATTACTCCACGTATCATTTTCTCTCTTACGAAGTGACAATCAACCTCAATATGCTTAGTTCTCTCATGGAAGACTGAGTTGGAAGAGATGTGAGCAGCAGCTTGGTTATTACAGAATAGTTTCATAGGCTTATCAACTGAGAATCCCATCTCTTGTAGCAAGTTGTTCAACCATACTAGTTCACATGTGGTATGAGCCATAGCCCTGTATTCAGCTTCTGCACTACTCCTTGCCACCACTGTTTGTTTCTTGCACTTCCAAGTTACAAGATTGCCACCAAGGAAGGTACAATACCCTATAGCTGATCTCCTGTCTGATATAGAACCAGCCCAATCAGCATCTGTGTACCCTACTATCTCAAGGGTCCCTCCACCTCGGTATAGCAAACCACGACCTGGAGCACCCTTCAGGTACCTAACAATCCTCAGAACAGCTTCCCAATGAGGAACCCGAGGATGTTGCATAAACTGACTCACCATACTCAGCAAATGATATATCTGGTCGAGTAATGGTCGAGTAGTTCAACTTTCCCACCAACCTCCTGTATCTTCCAGGATCATCAAACTCTTCACCTGCATCAACACTCAACTTGGCATTGAGTTCCATAGGAGTCTTTGTTGGTTTAGCACCTAACAGCCCTGTTTCTTCAAATAGGTCAAGAACATATTTTCTTTGACATAAGTTAATTCCATGTTTTGACCTTGCAACTTCTATTCCCAGGAAATACTTCAGTTTACCCAAATCTTTCGTATTGAAGTGGTCCTATAAGAATTTCTTCAACCTATCGATTTCGTTACTATCACTCCCAGTTATGACAATATCATCCACATACACCACTAGCAAGATTTTCCCATCTTTTGAGTCATGGCTGAACACAGAATGGTCTACCTAACACTGTTTCATCCCAAAGGCTTTCACCACTTCACTGAACCTGCCAAACCAAGCACGTGGAGATTGTTTCAGTCCATAAATTGCTTTTTTGAGTCTACAAACCTTACCATCCTCCCCCTGAGCAACAAACCCTAGTGGTTGCTCCATATACACCTCCTCAATGAGATCACCATGTAGGAAGGCATTTTTTATGTCAAGTTGTACAAGAGGCCAATCATAAATAGCAGCTAATGAAATCAACACCAGAAGTAAATCAATCTTAGCCACAAGAGAAAATGTCTCCATATAGTCCACACCATACAGCTAGGAATAGCCCTTGGCCAGTAATCTGGCCTTCAATCGCTCCACACTGCCATTAGGAAGATACTTCACTATGTAGACCCACTTACACCCAACAGCATGCTTACTAGGAGAAAGAGCAGTGAGCTTCCACGTGTGATTGTGTTGTAGAGCAGAGAGTTCCTCCTCCATGGCTTGCCGCCACCCTGGGGAAGTAAGGGCTTCCTGGACAGTCTTGGGAATGGAAACAGATGAGAGTAATGATATAAAGTTGCGATGAGAAGCAGAAAGGTGAGTAGTTGAAACATAGTTGGAAATAGGATGAGAGGTACAAGTACGTTTACCTTTCCGCAGAGCAATAGGAAGATCAAGATCTAAGGAAGAAGAAGCACTAACAGGATCTGTCGACGAGGGCTGAATTGGAGGAGGGTCCAATGCACTTCTGCGGGTATACACTTGTGTGATTGGCAGCCTCTCAGTAATAACTAGCATGGGATGTGAATCTGCAGCAAGAATAGGATCCACGGGAAGGGGATCCGCAACAGGTACGGGAAGAGGAACTACGGAGGAAAGAGAAGAACCCACAACATCTGAGAAAAACGGGACTGATTCAAAGAAGGTGACATCAGAGCACACAAATGCCTTATGGAATTTAGGGTTATAGCACTAGTACCCTTTCTGAGTCCTCGAGTAGCCAAGGAAGATACACTTAGTGGCTCATGCATCTAACTTGTCTAAACCAGGCCCCAAGTGTTGAACAAAACAAACACAGCCAAAGACTCTTGGGGTGAGAGGAAATGGAGACAAGGTGGGAAACAACACCGAGAATGGGGATTGACTTCCAAGGATGGACATGGGCATCCGATTGATCAGAAAACAGGAAGTGAGGACAGCATCACTCCAAAAATGCTTTGGGACATTCATATTGATCATCAAGGACCGAACAATTTCAAGGAGATGTTGAATTTTTTGTTCAGCTACACCGTTCTATTGTGGGGTGTAGGCACAAGAAGTTTGATGAATTATCCCATGGTACTCTAGGTATTGCTGAAATGGTGATGAGTTATACTCTTTGGCATTATTGGAGCGAACAATTTTAATATGAACAACAAATTGAGTGCGTATTTCAACATAAAATTTTTGAAAAGTGGAGAACAATTCACTACGGTCTTTCATGAGATAAATCCATGTCATCCTTGAAAAGTCATCAACAAAAATTACAAAATACTTATAGCCATTGTATGACATCACTTTGATTGGACATCATAATGAACTAAAGAAAATCGACTTGAGACACGACTATCAACTCTTGGACTAAATGAGACTCTATGATGTTTTCCCAATTCACATGACTCACAATCTAAAGATGAAAGATGACTAAAGGAAGGGACCAGCAACTTCAAAGCCTTGAGAGAAGGATGACCAAGTTTGCAGTGCCATTGAAGAGGAATAAGAGACGACTAAAAAGCTACTGGAGGGCCACCACCATCAAGGTAATACAATCCACCTGCTTCATGCCTTCCACCAATCTTCCTCCCCGTCTTTAGATCAACACACAAGAAGAAGGATAAAAGGTTATAGAACAATAAAGAGACTTGGTTAATCTACTAGCAGACATACGGTTAAAGGACAACTTGGGAACATATAAAACAGATGATAAAGACAATGAGGAGAGATCAACATCACCTACACCACAGATGGGAGATGTAGAACCATTAGCAAGAGTAATTGTTTGAGATGTGGAGGAGTGAGAAAGGGAAGAAAATACACCAGGAGTCCCAGACATATGGTCCGAGGCTCCGGAGTCAATGATCCAGTGTGAGGCTTTGGAAGCTAAGCAAGCCATACCTGAATGGGCAAGGGTAGCGGTGTTCTGCTGAGATGTCTGAAGGAACTGCTCATATACTGCACGTGGTACACTCGCCATTTCCTTCCTAGAAGCACCAGTAGATGTGGAGGGGGGGTCAGTTTGTTGGCTTTCAGTAATTGTACCACTACCCTTAGTCATAGCATGGTTAGCCCAAGTGTTGGGTGGACCACGTAAATCATAGCAGAAATTAACTGTCCCTCTAAACCACAGTGTGTACACTTTCTCTGGGCATTACTTCTTCCTTTACCACGACCTCCCCCTGAGTCTTGGTCTCCACTCCGGCCACCAGCGCGGTTAAACATGTGACCACCACGGTTGCCTGGAAGTCCACTACTACCACCACCACTTCTATATCCACGGCCACCCCCTTTAATCACCACTAGATCAGATCTGTCCGAGAGAGAAGAATGCCCTACAGACTCAATAGATGTCCTCTTAAGACGGGCAAAAACTTCTTCAAGTGAGGGAAGAGCAGACTGTGCTCTAATAGGCTCATACTCAGCCTTCAAACCCACAAAAAACCTTGTCACATCAAGTTGTTCACGCTGCTGTTGTTGGATCTGAACATCCGATGTTAGAGGATGATGCACATTGAGCTCATTTCGGATATTCCTCAAACTTGCATAGTATTCCTCCAAACTTTGACTTCCTTGTTTCAGATTAAAGAATTCTTGATACAACCGATACACCCTAGTTGTATTGTCTTGTTCGGAGTATAGCTTCTTAGCATGACCCCGGATTTCTTTAGTTGTATCTAGGAACAAGAAGTTCACACTAATCTTTGATTTCATGTTGTTCCATAGCCATGTCATTATTTGTGCATCTTCCTGTTCCCAGTCACTGAACCCCGGAGAATCAGAAGGTTTCTCCTCTCTCACATGTTTTACCTTCCTCTTGGCCTTTAAGAACACCTCCACAGATTTTGCTCATGGTACATAATTCTCACCATTCAGCTTGATGGATGTCATTTGAACACTTAGGTAGCCTGGTGAAAGCATGACACCTGTTTTATTGTCATTCCCATCTCCAATCGAAGCCATTTTAATTATTTCACCTTCAAATATGGAACACAACCTCACACACTTTCACAAGACTTGTTTTACTTACTAAGACTGAAATCACTCGGACATCACATCAAACACCTGTACTGCACACCGCAGAATCATTCACCCACCAAAATACAAGGGCCGAAGTCACTCAGTCATTACATCAAACACTTGTTCTACACACTGCAGAACTGTTTACACACAAGGTCTAAGAGTTCACTTTTAAATATTCAGAATCATAGATACACCAATCAACACGACACAACCACCACCACACCACTGCTGTCGTGAACTTCAACAGTCGACAACTCTTCTTTCAGCACACATATGAGGTAAAACGAAGAAGAACACGACTGATATGCATATCAGTCACTCCAAACCTCCACAACAAACAAATTTTGAAGCAAAACACAGCATTCACAGTCTCTTACTTGGGCAAAAGACAGCAGTGTTCATACCTGTCCACATACAGCCCTCTTCGTACACTGAATAGAGGGTGTTTAGTACACCACCTCAACGACCACCACCACAACGACCGGAGGCATTCTCACCTCCAGGACCATAAAACGACAGCTCCTTTTCAGCCCCTTGTCGAACTTCCACTCAGGCCAGCTGAAGAATGAAGATGGCTGTAATAGTTGGCGGCGAACCCAAAAAGAAGACAGCAGCAAGAAAGAATGAAAAAAAAAAAAGAGGAGAACAAGACTTTACTGCTCTGCTACCATGTAAGTAAACCGTATTTGATTCTAGGTTGAAGTAGAGAAGAAGAAAGGAAAGAGAAAGAAGAAGAAGAAGAAGAAGAAGAAGAAGAAGAAGAAGAGAAGAGTTCGGCCAGACTAGAAGAGAGGAAAAATCACCTCCCCCTAGCCGACCCACTTGTATTTATTCCAAATAATAGAGTTACAAGAAAGACCATATTGTCCCTCATAAGAGATGGGACACATAATTTAAACTTAGATAAAATAGACCTTTCACTCTCAAACAGATAAATCAAAATGACCAAAATACCCCTAATCCGAGTATTCTAACAGTTATCAGACTGTTTGATAGCAAAAAGGCCCTTTTTGAAGTAGAAGAAGAGATAGCAGATTTACAGGCAATAGAAACTTGTGTCGGTCTGGTCTCCAAACTGCAATGGTAAGTATTTCTCAGACGATATGGTTTCGTTGAAGCTTTTGGGTCTCCCCTTCAATCTTTGGGTGGATAGAGTGTCCGAAGATATTGTGATTGCCATTGGAGGTTCACTAGTTGGTAGGGATACTTATGACCTGCAGGCTGCAAAAATGAAGATTTGGGGGGGGGGGGGGTCCTAAAGCCATCCCTAGATATGTGGAGGTAAGGCCGTGCAGGTGAATGATCGCTGGCGCAGGGTCTGGATTGCGACGGAAGTTGAAGTGTCTTTATGGAATACTAGCAGATTGCATGAGGAAGATGATGACGTGTCATGTAGATGTCCAGATGGAAGGAGTGAGGAAGTGGGAGGAGCTCAGAGAAGGGAAGAGGAAACAACCCCAAGCTCTGGAAACCTTCAAACGACAGACTCAAATTAAAAATAACTTTAAGGAGCTCAAAGAGAAGTACTGAAAAGTTGGTTGGGGCAGGCTTTGCCTTTTAGATTGTCGGGTCGGGCAGATAGGGTTGGATGGCCCAAGAGATGTGATACAAGTTTTTACTGGTGCAAGTACTCCAAATATTAAGTATGTGACCTCCAAAGCTTCGAGTGTTATAGACTTTGATTCTAGTCTATCTTCTCCTCCATTGAGGAGTGCTAGAAATTTTTGCATGTACCGTGGGAGTTCAAAAAGATTTCCTCAGGGTTGGTTGTCTATGGGAGGTAGAGTGGCGAGGAAGGTTAATGCGTCAAGTTTTAGGGCAAAGAAGGTTACAAATTTTAAACAAAAAACATCAAGGTTTTTCCACAATGATGCCAAGAAGGAGATCTAGGAGTAGGTGATCACGAAGTTCATGAGAAAGCAAGTTCGAAGTAGCTTCAAATGTTCAAAGGATGAAACAAGTCCAAAGAAGATAGCTCCTCAAGCATATCCACGGGATGAGGAAGAAGGTTGTTCACAAGAAAAGGTTTTAGCTAAGGACACAACTGTTAAATCGAAGATAGAAAATGTCAATTTTAGAAGGGGCAAAGGATGGTGACGGCTTGGCGGAAAAAGCCAAAATGGAAGAAATTTTTGATAGGGAAGGAAACACAAGAGAAAAGGTGTCTCGTCGTGTCAAGAAACAAGGCTCCTTCCTGTGATCTTAGTAGCAATGTAGTGGACCGGGAAGAAAGGAGAGGCATGAGTGACGAATGTTCCAAGAGGGCGAATGAAGAAGGATTGATGATATGGACGCGTATTGGGAGCAGCAGCAGCAATGATCCGGTGTTCTCATCCTATCCAATTCGGCAGCAACAGTCTTATCCATTCGGCATATTAGATTAGACTATCTTGTTATTCTTATCTTATTAAGTTAGTAGATTAGATTATCTTATCTTATTAGATTAGGATTAAGAGAGACTTATCTTATCTTATCAGTCTTATCTTATCAAGATAGAGTTGAAGGTCTCCCTATTCAGCAAGGAGTCTCCCTAAGAGCATGACTCTTCTAATCTCCTATTTAAGGAACCACTATTATTGAATAAAGGCATCCAAAATTTCGGTCAAAGAGAAGAGTAAAGGAGAGTTAGGGTGATCTCTTGGACAAATCACCCCTTAGGTCGCCATGATAGGGTCAACACGCAAAGGGAGGGGCAAGGGGAAACTAGAGATTCTCCTCGTGGACCGACCCGTGACGAGATCCTACGCCCAGGCCCTTAACATTTTGGTATCAGAGCAAGGCGTCATGGGTGATCTGGAGCAGCTGTCGTCCAGGGTCCATGAACTCGAGCACCGGCTCATGGAGACCAGCTCGAAAGTACGGGAAATCAAGGACAAAGTCAGGGAGCAATAGCGTCTGATGGAGTTATTCCTTTCTAGCAAAGAGAGGAACACAGAAGGGGTGACAGCCACTAGCGGCCGCTGACCAAATCTGCCGGCATTTTCTGGCGAACAGCAGTTCGGCAACCAGGGGGCCACAGTCATCCCCAAGTACAGCAGGTTAGAATTCTCGTCGTACAACGGCAACAGAGATCCCTTGGGCTGGCTATACCGGTGCAAGCAATTTTTTCGAAATCAACGGACAGACGACCGAGATAAGGTAAGCCTAACCGCCTTTCACTTAACAGAGGAAACGCAACTCTGGTTCTATCGAGCAACCCCTTAGGCAAGTTGATTAACCATAAAAAAAAAACCGACACGATGGCAGAATACCAGCGCCAGTTCTAGACCCTCCTTGCGAGGGCATCTTCAGTGCGACCGGACCAGCAGGTAGACATGTTCACCGCTGGGTTAGCAGAACCCCTACGGGTGGACGTGGAAATATAGAATCCCCCCAACCTGGTTACAGCCATGAATATAGATCGCGACTTCGAACGCGAACTGCAACTCAGCCGCGGAACCTTCAGTATGGGGCGGCCTCCATCAACATGGGCATCCCCAAAACCACTCGAAATGGCTCCATATTCAGTAGCCAGCCAAGAACAGAAGCCACAGACGAGCAACAATTCCAGATCAGCATCCGGTGTGGGGAGCAGCGTCGTTGCACCCCTATTAAGCACTTGTCTAGGGCTGAGATGGCGGAACGCAGGGCGAGGGGACAATGTTTTAATTGCGATGAACTCTACTCAGCAGGGCACAAGTGCAAGAGACTTTTCTACCTCCTGGTGAAACAAGAGGAAGATGAGGATGAACCCTATTCATTGGAACCCGATCCAGGAGGGCAAAGTCATTCCACCTTTCCGGGATTCCTAGACGGTGTTTCCCGACACCCATCCTGAATTCGAGCTTGAGGACAAGCTCGTAGTCCAAGAGGGGAGTAATGATGTGGGCGCGTATTGGGAGCAGTAGCAGCAATGATCCGGTGTTCTCATCCTATCCAATTCGGCAGCAACAGTCTTATCCATTTGGCATATTAGATTAGACTATCTTGTTATTCTTATCTTATTAAGTTAGTAGATTAGATTAGATTATCTTATTAGATTAGGATTAAGAAAGACTTATCTTATCTTATCAGTCTTATCTTATCAAGATAGAGTTGGAGGTCTCCCTATTCAGCAAGGAGTCTCCCTAAGAACAGGACTCTTGTAATCTCCTATTTAAGGAGCCACTATTATTGAATAAAGGCATCCAAAATTTCAGTCAAAGAGAAGAGTAAAGGAGAGTTAGGGTGATCTCTTGGACAAATCACCCCTTAAGTCGCCACAATAGGGTCAGCACGCAAAGGGAGGGGCAAGGGGAAACTAGAGGTTTTCCCCGTGGACCGACCCATAAAGGGATCCTACGCCCGGGCCCATAACAATTGAGGTCTTCAGTTGTTATAGGAAAGTTGGGATTGGATTCAGGCAGAAGAAGAACAGAAGCTACTTCGAAGGTGACCAACTTAGAAAATCCACAGGGAAGTTGAGAAAAACTAAAGCGTCCAGCAACGGGGAGATTGTTCATGTAACAAAGGTCTTCCATTGGCTCAAGCAAGGGTTGGTTGGGGATGGTCCTTGCTGCAGATTCAAAAGAATTTACAAGGGGAATGGAACAAAGGTCAAATCTAGAAATGAAAACTACATAATTGGCAATGGTGAAACTGTTTGTTCAGAAGAGGACTCAGGCAAGAAGGATCAGGACATCAATTCAAGCAATCAGAATGAAAAAGCACATACAAGGAAGAGGGAGGAAAGGAAATTTTATGACAGAGGAGGAAAGAATGAGGGACAAGTAGAAATATCTATTAGTAAGCTAACTAAACCCCCCCCCCCCCAATTGTTTTGCCACATTTTTTTTCTTAGTGTTTTTCAGAATAAAACAGGGAAGATGATTAGTGGAGGGCATGGAATTGGGGGACTATATTATCTAAATAGTGGTGGTGGATTGCTAGGTAGCATTTTAGTCGTCCCTTACTCCACTTCAGTAGCATTTCAGCCATTCCTCTCTTCAAAAGCTAAAGCCCTTAGTTCCTACTCCGAGTCATTTGTCTTCAATCTCCCTTTCCTTTACTCTATGGGCCTTTAGTTGTGTATTTCTATTTTTAGTATCTTGGTCCAAATCGATAAATTGGATGCTAGGGTTGTAGTGTGTCTTTCTTGGTTATTCTCGCACTCAAAAGGGCTATAGATGTGCAGCCCTACTTCAAAAAAAAAAAATCTTTATTTGTTCTGATGTTGCATTCTTTCTATTAAGATAATTGACAGAAAAGTTTAGACAAAAGAAGAGAGATCTTCACATGGTGTTAGGTGGTTAGGTGTGGTTAGTGGGTGATGGTCTTAGGTGGTTCAAAAGTTTTCTGGATGAAGCGATTCATTTCAAAAGTATCAACATATTGGAAAGAGAAGTTGAAGAAAGATGGAAGGGAATAAATTGTGGAGCGAAGAAAAAATTGTATGGGAGCCTTTGTATCGCTAACAGAATGGTATGGACAAAGATTAAAGAAGATAGTTTGCTTTCCTGAAGGGAGGTCTAAGAGATGGATAAGAAATAGCATAGCTCTTGCAAAATTTAATTGGAAACAAGCTGACAGAGGGTTCTTGTTTTGGAGAGAGATGCAATTAAGGAGAGACAAGGAGAAGGAATGAATGAGGGGGATGGAGAAAAATTAGAGAAGTTCAATCTGACAATGCTTTGTAATGTTGACACTCCCAAGGCTGTATTGAATGGAAATAGAGATGAAAGGAAAAAGTTGTTGATTGTGAAGTCATCAGAGGATGTCTCAAATGGGGGTTCATAAAGGAAACAATTAAGGTTTAAGATTGAGGATTTGATTTTTAACATCCCTTTTGGTGCTGATTTGGCTTTGCTAGACATTGGAACTGCTGGAGAAAATGTTTTCACAACATTGATCCCTTCAACAGAGGTGATGCTTCAAGTGGAAAGGTGGGTTCTTTCATGCAATGAATGAAGGCAGCATTAACACAAGTATATTGGCGTTACCTTCTAACTTGTGGACTAAAGCAATATAAGCGAAGATAGCTGATTTGTGTGGAGGTTTGATGGAAGCTTCAAACTGGAGTAGTGACATTGAGGTTGACTGGTGTGAAGCAAAGAGAATCCTTCACACGAGTGAAACCCAAACGAATGCCTGGTAGTACAAGGTATGGATCATTTTGAAAGTTGAATTGCATTTGTAGGGGCAAACCAGCATATGTTGATGATGATGACATCATAGGGGTGGATTCCACGTGACAAAAGATCAAGGGTAGTGAGGTAGGCTGGCAGAATGTAGCTGGGGAAGGGGACGAGGTTTTTCCATTATGTGGCAAATGGTAGGAGAAGAAAGAATTTCATCTAAAAATTGGAAGTTGAAGGAGCAGTTATATCCCACCCAGAAGAAATAGCAGTGGCCTTGGTAAATCATTTTAAATCTATTTTTAGAAAGCCTTTAAATGAGAGGGTTTGGTTGGAGGTTTTGGAATAGCCAACTCTAAGTGTAGAGAACAAAGAGTGGTTAGAGAAGAATTTTGATCTAGAGGAGATAAAGGAAGCAGAGCTCTCAATGGTTAGGATAAAAGCTCTAGGCTCAGATGGTTTCACATTGGCCTTTTATCAGGATTGTTGGGATATTGCAAAGTAGGATCTTGTGTTAGTTTTTTAAGAGTTTCACAGAAGGGGACTAATTAATTTGAGTCTGAACTCCACATTCATTGCTTTGGTCCCAAAGAAGAAAGAGGCATAACCAAAGGATTTTAGACCTATTAGCTTGGTGAATAGTCTGTACAAGATAATTGCAAAAGTGTTGTCTCTAAGGATAAAGAAAGTTCTTCCTACCATTATTGCACCCAACCAAGGAGCTTTTGTAAAGGGAAGGCAAATCACTGATCAAATCTTGATTGCAAATGAGAGTCTGGAGAGCACAAGGAAATCCAAGAAGAAGAGAGTGGTCTGCAAATTAAACTTAGAGAAGGCTTATGACCTAGTTGATTGGTCCTTTTTGTTGGAGGTGTTGAGAAGTTGTCTTTGGAGACAAATGGTGTAAATGGATCTAGGGTTGTGTTAGAGTTGCCACTATTCTATCTTGGTGAATGGAACTATGATGGACTTTTCCTACCAAGGAGACCCATTTTCCCCCTTTCTATTCACTTTGATTGCAGATGTCCTTGGGAGACTGATCCATAGAGATGACTAGAGGAACTTAATAAAAGGATGGAGAGTAGGAAGGGAGGAAGTACTGCTTACACACTTGCAGTTTGTAGATGACACAATCCTGTTTTGTGAAGGTCGGGACATAAATTGGATTGGTAATTTAAAATTGGCAATACAATTCTTTGAGCATATGTCTAATCTCAAGGTGAACTTTGATAAGACTTGTATGGTGAGAGTGAATTTGGAGAGGGAATTAAGTGAATATACAAGTATGTTAGGTTGTGCAATCTTGGATTGGCCTTTGATTTACTTAAACCTCCCCTTAGGAGATAATCCTAAGAATGAAAGCTTTTGGAACCCGGTAATGGAGAGATTTGAGAAAATGCTTGCTTCTTGAAGGAAAAATTCTCTCTCCTTATGGGGGAGAGTCACTTTGATTAGGTCTACCTTAGCCAACCTACCTGTTTACTTCTTGTCAATGTTTAAGATTCCCACAAAGGTCTGTAACATGTGGAAAAGTTAATGAAGGATTTTTTTTGTGGAAGCCAGGAGAGGAGAAGAGAGATCATAGAGTGAGTTCAGAGGTGATAACTAGATGTAAGAAGCTACGAGGTCTTGGGATTGGGAATATTAGGAAAAGAAACATGGCATTGGTGGGGAAATGGTTGTAGAGGTTTCCGTTGGAAAGGGACAAATTGTGGACAAAGATAGTAACTAGCATACATGGGTTGGAAGACAACGACTGGGATCCTGGAATTATGGCAAGGGCTACGAATGCTTCTCCTTGGAAAGCCATTCATGATCTACTTCCAATTTTCTCCCCTTGGATCAAGTACAGTTTGAACTCATGTAATAAAATAAAGTTTTGGGAGCAACCTTGGGTTGGGGACTTACCTCTAATGGACCAATTTCCCTTTTTGTATGCTTTGTCATATTTGAAAAATGGACCTATCTCCTCTTTCTTAGTTTCTTTAGAATCTACTTTTGGTTTTGGGTGGAACCTGGGCCTGAGAAGGGCAATTAGGGATACAGACTTAGGTTGTATTTTGTCTCTATTAGCTATCCTTGAAAATGTTTTCTTGGACCCTACTAAGGAAGACACCAGATTTTGGACCCCTTCCTCCTCAGGTACTTTCTCTTATGCCTTGTTTTTTGAGACCTTAATTCAGCCTCCTGCTCCTCTTGGGTTGTCCTTCCCTATTAAAGAGATTTGGAGCAAGCCCATTCCTCGGGTTGGTAGTTTTTGTTGGGAAACTTTCTTAGAAAGAATACACAAATGACTTGCTTCAAAAAAGAGACCCAATTCTTGTTTACATCCCAATAAGTGTGTACTCTCTGCAAAGTTGATGGGGAAACTGGTTACCACCTTATAGTTACTTGTCCAATTGCTAAAACTGTTTGGGAGTGGTCTTTCTCCCTTTTTGGGTGTGTTTGGAATCCCCCCGTGAGTGTGCAAAGTTTTTTCCATCCTTGGTTCTTTAGATGGCCTAAGAAAAGAGGTAAGAGTATGTAGAGAAGCATTAGGGCAGTAGTGTGTTGCTCCTTATGGGAAGAGAAACTCATGAATCTTTTCACACAAGGAAAGAACCATGGAAAACTTATTAGAATTGATACACTTAAGGGTAGCCCACTAGCTGAAATCTATGGAGTTGTTCTCAGATTATTCCGTGGCTGACTTGTTGAGAAATTGGAAAGAGATAGCTACCTCTGTCCAATGTAGAAGGACTCCTAGGCCATCTTGGTCCCCTCTTCCCTCCGGATTCATAAAACTGAATTTTTATGGTAGTAGCTTAAGGAATCCTAGGCCTTCTGGGATTGGGGGAGTGTTCAAGAAAGAGGATGGGGTTATTACTGCCACGTTCTCAGGCCCAATTGGAGAGGGTGACTCTCTTAGGGCTGAGATTCTTGCAGTTCTGGAAGGAATCCAAAGAGCAAGAAAATTAAACATCAAACGTTTGGTCATTGAAGGTGACTTGGAGGTAGTTATTAGTTGGCTGAAGGGAGACAACAGTGATTTGTGGAGCTACAGCAATGAAAGGAAAAAATTAAATGGCTGAGTAGGGATATTGAGGTGAAGTACAGCTGGGTGAAGAGATGTGCTAACTCAATTGCCGATGGGTTAGCCAAGCAAGGGGTGATTAGGGAATCTTTGTTTTGGGCTAATTTTTAGCTTCTTTCCTTGTTTTCTATTGATAGGGAGTTAAGACAGTTTATCTCCCCTTTTGTAACTATAGTTCCACAAAACTTCTTCATGAATAAAGCTCATTGTTATTGATCATAAAAAAAAGGCTGGTGGTTTAATGATTCTTGGGAAGGCGAAGGGACAAATGGGCAAGAAGATGTTAATTGTCAGAATCTATGAGGCTTTGTTGTGTTAGAATCATCTATTAAAGGGTAGTTTGGTCCTTTTGGTCTCACTTTAATTGAGTAGTGTTACGTCTTTTGTGTTTCACTGAGTGCTATGTCCCATACTTAATAAGGGGCATAACTGTCTTTGTACTTTATATTAGAAACAAATAAATATAATCTGGCCAGCTAGAGAAAATTGATTGAATCCTCTCTAGATTGAAGCAAGGGTTTTTCTCTCCCAACTCTTCTTTCTCTTCTCTCTCTTTCTTGCTTCTTCTATTCTTTTTCTCTCATTCTAGGACTGAAACCAGTGCAGATCAAATCAATAACATGGTATCAGAGCATTGGTAATTAGTCCAGAGATCAATCCTGAATTTTTCTTCGCCTCCTACTTTATTGCTCTGAAGCTATCTTGTCAATCCATTGGAGAACCAAAGAGGTACCAAAAAGGAATGATCGTTTTAGGAGGTTTTCATGCCTCCAGTTGGTGCTTAAGTGGGTGTTTCAGGTGGTTGGTAGAAACCCTCTAATCGATGATTCAAAGAGGGCTGTGTAATGGACAGATCAGTGCACAGTTGGTTTTTACAACATAATTGGCTTGGTTGTGTGGGTGTTGCAGGAAGAGAATAGATATAAACTGATTGTCAATCTACAGGTATGTGTATGAAGTGTTTCTTTGTGGTTGTGTGGTGCTGAAAGTGTGTGACAGCCTTGACTATTATTGCTGAAACTTGTGACAGTAGATGTTTTCATCAATAATTAGCCATTAGTGTAGTGTGGTGGGTGCCAAGTAGTGTGGTGTGATATATTAGTGAGTGGAAGTTTTTTTTTTTAATTGATGGCAGCTATAGGAGATAGTAGTGAACACAAATCTACTGTTATGATTCCCCCTGATTACCTGAATGTGCAATGACCTCTAGTATATTGAATGGTGAAAATTATCCACTTTGGGCTAAGTCCATGGAAGTCTTCCTTAGGGCTTAGAAGAAGGGGAAACATGTGAGAGGACAAATCCTCAGTTGATTCTCAAGAGTACAGTGAGTGTGCACAGATTATAACATGGTTGTGGAATAGCATGGAACCCAAAATAAGTGTGATTTTTATGTTTTTGGATACAGCCAAGGAGATTTGGAATCATGCTTTGAAACTTTACTCCAGAGTCTGGGCAAGACAATACAACAAAGATATACCAGCTTTACCAAGAGTACTTTAATCTACAACAAGGAAATCAAAGCCTTGAGGATGAAGAGGAAGAAGACGGGAAACAGGAAACAAGGTCTACATCGTCTACCTCGAGCTCCTCCAATCAATCGAACAATCCTGCTCAAGGTGGTTGTTAGTTATAGTGTCTTCCCCAAAAGAAACGGGCTCGGCTATCACCTGATCGTCGTAATCCGAGATGCGTTAAGCATAGTGAGATAGATAACCTGGATTTGGAAATTCTAATAGATGACAAAGAGTGCTCTGATTCAGACTCTAAAGAAACCCTTAGTCTGGGAAGTATTGATCTACAAAACTCAAAAGATATCTTCAAGGAGGAAAGTTTGAACACTGAGTTGTTTCCAAAGGAGGTATTGGATCCACTTGGCTTCAACAATGAGGAACAGACGAATAATTTGAGTCCCAACAGTGGTGAACAAAAATCTTCCCCTCCAGAAATTGTGTCGCACAAAGATCAGATGGTGTTAGAAGCTCTTATTGAGGTTCGGCAAAATACACTTCATCTAATAAATAAGCCTACTCCATTAAACCATCCTTCGCAGGATATCAGACCAGAGGAACGTGAATCAACTCTAACGCCTCACACAAGAAAACTTACAAAGGGTAAAGGCTAGAAGAGCTGATAGGCCCCTGGTGTCTAGGGGAGACTTAAAAATGCAATAAGATTCACAATTGAGTCAAATAATATCAGATAGGCCATCTTAACTAGTATGAGGAAGTTCAATGATTTCATCAATTCCTGTGAGTTATAAGAGCTTCCTTTACTACAGGCTATCTTCACTTGGTCCAATTTCCAAGAGAACCCAACTTGTTTGAAGTTACATAGATTTCTTTCCAATGAAGGTTGGAGAATCATTGGGGAGGTTTGATGGCTAAGGCTTTACCTCTTCCAACCACTGCCCTATAGAAGTAGGACAAGAACCACTTGGAACCGGACTCAGACCCTTCAGATTTGAGAATATGTTGTCAAGACATTCGGATTTTGTGAATAGGGTAAAGGAATGGTGGAGTGAAGAGATGAGGGGGTGAAATGGAAAAGGGTTAGATTCCATAAAAAGTTAAAAAGATTGAGATCCAAAATAAAAGAGTGGAATAGGGATCAATTTGGAAGAGTAGAGGAAACAAAAGCTACCTTACTAACTCAAATTGAGAATCTAGATGCAAGAGTCCCAAAGATTGATGGGTGGGCAAGATCGTGAAGTGAGATGGAAACTGAAAAAGGAACTAGAAGAGGTCCTATTGAGGGAGGAGATTTTGTGGAGACAAAAATCTAGGCATAAGTGGATTAAGGGAGGGGATGGGAACACCAAATTTTTTTCATGCTATGGCCAATGGGAGAAGAAAGAAAATTTTGATAGTAAATCTTGAGATCGATGAAGTTGACATAACTTCTCAAGAGGAGATTGCTAGTTGCATTAGGGCTCACTTCAAATCAATCTTTCAAAGATCTTTGGAGGATCGGACGAGAGTGGAGGACGAGGATTGGCCAATTTTGAATGAGATGGGTAGGGGATGGTTAGTAAGAACTATTGAAGAAGAGGAGATTAGACAAGTCATCTTCTCTATGGATAGAGCTAAGGATCCAAGACCAAATGGTTTAACAATGGCGTTTTATCAAGACTGCTCAAAGAAGATTTAATAGGGGTCATTAGAGAATTTGAGGACAAACATGTGGTGACTCCTTTAGTTAATGCTACATTCCTAGCTCTTGTTCCTAAAAAGATTGATGCTAAACATCCCAAAAATTTTAGGCCAATCAACCTAGTGACTAGCATTTATAAGATCTTGGCAAAAGTGCTCTCCAAGAGGATCACAACAGTTCTACCTTCTCTCATTAGTCAAGAACAAGGAACTTTTGTACAGGAGAGACAAATTATAGATCAGATCCTCATTGCAAATGAAAGTATGGAGGAAATGAGGAGATCAAACAGTCAAGGTTTCGTGTGCAAACTAGACTTAGAAAAGGTTTATGATCTAGTGGGTTGGAGTATTTTATTGGAGGTGTTAAGAAGGTGAGGCTTTAGGGACAAATGGTGTAATTGGATAAGTGGTTGCCTAACTTCCTGTCATTACTCGGTCTTAGTGAATGGAGTGGAGTGGTTAAGGATTTCTTCCTAGCCATTAGAGGCCTAAGATAAGGTGGCCCACTCTCTCTCCCTTCCTCTTCACGCTTGTTGCTGATGTGTTTAGTAAATTGACCTACCTTCAGTTTGTTGATGATATTATTATTTTTTGTTAGGGGAGTAACTTTAGCAAGGTGGACAATCTTAAGAATCTAATACAGGTCTTTGAGAATGCATCCAATTTGAAGATAAACTTTGATAAAAGTTGGGTGGATGGAATAAACTTGGAGAATGGGGAGGTAAGGTTCATTGCAGTTTGCTTAGGTTGTGCCACCTCTTCTTGGCCTTTGACCTACTTAGGGCTTCCCTTAGTGCTAACCCTAACGAGATAAGTTTCTAATCCCCTATTGTGGAGAAATTTGGGAAATATTAGGTGGCCTGGAAAAATAATTATGTCCCTATAGGGGTAGGGTGACCTTGATTAGAGAAACACTTGCCAACCTTCCAACCTACTTCCTTTCAGTCTTTAGGATTCCCCAAGGAGGCTAAGAAATTGGAAAAGGCAATTAGGGATTTCTTGTGGGAACCAGGAGAAGTGAAGAATGATCATCTAATCATATGGGAGATAGTCAATAAAAGTGAGAAAGAAGGGGGCTTGGGGTTACGAAACATAGTTCAGAAGAATGAAGCCCTATTAGGGAAGTGGCTATGGAGAATGGTCTCTGGAGAGGGAGAGATTATGGCATGAGGTGGTGTCAAGCATTCATGGTTGTTCAAAGAATGGTTGGGATGCCAGGATCTCGTCGGGCTACTCTGAAAACACCTTGGAAGGCTATACATGGTATTCTCCCTCACTTCCTTAGGTTTATCAGGTGTGAAGCTTGCTCTGGTATTTCTATTTAGTTCTGGGAGGATATTTGGGTGTGCAACGAACCCAGTGTTTTAAAAGCGCAAGGTGCAGGGGCCAAGTTGCGCCCGAGGTGCAAGGCACAAGGCGAGGCGCATGCCTTTTTGAAGCAATGTGCAAAAATAAAAAAAATGTCAAAAAATTTCAAAATAAAATCAAAAAATCACAAAAAAATATTAAACATAATATTAATAAAAAATATAAACTTAAGTTTTAAAATAAATGTTTTAAAAAACCTATTATCTAAAATTAAAATACATAAACATAACATGTAAAGCATATTCAAATGAAAATTTAAAACTAAAATCAAGCATATAAAACATTTTCAAGCATGTAAATCACTGAACCAATCCCTCAAAGATCTTTTCCCCTCTCTCTACTCTCTCCCTTTACAAAAATGAGCCAATTTGAAAGTGTCTCCCAAGTCCAATACTTCCCTTTGTCTTTAAATTGGGACTTTGGCTTTCGTAGGGGATCAAGAGATGATGAGTTATTTGTGTTTCTGAGTTGCTTCATTTACTTGAGTTGGTTTGTTTGGACCCCACTAAATCTGATCAAAGAGTTTGGACTCCTTTTCCAAAAGGCACCTTTACTTGTGCTTCTTTTCTAAAATCCCTTGATGCTAACCCTAACCCCCAGGTATTCCTTGTTAAAGAAGTTTGGATAAGACTTGTTCCCCACAAAATTGTTGTTTTCTGCTAGGAAGTTTTCTATGGGAAAATCAACACTTTGGAAAACTTGCAAAAGAGACCTTATCTTTGCCTCTCCCCTAACTGGTGCCTCCTATGTAAGGCCCAGAATGGGAACTGTTACCATCTACTGATTTCTTGCTCCTTTGTTGCAGCTTTATGGAGTTGGAACTTTAATTTATTTGGATGTAGGTGGAACCTGCTGTCTGATGTATGTTGTTTAATCCATCTACTCTTGGATGACACACGAGAAGAGGTAACATTATGTGAAAATGTATCAGGGCAGCTATCTTATGAACTGTTTGGGAGGAAAGGAATGCTAGAACCTCTGTGGAGAAGGAAAGAAATTTTGCTGAAGTGAAGGACTGTATCTTAACTAGAGTAACCCATTGGCTGAAGACCTTGGCCCTGTTTTCTGAATTCTCCTTCGATGATCTTTGGAGAAATTGGGTAGCAGTGGCTAATACCTCCACTAGGCAGAATAGAAGTGTGGTAGAGTGGGAACCTCCTCCAGAAGGTTTCATTAAATTGAACTTTGATAGGAACAGCCAAGGTAACCCCGAGCCTTCGGGTGTAGGGGTGTGCTAAGGAATAGGGACAGCAACATTATTTCCTTATTCTCAGGACCAGTGGGAGTGGGAGACTCTACAAGAGCTGAGTTACTAGCTGCTGTTTAAGGGATATAGATTGCCAACCAGCTTGGGGTGGAACATCTTCTAATTGCATGAGATTCTCAGGTGGTAGTAGGGTGGCTGTCAAACCCAAACATTGCCATTTGGGGCTATAGAGACCTCCTCAAAAAAGTGAAGTGGCTAACTAGTAATATGAGAGTTGATGTTAGATGGGTAACCAGGTTGGCTAATATTGTGGTTGATTCATTGGCCAAGCAAGGGGTTATATCCAGGGAAGGTCTTTTTTGGGCTACTTTGTAACTTATTCTAGTAAGTCTGAAAAGTTGTATCTAGCTATTCTAGAGAGGTTTCATCTTGTACCTCTCCTTGGGATGCTTGTACTCATCTTTGGTGATTAATAAAATTCATTCAATTATCAAAAAAAAAGGGGTGATTTAAGAACCCTTTATAAAAGTGATTTTCCCCCCAAAGAAGAGGTATTTGCCTTTCCAACCTGCCAACCTTCATTCAATGCGGTCAATAACAGGTTTCCAAACACGTAGAGCTGCTGCCCTAGCCCCAATGGGGAGCCCGAGATAAGAGAAAGGAACTCCCCAATGAGGCACCCTAAAGCCCCAGCACATTCCTCCAAGCAGGTCTGCTGAATTTCTCCCACCCCAATCATCACACTCTTACTTAGGTTGATTTTTAACCCCAAAAGCAGTTGGAAGTTTTTGGGGATTCTTCTCAAGTTGTAAGCTTGTTCTACAAATGCATCCATGAAGATTAAGGTATCATCGGCATATTGAAGATGAGAAATATAACCTGGCCAACTAGAGAGAATTGATTCAATCTTCTCCAGATCAAACCAAGGGTTTTTCTCTCCCAACTCTTCTTTTTCTTCTCTCTCAATCTTCCTTCTATTCTTTTTCTTTCTCATTCTAGGACTGAAACCAGTGCAGATCAAATCAATAACAGTTGCCCAAGCAGCAGAGCAATCCTTGAGGCCTTCAAGCTCGAGAAGTGGAAAACACTCAGCTTTTAGGGTAGGCTTTCAAGAAAGGAACCTTGACTCAAATTTTAATAACTCGATGTTGGGTCAACCAGAGGCAGGCAGACCATTAAAGAAAATTAGTGGCCACTTTAAAGGCTCACATGACATGATCACACCACTTGTATTTCCAACTTAATTGTGATGATAGATCGAGATCATGGTCTGTCTTTGTCCTCCTTTTGAAAAGGCCCGATATGTAAGAAATTGGTTGAGAATGGAATGTCACAAAAGTATAAAGATTCTCCATAAAAGGTAAAGATGGATTTGTCTGGTGTACATCTGTTAGTTACAAGGATAAAGAATAGAACAAAGAAAGATTTGGGAAAAGCAGCAGTGCATTAGATGAGAGAAAGGTATTTTGATTGTAGAGAGATTTTGGGCGGGTGGGTGGAAGTACGATAGATGAGCATTTATGCAGAACAAAAGAAGAAAGAAGCGGAGGAAAGAGTGGTAGTGGGTTGTAGTGGCGGAAAGGGGGAAGAAGAAAGAAGAGGGGGAGAGAGACGAGTTCGAGAAGAAAGAAAGGGGAGAGGTTTGGGGCAGGAAAAGAAAACTTAAATTTTTTTGGAGTCCACACTACCGTTAAGTCTAGATTCTGGACTCTCTTTTTTTTATCAGCAAGAAAATTTTTTAATTAATAACAGAGAAAAGTTACAATCAGTTACAATAGTTATAGGTTGCAGAAAAGCATTAATCTAATCTGCAACCACATAGAATCAGCTACAATTCTGCCCAGTACAAGGTAGATCTATTTGCCCCCTTGTTTTGCTAGGGTATCCGCCATCCCATTTGCGTTCCATTTGACCCTACCAAACTAAGGGTTGATCATCCTTGCAAGTATGTCAATTTCTCTGAAGATAAATTTGAGCTTCTAAGGTACTGATGTGATGTTTTTAGCCCAAGAAATGACCAGTAGTGAGCCTCCTTCTATTTCTAAGTCTGTTGTTCTTATCTGCTCAGCCATCTTTAGACTTGAAGTAGGGCTAGAGATTCAGCCTGTATTGAGTCACCAATACCTATTGGTCCTAAGAAGAGTGCCACCACAACACCCAGATGATTTCTAATCACACCCCCTATGCCTACCCTTCCTGGGTTACCAAAACAACTCCCATCAAAGTTTAGTTCTAGTTTCTTCAGTGTCGGTGGCTTCCATTCCACTCTCACAGTTACTTTGGGTGCATTTGTTTGTGCTACTTCAGCCCAACTTCTTAGAATCTCATTCGTGGAGAAATTTTTGAATAGCTCCATGGTCTTCACCCAATGTGCAGTTCTGATTTTTATGGCTTCAATAACTTCCTCCTTTGATTTACTTTTTTCAAAGAAAATTCTTAGGTTTCTTTCCTCCCATAGTCCATACTGTATCTGCTCTTACTGCCTTCCATGAGCACTTTCCTCTTTTCTTCTATTGTCTCAGGAAGGAGGGGCTGAAAAGGCTTACCACATCCTATGGGGGAGCCCATCTGCATCCAAAAAGAGAACAAACAACATTCCAAATATGAAATACCAGAAACAAAAGAGCAGAATAAAAGTAAGTGGGGTAGGGTTTCACCAAAATCCATACAAAGGACACACACATGAGGAGAGAGGCATTTGTTTGGCTTCCTTTTCTATAGTACATCACAAGTGTTAAACTTCCCTAGGCACACTTCCCAACAGAAAGCTTGTACTTTTGGAGGGATCAGTTTACACCAGATTTCTCTCACAGGGAAGTTCACCCCCATAGGATCAGATGAGTGAGCAAACCAAAGAAAGATGCACAAGAAAATAAACCATCAGGAGTTGGGGATCAAACTCTACTATCAACTATAGATTGGTCTAAGTAGACCCTTTCAAGTGTTGAGATCAAAAGCACTAGAGACTCACATTCATTTTTCCCTCAACCCTCTTCTGAATCCAAAATCCCAAGAGATACCCAAATCTGAAAACATACCAAACCTAGCAACAGGTTTGCTTTTAAGGTTTGATAAGGAGGAGAGGTCCAGGAATTTAACCATAAGAGGAATATCCCCAACCCAAAGATCTTCCCAAAATAAAACTTTATTGCCACAACCAACATCAAATCTGATAAATTGAAGAAAGGTTGGTAGTACCTCAAAGATTGCCTTCTAGGGAGAATTTGGAGCTGCACTGGAAACTAGTTTTGCATCACAGACATTATCTGCTTCACCATGAATGCTTTTAATGACCCTGTGCCACAACCTATTGGACGGGGTACAGAAAATCCTTTGTACCTCGGGTCCAAAGGATGCAAGTTCCTTCATATGTAGTTGCATCAAGCAACTTAACACACCAAGGTAGAAGACCATTGAAGGAAAGTAAACACACTAGTCCTAGTCATATGATCTGAAGTTTCAAAAACTACTAGTTAATAACCAACCTGTATCAAGTATGGGGCAACTATTCCCATGTATTTTGTTTGGGAGTCATTATTTACATGGTAAATTTAAGTTAGGCTTTTATTTGATTTAAGAGATTAAACTAGGTTTTATTTGTCAAGAACAACTCACTTTATCTAGAAGAATGGGATTCACATCAATGTAAGGTATTGAAAACCTTTGTATTGGGTATTTTATTTGAGTTTAGAAACTGTCTATTTATAAAATTTAATTAGATGGGCACATGTGTTTAAGTCATTGCTAATATGAATCCTCACCATTTGAAGTGAATTTTTTTTCTGATAGAGAAAATAACAACCCTCACAGTGAATACTTTTTTAAGAGTGGAGGCAACCACCCTTCCATGTGTATATGAGGAAGCTCTTAGAGTTTTTGGGAAATAAAGTACTGTATTAAAATGTAAATCAACTCATGTACAACAAGAAACTGTACACAGGGACCATATAAAAGCTGCCCCTGCAGCACTATACCCGCAAACCCTGTTTTACAAAATGATTACCATGTACAAAAAAGTAATTCAAGCCTATATACCCCTTGTTTTGCTACAAGAGTTACAATAGTGCCCAAAACAACTGTTACCTATATACCCCTTGTTTTGCTAGAGTATCGGCTATCCCATTTGCAATCCTTCTTACCCAATTGAAAGTAATGTTCAGCTCCTGTGTGATGCCCTCTATTTCCCTAAACTCATGCCTAAAGAACCATTGCACAAGCTGTTTACTCCTGACCCAAGAAATGATCAGTTTTGAGTCTCCCACTACTTCCAAGTGCTGGAAGCTTGATTAGCAAGAAGCTTTGCAGCAGCACTACCAGTTCAGCCTTTGGTGAATCTCACAATTCAGAGGGACCTGGGTTGCCTTGACTGCTCCTGTCGAAATTCAGCTTCAAAAAACCTTCAGAAGGGTGTGCCCAGCCTGCAGCGACCTTATATGGTATGTACGTTGCCTAGCACGGTAGCGACCTCTGACTTGGGCCAGCATTCGCTGCCAACCTATAGCTACCCCCAATTACATTTCTATTAGCCCTTCTCCCGGATCTCTAACCCCCTAACAAAACCGATTTCTAATCACTCCCTACCTGACCAGAGCATCTGAAAAGCTATTTGCCAATCTCTCTGTACATTTGAATGAAGCTCTTAGGTCCCTAACCAGGCTTCTTACCTCTCTCAATATGTGTCTGTATTGCCATGTACCTAGCTTGTTATTTCTAATCCAGTCAATCATGACTCTTAACTCTTAAAAATCAGAGGGGAGGTCGGGTTTTAGGGTCTCTTTTTCCAGTTAGGTGGTTTCTTATCACTTCCCTTGCAATCTCACTCTTTTTTTCTTCCTTAATAAGTTTTCTTTTTTATTTCTGACAAAAAAAATTGATTCTCAAGTCTCCTTCCACTAAAGTATTCATGTAGTTTAGAGTTTCCCCAAATTTCAACCCTTGATGAACTGCCAAGAGTTTTGCTAGAGTTGAATCTCCTTGTCCAATAGGTCCTGAGTAAATCACCAAGATGTCCCCAAGATGATACCTGAACACACCACTAATACCTAGTTTTTCTGTATTACCGCTACTGCAGATATCTTTTGAAGTACATGATTATACATAGTTTTTCTTATTAAATGTGCATCATCTTAATTATCAAAAAAAAAAAAAAAAGTGCATCTTCTTGCATCTTTGGGGTTCTACCATGATATCAGAAATCTATACAATTCTCTACACCACTTATCAAAAAATAAATAAAATAACAACAGTAAGAAAAAGGTAGAACTTTATTTCTCCACCACAGCATGCATGTATTGTAAGGAGATCTTAATATTATCCCTTTGATGATGATGATGATGATGATGATAATAATAATAATAATAATAATAGTCACTCTGATCACTATGATAAGTTAATTCTAAAATTGTATGTCCATAAATAACAAAATACAAGCACCACTAAATGAAAACAAAATTGCTTACACTTCTCGGATGGAATTGAAATAAATTGAGTTGTCATTTAAGATGAGGGATAAGAAGGACATAAGAGCATAAACCTGTCAAAAACAAAAAACAAAAGAATACAAAAAAAAATTAAACTTAACGGAACCAAAAAAAAATATTTCAGCTTGTATACACTATACTAACTCATGTAGCTTCTTTATCATTATAATGTGAAGGAATTTTAAAATTATATATACCCAATGTTGGTCCTGGTTATCATGGTCTTTCAGATGGTAGACTGGATAAAGACCTAATCTTTGGCATTGTCTTAAAAGGCCGTTAGTTGTTTAAAAGTCATATTCGAGAGGTTTTAGAATTTTAAAAACATGAAGATGAAATGACATCATTTTTCTTTCAGTTATTTTTTTAAGTTACCCATCCAACAAGACCAAAGTTTTGTAATTCGACATCTTTGGAGTGAGTTATGGCCATTTTACTGATAACATGTTAGTTTGTGATAGGATTTGAGTCTTTCTATTTTCTTAGTTAGCCTAGGAGTTGTTTTGGGTTTATTTAGTAGTAATACAATTGGAAGAGTATTATAATAGCTATTTTATGAGTTAGGGCCCTATTTGAGTTCCTCTATTGCTTAAATATGGGCTTACCTTAGTTTTTGTTAGAATAAATATGATATAGTGTAGAAACTGATTGGTAATTATTTTGGCAGTGAAGGACCTCTTTAATTTCTAGTTTTTACAACTTACAAATAAATGTGCTCTATGATAGGAGAATATCAACATTTTCTCTCTTTTTCCTTCTCTCTCTTTTAAGCTTTATCAAAGCAAGTATTATAATCAGATATGGACCTCTTCTTTCTTACTCCTACAATTTAAACCTAGAAGATTTGTTGTGCATTATACACCACATCTATGTTTATCAACTTATATGAAAGATACTATTCTATTTTTCTTCCGTTCACATGATAGTGCGATGAAGATCTAAATTGGAGTACAGATAAAGAGGGTTATGACTGCTGTATGGTAAACTAATGGTGATTGGGACTGTTTGAATAGTTTTTTATGATCAGATATGGTATATGATCCTAACAGAACAGAATGGTGAAACAGGACACATATAGCCAACCCCATAAAGATGGGGCAAGGTTGAGGAGGAGGAGGATAATATGGTGTATGATCCACCCTAGGTATCTCTCCCTATCATATTGAACCCTGTGTTTGGTTTCTTTTGAAGAACCTAGCACTTTAATTCACCCTGGAGTTGTTTTCCTTCCCCCTAAAGAGATGCAATTCCTTCCCCCAAGAAGAAACAGACCTACAGTTGCTTCCTAGAGGTAGGCCAAAGTAGTTCATTGGCCAATATGACACCATAGTCCCAAGGATACCAGAATACTTCCCAATAACTTCAAACCTGCCAGACTACTTTCATCAAGATCTATTCTCAAATTAGATAGTCTCTCAAAGCATCTAATCAATGATAACAGGTTTAACACTCCTTCCTCGCTCCTGTCTTGGCCAAAATGATGATATCATCTGTAAATTGCAGATGAGACACCAATCCTCTCTCCAAGACCACTCTAAAACCTCTAATTAAGGTGAAGAACAAAGGAATAATGGATCTCCCTGACAAAGACGTCACTTAGAAGGAAAAAGCATTGATCCACTCACTAATGCAATAATCAGTAGTTATCAAGCATTCCCTAATCCAGGTCTTCCATTTGTACCCAAAACCAACTTCTTAAGAATCCATTTCAAGAATGACAAATCATCATTATCACCACCACCAATCATTATTATTATATGTTCCCTCCAAAATCTGGTTTGCACACAAAGCCTTTATTCCTAGATCTTAGTATCTCTTCAACACATTCATTGGATATTAAAATCTGATTTGTTATTTGTCTCTCCTGAATGAGAGCTTCTTGGTAATGGGAAATAAGAGCGGTTATAAATCCCTCTCAATCTTACTGATAAGAACTTTAATATTACTTTATAGAAGCTCCTTATCAAAATGATTGGTCTGAAATCCTTTGTGTGTATTGCTTCCATATTGTTTACATTAAAGCTAAAAATTTTGCATTCAGCCCCACATTGAGAATGCCGTTAAATGAAATTCCACAAAAACTATAAGTAGATCCCTTTTGATAATCACCCAAACAGTCCTTATAGAAACCCATTGTAAATCCATCTGATCCTAGAGTTTTATCTTTATCCACCTCAAAAGTGACTTTCTGAATCATCTCCCTCAAAAAGCCTTTTTAGATTGAATGCTACATAACACTGTCGAGGTCTTCGATTTGTATCAGAACCGATGTTTTCCTATAAGACATGGCCAGAACCTTAAGCGTGTCTCCTTTTCTGTTAAGAAAACAATTCATTAAACAAGAATCATAAGCTTTTCTTTAAACAACTTTGGTTTCTTCCAAAATCTAAAACCCATCCAATCAACATTAACTTATTCAAAATTGGTTTTTTGGTATGAAAAGAGGGACATACGATGTAACCAAGCCTAGATTAATACAGTAAGACCACAAATATGAAATTAATGAAAAGATAATTCTGTACAATCCCTCTCTTTACAGGAAAGAGTGATTTACAAACCATCCTCCCCATTGTCTCTATTTGAACATACCAGTTATATTTCCTGTTAAGGGATTGGTTGCAAGCTTCAAGGTTTTCAGGTACCAGAAAAAACACTTGGAAGGAATTCCAGTCGTACTGCAACAAGCCAACAACATGCATAATCCCATCCACTACAACATCAATTGTGCCTTTCCATTGTACCTCCAGAAGCATCAGTTCACAATTCACTCAAAATTTCAGATAAAACCCAAACATAAATCACAAATAGTTGGTATTGTCATCAACCCCAAAAGATGCATAAGTAGCACTGTAGCACAAAAATTCTGACCCAACATTTCTATCTCTCATTTGTTCTCCATGACGTAACACACTCCTTATACCATATGCCTACAAAGGGTTCAGGGGATACGTCTTTCAATAGGGTTCAGGGGATACGTCTTTCAATAGGGTACTGAAGGGTGTGTTAGAGATAAGAAAGACAGTTGAGGACTTGAAGGGATGTCTGAATCAAGGGATATAAAGACGTAAAGGAGACTTCGAGCCGGGGACCAATACAATGGAAGATCGTTTCTGCTACAGACTTCAGCTTTTCACCAGAAAACCAGATTTGGCCAAGTTAGACTCCTCAGCTCCAGGAAACTCCAGATGCTCTTTTTATCGGATATGTGATATTCTGATTCAATATGTACTGAACAAAGCATACATCATGACAGTTAGTTAAGTTTCACCCAAGACAATCATTTCGTTGTCAGTCTCTGAAGCTGGAGAAACAATCATGGCTGGAGGAAAATAATATAGTAGGGTTCACCTGCTTGGGGAAGAAATGTTGTAACAGCTACATGATAAAAAGGATCAACAAAAACACCACCATAACCAACAAGAAACACTTAACAATATAAAAAAATAACACGTAATCAAAATTTCAAGCAAGTATAACATATAACGAAATATGCTAATAATTAGGGCTCAAGAAGAGTAAGACCACTTACAGGAACCATGAAGATGATACGAACAATGAACCGCTGATAAGTGGGTTCCGTATAATTCCTTAGGTGCCTGTAAATATGAAACACTGCTAAAGCGATAGCTCCAATCACACAAGGGAAAGCGATAATGACGAAGTAAATCGGTGCCATTTGCTCGCCGGAAACCAGTCAATTCACTTAGCCCCTCTTTCTCTGAAAAAAATCTAAGAGGGAAGCGTGGGAGGCGAGTCACTCACCACGGCGCCCGCACGGACCCCCTCGCCTCTAACCGTTCGCGCAAGTGGACTCTGTATTTTTAAAAGACTAAAATAACCCTACTCTGTTGCTAACTTGCTGTGGGCGTTCTTGTTTTTTATAGCACGTTATATTTAAGGGAAAATTCTCAATAAGTATCATGTGATTTGTGGTTAGTGCCACTTTGTTCCCTCAAACTTTAAAATGTGATAATTTTATACTCAAAATTTTTAAATGTGACAATCTAGTACCTTTCATTAGGTATCATTTGAAAAAGGCACAAATGTCCTTCAAGTGTCATTTAATTTTCTTTATCAACCATCTAAACATTAGTAAAAAATTAACAGTCTCAAATTCTTGCCTCTTCCATTCAAAAAAGTCGGGGTCACATTTGAGTGGGTATTCTAGTGACCCTGACGTTTTTGAATAGAAGAGGCAAGGATTTGGGACTGTTAATTTTTTGTCAATGTTTGGATGGCTGATAAAGAAAATTAGATGACAATCAAAGGTTATTTTGCATTTTTTTCAAGTGCCACTTAACGGTTGGTTAACATTTAGTTAACGATAGGTACTAGATTGTCACGTTTTGAAAGTTTGAGTATTGAATTATTGCAATTTAAATTTCGGGGACCAAAGTGGCGCTAGGCCCAAAGTACAAGGTACTAATCGAGAATTTTCCCTATATTTAATGACTAGTGGGACCCGTTGATGCATGGGATTTGTTAAGTAAAAGTGAAACATTTTATGATAAATATTATAAGGAATGAATGCAGTGTTTTTTTTAAATAATTATTTTTTATTTTAGTAATTTGTTACAAAAATTAGTAATATAGTAATTTAGATTAATTATGTTAATAATTTTTAACAAAAAAATAAATTATTACTAATTACTTAATAAAATAATTATTTTTTTCATAGTATCCATTAGTGTTTTGTTTTATTTATTTTACTTTATTATTGATTAAATGTTATAAATTTTTGTAAGTGTTACTTAAAGTGGGGCTTTAATTGATCATCGACTTGACCCAACCCCCTAAGTTGCACCCCTAAGAGCAATGTGGCATTTTAATTTAGACTAAACCAATGCATGCGTTACTTTTGTGGTTTTAACTACTTTTAGGGAAAAATTATTAATATTGATCCCAAAGGAGCCATGGGGAATGAGCTATCCCCATTGTGTTGCCTAATGAAACAAAAACATAAAAGATCCCTGACCAAATTTTGATAGTGTATGTCAATTTTATAGGTTGTCTAGCCTAGGGCCAACCCACGCCCCAAGCGTAACAATATTTGTTTAGGCTTGGGATAGGGATGGGCTTGCCCATGTTAATTATAAAAATATGATTTTTTATAAATTAAAAATTTTATTTAATTTTAATTTATAAAATATATAATTCTATTTATATATTAAGATAAAATTTGTTATCTAAATATATATGTATATAGCTTATAGGTTAAGCTTAGGGGTTAGCTTGGGTCGTGCATGCTAAGGCTATCAATGGACTCTGAAAATTTAATAGCCAATTTGACTCCAAATTTGGTTGTCTTGGATTTGAATGTAAGAACTAGCATCCAATTAATATTCAGATTATATGCAAATTTAACCCCAACCGATCCAACTAAAACCGAATCCAATAAAAAATTATATATATATATATATATATATATATATATATATATATATTATATATGTGTGTGTGTGTGTGTGTGTGTGTGTGTGTGTGTGTGTGTGTGGTATAATTATATAAAGTTAAAAAATATTTTCTTTATATTTATATAAATTTATTATACATGGATACCCCATGTATAATTTATATATATATATATATATATATATATATATATATATGTGTGTGTGTGTGTGTGTGTGTGTGTGTGTGTGTGTGGCGCGCGCACGCGTGCGTGTGTATGTTGTGGTATAATTATATATAAAAAATAATAATTTCTTTATATTTATATAAATTTATTATGCATGGATACTTTAAAAAATAATTGGTTTTTTTAAACCTTTTTTTATTTGTTTGGTCATTTTAAACACAATAAGATGGTTGGAGATTAAACTCATAGAGGATGCAAAACCCAACATAACAATGAGATGTAAAGGCGGTTCTAAAGATTTCATAATTGAATCTAATTTGAATATAATCTATTTACAATCCTACTACCTGCATCATGTGTGGGGTTTGTGTAAATCTAAGCTAGACCTAGCTAAGAAGAAAATAGTTGCTTGAGCCCAAAAATTTATAGGTCTAGCCTGGTTTAGGCTAAGTTATAAATGGTCATCCCCAAATAAGAGTCTTAAGACATTTATAATTATAAAGATTCATATATTTGATCGTTAAACTAGAAGGATACAATTTCGACACACTAGATTTAACCGCCACATCAGTTGTCCAACCTAGAATCTTAAGAGGGTAGGGACTGATGTCAACTCCTTACTTAACTCCATTGAAATACTTGTATCAATCAAACAGAGCCTAATAAACCCCAAAAGTTCAAAATACCAAACAGACTCCTACTTAAGACCAAAAATGACAAAATAGCTTTTAAAAGTTCATCAAATTTATGTTTTTTTGCCACTGTCAACCCCAAATACGGGGCAGCAACATCTAAGCCGAATTGAGCCGAATAGTACGAGGCTCGATGTCGAGATTGTTCTACAAGGCTCAAGCTCAGTTCGAGCCAGAACCTTGAGCTCAAGCTCGATTTGAGTAAAAAATTCATAAGCTCGAGCTCGAGCTCGGCTTGGCTTGAACTCCATTTTGGGAAAAAATATTTTATAAAAATAAAAAATTATATATAAAAATATTTTTTATTTGATATTTAAAAATTTAAGAATTATAATAACTAATAATTATAACATTTTTATTATATATATATTATTTCTATAATTTTATTGTATATATATATATATTTGAGCCGGCTCACGAACCTTACGAGCCAAGCTTTAGTAGGCTCGAGCTCAGCGCGTTTCATAATCGAGCCAATAAATTGGGCTCGAGTTTGGTTGAAACCGAACCGAGCTTTTTACGAGCCAAGCTTGAGCAGCTCGTGAAAAGCTCGGTTCGTTGCCACCCCTATCTAGCACACCCTAAGCTCCCATTGGATGCACAAAACCCATTAAAACCACCCCTAAATTTAAGAAAGAGTTTCACCAAACAGGAAAGCTTGATTGAACACCTATTTCTTTGAAGAATCTTTGCCTATTTGTGGGAAAGATCTTTGTGAAATCCCAAACACCGTAGTTGAGGGAATTCAAATTTGACCCCCTCCCTTATTTTCTATAAATACTGATGTCAAAGGGGAGGAAGCAAAGGGAAAGGAGAGACCAAGGGGAAAGAGGGAGAGACGAGGGGGGACTGAAGGGAGGAAACCTGAGAGAGGTCCCTAGAGAAAGAAAGAGAGAGGAGGAGGGCAGTTTCCCAACTTCTATGATACACCAATTCAACTTGTAATCCTGAAATCCCTAGAGCCAAGTTCAAGCCTCACCCCCTATCTTCCAAACTTAACACAAAAAATTCCCAGCCCAGCTCTAGCCTAGCTTAAGAACCCATTGGAACTTCATTCTATCTAATCCTAGCTGTTGGAAAACTTTTGACAAGGTACCTACAAAAGTGTGTGTCTTTTTTTTTTAGTTTTTCTGGGTTACTTGAGGTTCTGAAATGTTGAAAAACCATTACTTGTAATTCCTTCTTGATTAAGAATAAAGGCAAAGAGGCGAGAGTCTTAGGGAAATCAGTACCTAAAACCTGATAACATCACCTCAAACTTAGTCTTAGGAGAGGTTGAAAGCATGTTCCTCCGGATTTAAGAAATTCTTACAACCATTTATGTTTTTCCTCGAAAGAAGTTGAGCTTGAATAATTCCCGTATCGGATTGCTAAAGCAACTTGGAGATAGGGGTGTCTAAGACATTTCCTCTCCCAATCCTTAGGACCCAAAATCTCTTGGTTGTGCACCTTACCCATGGAGGACGGGGTCACTATCAAATGTTCATTTTGAATCTTTCTAAACCCAAAAATGAGGGCCCATTTTCTCCTAAAAAATGGGTGGCAACTCCATCTCTTTAAGCCGGCCATAAGCTTCCCGGAGCTCACAGCTGGCAAATTCACTGGGGATTTTTAAGGACCTTTTTTGGGATACGTTTTGCCTAAAATTCACGCTCATTTATTGTTTGCTATAAGGCTTAGACTATTTTTTTGTTGGTTTGCGATTCAAAATCACACCTCAAGAAGGTTGGGCGGGATAGACCTTCTTAGCACAATCACCCCAAAGCCATTTCCATGCCAAAATCAAACCCAAAAGCTTTCCCCAAAACCATACCTTTGTTGAAATTGCAATCTTGTTCAGTTCCATTGCAGCCCATAAATCTAAATCGCACCTTCATTTCAACTTCATCACAACACAGAAATCCAAATCACACCTTCATTTCAACATAATCGCAACCCAGAAATCCAAATTGCACATTCATTTCAACTTCATTGCAACTCAGAAATCTAAATTGCACCTTCATTTCAACTTTATCACAACCCAAAAATCCAAATTGCACTTTCTTAGAGCCTCATCACAACCCAGAAATCCAAATCGCACATTCTTAGAGCCTCATCGCAACTTAGAAATCCAAATCGCACCTTTCTTTCAACCTCATCACAACTCAGATCAACCTCATTACAACTCAGTTCATCCTCATCGCAACTCAAATCAACCTCATCGCAACTTAATTCTACCTCATCGCAACTCAGATCAACCTCATCGCAACTTAATTCTACCTCATCGCAACTCAACAGCTCAAAGTCGCAACTTAGGAGCTACTCATCACACCTTCTTCTTGCTTGTCCCACCTTGAAACCTACCCATTGCACTGTACTTTAGTCTTATCATACCTAATCACACCCATCTATCCTCCCCACTTTCGGTTATCGCATTGCACCCTCTGCCGTAGCGCACTAAGTGTCTACCACGACTAGCCTTCAATATGGTAGAAAAATAGTACAGTTCTCATTTTTCCTTTTTTTTTTCTTTTTCTTTTTCCTTTTCTTTTGTTTTTTTTTGGGGGATTTTTTTTCTTCCCTTCCCTTCTTTTCCTTTGGTACTCTCTCAAAACTTTTAGTTTTGCTTTCTTTATAATTGAGTATGATTAGTTTAGTTTTGGGTAGCTGTAAATTGCATTTGTTCCTTATTCTTTCCTTATCTTTGGTTCAGTTAAAAAGCATCAAGAGAACCTAACTTCTATTAAATCCCCAAAGTAGCTACCTATAAACTTGTAGGATTGTTTGTAAACTCGAACATGTGGCTACATTCTCCCCTTGTTCTTTGTTGCTTTAATGTTCATTATTCTTGCTTGTTCAAACACTTACAATGCACACACTCTCATTTAAATAGAATTAGAATCCCATTTGACCTACTAGGGGAAGGATAGTAGGTGTGTGCCTCTAGACTTTGGGTAGAGGTTTGAAGGCTAATAACCTTGTTGGAACCTTAGAGTCTATAACCCACCTAACTACTCCATGCACCACACCTAGAACACCCATATATAGAAACTTTAAATGAAAGTAGGATAAAGGAATTATAGTATAACTAGGACTAGGACACCATGAGTGTTGCACTATGTGGTTGCCATCTTTAGATATAGGATAAAAATAAAACCCAATCTCTTTCAACCTATTAGAAAAAAAAAGAGAGAAAAACAAAAACAAAAAAATATGATTTGATCTTCCATTAAAAGACACTAAAACACCCTAAATGTCACCAAAGGCAATACCCAGGTCCAAATTTCGAAATGTTATCCAAGTCTAAGCTAGATTCCAAGTAAGCTTCAATCAAAGCCAAATAACAATATCAATGTAAGATAAAAAAAATCGAAACCAATTAAATAAATCAAAATGAAATTTACAAATTTCATTTATGATTCAAACTACAATAATAAAAAAAAATTTAAGGATAAGGAATCTAGGAGTTAAGATCAAAATCAAAACTACAATTATCAGATTCTGAAACTCTCAAATGACCATCTTCCGACTCCAGGTTTCTGTTTTATATCTTGGCTAAGTAGATGCATGACTCTATGAACTCAGCTCTTGAGATGTAGCATCAAACGAGCATTTTGACCCCTTTCATTATTTGTCCAATGTCTATTTCTTAGCTAAGTAGATGCATGACTCTATGATCACAGCTCTTGAGAAGTAACATTAAAACGCCATGACCCCTTTAATCATTTGCCCTGCATCTTTCTCTTGGCTAAGTATATGCATGACTCTATAAGCTTAGATCCGAAGAAGTAGCGTCAAAAGGCCATTTTTTGGGGGCTTCTTCTATCCTGTGACCATTTTTTGGCTAAATAGGTACCTAAGTCTATCAAAATGCCACCTTGACCCATTCTAAGTATTCAAGTTTTAGGAGGATTAAGTATATATATGGTAAAGGGTATAACCCTCCCTTGACCAGTATCAAATGATGCTTTATTCCTTCAACCGAACGTTGGCCAAGTAGATGTTTGGCTCTATGAGTTACTTTTGAAATAAAACATCAAAAGGCCATTTGGACCTTCACACCTTCAAAACTCCAGGTTGTCAAGTAGGCACACATATGGTGTAAGGATTGATACTCCCTTAGCTAGTATTGAAAAGACATTCTCATGATCCTTCATAAACTTTTGAGTTCAAATATCTTTCTTGCTTTTCTCCAAACTGAATGGATGCCTAACCCAATGAGTTTGCTTTCGGTGTGCAAACTCATTGGGTTAGGCATTTCCTTTCATAAACATGGTACATGAACTAATTACTCTCGACATTTCCTTCAAATCTTAACTTTTTCCAAAATCCAAGAGTATTTTCTAAATTAGAACTTGAACTTAGTTACAACACTACATGCCCAAGTCCCAAAATTAATAATAAAATGATAGCATTAGATCCCAATACCTAACTCATAATAAAAATCTATTTATAGAATCATCCAATATATAAATCTATCAAGTTAACAAAAGCACAAGGCTCATAAAATAAGGTGAAATAATATTGTCAAACCATCATGTTCTATTGTAAGGATTATCAAATAAAATCTCTTTATCAAATCCTAACTCATATAATTTCAAGTCAATCAACATTCCAAAAACTTGAGAAAATACCAAAGTAAGGATTATCAAATAAAATCTCTTTATCAAATCCTAACTCATATAATTTCAAGTCAATCAACATTCCAAAAACTTGAGAAAATGCCAAAGTCATGAATGATTTTTTAAATCTTAATCGAATTCCTCAAACCCCAAAATATTTTTCAATGTTTCTTTAAACATAGTATTTTTTCTTACTTTCTAAATGCCTTTTTTCTCCACAGAGGCCCACTAATTTAAGACATTCCCCTTGCATGACCTAGTCTATTTGACCATAGATTCTTGTGTTTCCTTGCAAAGTTCCCCTGACCCACTCAAAGGAAGCTATCTTATCTAATCACCTACACATCTAGCCTTCTTAGGACTCTTCCAAACATTAGCCACCGTAGAATTGACAATCCTAGCACTTCACACCAACTCTATTACCTCAATCTCACCCATAGCACCCTATACCCTCACAAGTCAGGTTTAACCTTGACCCATTCTTGTTTAGGATCCAATATCTAATTAGCCAAATCATAGCAACTTCAATAGCTCTAGGTGCGTACTAAGGATAGGTCAGCTTTGTCATGGTTTTCCGTTGTTTTTGCCCGCAATCCATCATTTGCATGAGCATATCGCATGTCATTACATGTTAAATCCCTATAAATAATCCTTAACCCACACTAGTTTATTTCCACCCATTAGATGACTACAACTAGGGGTGATCATTTTAGCCTGGTTCGGCCCAACTAGCACAAGTCCAACCTGAAAATTCCGAGCTTAGGCCTGGGTTTTGTGTTCAAGCCCGGGCCCACATCAGGCCTACAAATTTTAGTGATGGGCTTGGGCTTATTACTTCAAGCCTGGCCTGGCCCGCATATATTTAAACTTACACATTTTGTGTATAATGTATACATATATAGATGTTATTTTACATTTTATTATATATTTTATATATAAATATTATAACGTGACATGTATAATTTATATTATATGTAATATTTTATATTATATAATGTATAAAATACGTTTATATGCATGTTATGCCATTTAATATATAGATATATAATATTATGTCAAAAATTTATTTACTCTCATACGGGAATCCTATTCCCAATTTAGAAAACTACATTTTCAAGGTTCGTTCTCGTAACCAAACTGAACTAAATCTGAAACCAAGATTAGGAAGGGATATACCTGATACGGAATTCATGCAAAAAGCTCCTCCCAATGCAGGTGTTCACGTCGAAAGAGTGTACTAAATCCTCCCTCCATTGAAGATGACACAACTTAGAATGAGGCCAGATCAGCAGGTAGTTCTTCACCAAGAACCTTTGGTTCTTCAGCAAGAATCGAATGGGGTAGTGGGCACAACTTCATAATTGTTTCTTCTAGTAAGAAACAATATCAAGATCAAATCTTGATTAGTTCTAAGAATTGGAGATCAAATAGGGTAGGGCGGTAAGAGTAGGGAGAAAAAGAACTGAAGGCAGAAACAGGCAAACTGAATTGTCTTCTATGTTGTATGTGTGTCTTTTTTAAGATCTGCCCTACTCTCTTTATAGCCTTAAAAAGATAACCTCCTAATCTGATTAGGAGTCTCTTGATCCAAATCTTTATTTGGATCTGAACTCTTTAAGTGATAAGAATAATCCCTTATCTTATCTATAGTTCAAGATCAACTTTTCATAATCAAATTAGTTCCCTGATCCAAATCTCTATTTGGATCTAGACTCTTCAAGTGGATAAGAGTTATTCTCTTGTCCTTATCTGCTGATCCAATCCCTAGATTCACATCTTTTTAATTAATCCAATTAACCCAGTTCGAAATGGGATTTAGGCTCATTAAGCTTTCAGGCTCACTTCCTTTTTAATGCTGGATAGCTTGGCTCTCTTTGTATGGCGTGGGACTTTATCATTGATTTACACACAACCACATGGATTTAGCCTAGCCTCGATTACAAGGCCTGGCCGAATTTATTATTGAATACAGTAAACCCCTGAGTCCATCACCATGGGCTTTTGACGGGCCCAACATTTACACTAAATGGTCCTTAGGTCCAGCCATCTTATGAAGGCCTAAGGACTATGGGAAGATGCAAGATTAGCCCCTTAGGTATAACCCTCAATGGTCTTACACTTAACTTTTCAGCCCTTAATGATCAAACATTGCCCGACAAGAGAGGACCTCTCCCTTGGCTCCAAGGTACAGTGCTGCACTCTCTACTCACATGGATCCCGGGAATTAAAACCTTTTGCAAACAATTTGTGAAACCATAATATATAAGTATATCTCTATATAAATATATTTTGCAAAACCAAATTTCAAACACATTTGAAATCCACTACTAGCAGTTTAGGTTTCCATCAAAGAGAGTACATTTCCCCAATCCTTCACTTTGTCCGATAAAAGGGTTGATCCTATCACTTTGATCACCCACTCAGATGAATTCTCGAACTATCCCAACATATCCAGGTTTTGACCCCCTCTAAGGATCTCACTAATTGGCATATTAATGACAGCCTAATCCGACACTTAGTGCAATATCATAATCAAGTATAGGGGCTAAGTAGAACATTTTAGTTTTGCCCATTTGTCTCCAAGGTCTAAAGCAATACTGGAATTTGATCCGGTTCAGGGTTTCAAGAAAATCCACACTGCATGTACCTCAGGTTTCACCCTAGAAGTTGAGGCAAGCCACCCCAACCAACTTGGTGGTACATTAGTTTCAACCTTGATAGGATAAATCTCCTAGATCTATCCAATGGTTGTGAAGATTCTAAACTAACACGAGTCTCATATGTGTACAGTTTAAGGGTATTACACAGAAACATACCACAATAACATGATTTAAATATGTACTTTATTCATTTATAATTAATGTCATAATGTATATAAAGCTGATTGGAGGTAAGGGCATACACTGTCTAACAATTAAGTCATTAAATATATAAATATGTAATGTTTTATATATGAGTGACATTGGCCCAGAATCAGGCCCGACCCATATAAACCTAGGCTAGGACTTTTGTTTTAGGCCTGGAATTTCAGGCCGGGCTGGGCGTAGGCCTAAGCTATAGCCCTTATCATAAGTGCAAAGCCTGGCCCAGGCTTGGCCCTGCTCGACCCATGATCACCCCTACTTACAACCTAGATTAGTACCTTTATAGAACCAACAACATAGGCCCTTGGGACAACCGGCCTTAAAATAGAGTAAAATAAAAGGATGCAATACAAGTCCAACAAATGTTCAAATCCTCCTTAAACTAAAAGGAACCCTTTCAGGATTGTTATAGAGCAAGTTTTTCATCAACCTCCCATCGAGCAAGAATTGTCGATTGTACTCTACGAAGACAAGTTGGCCATGATGTAGGAAGTCATGAAGAACATATGAGCATCCCAACGAAAAAAATAAATCAAGTGCCCTCATCCTAACATAAACCTTCTTGAAAAAGGTTAAAATCCCAAAATTCCACAAGTATGATGAATCTAGTTGTCCCCAAGCTCACGTCCTTCTTTATTATACCAATATGTTTTAGCTTGGATCTAATAGCCCAACTATTTTCTAAGAGCCTAAAAGGAGCCATTTTGGATTGGCATACCCATCTCAACCTAGACACTTTGAGGACATGGGGAAAATTGATGGAACAATTTATCAAGAGTTTTGTTGATCTAGAACACCTTAGGACGATATAGGACACAATTGCAAAAGGCTAGTGCATGCATCAAATGGGGAGTTGAGGACGAGAAAATTCACCTAGCATCCACGAATCCATTAGTTGAGATCAAAGAACCTATTGTAGTTGCTACTGTACATCAACCTTTCTCTTCAACAAAGAAACGTCGAACTTAAATGATCCCTTCAAAAGAAGAGCAAAGAAACGATTTGCTTCCCTCCCTTTCACATTCTCAATTGCTTTCTCAACTGATCGAGAGTGGGTATGTAACACCTTTGTCACTTAAATCAATCCCCTACCAAAGAGTTTCAAGATGGGTGAGTATTACTCTTATCACTAAAGACCAGGGCACTCAATGAACAATTGCACAAGTTTTAAAGTCAACATCCAAGATCTCATCGATGCCGAATAATATCCCTTAAAAGATAACTAAAATATGTAACCAAATTTGTAACATTTTCTAAAACTATGAATGATCTGATCCCTCATAAAGGGCATGTAATAGCTTGGGCAATGGCGCTTGGTTGCGACTTGGATAATCAAATAAAAATGAAACCTTAGGACTCTCAAATAAACACATTTTTCTCCTAAAAACCCTAGGCTTTCTACCTAGACACCTTCTAGGTATTAACCCTTATAGTACGTGCACACATATTATGCATTCATTCCATTCATGGTGCATTCCATCTAAAGTCTAATGCTCCCAATAAGAAACTTGACCACACCTACCAGATATCAAGTCAAAATCCAACAAGAGATCGAAGAACTTCGAAAAGTAGTGAACCCATTCACCTTTAAAGTTGATTGGATAATCTCTCGCATAGGGGCAACACCACCAGTTTTTGTTTCGAATCCTACACCATTGCCTTAACCATCCAAGAAAGAAGTGAAGAAGTTCAATCCGCTACCTTGCCAATCTTCCCAAATTTTTGTCCATCTTGGTCAAGAAAGGATACATTGGAAGTCTCCTACGGATCCAAAGAATTTCAACCAAAAGGATTATTGTGCCTAACATCAAGGACCAAGACATGAGACCAATGAATGCTGGCAATTGAAGTATGCTATCCAACGCCTCATTGATGATAGCCAATACAACCCTGGGGCTCAAGCTTATGGGCATATTGCCACTTAAAAAACATTTGTATTAAACTTTATTTTCTTTGCACCTTAAAGCTCAGTGTACTCAGTTTTTACTTAATGAACTCTTGTTTTGTATCTTTTATTAGTCTAATGCTCAATTCCAATAAAACAACGAATTCAACTGGGCCTAATTTATCATTCAATTGTATCTAGGTTTGATGATCGAAAACATGCAACAAGTCTCATCGATATGTTCTTGAGAAAAGTTGGTTACTGAGTAGAAATTCAAAAAAGGAAATGTTCAGAGGAGACAACCTTGGTAGTACATGCACCGAAGGAAATAGGGCATTAAATCGATTTCGCAATGGCTACTCCTAAGTCCGCATAAAGGCATCAAAACCACTATCAATTTCTCATCGATCAAATAAAGGACTGGAGCCATTTTCGGTCGGTTATTTCCCCCGATCCCTTATCATTCATTCAAACGATAGTCAACCTATTTGAGCCTTTCATCTAAACCCTTCTTTGACAAAACCCATAAGTTTCCAAAGATGCTTAAATAAAAAAGGAAATCAAAAGACAAAAAAAAAAAAGAAAAAGAAGAAAAAGGAAAGAAAAAACATGAAAAAAACACAAAAAAAAAGGCAAAAAGAATTAGGGGAAAGTTCACTCAAGGAATCCAACATTGTCAAAGAGTAATACTTCTCCCTTGAAGGATCAATTGAGGACATGATTAACATGTATTTCATTTCACAAGTCATACATACAATAAAGAGATGAAGGGTGGCCATCTTTCAACCATTTCACATAATCTTTTATCCACTAATTAATCCTTTGAACCTCTTCTTTGACTAAACCCCCTTTCTCAAGAGGTGAGTGTCAAATGTTCGAATGCCCTTACAATAAGTAAAAGAAAAGGAAAAACTAAGGCAACAAAGTACAATTTTGAAGGAAAAAATGAAAGAAAGAAAAAAAATTAGAGCAATTAAGCTAAACATCTGTTTCCAACCCCAACTCATTTTGCACCCTAACAAAAAGTCCTGGATCAAGATAAATGTATGGCTCATGGCATTGAAAGACATGAAAAGCATTTTTCATCTAAAGGTAATTTAAAAAATGGATAAAAAATGAAAAGAAGAAGAGCAAAAAAATGTGTTAAAGGCCCCATTTGTCAATTCAAGCATCTGAAACCTATGTTGAAAGAATGTTCAAGCCTCCTATATTTCGATTATGAATCATGTCCTAACTTGCGTTTCATTCCATCTAATAAGACTTCATCGATCTTTGAGAGATTAGCAAGTTAGTCTTGGGTACACTTTTTTTTTTTTTTGCTAACAATGACCTAATCAAGTAAAGGCCCCCTAAATGAGAGAAAAAGAAGAAGAAGAAAAAAAACTTGGGCCTGGAAACACTAAACTAGGGGCAAAAAAAAAGAAAAAGGAAAGGATACATTCCAAACTCGAGACAAGCATATCAAAGCACAAAAAGTTTGATTCAACAAAATTGTGAAGATTCAATTTTTGTGTGAAGGGGCAACTACCTATTGTTCGAACATTTTTCCGAATTGAATTTCCAATTGGCATCTAACATCTCTAAGACACACATATCTAAAATAGTGTAAGCAGGCTCTTTTGAGTGTCATTATGTTAAGCTATCACATTTCACCTAATCCTTGTCAACCTCTTGTCATTATCTTCCCAGCCAGCATCATACACATTATCCTTTTCTCCAGTACAAATGTTTCAAGATGACCAATCATCACAGGAAAAGAAAAAAAAGGGTTCTCACCCGTTTACCATGCTTTTTAAAATCACCCATCTTTCAAATAGTCATATCATTTCTTGCACTATGACATATAAATTAATGTTTGATCATTTGTTTTAAAGTCCTTCATGGCATCAAAGTCCCTCGTAACACTAAAGTCGCTTGCGGCATCAAAGTCCTTCGTGGCACTAAAATCCCTTCTGGCATCAAAGTCCCTCGTGGCATCAAAGTCCATCACGACATCAAATTCCCTTGTGGCAAAAAAAAAAGTCTTACATCATCGCATTGCGAAAATCTTAATAGCATTCTTTTTTCTTGCATCTAAAGCATCCAAAATTTTATTTTCAAATCATCCAAATGTTTTCTAGAAAATCCAAAATCTTTCATCCCAACCATCCCAAAATATTTTATCAAATCCAAAATTTTGGTATGCATCAAATCCGATATTTTTTGCAAGTTGCTTTTATCTAAATCCAAAAGTCATTAATCATCAAACTTCCATTCATTTACATAATTCAAATTCATCTGTCTTCGATCATAATTGAATATCCATCAAATGTCATTGAAATCTCTCGTTTTGTGCGATCCACCTTCAGGCATAATCGAATACCCATCAAATATCATCAAAATGTCTTGTTTTGTGTGATTTGCCTTTGGGCATAATTGAATACCATCAAATATCATCTAAATCACTCACTTTATGTGATCCACCTATGGGAATAATCGAATACCCTTAAATATCATCAAAACATCTTACTTTGTACAAGTTGCATTTGGGCATAATTGAATATCCATCAAATATCATCAAAATCTCTCGCTTTGTGTGATCCACCTTTGGACATAATTGAATATCCATCAAATATTATCAAAATCTCTCACTTTGTGTGATCTGCCTTCGAGCATAATCGAATACCTATCAAATATAATCAATATCTCTTGCTTTGTGCAATCTACCTTCGGGCATAATCAAATACCCATTGAAAATTATAAAAATCTCTTAGTTTTTGCGATCTACCTTTAGGCATAATCGAATACTCATCCAAATTCATAAAAAATCATTCGCCTTCAAGCATAATCAAATACCCATCCAAATTTATGAAAAATTCTTCACCTTTGGACATAGTCAAATACCCATCTTATTTGATATCTAACCTAGCAGTAGATTGCAATGAACAGTAAGCTAGTAGACCTCCTAGTGATCAGACGAAACAATCATGAACACAAACATAGAAGACATTCAATATTCAAAGCATAAATCAAACAGTAAAAATTAAATTAGATCTCACAATTTTGTTGATCTTGAGGCTTCTGTTTCCTTCGACCAAGTATCAGAATTTAGCCACACATGGTCATGATGAAAACTCAAGGAAGAATTGGAGAAGAAGAAGAGAGGTGCGACAACCTAAGTCTGATTGTCTTCTTTCTTGTTTTTCTTCTCTTCTTTTCTTTTCTCTCTACTTTCTGTTCCCCAAGAGAAGCCTACAAAATCTCCTAAAATTTCTTTCTAGATAACAGTCTCCAAGTTTGACTTATCAAGAAAAATATTAAGAATAAGGGAGAGTGGTGATTTTTGCATATGAAACTTGAAGGCTAAGGAACATTTTCAGCATGTCAGCAGTGTTGTTGCAGCTACTTCGCACCCGATTTCCATCTAGATGCAGTTAGTATCTCTCAAAACATGAAAGTTGTAGATCTTTTCTTTGTCGTTCCAAAGCAAAGCATCTTGAATCATCTCAATCAGATCTCAGATGAGAGAGTTATGCCCAGATTATGAAGCGATGCCGAAACTGTCCAAAATTGTCCAATTAGCTCTGTTTTTCACTTAACACCTCCAATTGTGCCATAATTCAAAGTTGTAAGATGACGAAACGACTATTTAACGGTAAACCTAAAAGATGTACATGCACATTTTACCTTATACATACTAATGTATGTGGTCCCCTGAGTGTTAGCACTCGTAACCAGCATGTGTATTTTATTACATTCACCGGTGATTATTCTCGGTATGGTTACGTGTACCTAATGAGGCACAAGTCTAAATCATTTAAAAAGTTCAAAGAATTCAGACAAGAGGTCGAGAAACAGTTAGGGAGAGAAATTAAGACCGTTCGATTAGATCGAGGTGGCGAGTATCTCTCCGACGAATTTAGGGACTACTTAAAGGTCAATGAGATAGTATCACAGTTGGCTCCTCCTGCTACAATACAGTTAAATGGTGTTTCAGACAGAAGGAATAAGACTTTATTGGAAATGGTCTGGTCACTTCTTATATACTTAGAGTTACCTACATCCTTTTGGGGTTTTTCATTGGAGATTGCGACATACGTGCTGAACCGGGTTCCAACCAAATCAATTCCGAACACTCCATATGAACTTTGGACCGAAAAGAAACAAAGTGTCAGAAACTTGAAGATTTGGGATTGTCCAACACACGTTAAAAGAACGAGTGCGGACAAGTTGGAATCCAAGACTAGCCAACGCCTATTCGTAGGCTACCCCAAGGGCTTTGTGGGTTACTTATTCTATGATGCAGGAGAACAAAATGTGTTCTATAGTCGAAATGTCATTTCTTGGAGGATGATTACATCCTGAAAAATCATCGTCAGGAAGTTGTCTTTGATGAGGAGAGCTCAGGGTCAGTGGGAGATGTCCCACAAGTTCCAAGTAATGACTAATCTAGAAGATCTACCCGGGTTTCTAGGCCTCCGGTTCGTCTCGACTATGACCAGGATAGTTACTTGGTGGAAGTTACGACCAGTAAGGAGGATCCCGTGAGTTATACGGAAGCTATGTTGGACATAGATTCATTGAAGTTGGTAGATGCCATGAGAGCTGATGGATCTCTCATCCCTTTCAAGTATTAGTGGCAAGAGATTTAACAATATCTTCTAAAGACATACCAGAACTAGAAGTTTGGCCCGACTGTTGTCTAGGGGGTACGACTGATATTGTTGGAAACTTGGGCGGTTTTGTGAATTCCCATAGCTGAGATTGGGGTGATCCTTCCATCATGGATTATATGTGCTTGAATAGGGATCATACTTCCTTTTGTGGTTGCCCCGGAAAACCACCTGTTGCATTCACGTGCTCAATGGGCTCCTCTTGAAGAGTTGGAAACATATCGGTTGGATGCCCTACCACCGAACAAATCGCACAAGCCTTCTCCGTTTGCATATTACCTACAGCCATTTGACAAACAAGAGAAGTTAGACTCGCAATTTGTTGTTCAAGGGAGGAAATATTTACCTCATTAGCATGTTTTGATGGAGGGTCAAGCCTAGTGCCAAATTGTTGATAATTGGCCGCCATATTTGCAATCAAGTTTCTCGCGGCCTTGGGAGTTTTATCAACTAAAGCTCCTCCACTATCAGTATCAATCATGCTCCTATCAGTGGGTTGATGACCCTCAGAGAAATTTTGGATAAGTAGTTGCTCACTGATCTAATGATGGGGGCAACTTCCACATAATTTCTTAAAACGTTCCCAGTATTCATGTAGGGACTCTCCGTTGTACTGCCTTATACTATAAATTTCTTTTTTAATGTTGGCCACCCTTGAAGCTAGGAAGTACTCCAAAAATAACATTTTCATCTCGTACCATGTGGTAATAATCCCGGAGGGTAGATAATAGAGCCAATCCTTAGCTGAATCCTTCAAAGAAAACGGAAAGGCTCTTAATTTAATTTGCTCTTCAGTCATCCCTGTGGGTTTCATACTCGTTCATACCACATGAAGCTCCTTTAGATTATTGTGAGGATTTTCACTTGCAAGACCATGAAAAGTGGGCAAGAGGTTTATCAGTCCAAATTTTAATTCAAAAGTAGCAGCAACATCTAAAGCAGGAAACGCTATGCATAAGGGTTGTTGATTCAAATAAAGGGTGGCAAGCTCTTTCAAAGTTCGATTTTCAGCCATGATTTCCTCATCTCTCAAATTAGAATTGCTAACGGATAGGGAATGAAGAGTTGGATCATTCTCTTCAGAAATACTTCGAGCTTCCCTCCTTAACCTGCGCAAAGTTCCCTTTATTTTCGGATCATACTACAAATCACCTTGCCTAGAAAACCGAGTTACAGGCATAAATCAAAAAAATCCTAATAAACCATGAATGTCATATCATAAAAAAATCTAGAGTAATGAAAATAAATGAACAAATAAAACAGAAAAATTCTACACTAAAACACAAACAATCAAATTGATCTCTCTTTTTTTTTTTTTGAAAATTTCAAGAACGAAATAGGGATCACAAGAAGCACAAAAATCTACTAGAAAAACTCCCCAGTAGCGGTGCCAAAATTTGGCATGCTGTCGTAGGCACCCAAAAAATAAAACCTATACTCCTAAAAACACATGCAGTAGTGCGACTAAGAATCGTTTCCACAGAGAGTATCTAGCCTAGTTTTTGTGTTGCGTGAACAAAGATGGAGGGGGTTTGAGTATAATGAAAACCAGATTTAAAAAGAAAGAAAATCAAATGAGTAGCAATGCAAATCAAAGTACCAAAATTAATCAAAAGAACAAATCTTGGTCTAAGTCAACATCAACCCTTAGAATTTCACTACTGATCATCGATGCAAAGATACATCAATTCACGTTTTGAATATTCACTGTAGGAATTATTTCTTATCTCTCCCTAGTTGTAGTTAATTTGAAAACAAGTGATCTACTTAACCCTTATTAATAAACAACCTGAAACAAGCATTCAGAATTTAATCCAACAGCAGCTTTAAGAATTGGAGATCGATGAAGCTAAACAACACAAGCACAAGTGGTTGCATTTAATTTAGCCGAGTGTTCTTCCTAAGATCTAACAATTTCTGATGCAGCAAATCATTAAACCTAGTTGCTTATCAGATTAGAGAGATTAAACAATTACGGATTTGATATCTAACCTAGTAGTAGATTGAAATGAATAATAAACTAGTAGGCCTCTTAGCAATCAGACGAAACTATCATGAACATAAACATAGAAGAACATTCGATATTCAAAGCATAAATCAAATAGTAAAAATTAAATTAGATCTCACAGTTTTGCTGATTTTGAGGCTTCTGTTTCCTTCGACCAAGTATCAGAATTTAGCTACGCATGTGATGAAAACTCAAGGAAGAATTGGAGAAGAAGAGAGGTGCGGCAGCCTAAGTCTAATTGTCTTCTTTCTTGTTTTTCTTCTCCTCTTTTCTTTTCTCTCTACTTCCCATTCTCCAAGAGAAGCCTACAAAATCTCCTAAAATTTCTCTCTAGATAATAGTCTCCAAGTTTGACTTATCAAGAAAAATATTAAAAATAAGATAAAACAAAGTTCTAATGCAAGTGGGAGAGTGGTGATTTCTGCATATGAAAACTTGAAGGCTAAGGAACGTTTCCAGCACGTCAGCAATGTAGTTGCAGCTACTTCATGCCCGATTTCCATCTAGATGCAATTAGTATCTCTCAAAATTCAAAACTTGAAAGTTGTTTATATTTTCCTTATTGTTCCAAAGAATCTTGAATCATCTCAATCGGATCTCGGATGAGAGAGTTATGGCCAGATTACGAAGTGATACTGAAACTGTCCAGAATTGTCCAATTAGCTCCGCTTTTCACTTAACGCCTCAACTGTGCCCTAATTCAAAATATGAGAATGATGAGTCTATTTAGGCACTAAACAAGTATAAAAAATTAAACATTAAGGGAGAAAAATATGATATTTTGCATTGTCATCAACTGTCTATTTACATGGATCCCGGGAATTAAAACATTTTTGCAAACAATTTGTGAAACCATAATATATATGCATATCTCTATATAAACATATTTTGTGAAACAAATGCCAATATGTTTGAAATCAACTACTGATAGTTTAGGTTTCTATGAGAGAGAGTGCATTCCCCGATCATTCATTTTTCCTGACAAAGGGGCTGATTCTGTCACTGTGATCACCTACTCAGGTGAATTCTCAAACTGCCCCAACATACCCAGGTTTTGACCCCCTCTAAGGATCTCACTGATTGGCATATCAAAGATACACAATCCGATACCTAATGCAGTACCTCATGTGTAGGTGTAACTTTCCAATTTTTCCCATTTGTCTCTAAGGTCCAGGGCATAACTAAAAAATGATCCGGTTCAGAGTTTCAAGTAAACATACACTACATGTGCTTCAGGTTTGACCCTAGCAGTTGAGGTAACTCACCCCAACCGACTTAGCAACACATTAGTGTCAGCCTTGGTTGGATAAACCTCCACAGGTAATTCCAATGGCTGTGAAGATTCTAAACTAACACGAGTCTTTTAACTATCCATTGTAAGGATATAAACAGAAACAAACCATAATAACATGAATCAATTATGTGTTTTATCCATTTACAATAAATGTCAATAAGTACATCAATCTGATTGGAGCAAAGGGCACAACTGTCTAATACCTGGATTGCTATTTCTCCATGATAGGCATTTATTTTCTGGCATTCCGTGGTGTGGAATAAAAGAATACCACCAATTTTTTTTTCTTTGCTTGGAAACTGTTGGGTGATATTCTTATAGATCTGAGTATAAGGAGACTTGGCATTCTGTTAGTTTTAGCTTGTGTTTGTTGTGCTACCTGGAAGATTGAAACTATAGATCACTTGCTAGTTTTTAGTAAGTTGACCATTAAGGTTGGAACAACTTTCAGTACCTTATGTGGTGTTTCTCTTATTCATACTCAGTCGGCTAAGGATAGAGTGCTCTCTATTGGTTAGATCTTGGTAGAGGTGGTCATTCTCAAGTGAAGGAAATAATTGCATCAATTCCTTTCTTTATTATCTGGGAGGTGTGGAAAGAGAGATGCAAGCTTAAATATGAGGGGGATGCTAAAACAATATGTTTGATAATTGCTAAAGTAATGAAATGGGTTAATGAAATTTATTGGTCTAGGCCAACTCAAGATCCAAGTTTTGTGGATAGCTTGACTTGGCAGCCTTTGAGAGTTAGGCCTTTGCAAAATGAGCCCAAAGACTTAGCTGGTGATTAGGAAGTACCCAAGTCCGGGTTGGTGTAAGGTGAATGTGGATGGAGCCTCTAGGGGTAATCCAGGTAACTCAGGTGGTGGAGGAGTTTTCTGCTCTAACTGTAGACAATTTAATTTATCTTTGCTTTTACCTCATTCTATGATTGTACAACAAATATAGTAGCAGAATGCGAAGTGATCCGGGCTACTATTTATTATGCTAAGGCATCGAAAATACAAGGCATGTCATGTAGAGTGATTCTTTGATGATGAGTCATTGGACCATGCTTCCTGGGATAGGTGACATAGCATATTGTTTGAGGATATTTAGATTTGTTACACACCTATTCTCTAAGAGGGGAATGTCGTGGCTGATGGTTTATCCAACCTAGCTTGTGACAAATTAGAGAGTCTACACATTGATTACCAAAGTTCCCTTCCACGACAGATCTAGTTTTTACTTCTTCCTAGATTGCATTGTAAATATCTCTTGGTTTTGGGTTTTTATTTTTTCTTTCATAAAATTGTGCATTGTATTTGAGCTTGGGGCAAGGCCAGCTATGCCCTCCCCTATACTTTATGAGCTTATTGATTTTTCTAATAAAATCTTAAGGTGGCCCCCTTCACCAAGTGACCTTACCAGTTTAACCATTAACCTATTTAACCTGAAAAATGGACGATTATTAACACATTAATTCAATTTTTCTTTGTATTTTAGCCATTTATATCTTTACTGACAACAATTCTTAATTTTCAAACATATTTTTTGTTTAATATGAAGAATATATAATATTAATGCATGTTCAAAAATTTCTATAAAATTTATAAAAAATCTATATTTTTATTTATTATTAATTAATTTATGAGATAATAAAAATTACTTATTTACAAAGAGGAAATGTTATTCCAATATATTGTTTGAATATTGGTTTTTAATATTTGGTCAAATCAATTATATATAATTTATATATAATACATATGTTATTTATATTGCATTTTTGTAAATTTCTTATATGATGAAAATAGTTGAAAAAATACTAATATTTTTTTTTGTTTATCTTTATTTCAACTATTATATTTTCTTTTTCTTTTAATAATTTATTATTATTTTTAAATTAAATTGGGTCGTATCAGATTTGGATATCCAACATATTGATCGGATTTAGATTTGAATCAATATTTATGAGATTCGATCATATCTTAAGATCGAATCAAATTCAAATATACACTGATTCAAATCCGATATGATCTATTTGCCTCCCTACCAAACCACTTGCCTACAATGACATATCTAATTAAATCATTGAACCATTTTCCATGGTTAGAGGGGCCATGTGTTAGACATTAATTCTCCTTATTTTTTATCCCATTTCTATCATTAATGAAAATAATTCTCATTAATCACAATTTTTTATATGATGAATATATAATATTATAGAATGTACCCAATGTTATTGACAAATTTCTACATTTTCTTGAATTTTATGTATTTTATTATTTAATAATAACATCCATTCGACATGAATAGTTTAACCACTAATGTATAACTTGGATGGAAAAACCATTTTACTTTTTCGGTTGATTTTAAATCATGTATTCCATTTTTATCATCGATAAAAGTAATTCTTATTTTCACATTTATTTTTATTTAATATGGTGAATATATAACAATATAATTGTATCAAAATGCTTTATACAAATCTTATATTTTTCTTTGAGTTTATAATATATATATATATATATATATATATATATATATATATATGTATGTATGTATGTATGTATGTATGTATATTTGTATATATGCTTTATGTATGTAGGTATGTATTTAATATTTGTTACTTAGTTATGACATCATAGGTTGACCCATTTGACCCGGAACGTTAAATCATTGACCTACCTATAATCTAGATATGGAAATGGTTTCATTTTCAAACTAGTTTTAAATTTTGCATTTAATTAATATCATTGATAAAATAATTATTATTTGTCATACTTATTTTCGTTTATATTATTAGTATAATATTATATATGTTCCCAAAACTATTTCATATTTTTTTGTACTATTCTATTTTAAAAAATTTATTTTTAATTGTACATCATGCGTTAATCTATTTGACCAGAAAGATTGAACCACTAACCAACCCCTTAGATAGAAAGATGGTTTAATTTCCAATTGGTTTTAAGTTGTATATTTGATGTCCATCATTAACAAAATTATGTCTATTTTATCATAGTTCTTTTTTAATATGACAAATATATAATAATAGAAACTTGTCCAATTTTTTTCAAAGTTTTTTTTTATATTTTTTGTACTTCTTATATTTCTAAATTTGTATTATTTATTTATGACATCATGAAATTATCCATTTGACCCAAATGGTTGAAGTACTTACCCACAACCAAGATGAAAAATATGATTTCATTTCTTGGTTTATTTTAAAAATATAAATTTTTATTCTATTAATAATTATTGCTTATGGATTTTTTAGTGGAATTTAATGATGATAAACAAAAGTATTTTTATATTTATAAATTTGTATTATTTATTTATGACATCATGAAATTATCTATTTGACCCAAATGGTTGAAAACTTAGCCACCACCTAGATAAAAAATATGATTTCATTTCTATGTTTATTTTAAAAATATAAAAATTCATTCTATTAATAATTATTGCATATGGATTTATTGGTGGAATTTAATGATGACAAACAAAAGTATAAATGTTGGAATCAATGAGAGAGAATGTGATTTACTTAATGACTTAAATGTAAGACTTAATGAGAGGTAATTGAATATTCCTAATGGTATTCTTTAATTACATTTTCTGCCATTTCATTAAGTCCCAAATCCAAACTCAACCTAGGCTTGAGCCCATGTTAAGCCCACTAATGTTAGTTCTACCTATATAACCCCCTTTCTCATTTATTACACATGGCTAGAGAGTGATCATTCCATACTATACGGGGCATGTATTTTTGTGTTTGGCACCCATCACCTATGTTGTGATAATTTTTAATTCAAATTCTCTTGACATGTACATTTGTTATTTATTTTGCATCATTTGAACCTGTTTTTTCATTTTAGTGGAGATAATTGCCACTCATCTTTTTGAGTATGGGATTAACTACCATTTGAACTTTTATTTTTTTGAGTAGGTAGACATGTGTATGAAAAAATGCTTTATTTGAGAGTGAAAATAACCACCCTTTCACTATTATTTCTTGAAAAAATATAATGCCACAGGACAAATAGGCTATAGGATTTCATTAGGTCTACAAACAAGGGGGCTTTGTTGCTTTTTTTTTTTAATAGAGGTACAAATGACTTATAACAAAAGGAGATTGGCTTTCTCGCAGTTAGTTATGTTAGCTCATCATGTTGCAATGTGATATGTGCAAAATACAAAATTTTCTCATTCATCTTGAAAGTCAAGAATTTTGGGCATCGGAAAACTATACTCTCTCATTCTTTTTCACTACATTGGGTCTATGGGAGTCAACGAAGACGAGCTTGGAAGTATTTGATTGTCTCTCCAATTTTTCATATGAGACGAGCCCAATCACTAGTCGAGGGGTAGATTTTTAACTAGATGAAAGCTTGTTAAGTCGAGTCCATCCCCCTAGTCTCCTTGTCGACAAAAGGTAGGCAACGAAGGGAAGCAATCAATTGCAGATAGAGTGCCCTATCTTATTCGACTTAGAAAGTAATTTCACCACTCATGGGGCAAATCTATATCTATATATTAAAATTGAATGTGCCAAGCTAGCACTTTCCTACTTTGTTGTTTATTCTAGAAGCAACTTATTCTTGTTATGGTTTCTTCTCAAAGGCATTTATCTTTTTTTTTGGTTCTTTTGAATTTTCTAATTTTAAAATTAAACAAAACAACTCAAGTGATCAATCACCCTTAAGACTGTTAACACTCATCATTAATACCCCATTAACTCTCTCCCTCTCTCTCTCTCATCTTTCCTATTAGCTATTTTAATAATATCTCCTCATTAATTTTGTCATTAACTCTCCCCTTCAATAACTTATCCCACTAATTCTCTCTCATCTCCATTACTCCATTAAATTGCAAAAACACATTAACTTTATCTATAAACATTTCAATTTAACTATAATTAAACAATAATACTAGTAAAGATTAATTATATTGAAATTGAGATATTCAATGATATATTATTGTGCCAAATAACCCACTTCTATTTAAAAATATTATCCATTTATATTCAATGACAAGGCTTGTCATGGAGAGTGATTCCTTGATTATGAGTCAGGTTCTTTCTGGTTTGTGCTCACCCCCTTGGACCACGCTTGCTGGGATAGATGACATCGCATATTGTTTGAGGATATTTAGATTTGTTACACACATATTCTCTGAGAGGGGAATGCCATGGCTGATGGTTTATCCAACCTAGCTTGTTACAAATTAGAGAGTCTACACATCGATTAACAAAGTTCCCTTCCACGATAGATCTAGTTTTTACTTCTTCCTAAATTGCATTGTAAACATCTCTTGGTTTTGGGTTTTCATTTTTTCTTTCAGAAAATTGTGTATTGTATTTGATCTTGTGGCAAGGTCAGCTATGCCCTCCCCTATACTTTATGAGCTTATTGATTTTTCTAATAAAATCTTAACTTGGCCCCCCTTCACCAAATGACCTTACCAATTTAACCATTAACTTATTTAACCAGGAAAATGGACTATTATTAAAACATTAATTCATTTTTTCTTTGTATTTTAGCCATTTATATCTTTACTAACAACAATTCTTATTTTTCAAACATATTTTTGTTTAATATGAAGAATATATAATATTAATGCATGTTCAAAATTTTCTATAAAATTTATAAAAATCTATATTTTTATTTTTATTATTTAATCTACGAGATAACAAAAATTACTTATTTACCAAGAGGAAATGTTATTACAATATATTGTTTGAATATTGGTTTTTAATATTATGGTCAAATCAATTATATATAATTTATATATAATACATATGTTATTTATATTGCATTTTTGTAAACTTCTTATATGATGAAAATAGTTGAAAAAATACTAATATTTTTTTTGGTTTTTCTTTATTTCAACTATTATATTTTCTTTTTATTTTAATAATTTATTATTATTTTTAAATTAAATTGGGTCGTATCAGATTTGGATATCCAACATATTGATCAGATTCAGATTTGAATCAATATTTTTGAGATCCGATCAAATCTTAAGATCGAATCAAATTCAAATATATACTGATTCAAATCCGATCTAATCTATTTGCCTCCCTACCAAACCACTTGCCTACAATGACATATCTAATTAAATCATTGAACCATTTGACATGGTTAGTGGGGTCATGTGTTAGACATTAATGCTCTTTATTTTTTATCCCATTGCTATCATTAATGAAAATAATTCTCATTAATCACACTTTGTTATATGATGAATATATAATATTATAGAATGTACCCAATATTATCAACAAATTTCTACATTTTCTAGAATTTTATGTATTTTATTTTTTAGTAATAACATCTATTTGACATGAATAGTTTAACCACTAATGCATAACTTGGATGGAAAACCATTTTACTTTTTTGGTTGATTTTAAATCATGTATTCCGTTTTTATCATCGATAAAAGTAATTCTTATTTTCACATTTATTTTCATTTAATATGGTGAATATATAACAATATAATTGTACATCATGCGTTAATCTATTTGACATGAAAGGTTAAACCACTGACCCACCCCTTATATAGAAAGATGGTTTAATTTCCAATCGGTTTTAAGTTGTATATTTGATGTCCATCATTAACAAAATTATGTCTATTTTATCATAGTTATTTTTTAATATTACAAATATATAATAATAGAAACTTGTCCAATTCTTTTCAAAGTTTTTTTCTATATATTTTTTGTATTTCTTATATTTCTAAATTTGTATTATTTATTTATGACATCATGAAATTATCCATTTGACCCAAATGGTTGAAGTACTTACCCACAACCTAGATGAAAAATATGATTTCATTTCTTTGTTTATTTTAAAAATATGCATTTTTATACTATTAATAATTATTGCTTATGGATTTATTAGTGGAATTTAATGATGATAAATAGAAGTATTTTTTATATTTATAAATTTGTATTATTTATTTATGACATCATGAAATTATCTATTTGACCCAAATGGTTGAACAACTTAGCCACCATCTAGATAAAAAATATGATTTCATTTCTATGTTTATTTTACAAATATAAAAATTCATTCTATTAATAATTATTGCGTATGGATTTATTGTTGGAATTTAATCATGATAAACAAAAGTATTAATGTTGGAATCAATGAGAGAGAATGTGATTTATTTAATGACATAAATGTAAGACTTAATGAGAGGTAATTGAATGTTCTTAATGAGATTCTTTAATTACATTTTCTTCCCTTTCATTAAGTCCCAAATCCAAACTCAACCTGGGCTTGAGCCCATGTCAAGCCCACTAATGTTAGTCCTACCTATGTAACTCCCTTTCTCATTTATTACACACGGCTAGAGAGTGATCATTCCATACTATACGGGGCATGTATTTTTGTGTTTGGCACCCATCACTAATGTTGTGATAATTTTTTTATTCAAATTCTCTTGACATGTACATTTGTTATTTATTTTGCATCACTTGAACCTATTTTTTCATTTTAGTGGAGATAATTGCCACTCATCTTTTTTAGTGTGGGATTAACTACCATTTGAACATTTATTTTTTAGAGTAGGTAGACATGCGTATGAAAAAATGCTTTATTTGAGAGTGAAAGTAACCACCCTTTCACTATTATTTTTTGAAAAATATATGATGCTACAGGACAAGTAGGCTATAGGATTTCATTAGGTTTACAAACAAGGGGCATTGTTGCTTTTTTTTTTTAGAGGTACAAATGACTTTTAGCAAATGGGGATTGGCTTTTTCACAGTTAGTTACGTTACATTTGTTAGCTCATCATGTTGCAACGTGTTATGTGCAAGAGTATAAAATTTTCTCATTCATCTTGAAAGTCAAGAATTTTGGGCATCGGAAAACTATACTCTCTCATTCTTTTTCACTACATTGGGTCTATGGGAGTCAATGGAGACTAGCTTGGAACTAATTGATTGTCTCTCCAACTTTTCATATGAGACGAGTCTAATCACTAGTCGTGGGGGAGATTTTTAACTGGATGAAAGCTTTTTAAGTCGAGCCCTATCCCCCTAGTCTCCTTGTCGACAAAAGGTAGGCAAAGAAGGGAAGCAATCAATTGCAGATAGAGTGCCCTGTCTTATTTGACTTAGAATGTAATTTCACCACTCCTTGGGCAAACCTATATCTATATATTAAAATTGAATGTGCCAAGCTAGCACTTTCTTGCTTTTTTTTTTATTCTAATAGCCACTTGTTCTTGTTATGGTTTCTTATGAAAGGCATTTATCTTTTTTTTTGGTTCTTTTGAATTTTCTAATTTTAAAATTAAACAGAATAACTCAAGTGATCAATCACCTTTAAGACTGTTAACACTCATCATTAATATCCCATTAACTCTCTCTCTCTCTCTCTCATCTTTCCTATTAGCTATTTTAATAATATCTCCTCATTAATTATGTCATTAACTCTCTCCTTCAATAACTCATGCCACTAATTCTCTCTCATCTCCATTACTCCATTAAATTAAACAAATACATTAACTTTATCTAAATACATTTGGATTTAACTATAATTAAACAATAATACTAGTAAATATTAAGTATATTGAAATTGAGATATTCAATGATATATTGTTGTGCTAAATAATCTAATTCTATTTAAAATTATAATCCATTTATATTCAATGACAAGGCATGTCATGGAGAGTGATTCCTTGATTATGAGTCAGATTCTTTCTGGTTTGTGCTCACCCCCTTGGACCACGCTTGCTGGGATAGATGACATAGCATATTGTTTGAGGATATTTAGATTTGTTACACACATAATCTCTGAGAGGGGAATGCTGTGGTTGATGGTTTATCCAACCTTGCTTGTGACAAATTAAAGAGTCTACACATCGATTACCAAAGTTCCCTTCCACGCCAGATCTAGTTTTTACTTCATCCTAGATTGCATTGTAAATATCTCTTGGTTTTGGGCTTTTATTTTTTTTTTCTTTCAGAAAATTGTGCATTGTATTTGATATTGGGGAAAGGCCAGCTATTATATTTTTGTTTTTCTTTATTTCAACTATTACATTTTCTTTTTATTTTAATAATTTATTATTATTTTTTAAATTAAATTGGGTCGTACCAGATTTGGATATCCAACATATTGATCGGATTCAGATTTGAATCAATATTTATGAGATCGGATCAGATCTTAAGATCGAATCAAATTCAAATATACACTGATTCAAATCCGATCTAATCTATTTGCCTCCCTACCAAACCACTTGCCTACAATGACATATCTAATTAAATCATCGAACCATTTGACATGGTTAGTGGGGTCTCTTTATTTTTTTATCCCATTTCTATCATTAATGAAAATAACTTTCATTAATCACACTTTTTTATATGATGAATATATAATATTATAGAATGTACCCATTATTATCGACAAATTTCTACATTTTCTTGAATTTTATGTATTTTATTTTTTGATAATAACATCCATTTGACATGAATAGTTTAACCACTAATGCATAACTTGGATGGAAAACCATTTTACTTTTTCGGTTTATTTTAAATCATGTATTCCATTTTTATCATCGATAAAAGTAATTCTTATTTTCACATTTATTTTTATTTAATATGGTGAATATATAACAATATAATTGTATCAAAATGCTTTATACAAATCTTATATTTTTCTTTGAGTTTATAATATATATATATATATATATATATATATATATATATATATTCATGTATATATATATATATGTATGTATGTATATTTGTATATATGCTTTATGTATGTAGGTATGTATTTAATATTTGTTACTTAGTTATGACATCATAGGTTGACCCATTTGACCCGGAACGTTAAATCATTGACCTACCTATAATCTAGATATGGAAATGGTTTCATTTTCAAACTAGTTTTAAATTTTGCATTTAATTAATATCATTGATAAAATAATTATTATTTGTCATACTTATTTTCGTTTATATTATTAGTATAATATTATATATGTTCCCAAAACTATTTCATATTTTTTTGTACTATTCTATTTTAAAAAATTTATTTTTAATTGTACATCATGCGTTAATCTATTTGACCAGAAAGATTGAACCACTAACCAACCCCTTAGATAGAAAGATGGTTTAATTTCCAATTGGTTTTAAGTTGTATATTTGATGTCCATCATTAACAAAATTATGTCTATTTTATCATAGTTCTTTTTTAATATGACAAATATATAATAATAGAAACTTGTCCAATTTTTTTAAAAGTTTTTTTTTATATTTTTTGTACTTCTTATATTTCTAAATTTGTATTATTTATTTATGACATCATGAAATTATCCATTTGACCCAAATGGTTGAAGTACTTACCCACAACCAAGATGAAAAATATGATTTCATTTCTTGGTTTATTTTAAAAGTATAAATTTTTATTCTATTAATAATTATTGCTTATGGATTTTTTAGTTTAATTTAATGATGATAAACAAAAGTATTTTTATATTTATAAATTTGTATTATTTATTTATGACATCATGAAATTATCTATTTGACCCAAATGGTTGAAAACTTAGCCACCACCTAGATAAAAAATATGATTTCATTTCTATGTTTATTTTAAAAATATAAAAATTCATTCTATTAATAATTATTGCATATGGATTTATTGGTGGAATTTAATGATGACAAACAAAAGTATAAATGTTGGAATCAATGAGAGAGAATGTGATTTACTTAATGACTTAAATGTAAGACTTAATGAGAGGTAATTGAATATTCTTAATGGTATTCTTTAATTACATTTTCTGCCATTTCATTAAGTCCCAAATCCAAACTCAACCTAGGCTTGAGCCCATGTTAAGCCCACTAATGTTAGTTCTACCTATATAACCCCCTTTCTCATTTATTACACATGGCTAGAGAGTGATCATTCCATACTATACGGGGCATGTATTTTTGTGTTTGGCACCCATCACCTATGTTGTGATAATTTTTAATTCAAATTCTCTTGACATGTACATTTGTTATTTATTTTGCATCATTTGAACCTGTTTTTTCATTTTAGTGGAGATAATTGCCACTCATCTTTTTGAGTATGGGATTAACTACCATTTGAACTTTTATTTTTTTGAGTAGGTAGACATGTGTATGAAAAAATGCTTTATTTGAGAGTGAAAATAACCACCCTTTCACTATTATTTCTTGAAAAAATATAATGCCACAGGACAAATAGGCTATAGGATTTCATTAGGTCTACAAGCAAGGGGGCTTTGTTGCTTTTTTTTTTTAATAGAGGTACAAATGACTTATAACGAAAGGAGATTGGCTTTCTCGCAGTTAGTTATGTTAGCTCATCATGTTGCAATGTGTTATGTGCAAAATACAAAATTTTCTCATTCATCTTGAAAGTCAAGAATTTTGGGCATCGGAAAACTATACTCTCTCATTCTTTTTCACTACGTTGGGTCTATGGGAGTCAACGAAGACTAGCTTGGAAGTATTTGATTGTCTCTCCAATTTTTCATATGAGACGAGCCCAATCACTAGTCGAGAGGGAGATTTTTAACTAGATGAAAGCTTGTTAAGTCGACTCCATCCCCCTAGTCTCCTTGTCGAGAAAAGGTAGGCAATGAAGGGAAGCAATCAATTGCAGATAGAGTGCCCTGTCTTATTTGACTTAGAATGTAATTTCACCACTCCTTGGGCAAACCTATATCTATATATTAAAATTGAATGTGCCAAGCTAGCACTTTCTTGCTTTTTTTTTTATTCTAGAAGCCACTTGTTCTTTTTATGGTTTCTTATGAAAGGCATTTATCTTTTTTTTTGGTTCTTTTGAATTTTCTAATTTTAAAATTAAACAGAATAACTCAAGTGATCAATCACCTTTAAGACTGTTAACACTCATCATTAATATCCCATTAACTCTCTCTCTCTCTCTCATCTTTCCTATTAGCTATTTTAATAATATCTCCTCATTAATTATGTCATTAACTCTCTCCTTCAATAACTCATGCCACTAATTCTCTCTCATCTCCATTACTCCATTAAATTGAACAAATACATTAACTTTATCTATATACATTTGGATTTAACTATAATTAAACAATAATACTAGTAAATATTAATTATATTGAAATTGAGATATTCAATGATATATTGTTGTGCTAAATAATCTAATTCTATTTAAAATTATAATCCATTTATATTCAATGACAAGGCATGTCATGGAGAGTGATTCCTTGATTATGAGTCAGATTCTTTCTGGTTTGTGCTCACCCCCTTGGACCACGCTTGCTGGGATAGATGACATAGCATATTGTTTGAGGATATTTAGATTTGTTACACACATAATCTCTGAGAGGGGAATGCTGTGGTTGATGGTTTATCCAACCTTGCTTGTGACAAATTAAAGAGTCTACACATCGATTACCAAAGTTCCCTTCCACGCCAGATCTAGTTTTTACTTCATCCTAGATTGCATTGTAAATATCTCTTGGTTTTGGGCTTTTATTTTTTTTTTCTTTCAGAAAATTGTGCATTGTATTTGATATTGGGGAAAGGCCAGCTATTATATTTTTGTTTTTCTTTATTTCAACTATTACATTTTCTTTTTCTTTTAATAATTTATTATTATTTTTTAAATTAAATTGGGTCGTACCAGATTTGGATATCCAACATATTGATCGGATTCAGATTTGAATCAATATTTATGAGATCGGATCATATCTTAAGATCGAATCAAATTCAAATATACACTGATTCAAATCCGATCTAATCTATTTGCCTCCCTACCAAACCACTTGCCTACAATGACATATCTAATTAAATCATCGAACCATTTGACATGGTTAGTGGGGTCTCTTTATTTTTTTATCCCATTTCTATCATTAATGAAAATAACTTTCATTAATCACACTTTTTTATATGATGAATATATAATATTATAGAATGTACCCATTATTATCGACAAATTTCTACATTTTCTTGAATTTTATGTATTTTATTTTTTGATAATAACATCCATTTGACATGAATAGTTTAACCACTAATGCATAACTTGGATGGAAAACCATTTTACTTTTTCGGTTTATTTTAAATCATGTATTCCATTTTTATCATCGATAAAAGTAATTCTTATTTTCACATTTATTTTTATTTAATATGGTGAATATATAACAATATAATTGTATCAAAATGCTTTATACAAATCTTATATTTTTCTTTGAGTTTATAATATATATATATATATATGTATGTATGTATGTATGTATGTATGTATATTTGTATATATGCTTTATGTATGTAGGTATGTATTTAATATTTGTTACTTAGTTATGACATCATAGGTTGACCCATTTGACCCGGAACGTTAAATCATTGACCTACCTATAATCTAGATATGGAAATGGTTTCATTTTCAAACTAGTTTTAAATTTTGCATTTAATTAATATCATTGATAAAATAATTATTATTTGTCATACTTATTTTCGTTTATATTATTAGTATAATATTATATATGTTCCCAAAACTATTTCATATTTTTTTGTACTATTCTATTTTAAAAAAATTATTTTTAATTGTACATCATGCGTTAATCTATTTGACCAGAAAGATTGAACCACTAACCAACCCCTTAGATAGAAAGATGGTTTAATTTCCAATTGGTTTTAAGTTGTATATTTGATGTCCATCATTAACAAAATTATGTCTATTTTATCATAGTTCTTTTTTAATATGACAAATATATAATAATAGAAACTTGTCCAATTTTTTTCAAAGTTTTTTTTTATATTTTTTGTACTTTTATATTTCTAAATTTGTATTATTTATTTATGACATCATGAAATTATCCATTTGACCCAAATGGTTGAAGTACTTACCCACAACCAAGATGAAAAATATGATTTCATTTCTTGGTTTATTTTAAAAATATAAATTTTTATTCTATTAATAATTATTGCTTATGGATTTTTTAGTGGAATTTAATGATGATAAGCATAAGTATTTTTATATTTATAAATTTGTATTATTTATTTATGACATCATGAAATTATCTATTTGACCCAAATGGTTGAAAACTTAGCCACCACCTAGATAAAAAATATGATTTCATTTCTATGTTTATTTTAAAAATATAAAAATTCATTCTATTAATAATTATTGCATATGGATTTATTGGTGGAATTTAATGATGACAAACAAAAGTATAAATGTTGGAATCAATGAGAGAGAATGTGATTTACTTAATGACTTAAATGTAAGACTTAATGAGAGGTAATTGAATATTCTTAATGGTATTCTTTAATTACATTTTCTGCCATTTCATTAAGTCCCAAATCCAAACTCAACCTAGGCTTGAGCCCATGTTAAGCCCACTAATGTTAGTTCTACCAATATAACCCCCTTTCTCATTTATTACACATGGCTAGAGAGTGATCATTCCATACTATACGGGGCATGTATTTTTGTGTTTGGCACCCATCACCTATGTTGTGATAATTTTTAATTCAAATTCTCTTGACATGTACATTTGTTATTTTTTTGCATCATTTGAACCTGTTTTTTCATTTTAGTGGAGATAATTGCCACTCATCTTTTTGAGTATGGGATTAACTACCATTTGAACTTTTATTTTTTTGAGTAGGTAGACATGTGTATGAAAAAATGCTTTATTTGAGAGTGAAAATAACCACCCTTTCACTATTATTTCTTGAAAAAATATAATGCCACAGGACAAATAGGCTATAGGATTTCATTAGGTCTACAAACAAGGGGGCTTTGTTGCTTTTTTTTTTTAATAGAGGTACAAATGACTTATAACGAAAGGAGATTGGCTTTCTCGCAGTTAGTTATGTTAGCTCATCATGTTGCAATGTGTTATGTGCAAAATACAAAATTTTCTCATTCATCTTGAAAGTCAAGAATTTTGGGCATCGGAAAACTATACTCTCTCATTCTTTTTCACTACATTGGGTCTATGGGAGTCAACGAAGACTAGCTTGGAAGTATTTGATTGTCTCTCCAATTTTTCATATGAGACGAGCCCAATCACTTGTCGAGGGGGAGATTTTTAACTAGATGAAAGCTTGTTAAGTCGAGTCCATCCCCCTAGTCTCCTTGTCGACAAAAGGTAAGCAATGAAGGGAAACAATCAATTGCAGATAGAGTGCCCTATCTTATTCGACTTAGAAAGTAATTTCACCACTCATGGGGCAAATCTATATCTATATATTAAAATTGAATGTGCCAAGCTAGCACTTTCCTACTTTGTTGTTTATTCGAGAAGCAACTTATTCTTGTTATGGTTTCTTCTCAAAGGCATTTATCTTTTTTTTTGGTTCTTTTGAATTTTCTAATTTTAAAATTAAACAAAACAACTCAAGTGATCAATCACCCTTAAGACTGTTAACACTCATCATTAATACCCCATTAACTCTCTCCCTCTCTCTCTCTCATCTTTCCTATTAGCTATTTTAATAATATCTCCTCATTAATTTTGTCATTAACTCTCCCCTTCAATAACTCATCCCACTAATTCTCTCTCATCTCCATTACTCCATTAAATTGCAAAAACACATTAACTTTATCTATAAACATTTCAATTTAACTATAATTAAACAATAATACTAGTAAAGATTAATTATATTGAAATTGAGATATTCAATGATATATTATTGTGCCAAATAACCTACTTCTATTTAAAAATATTATCCATTTATATTCAATGACAAGGCTTGTCATGGAGAGTGATTCCTTGATTATGAGTCAGGTTCTTTCTGGTTTGTGCTCACCCCCTTGGACCACGCTTGCTGGGATAGATGACATCGCATATTGTTTGAGGATATTTAGATTTGTTACACACATATTCTCTGAGAGGGGAATGCCATGGCTGATGGTTTATCCAACCTAGCTTGTTACAAATTAGAGAGTCTACACATCGATTAACAAAGTTCCCTTCCACGATAGATCTAGTTTTTACTTCTTCCTAAATTGCATTGTAAACATCTCTTGGTTTTGGGTTTTCATTTTTTCTTTCAGAAAATTGTGTATTGTATTTGATCTTGTGGCAAGGTCAGCTATGCCCTCCCCTATACTTTATGAGCTTATTGATTTTTCTAATAAAATCTTAACTTGGCCCCCCTTCACCAAATGACCTTACCAATTTAACCATTAACTTATTTAACCAGAAAAATGGACTATTATTAAAACATTAATTCATTTTTTCTTTGTATTTTAGCCATTTATATCTTTACTAACAACAATTCTTATTTTTCAAACATATTTTTGTTTAATATGAAGAATATATAATATTAATGCATGTTCAAAATTTTCTATAAAATTTATAAAAATCTATATTTTTATTTTTATTATTTAATCTACGAGATAACAAAAATTACTTATTTACCAAGAGGAAATGTTATTACAATATATTGTTTGAATATTGGTTTTTAATATTATGGTCAAATCAATTATATATAATTTATATATAATACATATGTTATTTATATTGCATTTTTGTAAACTTCTTATATGATGAAAATAGTTGAAAAAATACTAATATTTTTTTTGGTTTTTCTTTATTTCAACTATTATATTTTCTTTTTATTTTAATAATTTATTATTATTTTGAAATTAAATTGGGTCGTATCAGATTTGGATATCCAACATATTGATCAGATTCAGATTTGAATCAATATTTATGAGATCCGATCAAATCTTAAGATCGAATCAAATTCAAATATACACTGATTCAAATCCGATCTAATCTATTTGCCTCCCTACCAAACCACTTGCCTACAATGACATATCTAATTAAATCATTGAACCATTTGACATGGTTAGTGGGGTCATGTGTTAGACATTAATGCTCTTTATTTTTTATCCCATTTCTATCATTAATGAAAATAATTCTCATTAATCACACTTTCTTATATGATGAATATATAATATTATAGAATGTACCCAATATTATGAACAAATTTCTACATTTTCTAGAATTTTATGTATTTTATTTTTTAGTAATAACATCTATTTGACATGAATAGTTTAACCACTAATGCATAACTTGGATGGAAAACCATTTTACTTTTTTGGTTGATTTTAAATCATGTATTCCATTTTTATCATCGATAAAAGTAATTCTTATTTTCACATTTATTTTTATTTAATATGGTGAATATATAACAATATAATTGTACATCATGCGTTAATCTATTTGACATGAAAGGTTAAACCACTGACCCACCCCTTATATAGAAAGATGGTTTAATTTCCAATCGGTTTTAAGTTGTATATTTGATGTCCATCATTAACAAAATTATGTCTATTTTATCATAGTTATTTTTTAATATTACAAATATATAATAATAGAAACTTGTCCAATTCTTTTCAAAGTTTTTTTTTATATATTTTTTGTATTTCTTATATTTCTAAATTTGTATTATTTATTTATGACATCATGAAATTATCCATTTGACCCAAATGGTTGAAATACTTACCCACAACCTAGACGAAAAATATGATTTCATTTCTTTGTTTATTTTAAAAATATACATTTTTATTCTATTAATAATTATTGCTTATGGATTTATTAGTGGAATTTAATGATGAGAGAGTGATCATTCCATACTATACGGGGCATGTATTTTTGTGTTTGGCACCCATCACTAATGTTGTGATAATTTTTTTATTCAAATTCTCTTGACATGTACATTTGTTATTTATTTTGCATCACTTGAACCTATTTTTTCATTTTAGTGGAGATAATTGCCACTCATCTTTTTTAGTGTGGGATTAACTACCATTTGAACATTTATTTTTTAGAGTAGGTAGACATGCGTATGAAAAAATGCTTTATTTGAGAGTGAAAGTAACCACCCTTTCACTATTATTTCTTGAAAAATATATGATGCTACAGGACAAGTAGGCTATAGGATTTCATTAGGTTTACAAACAAGGGGCATTGTTGCTTTTTTTTTTTAGAGGTACAAATGACTTTTAGCAAATGGGGATTGGCTTTTTCACAGTTAGTTACGTTACATTTGTTAGCTCATCATGTTGCAACGTGTTATGTGCAAGAGTATAAAATTTTCTCATTCATCTTGAAAGTCAAGAATTTTGGGCATCGGAAAACTATACTCTCTCATTCTTTTTCACTACATTGGGTCTATGGGAGTCAATGGAGACTAGCTTGGAACTAATTGATTGTCTCTCCAACTTTTCATATGAGACGAGTCTAATCACTAGTCGTGGGGGAGATTTTTAACTGGATGAAAGCTTTTTAAGTCGAGCCCTATCCCCCTAGTCTCCTTGTCGACAAAAGGTAGGCAAAGAAGGGAAGCAATCAATTGCAGATAGAGTGCCCTGTCTTATTTGACTTAGAATGTAATTTCACCACTCCTTGGGCAAACCTATATCTATATATTAAAATTGAATGTGCCAAGCTAGCACTTTCTTGCTTTTTTTTTTATTCTAGAAGCCACTTGTTCTTGTTATGGTTTCTTATGAAAGGCATTTATCTTTTTTTTTGGTTCTTTTGAATTTTCTAATTTTAAAATTAAACAGAATAACTCAAGTGATCAATCACCTTTAAGACTGTTAACACTCATCATTAATATCCCATTAACTCTCTCTCTCTCTCTCATCTTTCCTATTAGCTATTTTAATAATATCTCCTCATTAATTATGTCATTAACTCTCTCCTTCAATAACTCATGCCACTAATTCTCTCTCATCTCCATTACTCCATTAAATTGAACAAATACATTAACTTTATCTATATACATTTGGATTTAACTATAATTAAACAATAATACTAGTAAATATTAATTATATTGAAATTGAGATATTCAATGATATATTGTTGTGCTAAATAATCTAATTCTATTTAAAATTATAATCCATTTATATTCAATGACAAGGCATGTCATGGAGAGTGATTCCTTGATTATGAGTCAGATTCTTTCTGGTTTGTGCTCACCCCCTTGGACCACGCTTGCTGGGATAGATGACATAGCATATTGTTTGAGGATATTTAGATTTGTTACACACATATTCTCTGAGAGGGGAATGCTGTGGTTGATGGTTTATCCAACCTTGCTTGTGACAAATTAGAGAGTCTACACATCGATTACCAAAGTTCCCTTCCACGCCAGATCTAGTTTTTACTTCATCCTAGATTGCATTGTAAATATCTCTTGGTTTTGGGCTTTTATTTTTTTCTTTCAGAAAATTGTGCATTGTATTTGATATTGGGGAAAGGCCAGCTATTATATTTTTGTTTTTCTTTATTTCAACTATTATATTTTCTTTTTATTTTAATAATTTATTATTATTTTTTAAATTAAATTGGGTCGTACCAGATTTGGATATCCAACATATTGATCGGATTCAGATTTGAATCAATATTTATGAGATCGGATCAGATCTTAAGATCGAATCAAATTCAAATATACACTGATTCAAATCCGATCTAATCTATTTGCCTCCCTACCAAACCACTTGCCTACAATGACATATCTAATTAAATCATCGAACCATTTGACATGGTTAGTGGGGTCTCTTTATTTTTTTATCCCATTTCTATCATTAATGAAAATAACTTTCATTAATCACACTTTTTTATATGATGAATATATAATATTATAGAATGTACCCATTATTATCGACAAATTTCTACATTTTCTTGAATTTTATGTATTTTATTTTTTGATAATAACATCCATTTGACATGAATAGTTTAACCACTAATGCATAACTTGGATGGAAAACCATTTTACTTTTTCGGTTTATTTTAAATCATGTATTCCATTTTTATCATCGATAAAAGTAATTCTTATTTTCACATTTATTTTTATTTAATATGGTGAATATATAACAATATAATTGTATCAAAATGCTTTATACAAATCTTATATTTTTCTTTGAGTTTATAATATATATATATATATATGTATGTATGTATGTATGTATGTATGTATATTTGTATATATGCTTTATGTATGTAGGTATGTATTTAATATTTGTTACTTAGTTATGACATCATAGGTTGACCCATTTGACCCGGAACGTTAAATCATTGACCTACCTATAATCTAGATATGGAAATGGTTTCATTTTCAAACTAGTTTTAAATTTTGCATTTAATTAATATCATTGATAAAATAATTATTATTTGTCATACTTATTTTCGTTTATATTATTAGTATAATATTATATATGTTCCCAAAACTATTTCATATTTTTTTGTACTATTCTATTTTAAAAAAATTATTTTTAATTGTACATCATGCGTTAATCTATTTGACCAGAAAGATTGAACCACTAACCAACCCCTTAGATAGAAAGATGGTTTAATTTCCAATTGGTTTTAAGTTGTATATTTGATGTCCATCATTAACAAAATTATGTCTATTTTATCATAGTTCTTTTTTAATATGACAAATATATAATAATAGAAACTTGTCCAATTTTTTTCAAAGTTTTTTTTTATATTTTTTGTACTTTTATATTTCTAAATTTGTATTATTTATTTATGACATCATGAAATTATCCATTTGACCCAAATGGTTGAAGTACTTACCCACAACCAAGATGAAAAATATGATTTCATTTCTTGGTTTATTTTAAAAATATAAATTTTTATTCTATTAATAATTATTGCTTATGGATTTTTTAGTGGAATTTAATGATGATAAGCATAAGTATTTTTATATTTATAAATTTGTATTATTTATTTATGACATCATGAAATTATCTATTTGACCCAAATGGTTGAAAACTTAGCCACCACCTAGATAAAAAATATGATTTCATTTCTATGTTTATTTTAAAAATATAAAAATTCATTCTATTAATAATTATTGCATATGGATTTATTGGTGGAATTTAATGATGACAAACAAAAGTATAAATGTTGGAATCAATGAGAGAGAATGTGATTTACTTAATGACTTAAATGTAAGACTTAATGAGAGGTAATTGAATATTCTTAATGGTATTCTTTAATTACATTTTCTGCCATTTCATTAAGTCCCAAATCCAAACTCAACCTAGGCTTGAGCCCATGTTAAGCCCACTAATGTTAGTTCTACCAATATAACCCCCTTTCTCATTTATTACACATGGCTAGAGAGTGATCATTCCATACTATACGGGGCATGTATTTTTGTGTTTGGCACCCATCACCTATGTTGTGATAATTTTTAATTCAAATTCTCTTGACATGTACATTTGTTATTTTTTTGCATCATTTGAACCTGTTTTTTCATTTTAGTGGAGATAATTGCCACTCATCTTTTTGAGTATGGGATTAACTACCATTTGAACTTTTATTTTTTTGAGTAGGTAGACATGTGTATGAAAAAATGCTTTATTTGAGAGTGAAAATAACCACCCTTTCACTATTATTTCTTGAAAAAATATAATGCCACAGGACAAATAGGCTATAGGATTTCATTAGGTCTACAAACAAGGGGGCTTTGTTGCTTTTTTTTTTTAATAGAGGTACAAATGACTTATAACAAAAGGAGATTGGCTTTCTCGCAGTTAGTTATGTTAGCTCATCATGTTGCAATGTGTTATGTGCAAAATACAAAATTTTCTCATTCATCTTGAAAGTCAAGAATTTTGGGCATCGGAAAACTATACTCTCTCATTCTTTTTCACTACGTTGGGTCTATGGGAGTCAACGAAGACTAGCTTGGAAGTATTTGATTGTCTCTCCAATTTTTCATATGAGACGAGCCCAATCACTAGTCGAGGGGGAGATTTTTAACTAGATGAAAGCTTGTTAAGTCGAGTCCATCCCCCTAGTCTCCTTGTCGACAAAAGGTAGGCAATGAAGGGAAGCAATCAATTGCAGATAGAGTGCCCTATCTTATTCGACTTAGAAAGTAATTTCACCACTCATGGGGCAAATCTATATCTATATATTAAAATTGAATGTGCCAAGCTAGCACTTTCCTACTTTGTTGTTTATTCTAGAAGCAACTTATTCTTGTTATGGTTTCTTCTCAAAGGCATTTATCTTTTTTTTTGGTTCTTTTGAATTTTCTAATTTTAAAATTAAACAAAACAACTCAAGTGATCAATCACCCTTAAGACTGTTAACACTCATCATTAATACCCCATTAACTCTCTCCCTCTCTCTCTCTCATCTTTCCTATTAGCTATTTTAATAATATCTCCTCATTAATTTTGTCATTAACTCTCCCCTTCAATAACTTATCCCACTAATTCTCTCTCATCTCCATTACTCCATTAAATTGCAAAAACACATTAACTTTATCTATAAACATTTCAATTTAACTATAATTAAACAATAATACTAGTAAAGATTAATTATATTGAAATTGAGATATTCAATGATATATTATTGTGCCAAATAACCTACTTCTATTTAAAAATATTATCCATTTATATTCAATGACAAGGCTTGTCATGGAGAGTGATTCCTTGATTATGAGTCAGGTTCTTTCTGGTTTGTGCTCACCCCCTTGGACCACGCTTGCTGGGATAGATGACATCGCATATTGTTTGAGGATATTTAGATTTGTTACACACATATTCTCTGAGAGGGGAATGCCATGGCTGATGGTTTATCCAACCTAGCTTGTTACAAATTAGAGAGTCTACACATCGATTAACAAAGTTCCCTTCCACGATAGATCTAGTTTTTACTTCTTCCTAAATTGCATTGTAAACATCTCTTGGTTTTGGGTTTTCATTTTTTCTTTCAGAAAATTGTGTATTGTATTTGATCTTGTGGCAAGGTCAGCTATGCCCTCCCCTATACTTTATGAGCTTATTGATTTTTCTAATAAAATCTTAACTTGGCCCCCCTTCACCAAATGACCTTACCAATTTAACCATTAACTTATTTAACCAGGAAAATGGACTATTATTAAAACATTAATTCATTTTTTCTTTGTATTTTAGCCATTTATATCTTTACTAACAACAATTCTTATTTTTCAAACATATTTTTGTTTAATATGAAGAATATATAATATTAATGCATGTTCAAAATTTTCTATAAAATTTATAAAAATCTATATTTTTATTTTTATTATTTAATCTACGAGATAATAAAAATTACTTATTTACCAAGAGGAAATGTTATTACAATATATTGTTTGAATATTGGTTTTTAATATTACGGTCAAATCAATTATATATAATTTATATATAATACATATGTTATTTATATTGCAGTTTTGTAAACTTCTTATATGATGAAAATAGTTGAAAAAATACTAATATTTTTTGGTTTTTCTTTATTTCAACTATTATATTTTCTTTTTATTTTAATAATTTATTATTATTTTGAAATTAAATTGGGTCGTATCAGATTTGGATATCCAACATATTGATCAGATTCAGATTTGAATCAATATTTATGAGATCCGATCAAATCTTAAGATCGAATCAAATTCAAATATACACTGATTCAAATCCGATCTAATCTATTTGCCTCCCTACCAAACCACTTGCCTACAATGACATATCTAATTAAATCATTGAACCATTTGACATGGTTAGTGGGGTCATGTGTTAGACATTAATGCTCTTTATTTTTTATCCCATTTCTATCATTAATGAAAATAATTCTCATTAATCACACTTTTTTATATGATGAATATATAATATTATAGAATGTACCCAATATTATCAACAAATTTCTACATTTTCTAGAATTTTATGTATTTTATTTTTTAGTAATAACATCTATTTGACATGAATAGTTTAACCACTAATGCATAACTTGGATGGAAAACCATTTTACTTTTTTGGTTGATTTTAAATCATGTATTCCGTTTTTATCATCGATAAAAGTAATTCTTATTTTCACATTTATTTTTATTTAATATGGTGAATATATAACAATATAATTGTACATCATGCGTTAATCTATTTGACATGAAAGGTTAAACCACTGACCCACCCCTTATATAGAAAGATGGTTTAATTTCCAATCGGTTTTAAGTTGTATATTTGATGTCCATCATTAACAAAATTATGTCTATTTTATCATAGTTATTTTTTAATATTACAAATATATAATAATAGAAACTTGTCCAATTCTTTTCAAAGTTTTTTTTTATATATTTTTTGTATTTCTTATATTTCTAAATTTGTATTATTTATTTATGACATCATGAAATTATCCATTTGACCCAAATGGTTGAAGTACTTACCCACAACCTAGATGAAAAATATGATTTCATTTCTTGGTTTATTTTAAAAATATACATTTTTATTCTATTAATAATTATTGCTTATGGATTTATTAGTGGAATTTAATGATGATAAATAGAAGTATTTTTTATATTTATAAATTTGTATTATTTATTTATGACATCATGAAATTATCTATTTGACCCAAATGGTTGAACAACTTAGCCACCATCTAGATAAAAAATATGATTTCATTTCTATGTTTATTTTACAAATATAAAAATTCATTCTATTAATAATTATTGCGTATGGATTTATTGTTGGAATTTAATCATGATAAACAAAAGTATTAATGTTGGAATCAATGAGAGAGAATGTGATTTATTTAATGACATAAATGTAAGACTTAATGAGAGGTAATTGAATGTTCTTAATGAGATTCTTTAATTACATTTTCTTCCCTTTCATTAAGTCCCAAATCCAAACTCAACCTGGGCTTGAGCCCATGTCAAGCCCACTAATGTTAGTCCTACCTATGTAACTCCCTTTCTCATTTATTACACACGGCTAGAGAGTGATCATTCCATACTATACGGGGCATGTATTTTTGTGTTTGGCACCCATCACCTATGTTGTGATAATTTTTTTATTCAAATTCTCTTGACATGTACATTTGTTATTTATTTTGCATCACTTGAACCTATTTTTTCATTTTAGTGGAGATAATTGCCACTCATCTTTTTTAGTGTGGGATTAACTACCATTTGAACATTTATTTTTTAGAGTAGGTAGACATGCGTATGAAAAAATGCTTTATTTGAGAGTGAAAGTAACCACCCTTTCACTATTATTTTTTGAAAAATATATGATGCTACAGGACAAGTAGGCTATAGGATTTCATTAGGTTTACAAACAAGGGGCATTGTTGCTTTTTTTTTTTAGAGGTACAAATGACTTTTAGCAAATGGGGATTGGCTTTTTCACAGTTAGTTACGTTACATTTGTTAGCTCATCATGTTGCAACGTGTTATGTGCAAGAGTATAAAATTTTCTCATTCATCTTGAAAGTCAAGAATTTTGGGCATCGGAAAACTATACTCTCTCATTCTTTTTCACTACATTGGGTCTATGGGAGTCAATGGAGACTAGCTTGGAACTAATTGATTGTCTCTCCAACTTTTCATATGAGACGAGTCTAATCACTAGTCGTGGGGGAGATTTTTAACTGGATGAAAGCTTTTTAAGTCGAGCCCTATCCCCCTAGTCTCCTTGTCGACAAAAGGTAGGCAAAGAAGGGAAGCAATCAATTGCAGATAGAGTGCCCTGTCTTATTTGACTTAGAATGTAATTTCACCACTCCTTGGGCAAACCTATATCTATATATTAAAATTGAATGTGCCAAGCTAGCACTTTCTTGCTTTTTTTTTTATTCTAATAGCCACTTGTTCTTGTTATGGTTTCTTATGAAAGGCATTGATCTTTTTTTTTGGTTCTTTTGAATTTTCTAATTTTAAAATTAAACAGAATAACTCAAGTGATCAATCACCTTTAAGACTGTTAACACTCATCATTAATATCCCATTAACTCTCTCTCTCTCTCTCTCATCTTTCCTATTAGCTATTTTAATAATATCTCCTCATTAATTATGTCATTAACTCTCTCCTTCAATAACTCATGCCACTAATTCTCTCTCATCTCCATTACTCCATTAAATTGAACAAATACATTAACTTTATCTAAATACATTTGGATTTAACTATAATTAAACAATAATACTAGTAAATATTAATTATATTGAAATTGAGATATTCAATGATATATTGTTGTGCTAAATAATCTAATTCTATTTAAAATTATAATCCATTTATATTCAATGACAAGGCATGTCATGGAGAGTGATTCCTTGATTATGAGTCAGATTCTTTCTGGTTTGTGCTCACCCCCTTGGACCACGCTTGCTGGGATAGATGACATAGCATATTGTTTGAGGATATTTAGATTTGTTACACACATATTCTCTGAGAGGGGAATGCTGTGGTTAATGGTTTATCCAACCTTGCTTGTGACAAATTAGAGAGTCTACACATCGACTACCAAAGTTCCCTTCCACGCCAGATCTAGTTTTTACTTCATCCTAGATTGCATTGTAAATATCTCTTGGTTTTGGGCTTTTATTTTTTTCTTTCAGAAAATTGTGCATTGTATTTGATATTGGGGAAAGGCCAGCTATTATATTTTTGTTTTTCTTTATTTCAACTATTATATTTTCTTTTTATTTTAATAATTTATTATTATTTTTTAAATTAAATTGGGTCGTACCAGATTTGGATATCCAACATATTGATCGGATTCAGATTTGAATCAATATATATGAGATCGGATCAGATCTTAAGATCGAATCAAATTCAAATATACACTGATTCAAATCCGATCTAATCTATTTGCCTCCCTACCAAACCACTTGCCTACAATGACATATCTAATTAAATCATCGAACCATTTGACATGGTTAGTGGGGTCTCTTTATTTTTTTATCCCATTTCTATCATTAATGAAAATAACTTTCATTAATCACACTTTTTTATATGATGAATATATAATATTATAGAATGTACCCATTATTATCGACAAATTTCTACATTTTCTTGAATTTTATGTATTTTATTTTTTGATAATAACATCCATTTGACATGAATAGTTTAACCACTAATGCATAACTTGGATGGAAAACCATTTTACTTTTTCGGTTTATTTTAAATCATGTATTCCATTTTTATCATCGATAAAAGTAATTCTTATTTTCACATTTATTTTTATTTAATATGGTGAATATATAACAATATAATTGTATCAAAATGCTTTATACAAATCTTATATTTTTCTTTGAGTTTATAATATATATATATATGTATGTATGTATGTATGTATGTATGTATATTTGTATATATGCTTTATGTATGTAGGTATGTATTTAATATTTGTTACTTAGTTATGACATCATAGGTTGACCCATTTGACCCGGAACGTTAAATCATTGACCTACCTATAATCTAGATATGGAAATGGTTTCATTTTCAAACTAGTTTTAAATTTTGCATTTAATTAATATCATTGATAAAATAATTATTATTTGTCATACTTATTTTCGTTTATATTATTAGTATAATATTATATATGTTCCCAAAACTATTTCATATTTTTTTGTACTATTCTATTTTAAAAAATTTATTTTTAATTGTACATCATGCGTTAATCTATTTGACCAGAAAGATTGAACCACTAACCAACCCCTTAGATAGAAAGATGGTTTAATTTCCAATTGGTTTTAAGTTGTATATTTGATGTCCATCATTAACAAAATTATGTCTATTTTATCATAGTTCTTTTTTAATATGACAAATATATAATAATAGAAACTTGTCCAATTTTTTTCAAAGTTTTTTTTTATATATTTTGTACTTCTTATATTTCTAAATTTGTATTATTTATTTATGACATCATGAAATTATCCATTTGACCCAAATGGTTGAAATACTTACCCACAACCAAGATGAAAAATATGATTTCATTTCTTGGTTTATTTTAAAAATATAAATTTTTATTCTATTAATAATTATTGCTTATGGATTTTTTATTTTAATTTAATGATGATAAACAAAAGTATTTTTATATTTATAAATTTGTATTATTTATTTATGACATCATGAAATTATCTATTTGACCCAAATGGTTGAAAACTTAGCCACCACCTAGATAAAAAATATGATTTCATTTCTATGTTTATTTTAAAAATATAAAAATTCATTCTATTAATAATTATTGCATATGGATTTATTGGTGGAATTTAATGATGACAAACAAAAGTATAAATGTTGGAATCAATGAGAGAGAATGTGATTTACTTAATGACTTAAATGTAAGACTTAATGAGAGGTAATTGAATATTCTTAATGGTATTCTTTAATTACATTTTCTGCCATTTCATTAAGTCCCAAATCCAAACTCAACCTAGGCTTGAGCCCATGTTAAGCCCACTAATGTTAGTTCTACCTATATAACCCCCTTTCTCATTTATTACACATGGCTAGAGAGTGATCATTCCATACTATACGGGGCATGTATTTTTGTGTTTGGCACCCATCACCTATGTTGTGATAATTTTTAATTCAAATTCTCTTGACATGTACATTTGTTATTTATTTTGCATCATTTGAACCTGTTTTTTCATTTTAGTGGAGATAATTGCCACTCATCTTTTTGAGTATGGGATTAACTACCATTTGAACTTTTATTTTTTTGAGTAGGTAGACATGTGTATGAAAAAATGCTTTATTTGAGAGTGAAAATAACCACCCTTTCAATATTATTTCTTGAAAAAATATAATGCCACAGGACAAATAGGCTATAGGATTTCATTAGGTCTACAAACAAGGGGGCTTTGTTGCTTTTTTTTTTAATAGAGGTACAAATGACTTATAACAAAAGGATATTGGCTTTCTCGCAGTTAGTTATGTTAGCTCATCATGTTGCAATGTGTTATGTGCAAAATACAAAATTTTCTCATTCATCTTGAAAGTCAAGAATTTTGGGCATCGGAAAACTATACTCTCTCATTCTTTTTCACTACGTTGGGTCTATGGGAGTCAACGAAGACTAGCTTGGAAGTATTTGATTGTCTCTCCAATTTTTCATATGAGACGAGCCCAATCACTAGTCGAGGGGGAGATTTTTAACTAGATGAAAGCTTGTTAAGTCGACTCCATCCCCCTAGTCTCCTTGTCGACAAAAGGTAGGCAATGAAGGGAAGCAATCAATTGCAGATAGAGTGCCCTGTCTTATTTGACTTAGAATGTAATTTCACCACTCCTTGGGCAAACCTATATCTATATATTAAAATTGAATGTGCCAAGCTAGCACTTTCTTGCTTTTTTTTTTATTCTAGAAGCCACTTGTTCTTTTTATGGTTTCTTATGAAAGGCATTTATCTTTTTTTTTGGTTCTTTTGAATTTTCTAATTTTAAAATTAAACAGAATAACTCAAGTGATCAATCACCTTTAAGACTGTTAACACTCATCATTAATATCCCATTAACTCTCTCTCTCTCTCTCATCTTTCCTATTAGCTATTTTAATAATATCTCCTCATTAATTATGTCATTAACTCTCTCCTTCAATAACTCATGCCACTAATTCTCTCTCATCTCCATTACTCCATTAAATTGAACAAATACATTAACTTTATCTATATACATTTGGATTTAACTATAATTAAACAATAATACTAGTAAATATTAATTATATTGAAATTGAGATATTCAATGATATATTGTTGTGCTAAATAATCTAATTCTATTTAAAATTATAATCCATTTATATTCAATGACAAGGCATGTCATGGAGAGTGATTCCTTGATTATGAGTCAGATTCTTTCTGGTTTGTGCTCACCCCCTTGGACCACGCTTGCTGGGATAGATGACATAGCATATTGTTTGAGGATATTTAGATTTGTTACACACATAATCTCTGAGAGGGGAATGCTGTGGTTGATGGTTTATCCAACCTTGCTTGTGACAAATTAGAGAGTCTACACATCGATTACCAAAGTTCCCTTCCACGCCAGATCTAGTTTTTACTTCATCCTAGATTGCATTGTAAATATCTCTTGGTTTTGGGCTTTTATTTTTTTCTTTCAGAAAATTGTGCATTGTATTTGATATTGGGGAAAGGCCAGCTATTATATTTTTGTTTTTCTTTATTTCAACTATTATATTTTCTTTTTATTTTAATAATTTATTATTATTTTTTAAATTAAATTGGGTCGTACCAGATTTGGATATCCAACATATTGATCGGATTCAGATTTGAATCAATATTTATGAGATCGGATCATATCTTAAGATCGAATCAAATTCAAATATACACTGATTCAAATCCGATCTAATCTATTTGCCTCCCTACCAAACCACTTGCCTACAATGACATATCTAATTAAATCATCGAACCATTTGACATGGTTAGTGGGGTCTCTTTATTTTTTTATCCCATTTCTATCATTAATGAAAATAACTTTCATTAATCACACTTTTTTATATGATGAATATATAATATTATAGAATGTACCCATTATTATCGACAAATTTCTACATTTTCTTGAATTTTATGTATTTTATTTTTTGATAATAACATCCATTTGACATGAATAGTTTAACCACTAATGCATAACTTGGATGGAAAACCATTTTACTTTTTTGGTTTATTTTAAATCATGTATTCCATTTTTATCATCGATAAAAGTAATTCTTATTTTCACATTTATTTTTATTTAATATGGTGAATATATAACAATATAATTGTATCAAAATGCTTTATACAAATCTTATATTTTTCTTTGAGTTTATAATATATATATATATATATATATATATATGTATGTATGTATGTATGTATGTATGTATATTTGTATATATGCTTTATGTATGTAGGTATGTATTTAATATTTGTTACTTAGTTATGACATCATAGGTTGACCCATTTGACCCGGAACGTTAAATCATTGACCTACCTATAATCTAGATATGGAAATGGTTTCATTTTCAAACTAGTTTTAAATTTTGCATTTAATTAATATCATTGATAAAATAATTATTATTTGTCATACTTATTTTCGTTTATATTATTAGTATAATATTATATATGTTCCCAAAACTATTTCATATTTTTTTGTACTATTCTATTTTAAAAAATTTATTTTTAATTGTACATCATGCGTTAATCTATTTGACCAGAAAGATTGAACCACTAACCAACCCCTTAGATAGAAAGATGGTTTAATTTCCAATTGGTTTTAAGTTGTATATTTGATGTCCATCATTAACAAAATTATGTCTATTTTATCATAGTTCTTTTTTAATATGACAAATATATAATAATAGAAACTTGTCCAATTTTTTTCAAAGTTTTTTTTTATATTTTTTGTACTTCTTATATTTCTAAATTTGTATTATTTATTTATGACATCATGAAATTATCCATTTGACCCAAATGGTTGAAGTACTTACCCACAACCAAGATGAAAAATATGATTTCATTTCTTGGTTTATTTTAAAAATATAAATTTTTATTCTATTAATAATTATTGCTTATGGATTTTTTAGTGGAATTTAATGATGATAAGCATAAGTATTTTTATATTTATAAATTTGTATTATTTATTTATGACATCATGAAATTATCTATTTGACCCAAATGGTTGAAAACTTAGCCACCACCTAGATAAAAAATATGATTTCATTTCTATGTTTATTTTAAAAATATAAAAATTCATTCTATTAATAATTATTACATATGGATTTATTGGTGGAATTTAATGATGACAAACAAAAGTATAAATGTTGGAATCAATGAGAGAGAATGTGATTTACTTAATGACTTAAATGTAAGACTTAATGAGAGGTAATTGAATATTCTTAATGGTATTCTTTAATTACATTTTCTGCCATTTCATTAAGTCCCAAATCCAAACTCAACCTAGGCTTGAGCCCATGTTAAGCCCACTAATGTTAGTTCTACCTATATAACCCCCTTTCTCATTTATTACACATGGCTAGAGAGTGATCATTCCATACTATACGGGGCATGTATTTTTGTGTTTGGCACCCATCACCTATGTTGTGATAATTTTTAATTCAAATTCTCTTGACATGTACATTTGTTATTTATTTTGCATCATTTGAACCTGTTTTTTCATTTTAGTGGAGATAATTGCCACTCATCTTTTTGAGTATGGGATTAACTACCATTTGAACTTTTATTTTTTTGAGTAGGTAGACATGTGTATGAAAAAATGCTTTATTTGAGAGTGAAAATAACCACCCTTTCACTATTATTTCTTGAAAAAATATAATGCCACAGGACAAATAGGCTATAGGATTTCATTAGGTCTACAAGCAAGGGGGCTTTGTTGCTTTTTTTTTTTAATAGAGGTACAAATGACTTATAACGAAAGGAGATTGGCTTTCTCGCAGTTAGTTATGTTAGCTCATCATGTTGCAATGTGTTATGTGCAAAATACAAAATTTTCTCATTCATCTTGAAAGTCAAGAATTTTGGGCATCGGAAAACTATACTCTCTCATTCTTTTTCACTACATTGGGTCTATGGGAGTCAACGAAGACTAGCTTGGAAGTATTTGATTGTCTCTCCAATTTTTCATATGAGACGAGCCCAATCACTAGTCGAGGGGGAGATTTTTAACTAGATGAAAGCTTGTTAAGTCGAGTCCATCCCCCTAGTCTCCTTGTCGACAAAAGGTAGGCAATGAAGGGAAACAATCAATTGCAGATAGAGTGCCCTATCTTATTCGACTTAGAAAGTAATTTCACCACTCATGGGGCAAATCTATATCTATATATTAAAATTGAATGTGCCAAGCTAGCACTTTCCTACTTTGTTGTTTATTCTAGAAGCAACTTATTCTTGTTATGGTTTCTTCTCAAAGGCATTTATCTTTTTTTTTGGTTCTTTTGAATTTTCTAATTTTAAAATTAAACAAAACAACTCAAGTGATCAATCACCCTTAAGACTGTTAACACTCATCATTAATACCCCATTAACTCTCTCCCTCTCTCTCTCTCATCTTTCCTATTAGCTATTTTAATAATATCTCCTCATTAATTTTGTCATTAACTCTCCCCTTCAATAACTCATCCCACTAATTCTCTCTCATCTCCATTACTCCATTAAATTGCAAAAACACATTAACTTTATCTATAAACATTTCAATTTAACTATAATTAAACAATAATACTAGTAAAGATTAATTATATTGAAATTGAGATATTCAATGATATATTATTGTGCCAAATAACCTACTTCTATTTAAAAATATTATCCATTTATATTCAATGACAAGGCTTGTCATGGAGAGTGATTCCTTGATTATGAGTCAGGTTCTTTCTGGTTTGTGCTCACCCCCTTGGACCACGCTTGCTGGGATAGATGACATCGCATATTGTTTGAGGATATTTAGATTTGTTACACACATATTCTCTGAGAGGGGAATGCCATGGCTGATGGTTTATCCAACCTAGCTTGTTACAAATTAGAGAGTCTACACATCGATTAACAAAGTTCCCTTCCACGATAGATCTAGTTTTTACTTCTTCCTAAATTGCATTGTAAACATCTCTTGGTTTTGGGTTTTCATTTTTTCTTTCAGAAAATTGTGTATTGTATTTGATCTTGTGGCAAGGTCAGCTATGCCCTCCCCTATACTTTATGAGCTTATTGATTTTTCTAATAAAATCTTAACTTGGCCCCCCTTCACCAAATGACCTTACCAATTTAACCATTAACTTATTTAACCAGGAAAATGGACTATTATTAAAACATTAATTCATTTTTTCTTTGTATTTTAGCCATTTATATCTTTACTAACAACAATTCTTATTTTTCAAACATATTTTTGTTTAATATGAAGAATATATAATATTAATGCATGTTCAAAATTTTCTATAAAATTTATAAAAATCTATATTTTTATTTTTATTATTTAATCTACGAGATAATAAAAATTACTTATTTACCAAGAGGAAATGTTATTACAATATATTGTTTGAATATTGGTTTTTAATATTACGGTCAAATCAATTATATATAATTTATATATAATACATATGTTATTTATATTGCATTTTTGTAAACTTCTTATATGATGAAAATAGTTGAAAAAATACTAATATTTTTTTGTTTTTCTTTATTTCAACTATTATATTTTCTTTTTATTTTAATAATTTATTATTATTTTTAAATTAAATTGGGTCATATCAGATTTGGATATCCAACATATTGATCAGATTCAGATTTGAATCAATATTTATGAGATCCGATCAAATCTTAAGATCGAATCAAATTCAAATATACACTGATTCAAATCCGATCTAATCTATTTGCCTCCCTACCAAACCACTTGCCTACAATGACATATCTAATTAAATCATTGAACCATTTGACATGGTTAGTGGGGTCATGTGTTAGACATTAATGCTCTTTATTTTTTATCCCATTTCTATCATTAATGAAAATAATTCTCATTAATCACACTTTTTTATATGATGAATATATAATATTATAGAATGTACCCAATATTATCAACAAATTTCTACATTTTCTAGAATTTTATGTATTTTATTTTTTAGTAATAACATCTATTTGACATGAATAGTTTAACCACTAATGCATAACTTGGATGGAAAACCATTTTACTTTTTTGGTTGATTTTAAATCATGTATTCCGTTTTTATCATCGATAAAAGTAATTCTTATTTTCACATTTATTTTTATTTAATATGGTGAATATATAACAATATAATTGTACATCATGCGTTAATCTATTTGACATGAAAGGTTAAACCACTGACCCACCCCTTATATAGAAAGATGGTTTAATTTCCAATCGGTTTTAAGTTGTATATTTGATGTCCATCATTAACAAAATTATGTCTATTTTATCATAGTTATTTTTTAATATTACAAATATATAATAATAGAAACTTGTCCAATTCTTTTCAAAGTTTTTTTTTATATATTTTTTGTATTTCTTATATTTCTAAATTTGTATTATTTATTTATGACATCATGAAATTATCCATTTGACCCAAATGGTTGAAGTACTTACCCACAACCTAGATGAAAAATATGATTTCATTTCTTGGTTTATTTTAAAAATATACATTTTTATTCTATTAATAATTATTGCTTATGGATTTATTAGTGGAATTTAATGATGATAAATAGAAGTATTTTTTATATTTATAAATTTGTATTATTTATTTATGACATCATGAAATTATCTATTTGACCCAAATGGTTGAACAACTTAGCCACCATCTAGATAAAAAATATGATTTCATTTCTATGTTTATTTTACAAATATAAAAATTCATTCTATTAATAATTATTGCGTATGGATTTATTGTTGGAATTTAATCATGATAAACAAAAGTATTAATGTTGGAATCAATGAGAGAGAATGTGATTTATTTAATGACATAAATGTAAGACTTAATGAGAGGTAATTGAATGTTCTTAATGAGATTCTTTAATTACATTTTCTTCCCTTTCATTAAGTCCCAAATCCAAACTCAACCTGGGCTTGAGCCCATGTCAAGCCCACTAATGTTAGTCCTACCTATGTAACTCCCTTTCTCATTTATTACACACGGCTAGAGAGTGATCATTCCATACTATACGGGGCATGTATTTTTGTGTTTGGCACCCATCACTAATGTTGTGATAATTTTTTTATTCAAATTCTCTTGACATGTACATTTGTTATTTATTTTGCATCACTTGAACCTATTTTTTCATTTTAGTGGAGATAATTGCCACTCATCTTTTTTAGTGTGGGATTAACTACCATTTGAACATTTATTTTTTAGAGTAGGTAGACATGCGTATGAAAAAATGCTTTATTTGAGAGTGAAAGTAACCACCCTTTCACTATTATTTCTTGAAAAATATATGATGCTACAGGACAAGTAGGCTATAGGATTTCATTAGGTTTACAAACAAGGGGCATTGTTGCTTTTTTTTTTTAGAGGTACAAATGACTTTTAGCAAATGGGGATTGGCTTTTTCACAGTTAGTTACGTTACATTTGTTAGCTCATCATGTTGCAACGTGTTATGTGCAAGAGTATAAAATTTTCTCATTCATCTTGAAAGTCAAGAATTTTGGGCATCGGAAAACTATACTCTCTCATTCTTTTTCACTACATTGGGTCTATGGGAGTCAATGGAGACTAGCTTGGAACTAATTGATTGTCTCTCCAACTTTTCATATGAGACGAGTCTAATCACTAGTCGTGGGGGAGATTTTTAACTGGATGAAAGCTTTTTAAGTCGAGCCCTATCCCCCTAGTCTCCTTGTCGACAAAAGGTAGGCAAAGAAGGGAAGCAATCAATTGCAGATAGAGTGCCCTGTCTTATTTGACTTAGAATGTAATTTCACCACTCCTTGGGCAAACCTATATCTATATATTAAAATTGAATGTGCCAAGCTAGCACTTTCTTGCTTTTTTTTTTATTCTAGAAGCCACTTGTTCTTGTTATGGTTTCTTATGAAAGGCATTTATCTTTTTTTTTGGTTCTTTTGAATTTTCTAATTTTAAAATTAAACAGAATAACTCAAGTGATCAATCACCTTTAAGACTGTTAACACTCATCATTAATATCCCATTAACTCTCTCTCTCTCTCTCATCTTTCCTATTAGCTATTTTAATAATATCTCCTCATTAATTATGTCATTAACTCTCTCCTTCAATAACTCATGCCACTAATTCTCTCTCATCTCCATTACTCCATTAAATTGAACAAATACATTAACTTTATCTATATACATTTGGATTTAACTATAATTAAACAATAATACTAGTAAATATTAATTATATTGAAATTGAGATATTCAATGATATATTGTTGTGCTAAATAATCTAATTCTATTTAAAATTATAATCCATTTATATTCAATGACAAGGCATGTCATGGAGAGTGATTCCTTGATTATGAGTCAGATTCTTTCTGGTTTGTGCTCACCCCCTTGGACCACGCTTGCTGGGATAGATGACATAGCATATTGTTTGAGGATATTTAGATTTGTTACACACATATTCTCTGAGAGGGGAATGCTGTGGTTGATGGTTTATCCAACCTTGCTTGTGACAAATTAGAGAGTCTACACATCGATTACCAAAGTTCCCTTCCACGCCAGATCTAGTTTTTACTTCATCCTAGATTGCATTGTAAATATCTCTTGGTTTTGGGCTTTTATTTTTTTCTTTCAGAAAATTGTGCATTGTATTTGATATTGGGGAAAGGCCAGCTATTATATTTTTGTTTTTCTTTATTTCAACTATTATATTTTCTTTTTATTTTAATAATTTATTATTATTTTTTAAATTAAATTGGGTCGTACCAGATTTGGATATCCAACATATTGATCGGATTCAGATTTGAATCAATATTTATGAGATCGGATCAGATCTTAAGATCGAATCAAATTCAAATATACACTGATTCAAATCCGATCTAATCTATTTGCCTCCCTACCAAACCACTTGCCTACAATGACATATCTAATTAAATCATCGAACCATTTGACATGGTTAGTGGGGTCTCTTTATTTTTTTATCCCATTTCTATCATTAATGAAAATAACTTTCATTAATCACACTTTTTTATATGATGAATATATAATATTATAGAATGTACCCATTATTATCGACAAATTTCTACATTTTCTTGAATTTTATGTATTTTATTTTTTGATAATAACATCCATTTGACATGAATAGTTTAACCACTAATGCATAACTTGGATGGAAAACCATTTTACTTTTTCGGTTTATTTTAAATCATGTATTCCATTTTTATCATCGATAAAAGTAATTCTTATTTTCACATTTATTTTTATTTAATATGGTGAATATATAACAATATAATTGTATCAAAATGCTTTATACAAATCTTATATTTTTCTTTGAGTTTATAATATATATATATATATATGTATGTATGTATGTATGTATGTATGTATATTTGTATATATGCTTTATGTATGTAGGTATGTATTTAATATTTGTTACTTAGTTATGACATCATAGGTTGACCCATTTGACCCGGAACGTTAAATCATTGACCTACCTATAATCTAGATATGGAAATGGTTTCATTTTCAAACTAGTTTTAAATTTTGCATTTAATTAATATCATTGATAAAATAATTATTATTTGTCATACTTATTTTCGTTTATATTATTAGTATAATATTATATATGTTCCCAAAACTATTTCATATTTTTTTGTACTATTCTATTTTAAAAAAATTATTTTTAATTGTACATCATGCGTTAATCTATTTGACCAGAAAGATTGAACCACTAACCAACCCCTTAGATAGAAAGATGGTTTAATTTCCAATTGGTTTTAAGTTGTATATTTGATGTCCATCATTAACAAAATTATGTCTATTTTATCATAGTTCTTTTTTAATATGACAAATATATAATAATAGAAACTTGTCCAATTTTTTTCAAAGTTTTTTTTTATATTTTTTGTACTTTTATATTTCTAAATTTGTATTATTTATTTATGACATCATGAAATTATCCATTTGACCCAAATGGTTGAAGTACTTACCCACAACCAAGATGAAAAATATGATTTCATTTCTTGGTTTATTTTAAAAATATAAATTTTTATTCTATTAATAATTATTGCTTATGGATTTTTTAGTGGAATTTAATGATGATAAGCATAAGTATTTTTATATTTATAAATTTGTATTATTTATTTATGACATCATGAAATTATCTATTTGACCCAAATGGTTGAAAACTTAGCCACCACCTAGATAAAAAATATGATTTCATTTCTATGTTTATTTTAAAAATATAAAAATTCATTCTATTAATAATTATTGCATATGGATTTATTGGTGGAATTTAATGATGACAAACAAAAGTATAAATGTTGGAATCAATGAGAGAGAATGTGATTTACTTAATGACTTAAATGTAAGACTTAATGAGAGGTAATTGAATATTCTTAATGGTATTCTTTAATTACATTTTCTGCCATTTCATTAAGTCCCAAATCCAAACTCAACCTAGGCTTGAGCCCATGTTAAGCCCACTAATGTTAGTTCTACCAATATAACCCCCTTTCTCATTTATTACACATGGCTAGAGAGTGATCATTCCATACTATACGGGGCATGTATTTTTGTGTTTGGCACCCATCACCTATGTTGTGATAATTTTTAATTCAAATTCTCTTGACATGTACATTTGTTATTTTTTTGCATCATTTGAACCTGTTTTTTCATTTTAGTGGAGATAATTGCCACTCATCTTTTTGAGTATGGGATTAACTACCATTTGAACTTTTATTTTTTTGAGTAGGTAGACATGTGTATGAAAAAATGCTTTATTTGAGAGTGAAAATAACCACCCTTTCACTATTATTTCTTGAAAAAATATAATGCCACAGGACAAATAGGCTATAGGATTTCATTAGGTCTACAAACAAGGGGGCTTTGTTGCTTTTTTTTTTTAATAGAGGTACAAATGACTTATAACAAAAGGAGATTGGCTTTCTCGCAGTTAGTTATGTTAGCTCATCATGTTGCAATGTGTTATGTGCAAAATACAAAATTTTCTCATTCATCTTGAAAGTCAAGAATTTTGGGCATCGGAAAACTATACTCTCTCATTCTTTTTCACTACGTTGGGTCTATGGGAGTCAACGAAGACTAGCTTGGAAGTATTTGATTGTCTCTCCAATTTTTCATATGAGACGAGCCCAATCACTAGTCGAGGGGGAGATTTTTAACTAGATGAAAGCTTGTTAAGTCGAGTCCATCCCCCTAGTCTCCTTGTCGACAAAAGGTAGGCAATGAAGGGAAGCAATCAATTGCAGATAGAGTGCCCTATCTTATTCGACTTAGAAAGTAATTTCACCACTCATGGGGCAAATCTATATCTATATATTAAAATTGAATGTGCCAAGCTAGCACTTTCCTACTTTGTTGTTTATTCTAGAAGCAACTTATTCTTGTTATGGTTTCTTCTCAAAGGCATTTATCTTTTTTTTTGGTTCTTTTGAATTTTCTAATTTTAAAATTAAACAAAACAACTCAAGTGATCAATCACCCTTAAGACTGTTAACACTCATCATTAATACCCCATTAACTCTCTCCCTCTCTCTCTCTCATCTTTCCTATTAGCTATTTTAATAATATCTCCTCATTAATTTTGTCATTAACTCTCCCCTTCAATAACTCATCCCACTAATTCTCTCTCATCTCCATTACTCCATTAAATTGCAAAAACACATTAACTTTATCTATAAACATTTCAATTTAACTATAATTAAACAATAATACTAGTAAAGATTAATTATATTGAAATTGAGATATTCAATGATATATTATTGTGCCAAATAACCTACTTCTATTTAAAAATATTATCCATTTATATTCAATGACAAGGCTTGTCATGGAGAGTGATTCCTTGATTATGAGTCAGGTTCTTTCTGGTTTGTGCTCAGCCCCTTGGACCACGCTTGCTGGGATAGATGACATCGCATATTGTTTGAGGATATTTAGATTTGTTACACACATATTCTCTGAGAGGGGAATGCCATGGCTGATGGTTTATCCAACCTAGCTTGTTACAAATTAGAGAGTCTACACATCGATTAACAAAGTTCCCTTCCACGATAGATCTAGTTTTTACTTCTTCCTAAATTGCATTGTAAACATCTCTTGGTTTTGGGTTTTCATTTTTTCTTTCAGAAAATTGTGTATTGTATTTGATCTTGTGGCAAGGTCAGCTATGCCCTCCCCTATACTTTATGAGCTTATTGATTTTTCTAATAAAATCTTAACTTGGCCCCCCTTCACCAAATGACCTTACCAATTTAACCATTAACTTATTTAACCAGAAAAATGGACTATTATTAAAACATTAATTCATTTTTTCTTTGTATTTTAGCCATTTATATCTTTACTAACAACAATTCTTATTTTTCAAACATGTTTTTGTTTAATATGAAGAATATATAATATTAATGCATGTTCAAAATTTTCTATAAAATTTATAAAAAGCTATATTTTTATTTTTATTATTTAATCTACGAGATAACAAAAATTACTTATTTACCAAGAGGAAATGTTATTACAATATATTGTTTGAATATTGGTTTTTAATATTATGGTCAAATCAATTATATATAATTTATATATAATACATATGTTATTTATATTGCATTTTTGTAAACTTCTTATATGATGAAAATAGTTGAAAAAATACTAATATTTTTTTTGGTTTTTCTTTATTTCAACTATTATATTTTCTTTTTATTTTAATAATTTATTATTATTTTGAAATTAAATTGGGTCGTATCAGATTTGGATATCCAACATATTGATCAGATTCAGATTTGAATCAATATTTATGAGATCCGATCAAATCTTAAGATCGAATCAAATTCAAATATACACTGATTCAAATCCGATCTAATCTATTTGCCTCCCTACCAAACCACTTGCCTACAATGACATATCTAATTAAATCATTGAACCATTTGACATGGTTAGTGGGGTCATGTGTTAGACATTAATGCTCTTTATTTTTTATCCCATTTCTATCATTAATGAAAATAATTCTCATTAATCACACTTTCTTATATGATGAATATATAATATTATAGAATGTACCCAATATTATGAACAAATTTCTACATTTTCTAGAATTTTATGTATTTTATTTTTTAGTAATAACATCTATTTGACATGAATAGTTTAACCACTAATGCATAACTTGGATGGAAAACCATTTTACTTTTTTGGTTGATTTTAAATCATGTATTCCATTTTTATCATCGATAAAAGTAATTCTTATTTTCACATTTATTTTTATTTAATATGGTGAATATATAACAATATAATTGTACATCATGCGTTAATCTATTTGACATGAAAGGTTAAACCACTGACCCACCCCTTATATAGAAAGATGGTTTAATTTCCAATCGGTTTTAAGTTGTATATTTGATGTCCATCATTAACAAAATTATGTCTATTTTATCATAGTTATTTTTTAATATTACAAATATATAATAATAGAAACTTGTCCAATTCTTTTCAAAGTTTTTTTTTATATATTTTTTGTATTTCTTATATTTCTAAATTTGTATTATTTATTTATGACATCATGAAATTATCCATTTGACCCAAATGGTTGAAGTACTTACCCACAACCTAGACGAAAAATATGATTTCATTTCTTTGTTTATTTTAAAAATATACATTTTTATTCTATTAATAATTATTGCTTATGGATTTATTAGTGGAATTTAATGATGATAAATAGAAGTATTTTTTATATTTATAAATTTGTATTATTTATTTATGACATCATGAAATTATCTATTTGACCCAAATGGTTGAACAACTTAGCCACCATCTAGATAAAAAATATGATTTCATTTCTATGTTTATTTTACAAATATAAAAATTCATTCTATTGATAATTATTGCGTATGGATTTATTGTTGGAATTTAATCATGATAAACAAAAGTATTAATGTTGGAATCAATGAGAGAGAATGTGATTTATTTAATGACATAAATGTAAGACTTAATGAGAGGTAATTGAATGTTCTTAATGAGATTCTTTAATTACATTTTCTTCCCTTTCATTAAGTCCCAAATCCAAACTCAACCTGGGCTTGAGCCCATGTCAAGCCCACTAATGTTAGTCCTACCTATGTAACTCCCTTTCTCATTTATTACACACGGCTAGAGAGTGATCATTCCATACTATACGGGGCATGTATTTTTGTGTTTGGCACCCATCACTAATGTTGTGATAATTTTTTTATTCAAATTCTCTTGACATGTACATTTGTTATTTATTTTGCATCACTTGAACCTATTTTTTCATTTTAGTGGAGATAATTGCCACTCATCTTTTTTAGTGTGGGATTAACTACCCTTTGAACATTTATTTTTTAGAGTAGGTAGACATGCGTATGAAAAAATGCTTTATTTGAGAGTGAAAGTAACCACCCTTTCACTATTATTTCTTGAAAAATATATGATGCTACAGGACAAGTAGGCTATAGGATTTCATTAGGTTTACAAACAAGGGGCATTGTTGCTTTTTTTTTTTAGAGGTACAAATGACTTTTAGAAAATGGGGATTGGCTTTTTCACAGTTAGTTACGTTACATTTGTTAGCTCATCATGTTGCAACGTGTTATGTGCAAGAGTATAAAATTTTCTCATTCATCTTGAAAGTCAAGAATTTTGGGCATCGGAAAACTATACTCTCTCATTCTTTTTCACTACATTGGGTCTATGGGAGTCCCTTGGGCAAACCTATATCTATATATTAAAATTGAATGTGCCAAGCTAGCACTTTCTTGCTTTTTTTTTTATTCTAGAAGCCACTTGTTCTTGTTATGGTTTCTTATGAAAGGCATTTATCTTTTTTTTTGGTTCTTTTGAATTTTCTAATTTTAAAATTAAACAGAATAACTCAAGTGATCAATCACCTTTAAGACTGTTAACACTCATCATTAATATCCCATTAACTCTCTCTCTCTCTCTCATCTTTCCTATTAGCTATTTTAATAATATCTCCTCATTAATTATGTCATTAACTCTCTCCTTCAATAACTCATGCCACTAATTCTCTCTCATCTCCATTACTCCATTAAATTGAACAAATACATTAACTTTATCTATATACATTTGGATTTAACTATAATTAAACAATAATACTAGTAAATATTAATTATATTGAAATTGAGATATTCAATGATATATTGTTGTGCTAAATAATCTAATTCTATTTAAAATTATATCCATTTATATTCAATGACAAGGCATGTCATGGAGAGTGATTCCTTGATTATGAGTCAGATTCTTTCTGGTTTGTGCTCACCCCCTTGGACCACGCTTGCTGGGATAGATGACATAGCATATTGTTTGAGGATATTTAGATTTGTTACACACATATTCTCTGAGAGGGGAATGCTGTGGTTGATGGTTTATCCAACCTTGCTTGTGACAAATTAGAGAGTCTACACATCGATTACCAAAGTTCCCTTCCACGCCAGATCTAGTTTTTACTTCATCCTAGATTGCATTGTAAATATCTCTTGGTTTTGGGCTTTTATTTTTTTCTTTCAGAAAATTGTGCATTGTATTTGATATTGTGGAAAGGCCAGCTATTATATTTTTGTTTTTCTTTATTTCAACTATTATATTTTCTTTTTATTTTAATAATTTATTCTTATTTTTTAAATTAAATTGGGTCGTACCAGATTTGGATATCCAACATATTGATCGGATTCAGATTTGAATCAATATTTATGAGATCGGATCAGATCTTAAGATCGAATCAAATTCAAATATACACTGATTCAAATCCGATCTAATCTATTTGCCTCCCTACCAAACCACTTGCCTACAATGACATATCTAATTAAATCATCGAACCATTTGACATGGTTAGTGGGGTCTCTTTATTTTTTTATCCCATTTCTATCATTAATGAAAATAACTTTCATTAATCACACTTTTTTATATGATGAATATATAATATTATAGAATGTACCCATTATTATCGACAAATTTCTACATTTTCTTGAATTTTATGTATTTTATTTTTTGATAATAACATCCATTTGACATGAATAGTTTAACCACTAATGCATAACTTGGATGGAAAACCATTTTACTTTTTCGGTTTATTTTAAATCATGTATTCCATTTTTATCATCGATAAAAGTAATTCTTATTTTCACATTTATTTTTATTTAATATGGTGAATATATAACAATATAATTGTATCAAAATGCTTTATACAAATCTTATATTTTTCTTTGAGTTTATAATATATATATATATATATATATGTATGTATGTATGTATGTATGTATGTATATTTGTATATATGCTTTATGTATGTAGGTATGTATTTAATATTTGTTACTTAGTTATGACATCATAGGTTGACCCATTTGACCCGGAACGTTAAATCATTGACCTACCTATAATCTAGATATGGAAATGGTTTCATTTTCAAACTAGTTTTAAATTTTGCATTTAATTAATATCATTGATAAAATAATTATTATTTGTCATACTTATTTTCGTTTATATTATTAGTATAATATTATATATGTTCCCAAAGCTATTTCATATTTTTTTGTACTATTCTATTTTAAAAAAATTATTTTTAATTGTACATCATGCGTTAATCTATTTGACCAGAAAGATTGAACCACTAACCAACCCCTTAGATAGAAAGATGGTTTAATTTCCAATTGGTTTTAAGTTGTATATTTGATGTCCATCATTAACAAAATTATGTCTATTTTATCATAGTTCTTTTTTAATATGACAAATATATAATAATAGAAACTTGTCCAATTTTTTTCAAAGTTTTTTTTTATATTTTTTGTACTTCTTATATTTCTAAATTTGTATTATTTATTTATGACATCATGAAATTATCCATTTGACCCAAATGGTTGAAGTACTTACCCACAACCAAGATGAAAAATATGATTTCATTTCTTGGTTTATTTTAAAAATATAAATTTTTATTCTATTAATAATTATTGCTTATGGATTTTTTAGTGGAATTTAATGATGATAAGCATAAGTATTTTTATATTTATAAATTTGTATTATTTATTTATGACATCATGAAATTATCTATTTGACCCAAATGGTTGAAAACTTAGCCACCACCTAGATAAAAAATATGATTTCATTTCTATGTTTATTTTAAAAATATAAAAATTCATTCTATTAATAATTATTACATATGGATTTATTGGTGGAATTTAATGATGACAAACAAAAGTATAAATGTTGGAATCAATGAGAGAGAATGTGATTTACTTAATGACTTAAATGTAAGACTTAATGAGAGGTAATTGAATATTCTTAATGGTATTCTTTAATTACATTTTCTGCCATTTCATTAAGTCCCAAATCCAAACTCAACCTAGGCTTGAGCCCATGTTAAGCCCACTAATGTTAGTTCTACCTATATAACCCCCTTTCTCATTTATTACACATGGCTAGAGAGTGATCATTCCATACTATACGGGGCATGTATTTTTGTGTTTGGCACCCATCACCTATGTTGTGATAATTTTTAATTCAAATTCTCTTGACATGTACATTTGTTATTTATTTTGCATCATTTGAACCTGTTTTTTCATTTTAGTGGAGATAATTGCCACTCATCTTTTTGAGTATGGGATTAACTACCATTTGAACTTTTATTTTTTTGAGTAGGTAGACATGTGTATGAAAAAATGCTTTATTTGAGAGTGAAAATAACCACCCTTTCACTATTATTTCTTGAAAAAATATAATGCCACAGGACAAATAGGCTATAGGATTTCATTAGGTCTACAAGCAAGGGGGCTTTGTTGCTTTTTTTTTTTAATAGAGGTACAAATGACTTATAACGAAAGGAGATTGGCTTTCTCGCAGTTAGTTATGTTAGCTCATCATGTTGCAATGTGTTATGTGCAAAATACAAAATTTTCTCATTCATCTTGAAAGTCAAGAATTTTGGGCATCGGAAAACTATACTCTCTCATTCTTTTTCACTACATTGGGTCTATGGGAGTCAACGAAGACTAGCTTGGAAGTATTTGATTGTCTCTCCAATTTTTCATATGAGACGAGCCCAATCACTAGTCGAGGGGGAGATTTTTAACTAGATGAAAGCTTGTTAAGTCGAGTCCATCCCCCTAGTCTCCTTGTCGACAAAAGGTAGGCAATGAAGGGAAACAATCAATTGCAGATAGAGTGCCCTATCTTATTCGACTTAGAAAGTAATTTCACCACTCATGGGGCAAATCTATATCTATATATTAAAATTGAATGTGCCAAGCTAGCACTTTCCTACTTTGTTGTTTATTCTAGAAGCAACTTATTCTTGTTATGGTTTCTTCTCAAAGGCATTTATCTTTTTTTTTGGTTCTTTTGAATTTTCTAATTTTAAAATTAAACAAAACAACTCAAGTGATCAATCACCCTTAAGACTGTTAACACTCATCATTAATACCCCATTAACTCTCTCCCTCTCTCTCTCTCATCTTTCCTATTAGCTATTTTAATAATATCTCCTCATTAATTTTGTCATTAACTCTCCCCTTCAATAACTCATCCCACTAATTCTCTCTCATCTCCATTACTCCATTAAATTGCAAAAACACATTAACTTTATCTATAAACATTTCAATTTAACTATAATTAAACAATAATACTAGTAAAGATTAATTATATTGAAATTGAGATATTCAATGATATATTATTGTGCCAAATAACCTACTTCTATTTAAAAATATTATCCATTTATATTCAATGACAAGGCTTGTCATGGAGAGTGATTCCTTGATTATGAGTCAGGTTCTTTCTGGTTTGTGCTCACCCCCTTGGACCACGCTTGCTGGGATAGATGACATCGCATATTGTTTGAGGATATTTAGATTTGTTACACACATATTCTCTGAGAGGGGAATGCCATGGCTGATGGTTTATCCAACCTAGCTTGTTACAAATTAGAGAGTCTACACATCGATTAACAAAGTTCCCTTCCACGATAGATCTAGTTTTTACTTCTTCCTAAATTGCATTGTAAACATCTCTTGGTTTTGGGTTTTCATTTTTTCTTTCAGAAAATTGTGTATTGTATTTGATCTTGTGGCAAGGTCAGCTATGCCCTCCCCTATACTTTATGAGCTTATTGATTTTTCTAATAAAATCTTAACTTGGCCCCCCTTCACCAAATGACCTTACCAATTTAACCATTAACTTATTTAACCAGGAAAATGGACTATTATTAAAACATTAATTCATTTTTTCTTTGTATTTTAGCCATTTATATCTTTACTAACAACAATTCTTATTTTTCAAACATATTTTTGTTTAATATGAAGAATATATAATATTAATGCATGTTCAAAATTTTCTATAAAATTTATAAAAATCTATATTTTTATTTTTATTATTTAATCTACGAGATAATAAAAATTACTTATTTACCAAGAGGAAATGTTATTACAATATATTGTTTGAATATTGGTTTTTAATATTACGGTCAAATCAATTATATATAATTTATATATAATACATATGTTATTTATATTGCATTTTTGTAAACTTCTTATATGATGAAAATAGTTGAAAAAATACTAATATTTTTTTGTTTTTCTTTATTTCAACTATTATATTTTCTTTTTATTTTAATAATTTATTATTATTTTTAAATTAAATTGGGTCGTATCAGATTTGGATATCCAACATATTGATCAGATTCAGATTTGAATCAATATTTATGAGATCCGATCAAATCTTAAGATCGAATCAAATTCAAATATACACTGATTCAAATCCGATCTAATCTATTTGCCTCCCTACCAAACCACTTGCCTACAATGACATATCTAATTAAATCATTGAACCATTTGACATGGTTAGTGGGGTCATGTGTTAGACATTAATGCTCTTTATTTTTTATCCCATTTCTATCATTAATGAAAATAATTCTCATTAATCACACTTTTTTATATGATGAATATATAATATTATAGAATGTACCCAATATTATCAACAAATTTCTACATTTTCTAGAATTTTATGTATTTTATTTTTTAGTAATAACATCTATTTGACATGAATAGTTTAACCACTAATGCATAACTTGGATGGAAAACCATTTTACTTTTTTGGTTGATTTTAAATCATGTATTCCGTTTTTATCATCGATAAAAGTAATTCTTATTTTCACATTTATTTTTATTTAATATGGTGAATATATAACAATATAATTGTACATCATGCGTTAATCTATTTGACATGAAAGGTTAAACCACTGACCCACCCCTTATATAGAAAGATGGTTTAATTTCCAATCGGTTTTAAGTTGTATATTTGATGTCCATCATTAACAAAATTATGTCTATTTTATCATAGTTATTTTTTAATATTACAAATATATAATAATAGAAACTTGTCCAATTCTTTTCAAAGTTTTTTTTTATATATTTTTTGTATTTCTTATATTTCTAAATTTGTATTATTTATTTATGACATCATGAAATTATCCATTTGACCCAAATGGTTGAAGTACTTACCCACAACCTAGATGAAAAATATGATTTCATTTCTTGGTTTATTTTAAAAATATACATTTTTATTCTATTAATAATTATTGCTTATGGATTTATTAGTGGAATTTAATGATGATAAATAGAAGTATTTTTTATATTTATAAATTTGTATTATTTATTTATGACATCATGAAATTATCTATTTGACCCAAATGGTTGAACAACTTAGCCACCATCTAGATAAAAAATATGATTTCATTTCTATGTTTATTTTACAAATATAAAAATTCATTCTATTAATAATTATTGCGTATGGATTTATTGTTGGAATTTAATCATGATAAACAAAAGTATTAATGTTGGAATCAATGAGAGAGAATGTGATTTATTTAATGACATAAATGTAAGACTTAATGAGAGGTAATTGAATGTTCTTAATGAGATTCTTTAATTACATTTTCTTCCCTTTCATTAAGTCCCAAATCCAAACTCAACCTGGGCTTGAGCCCATGTCAAGCCCACTAATGTTAGTCCTACCTATGTAACTCCCTTTCTCATTTATTACACACGGCTAGAGAGTGATCATTCCATACTATACGGGGCATGTATTTTTGTGTTTGGCACCCATCACTAATGTTGTGATAATTTTTTTATTCAAATTCTCTTGACATGTACATTTGTTATTTATTTTGCATCACTTGAACCTATTTTTTCATTTTAGTGGAGATAATTGCCACTCATCTTTTTTAGTGTGGGATTAACTACCATTTGAACATTTATTTTTTAGAGTAGGTAGACATGCGTATGAAAAAATGCTTTATTTGAGAGTGAAAGTAACCACCCTTTCACTATTATTTCTTGAAAAATATATGATGCTACAGGACAAGTAGGCTATAGGATTTCATTAGGTTTACAAACAAGGGGCATTGTTGCTTTTTTTTTTTAGAGGTACAAATGACTTTTAGCAAATGGGGATTGGCTTTTTCACAGTTAGTTACGTTACATTTGTTAGCTCATCATGTTGCAACGTGTTATGTGCAAGAGTATAAAATTTTCTCATTCATCTTGAAAGTCAAGAATTTTGGGCATCGGAAAACTATACTCTCTCATTCTTTTTCACTACATTGGGTCTATGGGAGTCAATGGAGACTAGCTTGGAACTAATTGATTGTCTCTCCAACTTTTCATATGAGACGAGTCTAATCACTAGTCGTGGGGGAGATTTTTAACTGGATGAAAGCTTTTTAAGTCGAGCCCTATCCCCCTAGTCTCCTTGTCGACAAAAGGTAGGCAAAGAAGGGAAGCAATCAATTGCAGATAGAGTGCCCTGTCTTATTTGACTTAGAATGTAATTTCACCACTCCTTGGGCAAACCTATATCTATATATTAAAATTGAATGTGCCAAGCTAGCACTTTCTTGCTTTTTTTTTTATTCTAGAAGCCACTTGTTCTTGTTATGGTTTCTTATGAAAGGCATTTATCTTTTTTTTTGGTTCTTTTGAATTTTCTAATTTTAAAATTAAACAGAATAACTCAAGTGATCAATCACCTTTAAGACTGTTAACACTCATCATTAATATCCCATTAACTCTCTCTCTCTCTCTCATCTTTCCTATTAGCTATTTTAATAATATCTCCTCATTAATTATGTCATTAACTCTCTCCTTCAATAACTCATGCCACTAATTCTCTCTCATCTCCATTACTCCATTAAATTGAACAAATACATTAACTTTATCTATATACATTTGGATTTAACTATAATTAAACAATAATACTAGTAAATATTAATTATATTGAAATTGAGATATTCAATGATATATTGTTGTGCTAAATAATCTAATTCTATTTAAAATTATAATCCATTTATATTCAATGACAAGGCATGTCATGGAGAGTGATTCCTTGATTATGAGTCAGATTCTTTCTGGTTTGTGCTCACCCCCTTGGACCACGCTTGCTGGGATAGATGACATAGCATATTGTTTGAGGATATTTAGATTTGTTACACACATATTCTCTGAGAGGGGAATGTTGTGGTTGATGGTTTATCCAACCTTGCTTGTGACAAATTAGAGAGTCTACACATCGATTACCAAAGTTCCCTTCCACGCCAGATCTAGTTTTTACTTCATCCTAGATTGCATTGTAAATATCTCTTGGTTTTGGGCTTTTATTTTTTTCTTTCAGAAAATTGTGCATTGTATTTGATATTGGGGAAAGGCCAGCTATTATATTTTTGTTTTTCTTTATTTCAACTATTATATTTTCTTTTTATTTTAATAATTTATTATTATTTTTTAAATTAAATTGGGTCGTATCAGATTTGGATATCCAACATATTGATCGGATTCAGATTTGAATCAATATTTATGAGATCGGATCAGATCTTAAGATCGAATCAAATTCAAATATACACTGATTCAAATCCGATCTAATCTATTTGCCTCCCTACCAAACCACTTGCCTACAATGACATATCTAATTAAATCATCGAACCATTTGACATGGTTAGTGGGGTCTCTTTATTTTTTTATCCCATTTCTATCATTAATGAAAATAACTTTCATTAATCACACTTTTTTATATGATGAATATATAATATTATAGAATGTACCCATTATTCTCGACAAATTTCTACATTTTCTTGAATTTTATGTATTTTATTTTTTTATAATAACATCCATTTGACATGAATAGTTTAACCACTAATGCATAACTTGGATGGAAAACCATTTTACTTTTTCGGTTTATTTTAAATCATGTATTCCATTTTTATCATCGATAAAAGTAATTCTTATTTTCACATTTATTTTTATTTAATATGGTGAATATATAACAATATAATTGTATCAAAATGCTTTATACAAATCTTATATTTTTCTTTGAGTTTATAATATATATATATATATATATATATATATATGTATGTATGTATGTATGTATGTATGTATATTTGTATATATGCTTTATGTATGTAGGTATGTATTTAATATTTGTTACTTAGTTATGACATCATAGGTTGACCCATTTGACCCGGAACGTTAAATCATTGACCTACCTATAATCTAGATATGGAAATGGTTTCATTTTCAAACTAGTTTTAAATTTTGCATTTAATTAATATCATTGATAAAATAATTATTATTTGTCATACTTATTTTCGTTTATATTATTAGTATAATATTATATATGTTCCCAAAACTATTTCATATTTTTTTGTACTATTCTATTTTAAAAAATTTATTTTTAATTGTACATCATGCGTTAATCTATTTGACCAGAAAGATTGAACCACTAACCAACCCCTTAGATAGAAAGATGGTTTAATTTCCAATTGGTTTTAAGTTGTATATTTGATGTCCATCATTAACAAAATTATGTCTATTTTATCATAGTTCTTTTTTAATATGACAAATATATAATAATAAAACTTGTCCAATTTTTTCAAAGTTTTTTTTTATATTTTTTGTATTTCTTATATTTCTAAATTTGTATTATTTATTTATGACATCATGAAATTATCCATTTGACCCAAATGGTTGAAGTACTTACCCACAACCAAGATGAAAAATATGATTTCATTTCTTGGTTTATTTTAAAAATATAAATTTTTATTCTATTAATAATTATTGCTTATGGATTTTTTAGTGGAATTTAATGATGATAAGCATAAGTATTTTTATATTTATAAATTTGTATTATTTATTTATGACATCATGAAATTATCTATTTGACCCAAATGGTTGAAAACTTAGCCACCACCTAGATAAAAAATATGATTTCATTTCTATGTTTATTTTAAAAATATAAAAATTCATTCTATTAATAATTATTGCATATGGATTTATTGGTGGAATTTAATGATGTCAAACAAAAGTATAAATGTTGGAATCAATGAGAGAGAATGTGATTTACTTAATGACTTAAATGTAAGACTTAATGAGAGGTAATTGAATATTCTTAATGGTATTCTTGAATTACATTTTCTGCCATTTCATTAAGTCCCAAATCCAAACTCAACCTAGGCTTGAGCCCATGTTAAGCCCAGTAATGTTAGTTCTACCTATATAACCCCCTTTCTCATTTATTACACATGGCTAGAGAGTGATCATTCCATACTATACGGGGCATGTATTTTTGTGTTTGGCACCCATCACCTATGTTGTGATAATTTTTAATTCAAATTCTCTTGACATGTACATTTGTTATTTATTTTGCATCATTTGAACCTGTTTTTTCATTTTAGTGGAGATAATTGCCACTCATCTTTTTGAGTATGGGATTAACTACCATTTGAACTTTTATTTTTTTGAGTAGGTAGACATGTGTATGAAAAAATGCTTTATTTGAGAGTGAAAATAACCACCCTTTCACTATTATTTCTTGAAAAAATATAATGCCACAGGACAAATAGGCTATAGGATTTCATTAGGTCTACAAGCAAGGGGGCTTTGTTGCTTTTTTTTTTTTAATAGAGGTACAAATGACTTATAACGAAAGGAGATTGGCTTTCTCGCAGTTAGTTATGTTAGCTCATCATGTTGCAATGTGTTATGTGCAAAATACAAAATTTTCTCATTCATCTTGAAAGTCAAGAATTTTGGGCATTGGAAAACTATACTCTCTCATTCTTTTTCACTACATTGGGTCTATGGGAGTCAACGAAGACTAGCTTGGAAGTATTTGATTGTCTCTCCAATTTTTCATATGAGACGAGCCCAATCACTAGTCGAGGGGGAGATTTTTAACTAGATGAAAGCTTGTTAAGTCGAGTCCATCCCCCTAGTCTCCTTGTCGACAAAAGGTAGGCAATGAAGGGAAACAATCAATTGCAGATAGAGTGCCCTATCTTATTCGACTTAGAAAGTAATTTCACCACTCATGGGGCAAATCTATATCTATATATTAAAATTGAATGTGCCAAGCTAGCACTTTCCTACTTTGTTGTTTATTCTAGAAGCAACTTATTCTTGTTATGGTTTCTTCTCAAAGGCATTTATCTTTTTTTTTGGTTCTTTTGAATTTTCTAATTTTAAAATTAAACAAAACAACTCAAGTGATCAATCACCCTTAAGACTGTTAACACTCATCATTAATACCCCATTAACTCTCTCCCTCTCTCTCTCTCATCTTTCCTATTAGCTATTTTAATAATATCTCCTCATTAATTTTGTCATTAACTCTCCCCTTCAATAACTCATCCCACTAATTCTCTCTCATCTCCATTACTCCATTAAATTGCAAAAACACATTAACTTTATCTATAAACATTTCAATTTAACTATAATTAAACAATAATACTAGTAAAGATTAATTATATTGAAATTGAGATATTCAATGATATATTATTGTGCCAAATAACCTACTTCTATTTAAAAATATTATCCATTTATATTCAATGACAAGGCTTGTCATGGAGAGTGATTCCTTGATTATGAGTCAGGTTCTTTCTGGTTTGTGCTCACCCCCTTGGACCACGCTTGCTGGGATAGATGACATCGCATATTGTTTGAGGATATTTAGATTTGTTACACACATATTCTCTGAGAGGGGAATGCCATGGCTGATGGTTTATCCAACCTAGCTTGTTACAAATTAGAGAGTCTACACATCGATTAACAAAGTTCCCTTCCACGATAGATCTAGTTTTTACTTCTTCCTAAATTGCATTGTAAACATCTCTTGGTTTTGGGTTTTCATTTTTTCTTTCAGAAAATTGTGTATTGTATTTGATCTTGTGGCAAGGTCAGCTATGCCCTCCCCTATACTTTATGAGCTTATTGATTTTTCTAATAAAATCTTAACTTGGCCCCCCTTCACCAAATGACCTTACCAATTTAACCATTAACTTATTTAACCAGGAAAATGGACTATTATTAAAACATTAATTCATTTTTTCTTTGTATTTTAGCCATTTATATCTTTACTAACAACAATTCTTATTTTTCAAACATATTTTTGTTTAATATGAAGAATATATAATATTAATGCATGTTCAAAATTTTCTATAAAATTTATAAAAATCTATATTTTTATTTTTATTATTTAATCTACGAGATAATAAAAATTACTTATTTACCAAGAGGAAATGTTATTACAATATATTGTTTGAATATTGGTTTTTAATATTACGGTCAAATCAATTATATATAATTTATATATAATACATATGTTATTTATATTGCAGTTTTGTAAACTTCTTATATGATGAAAATAGTTGAAAAAATACTAATATTTTTTGGTTTTTCTTTATTTCAACTATTATATTTTCTTTTTATTTTAATAATTTATTATTATTTTTAAATTAAATTGGGTCGTATCAGATTTGGATATCCAACATATTGATCAGATTCAGATTTGAATCAATATTTATGAGATCCGATCAAATCTTAAGATCGAATCAAATTCAAATATACACTGATTCAAATCCGATCTAATCTATTTGCCTCCCTACCAAACCACTTGCCTACAATGACATATCTAATTAAATCATTGAACCATTTGACATGGTTAGTGGGGTCATGTGTTAGACATTAATGCTCTTTATTTTTTATCCCATTTCTATCATTAATGAAAATAATTCTCATTAATCACACTTTTTTATATGATGAATATATAATATTATAGAATGTACCCAATATTATCAACAAATTTCTACATTTTCTAGAATTTTATGTATTTTATTTTTTAGTAATAACATCTATTTGACATGAATAGTTTAACCACTAATGCATAACTTGGATGGAAAACCATTTTACTTTTTTGGTTGATTTTAAATCATGTATTCCGTTTTTATCATCGATAAAAGTAATTCTTATTTTCACATTTATTTTTATTTAATATGGTGAATATATAACAATATAATTGTACATCATGCGTTAATCTATTTGACATGAAAGGTTAAACCACTGACCCACCCCTTATATAGAAAGATGGTTTAATTTCCAATCGGTTTTAAGTTGTATATTTGATGTCCATCATTAACAAAATTATGTCTATTTTATCATAGTTATTTTTTAATATTACAAATATATAATAATAGAAACTTGTCCAATTCTTTTCAAAGTTTTTTTTTATATATTTTTTGTATTTCTTATATTTCTAAATTTGTATTATTTATTTATGACATCATGAAATTATCCATTTGACCCAAATGGTTGAAGTACTTACCCACAACCTAGATGAAAAATATGATTTCATTTCTTGGTTTATTTTAAAAATATACATTTTTATTCTATTAATAATTATTGCTTATGGATTTATTAGTGGAATTTAATGATGATAAATAGAAGTATTTTTTATATTTATAAATTTGTATTATTTATTTATGACATCATGAAATTATCTATTTGACCCAAATGGTTGAACAACTTAGCCACCATCTAGATAAAAAATATGATTTCATTTCTATGTTTATTTTACAAATATAAAAATTCATTCTATTAATAATTATTGCGTATGGATTTATTGTTGGAATTTAATCATGATAAACAAAAGTATTAATGTTGGAATCAATGAGAGAGAATGTGATTTATTTAATGACATAAATGTAAGACTTAATGAGAGGTAATTGAATGTTCTTAATGAGATTCTTTAATTACATTTTCTTCCCTTTCATTAAGTCCCAAATCCAAACTCAACCTGGGCTTGAGCCCATGTCAAGCCCACTAATGTTAGTCCTACCTATGTAACTCCCTTTCTCATTTATTACACACGGCTAGAGAGTGATCATTCCATACTATACGGGGCATGTATTTTTGTGTTTGGCACCCATCACTAATGTTGTGATAATTTTTTTATTCAAATTCTCTTGACATGTACATTTGTTATTTATTTTGCATCACTTGAACCTATTTTTTCATTTTAGTGGAGATAATTGCCACTCATCTTTTTTAGTGTGGGATTAACTACCATTTGAACATTTATTTTTTAGAGTAGGTAGACATGCGTATGAAAAAATGCTTTATTTGAGAGTGAAAGTAACCACCCTTTCACTATTATTTCTTGAAAAATATATGATGCTACAGGACAAGTAGGCTATAGGATTTCATTAGGTTTACAAACAAGGGGCATTGTTGCTTTTTTTTTTTAGAGGTACAAATGACTTTTAGCAAATGGGGATTGGCTTTTTCACAGTTAGTTACGTTACATTTGTTAGCTCATCATGTTGCAACGTGTTATGTGCAAGAGTATAAAATTTTCTCATTCATCTTGAAAGTCAAGAATTTTGGGCATCGGAAAACTATACTCTCTCATTCTTTTTCACTACATTGGGTCTATGGGAGTCAATGGAGACTAGCTTGGAACTAATTGATTGTCTCTCCAACTTTTCATATGAGACGAGTCTAATCACTAGTCGTGGGGGAGATTTTTAACTGGATGAAAGCTTTTTAAGTCGAGCCCTATCCCCCTAGTCTCCTTGTCGACAAAAGGTAGGCAAAGAAGGGAAGCAATCAATTGCAGATAGAGTGCCCTGTCTTATTTGACTTAGAATGTAATTTCACCACTCCTTGGGCAAACCTATATCTATATATTAAAATTGAATGTGCCAAGCTAGCACTTTCTTGCTTTTTTTTTTATTCTAGAAGCCACTTGTTCTTGTTATGGTTTCTTATGAAAGGCATTTATCTTTTTTTTTGGTTCTTTTGAATTTTCTAATTTTAAAATTAAACAGAATAACTCAAGTGATCAATCACCTTTAAGACTGTTAACACTCATCATTAATATCCCATTAACTCTCTCTCTCTCTCTCATCTTTCCTATTAGCTATTTTAATAATATCTCCTCATTAATTATGTCATTAACTCTCTCCTTCAATAACTCATGCCACTAATTCTCTCTCATCTCCATTACTCCATTAAATTGAACAAATACATTAACTTTATCTATATACATTTGGATTTAACTATAATTAAACAATAATACTAGTAAATATTAATTATATTGAAATTGAGATATTCAATGATATATTGTTGTGCTAAATAATCTAATTCTATTTAAAATTATAATCCATTTATATTCAATGACAAGGCATGTCATGGAGAGTGATTCCTTGATTATGAGTCAGATTCTTTCTGGTTTGTGCTCACCCCCTTGGACCACGCTTGCTGGGATAGATGACATAGCATATTGTTTGAGGATATTTAGATTTGTTACACACATATTCTCTGAGAGGGGAATGCTGTGGTTGATGGTTTATCCAACCTTGCTTGTGACAAATTAGAGAGTCTACACATCGATTACCAAAGTTCCCTTCCACGCCAGATCTAGTTTTTACTTCATCCTAGATTGCATTGTAAATATCTCTTGGTTTTGGGCTTTTATTTTTTTCTTTCAGAAAATTGTGCATTGTATTTGATATTGTGGAAAGGCCAGCTATTATATTTTTGTTTTTCTTTATTTCAACTATTATATTTTCTTTTTATTTTAATAATTTATTATTATTTTTTAAATTAAATTGGGTCGTACCAGATTTGGATATCCAACATATTGATCGGATTCAGATTTGAATCAATATTTATGAGATCGGATCAGATCTTAAGATCGAATCAAATTCAAATATACACTGATTCAAATCCGATCTAATCTATTTGCCTCCCTACCAAACCACTTGCCTACAATGACATATCTAATTAAATCATCGAACCATTTGACATGGTTAGTGGGGTCTCTTTATTTTTTTATCCCATTTCTATCATTAATGAAAATAACTTTCATTAATCACACTTTTTTATATGATGAATATATAATATTATAGAATGTACCCATTATTATCGACAAATTTCTACATTTTCTTGAATTTTATGTATTTTATTTTTTGATAATAACATCCATTTGACATGAATAGTTTAACCACTAATGCATAACTTGGATGGAAAACCATTTTACTTTTTCGGTTTATTTTAAATCATGTATTCCATTTTTATCATCGATAAAAGTAATTCTTATTTTCACATTTATTTTTATTTAATATGGTGAATATATAACAATATAATTGTATCAAAATGCTTTATACAAATCTTATATTTTTCTTTGAGTTTATAATATATATATATATATATATATATATGTATGTATGTATGTATGTATGTATGTATATTTGTATATATGCTTTATGTATGTAGGTATGTATTTAATATTTGTTACTTAGTTATGACATCATAGGTTGACCCATTTGACCCGGAACGTTAAATCATTGACCTACCTATAATCTAGATATGGAAATGGTTTCATTTTCAAACTAGTTTTAAATTTTGCATTTAATTAATATCATTGATAAAATAATTATTATTTGTCATACTTATTTTCGTTTATATTATTAGTATAATATTATATATGTTCCCAAAACTATTTCATATTTTTTTGTACTATTCTATTTTAAAAAAATTATTTTTAATTGTACATCATGCGTTAATCTATTTGACCAGAAAGATTGAACCACTAACCAACCCCTTAGATAGAAAGATGGTTTAATTTCCAATTGGTTTTAAGTTGTATATTTGATGTCCATCATTAACAAAATTATGTCTATTTTATCATAGTTCTTTTTTAATATGACAAATATATAATAATAGAAACTTGTCCAATTTTTTTCAAAGTTTTTTTTTATATTTTTTGTACTTCTTATATTTCTAAATTTGTATTATTTATTTATGACATCATGAAATTATCCATTTGACCCAAATGGTTGAAGTACTTACCCACAACCAAGATGAAAAATTTGATTTCATTTCTTGGTTTATTTTAAAAATATAAATTTTTATTCTATTAATAATTATTGCTTATGGATTTTTTAGTGGAATTTAATGATGATAAGCATAAGTATTTTTATATTTATAAATTTGTATTATTTATTTATGACATCATGAAATTATCTATTTGACCCAAATGGTTGAAAACTTAGCCACCACCTAGATAAAAAATATGATTTCATTTCTATGTTTATTTTAAAAATATAAAAATTCATTCTATTAATAATTATTGCATATGGATTTATTGGTGGAATTTAATGATGACAAACAAAAGTATAAATGTTGGAATCAATGAGAGAGAATGTGATTTACTTAATGACTTAAATGTAAGACTTAATGAGAGGTAATTGAATATTCTTAATGGTATTCTTTAATTACATTTTCTGCCATTTCATTAAGTCCCAAATCCAAACTCAACCTAGGCTTGAGCCCATGTTAAGCCCACTAATGTTAGTTCTACCTATATAACCCCCTTTCTCATTTATTACACATGGCTAGAGAGTGATCATTCCATACTATACGGGGCATGTATTTTTGTGTTTGGCACCCATCACCTATGTTGTGATAATTTTTAATTCAAATTCTCTTGACATGTACATTTGTTATTTATTTTGCATCATTTGAACCTGTTTTTTCATTTTAGTGGAGATAATTGCCACTCATCTTTTTGAGTATGGGATTAACTACCATTTGAACTTTTATTTTTTTGAGTAGGTAGACATGTGTATGAAAAAATGCTTTATTTGAGAGTGAAAATAACCACCCTTTCACTATTATTTCTTGAAAAAATATAATGCCACAGGACAAATAGGCTATAGGATTTCATTAGGTCTACAAGCAAGGGGGCTTTGTTGCTTTTTTTTTTTAATAGAGGTACAAATGACTTATAACGAAAGGAGATTGGCTTTCTCGCAGTTAGTTATGTTAGCTCATCATGTTGCAATGTGTTATGTGCAAAATACAAAATTTTCTCATTCATCTTGAAAGTCAAGAATTTTGGGCATCGGAAAACTATACTCTCTCATTCTTTTTCACTACATTGGGTCTATGGGAGTCAACGAAGACTAGCTTGGAAGTATTTGATTGTCTCTCCAATTTTTCATATGAGACGAGCCCAATCACTAGTCGAGGGGGAGATTTTTAACTAGATGAAAGCTTGTTAAGTCGAGTCCATCCCCCTAGTCTCCTTGTCGACAAAAGGTAGGCAATGAAGGGAAACAATCAATTGCAGATAGAGTGCCCTATCTTATTCGACTTAGAAAGTAATTTCACCACTCATGGGGCAAATCTATATCTATATATTAAAATTGAATGTGCCAAGCTAGCACTTTCCTACTTTGTTGTTTATTCTAGAAGCAACTTATTCTTGTTATGGTTTCTTCTCAAAGGCATTTATCTTTTTTTTTGGTTCTTTTGAATTTTCTAATTTTAAAATTAAACAAAACAACTCAAGTGATCAATCACCCTTAAGACTGTTAACACTCATCATTAATACCCCATTAACTCTCTCCCTCTCTCTCTCTCATCTTTCCTATTAGCTATTTTAATAATATCTCCTCATTAATTTTGTCATTAACTCTCCCCTTCAATAACTCATCCCACTAATTCTCTCTCATCTCCATTACTCCATTAAATTGCAAAAACACATTAACTTTATCTATAAACATTTCAATTTAACTATAATTAAACAATAATACTAGTAAAGATTAATTATATTGAAATTGAGATATTCAATGATATATTATTGTGCCAAATAACCTACTTCTATTTAAAAATATTATCCATTTATATTCAATGACAAGGCTTGTCATGGAGAGTGATTCCTTGATTATGAGTCAGGTTCTTTCTGGTTTGTGCTCACCCCCTTGGACCACGCTTGCTGGGATAGATGACATCGCATATTGTTTGAGGATATTTAGATTTGTTACACACATATTCTCTGAGAGGGGAATGCCATGGCTGATGGTTTATCCAACCTAGCTTGTTACAAATTAGAGAGTCTACACATCGATTAACAAAGTTCCCTTCCACGATAGATCTAGTTTTTACTTCTTCCTAAATTGCATTGTAAACATCTCTTGGTTTTGGGTTTTCATTTTTTCTTTCAGAAAATTGTGTATTGTATTTGATCTTGTGGCAAGGTCAGCTATGCCCTCCCCTATACTTTATGAGCTTATTGATTTTTCTAATAAAATCTTAACTTGGCCCCCCTTCAACAAATGACCTTACCAATTTAACCATTAACTTATTTAACCAGGAAAATGGACTATTATTAAAACATTAATTCATTTTTTCTTTGTATTTTAGCCATTTATATCTTTACTAACAACAATTCTTATTTTTCAAACATATTTTTGTTTAATATGAAGAATATATAATATTAATGCATGTTCAAAATTTTCTATAAAATTTATAAAAATCTATATTTTTATTTTTATTATTTAATCTACGAGATAATAAAAATTACTTATTTACCAAGAGGAAATGTTATTACAATATATTGTTTGAATATTGGTTTTTAATATTACGGTCAAATCAATTATATATAATTTATATATAATACATATGTTATTTATATTGCATTTTTGTAAACTTCTTATATGATGAAAATAGTTGAAAAAATACTAATATTTTTTTGTTTTTCTTTATTTCAACTATTATATTTTCTTTTTATTTTAATAATTTATTATTATTTTTAAATTAAATTGGGTCGTATCAGATTTGGATATCCAACATATTGATCAGATTCAGATTTGAATCAATATTTATGAGATCCGATCAAATCTTAAGATCGAATCAAATTCAAATATACACTGATTCAAATCCGATCTAATCTATTTGCCTCCCTACCAAACCACTTGCCTACAATGACATATCTAATTAAATCATTGAACCATTTGACATGGTTAGTGGGGTCATGTGTTAGACATTAATGCTCTTTATTTTTTATCCCATTTCTATCATTAATGAAAATAATTCTCATTAATCACACTTTTTTATATGATGAATATATAATATTATAGAATGTACCCAATATTATCAACAAATTTCTACATTTTCTAGAATTTTATGTATTTTATTTTTTAGTAATAACATCTATTTGACATGAATAGTTTAACCACTAATGCATAACTTGGATGGAAAACCATTTTACTTTTTTGGTTGATTTTAAATCATGTATTCCGTTTTTATCATCGATAAAAGTAATTCTTATTTTCACATTTATTTTTATTTAATATGGTGAATATATAACAATATAATTGTACATCATGCGTTAATCTATTTGACATGAAAGGTTAAACCACTGACCCACCCCTTATATAGAAAGATGGTTTAATTTCCAATCGGTTTTAAGTTGTATATTTGATGTCCATCATTAACAAAATTATGTCTATTTTATCATAGTTATTTTTTAATATTACAAATATATAATAATAGAAACTTGTCCAATTCTTTTCAAAGTTTTTTTTTATATATTTTTTGTATTTCTTATATTTCTAAATTTGTATTATTTATTTATGACATCATGAAATTATCCATTTGACCCAAATGGTTGAAGTACTTACCCACAACCTAGATGAAAAATATGATTTCATTTCTTGGTTTATTTTAAAAATATACATTTTTATTCTATTAATAATTATTGCTTATGGATTTATTAGTGGAATTTAATGATGATAAATAGAAGTATTTTTTATATTTATAAATTTGTATTATTTATTTATGACATCATGAAATTATCTATTTGACCCAAATGGTTGAACAACTTAGCCACCATCTAGATAAAAAATATGATTTCATTTCTATGTTTATTTTACAAATATAAAAATTCATTCTATTAATAATTATTGCGTATGGATTTATTGTTGGAATTTAATCATGATAAACAAAAGTATTAATGTTGGAATCAATGAGAGAGAATGTGATTTATTTAATGACATAAATGTAAGACTTAATGAGAGGTAATTGAATGTTCTTAATGAGATTCTTTAATTACATTTTCTTCCCTTTCATTAAGTCCCAAATCCAAACTCAACCTGGGCTTGAGCCCATGTCAAGCCCACTAATGTTAGTCCTACCTATGTAACTCCCTTTCTCATTTATTACACACGGCTAGAGAGTGATCATTCCATACTATACGGGGCATGTATTTTTGTGTTTGGCACCCATCACTAATGTTGTGATAATTTTTTTATTCAAATTCTCTTGACATGTACATTTGTTATTTATTTTGCATCACTTGAACCTATTTTTTCATTTTAGTGGAGATAATTGCCACTCATCTTTTTTAGTGTGGGATTAACTACCATTTGAACATTTATTTTTTAGAGTAGGTAGACATGCGTATGAAAAAATGCTTTATTTGAGAGTGAAAGTAACCACCCTTTCACTATTATTTCTTGAAAAATATATGATGCTACAGGACAAGTAGGCTATAGGATTTCATTAGGTTTACAAACAAGGGGCATTGTTGCTTTTTTTTTTTAGAGGTACAAATGACTTTTAGCAAATGGGGATTGGCTTTTTCACAGTTAGTTACGTTACATTTGTTAGCTCATCATGTTGCAACGTGTTATGTGCAAGAGTATAAAATTTTCTCATTCATCTTGAAAGTCAAGAATTTTGGGCATCGGAAAACTATACTCTCTCATTCTTTTTCACTACATTGGGTCTATGGGAGTCAATGGAGACTAGCTTGGAACTAATTGATTGTCTCTCCAACTTTTCATATGAGACGAGTCTAATCACTAGTCGTGGGGGAGATTTTTAACTGGATGAAAGCTTTTTAAGTCGAGCCCTATCCCCCTAGTCTCCTTGTCGACAAAAGGTAGGCAAAGAAGGGAAGCAATCAATTGCAGATAGAGTGCCCTGTCTTATTTGACTTAGAATGTAATTTCACCACTCCTTGGGCAAACCTATATCTATATATTAAAATTGAATGTGCCAAGCTAGCACTTTCTTGCTTTTTTTTTTATTCTAGAAGCCACTTGTTCTTGTTATGGTTTCTTATGAAAGGCATTTATCTTTTTTTTTGGTTCTTTTGAATTTTCTAATTTTAAAATTAAACAGAATAACTCAAGTGATCAATCACCTTTAAGACTGTTAACACTCATCATTAATATCCCATTAACTCTCTCTCTCTCTCTCATCTTTCCTATTAGCTATTTTAATAATATCTCCTCATTAATTATGTCATTAACTCTCTCCTTCAATAACTCATGCCACTAATTCTCTCTCATCTCCATTACTCCATTAAATTGAACAAATACATTAACTTTATCTATATACATTTGGATTTAACTATAATTAAACAATAATACTAGTAAATATTAATTATATTGAAATTGAGATATTCAATGATATATTGTTGTGCTAAATAATCTAATTCTATTTAAAATTATAATCCATTTATATTCAATGACAAGGCATGTCATGGAGAGTGATTCCTTGATTATGAGTCAGATTCTTTCTGGTTTGTGCTCACCCCCTTGGACCACGCTTGCTGGGATAGATGACATAGCATATTGTTTGAGGATATTTAGATTTGTTACACACATATTCTCTGAGAGGGGAATGCTGTGGTTGATGGTTTATCCAACCTTGCTTGTGACAAATTAGAGAGTCTACACATCGATTACCAAAGTTCCCTTCCACGCCAGATCTAGTTTTTACTTCATCCTAGATTGCATTGTAAATATCTCTTGGTTTTGGGCTTTTATTTTTTTCTTTCAGAAAATTGTGCATTGTATTTGATATTGGGGAAAGGCCAGCTATTATATTTTTGTTTTTCTTTATTTCAACTATTATATTTTCTTTTTATTTTAATAATTTATTATTATTTTTTAAATTAAATTGGGTCGTACCAGATTTGGATATCCAACATATTGATCGGATTCAGATTTGAATCAATATTTATGAGATCGGATCAGATCTTAAGATCGAATCAAATTCAAATATACACTGATTCAAATCCGATCTAATCTATTTGCCTCCCTACCAAACCACTTGCCTACAATGACATATCTAATTAAATCATCGAACCATTTGACATGGTTAGTGGGGTCTCTTTATTTTTTTATCCCATTTCTATCATTAATGAAAATAACTTTCATTAATCACACTTTTTTATATGATGAATATATAATATTATAGAATGTACCCATTATTATCGACAAATTTCTACATTTTCTTGAATTTTATGTATTTTATTTTTTGATAATAACATCCATTTGACATGAATAGTTTAACCACTAATGCATAACTTGGATGGAAAACCATTTTACTTTTTCGGTTTATTTTAAATCATGTATTCCATTTTTATCATCGATAAAAGTAATTCTTATTTTCACATTTATTTTTATTTAATATGGTGAATATATAACAATATAATTGTATCAAAATGCTTTATACAAATCTTATATTTTTCTTTGAGTTTATAATATATATATATATATATATATATATGTATGTATGTATGTATGTATGTATATTTGTATATATGCTTTATGTATGTAGGTATGTATTTAATATTTGTTACTTAGTTATGACATCATAGGTTGACCCATTTGACCCGGAACGTTAAATCATTGACCTACCTATAATCTAGATATGGAAATGGTTTCATTTTCAAACTAGTTTTAAATTTTGCATTTAATTAATATCATTGATAAAATAATTATTATTTGTCATACTTATTTTCGTTTATATTATTAGTATAATATTATATATGTTCCCAAAACTATTTCATATTTTTTTGTACTATTCTATTTTAAAAAATTTATTTTTAATTGTACATCATGCGTTAATCTATTTGACCAGAAAGATTGAACCACTAACCAACCCCTTAGATAGAAAGATGGTTTAATTTCCAATTGGTTTTAAGTTGTATATTTGATGTCCATCATTAACAAAATTATGTCTATTTTATCATAGTTCTTTTTTAATATGACAAATATATAATAATAGAAACTTGTCCAATTTTTTCAAAGTTTTTTTTTATATTTTTTGTATTTCTTATATTTCTAAATTTGTATTATTTATTTATGACATCATGAAATTATCCATTTGACCCAAATGGTTGAAGTACTTACCCACAACCAAGATGAAAAATATGATTTCATTTCTTGGTTTATTTTAAAAATATAAATTTTTATTCTATTAATAATTATTGCTTATGGATTTTTTAGTGGAATTTAATGATGATAAGCATAAGTATTTTTATATTTATAAATTTGTATTATTTATTTATGACATCATGAAATTATCTATTTGACCCAAATGGTTGAAAACTTAGCCACCACCTAGATAAAAAATATGATTTCATTTCTATGTTTATTTTAAAAATATAAAAATTCATTCTATTAATAATTATTGCATATGGATTTATTGGTGGAATTTAATGATGTCAAACAAAAGTATAAATGTTGGAATCAATGAGAGAGAATGTGATTTACTTAATGACTTAAATGTAAGACTTAATGAGAGGTAATTGAATATTCTTAATGGTATTCTTGAATTACATTTTCTGCCATTTCATTAAGTCCCAAATCCAAACTCAACCTAGGCTTGAGCCCATGTTAAGCCCAGTAATGTTAGTTCTACCTATATAACCCCCTTTCTCATTTATTACACATGGCTAGAGAGTGATCATTCCATACTATACGGGGCATGTATTTTTGTGTTTGGCACCCATCACCTATGTTGTGATAATTTTTAATTCAAATTCTCTTGACATGTACATTTGTTATTTATTTTGCATCATTTGAACCTGTTTTTTCATTTTAGTGGAGATAATTGCCACTCATCTTTTTGAGTATGGGATTAACTACCATTTGAACTTTTATTTTTTTGAGTAGGTAGACATGTGTATGAAAAAATGCTTTATTTGAGAGTGAAAATAACCACCCTTTCACTATTATTTCTTGAAAAAATATAATGCCACAGGACAAATAGGCTATAGGATTTCATTAGGTCTACAAGCAAGGGGGCTTTGTTGCTTTTTTTTTTTAATAGAGGTACAAATGACTTATAACGAAAGGAGATTGGCTTTCTCGCAGTTAGTTATGTTAGCTCATCATGTTGCAATGTGTTATGTGCAAAATACAAAATTTTCTCATTCATCTTGAAAGTCAAGAATTTTGGGCATCGGAAAACTATACTCTCTCATTCTTTTTCACTACATTGGGTCTATGGGAGTCAACGAAGACTAGCTTGGAAGTATTTGATTGTCTCTCCAATTTTTCATATGAGACGAGCCCAATCACTAGTCGAGGGGGAGATTTTTAACTAGATGAAAGCTTGTTAAGTCGAGTCCATCCCCCTAGTCTCCTTGTCGACAAAAGGTAGGCAATGAAGGGAAACAATCAATTGCAGATAGAGTGCCCTATCTTATTCGACTTAGAAAGTAATTTCACCACTCATGGGGCAAATCTATATCTATATATTAAAATTGAATGTGCCAAGCTAGCACTTTCCTACTTTGTTGTTTATTCTAGAAGCAACTTATTCTTGTTATGGTTTCTTCTCAAAGGCATTTATCTTTTTTTTTGGTTCTTTTGAATTTTCTAATTTTAAAATTAAACAAAACAACTCAAGTGATCAATCACCCTTAAGACTGTTAACACTCATCATTAATACCCCATTAACTCTCTCCCTCTCTCTCTCTCATCTTTCCTATTAGCTATTTTAATAATATCTCCTCATTAATTTTGTCATTAACTCTCCCCTTCAATAACTCATCCCACTAATTCTCTCTCATCTCCATTACTCCATTAAATTGCAAAAACACATTAACTTTATCTATAAACATTTCAATTTAACTATAATTAAACAATAATACTAGTAAAGATTAATTATATTGAAATTGAGATATTCAATGATATATTATTGTGCCAAATAACCTACTTCTATTTAAAAATATTATCCATTTATATTCAATGACAAGGCTTGTCATGGAGAGTGATTCCTTGATTATGAGTCAGGTTCTTTCTGGTTTGTGCTCACCCCCTTGGACCACGCTTGCTGGGATAGATGACATCGCATATTGTTTGAGGATATTTAGATTTGTTACACACATATTCTCTGAGAGGGGAATGCCATGGCTGATGGTTTATCCAACCTAGCTTGTTACAAATTAGAGAGTCTACACATCGATTAACAAAGTTCCCTTCCACGATAGATCTAGTTTTTACTTCTTCCTAAATTGCATTGTAAACATCTCTTGGTTTTGGGTTTTCATTTTTTCTTTCAGAAAATTGTGTATTGTATTTGATCTTGTGGCAAGGTCAGCTATGCCCTCCCCTATACTTTATGAGCTTATTGATTTTTCTAATAAAATCTTAACTTGGCCCCCCTTCACCAAATGACCTTACCAATTTAACCATTAACTTATTTAACCAGGAAAATGGACTATTATTAAAACATTAATTCATTTTTTCTTTGTATTTTAGCCATTTATATCTTTACTAACAACAATTCTTATTTTTCAAACATATTTTTGTTTAATATGAAGAATATATAATATTAATGCATGTTCAAAATTTTCTATAAAATTTATAAAAATCTATATTTTTATTTTTATTATTTAATCTACGAGATAATAAAAATTACTTATTTACCAAGAGGAAATGTTATTACAATATATTGTTTGAATATTGGTTTTTAATATTACGGTCAAATCAATTATATATAATTTATATATAATACATATGTTATTTATATTGCATTTTTGTAAACTTATTATATGATGAAAATAGTTGAAAAAATACTAATATTTTTTTGTTTTTCTTTATTTCAACTATTATATTTTCTTTTTATTTTAATAATTTATTATTATTTTTAAATTAAATTGGGTCGTATCAGATTTGGATATCCAACATATTGATCAGATTCAGATTTGAATCAATATTTATGAGATCCGATCAAATCTTAAGATCGAATCAAATTCAAATATACACTGATTCAAATCCGATCTAATCTATTTGCCTCCCTACCAAACCACTTGCCTACAATGACATATCTAATTAAATCATTGAACCATTTGACATGGTTAGTGGGGTCATGTGTTAGACATTAATGCTCTTTATTTTTTATCCCATTTCTATCATTAATGAAAATAATTCTCATTAATCACACTTTTTTATATGATGAATATATAATATTATAGAATGTACCCAATATTATCAACAAATTTCTACATTTTCTAGAATTTTATGTATTTTATTTTTTAGTAATAACATCTATTTGACATGAATAGTTTAACCACTAATGCATAACTTGGATGGAAAACCATTTTACTTTTTTGGTTGATTTTAAATCATGTATTCCGTTTTTATCATCGATAAAAGTAATTCTTATTTTCACATTTATTTTTATTTAATATGGTGAATATATAACAATATAATTGTACATCATGCGTTAATCTATTTGACATGAAAGGTTAAACCACTGACCCACCCCTTATATAGAAAGATGGTTTAATTTCCAATCGGTTTTAAGTTGTATATTTGATGTCCATCATTAACAAAATTATGTCTATTTTATCATAGTTATTTTTTAATATTACAAATATATAATAATAGAAACTTGTCCAATTCTTTTCAAAGTTTTTTTTTATATATTTTTTGTATTTCTTATATTTCTAAATTTGTATTATTTATTTATGACATCATGAAATTATCCATTTGACCCAAATGGTTGAAGTACTTACCCACAACCTAGATGAAAAATATGATTTCATTTCTTGGTTTATTTTAAAAATATACATTTTTATTCTATTAATAATTATTGCTTATGGATTTATTAGTGGAATTTAATGATGATAAATAGAAGTATTTTTTATATTTATAAATTTGTATTATTTATTTATGACATCATGAAATTATCTATTTGACCCAAATGGTTGAACAACTTAGCCACCATCTAGATAAAAAATATGATTTCATTTCTATGTTTATTTTACAAATATAAAAATTCATTCTATTAATAATTATTGCGTATGGATTTATTGTTGGAATTTAATCATGATAAACAAAAGTATTAATGTTGGAATCAATGAGAGAGAATGTGATTTATTTAATGACATAAATGTAAGACTTAATGAGAGGTAATTGAATGTTCTTAATGAGATTCTTTAATTACATTTTCTTCCCTTTCATTAAGTCCCAAATCCAAACTCAACATGGGCTTGAACCCATGTCAAGCCCACTAATGTTAGTCCTACCTATGTAACTCCCTTTCTCATTTATTACACACGGCTAGAGAGTGATCATTCCATACTATACGGGGCATGTATTTTTGTGTTTGGCACCCATCACTAATGTTGTGATAATTTTTTTATTCAAATTCTCTTGACATGTACATTTGTTATTTATTTTGCATCACTTGAACCTATTTTTTCATTTTAGTGGAGATAATTGCCACTCATCTTTTTTAGTGTGGGATTAACTACCATTTGAACATTTATTTTTTAGAGTAGGTAGACATGCGTATGAAAAAATGCTTTATTTGAGAGTGAAAGTAACCACCCTTTCACTATTATTTCTTGAAAAATATATGATGCTACAGGACAAGTAGGCTATAGGATTTCATTAGGTTTACAAACAAGGGGCATTGTTGCTTTTTTTTTTTAGAGGTACAAATGACTTTTAGCAAATGGGGATTGGCTTTTTCACAGTTAGTTACGTTACATTTGTTAGCTCATCATGTTGCAACGTGTTATGTGCAAGAGTATAAAATTTTCTCATTCATCTTGAAAGTCAAGAATTTTGGGCATCGGAAAACTATACTCTCTCATTCTTTTTCACTACATTGGGTCTATGGGAGTCAATGGAGACTAGCTTGGAACTAATTGATTGTCTCTCCAACTTTTCATATGAGACGAGTCTAATCACTAGTCGTGGGGGAGATTTTTAACTGGATGAAAGCTTTTTAAGTCGAGCCCTATCCCCCTAGTCTCCTTGTCGACAAAAGGTAGGCAAAGAAGGGAAGCAATCAATTGCAGATAGAGTGCCCTGTCTTATTTGACTTAGAATGTAATTTCACCACTCCTTGGGCAAACCTATATCTATATATTAAAATTGAATGTGCCAAGCTAGCACTTTCTTGCTTTTTTTTTTATTCTAGAAGCCACTTGTTCTTGTTATGGTTTCTTATGAAAGGCATTTATCTTTTTTTTTGGTTCTTTTGAATTTTCTAATTTTAAAATTAAACAGAATAACTCAAGTGATCAATCACCTTTAAGACTGTTAACACTCATCATTAATATCCCATTAACTCTCTCTCTCTCTCTCATCTTTCCTATTAGCTATTTTAATAATATCTCCTCATTAATTATGTCATTAACTCTCTCCTTCAATAACTCATGCCACTAATTCTCTCTCATCTCCATTACTCCATTAAATTGAACAAATACATTAACTTTATCTATATACATTTGGATTTAACTATAATTAAACAATAATACTAGTAAATATTAATTATATTGAAATTGAGATATTCAATGATATATTGTTGTGCTAAATAATCTAATTCTATTTAAAATTATAATCCATTTATATTCCATTTGAAAATAATAATAATAATTAACCATAATAAAACAATTTAGTAAGTTACTTAAATAAAATGAAAATAATTATTATGTATTGTTATTGATAAAATCATTTTATTAATATATGATAAATTAAAAATAAATAAAAAATATTTTTTCAAAAGAATTTAATTTATATTTTATTAATATAATAAAACTATTTTATTAATTAATAAAAGGAAAATGATAAATTGATATAATAAAACATATTTTAATTAATTAATAAAATGAATATGGTAAATTAATAAAAAAGTCTTTTTCAAAAAATTAATAAAAATTAAATTAGAAATCAGGGCCCTAACATCAACTCACCCTTTGTGGGATGCCATACTTTTAGGAGGCAAGGAGTATTAAAAAGAAGTAGCTAGCTTTCTTGTCCAATCCAATTATTAATTAGATACAACATCCAAATTTCTGATAATTGGATTTAAGTATTGGGCTTTCAAAGTACATTGACAGGCATAATGGTCGTAGAAGGGCGATTTGCCAAACAAAATTTCATGGGGGCTATGACCACGTAAGAAGATGTGGGAATGCGTTTTTTTAGATATGCAAATGCAATGGTGGGTATACATTCCCGTAGATTTGTGGAAGATTTGATTGGAATGGAAGTGCACAAGCCATTAGTAGGAGTGTTAATTGGACTGGATTTGGTCCAATCCGATCCAGTCCAATGTGAGTCTAGTATAAATGGTCCAGGTCCAATCCAATCTAATGAATAAATATTTTGGATCAATTTGGACCGGTCCAATTCAATGTTTGGACCACCTGATCTATTCAAATTCATTTTGGTTTAGATTAGTTTCAACCCAAACTTGATCCATTGACACACATATTGTTATCTTATATCAATGGACTAGATATTGACTTAATCCAATCCAATCCAATCTAAATTTGTTAAGAATGTAAGTAAAATATTTATGGTTTAAGGAGGAGAAATTTCAAATTAAAATTTCATTAGGAAAACCCAAGTGCAACATGGCTTTAAATCGGATTATCTATTTCCGCCATCTTTAATGTTTTAACAACTTGTGGTGGTGAAATAAGGGTTTAGGCTTAGAGATCAAGACTTGTTTACAGAAAACTGGTGTCAGAGCTTTGCTCCACTTTCCTTGGCAGTGTAATTTAAGAAACTGCTCAATTATTAATTTCACATTAGTATTTTCCATGCTTGCTTAAAAGAGTGAAAAAGAATTTGGAATTGTTTTAGGTTGTGAAATTTTCACAGCATCATAAATCTGATGCCACTAGTTGGAAAGGAAAAAAACGAAAACAAAGGCATGCTTATTGAAATTCACTCGTCACTGCATTTACAAGAAAAATAGAAATTAGGTTATTGAAATACTAAAATAACTATTGTTCGATTTTCTACCCATAATACATTACAGCTGCACATTAAGAACATCTTCCTTACTTGCATGCATGTTACTATTTATGGGGAGATGTTCCCAATATACAGCTGTAGTATCTTGTGGGTATATATGGGTAAAGATTCTTGTGAGGAGATCCGGATTGAAATAACTAAACCCCTATTTCAAGTAACGTTCTTGGTGGTTTAGATCAATGTTTTTGAACATCTTGACCTGGACGGTCAGATTCTTGAGACTGGAAATTGTCTAGGCAACCGGTTCCATTTTACCTCGAACCCGGTCCCTGACAAAAAACCGTTGATTTGTTCAACGGTTTTTGGCCATTTTTGTTGTAATTTTTTTTGTTAAAATGGGCCATCCATTCAAATTAGACAATCGAACCATTGGCCAAAAAACCAATAGCCAAAATGATTTCGGTTCTGAGTCAATTTTTAAAATATTGGTTTTGATGGTCAACAATATTTAAATGCTATGATAACATGAAAAATAAGAAACCGTTTCCTTTTAGACAATGCCCAGGCTACAAATCGCAATACTAGCATAGCACAAAAGGTTTATTTAAAAGTTAAAACTAGTGGAACAATAGACATAAAGGGAGTTTGGCCACTTAAAATATTTATTTACCTGGAAAATAATCAAATATGCATAATCACAAAAGAATGCGGGTAATTTGATTGATAAGCATGGATTCTTGTAGGATTTAAACAAGGCATTTATTATTTTATCATTGTGCATGAAGTGGCTACACTACACCTATTATTTTTATAAGGCACCCAGTTCCATACAAGGTTTAAAATATTGATACCTTGTACTTTGGTTCGAGTGACAATTTGGTCCCCAAACTTTAAAATGCAATAAAAATCTAGTTCAGAGGGGTTGGTTTAAAGGTGCCCATCCCCTGAACTGGTCAAGACCCCGAAACACCCCTTGTAAGGACATATTGGGAAGCCCCCAATACGATATGTATTGGCCAATACATTGAAATTTTGAACCTTGGTTCCATATTGTACACTTTCTATTCAAATATCATCATCATCATCATCATCATCCAAGCGTTATGCCAATTATATAGGGTTGCTACATGAATCCTGTTTTATCATTTCGTTATGTTTAATGCCAATTGTTAAATTATTAATACTTAAATCAATTCTTACTTTTTATTCAAATATACAACCTATAAATTTATTCGTTAGGTAGTGTTTGGTTGCAATGCACATAAATTTGTACTGATGCAAAACTATGGCAGTGCAAATGGTTTGAGTATAATTTCTGATCTACTTTTGTTTCAAATTTTAGATTATTTTGTTTGATTGCAATACAAATGAAGTAAATTAAGACACGAAGCTGAATAAAGTAGGATAAAATACAAAAACTTCCCCTAAAATTTTTGACAATCATAAAAGCCTCCCCTATAGTTTTATTGTAACAGATACCTCCCCTGAATTTTTGAAAAACTAGACAAAAACCTCCCTTCCATCACTGACCCACACAGAAAAACGTCATCTGATATATATATATATATATATAAATACCATTTTTACCCTTCATTTTGAATTCTCTTAACTTCAACTATTGATCTTCATTTTGGATGTTCTAAGTACACCAGTCCTCTCGGTGGGTTCACCACCTTATTGGACAACTATTGATCTTCATTTTGGATGTTCTGAATTCACTAGTCCTCTCGGCGGGTTCACCACCTTATCTACCCTTGGACAGAGAAAGAAAGTTAGAGATTTCCTTGGTTTTTCGTTGTTAACAACAGCTCTATGCAAGCAACTCTTGTACTTTCCTTGGACAGAGCCTGAAACAAAAGAAATTAATCCAACAAAATATAACTCATTCCATTCCTACACATAAATATAACTATTGATCTTATTTATCGCACAATGAGCATATTACCGACGTTGACAACAAAAGCTTCAGGGTTGGGACTTACGAATGCCATTCGTTGTCTACGAAGACTTGAAGATCACTGACGTGGTCTTGATGAAGGATGGTTAAAGAGGTTGGATCATAGTGAGGTCCCTGTTCCAAGGGTGGGTTCTGGCTTCTGGCATTGTGGATGGTAGTTAAGCCTCATTAACGAATCATTTCCTTCAAAAAAATCCCCGAAATGGGTAAGACCTACTCCAAGGCTCATTCCTAAGAGATCCATGATACCGAGAGAGAGAACTCGTAGCCTCACATTACTCCTGATACACCCTCCTGTGTACCCAACCAATGAAATAGAGGACAGACACAACAAGAAAACACTTGAAACAATTAATTAAGTAACAAAGTTTGACAAAATATTCAAGGAAAAAGAAAGGAAATATTCACCAAGGACGTTGAGGAACTATTCTTCCACAATTTTGTGTGGCTTTTGGTGGGCAGAATAGCTGAAGGAAAGGATCTCTTTCCAAAGTAGTTTGAAGAAGTAGCCAGTAAAGATACCAGCATATCCATAGCTCTCGCCAGCCTTCCACTGAGTCCAATTCTTTTCGTGGAGTGGCATGTCGAAGAACAAATCCATGTAGCGATGAGAATCAACTAAGTTGAACTTTCACTCCATGATTTATAAGAAGAGAGAAGCCATGTTTCTTACATGCCTCACCCACAAGCCTCGACGCTTCCCAGGCTGCAGTTGAGTCCCTGGAAAGGAACCCACCTAAATTGATGAACGAAACCTAGAGTTCTAGTGCACCGGCACTAGGTTTCTCACGGTCGGTCACACAAATTATTTTGGTATGTTGGATTGGTATCAAAGAATTGAGGCGTTTTATGATTTTTAAGCAACAAAGTTTGAGAAAATTAACAAGGGCACTTATAGTATTTTATGGTTTTTTAAATGACACACAAGGGTAATTTCACAAATGCATACGTTTTCTGCCTGGGTTTGTGATGGTAGGGAGGTTTTTATTGAGTTTCTCAATAGTTCAGGAGAGGTATTTGTTACAATCAACCTATAGGGGATGTTTTTATGATTGTTAAAAACTTTAGGCTGTGCTTGGTTTGAAGGAAAAGTAGGGAAAGGAAAAGAAAGTTAGGGAAACCTTTACAAACCTCGTATGGGTTTCCCTACCTTTCCTTTCTTTTCCTCACTTTTCCCTTCAAACCAAACTTAACTTTAAGGAAGGTTTTTGTACTTCGACCCAATAAAGTAAAATCCAAAACAAAATTAAATGGGAATTTGCATATTTTTATTTGCACTTCCATGCATTTGTGCTAGTGCAAATAAAATGGCATTGCAACCAAACAGAGCCTTAATAACAACTGAATACGAGGCAAATTAGGAAAATGATAATAAATTGATCACTGTACATGTTTGGTATACATAGATGGGTATAACTAACTAGTTTTGGAAGATTCTATGTTACAAGTTACAACAAATAAAAAAAGGAAAGAAGATACAAAAAAATATAATTATTCTATACCGCACCCCCTGTATATGAAGCTCTGCTGAATGCCTTAGGTCATTTGTCAATCCTCAGATTATGACAGAGATGACCTAGTTCAGGCCTTGCCTCCATCCATGCTGTGAATCCTATCCTGCTTGCAGAAGTGCAGTAAAGGTAGGACCTGAATGTGATGAGGAAAAAGTACCTCCTGCAGATGCACAAGAAAAACGATTTAGATCAAGGTAATGAATATATATGAACCACTTCATGCATGTGTATGGAGAAGATGGATACCGAAACGATATTTGTTATAAAAAAAGTACATCAGTACTTCCTGCAAATGTGCAGTTGCATTTTTTTTTATTTTTAATTTTTAACCCCAAATTTCACTCCTGATGTAGGGGTTACCACCGTTACTTCTACTAAAATTTAAGCATAAACCTATGGGGATAAAACCTTACCGCTTGATAAGATCTATACAAATTGAGGTTAATACCAATAATATACAAGGATCTTAGTAAAAAAAATAAGTAAACAAAAACAAGATTGGCCATGTTTGCATCTAAGACAGGTGCACAAAAACAGATCCGAAAGTCCTTGATCTTCGAAACTAGGGTTTTAACTTCAACCAAAGACATGTTTGTGAGATTTTTAAAGAGCAAAGTAATACAAAGGAAAGAAAAGAGATGACAACGAATAAAACAATGATATAAGAGAACTAATCACCCTGTATTAAAAAAAAAGCCATGACCACCACCACAGCTACAGGGCCATTGAGGTTTTCTTTGGAGTTGGACAACTGCCTCTATTCCTTTGTTTGTAGTGTTCCAATGCAGAAGACGATGAATAGTGCCATTTTTAAATTAAATTGAAGGGTATTTTAATAAATTTACCTTTTCAATCTTGTTAACGCAGTGGGGACAAAGTGTTGGAATCTGAAAGTTCAAGGGGGTCTTTGTTGCTAATGAAAGTTTAGGGGGGTAAGTGTCTACCCGAAAGTACAGGGTGGTAATTCATAACTTACCCAAAAATTTAATCATAAAAAAAAAGAGAAAAGAGTGCAAATGGTAGTCAAAGAGTGATGGGACATCACTTAAGAGAAAAACAGAACCAAGATTACATCATCAACCCCGGCCCTCCCACCACACACACAATATTAGTTACATTCCAAACCCCAAAACCAAAAGGTTCCTTGCTGCCCCTAGCAAATTTTGGAAGAATCAGTACCCAGACATAATTCTATTGCCAATAGTTGAGGTTATACAGTCATGCGTTCTATACTTCAAATATTTATTCTGTTTCCTTGCTTCCACATTTCCCAGCAGGCTTCATAAAGTACATGACACCAAATAATCTTTGCTTTTCTGTTTCAATTTAAAGCTGACTAGCAAGCATAGATATCTCTAGATGAGCTTGGGTTTCACATTTCCATTTTAAAAGCCGAGAAAAAGTAATCCCAAATAATCTTTGCATAATAGCAGCCAAAACAAAGATGAAGCACACTCTTATCTTCAAGAAAACAAAGACAAGACCTTCTCACCAACTAAATGCCTCTATTTTTCATATGATCTTGTGTAAGAATGCTTTCCAAAGCCACGAGCCAAGCAAAACCTTCCACCCTAGCGGGAATAGGATTGCCCCAAACACCTATAACATCTCCCCTTTCAACTTGATTCCTTGCAAATGCCTTGTAGAAAGATTTCACAGTGAACACTCCTTTATTGCTGTCTTTCATCTTGAATCAGTTCTCTCCAAACTTAATTCTGCCACTTGGACTTCAGCCAATAAATTAACACATTCTTCAATTTCCCAATCTAGAAGAGTTCTTCTAAACTTTGGGCACCACACTCCTCGAACAACTTCATAACATTTTTTTTTTTTGATCAGCAAAGGAGAATTTTATTTGAAATTAGAATTACATATTTCTGTCCCTCTTTACATTGCAGCCCAAAACAATTGGTGCCTCAAAGCCCCTTGTTTAGCAAGATAATCAGTTAGCCCATTTGCACTCCTTCTAACCCATTTAAATTCAGCCTTTACCTCCCTTGCGATCTTTTCCACTTCCCTTATCACTTGTTTGAAAGTCCACGGAGTAGTTCTATAGATTTTAGCCCAAGAGATTGTTAGACAATGTATAGCTCCAATCAGAATGATGTACATTATGACATTTAATGTAAATGAATAAAGTACATATTTGATTCATGTTATTATGGTGTGTTTTTGTGTAATACCCTTAAACTAGACACTTATAAGACTTGTGTTAGTTTAGAATCTTCACAGCCGTTGGATAGATCTAGGGAAATTTATCCTGCCAAGGCTGACACTGATGTGCCGCCAAGTTGGTTGGGGTGGCTTGTCTCAGCTACCAGGGTGAGACCTGAGGCACATGTAGTGTGAGTTTTTTTGAAATCCTGAACCAGACCAGAATTCCAGTATTGCCTTAGACCTTGGAGATAGATGGGCAAAACTTGAACGTTACACCTGACCCCTAGACTCGATTATAATACTGCACTAGGTGTCATTGGGCTGTCTTTGATATGCCAATCAGTGAGATCCTTAGATGGTGTCAAAACTTGGGTATGTTGGGACAGTCTGAGAATTCATCCGAGTGGGTGATCATAGTGACAGGATCAGCCCCTTTGTCGTACAAAGTGAATGATCAGGGATGCATTCTCTTTGATGGAAACCAATGCTGTCGGCAACCGATTTCAACCGTTGAAATTTGTTTTGCAAAATATATTTATATAGAGATATACATATATCTATATTATGGTTTCAAAATGTTTGCAAAATGTTTTAATTCCTGGAATCCATGTGAGTAGAGAGTTTAGTACTGTACCTTGCAGCTGAGGGAGAGGTCCTCTCTTGTTGGGTAGTGTTTGATCATTATGGGCTGAGAGGTTAAGTGTAAGACCATTGAGGGTAATACCTGATGGGCTAATCTTGCATCTGCTCACAGTTCTTGGGTTTTTATAAAGTGGCTTGACCCAAGGACCATTTAGTGTAAATGTTGGGTCCATTAAAAGCCCATGGTGATGGGCTTAGGGGTTCACTGTCACCTACAATGAATTCGACAAGGCCTTGTAACAGAGGCTGGGCTGAACCCATGTGGCTGATGTGTAGATCAATGTTTGGGTCCCACGCCATACAAGGATATCCAACTGGGCAGCAGTTTGGAGGATAAGTGAGCACATGGACTTAATGGGCCTAAAGCCCAATTTGAACTGGCTTAATGAGATTAATTAAAGAGGGGTAGTTATGGGATTTATATCAGCAGATAGGATAAGGGATTATCCCTATCCACTCAGAGAGTCCAGATCCAAATAGAGATTTGGATCAGGAAACTCCTAATTGGATTAGGAAGGCTAATCTTTATTTGTAGATAAGATAAGGGATTATCCTTATCTCTTAAAGAGAGTCCAAATCCAAATACAAGATTTGTATTAGGAAAATCCTAATGGGATTAGGAGAACTTCTCTTTAAGGCTATAAATAGAGTAACAGGGCGAACCTCCAGTTCATCCTTCAGTTTTACTGATACAAGAGAGAAGATAGCATACAGTTGGACTGACGACATCTTCTGCTCTTGCCTTCTCCTGCTATTGCTGCCATTACCAGTTCGGTCTCCACCTGTAGGAGTGATCAAGAAAGGGTTCTTGATATCACATTTTGGCAGAAAAGGTGATATGAAGTCGTGCTCACTCGCCCTCCATCAGATTCTTGGTAAAGAATTGGGTTCTTGCTGAAGAGCCATCCTGCTGATTCTGCTCCACCCTACGCTGTGTCATCTTCAGTGGGAGCAGTCTTTGGTAATCTCCTTGGGCGTGAACACCTTCGTTGGGGGTTACTACTACTCCGTATCAGGTATATCCCTCTCCTACCTTTTGGTTTCAGATCTTGTCTGGTTTAGGTTCAAGATTGATCATTGAAAATGCATTTTTCTAAAATAGGGCATGTGATTCCCAAATGGGAGAGAGAGAAATTTTTAAAATTTCACCCAACCTACCTGCAGGGTTTGGCCATCCATATAATGGATCTCTCACCCCTTTAGTGGTATCAGAGCCAGGTTCAAATCTTGAACTGAAATTGGCCAAATCTGAAACTACAACATGAATAAGCTAAATGTTAACATCCAAGAACTGATCAACATGTTGCAGAGGGCCGAGGAACTGATCAAGAAGGATGAGCCCATTGCCATGCTTGTTGAAGCCGAAAAATCTGGCAAGAGGAAGAAGAAGGCAAAGAGAAAGCCTCAGAAGAAAGCTGCTAAGTCCAAAAGACAGAGGAAAGACAAAGCATCAGATGCTTGTCACTTCTGCAAGCAGGCCGACCACTAGAAGAAGAACTATCCTCAGTACCTGGAATCCAACAAATAAGGTAATTTCAAATCTTTTGTCATTGAAACCAATTTGTTTGTAACTTCTGTTTTCTGGTGTATTGATTCCGGGGCTTCGACTCATGCATGTAACTCACTGGAGGGGTTTAGGACAAGCAGAAGACTGAGTGACAGAGAGGTGACTCTTTACTTGGGGACTTCTGCAAGTGTTGCAGCTACAATTATAAGAATTGTAGAGTTATTTTTCAAAGAATGAATTATTGTACTAAATGATCGTCTTTATGTACAGAATTTGAGAAGAAATCTGATTTCTGTTTCAAAACTGTGCGGATGGATATTCTCTTATCTTTAGTAATACGATTACTATCAAAAGAAATAACAAATTCCTCTCATACGGAGAACTTGAGAATGATCTCTATGTTCTCCATCATTCTCTGGAAACTAACATTACCGAAACTACGTCGGGTGACATCCCCAAGAAAAGAATCCGTGATACAGTTAATCCGACGTGTCTGTGACATTACCGACTGGGCCATATCAACAAAGATCGTATCACAAGGTTGGTAAAGGATGGTCCTTTGGATTTTCTAACTGTAGAAGATCTTCCAACCTGTGAACCTTACCTTCAGGGTAAGATGATGAAACGACCATTAACGGTAAGCCTGAAAGATGTATAGGCACGCTATACATACTGATGTATGTGGTCCCATGAGTGTTACGACACGTAACCAGCACGTTTATTTTATAACATTCACCGATGATTACTCTCGGTATAGTTACGTGTACCTAATGAGACAAGTCTGAATCCTTTGAAAAGTTCAGAGAGTTCAGACAAGAGGTCGAGAAACAGTTAGGGAGAGAAATGAAGACCCTTCGATCGAATCAAGGTGGCGAATATCTCTCTGACAAATTCAGGGACTACTTGAAGGTCAATGGGATAGTATCACAGTTAGCTCCTCCTGCTACACCACAGCTAAACGGTGTGTTAGAGAGGAGGAACTAGACTTTATTGGATATGGTCCGATCACTTCTCGTACACTCAGTTACCCACATCCTTTTGGGGTTACACATTGGAGACTGCGATATACGTGCTGAACCGGGTTCCAACCAAATCAGTTTCGAAGACTCCCTATGTGATTTGGACCGATAAGAAACCAAATGTGAGACACTTGAAGATTTGTGGTTGTCCGACACATGTTAAAAGAACGAATGCATACAAATTGGAATCCAAGACCAGCCGTTGTCTATTCATAGGTTACCACAAAGGCTCTGTGGGTTACCTATTCTATGACCCAGGAGAACAGAAGGTGTTCTGTAGTTGAAATGCCCATTTCTTGGAGGATGATTATATCCTGAACAATCACCGTCAAGAAGTTGTTCTTGATGAGGAGAGCTCAGGGGTAGTGCGAGAGGTCCCACAAGTTCCAAGTAATGACCAACCTAGAAGATCTACCCGGGTTTCCAGGCCTCCAGTTCGTTTCGGCTATGACCAGGATAGTTACTTGGTGGAAGCCACGACTAGTGAGGAGAATTCCGTGACTTATATGAAAGCTATGTTGGACATAGATTCGTTGAAGTGGGTAGATGCCATGAGAGCCAAAATGGACTCAATGGAAACCAATGGAGTCTGGACTCTAGTAGATCCACCCCCTGGGGTAAAAGCAATTGGTTGCAAATGGATCTATAAGAGGAAGAAGGGCCCCAATGGTAAGGTTGAGATCTACAAGGCTCGTCTTGTGGCGAGAGGGTATACTCAGAAAGAAGGAATCGATTATGAGGAAACTGAAGATGATCAAGACTGCTATCAGTCTTGGAATTTCAGGTTCAAACAGAAGAGAAGGTGAAGAAGAAAGAGGAGAAAGATTAGTGAGAGAGCAGTAGAACACAGGTTTGAAAGGAAGGACAGATTCTAATTAATCTGTTGCCGCCACTTCAACTTAATATTTATATGTTATGCTAGTTACATGAAATGACACATCTGCCCTTGGTGTTTACATCATAACACTTAACAATATAAAACTGAAAAGTAAATAACAACTAGAATAACAGAAAAACATAACAAATAGACTAGGTACATTCTACCCTATGGACAGAGCTGTGGGGCCCACATCAGTTTCTCTACACTCCCCCTCAAGTTGGGAGTAAATGTTTATCATTCCCAACTTGAATAGATCCGCTTCTAGCTTCTTTCTTGATACGACTTTAGTGAGGATATCTGCTAGTTGCATACTGGAAGTGATGTAAGGGAGGCATACTTCTTGAGATGAGACCCTCTCTCGTACAAAATGCCGGTCAACTTCAATGTGTTTGGTTCTGTCATGTGCACTGGATTATGTGCTATATTAATGGCTTTTTGATTATCACAATACAGCATCAGAGGCTTCTCATACTCAATACCCAACTCCTCAAGTAGATATCTTAGCCATAGGATTTCAGCCACTTCGTTGGCCATGGACCTATATTCTACTTCAGCACTAGACCGGGAGACAACACTCTGTTTCTTACTTCTCCAGGAGACAAGGTTTCCTCCCACAAGGGCACAATATCCTGAGGTAGACCGTCTGTCATCAACACTCCCAGCCCTACCGGCATCCGTATAGACCTCCACCTTCATGTGGTTATTGTTCTTGAATAGTATACCTCTACCCGGACATCTCTTCAAGTATGCTAGTATTCTTTCTGCTGCTAGAAGGTGCGTGGTTCTAGGAGAATGCATGTACTGACTGACAACACTAACTACATAACTGATATCTGGCCAAGCGAGGCACAGATATAGGAGCTTTCCCACTAACCGCTGGAACATAACTTTGTCTTCAAGCAACTCTCCACTCTCTGCACTAATCCTGTGGTTCTGTTCAATGGGTGTATCTGCAGGTTTGACACCCAACTTTCCAGTTTCAGCCAACAGATCTAAAACATATTTCCTCTGCGAGACAAAGATCCTCTGTTTAGATCTAGCAACCTCAATACCCAAAAAATACCGTAGTGGACCTAGATCTTTCACCTCAAACTCTTGATGGAGCTGTTTGAGGGACTCAATCTCATGGCTGTCATTTCCTGTCACCACAATATCATCAACATATACTGCAAGTAATGTCAGTGAAGACTCCGCCCTCTTGATGAATAGTGTATGATCTGATTGGGCCTGTACATAACCGAACTTTCCAAGAGCTAGTCTGAATCTGTTGAATGAAGCTCTAGGTGACTGCTTCAAACCATACAATGCCTTATTGAGCCGGCAGACCTTCTTACCTGTCTCTGTATCATAGTATCCAGGAGGCAACTGCATGTAAACATCTTCCTGCAAGTCCCCATTCAGGAAGACATTTTTAACATCCATTTGGTACAAAGGCCAAGTGTGGCTTGCTGCAAGAGATAATAGAACCCAAATGGTGGTCATCTTGGCTACCGGGGCAAACGTCTCCAAGTAATCTATGCCATAAGTCTGAGTGAACCCTTTTGCAACTAGCCGAGCTTTGTACCTCTCAATGGAACCATCCGCATTGTGCTTTACAGTAAATACCCATCTGCATCCAACTGGTTTCTTTCCTTTGGGTAAGTCAACTAGCTCCCAGGTATTATTTTTCAACAGAGCATCCATTTCAACTTGCATTGCACTTCTCCACTCCGAGACTGATAGGGCCTCTTGTACTGTTTTTGGAATAGGGACATTGAAAATGGAACTAAGGTAGGACCTGTAGGTAGGAGATAGTTGACCATAGGATAAAAAATGGGAAATACAGTGGGCTGTAGATGTGGTACAATGTCGTTTCCCTTCACGGACTGCAATCGAAAGATCAAGGTCATCTGTAGGAGGTGAAATGGCAACAATAGAAGAAGTCTCTGTGGGTCCTGGGACTGTAATGCTTGGACCTGGAGCCGCATATGAGATTGGAGCTGGCTTGGACTGCTGATGATTGGGATCAACCTGCCTGCACCGCCTGTGACTCTCAACTCCTGATCCCTCTAACCACCCTCACCATTGCAGCTCCCCCTCAACTCCTGATCCCTTTGGCCACCCTCACCGTTGCAGCTCCCATCACCTAATGGAATAGGTAAAGGAACTACCCCACTCTCATTGCTCTCCCCCTGAAGACATGGACCTAAACCCCTACTCTCACTGCTCTCCCCCTGAAGACAAGGACTTAAACCCCTACTCTCACTGCTGTCCCCTGAGGAGAAACCCGAGGATAATAGGGTGTCTCCTCAAAGAAAGTGACATCCATGGAGACGAACTTCCTCCCTGAGACAGGATCATAGCAGCAATACCCCTTTTGAGTTCGTGCATAACCAAGGAAAATGCATTTGGAGGCCTTGGGTTCAAACTTGGAGTGATGGGGTCCGAGAAACTGAACAAAGTAGGTACAACCGAATGTCTTAAGGGGAATAGAAAACAACTCCTCATGTGGGTATAGAAGGGAAAAAGGAGATCGCAAATCAAGAACCTGGGAAGGAATCCGATTAATAAGATAGACCGCCGTGAGGATAGCATCACCCTAGAAGCGAATAGGGACATTGGAGGTAAATATAAGACTTCTAGCCACCTCCAAGATGTGTCTATTCTTCCTTTTTGCAACCCCATTCTGCTGAGGTGTATGAGGGCAAGAGCTCTGATGGATAACCCCATGAGTAAGAAGGTAAGATGCCAATGACTTAGCAAAGTACTCCTTTGCATTATCAGATCTAAGAACTTTAATCTTGGCATCAAACTGGGTTAGGATCATTTGGTGAAAGTTTTGGGTCAAGGCGGGAACCTCATCTCGTGAACGCATAAGATAAACCCAAGAAAACCGGGTATAGTCATCAACAAATAACAAAAAAATATCTGTATCCACCCATAGAAGGAATGTGATATGGCCCCCAAACATCCGTATGCACAAGATCAAAAGGACGATTACTCCTTTTATTACTCAATGAATAAGAGTTTCTACAATGTTTAGCAAACTCACAACTTTCACATTGCAACTAGGACAACTCAACAGACTCAAACAAAGTAGGAAACAAACTCTTTAAGGATCGAAAAGACAAATGACCCAATTGGTTATGCCAAAGCATAACCGAACTCATACTCTGGAAAACAAGTGAGCTCTTACCCACTGACTCTTCCCGACGAGAACTCTCCCCGAGCAGATAGATCCCATTCGTCTATCAGCCAGTCCCAATCACCTTTTTCGTCTCCAGGTCCTGAAAAACACACCGATCAAGGAAGAAAGTTACTGAGCAGTTCATGTGTTTGGTAATACTACTAACTGAAAGGAGGTTAGTATCAAGCTTAGGAACATGTAAGACAGAAGACAAGGAGATCGTATCTGATAACTTAATGTCCCCCTTCCCAGAAATAGGAACCAGGGAGCCATCAACAATAGATAGTCTATCCCTACCAGATGACAAATGGTAAGAGGTAAACAGTGAAGGCGAGCTAGTCATGTGGTCGGATGCACCTGAATCTATTACCCAACAAGGTTCAGTAGTACCTGGAGTTGAGGAATGGTAGGCTGAAGCTAGAGTACCCGAATTTACGGTTGTAATCTGACCACCCATCTCAGAAACACTACCATAACTGATGCTCCCAAAGCTGCCTTTTGCCTAATTTTTAAACTCCATCTCGGTCAAGTCTTAAAACAGCACTTGGACTACCAATCACAACCAAAAACAGTATAGGCCTGATTTGTATTCACAGTGTATGTGCACAACTGGGATAACTCTGATATGAAACCAACCAACAAACACAACAATGGCTGTCTGTAGAGCTCTAATCCCTTTAAGAGAGTTCGAAAACCCCAAAATACTCTGAAAAACAGCTTAGAAGGTCTGATTTGCCTTTGCAGAATTAGGGTTTTAATTAGTCCTTAAAGTGATCAATTCAGTTGCACATCTAATCAGTACTGTATAGATAGACTTGCAGTAGGGTTAATATGAAACCCTAGAATCCGATCAATGGCAACAATAAACTTGAGGACAGCTCTAGGTAGATCACAAGGTTCAATCCAGCACTAGGGCTTGCCGCAAGATCACTTTCAAACTCTAGTGTAGAAGGAAACAAGGCTGAGACAGTTCGGTGTAAACCAGTAGGGTTTTAATCACAGTAGAATAGTACGGTTTGCTGTAGAACCCTAGTGAATCGAAGAGATGAAAACCTAGAATGGTTCAGCCTTCCTCTCCAGATAGGTCCGACCTATCTTTTCTTAGAAAAGTAAATGACTTACAAGAAAAGAATTGTCGCTGCCTTCTAGGGTTACCCGAACCCTAGTCTTCTCTGATCCTTCCTGACCACCAATAATCTGCAACCATAACAAAACTTCTAACAGCTGCTAGCACTTCTGGCGATCTCCAAGAATCAGTCTGCGAACTCCACCTTTTCAGCTTCTAGTCCTAGGAGATTCTCATGTGGTCGGCTGGTATTAGACTCACATAAGAAACCCTAACTTGGCTCTGATACCATGAAGATGATCAAGACTGCTATCAGTCTTGGAATTTCAGGTTCGAACAGAAGAGAAAGTGAAGAAGAAAGAGGAGAAAGATTAGTGAGAGAGCAGTAGAACACAGGTTTGAAAGGAAGGACAGATTCTAATTAATCTGCCGCCGCCACTTCAACTTAATATTTATATGTTATGCTAGTTACATGAAAGGACACATCTGCCCTTGGTGTTTACATCATAACACTTAACAATATAAAACTGAAAAGTAAATAGCAACTAGAATAACAGAACTAGAATAACAGAAAAACATAACAAATAGACTAGGTACATTCTACCCTACGGACAGAGTGGCCCCATAGCTATGGGGCCCACATCAGTTTCTCTACAGAAACCTTTTCACCGGTGGCCATGCTTAAATCCATTAGGATCCTGCTAGCTGTAGCAGCGTACCATGATTACGAGATTTGGCAAATGGATGTCAAAACTGCATTCCTGAATGGAAATCTTAGTGAAGATATCTATATGCAGCAACCACAAGGTTTTATAGCTGCAGGTTAGGAACGCATGGTATGTAAATTAAACCGATCCATATATGGACTTAAGCAAGTTTCTAAGAGTTGGAACATTCGGTTTGACTCTACCGTCAAAAAGTTTGACTTTGAGCAAAATCCGGATGAGCCCTGTGTTTATAGGAATTCCAGTGGGGATAAAGTTACGTTCTTGGTTCTGTATGTAGATGACATTCTACTCATTGGAAATGATGTATGAATGTTGACTATGGTGAAAGTATGGCTTTCACAACAATTCTCCATGAAAGATCTTGGAGAAGCCACCTATATACTGGGTCTTCGGCTCTATAGAGATAGATCAAAGAGGATAATAGGATTATCCCAATCTGCTTACATTGACAAGATAGTCAAGAGATACAACATGGAGAACTCCAAGAAAGGAAATGTTCCTTTCAGGCATGGAGTCACTCTCTCCAAGCGTATGTCTCCCAAGACTCTTGAGGAGATTGAGGGCATGAAGGACATTCCCTATGCCTCAGCCGTAGGAAACATCATGAATGCCATGCTGTGCACTCATCTTGACATCGCTCAGGCAGTGAGTGTGGTAAGCAGATTCCAGTCAAACGCAGGGCAGGAACATTGGACTGCTGTGAAGAACATACTCAAGTACCTTCGAAGGACAAAATAGTTTTGTCTGGTATTCGATGGTAGTTCACTACAGATCCAGGGGTATACTGATGCCGACTTCCAATCAGATCCAAATGATAGAAAGATTACATCTAGATACGTTTTCACGATAGGATCGTGTGTTGTTTGCTGGAAAAGCAGCAAACAGGGATCCACGGTGGATTCCACAACCGAAGCCGAATACGTTGCCGCAAGTGAAGTTGCCAAAGAAGCCGTTTGGATGAGGAAGTTCATTTCACAAATTGGGAGTAGTTCCATTTAGCACATCACCCATTCCATTGTTGTGTGACAACACTGGGGCTATCGCTCAGGCAAAGGAAACACGAGCCCACTCGAAGTCGAAGCACATCGAGAGGAAGTACCACGTACTGCGGGAGATAGTTGGAAGAGGGGACGTCCTAATTCAGAAGGTAGCATCAACGGAAAATGTAGTAGACCCATTGACTAAGCCACTGACACAGAAAGTGTTTGAGAAACACGTGGAAAGCATGAGACTCTGGTTTATACCAGATTGGACCTAAGTGCAAGTGGGAGCTGTTAGACAGTGTATGCCCTTAGCTCTAATCAGAATGATGTACATTATTACATTTAATGTAAATGAATAAAGTACATATTTGATTAATGTTATTATGGTGTGTTTCTATGTAATAGCCTTAAACTGGACACTTATGAGACTCGTTTAGTTTAGAATCTTCACAGCCGTTGGATAGATCTGGGGAAATTTATCCTGCCAAGGTTGACATTGATGTGCCACCAAGTTGGTTGGGGTGGCTTGTCTCAGCTGCTAGGGTGAGATCTAAGGTACATGCAGTGTGGGTTTTTCCTTGAAACCCTGAATCGGACTAGAATTCCATAATTGCCCTGGACCTTGGAGATAGATGGGCAAAACTGGAATGTTACATCTAACCCCTAAACTCGATTATGATACTGCACTAGGTGTCGGATTGGACTGTCTTTGATATGAAAATTAGTGAGATCCTTAGAGGGGGTCAAAACTTGGGTATGTTGGGACAGTCTGAGAATTCATTTGAATGGGTGATCATAGTGACAGGATCAGCCCCTCTGTCAGACAAAGTGAATGATCAGGGATGCACTCTCTCTGATGGAAACCAAAGCTATCGGTAGCCGATTTCAACAGTTGAAATTTGTTTTGCAAAATATATATATATATATATATATATATATATATATATATATATATATATATATATATCAAAAAGTTTGCAAAAGGTTTTAATTCTCGGGATTCACGTGAGTAGAGAGTTCAGCACTGTACTTTGCAGCCGAGGGAGAGGTCCTCTCTTTTCGGGCAGTGTTTGATCATTATGGAATGAGAGGTTAAGTGTAAGACTATTGATGGTAATACCTGATGGGCTAATTTTGCATCTACCCACAGTCCTTGGGTTTTTATAAGGTGGCTTGACTCAATGACCATTTAGTGTAAATGTTGGGCCCATTAAGAACCCATGGTGATGGGCTCAGGGGTTCACTGTCACCTACAGTGAATTCGACAAGGCCTTGTAACAGAGGCTGGGTTGAATCCATGTAGCTGATGTATAGATCAATGTTTGGGTCCCACACCATACAATGATATCCAACTAGGCAACAGTTTGGAGGATAAGTGAGCACATGGACTTAATGGGCCTAAAGCCCAATTCGAACTGGCTTAATGAGATTAATTAAAGAGGGGCAGTTATGGGATTTATATCAGTAGATAGGATAAGGGATTATCCCTATCCACTCAGAGAGTCCAGATCCAAATAGAGATTTGGATTAGGAAACACTTAATTGGATTAGGAAGGCTGATCTTTATCTGCAGATAAGATAAGAGATTATCCTAATGGGATTAGGAGAACCTCTCTTTAAGGCTATAAATAGAGGAGCAGGGCGAACCTCCAGTTCATCCTTCAGTTTTACTGATAGAAGAGAGAAGATAGCATACAGTTGGACTGACGACATCTTCTGCTATTGCCGCCATTACAAGTTCGATCTCCACTTGTAGGAGCGATCAAGAAAGGGTTCTTGATATCACCTTTGGGTAGAAAAGGTGATCTGAAGTCGTGCTCACTCGCCTTCCATCAGATTCTTGGTGAAGAATCCAGTTCTTGTTGAAGAGCCATCCCACTGATTCTGCTCCACCCTACGCTATGCCATCTTTAGTGGGAGCAGTCTTTGGTAAATTCTTTGGGTGTGAACACCTTCGTTGGGGGTTACTACTTCTCCGTATCAGGTATATCCCTCTCCTACCTTTTGGTTTCAGATCCGGTCTTGTTTAGGTTCAAGATTGATCCTTGAAAATGCATTTTTCTAAAATAGGGAATGTGATTCCCACATGGGAGAGAGAAATTTTTGAAATTTCGCCCAACCTACCTGCAGGGTTCGGCCATCCATATGATGGATCTCTCATCCCTTCAAAGATGATCACCTTGGAATCCCCTTCAGCCTCAACATGCCTCATTCCTAGTTGCTTAGCTATCTTCAATCCTTGTAGCAATGCCAATAACTCAACTTTTAGAGAATTGCCCATGCTTATAGGTCCAGAGAATAATGCTAATATTCTCCTTTCAGAATTTCTGATTACTCTCGATACCTGACAGCCTTGGATTTCCAAAGGATCTTCCATCAAAATTCAATTTAATCTTGTTACCATTTGGAGGTTTCCATCCATCCTTATTCTCTCTTTCACTCTTGAAGATTGCGTACTTTTGTCCAGGATCTTAAAATGTTTGTGATTGAGAACTCTTGAAAGATATGTAAAGATCTTCTCCAATGAGCTACTTTAACTTTAATTGTGTCGATTACCTCCTCCCTTTTTCTACTCTTATCCAAAAATATTTTGTTATTTCTTTCTTCCCATATTACCCTACAAATAGGTACCTTTGTAGTTTTCCACATAAACTTCCCTCTTTTCTTTGATTGCCTAAAAAAAGTCTCAGTTGAAAAGTCCTGCCACATCTTGAGGGGGAGCCCATCCGCAACCAAAGAGAAAACAAAAAGAATCTCAAATGTGATGCACAAAGGAACAAGATAAAAATAGATATGTCAAGCTCTCACCACTTTCCTTACCAAGGGAGCACATTTGAGGAGAAAGGCAAGCAAAAGGCCTTCTTCTTTGTAACATATCACAAGTATTAACCTTGCCAAGGAAAATTTCCCAATAGAAGGCTTGAATTTTTGGGGGAATAGGCTTACTCAAATTTCTTTTACAGGGAAGTCCCCAACCAGGTTGCTAGGTGTGGCAAGAGCACTAAAGAAGGAGGAACAAGAGAAGAGGCCATCTGAGGAGCCTTTCCAAATTCTAGAATCTTCCAAGGATGGGTCCAAATGAACTTGTTCTAACAGATCCAGCAATTGGACTAAAGAGGCACATTCATTTTCCTTGAGGCCCCTCCTGAAACCCAGATTCCAATTGACCCCATTTGGGCCAGGATTTCCCACAATGCTTACTTTTTCTCCTTTGAAGTTTGACAAAGTGTATAGGTCAGGGAAGAGATCTTTGAGTGGACTATCTCCCACCCAAAGGTCTTCCTAGAAACAAACTTTATTACCTTGGCCCACATCAAACCGAATGGAATTAAGGAAAGTTGGATAAATTTAAAAAATTGCTTTCCAAGGAGAAGATGATGAAACATGAGGGGCAGCTTTTGCATCCCAACCATTTCCAACCAAACCATGAATACTAACAATGACTTTGTGCCACAACCTATCTCTCTCAAGTGGGAATCTCCACAACCATTTTCCTAGCAGAGCTAAGTTCCTAAGTGAAATATTTCCTATTCCCAGACCCCCTTTATCCTTGGGCATTCTAACTTGATCCCAATTTATCAGGTGAGCCTTCCTCTCCTAACCTAGGTTCCAAAGGAAATCTCTCATGTATTTTTCTAACCCCGCTACTCTATAAGGTACTCTAAAGGTTGAGAGGAAGTTAATAGGGAGGTTTGACAATGTGGCTCTAATCAATGTATCCTTTCCCCAAGAGATATATAATTCCTCCTCCATAGAGCGAGCTTCTTAGCAAATCTTTCAATGATTGGCTTCCAAAAACCTTTTGACCCAGAGTTACCACCTAAAGGTAAGCCCAAGTAGCTAATCGGCCACCTTCTAATTTCACATCCCAAAATCTCTACAAATCTATGAAGTTCCCTTTCCTCCAGATTGACCCCTACAATGCCTGTTTTGGTCCAATTTATCCTTAAACCTCTCACCCCCACAAAGTTATCCAATATCAATTTAAGGTTAACCACTCCTTCCTCGTTACCTCCCTCACAAAAGAAGATTGTGTCATCTGCAAATTGAAGGTGGGTAACAACCTCTTGATTTCTACTTACCCTCCACGCTCTAAGCAAGCCTTGGAAATCGGCTTTCGCCACCATTCTGCTTAACATCTCAGCCACTAAAGTGAAGAGAAAAGGGGATAAGGGGTCTCCTTGCCTAATTCCTCTCTCAACTGGAAAGAAATCCTTTGCTACTCCATTAATAAGGATTGAACAATGGATGGAACTTAGACATCCTCTAATCCAAGATCTCCATTTGGTTCCAAAATCCAACCTTTCTAGCATTTGAAGTAGCACTTCCCAGTTAACCATATCATAGGCTTTCTCTAGGTCCACCTTACACACCAACCCTTTTCCTCTACACTTTCTTTTTTCTGCAACACACTCATTGGCTACTAAAATTTGATTCACAATCTGCCTCCCTTCCACAAAGGCACCTTGGAATGGTGAAATGATTGATGGTAGCACTTTTTTGATCGTTTCTAAGAGAACCTTTGCAATGATTTTATATATACTCCCCACAAGACTAATTGGCTTGTAATCTTTAGGGGTTTTGGCCTCCCTTCTCTTCGCGATTAAGGTGATAAAAGTGGCATTCACCCCTCGAGGCACCTCTCTTTGGAGAAAGAATTCATTGAACACTTTTAGAATGCCAGTTTTCAACCAATCCTAGCATTCCTGATAAAAGGCCATTGAAAATCCATCCGGCCCGAGGGCTTTCGATCTTTCCATGGAGAATATTGCATTCTTAATCTCTTCCAAAGTGAAGTTCCTATCGAAAAACAAAGGCTAATCTTCTGAAAGTCTATCCCCTCCCATTTTTGGTAGCTCTGTTGTCACCCGCTTGAGCTTGTGAAGATTTCCTTGAAATAATTAACAAAGACCCTTGTGATCTCTTGACTTTTCTTACTTCTTGACCCCCTCCTCCACACTAAAGATTAAATTTTTCTTTCTCCTTCCATTTGCAATTGCATGGAAAAACTTAGTATTACCATCTCCTTCAACAATCCATTGGCACCTTGACTTCTATCTCCAACATATTTCCTCCTTCCTTAAAATCTCTTCCAATTCTTGCTTGATTTTCCATCGATCCTCTCTCTCTCTTCTTCTGATAACCTTCTGATAGCCTCTTTATTTTCCCTTTTATCCTCTTTAATTTCCATGCAAAGCTTAATAGTTTCATACACCCCAAAGGTTTGAGTTCCTGCCACCAATCCTTCAGTCTAGTTTTGAATGAGTGATCCTCAAACCACATATTTTCAAATCTGAATGGAGTCGGGCCTCCCCCTGGAATTTCCTTCTCAATGGAGATGGGGCAATGATCTGAGGTAACCCTAGGTAGCCCTTTCACTACTATTGAGCCCCACAATTCTTCCCTGTTGGGAGTGATGAGAAATCTATTAAGTTTGGAGGAGGTTGGGGCAGGGGGATTGAAAAATTGACCATGTACAGTCCACCCTTAACATTGGAGGTTCACTCAATTCAAAGGAATCAATTAAGTTATTAAAATTCCTCATGCTGGTAATGATTCCTTGGTTCGGCTTGTTTGTTTCTCCTAAAAATCTGATGACACTGAAATCACCTCCCACACACCATTGTCCCTCCCAAATTCCTCTAATAGGACACAACTCCTCCCAAAAAGACTCCCTGTCTCTACAGGAGTTGGGACCATATACATTTGTTACCACCCATTCTCTCCCATCCGAGGGTCTTCTAATTTTTAGGGAGATTGAGTATCTACCAATCAATTCCTCCACACATTCCATTTCCTCATTTCTCCAAATGGTCAAGATCCCTCCTGAGGCTCCCCATGATGGGGAAAACGACTAGCTTAAACCCTTCTATTCATCTCTGACATTTTGGTTTCTTGAATCAAAATCAGATCTGGTATTTCTTTTTGTAGAGAAGATGGGCCGAATGGCCCATAGGCTGTTTATCCTTTTTTTATCTTTTATGCCCTTTGCTGTAATGGGCCTTAATCTAGGCTTATCCTTTCTTATGTTATGTCTTTTTTATTTTCTACCCAACTAGGGGCTTCTATGTAAATTGCCAAAGTTTAACTTAATAAAATAGAATTAAGGGTGTAAGAGAAGAGATTATGTTTGAAAATCTCTCTCTCTGAACCCAAGTTGCCGCCACCTTCTTCTTCTTCTTCACTCCTCTTGAACTCTGATTTCTGCTACTTCCTTTTGAACTTTTGCATCTTTTTTAACAGTCCTTTTTCTCAAAAGGCTATTTTTCTTTTTGGTATCAGAGCAGGCTCGTTTTTCACTTTTTTTTTCACCTTTTTTTTTCCCATACATAGTGTGTATGGAGAGCTGAATCATATGAATAGTTAAAGACACCTATTTCAGCCCAGTTGTTAGTAGCTTCTGGAGAGAACAGGACTGGTTTTGTCGTCCCCTTGACAGATTCAAGTGTGTTGCCCGAAACCCTAATTTTCTGGAGAAATCTGATTGCGGGCCCCATAGGAAGTTTGTCCTGGGCAATCAGTGACTGAAGGCTTTCTCATTCTCCTTCTTGAAGATCAAATCAAGTGGATTGGTGTTATGTGAAGTCTACAAGGAGCGGCTGAATTTTCTCCATTTCTCCCAGCTTTCAGGTGTGACGCAGATTACTGGTATGGCTGCATAGAGGTTGGCTCACAACACAGTTTTTGTTCTGTCTTCATTTGGTGTTTTTCGAAGTTGTTTGGAGTCATTTTTGAAGTGTTTAAGAAGATGAACTCCTCAGACTTTGAAAACAAGCATGTTACTGAACCCAGATAGGTTTCGGGAGCCTCTAAAGACTCTTTACTAGCTATGACCACAGTCAAGCTGGATGGAACTAATTATTTGGCTTGGTCACAATCAGTAAAGATTCATATTTGTAGTAGAGGAAAGTGGGGTTTTATCTCCGGGAGCAAAAAGGCTCCTCCAGAAGATGATCCATCATATGAAAAGTGGACACAAGAAAATTATACTGTTATTGGGTGGCTTGTGAACTCAATGCAACCACAGATTAGTCAGCACTATTTGTAGATGAATTTAGCAAAGGAAATTTGGGATAGTGTTGCTAAAACCTATTCCCAAAAATTAAATGTGGCCAAGGCTTACAATTTGAGAAGTAATGTGAAGAATTTGAGACAGGGGGAGAAACCATTAGCTATATACTTCTCAACACTGAAGTCTTTATGGCAAGAAATAGATTTGATAGAAGCTGTAACCTGGGACACCACTAATGATGTTGGGACCTACATAAAACTGGTTGAGAGAAAGAGGGTGTTTGAGTTCTTGACAGGGCTAAACCCAGAGTATGACATTACAAAGCAAAATATTTTATCCAAGGATAGTGTCTCACTGTCTCAATCATATGCCTTGGTAAGCAGTGAAGAAAGCGGAAGACTTGTCCAGGTCCAAGGGGCTGGTCTAAATGATCACTTTGCTAATATGGGAGTAAAACCCAAGGGGGTTGCAGGGACTCCAAGTAGCTCAGGGAAGAAAGAGATTATATGTGAATACTGTAAATGGCCAAAACACACTAAAGACAAGTGCTGGAAATTGCATCCTGAGCTCCTTCCACTTCGGTTTCAGAAGAAGTCTGATAATAAAAAGGCAAGGAGTGCTAATGTTGCTGCTGGTCCAGATAGTGACAGATACCAAACTGAAGAGATGATGGCCAGTGTGCAGTTAGCAGCTATGAAGGCAGAATATGAGAAGTTTGGGAGGATGATCAATCACCTAGAGGGTGTGACCTCTTCTTCCAACCCTTTAGAAAATTCAACCTCTTCTGCATTTGCCCATTCAGGTATAAGGGCTTCTACCAATCATGCAACCATTTCAGGTAATCGTAGGATCCCTTGGATTATTGATTCTGGTGCTTTTGATCATATGACCAGCCTTTCTACTTTGTTTGTTTCATATGATTTACTTCCTGGACGTGACAAAATCACCCTGGCCGATGGCTCTCTTGCCCCTATCTCCAGCAAGGGAACCATCAAGGCTATAGACTCCTTGGTTCTTCCTTCTGCTCTTCATGTACCCAGATTAAATACAAACTTGTTATCTGTAAGTAGCCTAACTAAGTCATTAAACTGTTGTGTAACCTTCTTCCCTTCCTACTGTGTTTTCTAGGATCTAGAGTCTTAGAAGGTGATTGGGAGTTGCCGTGAGGCGAATGGAATATATCTGCTGAATACTCTTGGACAGTGTCATGAACAACCTGGAAAAGCTGCATTTGGGTCTACATCTACAGAGTCCATCAGTCGAGTCATGTTATGTCACTTTCATTTGGGTCATCTTTATTTTTTTGCATTAAGTTATTTATTCCTAGAACTGTTTAAGAGAATTAGTTTGTCCAGTCTTCATTGTGAGTTTTGTGAACTGTCAAAACATTATAAACAATTATCCTCTAAGTAATAAAAAGATCTTCTCCTTTTAATATTGTGCACTCTGATGTGTGGGGGCCTTACCATTTACCCTCTATGGGTGGCTACAAATATTTTATCTTGTTCATTGATGACTTTTCTCGGTTCACTTGGATATTTTTGATGAAGTCCCGTGATGAAGTTCCCAGACTTTGTGAGGCAATTCCATGAATTTGTTCTAACCCAGTTTGATACCAGGATTAAATTTTTCAGACCCAGCAATGCAAAAGAATATTTTGAGAAAAAACTGACCTACTATCTCATTGATTTAGGGGTTACTCACCAAAGCTCCTGTGTTAGGACCCCAAAACAGAATGGAGTTGCTGAAAGAAAAAATAGACATATTGTTGAAGTTGCAAGAAGTATTCTATTTGCCTCACATGTCCCTACAAAGTTTTGGGGTGATGCTGTTCTCACTGCTACTTACCTTATAAACCGTATTCCATCCAGGGTTTTAGGGTTTAAGTCTCCCTTCAGTCTCCTTCATCCGGACAAGGATCTTTTTCCTATTCCTCTTCATGTCTTTGGCTGCACCTGTTATGTACATATCCCAAGTGTCCAAAGGCATAAATTTGAACCAAATGCCCACAAGTGTATCTTCCTTGGTTATTCCCCCACACAGAAGGGTTACTGTTGTTTTGATCCGAAGACTAGCACTCGGTATGTCTCAATGGATGTCACATTTGATGAGCTTTCTTCCTTTTATGGTTCTTCTCTGGAGAGACATTGTCCAAAGGGGGAGGATTTGTCACAGGTGTTTGCTCTTCCTCTTCCCGTCCCAGTTGAGTCTTTTGCTGAGTCTCTTCCTCTTTCAAATGAATCAAGGGAGGATCAGTGACCTCACTCTCATTCCAGTGTTCCTATTCCTCCTCCTTTACCTCCTCACCCTCTTTTTAATCCCAAGTTGTATCAACGGCAAAGAGCCAGAAATGAGTAGGTTGTTTCCCCTACAACACATGAGCTTCATGCACTTCCAATTACAGATGAGACAATAGGTACTATTACAGCCCCTTTGGAGCCATCCTTCCCAGACCTTGATATCCCCATTGCTATTAAGAAAGGAAAAAGGAAGTGTACTGCACATTGCATTTCTAAACACCTTTCTTATAGTTTGCTCTCTCCTTCATATTTTGCCTACCTTTCTTCTGTTGCCTCTAACCCAATTCCCACGTCTGTGTCAGAAGCTCAATATTCCAGAATGGAGGGATGCTATGAGAACAGAAATTGATGCCCTGCACAAGAATGACACTTGGGAAGTTGTTGATTTGCCTGAAGGGAAGGATCCAGTAGGCTGTAAGTGGGTTTTTACACAGACATATGGGATTGATTATCTGGAAACCTTTGCCCCTATTACCAAGATGACTTCTATGAGAGTTCTACTATCTTTGGCTGCACACTCAAACTGACCACTTTATCAACTGGATGTAAAGAATGATTTCTGAATGGAGAATTACAAGAGGAGGTCTATATGTTTCTTCCTCCAGGGATGTATGAAACAAATATGAAAGGAAAGGTCTGCAAGCTGAAGAAATCTCTTTATGGACTCAAACAGTCCTCTAGAGCATGGTTTGAAAGGTTTAGGGCTGCCCTTGTTAGCTTTGGCTATGTACAAACACAGCCTGATCATACCCTCTTTGTGAAAAGGAGAGAATCCTTGGCCGTTTACCTGATTGTGTATGTTGATGATATTGTTGTGACTGGTAATGATGTCTCAAGAATCAATGATCTCAAATCTTTCCTTCATATAGAGTTTGAGATCAAAGATCTAGGAGAATTGAGATACTTTCTTGGCATAGAAGTTGCTAGATCCAAGGATGAGGATGGGATCCTTATCTCTCAAAGGAAGTATGTTCTTGATTTGCTCTCTGAAAAAGGGAAGATGGGTGCTAGACCAGTTGTTACTTCTATTGGTATGAGCCATAAACTCTCTGCTTCAGATGGAATATTGTTAGAAGATAAGGGAGTCTTCCAGAGACTACTTGGAAAACTTCTTTATCTATGCATGACTCGGCCAGGCATTGCATACGCTGTCAGTTGCATCAGTCAGTTCATGCATGTTCCCAGGGATACTCATATGGCAGTAGTAGAGCGGATTCTGTGTTATTTGAAGGGCTCCACTGGAAAGGGAATTCTATTTGCCAAGCATGACCATATGAAACTTGAAGCCTACACAGATGCTGAATGGGCTGGAAATATTGATGACAAAAGATCTACCTCTGGGTACTGTAGCTTGGTGGCAAGTAATATTGCCTCTTGGAGAAGCAAGAAACAACCAGTTGTTGCTTGATCTTCAGCCGAATCAGAATACAGAGCCATGGCTCATGGAGTTTTTGAACTATTGTGGCTTAAATCCTTGATGGAGGAACTGGGTATTGAGCATGATAAGCTAATGATGTTATACTGTGATAATCAGGCCGCCATCAACATTGCTCACAACCCAATGCAAAATGACAGAACTAAGCATATTGAAGTTGACAGACACTTCATTCGAGAAAGAGTGGCTTCTGGAGAAGTGTGTCTACCTTTCATCACCTCTGAAGGACAGTTAGCAGATTTCCTCACCAAGGGCATTCCCAAGGCTAAACTTCAGCATGATACTAGCAAGCTTGGCATGATTGACATGTATGCTCAGCTTGAGGGGGTGTGTAGAGAAGACGAGCCGAATGGCCCATAGGCTGTTTATCATTTTTTTATCTTTTATGTCCTTTGCTATAATGTGCCTTAATCTGGGCTTATTCTTTCTTATGTTATGTCTTTTTTATTTTCTGCCCAACTAGGGGCTTCTCTGTAAATTACCAAAGTTTAACTTAATAAAATAGAATTAAGGGTGTAAGAGAAGAGATTATGTTCGAAAATCTCTCTGAACCCAAGTTGCTGCCACCTTCTTCTTCTTCTTCTTCTCTCCTCTTGACCTCTGATTCCTACTACTTTCTTTTGAACTTTTGCACCTTTCTGAACAGTCATTTCTTCTCAAAAGGCTGTTTTTCTTCTATTTTCTGAGAGTATTCCTGATTATTCTCCTCTTTTTGGCACTTCCAAGGCCTTTTACATTCCAGCTGACTATTTTCATTTCAACTTGCTTGAAACCCCTTATCAATGGTTGCCTATTGTTCTCCTCTTTTTCTTTTCAGGCTCCCCTCTTCCTTCCTCTCATAATTAATTCCGCACTTAAGCTTCTCTAACTCGCTTTGCTTTCTTCTTCTTTGCTTTCCTTTCTTCCTTAAATATACCTTGCTTCCTTCACTCTTCCTTCCCAGTCTTCTGTTTCCTTTTGACTCTTCTTTCTCCTCCTGATTCAACCTCCTAACATCCTCCTGGATTAAGGTTCAGGATACTGACTTTGGTTGGGTGAAAGGGTGATTTACTCTATTTTCAATATTCTCCACTCCTAGGGTCGGGTCCAAAAGGTTTTCCAGAATTAGGAACCAGATTCTAGCTCTCTCTTCTTCTAAGCTATTGTTTGAAAGGTTCTCAAAAACTTGCGCTGTGGCACAGTCCATTAGAGTATTCAAGGGAGAGTGGCATTGGTTGTACCTGCACAATTCTTAGAGAGGTGTATACAATGACCCACAGACTAAAAGGTAAACACAAAGACGGGGTTAGGGATTCCCTATGCCGGCAATCTTGAAACCTTCCCTTTACCAATACCCTCTGAATCGGAATCCTTGGTAGGCAAGACTGATATAACATCGATTTTCTGTTCCTCTTGTGCTTCTTTGTTTGGGTTAATGCCAAGATCCAACACTCCTTTATTTATATCTTGACGATGTGTCTCCCTTGGGATTTCTTCATCTTCCCTCCTGACCGGCACTGAGTTCACCCCTAAGACTGGCCATCACCCGATTCTTCTCTTGGAACCAAACTAGAATAGTTAGAGGGGTCTTCGAACAGCAGCTCTGTTCCCATCGTTTCATCTTCCCACAGAATGCGTGTTCTAGCGTGTTGACACTTCCAATGCTATCTTCTAGCTCCGATTGATACACCTTCTCTTGCATTAGGTCTTCCCAGTCGCTTTCCTCTTCGGAATCATCGCTCTCGTGCCTATTAAACTTCGGATTTGGCTTATCAGGGAACGTAGAATTATTCGTTGGCATCGGTTTCCATACCCAAGTGTCGCCACTTCCTTTTCTGGTGTCCCCTGGAACTTTAGTGGCGGCCCTGCTTCTCTGTGTTAAACCTGTGGCGGGGGGACGGACAGCAGGGGTCAATAAAGATGATGATAGACCCTTGCTATTGTCCACCATCCTTTGGGATGAATGGCGCACTAGTTCGCTTGGTTCACTCATCGGACTGACAAATGGCGCATGCTTAGCATTAAAGGATGGTTTATTGATTGATTCAGCTGTCACCCCTACAAACGGCCGTTTGGAATCCGCACGTGCGTTAATAGACGGCTCAGATTTAAAGGTTTCATTAGTGCCCTGATTTCCAATTTTCAAACTGGGCGGCTGTTCGGTTCCCTTTGTATTGCTAAAATGGTCAACCTTCTTTAATTCTTTGACCCTTGCAATGTCATCATCTTCTACCTCCCACAAGTTTCTCCAGTCTCTCCTCCACCGACGAGAGCAACCAAACCAGTCTGAGATTCTCCTGTCTCTAGCTTCACTGTTCTTGGGACTTCTTCTGCTTTAATCCCTCTCAACCCCATTACTGCCGCACTGAGATTTGAGGTGTCCAGCTCTTCCAAGGCCCCTCCGCACTGGGAATCAATTTGTTTGAACGTTTCAGGGGACCATAGATTGAACGAAGGCCCTAAAACTCAGTCAGAATACTTCTGTTTGGTCTATGCGATTTGCACTTGGTGTCCACTGGCTAACTACAACTATACCTTCCGAGGTCTGAATAGGTTGAGCGTAAATCTCCCCAACCATCTTACCAACTTATAACAACGCCTTATCTGCTTGAAATGGTTGCAGATTGAAGGTGCCTTCAAATTTCAATTTCTGTTTCAGTTCCTTTGCAACCGAGCTCCATTTGGCCACTTTTTTTTGCAGAAACTACATACTTTTTACTCCAATCCATACCCTCCCCGTCTTCTTTCTTTTCCGAACCTGTTTTTGATTGGAATGCTTCTCTGTTGTTGGTCTGGGTTTGCCTTGATTGCTCCTCGTTTCTCCACAAGAACTCCTGTAGTTCTTTCGCCACAGTCGTCCAACCTTCACTCTGATTTCCAAAGGGGATGCATATCATCTGTTTTTTGCCCAATCCGAACCACTCTGACTGTGATGAACCACCCTTTCCTATTGAAACGTTGTTCAGCTTCAAAAACCTTACCATTTAATTTCATCCTATTCTTCCAATTCTGAGATCTTGAAACTATGGCTACATCCAGAAAACCTTTTAACCATACGACCACATCCTTCGGTAGGTACACAGATGCTCTTTTCTCTTCTTTGATTTTCAGCGATACCAGTTTCCATGACTTCACTTCCTCGAACTTAAAAAGTTGTGCTTCAATGGCCGCTTCCTTTCTCCATCTTCCCGCTAATTAGAACCTCTCCATCCTACAGCTTCTTCAAGGTCAGAATGTCTTTCGTTCAGGTTGAAACAAATCCACACATTATCGACGACCAGACTGGCAGGAGCTACCAGTCTTCCATTAGAAGGTATTTCAACAAGGAAGAATATGGTTTAGGTTTCATAGACTGCTCAACCTTTTCATCCTTGGGCACAAGTCGCATAATTTTCCAATCCCCAACCAATCATTCTCCCAAAACCTAATGTGTTCTCCATTCCAACATTGTAGGAAATAAAATTCAAAAAGGCTGAATGAAAATTATATTCATCCAACAACACACTAGTGATTTGCAAACTGTGCAGATTAGGGTTTTCCAGGTTGGGTGACCTTGCGGCAGGTCTGATATCCCTAGAGGAAACTTCTCCGGATAGTGAAGACATGCTGACTTCAGTCTTAACTGGTCAAAGAGTTCAGTGCTGGGCAATCTAGAGCTGGCAGCCCCCTAGGTAACTTCACTTGAGCTGAAGGAGCTCGGGTACAGCAGTGGTGAGGGGTTTCGGACTGTTAACCAACCTGAACTTGGAGCTGTTTACCACTTTGCTGTGCCAGTTTTGCTGGGGCTTCGAAGCTGCTGTTGCAGGGAAGCACTCCCCCTTTCGGCTAGGGCTAGGACTGCTGAAATCAGTCCTCAACTAGGTCTGTCCTATACAGATCTCACTAAGTAGCCAAATAGCTACTATCTTGCTGAAGAAGAAGCTAGTAGGACATCCACTTCTGGGCTTTACCTCCCTTGAGCCCTACAACCAAGGGAAACCCTAGGTTCGAATCTATCTTGTTCTCTTACAACCCTCTTTTTTTCAGCAACCCAGAGAAGAAGAAGAAATGAGAAAAGAGCAGCAAAAAGGAGAGAGTAGAAGCTGGTGTGCCGGCTGAAACCCTAGGTTCGAATCAGCTCTGATACCATGTGAGCTGAATGCTGTATTCGAAGTAGAGAAGAGAAGAAAACCACTGGTATGCTGGAAAATGTCGAACTGCACTGTCCAGTCGACCAGCTATTATTTATATTTGAATGTAGTACAATGATACAAGAATTTACTGGAATGTCCCTAATTAGTGATGGGACACCCAGTTAACTTCAAAACATTAAACAGACTTAGGCCCATTAACCCAGGCTCGGTTACAGGATAACTTAACTTAATTATGGGCTAATAAGACTCTTATTAACCGAACACTCATACAAAGAGACTCAATTCTAACATTCTAACAACATTTATACATTTTTGAGTTCTATATTAGCAAAGAAAGATGCATTTAGTAAATCGTGCATCTAACTTATCCAAAACAGGACCCATATTATGAACAAAACAGATGCAACCAAATACCCTTGGAGTCAAAGGAAAAGGAGACGGTAAGAAACATTAGAGAAAAAGGGAAGAAAACATGCCGTAAGAAAATTGCTCCAAAACTCTTTGGGAACACTCATTTGATGAAGAACATAGCAAGTGGTTTCAAGAAAATGATGATTCTTCTGTTCAACCACCTCATTTTGTTGTGGATAATACCTCGTTTTTCTAAATGTTGTTGAAACAAAAAGAAAATATTCTTTGCCATTGTTGGATCATAAAATTTTGATTGGAAAAGCAAATTGAGTATGAATTTCAACATGAAGTTTTTGAAAAAGGGAAAACAATTCACTTCTTTCTTTCATAAGATGAAGCCATGGCATTCTTGAAAAATCATCAAAAAAAATTACAAAAGTATTTGTAATAATTGTAGGACACAATCTAGGACTAAAGGGAACATGATGATGTTTCCCATATTGACAGGATTCACACTCCGAAGATGAGATGGCTCAATGAAGGAACAAGAGGCTTAACTGCTCGAAGAGATGGATGACCAAGCCTGCAATGCCATTGGATAGGTGTAAGAAAGGATTGAAGTGCTACTTCTGAGCATCAACATTAAGATAATACAATTAGCCTACTTCATGCCCTCCACTAATCTTCATCCCTGTCTTGAGATCCTGAAAGATACAAGAGGATGGATAAAAGGTAATTGAGCAGTTATGAGATTTAGTTAGTTTACTAACACATAAGGTTGAAGGGAAAATTAGAGACATATGGAACAAATGATAAGGAAAGAAATGCTAGACCAACATTGCTAACACTACAATTAGAAGAGGATGAACCATTGGCTGAAGGAATAATTTGTGAAGAGTGAAATTGAGAAAGAGAAGAAAAACACATGGAGTCCTTGTCATATGATCAGAAACTCCAGAGTCAATAATCCAGTGGAATATGGAAGAGGTTTTAGATGCCAAACAAGCTATACCTGAGTCAGAAAGGGTAGAAGTATTGTGTTCTAATATAGCCTGAACGAACCTCTCATATTCATCATGTGGTACCCTCACCCTCTCCTTCATAGTGGCACCCATAGAAGCCAAGAGCATTTGATCAGTCTATTGATTACCACTTGTTTCATCACTACTCACTATAGCATGATTGGTCCACATAGAAGGTGGGCCATGTAGATCATAACAAAAATTAACTAATGTGAATTTCCATTCCACAATAAGTGCACTTCTGAGGACCATTACTACATCCTCTATCATGGCCTCCCCCTAAAATATCAACCTCCAACACCACCACCATGATCAAAGAAAGAGCCACTATTTTCACCACGACCTCTCTCTTGCCACAACTAACTATTGAGATTCTTAGTTATGAGAAAAAGTAATACAAACATGATATTGTAAAATAGTACAACATCATTGTACATCAAACTACTGAGATTCTTAGTAGCAAAAAAGGAAAAAAAGCTACTAAGGTTCTCTCTTTTCTCTACAATCAGTAATTCTGATAAAGTGAATAATCTGGACATTATTGCCATGATCATTTAACATGGTTACCCATGTGACCAAATTTAGCCCCATTAGTTAAAAAATAGAAATACATGAATAAAATATAAGCTGAATAGAGTCATATCCCCTTGTTCTGTAAGTTGTACCGAGTACTAACCTTAGAGCTTTAATACCCATATCCAGGAGGTTCCCCTTTTTATCATCATCACAATCATGGCAGTTTTCTAGTTCCCTTCTATAGTAAAGAATATCATCTCGTAAATTCCCAGCCCCTGCACATCTTCAAAACAAAGGGAGACGAATCAGCAGAATAAAAATTAACGGGATGAAGAAAACATAGAAGTTAGTAATTGCAATGTAGTTATAATCAATTTGTCTACACATATAGCCTTTCAAAATAGTATCTTTGAGCACAAACTTCAGTTGGAAGTAAATCAAAGTTCTGGTTCCCCTAATAAATGCCTGCATATTTTGGTACTTTGCCATGTCCCCATGGAACAATTGGACATCACTGCTGCAAGAAGATACTCTAAGTCATGCATGGACTGAGTGTCATTAATCATGTTGTCAGAACACTTCACCTAGGTGATGATTTTGTTATTTTTTAATGTAAAAATTATGGTAATTTAGATTGTTTTCTAGTTGGTGTAAAAACTTGAAAACATTAAAAGTGATCTAATATGAAAGAATAGCATATTAAGAGTAGAAATAAAACAGTATTACATAGCCTATGTAAAACTAGTAGATGGATCTCTGTTCTATTAATGCAAAGAAAAAGAAAAAAGTGGAGTGCCAGAGCCATTGTTTTGGTCACAAGGCAGAGAAGCGGTTGTATATGATTTAAATGAAAGGAAAAGGGACAAAACCCATTTTATGGTTCTCTAAGTTGAATATTAGTCTTTTATGTTTCCTTTTTAAACCTGTTTACCTTGTATGATATGATATGATATGCCTTATTGCCTAGGTGCCATCTTGACAACTATGACATTGATGTTCTCTTTTAGACAAAGAAAGTATCGACAAGATAATGGTGTACCATTTAACAACACAAAAAAGTAACAAAAGAAGAAAGTAGATATTTCCCACTTTTATACCATCCACGACTATTCGAGTTTGGCAAGAGTTTTAATTTTTTTTGATAATATTAAAATCCATCAAAAAATAAAAAGAGATTTCAAGGGGAAGATGATAGGGAATCAGCTAAGAGAAAGAAAATCCCAACATCAAAATTTCTCCTCTCGGACGAAATCCTCTTCCACACCTTCTCCCTTAACCCATGCCTCCTCTCCTTCCTTTAAAAAGGTCTTTTTTTTATCAATAACAGTAACAAATTCATTAATCAGGAAGAACTTTAGTGCAATAAGAAAAGGGGGGGGGGGGGGGGGATAAACACTCTTAGCCCTCCCCAACAGAAAAAAAAGTAGTAAAGTATTCCTTCCCACCCCTTGTTTAGCAAGTATATCAGCGAAGGAATTTGCATCTCTTCTGACTCAATTACCAGTCACCTCTAACTCTTGTAGCAAGTTAATGGCTTTCCTCTTGTGATATATATAGCACCACCATGAATCCTCCTCTTTTGGGAGCCAGCTAATTACAAGTTTTGAATCACCTTCAATAGCAACTTCCTGATATTCAGCTCTTTGGCCTTTTGAATTCCTTCCATAACATCCAGAACTTCAGCCCTTAGCGAATCCCTAATTCCAATTGGACCTGAATAGAATGCAATTATATTTCCTTCATTCCTTAAGACTCCTATGCCAGACAAACCCATATTGCCTTCACTACCTCTCTCCACTTTCTCATTGCTTCATTGCCAGGAATATCCTTAAAGAGATCCAATGACTTAACCCATGAACCACCTTGATGGTAATGGCCTGGAATGACAACTTCTCTGTTTCTTTCTTTTTCAAGAAATATTCTTTGGTTCCTCTCTTCCAAAATTGTCCAACACACTGCTGCCCTTGTGCATCTCCATAGCATTCTTCCCCTCTTCTTTGACCAGCTTACAAAAGTAGGAGCAAATAGGCTTTCTTTCATTGTTTAAAAAGCTCTTCTTGCGCCTTGTTTTCAGCAAGGAGAAGAAGTAGAAGAAGGAGAAGAAGAAGAGACAAAAGATATGAGAGTCTAAAAAGATCAGTCCTGGCGACACTAGTTCTTTTATTTTAAATTGTAGGGCGACTAAACATAATAAAAAGAAAGGGAAGGACAAGAATGCCCCTCTACAGCATATTATACAGATTACATCACTCCCCCTCAAGTTGGGGCATAGATGTCAATCATCCCCAACTTGTCACAAAGATCATAATGCCGTAGTGAACATAATCCTTTATAGTAAGAACATCTACAAGTTGTTCATCAGAACTAATGTAGGGAGTGCACACTTGCCCCTTCCCAATTCTCTCTGATGAAATGCTTGTCAACCTCAATATGCTTGGTTCTATTATGGAGAACTAGGTTGGCTACAATGTCGATGGCAGCTTTGTTGTTACAGTAGAGTGACATAGGATCATCAAAAGGAAATCCTAATTCACTCAATAGATTTTTGATCCACAGTAACTCTGCACTTGACCTAGCCACCACACTCTGTTTTTTGCTTCACCAAGCCACAAGGTTTCCACCAACAAAGGCACAATATCCACTAGTGGATTTTCTGTCATCCACTGAGCCGGCCCAATATGCATCTTTGTACGCCTCTACTCTCATGTGCCCATGCTTCTTAAAGAGTAAACTTGTCCCTGGGAACTTTTTCAAGTACCTAAGAACTTTGTCTGTTGTCTCAAGGTGTGCCTCCTTAGGTGCATGCATGAACTGACTGAGGACACCCACAACATATGCAATGTCAGGCTTGGTCATGGATAGGTTGAGAAGCTTGCCCACAAGTCCATGCACCTGTGTGAAGCCTTTTGCAACTAGCCGAGCCTTATACCTTTTCATAGACCCATTTGCCTTATGTTTTATAGAGAACACCCATTTGCACCCTACAAGCTCCTTTCCCTTAGGAAGATCTACTAGCTCCCACATGTCATTCTTGTGAAGAGCATTGATCTCTTCTGTCATTGCACTTGTCACTTAGGAGCAAGTAAGGCCTCCGCAATACTCTTGGGAAGGGGAATACTATCAATGGCAGATAGAAAAGCACGAAAAGAAGATGAAACATTCTCATAGGACAAGAAGTGAGATATGGGGTGGTGTGTGGTGCATGATTTGACACCCTTCCTTTTTGCAATAGGAAGGTTCGGATCACAACCTGAAGTGTCAATATCAATAGGTTTAGGAACATCAACTAGAACAATAGTACCTAGGTGAGGTGAAGGATCCAGCCCATGGTATGGCTTCTTGCTATTTTTACCCAATTCTTGTGCCCATTTTGGTTTCCCATTCAATTCCCAATAGGTTTCATGGGTGTGCCTAGATTTTTGGCAATGAGTACACCACAATTTGTCTTTATCATCTGTCTTTTTTTTTATTTTCCCCTCTTCTTGGTGCCCCAATGTTACCCCTTACAGCAAGAGCAATAGTCTCCCCCTCAGGAGGGTTCATGGCAGATTTCCTACTTTCTTCAGAATGAACAAGTGCATAAACCTCTTGGATAGATGGAAGGTCCTTGCTGCCCAAAATATGAACATGAATAGGTTCATACACGGGATTCAAACCCAGAAGGAAAGCAAACACCCTTTGCTGTGAAACTAACATTTTGTATGCTTTAGCATCCTTTTCACTTTCCCAATCAATGTTTTGATAATAGTCTAGTTCTTTCCAAACTGAAGTGAGAGTAGAATAATAGGTCGATAAGTTCCTTTCTCCCTACTTACATGTCGAAGATTCTGCTTGTAGTTGGTAAATTCTAGCATAATGCCTCTTCTCTGAATAAGTTGCTTGTGCTTGATCCCATATTTCTTTTGTTGTCTTGGCCCACATAAAATTCTGTTTGACGGATGGTAACATGGATGTCAAAAGCCATGACATAATCATGCAATTTTCTTGGTCCCGCTTATCGTATTCGGTAGTACTAGCCCTAGGTTCTTTTATTTTCCCATTAATATATCCTGCCTTACGCTTGGCTGTGATATACATCCGCATCTCCTTAGGCCATGCCAGCTAATTTCTACCATCCAACGGGGTAATAGTCATTGGGAAATTCATGGAGTCATGACCACTACTCATTCCACCTTGATTCATGGTGGTTCCCGAAGTTGCAGAATCTTTCAGCATTCATGATTTCATTCAATACACACCCACAAAGAGAAATTCACAGCTCTCACTCTAAGTGATAAACAATCAGAACCCAATTTCAGCTTATGTAGAAATACACTTTAACAGGGCAAATAGGTCTCCAAGGTTAATGAAGAAATAGTTGGTTAGCCACTAGTGTGGGGTTCCATAGCCACACTCAGGCTCTAGTGTGTGTGGTTTCATACCCACACCTAGTAGTTTCTAAGTTCTTTTATTAGTGGTTTCTAATTTCTTTTAAGTTGGGCCGACTGACCTTATTGTTTCTAATTTTTGTTTATTTCCTATTATTGTAAGGAACCTAAAGCTATAAATAAAGTGTATGGAGCAGCAGATCATTAACCACCGAACCCCTTCTTTCTTTTCTCCTCTCTTCACTCTTATTCTTTCTCTCTCTCTCTCTCTCTCTCTCTGTTTCTTCTCTTCGAACCTGTATTACTTCTCTAATACAGTAAACAGTTCTCCTTCTTCTTTCAAGTTGGTATCAGAGCCTTCGATCTAGGGTTTCTCATGTGATTTAATTCAGCCGACCACATGAGAATTGTTTAGGGCTGAAAGTTCAGAAAGATCCTTACTTCGACTGATTCTTGGAGGTTGCAAGAAGGCTTTAGCAGCTGTCCTAATATTGGACAGAGTTTCTTGTAATCAAGAAGAATTAGGCAGGAATTGAGTGATCAAGATCGATTGTTGATCAAGATTGGAGGTGCCGATCAGCTTTTTCTTGGTCCTTTGATCAAGATTAAGGTGCTGACAGTAATCGATTGATCAAGTTTGAAGACTGAAGGTAGCAATCAGTTTTCTGGGCATTTTTCTTCATAAAGTACATTTTCTTGAGATTGATACTCAAAAGAACTTTGTTATTCATTCAGAGAGGTACAAATAGAAAATCTCAGGACTGATATCAATCTCAGGACAATAGTTGACTATTATCTAACTACAAAATCATTGTCCTAGGTCGGCTGTTATCAGCCTTGAAATACAGTTTTTCTTGTCACAATAATTGAAAGCCTCTTGTTAACTTAGAATGGAGTACAAGAACCAAGGGGAAGGTTCTTTTGGGATTGGTGGTTCATGTAACATGACTGAAAACACCTTTCAGATTACAACTGTTAAGTTTGATGGATCAAACTACTTGGAATGGGCCCAATCAGCCATGATGGCTATTGGGGGTAGAGGAAAATTGAACTTCTTGCTAGGGGATGTGAAGGAACCCTCCAAGGAGGACCCTACTTATGCTAGGTGGGTCCAAGAGAATTTTTTGGTGATGACATGGCTGTGCAACTCTATGCATACATAAGCCGAAACTACTTGTGGGCCAAAACAACTATGGAAATATGGGATGTTATGAAGGAAACCTACTCTCAGCCCCTTAATGTTGCTAGGGTTTATGAGCTAAAATGTGAGGTTAAAAATCTGAGGCAAGGAGAGAAGCACATTTCTGTTTACTTTTCAACCAAAATCCCTATGGCATGAAATTGACAGGTTGAAACTAACCGAGTTTTTGAGTTCCTAGCTGGTCTCAAGAGATAGTGTGACTTTATCCCAAGCCTATTCCCTAGTGCATAGTGAAGAAACTAGGAGAAAGGTTATGTTGCAGCAACAACCCTCTGAATCAGCCTTGGCAGAAGTTAGACCTATATTTGGGGGTGATAAGGAGAAGAAGGAAGCTAAGAAGGACTTAGTATGTGAACACTACAAGAAACCTAAGCATACTAAGGACACCTGTTGGATGTTGCAACCTTATCTAGTTCTAGAAAAGCTTAGAAATAAGAAAGGGAATGCTAATATGGTTGTCAACACTGATAGTACAACTTCATCAGGAACAAGAGGCACTCCTCTAGATACCCTAGCTGTAGTCTGAGCTACTCTGACTCAGCTAGAAAATGAATTTAGTAATTTAGCTCAGCCTACATCAGCTCAATAGCCTACTTCATCCCTTGCTCATATAGGTACAAGAGCTAATGCTTACCATGCTTTTGTCCCAGGTAATACTAGACCTTCCTGGGTAATAGATTTAAGTGCTTCAAATCATATGATCAGCATATCTACTCTATTTAGCACCTATTGTTCATCCTCTAGGAGAGACAAAGTTTCTATTGCTAATGGCTCTCTTGTAGCAGTTTCTGGCAAGGGAGACATCAGATTATCAGATACCATCTCCCTATCCTCAGTTTTGCATGTTTCTAAGCTTAATGCTGACTTACTTTCAGTTAGTAGTATTACTAAAAATCAAAACTGTTCGATAACTTTTTTCCCTGATTGGTGTATTTTTCAGGATCTGGAAACGAAGAACGTGATCGGGATTGGCCGTGAGATGAATGGAGTCTACTTGCTAGAACATTCATAGGGGGAGCAAAGTGAAGCAGGGGAATTGTTTGTTTCTCAGTCTTGTAGTAAGATTATGCTTTGGCACAACTGCTTAGGTCATTTATCTTTTGGGTCTTTAAAGAGTCTCTTTCCAAACTTGTTTGAGTCAGTAGAAGTGTCTGGGTTAAAATGTGAAAGTTGTGAACTTGCAAAACATAGTAGATCATCTTATCCTTTAAGTAAGAAAAGAAGCAAATTTCCTTTTGAGAATTATGCATACTAATGTTTGAGGGCCCTACCATACACCCATCAGAGGGGGGTATAGATATTTCTTATTATTTGTTGATGACTGATGAGAATAAAATTTATCATATTTTTATCCCCAAATATTCAGTCTTTTATACTGAATTAGTGCTTATTTGGACTCATATTTCTTGTATTTCGGTTCAGGGCATGAAAGAAGGCATCATAAGAAAAGCAAGGCAAATCAGATGATTTTTCACAGTTTCGACACCGTTCAGTAATCGGGGCCTACCTCTCGTATCCGTGATCCGATTGGGCTGATTCAAGATTCACTAGAAAGATAAGAGAGAAAGCTACAACTTTCATGTTTTGGGCTTTCGCAGATTCGGCCTGCATCGAAGTCAAATCCGGGCCCGAAATCGGGGCAAATTCGTAGGAAGGCCCAATTCGCAACTGAAGCCCAACTTGTAGAAAAGCCTTGCAGCAACCCAATTCGCAGATGAAGCCTAATACAAATGCAAGAACAAGAAACTGAGAAGAGTCCTACCAGATTTAAATTTGTGATGTAATCCTAGAAAGATAAAGAGATTGAGTTCACTAGATAAAGAAATAAGAGTAGGATTAGACTAGGACTTTCTATTTTTGAAAGATAAACTCCAAGAAGGAGTTGGAGACCACCCCCTCCCCTTTAAGCTATACAAAGGGATGGGGGGCAGACTAGAGAGGTATCAAGAAGCAGAGAAGCAACCAATCTATCAAGCAAAAAAGCTTCAAGGAGGTGGCGGCAAGAAGAAGAGGAGATCTCAGCTCCATGGGCGAATTCATGAGTTCTTTCTTTCCTCTTGTTTGCTTTATTTCCTTTATCATCAACTGATTTGTTTTTAGCTGGACTAGAGAGGTATCAAGAAGCAGAGGAGCAACCAATCTATCAAGCAAAAAAGCTTCAAGAAGGAGGTGGCGGCAAGAAGAAGAGGAGATCTCAGCTCCATGGGCAAATTCATGAGTTCTTTCTTTACTCTTGTTTGCTTTATTTCCTTTATCATGAACTGATTTGTTTTAGCTAAGGCTGTGGAAAGCCTAACTATGATAATGAATATATTTTTATCATTATGATTTATCAAAGATCGTGATTTCCATATAGTCTATGAGTTTTTTGCTTAATGCAATTAAGAGTGGCCATCTCTTAATTGATTAGGTTTATATGAATGAATCGGGAGAGGAATTCATATATTCGACCACATAATTCATGGTGTGAATTGAATGGTATATAGAGATATATACACATGATTCATCTGAATATATGAGTTTTTCTTGCGCTTAATGCATTTCTATCATTGAGAACTCTAGTCGAGGGATCGAGGGGTTACTTGATAGAAATAGGTTTAATATATCTTGGGAAAGAATATTAAATAAAATTGGGAAAAACTTCAACTTATGGGAATGACAATGATCTTGGTTAATCACATCCATTAATATTCATTAGAATGGTTAGGTGGACCAATGGTCCTAGCGATTTCACTCAATCACTGTATATTCGATTATTGATTGCCCTTGCTTTTATTTTCTTTTTCTATTTTCTATCTTCAGTAGTTCTTACGCTTAAATCTGAAATTCGATTGTCCAAATAATTAGGGAAGGCTGTAGTTCTAATACTTATTTTGTTAAATCCCCGTGGGAACGATATTTTTATACTACTTGATAACTAGTGCACTTGCTAGGGTTATAATCATAGCTATCAATGACAATACCCATATTTCATGGGTCTATCTTATGCACTCTCGAGATGAGGTCCCCTCTTTGACCCAAGCTTTCCATCAGATGATCCTAACTCAATTTGAAACCAAGATCAAGATTCTTAGATCTGATAATGCCAAGGAACACTTTGCAAAACCCTTGGCATCCTATCTCCTTGATCATGAGATCATTCATCAGAGCACATGTCCTCACACACCTCAGCAAAATGGGTTGTAGAGAGAAAAAACAAGCATATTTTAGAGGTAGCTAGAAGCATCATGCTCAACTCCAATGTTCCCATACGCTTTTGGGGAGATGCAATCCGTATAACCATATACCTCATTAACACGGTTCCTTTACGGGTCCTAAACATGCAAACCCCGTTTAGTCTTCTATATCTAGATAAGGACCTATTCACTATTCCCCTCAAAACTTTTGGGTGTACTTGTTTTGTTCAAATTCTTGAACCTCATCGCTCCAAGTTTGATCCCAAAGCCACTAAGTGTATTTTCCTCGGGTATGCACAAAATCAAAAGGGATATTGCTATTATGAGCTAGTTTTAGGGAAAAGTTGTGTCCATGGATGTTACCTTTGAGGATATGCCCTACTATCATAAGGCTTCTCCTAAGGGGGAGAATAGTGAGGAAGGGATCAAGAGTTCCTTTACCTGTCCCGGTTACTAAGGGGGGGGAGTTGAGAGTGTATCACAGAAAGTGGTGGAGCAAGTTGATTCTTGTACTCAACAGCAATCCAGGCCAGTTCCAACATCTTCTATAGTACCAGATCTAGACACTACTATTGCTCCCACTATTGATCCCGCTGTTACAGATGTTCGGCCTTCACCGATAGATGACATTGATCTTCCAATTGCTATTCGTAAAGGGAAGTGTCGTTGCACCTCATCCACTGCCCATTGCATCTCCAAGTTCCTTTCCTATAGTTGTCTCTCAGAATCCTACAGATCTTACTTGGCATCTATTTCTGCTATTCCTATACCTAGAAAAGTGCAAGAAGCTCTTTTGATACCTGAATGGAAGGAAGCAATGCAAGTAAAGATGGATGCTCTTGTCAAGAACACATGGGAACTAGTTAACCAACCTGAAGGGAAGAAACCTGTTGGATGTAGATGGATGTTTACTGTGAAATATAATGCTGATGGTACTGTATATAGGTATAAGGCCAGATTGGTTGCAAAGGGATTCGCACAAACTTATGGCATAGACTATACAAAAACCTTTGCACCTGTTGCCAAAATGAACGCTATCAGAGTTCTCCTATCCATTGCTGCAAAATTCTCATGGCCACTATTTCAGCTGGGCCTTTCTCAATGGAGACTTGCAAGAGGAAGTATACATGGAGTTACCCCTTGGTTTTTATAGTATAGAAGCAGGAAAGAAAGTTTGCCTTTTGAAGAAGGCCTTGTACGGGCTGAAACAATCACTGGGAGCTTGGTTTGATAGGTTTAGACAGGCTTTGAACAAATTCGAATACATATAGGCTTAGTCAGATCACACTCTCTTCTTTAAGAAGACAGGTCATTCCCTGATTCTACTTGCAGTCTATGTAGATGACATTGTGATAACAGGAAGTGACACTAGTGAAATTGAAACCCTTAAACAACACCTTCACAAGGAATTTAAAGTGAAAAACCTAGGAAAGTTACACTATTTCCTAGGAATTGAGGTAGCTCGATCTAAGCATGGCATTTTCATCTCCCAAAGGAAGTATGTTCTGGACTTATTGGAAGAAACTAGCAAGTTAGGAGTGAAACCTGCTGATACTCCTGTTGAGCCTAACCATAAAATAAGTGCAGAAAATGGAGAACTCCTTGAGGACAGGGCTATGTACCATGTTTTCAGCAAGGAGAAGAAGTAGAATAAGGAGAAGAAGAGACGAAAGATATGAGAGTCTAAAATGATCAGTCCTGGTGGCGCCAGTTCTTTTATTTTAAATAGTAGGGCGACTAAACATAATAAAGAAAGGAAAGGACAAGAATGCCCCTTTGCTGCATATTATACAGTACATCATGCCTCTCCTCCTTACTCCTTTTTTCAAATTCTTAGGAAGATCTTCTAGCAAATGCCCCTCCACCCAAGAGACATAATACCAAAGCTTTACCAACCTTAACATCTCTCTCTACAAGCCTTTTCATGACTGGGCCACCTTCAAAATCTTCCTCTAGAACTGCACTTGGCTTTTCATCTTTCCTTGAGACCTTGCACTCCTCCTTTACTTTTACTTTTTATCTTAAATTCTCCAAGACTCTCGAACTCCCCTTCAAGCATGCACGCTGCAAAAGCATTCTGACTATCAACACCATCCTCACCCAGAGTCTTTTGGTTAATGGATTTCACAGTATGGGTGCATTTACCTAATGAAATATAAATCTACTCATTTGAAAAGTTCAAAGAATTCAGACATAAAGTTGAGAAACGGTTAATGAGAGAAATCAAAGCACTATGATCAGATCAAGGTGGTGAGCACAGTTATCAAGGCATCGCCTAGGCGACAAAGCACCCTTGCTTGGGCGCCTCGGATAAACGCCTTAACTTATAGCAACTAGGCACCTGGCTAGGTGACAAAAATGGCAAGGCAGATACCTTATTAGAATATGATTTATACTGTTGCAACTTATTAATATGTGTCTGAATACATTCTATCATATACAGGGTCTGGAGAGGGATAGATGCATAGTGCACAAGGCTCCTGCCAATGCAGGGTCTGGAGAGAGATAGATGCATGCAGCCTTACCTCTGTACATATAGGGAGGCCGTTTCCAAGATTTGAACCCTGCCCAGGTCAAAATGGAGCAAACCAACCATTGCACCAAAGCCCACCCTCATATTTCCTATGCTAGATATGTCGTATGTAGAAAATGTTAACTCATGAATAAAGATTGAATAGTTTAAACTTGGACGCATGCAATAAAGATTCAATAGAAAGGAACAGGACTAGCCCATAAAACACAGTGCCAAGAATTCAGATCAGGCGAAGACAATGTAAAGCATTCTCTTCATTTTACTTCAGTGAAACCTGCTGATGCAGTTATTGTTAATTTCTTATACATCAGTTTATGCTCATACAAGAAATAGGAACTGTTTCATACTTGTTTTCTATATATATAACATACCTTTCTATAACAATATCCACTTCTGCTTTGCTCTTGGGACCATACATGAGAACTCTAGTAAGGTTTAGTATGTCCCGATAATCACCCAGTTCACATGCTTCATCAAAAGCCTGAGAGGGTAAGTTGTCCTTAGGTATTGAAGATAGACATTGTGTTGCAATTAATGATTCCGACCTCTCAGAAGCAAGCTGTCCCTCCATATCAAGCTTGAGACAGGTGATAGCCATTGCATAAGCAACCCCTCCAAACCCAGTATGTGATACAAAAAGATAGCAACCAGCAGAACTGCAGTTTCAAGGAATCACTTCTGAATAAGAGAAGCACAAATGCAACCAATAGATATAGATAGCTATAAATTTTATCTGGTCATTAAAACGTGTTTCGTCTCTTGGATGGATCACAGTGTGTCAGACAACTGTAATACTTTCAAAAAAAAAAAAAAAATTACATGCATGAATGTTGGACCACTGTGTATGTCATAATTGTCAAATTAGTGTATTTTTTTTTTTGAATAAAGGTCTATATAAGATCTCTCCAACAAAACATTCCATTATGAGCTTTCATGCATGTATTTGTGTAAACATGGGCTTCTAACCACATTTTTTTCAAAGTTAAATGCTCAAACCAATAATTAATGAGGTGCATTTGCAGTAACACATGGGCTAGGAATTTGAGACATACTCATCTTTAAGGCATTGAATTGCATCAACATCAGAAGCCAAGGCCTCTCTTTCTCTAGTCAATGGTATCCTCCTGTAGTCAAGAATGTAACCCTCATCTTTCAGAGAGGCAAAAACTTCGGCAGGTGTTTTCACATCCTCTAGCAAAACATTCTCCCAGTACCCTATGACACTGGACTGATTTAATTCCGGACAATATTCTTCACAATGTAAAAGCATTTGACCACCAGAATGTGAGATCTCAGCTAAAATATCCTCCTTTAACCGGGCCTCCATATGTTCCACCTGTGGGGTTGTTGAAGTCAAAACAGAGAAACTGAAGCAATGAACTTGGCTTTTTAAATTATTCTTAAAGGAAACAAAGTTGCAACAGTGCACCCACCAATGGTCCAGTTATCCCAACATGTTTTAGTGTATCAACAGGCTGATTTAGTTCCCTAAGGACAAATGGTGTGCCATTGATGTAAACAACTGCTTCTTCTCTCAGATCAGTCAAAATGACTTTTGAGGCAATGTTTCCTCCCATGGTAGACCTGGCACCCAAAAATGACAACATTTCTCTAGCTCCAGTAATTGTTGGAGTTGCCATGCTGTATACAGGGTATCCATCCACCTGTATGATGAGATTCAGAGGTTAATTGGCATAGCATTTATTGGAATAGTTCCTTTTCATCATAGAAGACATTCTATTCTGAGGTGAATCTCATTAATAAGGAAATTGAAAAAAGCATGCCAATTTTCGCAAGGACAAGAAAACATGTAATAGAACAGAATCCATTCTGAAGCCCCAATAGGTGTAAGAATCATCTTTCTGTAACTACAATAATCATCCTTGGACTTGGAGTCCCATGATTTGGTGTGTAAGCTTGATATAGAGAAAGCATACGACCAAGTGGAGTGGGGATTCCTGGAAGCAGTCCAAAGTATGATTGGAAAAATGGAGTGGTTGGATGTTTGGGTGCATTTCCTCAGTCTCCTCAGTTATTCTTAAGGGAGTGATTTCAGAATTCTTCCAAAATAACTAGGGGGCTGAGACAGGGGGACCCCATCTCACCTTTGTTGTTTGTTCGGGTTATGGAGGTGCTGAACCTGCTGTTAAATAAAGGCGTTCAGCAGGGTTGGTTTTAAGGTTTTAAGGTAGGGGCAGAGGACCCTTACATCTCCCATCTACAAGATGCAGATGTGGATCAGGTGCTGAACTTAAGAGCAATTATGGTCATTTTGAGCTGTTAACAGGGCTGAAAGTGAACTTAGAGAAAAGTCTGTTAATTGGAGTAGGGGAAAGCAGTCCAGAAGAAATGAGGCAATTTGCAGTAGCATTGAATTGTCAGATTGGGGACTTGCCTTTTATGTACTTGGGCCTCCTGGTTGGGACTAAATCAGCCTCAATTAGTACTTGGAAACCACTTATAGGAAGAGTAGAGGCGAGGCTGGAAAAATGGAAGGCTAAATATCTCTCATTGAGTGGTAGGATTACACTAGTTAATAGTGTACTATCGAGCCTACCCACCTATTACCTATCCTTGCTGAAAATACCAGCTGATATGGCCAACAAAATAGAGAAGTTAGAGAGGGATTTTCTTTGGGGAGGGGCAAGGGAGACGAAGAAGTTTCACCTAGTAAAGTGGGCAAAAGTTTGCAGACCGAAAGAGTTTGGGGGTTGGGGTTTAGGAGAGTAAAAGTGTTCAACAAAGCCCTCTTGGGCAAATGGCTGTGGAGGTTTGGGTTGAAGAAGAAAAAGGAGTCTTAATGGAGAAGGGTGGTATCAGGGAAGTATGGAGTGGTTAGGTTTGGTTTGGAGCCGAGAGAGGTGGCAAGTTCCTATGGGGTTTGTGTTTGGAAAGGTATTATAAGTTTAGTCAGGAGCTCGGGGCTTGGTGAGTTTAGGGTGGGGCATGGGGCTAGAGTAAGTTTCTGGGAAGATGATTGGTGCGGATTTGGGAAGTTGTGTGAGCTTTGTCTGAGGCTTTACAGGCTGACTGAACAACAGGTGGAGATTGCGCATTGCTATGAGACTAGAGGAGATCAGCTGGTATGGTGTCCTAAATTCAGAAGACCTCTGCTGGATCAAGAGGTGGAGGAGTTCATGTTATTGTTAGATAAACTAGAACAGTCCAGATTATCTACATCATCCAGTGATGGTTTGAAGTGGAAGGAATGTAGGGATGGAAAGTTCTTGGTGAAGTCTTTCTATTTGGATCTGATCAAAGATGATTTGACTATGGACCAAGTAAAAGGAGTGTAGGGGGAACCCTATTCCACCAAAAGTGGAGGCCTTTGCCGGGCTGGTTGCCTTAGACAGCATTCTAACAGACCATTTAAAGTGTAGAAGTTTCTCTATGGAGAGTTATTGCTACCTCTGTACTAAGGATGACGAATCTGTCTGGAAGTGGCACCTGTTCTGTTCGTGTGAAGTGGCTAATTTCATTTGGCAATACTACTCTTCCCTGTTTGGTGTGCCAGAGTTTCATCCTTCCTCACCAGCAGAAATATTTTCCTTCTGGCCAAAACTTAGAGGAAGTAACAAAGCAAGAATAGTCTGTAGCTGATCCCTTTTGCTCTGTGCTGGACAATATGGAAGGAAAGGAATAGGAGGCTGTTTGAAGACAAATCTGAAGGCATCGAAGTTTTGGTGGCCTCAGTAGGAAAGCTGGTTTCAAGCTGGGTTTTGATCATCCCAGATTTTGAGCAAGTTAACAGTGCAGATTTGGTGGACAATTTCTGGGAAATTCTTGAGATTCAACCTTGTAATGTAAACATGTTTCTTAGTGGTTAATGGTGTGGTGTGTCATCTTGACACCCAATCAGATTGTACGTCTCTTTTTTATTTTAATAAATTTCTTCTTTACTCTTCAAAAAAAAAAAAATGAACTGACCCTCATACTCCCCCCACATAAGGTTCCCCATCCAAGTGATTCTTAGTGATAGATTCATTAATAAGGTTGCCATTAACCAATAGGGAGAAGATGAAATACCAGATGCAGATTTCTCACTAGGAGATGCCTATTCAACAAGGTAAAAGATCCACCTGCAAACTTGAAATTCTTCATCTTTCTTCTTTTCCTCTAGCATTGTGCATTACTATATAGTACTTTAGCCTTTTCATTTGTTCTTCATTAATGATAAATATTTTCCAAATAATCAAACAGAAAATGAAAGAATCGTGTTGACAAAAATGCAACTAATACACTTAGTATAGCAGGCTGTCTAATGTAGCTCAACTGATTCTGCTCGATGAATGCTCTGCAACACCCCAGGGGTAGCAAAGTTTCAATGTATTAAATAGTAGAATCATTGTCTATTCTGTTCTTTACATTTTTTTATCAACATGTAATCATCCAACAATACAAATATACCTTATAAACATGTGGTGCACCATGGATTTGAATGTGGTTGGAAGTTCTTTGACCAGGAAAGAAGTACATCTTTAGTATGGAACCTTTTCCAAGAACAGAGCCACTACGAGCCTTGACTAAAGCTTCCATCACTGCGTCACCATGTTGGGACTCACGTGGAACTCTCAACTCTTCCTGGAAAAACATAACCAAATCAGTCATGCCATACCAAGTGGCATCTTATTTCATGATTCATATGCTTTTAAAGTCATAAAGCAGAAAGAAAACTTACAGGTACTGTGAAAAATCTCCCTGGCCTTAATCTTATGCTCCATTTCATTGCTTGAACCTCTGGTCTCTGATTTAACCAAACCTTGAATGTCGTCTTAGACTCTCCTTGTCCACAGAAACCATCAAATGCTTCACTTCCAAGATATGCTGCAAAGGCAATCAACCTGAAGTAGCGCTCCAAGTACTCAGCACCACGATTTAATGCAACCCTCCTTACCCTTGGTTCAACGTGTTGTTGATTGAATACCTTCCTGTACCGCAAAACAGCTTCACGTATGTTCTGCAGAGCAGAACATCTATCAATTATGGCATCCAAGACCTCGCGACATTCCAGTCCATTATCGAATAATCTTGTTATCTTCCGTAATAATGGAATGTCGTTTATGCCAAATGCCCGATTTGGTTCCTTTTCCTTTCTTGCTTTTCCCATGTATGATACAGATACAGTACCATTTCCAGCTTCTTCACCACCCGAGGAACCGCTGTCAACATCTTCAGAAGACATACTTTCAAGATGCATTCTAATAGGTCTCCCGTAATCAATACGAAGTCTCAGAAGGCACGCAATCACGGTACCTGTGGTTGTCCGCCCTCTACCCATCTAAAAGTAACTAATAATTAGAGGAAAAATTCTTTCACTTGGATCTACCAGTCTAGAAAAGTTCTTTAACATATTCATACATTTATGCATCATAACCACATTCGACAAATTTAATGAGAAAACTTACCTGACAATTGAACACAAAAGCAGTACCCTTGGAAGCAGAAGCAATATTCATTGCTAATGTGTCAAAGCCAGAACTTTTGGGAGCTTTACCATCAGTAATTGGCACACGTGCATACTTAATTGGGAGACCAGAAGCTTCCAAGCATCTATAAACCTCCACTGGGGTCTGAACTGCTTGAGAATTCACATGTTCCCAAGCATCAAATATTTGTCCATCATTTGTTTCATGTATTACCATTATAGCACCTCCATAGCGCTCAGCCTCCCGAAGAATATCTTCTTTCAGTCGAGCTTCCATCCTCTCCACTCTCTCACGATCTATTCCCTGAAATGTCTTATCTCAGTGCATCAACTAAAAATTTTCTGTTAAAAGAGAAATATGTGGTTTCAAAACTTGGTCACATATGAGTAATGAAAGTTCCTTCTTCATTACCAAGCATTAAACTGCCATTGTAAACATGTATCATGATCTTCACCCAGATGCAACATCTATGTAATAAAGAGAATCCAGTTTCCTCCAGGAACAGTGTTGTTGAACACATGTTGCCAGGACTTCTAGGTAAATGGCTTTCCTTGTATGGACACGAGTATCTCTGTAGTAGTTGTCTAGTTCCATTTGTTTGCATACATTTTTTATATAACTAGTATTCATCTAATAACAATTTGGATATATTGGTGTAACCAGGGTTGTGCAGCCACAAGTATAAACTTGTCTATGCATTAATTGCATAGAATTAACATGAACTAAAATTTAGAGAGGTGGAATTTTACCGTGTACTCCAACATATTCTTGTATGGCCTTTCCACCTCACGTAGCACAAACGGTTTTCCATTGATGTAGACAACAGGCTCTTCTCTCATATTGTGCCAAAAAACTGGGCGACTACCCTTAGAGCTACCTATCCTCTGAATAACAGCTTGTATACCATCAATTGTTGGGTTGGCAACACCATAAACAGGAAACCCAGGAACTTCTCTGAAATTAGGTGCACCTTCCACCCTCTCTGGTAAACTTAAATTTTGACAACCAGGACAATGGTCACTTTTTAAAACAGTTTGACTCCCTAGAACCTCCCCATTCCTAAGGGCAGCAACCACACCCATCTCACAAGGACGACCATCAGCAGATTCAGCAATTTTCATCAAAGATGGTTTCAAGCTTGCATATCCAAGTGCACCCATTGGATTTCTTCTCAGTAACCTGGAAACAGAAACAGTATCAATATCATAAAAGCCAAAGCACATTGGAGTCCAAAAATGAATGACAATGATGCGAAATATTCTATGAAACAGGTGACTTATCATATGACATAAAAAGATATTTGGATGAACTAGAAATTGTTCTCTAAGCATTGATAATGTCTTTGGTTCCTTTACAAACTGATCATTTCCAAATTAGTATTAAACATTGACAGATCACAATGAGGTTTGGACCCCAGTCAGAGAATGCATATTTATCATGATGTCTTTTATCATAGAAACATGAACCCAGATTTCTTTGATTAACTTTTCAGATCGTCATCCTCTTCTGATTCCATCCTCGATCACTTTTCTTTCTTTATTTTTTTCTTTTTTAGCTTTTTACTCTGTAGAAACCACTGATGTGGTCCCCACCTCTTTCTATTGTACTCGTATACAACTATTAGTTATTTAAGTCAGTCCACAATTAGTTATTAGTCTTTTATTAGGATTTTATTTTTGCCATGTAAGCAGTCTTATCCTTCTTCAGAATTAATATAAATAGAAAGAGGGAGGCGGCAGATTAAGCATCCTCTTGTTTTCTGAAACCCTTCCTTCGAATTCTTCTTCTCTTCTTCTCTCTTTCTCCTCTCATCTTCTTAATTTCTTGTTGATTATACACCACAGCTTGGGCTGTTAGTAGTCTCATACGACTACATGGTATCAGAGTGAAGGAAGACAAGGACCTAATATGTGAACATTGCAAGAAACTTAAGCACACCAAAGAAACCTGTTGGAAGCTGCATCCTCATCTAGTTCCAACAAAACTCAGGAACAAAAAGGGGAATGCTAATACAGCTGTTACTAATGATTGTGCAACCTCATCAGGCAAAAGAGAAGCACCACTAGACACTCTAACTGCCGTCCGAGCTGCCTTGACTCAGTTGGAAAAGGAGGTTGTTAGTTCAGCATCATCATCTCAGCCAGCCACAACATCAGCTCCTCCCACCTCAACATTTGCTCATTTAGATACACAGGCCTCATCTTATCATGCTTCAGCTCTAGGTAACATTGAACATTGTTGGGTAATAGACTTAAGTGCATTTGATCATATGACTGGTTTGCCTTCATTGTTTACTACCTATCACTTATCCTTTGGTAAAGACAAGGTGTTTATTGCTGATGGATCACTTGTTCCCATTTCTGGCAAGGGAGACATCAAGTTGTCTAGTGCCATTTCCCTGTCTTCTCTTCTGCATGTTCTTAAACTTAGCACCAATTTACTTTCAGTTAGCAACATTACTAAAAACCAGAATTGCTCTGTAACATTTTTTCCTGATCGATGTGTTTTTCAAGACTTGGAGACAAGGAAGGTGATTGGGACTGGCCGTGAGACAAATGAAACCTATCTGCTTGGAGGAGGTTTACAGTGGTAAGGTAGTGAAGTTAGAGGGTCTTTTGTTTCTCAGTCTATTGGTCAACTCATGCTTTGGCATAACCAATTGGGTCATTTATCCTTTAGGTCTTTGAAAAGCTTGTTTCCTAGTTTATTTGAATCTATCTAGATGTCCAGTTTAAAGTGTGAAAGTTGTGAGCTCGCAAAGCATTGTAGAACAACCTATTCATTAAGTAATAAGAGAAGTAGTGTTCCTTTTGACATTGTGCATACCGATGTTTGGGGACCATATCACATCACTGCTATTGGTGGGGTACATATACTTCTTGTTGTTTGTTGATGACTACACCCGATTTTCTTGGGTCTACTTGATGCGTTCTTGTGATGAGGTTCCTACCCTGACCCAGACCTTTTATTAGATGATTTTAACCTAGTTTGGGGTAAAAGTAAAAATTTTCAGATCTGATAATGCAAGAGAATACTTTAAAACATCACTAGCCTGTTATTTTCTTGACCATGGGATTATCCATCATAGTACCTGCCCTCATACCCCTTAGTAGAATGGGGTCGCTAAGAGAAAGAATAGGCACATATTGGAAGTAGCTAGAAGTATCATATTTAACTCCAATGTGCCTATACATTTCCGGGAGGTGCCATTCTCACAGCTGTGTATCTCATCAATCGAATCCCTTCACAGGTTCTTGACATGAAACCTCCACTAACTCTTTTATATCCTAATAAAGAGCTATTTTGTCCCTCTTAAAACCTTTGGTTGTACCTGCTTTGTGCAAACTCTTGGCCCTCACCGTTCCAAATTTGACCCTATAGCCTCAAAATGTATTTTCCTTGGTTATGCACAAACTCAAAAGGGATATTGCTGCTATGAACCTACTTTGGGAAAGAGATTTGTATCAATGGATGTTACTTTCTTTGAGGATGTGCCTTATTACTCTAGGATTTCTTCTTAGGGGGAGAGTAGTAAGGTTGGGGTTAACACATCAAAAGTTCCCTTACCTGTTCAATTGAGTAAAGAGGGGTGTAATGGGGAGGGTTGTCAAAAATGTTGGGATTTGATAATTTATCACAGACAGTGGAGGCAAGTTGATTTCGGTCATCAACAGTCCAAGCTAGCCCCAATTCCTTCTGAGGATCTAGATCTAGGTACTACATCTCTTCCATCTCCCATTACAAATGAGCCTTCTCCATCTTCTAAGCCCTCACCTCCATTGAATGACTTTGACCTTCCCATTGCAGTCCGTAAAGGCAAACGTCGTTGCAGTGAAGGTAGAAATGGATGCCCTTCTGAGAAACAATACCTGGGAGCTAGTTGATCAACCTAAAGGGAAGAAACCAATTGGATTTAGATGGGTGTTATTGTGAAACATAATGTTGATGGTTCCATTGAAAGGTATGAGGCCCGATTAGTTGCAAAGGGATTTACTCAGACTTATAGTATAGATTATTTGGAGACTTTCGCACCAGTAGAAAAAATGACCACTATTAGAGTGTTATTATCTCTTGTAGCCAGTTACTCTTGGCCCTTGTTCCAAATGGATGTTAAAAATACCTTCCTTAATGGAGACTTGCAAGAAGAAGTGTACATGCTACCTCCTGGCTTTTATAGTACAGAGACAGGTAAGAAGGTTTGCTGGCTGAATAAAGCTTTGTATGGATTAAAACAGTTCCCTAGAGCTTGGTTTGATAGATTCAGACAAGCCCTTGAAAAGTTTTGCTATGTGCAGGCTCAATAAGATCACGCTTTGTTCATTAAGAAAGTGGATACTTCATTGACTCTACTTGTTGTATATGTGGATGACATTGTAGTAACAGGGAGTGATAACAATGAAATTGAGTCTCTTAAGAAACTTCTCCATCAAGAACTTGAGGTAAAAGACGAGAGAGCTACAATATTTCTTGGGTATTGAGGTAGCTCGGTCCAAGCATGGAATCTTTGTTTCTCAAAGATAGTATGTCCTTGATTTGTTAGAAGAAACAAGAAAGTTGGGTGTTAAGCCAGCCGATACACCTATTGAACAGAATCACAAGACTAGTGCAAAAGGTGGAGAGCCTCTTGAAGATAAAGCTATGTTCGAAAGATTAGTTGGAAAACTACTCTATCTTTGTTTTACATGACCAGACATCAGCTATGCAGTCAGTGTTGTTAGTCAGTATATGCACTCTCCTAGAACTACCCACCTACTTGTTGTTGAGAGGATATTGGCATATTTAAAGAGGTGTCCAGGCAGAGGTGTACTATTTAAGGATAATAATCACATGAAGATAGAAGTTTAAACAGATGCAGATTGGGCCGGTTGTGTTGATGATAAAAGGTCTACCTTTGGATATTGTGCCTTTGTAGGAGGTAACCTTGTTTCTTGGAGTAAGAAACAAAATGTTGTTTCTCGTTCCAGTGCTGAAGCTGAATATCAGTCCATGGCAAATGGTGTGGCTGAAATACTATGGTTGAAATCACTGTTTGATGAATTGGGTATTACCTATGAGAAACCTCTAATGTTGTACTGTGATAATCAGGCTGCTATTAATATAGCTCATAAGCCGGTACAACATGACAGAACCAAGCACATTGAAGTGGATCGACATTTTATTGGGGAAAGGGTTGCATCTCAAGAAGTCTGTCTTCCATATATCAGCTCCAACATGTAGCTTGCCGATCTTCTCACCAAGGCAATTTCAAAGAAGAAGTTAGAAGCAGATCTATGCAAGTTGGGAATGACAAACATCTATTCCCAACTTGAGGGGGAGTGTAGAAACCACTGATGTGGTCCCCACCTCTTTCTATTGTACTCATATACAACTATTAGTTGTTTAAGTCAGTCCACAATTAGTTATTAGTCTTTTATTAGGATTTTATTTTTGCCATGTAAGCAGTCTTAACTTTACTTCAGAATTAATATAAATAGAAAGAGGGGGGCAGCAGATTAAGCATCCTCTACTTTTCTGAAACCCTTCCTTTGAATTCTTCTTCTCCTCTTCTCTCTTTCTCCTCTCATTCTCTCCTCTCATCTTCTTAATTTCCTGTTGATTATACACCATGGCCGTTAGTAGTCTCATACGACTACATACTCCAAAAGGATCTGTTGGTGATTTAACCTATTATGGGCCTTTTTTCCACATTATGGGAGATATTGCATTTTTACATAAATTTAAAAAGCCAACAAAAGGAGATCACAAGTACAAAATTAAAGGTTTTACTCTTTGGAATCAGGATGGACCATGGTATTTAGGGCATGCAATTAGGGAGGCATGATTGTTGGTTTCCAGAGTGAACATCTCATTCATATGGATTTAATAATCCACCATTCCACCAACTATTTGCTGATTGGTATTGCCAAGGAGGGAGTCACAAGACCCACAATGAACTGGGGAGCATCCATGCCGGCATAGTCTTGTTTTGGACTATTGACTACTTTCTTCTATTGGGCTGTCATCTTTGTTATCCTTTCAAATTGTATCACCTCCTCTTGGTCATATCATTTTATTTCTATTTTTCTAATTTTCTTTCTTGAAGTGTTTATTAGTTTCCTCATATTATGCTCTTGTAATTTCCTCACTAATGACAACGATAATGATTATCTTCAGATACTGACATCTCATCTCTATTTTGGAATCTGATAGCAATCATTGCCTAACATCTCAACTCTATTTACTATTGGCTTACTCTCCACTTTATTAAAACAAGATTATGTGGAGGTGCATGTAATCATTGCAATGCTATTTTTTTAGAGAGATAGTCTTCTCAAACAAGTAGTAATCAAATGATGTTCTAATTGGTTTCATACTTAAACGGAGTTTGAAGACTTCTACTGGAGAGGTTTCAAGTTTTGGACATTGCATGCATTCTGTACCCAGTACTTAGGGAATCAAAATATTTGTATCTCTTTTGGGTAGTGGAATAGGGAGTCAAACTTCAGATGACTAGGACTAGAATCATGACTGAAACAACACATAACCAAACACTCTCCGAAGAAGATAGAAAACCTGATCATCAGGGCACAAAACCTGATGCAAGGACTAAACATGAAGTATTCTTGATGAAAATCTATTATGTACTAGTGTGAACTGGATCACCCTAAAAGCAAGTAGGAAAATGTACCTGAAATAGTACTCATTGCAATGCTTTTTTTTGGAGAGTCGCTTGCTCTTCTATTTATGAAGTAGAAGAGGTGGTAGGGGCAGAAACCAGACAACATAAGGGCAGTGTCGGTGGTGGCTGTTTCTTGCACTATGCTGAGCTAGTTGGGGAAGGAGATAGTGAACTTGTCAAAGGAAGAAATAGTACAATTTGGTTGTTGTATAGGGTGTATAAGTGAGCTTCAAAGTATCGATAAACCCCAATATAGTGGAAGGGGTATACCAGTGCTTTGAACCCCACACTTATATTTATTTTAGTTTTTTCTTTCAAAACCTTTTTAGTGTCTGAGTCAGAGAGAGAGAGAGAGAGAGAACAACAGTTTGGTGGATGTGTCACTGTCGACACCTAAGAGAATGATATTTATATTAAAAAGGTAAAAGAACAAATCTGCCCTTAATATACATAAGATCGTGTACAAAACAAACTATTGTACAAGAAAGAAAGTAAAAGTAAAAAAATAGCCCTATGCTCTCTTTATCTTTACATTCCCCTTCAAATTGATGCCTAGAAATAAGCATCAATTTGTCCATTAGAAATATATGTTGAGTCCGAGTCATTGCCCTTGTCAATAGATCTGCAAATTGGAGGCTTGAGACCACATGTGGAAGAGAAATAGTACTAGCAAGAAGTAGATCATAAATGAAGTGGAAAATAACTTCAATATGTTTTGTGCGCTCATGGAATACAAGGTTTGATGCAATTTTGATTGCACTTACATTGGCTACAAAGAGAGGAATAAAGGGTGATGACATGTTGAGGATGCCACATAGGAGAGCTCGAAGCCATATAATTTCATTGCACATTGAGGACATGGCTCTGTATTCAGCTTCAGTGGAAGATTTGGATACTATGGATTGTTTCTTGCACTTCCATGAAATGAGAGAGTGGCTTAAGAAAACACACCAACTTGTAGTAGATCATTGGGTGTCTAGGCATCCATCCCAATTAGCCTCCACATAGGTAGTGAGGCTAATGGAGGATGAAGAGGAGAAGAATATGCCATAAGATAAAGTTCCCCTTACATATATAATATTCTGATGGACGACAGACAAGTGTGGTTATCTTGGGGATGACACAAACTGGCTCACAAATTGGAATACATAAGATATATCTGGTCGAGTCATGGTAAGATAGATTAGACTGCCTACTAGATGATGATAGAGAGTAGGATCTTCAAGAGGAGAACCATCATTCTTACTAAGTTTTAGATTAATTTCCAATAGAGTATCAACCATCTTGGAATCACTAAGATTGGCCATTCTGACAAGATCAGCCGCATATTTATGTTGGTTGACAAATTAACCCTGAGAATTACGACTTACTTCAGGCCCTAACAAATAAATCAAAGGACCCAAGTCCTTCATCTTGAAAGATTCATTGAGCATTCGTTTCAAATCATCAACTGCTTTTGCATCATTCCTTGTAACGAGTATATTGACAACATAGAGAAGTAGAATTGTCACCCCTTGCTCCCGATGTAAGGCAAAGAGGGAATGATCTGAAGAGCTTTGAATAAAGCCGATGTCAATGATAATAGATCCAAACCTCTCAAACCAACCCCTAGGAGATTGTTTGAGACCATATAGAGACTTTTTTAGGCGGCAAACAAGCTGCGGATCTGTGCAATATCCAAAAGGAGGCTTCATGTACATAGTCTCCTTCAATTCCCCATGTAGGAGTGCATTCTTTATGTCCATCTGATGAATTTTCAAATGTTTTGCTGGAGATATAGCCAATAGGAGTTGTACAGTGGTCATTTCTACTATAGAAGCAAAACTCCTCATAATCTATCCCGTACTCATGTTTATAACCTTGTGCAACAAGCCTAGCCTTGTACCTGTCTAGGCACCCATCAGACTTCAAATTCACAGAGTAAACCGAGCGACTCCTAATGAGAGAGGCTTTAGGTGGAGCTTTAACCAGGTCCCAAGTGTCATTCTCAAGAAGGGCTTAGATCCCAGAGTCCATGACATATTTCCAATGTGAAATTGCTACAGCCTACTGGTAAGATTTGGGAATGTCTATGGTGGATAAAACAACAAAAAAGGAGCTATGGTCTGGTGAGAAACCATAGCAGTTAGGTGGATGAGAAATTCTAGAGGAACAACGCAAAGTGGGTGTAGTGGGTTCAGGTGGAGGATTAGATGAACTTATAGGAACAAATGGAGTGATTGGATCAACAGTTGGTGGTAGAGAGGAGAGGGACATTAAGACTGATGTAGACCATTGCCTCCTGAAGTAAGTTTGAAGTTGTTGCAGGGGTGATGTTTGTGCACTTGGAGTATCCATAGAATCAAATCTGTGCAATAAAGAGGTAGATGGAGCAGGAAATTTAACAACAATATGTTGAAGGAAAGACAAATTCTCAAGAAAAATTACATTATGAGAAATCCGAATGCAGCGGCACACAACGCTGCTTGTGCAGTTAGCTTTGAGTGTTCATGGGGTAGAAGATGAACAAAATAGACAACCAAAAACTCTGAGAATAGATAGTTCTGGAGATTTGTGAAGGAGAGACTAAAAAGGAGAAGTGCTGTTTAGGACAGATGGAAGAAGGCTTATGAGATACATGAGAATCTTGGAAGAGGGTTCTAATTGCACTCAAAATATGTCTATTATTTCTTTCTATTGCCCCATTTTGTTGTGGGGTACCAGGATGGAATTTTTGGATTGGATTCCAATTTGTTTCAAGTAGGTTTGAAAATCACTGTCAAGGTGCTCTCCCCTTGAATCGGACCATAGTACACATCTTGGCTTCAAACTAGTTAGCGACATAAGACTGAAATTGTTTGCATACAGGATAAACTTCTGATTTCATGTGGAGAAAATGAATTCAAGTAAACCGAGTGCAGTCACCAATGAAAGTTAATCCCCTTTATTCAATCTTGCATTCAATTCCAAAAAAAAATTTATGATACCAAGGTCCTTGATCTCAAGTTCAGAGGTAAGGAAGGATTTCAACTGAGAGATTCCAAAGATATCATCCCTGGTCACAATAATATCATCAACATATATTATCAACACAGATACTTGGCCATCATGCCTTTTTAAAAACAAAGTATGATCAGCCTAAGATTAAGAGAACCTAATATTCAGGATTGCCTTTCTGAACAAGTCAAGCCAAGCTCTAAGAGATTGAATCCATTTAGGGACTTCTTTAGACAATAGACCTTTCCTTGACTATTAGGGAGGCTAACTCCACTCTTAAAGATTTCATGGAAAGGTTGTGGGCAAGCTTAACTTCACCTAGACCAAAGACAAGTGTTTGGGATCCATTAGCAATAGTAACTTTACCCTTCCTAGGGGTTAATCTGTATTAATTAAAAAAATGAAAGCATACCAGTCATGTGGGCATTGGTCCCAGAATCAACAATCCAAGGGCTGTTAGTTGAGAAGAAAGCTAGTGCAGCACCCATCTTAGCATATGCACTAGAAGGAATACTATAACTAGATGATGCTAGAGGAGCAGATGATTGAACATCATTGCCAACCACAACCAAATGAGCACTACCCTTATTGTCTTAAACCTTTCAGGTTTCACAAATTACATCATTAGCCTTCCCAGTGATTGTAGGTTTAATATTACCCTACTTGGGCCTTGAGGACATGAAAGCAAAGTGTTCAACCACGGGAGATGGCAACATGGCAGCTTTCCTACTCTCCTCACCCTATACTAGGGAGTAGGTGGTTGTAAGAGAAACAATCTCTGTACTTAGGATATGATATTGAGTAAAGACAAACTCAGGATTCAAACCACCAAGCAGTGTTATAAAAGGTCCCCCTTTCAACTAACGTTATGCATCTTTATTCTTCTTAATATAAAAGATTTTTATTAAAAATAAAGAAAAAATGAGATCCCCCCTTCCTCTTCATCCTCGTCCCCTTTCTCCTCCTAACCCCCCTCCTCTTAAGGAGGCTTACGCCTCTTGTGTTCTGCACTATGCCTCACGCCTCTAGGTAGTGGAACGCCTCACATTACGCCTCCGCATTTTAAAACATTGCTGCCAAGAAATCCAAAACCTTGTTCTTTTCATTCAACATATTTCCTGTAATTTTTTTTGAGGAAATTTAACCAGATTTCATTAAGAAAAAGAGAGGAACATGGGGAGTTATACAAAGCAGGGGAAGAACCCCTACAAGTTACAAAGGAGGAAGCTTGTCGTTATACAAATGCTCCAAGTACACACCAAATTTAGCTAGGCCATCTGCAGTATGATTGTGTTCCCTAGGAATCCATACTAAGTTAATATTCAAACAATTCAAAGAATTCCAAGCCTCTGTCAGATAATGATTCAATCTCCAAGGACCCCCCTCTTTGTCTCTTAACCATTTTATCGTATTTGCTGAAAGGTTACTTCCCCTTGTCTTAGACCCCTACTAGCCTTGAAATAACCTACATTCAAACAATTCATAGAAGCTTTGAATGGCTATGAAACTCATAAAAAAAATCCCTAAAATCAAGGTGATTTGAACTGTACCAAGGATGTTTACACCACTTGTACAAACTGCTGACATTATCTGACGGTGGTTTGACATTAGAAGGTTGCCTCTAGGGTGAAGAACACCAGCAGAAGTCTTCCCACGAATCTAGGTGTTTGATACCAAGTTGTTGATTGGAAGAGGAAAGAGGGGAAGAACAAGAAAGACAAGAGAGAGGAGGTAAATAAGAAAGAAGAAAAAATACAAGCTTGCCCTTACATGGGCGCCCAAATACAAAATGGAGGAAAAGACTAAAAAACACTTGGCATGCTACAAAATATTTTTCATTACAGATTCTCAACAATATGAACTCAGATTATTGCAGTGGAGAGTGGAGACCATCTTCTCACATAGATCTCGACTGGTGTACATCCAAATCATTATGTAAATGATCTGAACAGTAAGTCCTCCAACAGGCATTCTATAGCTCCAATTCTTCATTACTCAGTTCTTTATCCAAACCAGAATGAGAGCACTCCACAGAATTCCCCAAAAAATATCCAAATCAGATCAGAACAGCCAGAACCCCTATACCTCCATGGAAGGCAAAGAAAAAAGGAAGAGGGGCATCTTTGGTCCTAAGGCTAAGAAAAAAATATCCAAATCACAAGGATTGAATCCTTGGTCCTAAGGCTAAGAAAAAAGAATAAAAGGGGCAACTGTTGTGCTCGAATGGAAGACGGACATCTTTGATCTATTGGAATCAAATCAAAGAAAAAGGAAGAAAAGAGTGTATGGAGAGAAGGATAGACTTGATTTATTGCATTATAGAACTCCGACATCATGTTTCTGTCAGAAATCAGAAAGAGAAGAAACAGAGAGATAGCCGAAGAAAAAAGAGAGCAAACAAGGGAAGAAAGTTTAGCCTCATCCCAATTATATGGAGCCAGCTACATGAATCCTGTTTCACCATTCCATTCTGTTTAGTGCCAAAATGTATTGTTAAATTATGAGCACTTGAATCATTTCTAACTACTTCGATCCATGTCCTTTTTGGTCTGTCTCTAGCCCTTCTAGCCCCTTCAACTTGCAAGAGATCACTTCTTTTTATAGTTGGTGTAGGTGGTCTTTTATGCACATGTCCAAAGACCCCAAACCATCTTAGTCTACTTTTTATCATTTTATTACCTATTGGAGCTACTCCTAGGTTTTTTTAAATGACTTCATTTCTAACCTTATCCTTTCTAGTTTTTCCCCTCATCCATATCAGCTTAAGCATTTCTGCCACTCATTTTTTGAACATGTTTCTTAACTGCCCAACACTAGCTCCATGCAACATCACTGGTCTTACATCTGTTTTATAGAATTTTCTTCTAACCTGAGTGGTATTTGCCTTAGACATAAGAATCTAGATACACCCTCCATTGAGCCCATCCTACTCTAATTTTATGGGTGACATTCTCCTCAACCTCTCCCTTGTTATGGATAATTGAACCAAAGTTAGGACAGACTGCCCTTTATACAACTAGATCATACTGCCTCCATGTCTTATACATCGATATTTGCAAAAAATTATTATACATAATTACACATAAAATCTGCTAAATATTTTTACTTTGAACATTTTAAATGAGAACGTACTAAACATGAATGTGTATTTGGCCAACCATTTACAATATTATATTTATTTACCGAACTTTTTGACTGTATTCTTTGTTCTTGGTTCCAAATTGTATAAGAATGTTTCCCATGTTGTATTTATGAAGCACTCGTTTTTTACTATGGTACCACCCAGACTAGGAAGAGTCAGCTGTCATACCCAACTTGCTTGAAAGATAAAACTGCTTCTAGGGATTTACCAGCATGACTATTTGATCATTCACCTGCGGAGTATGCTATAGAGTTCTGGCCTTGCTCTCATCCAATCAGAGAAACTGCTTTGACAAGATGAACCAGGATGGAGAGCTGCTCTCTCTGTGTGAATATATACAGCAAAACAGATAAGAAAGTAATATCGTTCCAAATACTCCACAAAAAAAGAAAGTGATGCCTCCCTCTTCATCTCATCTGGTTGGCGCAAAATACTACTGCGGTAAGTAGCAATTGCTTCTCGAAGATTCTGTCACACAAACCACAAGAGAACACTTTAAAACAACTGATTTTCAGAGTCAGCTTATTCCCTTGAGTGAAAACACAATATAAGTGCTCAGTTGGAGAACCATGCAACAGATGGAGAATAGAATTTTCACAATTTCATATAAACCCTGATGAAAACACAAACACTTAACAGAGCTGTACCTGCATAGAGGCACATTTGTCAATTACTTTATCCACTTGCCTTTTGCCTTCAACACCACCCTGAAATATCTCTGATGAGTAGATCCTACAACGGGAAAAAGGAAAAATGTGGCAATAAGAGATAGTGGATTTCAAATACCTCTAAGACCCGAATCAGGCTTCTTATCACTGCATATTCTCCTCTGCGGATAGCCTCCTCTGAGTTTGGAAAATTATCAGTGATGTCAGATCCAGCATCGGAGACTTTTCCTATAGAATTTGTCCTTGGAATACCTGTATTCCACAAATCATGAACAAAATAGGAAAATTTATACCCAATGGAACCATGGCAAGCAAAATTCACCAGCTGGATCTAAAAAGATGTGGAGTACAGGTCCAGTAAGAGATCAATGGTGTTGACAGACTTTTCTAGGAGATCTTTCAGGTAGAGGATCCTTATTAAGGTGGTCATGGAATCATATTTGGCTGTATATGTCATTAAAAAACAAACTACACATGAGTTGATTATTATATTATGTTATATTATTATACTCTAATAAAACAATAATGAATGGTTGATATTGTAATTTGTATATCATTAGTGAAATGAATATGTGGTTGGAAGTCCCTCGGTTCAAGGAAAAAGTTAAATCTCTGTGGTTGGAGCAGCAGCCGAGAAGTGGTTTAAAAAATGTTTTTATGAGGAGGTTGAAATCCTTAAAGAGGAAACTGAAAGAATGGAATAAAGACCAGTTAGGTAGAGTTGAGGAATCTCAAGTAAGAATCTCCTCTAGGATAGAGGAACTGGACAGAAAAGAAGCTGGGAGAGTTTTGAGTGAGGAGGAAAGAGAAGAGCGCTGGAATCTGAAATTGAAATTGGAAGATGTGTTAAGAAAGGAAGAAATAGCTTGGAGACACAAGTCAAGGTGTAAGTAGCTTCAGGAGGGGGATGGAAATAGAAGGTTTTTCCACTCTTTAGCAAATGGGAGGCAAAAGAAAAGATTTATAACAAGGGTGGAAGTGGATGGTATTGAGGTTAGAAGAGAAGAAGAGATTGTTAAGGTGTTAGTGGACCACTTTAAGAGCATCTTTTGTAGAGTAGAGGGATACAAACAAGATCTCCCTGAATTGAATTGGGATAGGGTGAGAAAGAGTCAGTCAAGGGCTTTGGAGAGTGCTTTCACCACGGAGGAAATTAGAGAGGCTGTGTTTTCCAAGGAAAGATCAAAAGCACCAGGGCCAGATGGGTTCGCTATGGCTTTTTCCAAGACTGCTGGGATTTTTTGGAAAAAGATTAAAAAGAGGTGTTTGATGAGTTTCACCAAAAAGGGGAAATTTCTCCAGGGGCTAACTCTACCTTTGTTGCTCTAATGCCCAAGAAAAAGGAAGCAAAAACACCAAAGGATTTTAGGCCAATTAGCTTGGTGGGCAGCCTTTACAAAATAACAGCAAGGTTATTTCAGGAAGGTTAAAGAAGGTTTTACTATTAGTTATCTCACAAAACCAAGGTGCCTTTGTGGAAGGGAGACAAATTGTGGACCAGATTCTAGTGGTTAACAAATGCGTAGCAGAGAAAGACAAAAAGGGAAAAGGGTTTATTTGCAAGTTGGACTTAGAAAAGGCTTATAACTTGGTGGATTGGTCTTTCCTTCTAGAGATTATGGAGAGAATTGGTTTCAGGGAGAAATGGAAATCTTGGATCAGGGGTTGTTTAAGCATAGTGCATTATTCTATTTTGATTAATGGGTCTTCAGAGACTTCTTCACAGCCAAAAGAGGGTTGAGCCAGGGTGACTCCTTATCACCTTTTCTCTTTACCTCGATTGCTGAAGTCCTAAGTAGAATGATCATAAAAGCGGACTTGGATAACCTAATTAGAGGCTGGAGAGTGGGAAGAGCTGAGATGGTAGCTACCCACTTGCAATTTGCAGAAGATATTATCTTGTTTTGTGATGATTTCAGCCTTGAATCCCTCAGAAACCTAAAAACCCTTGTCAGCTCTTTTGTGAATCTCTCTAAGTTAAGGATCAACTTAGGGAAAAGTTGTCTAGTGGGACTGCATTTGCAAGAGGAGGAAGCCCTTATAATAGCAGAGTTGTTACGGTATTAAGTAAAAAATTGGCCTTTGGTGTACCTTGGTCTACCCTTGGGAGGAAATCCTAGATCTCAAAGCATTGGGAAGCCTGTGCCAGAGAGGTTTACTAAAAAATTGGATCTTTGGAAAAGAAGCTACATTTCTTTTGGTGGAAGGATAACTTTGATTGAAGCCACCTTAGTTAATCTTTTCATTTACTTTTTGTCCACTTTCCATATCCCTACAAAAATTGCTAGGCAACTAGAAAAGGTAATGAGGGATTTCTTATGAGATGCAAGGGAGGGAAAGAAAGACCACTTGGTGAAATGGGAACAGGTTAGTAAACACAAAGAAAGGGGCAGGTTGGGAATAGGAAACTTAACCCAAAAGAATATAGCTCTCTTAGTGAAATGGCTGTGGAGGTCCCCTTTGGAAAATGATAGGCTTTGGCACAAGGTGATTGCAAGCATACATGGTCGGATGGACAATGACTGGGATGCAAAGGTAGCTTCCAATGCCACTGCTTGTTCTCCCTAGAAAGAAATTTTTGAGATTTATCCTTCCTCTGTGAATCTCATCCAATATGATGTGGGAAAGGTTGAGAGTCTTATTTAGGAAGGACCTTTGGATAGGTGTGAAACCACTAAAGGTCCAACTCCCTATGCTTTATGCACTATCGAGATACAAATTTGAACCCATCTCTGCTTCAGGCTTTAATTGGGATTTTGGTTTTAGAAGGGACATGAGGGAAACATAATGCAATTCTCTTGTTCCCATGTTTTCCATTCTTGACTCTACTTTCTTGGATCAAAATGTAGAGGACAACAGGGTTTGGTCTACCACTTCAGATGGTACTCTCACTTGTGCTTCTTTTTTCAACTTAGTTCAGACTACAACCTCAGGGGTAAATTTCCCGGTGAAAGAAATTTGGAGTAAGCCAATCCCTCCTAAAATCCAGGCACTTTGTTGAGAAGTCTTCCTTGGAAAGATTAACACTTGTGATATGCTGCAGAAAAGAAGGCCAAACACTTGCCTTTCTCCTCACATGTGCTTTCTGTGTAAATGCAATGGTGAAACCATTTCCCATATATTTTTTATCCTATCCTTTTGTACTTTGTATTTGGGAGCAGCTTTGCTCTCTCTTTGGGTGCAAGTGGAGGACGTGGTGGGTCTCTTTGATCCAAATTTCTTGAGACAACCGAAAGGAATGGGAGGATCCTTAATGAAAAAAAAAAGATCAGAAATGGAAAGCAGTGAGAGCCGCCATGGTATGGACAATTCGGGAAGAAAGGAATGGGAGGATCTTTAATGAAAAAAATAGATCAGAAATGGAAGCCGTGGTGAAAACCATGGAACCATGGAGGATTTCCATGGTTCCTCAACAAATGACATATTGAGAATCTGGAAGGAAGTGACTTCTTTGGCCCAAGCCAAGGAAAGAGTAAATATGGAGTGGAGGCCACCAACAATCAACTTTGTCAAACTCAATTTTGATGAGAGTTACATTGGCAGTCAGGTTGTGGCAGGGATAGGAGGGGTTTTCAGGGACTCTGAAGGAAAGATACTAGCTTTGTACTCGGGGCCATTAACAGATGGTAATGCATTGAAAGCAGAGTTGTTTGGATTACTCCATGGGCTAAAATTTGCAATGCAATTTGGTTTCCACAACTTGGAGGTGGAAGTGGACTCACTGGTGGTCATTTCCAGGACAAGAGGTAGCTCCCAAGTCTTATAGACATACTTACGGGAAATAGTAAGCATATCACGGGAGCTGAATGTTGTCTTCAATTGGGTGAGAAGATCAGCAAATGGGATGGAAGATGTACTAGCCAAACAAGGGACAACGAGACACCAAATATTTTGGGAAAATTATAATTTCTATAGTGTCTCTAGGGTGGAACTTCCACCTTTGTAATACTTGATATTGATACTAATAAAATCTCTCTTACTGATAACGACTTCAAATCTTCAATGAGACCAGAGCCTCGGAACCATTAGGAAAAATATAATACTTGAACCAAATATGCTAAAAAATATGTTAATTTCAAATATAATATCTGCTAATGACCCCAATAGAGGTAACAATTTCTGAACCAACCCACTCCACTCATCCAACCCACCCCTTTTTGGAACCATGAACCGAACTCTACCTTAGTAGGTCATAAATGGGCTGAAATTGGATGGACTTAAGAGGATTAGGTTAGATAGGGAGGTTGGGTTATGTGTACACATTTGAGTCAATAACATCTCTCTCTCTCTCTCTCTCTCTCTCTCTCTTTCTCCCCCTCATGGTTCACGTACTTCTCTTTCTTTCCTTTCTCTTCATCTTCACTCTCCCATTTCTCTCTTCCCATTCTCTCTTCTTTACCTTCCTATCATTTCTCCTCTCCCCCCCCCCTCTCTCTCTCTCTCTCTCTCTCTCTCTCCTCCAAAATTGTTTAAACCAGGTTTCATTTTGTATCTCTGGTTGAACCAACCCAATAATGAGGCACCATGAAAAAACCAAGGAACTATTTCTCAAATATTTACATAGGTTTAAGTATTTAAGTGGGTCAAAATGAGGGTGTTAGGTCGGGTTCCAATCCATGTACATGTTAGAAATATGAATTATTGATGTATGTGGGTGGTTGGGGGATGGGTTAGAGATCGACATGCATCCAACCCAACCCAGGTAGAGGCCTAGACATGTGGTTGAAGAAGCCCTCCTATCTGAGGGCTTTGCTTTTGTAGTCTGCATAAAATGACAACATATTTGATGCAGTTCAATTAAACCATTGGGTTGTATCACAATTTTTAGAACAATGAATAAATCTGACTAGTGTTTCATATGGTTTAATAATATATATTACCATTTCTGCCAAGGGCTAAAATATGTAATAGACCTTGTTTAAAATTGTTCCTTTTATAGGAGTCCTATGAGAAGAACAACAACTTAAACTATAAGTTTATATTGAGTGGAGAAGAGAGAGATTACCAGATGCTCCAATTCTGTTAAGGTATACCAAAGTGGCGATTACCATCCCAGTAGTAGTACGTCCCCGTCCCATTTGACAATTAAAAACTATCTCTGTGTCTATATCAGCTTGTGAAATTTTATGAACCTAGAAACCAAGAGACAAAATATCAGTTCTATACTTTACATCATTGTTTAAATAAAGCCTAGGAACTTCATGACACTTGGAGGCTCCAAGTCTTTAGTAAATTATCTTTGAAAAATTCCTGTTAATACTGCAAGGATACTGTTTTGCTCATTGGGCATTCAAACACTTCAAGTTATTGGATAAATGGAGATACTTCTGAGTAGACCTGTTCACCGGCTGGGTCAGGCTGGGCTTTGCCTCTTCTTAACAGAACGCATTCAAGCTCGAGCCCGAGCCCAGCCCGACCACATCAGGCCTATATCTTGAGCATGAGCCCAGATCTCATATAAAGCCTAAAGCCCGAGCCTGAGCTCGAAGCCCAGCCTGGAAATTGGGAAAAATGAATTTTTTTAGTCAACAACAAAACTGATTTATTTTATATTAAACAACCTCAAAAACCAAAAATACTAAAAGATTTCACTACAGCTTGAGAAAAGAGAAGGCAAAATAAAGGAAAAAAGATATTACATATCTTTTATTATATAAAATACTATTGGTCCAGGCAAGAAAGCCCAAGCCCAGCCCGTAAAAAGTTGTGCCTAATGTTTTGGGCCTGAGCTTGAGCCCGTGGGCCTAAAATTAATTATCTACAAGCCTTACAAAGAACAGGCCCACAGAGCTACCAAGCCCATGAACAGGTCTACTTCTGGGTGATTTGTTTGTGTTAATCATAATTGTAGGTCTTGGGACCGGTTATAGATTTCAAGGAATCCAATTGAATAAGTTAATATTTCTTAGTGCCAATTTTATCTTTTGTCAGTCATATGAAATCAAGGTGAAGGTTGAGGGAGAGGGTCTCATGAATGTGGAAAATGATGGATAAATGCAGGGAAAGAATATTTTTGCAATAAGGTATCCCAACTGGTGGAGGTTAAAGGGTATTTGGTTAGGAAGATGTTATGAAAGGAATAACATGGTGGGATACAAAAGATGATGATGTGCTTTATGGAAAGGAAAGAAGGGTATAAGTGATCTTTCATAGTTGGTAGGCGTCAGTATGAGAGGCAAAGAAGTAGATAAGAGGAAGGATTGTAATCAATTTAAAAATGGAAGTAGAGAAGAAGAAGGGTTGTAATCTATCAAATAGTTTAGCTTTGGAAAGCAAAAAAAGATGGTAAGAAGGATAGTTCACATAATTTTCAATGAGATTGGTGGTTAGCAGTGTTTTGGGAAGAGAGATGATAAAAAATAAATGCTTGAGGCACATTGTAGAAATCAGAGAATGAAGGGTTGTGATTCAAGAGGGAGATATGGTAGGCAAATACATATTAGGGGCATATTTTGAAATCAATTTAAGAGCCTTAATGGGATACATCACATGGGCTCAAATTTGATGGTGGTGATCCAAAATTTTAGGTCACAATAAACCCATGGTTGCAATCAATAGTGAGTGGATTTGGGTGATTATCAAATATCCGTATGTGATATAAAAATGGTGGGGATAGCTTAGTGGAGAAAATCAGCAAATGAGGTTGGGAGATGGAAAATAGATGATGGTTCATTCTCTATAAGAATGATCAAATTTCTCAAGAGATGGTGTGCCCCTATCCCTCCTAAAAATTGCTGCCTTCTCCTGGGAAGTCTTCATTAGAAGCATTAATCCTTCGAAATGGTGAGACTGGTGTCTCTCTCCAAGCTGGTGTATCTTCTGTGAATTGAATGGTGAGATTGCATACCACTTACTAATCTCCTGTCCTTTTGCTTGTTGCATTTGGGATTAGTTCTTTGCTTGTTTCGGGTGCAGGTGGATTCCCCTTGTTAGTTTGGATAGGTTGTTCTACAGGTCTAATTTTAGATGTCAGAAGAGGAGATGTATAATTATGTGGAGGTGTACAAAAGTGGTGGTGTTGTGGACACTTTGGGAGGAGAGGAATTTAAGAATATTTGAAGGCAAAGAACAAAGCGAGGAGGTTATTATTGAATGTATTAAGTATCATAGTAAGGGTAGCACATTGAGTAAAGACATTGGACCTATTCTCAGACTTCAATGGATTACTTCTACAAGAATTGGGGTGCAAGCTCTTCATCTAAGAAACCTAAGGTAATTAAGGAATGGACACCACCTAGAGGATGGTTTAAATTGAATTTTGATGGTAGTAGTAGTATGGAAAACCCAGGTCTTTCTGGAATTGGAGTAATAAGAGATGAAAACAGAAATCTAATTACATTATCTTCAGGACCAATAGGGCAAGGATACTCTATCTGGGAATAGCTTTATGGCTGCAGTGCTTGTGGTGCAAAAGGCAAAGGAAGCGGAAGCTGATAAATTGGTTGTTGAAGGTGACTGCAAAGTAATTATAAGTCGGTTGATGGATAGCAGTAAAGATAAATCGAGTTACAGAGATGAAATCAGAAGGTTTAAATAAATATCAAAAGATATAAAAATAAAAAAGACAATGGGTACAAAGATGTGCCAACATTTTGGCTGATGGGTTAGCAAAGCAAGGGGTTACTGGATATCAGTTGTACTGAACTCAATTGTAAAAGCTTGTAATGGGGTGGAATAGCAAGGACTATGCTCACATTCTGTACAAGTATTGTACAATCACAACCTCTTGTTGTACTGTTTTTTATGTAATTTAATGAGGTCCTGTTTTCTGTTAGGAATCAAAAGAAAAAAAAAAAAAGATCAATGCTTCATTTGATGTGAGGGAGAGGGATTTGATGGCGGGGAAAGTGCATGGAATAATTTGGGAATAACAATATCTTATCAAAGGGCAGTTGATTTGGCATTAGGCCTGAGATGTGAATCATTGATAAGGCTACTAATGACAGAAATAATTTTGTTAGAGTGCCTTCTCAAGTTGTACATCACAGGCACATGTTGAAACTTAGTTGAATAAAATCGCAGATTTGTCTGATCCAAGGTGTCAGCTTGTGTTTTGGGATGCATTGCGTTGATAACCAATATTTTGCTGAAGCGATAAGGTAGGCAGGATTATCTACTCTTCAGTGATTGATATCCCAGCTATAAGAGATAGTTAGGGAAGATAATTCTATAGTATAGTCATCAAAATTTACGTTCAAAATTATAGCTGATTTGGAAAAAAAATGAAGCTGCAGAAATTCAAAGCAGACTTTAAGGGTTGGAGTATATCAGTGTTCGGGAATGTGGAGGTGAGAAAGAAGTTTCAGGGAAGATTACAAAGTTGGACAAGCTGGAAGCGGAGGAGCTGGAAAAGTTAATTCGTTTTGAGGTGTCTTGGAGGCAAAAGGCTAGGGATCATGGATGAAAGATAAGAACAAAAATACTGCTTTTTTCCAGGCTATGATGAGGGGGAGAAGAAGAAGAAACACTATTCTGAGATTGGAGGAGGGGGAGAGAATTATTGATGACCAGAAGAGTATAGCAGAGGAAATTCATAATTTTATGTGAATTTATACAAAGTACTTCATAAAAGAAACTGTTAGATGGAGAAAGTAGAATTTATTCAGTTTGAGGAGGGTTTAAAAGGGAGGTTGGAGAGGGAGTTCGAGGAGGATGAGGTGTGGAACAGAATAAAAACCATGAAGGAGGAGAAGGCTCTGGACCGGATGGGTTCAACATTGCATTCTTTAAGATGTGTTGGAATATGGCTAAGAAAGATATGCTGGAAATGTTTAGGGAGTTGTGGATTGAAAAGAAAATAGAGAAGTTACCAAATGCAACCTTCATTCCTCTAAATATGAAGGTTGACAGTGCTGTTAGGGTGAAAGACTTCAGGCCTATAAGTTTGATGTCCAGTCCATATAAAATTGTGGCTAAGGTTCTTTCAGTAAGACTGAAAGCAATGTTGCATTTGGTAATGGATACTACAAAAATGGAATTTGTTTAAGGGAGGCAAAATTCTAGATGGAATCTTGATAGCAAGTGTGTGGATGCGAGAATTAGAAGTAGGGAGGAAGGGGTGATTTGAAAATTTGATTTAGAGAAGGCATATGACCATGTGGAGTGGGGTATTTTAGAAGAAGTTATGAAAATGATGGGTTTGGGGGGAAAAATGAATGACAGGAGAAGCTGGATGTTTGCTTGCATTTTATCAGCCTCTTTCTCAGTTTTAGTAAATGGGGTTTGAACATTTTTTTAATGCTTCAAGGGGTTTGAGACAAGGGGAACCCTTTTCTTCCATGCTTTTTGTCTTAGTAGTCGAGATCTTGAGCAAGTTGGTGAATAGGAAGTGGTGCTGATTAATGGGTTCAAAGTTGGAAGAGATAGAATGGTCATCTCTCATCTCCAATATGCTGATGATACACTGATATTTTTAGATTCTTTTGTGGAACAGGTGCTCAATTTGAGGGGTATTCTTAAACGATTTCAGCTGTTGTCAGGTCTAAAGATTAATCTCAACAAGAGTGTGATGATCAGAGTAGGTGATGTTCAGCAATCAGTGTTGGAAGAGTGTTCTGGCTCGTTAGGTTGTCTAATTGGAGAGTAAGAGAGTTTCCCTTCTCTTATCTTGGATTACCTATTGGGGCTAGGGCGGTTTCCTCCTCCACTTGGCAACCTGTCTTGGATTGAATTGAAAAAAGGTTGGCAGGATGGAAAGGTAAGTACTTGTCTTTTTAAAGGAAATCCCTCTGATGGGATTTTCTATGGCAGGATGGAAAGGTAAGTTGTCACTCCTAAAGGCATCAGCTTCGGTGAAAGAAGAAATAGAAAAACTTCAACAATGGGATATTCTATGGAATGTTAAGGTGGAAAGAAAAAAAGAAATTTCATTTGGTCAAATGGGAGTGGGTATGTAGGGCCAAAAAAAATGGGGGTTGGGTGTAAGGAGAGTGGGGATTTTTAACAAAGCATTGTTGGGGAAATGGGTTTGGAGGTTTGGGAAGGAGAGAACCTTGGAGAAGAGTTGTGGCTTGCAAGTATGGGATGGTGATTTTTGGGTGGGATGCGAAGGAGGTGAGATCTTATGGGGTGGAGTGTGTGGAAGGCCATCATGAGATTTAGTTCATTGTTTCATCCATGTCTTGGAAGGTGGGGAGTGGTTCTAGTATGAGGTTTTGGGAGGATTAGTGGTTTGGGGAGGGTAAACTCTGCAAGTTGTGTCCAAGGCTCTATATTTAGAGCAATAAGGGGTTGTCAGTTTCTCAATGCTATGAGATTAGAAATGCTGTGGTTGTGTGTTGTCTTACCTTCAGAAGACCTTTGTTGGATTGGGAAATGGAGGAGTGTGTGGGATTGCTGTTGAAGTTGCAAAAGGATGTAATTGATCCAGAGATGTCAGATGCAAATTGGTGGAAGGAGTGTAAGAATGGGAACTTTATGGTCCGTAGAGATACAGATATTTAGTGTGTGGTCCCATTGTTACTTGTTATCTTTTCTGTTACTGTTTCTTATTATTAGTTCTTAGAACTGCACCCCGTTTTCATTCTCTCTTCCTCTTCTTCTTCTCTTCTCCTCTTCTCCTCTTCGCTATTCCCTTCCATTCTTTTCTCTTTTTCTTGCTGATTTCTAATCAGAACAAAGGCAGACTGTCAACAACTAGGATTGTTTAAGGTTCTCATGCAGAGATCCAGCCAACTGCATGAGAACTTCCTAGGGCTGGAAGTTGAACATATATCGCCTGACTCTTGGAAGTTATTGGAGAGCTTTTTGCTGCTGTCCAGGGTTTTTTATGACCTTGGAGATTTCCCAGTAACCAGAAAGGTTCAAACAAACCAAGTGTTAGGTTTAGGGTCTAAACCTAATTTTGGAAGTGGGAGTTCAAGGTTTTCTGGGTTGCTTTCTCATTCCTATAGAGATCGACAGCTCTTAGGAGGTGGTTGAATCATCCTAGGAGCAATTAGCGTTTTTCTTTTCTCCTATTGTTAGTTGACCAGTATGATTAATAGTTGACCAGTATTGTTAACAATAGAAAAATAAAAGAACAAAACTACTTTAACATCTATCATGAGAGACAACTAGGAGTGAATCAAAGGATCAAGGGGAAGAATTTGTAGGGGCTGGAAGTATGACAGAAAACTTTTTAGATCACTATTGTCAAGTTTGATGGAACTAATTATTTAGAATGGTACAGTTGAGAATGTTTAGGCAAGGGTGTCTTAGCCTTCTCATCTTTTTGTATTTGGGTGCCCATGTACGGGCTTTCTTTAATTTTTTCTTTCAAAATATAAAGAGCATTTTGGGGGTGTGAACTGTAGAACACACACCCCTCTTCGACACATTCTTCTTCTTCTTCTACAAACCCTAGATTTACAACTTGGTATCAGAGCAGGTAAAGGCTCTTGGGAATACCTTTCCTGCTGATCTTCTCCCACTAGATGAACTACTGACTTCAGACCACCGTCGAATGATGCCAGCAGTCTATACAGGTGTTGGCGACAGTCAATGAATCCTACATGGTTTGGTTCGCCCTGATTTTAGAAGATTTTTGGCATGACTATTGTTGCTGTTTGAAGCTTCTATGATTTTTAGTGGATTTCTCAAAAAGAAAATCACAGAAATTCTAGATCTGATGTTGAGCCTTATACAACATGTTCAATGAGTTCTTCTGCTGCAAAACCTAGACCATTTAGGTTGTTTTACATTTTGGGAGTGATGGGAAGTGGTCCCGAAATTCTCTCTCTCTCTCTCTCTCTCTCTCTCTCTCTCTCTCTCTCTCTTTGTGTTTGATCAGTTGCCTCCATTTGTTTCTTAACCATGTGGTGACCAATTTTCTTGGGTCTTTAGCTTTGGTTAAGTATTTGGGGTCTTTTTGGTTGATAAGAAAGTGTTTTGATAGAATATGGAATCATCCAAGGATGTATGATGGTTTCTAGTGTGCTCCCGAGAAATGTAGATATTTCCAATGGTATTATAACCACTATTAAACTTGATAGAACCAACTTTTTAGAGTGGTCCTAATTTTCTAACCTTGCCATCACAGGCAAAGGTAAATTGAGATTCATTACGGGAAAGGAAATTTGCAAAGTCACAGCTGAATAACCACCTTGTAATGTCATGGTTGATTTACTCAATGCAACCTCAAATTGCCTATAACTACATGTTTCTTCCAATTGCTAAAGATATTTGGGATAGAGTTGTTGTCACTTATTCCCAAGTTAACAATATTGCTAGAGTTTACCAGCTTCGGAGGGAGGCTTGTAGTATGTGTCAAGGGGAGAGATCTATTGCTATGTATTTTTCTTCGCTACAATCTATTTGGGAAGAACTTGAAAGCTCTAGTATGGAAGGACCCTAAAGATGGTGAGCAACATCCAAAGTTTGATTTTACTAGGCAACATATTCTTAGTGCTGGCATTGTCACTCTTGGTTCCGCTTACTCCCTTGTACAAGGGGAAGAGAGTAGAATGACTGCCATGATGCAACCTCCTGTGATTGATCATTTTGCCTTTATGTTATATCAACCCAAGCAAAATATTAGTAAGTACCTTGTTATTGAGAAGGCTGAAAATGTTGTTTGTGATTATTGCAAGAAGCGAAGACATACTAAGGAAAGGTGTTGGAAGCTCAATCCTCATTTAAAACCGGAAAAATACAAAACTAGGAAGAAGGGCATTGCTCACTTGGCTATAGTTGGTAATGATGCCCAACCTTTTGAAAATTTTGACTCTTCTGATGTAAAGGATAAACTTAGGAATATCCTGTTGCAATTGGAAAAGGGTGGTACATCCTCGTCACTTGATTTTGGACCTAGTAATCCATCTAGTTCATATGCTAAGACAAGTATTGCACTTGCTTATTCCACATCTTTTAGCCCATGGATTGTAGACATTGAGGCCAGGGCCCATATGACTAATATTGCCTTCACTTTTTACCTCATACAAGTTAACCCCAGGGAAGGGCAAGATAACTGTTGTTGATGGATCTTACACTCCTATTTCGGATCAGGGTGAAGTCAAACTCATTCATAGCCTTTCTCATGGATCTTTCTTCATGTGCCTCAGTTACATAAAAATTTGTTGTTAGTTAGTTCTCTTACAAAATCCCAAAATTGCTCAATGACCTTTTTTTCTACCCATTGTGTTTTCTAGGACCTGAGTACAAGGAAGATGATTGGGAGTGGGCATGAAGTCGATGGAGTCTATCTCTTTGGTGGACCTCCAAAGCATGGATTGTCGAGCCAAACTAGCTTTTCTTCAAATGAGAAAATGAGTCTTGAAATTATGGCACTGTCGTCTTGGTCATGTCTTTTAATTCTGTAAAAACTTTTGTTTCCAAATTTATTTGACTCTGTATCAAAGTTGAACCTTGAATGTGAAGTTGGTCACCTATCCAAACAATATACAACCACATATTTTGCGAGTAGTAAAAAAAATAAAGTTTCTTTCCATTTGGTTCATACTGATGTTTGGGGCCCATATGCTATCCCTTTCATGGGTGGGTGTATTTCATTCTCTTCATTGATGACTACAGCTGGTATACATGGCTCTACTTGATGAAAAGTCAGGATGAGGTTCCTATGATTGTTCAAAACTTTTTGAACATGGTAGAGACACAATTTGAGAAAAGAATTAAGATAATAGGGTCTAACAATGCCAATGAATACTTTGAACACCATTTGTGTGGGCTTCGTGAAGATCGGGGCATTATTCACCAAAGTTCATGTAGTCATACTCAACAACAAAATGGGGTGGCTGAAAGGAAGAATAGGCATGTGGTTGAAGTTGCTTGAGGTTTACTGTTTCAAACTCATGTTCCATCTATTTTTGGGGTGATTCTATTGAGATAACTGTGTATCTCATTAACAAACTTCCATCATGGGTCCTTAACCTTTGGTCTCCTCATCAACTTCTCTTTCCTAATGAACCCTCCTTTAATCTATCCCTTCAGGATCTTTGGTTGTGTTTGTTTTGATCATGATATGAGTCCTTCCTGGCATAAGTTTAATCCTAAATCAATTAAATCTGTATTCCTCGGTTACTCTCCAATCTAGAAAGGCTATAGATGCTTTGATGCTCTCTCTAGCAAGAGATATGTTTCCAAGGATGTTACCTTTCTAGAGACCTCTTTTCTCCAGTCATCCCGTTCTTCTCTTCAAGGGGAGAATGCAAGTGAAGATCAAACTCCCTTGCTTTCTTGTCCTTGTTCCTTTTCCTCCATCTCCTTCCTCGCTTCCTTGTAACAATGGTATTCCTTCCCCCCTCCCCCCCTCCACTGTATTGGCCTCAGTCATGGCAGCAGTTTTTCATTAGGCACAATAAGAGGGTTGTTCTTGAAGCAAAATGCCCATCGTAATATGATCTTCCAGGTTTGGGTAATCTTGAACCTCTTGATAATTTCGCTATTGATTCTAACCTTGATCTCCCTATTGCCATCCAGAAAGGGAAGAGAACATACAACTAGTATTCTATTACTATGTGTCTTATGATGCTCTCTCACCTTCTTATTGTGCCTATATTGATGTCATCTCTTCTATTTCCATCCCTCGCAATGTTACAAAGGTAATGCAGTCCCCTCACTGAAAGGAAGCTATGAACCAAGAGATGGAGGCCCTATAGAAGAACCGGACTTTAGAGATCGTTCATTGTCTTAAGGATAAGATTCCTATTGGGTGTAATTGGGTTCACGCTATTAAGTACAAAGCAAATGGCTCAATTGAGAGGTACAAAACTTCGCTTATAGCCAAAGGATATACTCAAACTTATGTCATTGATTATTTGAAAACCTTGCTCCAATTGCTAAAATGACTTTATTCGTGTAATCATGTCTCTTGTTGCCCATTACTCCTAGTCTTCATATCAAATGGATATAAAGAATGCCTTCCTTAATGGGGACTTACAAAAAGTGTATATGGACTTACCACTTGGGGTAAGCTTTCCTAACAATGAAGGAAAAGTTTGTTGCTTGAAGAAGTCCTTGTATGTGCTCAAGTAGTCCCCTAGAGCCTGGTTTGACAAGTTCAGAAATGCTATCTTAAAGATTGGGTTTTCTTAATCTCAAGCAGACCACACCTTTCTCATAAGAGTTAATGGTAGAGTAACAATGTTGATGGTATATGTTAATGACATTGTTGTGACATGTGACAATATCACGGGTATCTCTCAATTAAAGTCCTTCCTTGCTTCCAAATTTGTGATTAAGGATCTTGGCATTGAAGTTGCAAGATCCAAGAAGGAATTTTTCTATCACAAAGAAAGTATGTCCTTGACTTGCTTCATGAAGTTGGGAAATTAGAGTGTAATCCTGTAAAAACTCCAATTGATTCCAACCACAAATTGAGTGCTACTGGAGGAAAAGTTCTACACAGAGGGATATATCAGAGATTGGTGGACCATCTCCTGTACCTCTTTTTGACTAGACCTGACATATCCTATGTTGTTGGAGTAGTTAGCCAATATATGCATGAACCTAGGACATCTCATATGCAAGCAGTTAATAGCATTTTAGCCTATTTGAAAGGATGCCCTGGTAAAGGGATGTTGTGTTCCAATCATGGCCATCTAAAGATTAAGGCTTACACAGATGTTGACTGGGTAGGGTCCATTGATAATAAAAGGATCCACATCTGGTTATTGTTCCATAGTCGGAGGCAATGTGGTTTCATGGAGAAGTAAGAAACAATTTGTAGTTGTCCATTCTAGTGCTAAGGCAAAGTATAGGGCAATGGCTCATGGAGTGTTTGAACTACTCTGGTTGAAGACACTATTAACTGAGATGGGCATCCATGCAAATACCCCAATGAAACTATATTGTGACAATCAAGCATGCATAAATATTGCTCACAATCATGTTTAACATGATCGTACAAAGCATATTAGAGAAAAAAAAAAAGCTAGTGGAGAGATTAAGGATGACAATTTTCCCCATTTCCCCAATCCCCACAGTGACCTGCTCCGAATGAGGAAATTTTCATCCCCATTAGCGGGGGCGGGATGGAAACGAGAGCACTACCCACCCCATGGGGGCCCTGATTCCCGTCTTGTGGGGATTCCCGCTAATATATGTATATATTAATGCCTATGTCTATATATGTATGTATGTATGTATGTATGTATGCATGTATGTATGTTAATAGTTTAAAAATATGGTTGAATATGTTTGAATATATTTTAATATTTTTTAATAAGACTGTAAATTTTAAATATTTTATTTTTAATCTTTTAAATAAAATAAAAAACAAAAACAAAATGGTTGACATTATAAAAAGTCACGAGTAGGGGTGAGCACTATTCGATGAAAACCTAAAAACTGAACCAAAAATTTCAGTTTCGGTTTGTTTGGTTCGGTTTTTTGTTAAATCAGTTCAGTTCATTCAATTTTTGACTAATTTGATTTTCGGTTTCGGTTTTTAGAATTAGAAATTCGATTAACCGAATTAACCAAACTTTCTATTATTATATGTAATATATAATATATAATATGTAAAATAAAGTATATAATGTGTAACATATAATATATAATATATTTATATATCAATGTATAATATAATAAAATTTGATTTCATAATATATATTTTATAATGTATAATATATATTATTTGTTATAATATATATAATAAAGTATATATTATTAAAAATCGGTTTTAACTGAAATAACCGAAAACCAAACCAAAATTTTGGTTTCAGTTATTTTGGTTTTTCTATAATTCGGTTTTGGTTTTGTTTTAAATTTTTTAGTTCGGTTTTGAAAATTTCAATTTATTCAGTTCGATTTTTAAACGAATAAACCGAATGCTCACACCTAATCACGGGGAGTAGAGTTCCCCGTGGGGACGAGGATGGGGATAACCTTGTCCTCGCTGGCAAGGATGGAGATGGGGATAACCTTGTCCTCGGTTTTTAACCAACTAGCTGAACTGGGCATGATTGACATATGTGCTCAACGGGGAGTGTTGAGAATGTTTTAGCAAGGGTGTTTTAGTCTTTTCCTCATCTTTTTGTATTTGGGCACCCAAGTATGGGCTTTCTTGTAATTTTTTTCTTTCAAAAATATAAAGAGAATCTTTGAGGGTGTGAACTGTAGAACACACAAACCTCTTCAACACATTCTTCTTTTCATCTCCTCTTCTTCTAAAATCCCTAGATTTACAACTAGAACAATCAACCATGATGCCATTCTAGGTAGAGAAAAGCTAGGGTATGTGACTGGAGATAAAAAAAAACCAGCCAAGAAGGACCCAATTCATGCCAAATGGGTTCATGAAAACTATTTCGTCAAGACTTGGTTATGTAATTCCATGCAACCTCATATTAGCAAAAATTATTTGTGGGTAAAAATAGCTAAGGAAATATGAGCGAATATGGACACATACTCTCAACCTCTTAACATTGCTAGGGCTTATGAATTGCAGAGTGAAGTAAACAATCTTAAACAAGGGAAGAAACCTATACTTCTCTACACTGAGGTCTTTATGGCAGGAAATCAATCACTTGGAGACGATTGAGTGGGAAAGCCAAAAGGATGCAACAACAAATAGGAACTACAAAGTTGGTGGAGACAAATAGGGTATTTGAATTTCTTGCTAGTCTGAATTCAAATTATGATATTGTTACTGGAGACAGTGTTACTCCATCTCAGGCCTATTCTCTAGTTCATAGTGAAGAGAGCAGGAGGAAGGACAAATTCCACCTATGGAATCAGCTTTAGCACCTGGCCTAGGTTAGGCACATACCTTAAAATGCACCTTACCTGTGCACCTAGGCACGCCTCTTAAATCACTGCCTTGCTTAACTTAGTTTGAAGGTTTATATACTAGTTTCTTTTTATTATTTTCATGTTGTTAGGGTCCAATCAACAACATGTTGGTTTATACTACCTTGAATCCTCAAAGACTTCAAAACCTGAATCAATAAGCAAGGAAGAGCCTAAAATTCTACCCAATCAACACATTCTTCATCTTTATCGTCATCATTAACACATTCCTAGACAAAATTGGGGCTCAGCACCTATATTTTCTGAATTTTCTTTTCTTTCTTCTTGATGTTCTCATAAATATGTTGATTTTCCATGTGGGGCACATGGAATTTTGCATTGCTCTACTTTGAAAAAAGATAAGCCATTCCTCCATTTTCCTATCCAAAAGTAACCTTCCAAATGTGAGACACCAAAGACCAGTCCATTTCTTACTTCAAAGAACACAATGCATGTTACATCCTTAGAGCCTAACATATAAAGTCTTGGATATACAACATATAATTTTTCATAGCCATATTTGTCTACCTCTGAAGATCTAAGCTGGAGTATTTGTGACATACATAAAGATATACCAAAAGCAAAGAAAACTGGTTGAAAGTTCAAACTTCAAACATAATTTGGAAAAGTAAACTAAGCGCACATGGGGATTCGTCATGATTTTCATGTTGATATATTTGGCAAACAAAGTGAGTTATTAGCTGATGCATTCTTGTGGCATATTTGTGATAAATGCTAAGATCTAAACCAAGTGCTGATATAATGACTCACTAGAATATCAAAATCCTGCTCCTTGGGCGATTTTTCGTCAGTTATAGGAACACGTTCATAGTCAACAAGGTATCCCTTCATTTGTAGTTCCTCATACACCTAATCAAAAGCAACATCTAAGATAAATAAATACAAAAAAATGTGGAATGGGAGCTCAGATACTTTGATTTGTATATAAGAAAGCTACAATAGGAGATGCCAGGAAAAGAAAAAAGAAAAAGCTACAATACGATCACCTCTAGAGGAGTCTTCACAGAATCATGTGTCACCAATTCCCATTGGTCCACCATCTGACCATCTGGTAGTTCATCAGTTACAAGGATCTTATTTCCATATCTGCTAAGCCAAATGCAACAAAAATACAATATTATACACAGAAAGAACAACCTATGTTACAAACAGGTCCTAACAACCATTATGGTCATTAAGATTAAGGGGATGTTAAAAAAAAGTACCTTGCAGCTTCTACCAGTATATCATCCTTCAAGCGAGCTTCCATTTGTTCAACTCTAGCCCTGTTGATTCCCTAATTGTCCATACAAAATCACTTATAAATTAGACCAAATTAAGATGCAGAGTAAAAGACAGTTATGAATAAATCCAAATTTGCACCTCACATAGCGCTCCTCACAATCTCACAGCAATTGTAGTTGTACATCGGGAATATCTCCCCTACTTGTATGTTGTCATTTATGGCAATGACTTAAAAGGTGCACCTAAGCACTAAGACAAGGCGCATTTTATGTGCCTCACCTAGGTCCCAGGCACAACACTTTCAAAAGGTGCTTGCATGGTGTGCCTGGGCATGCGCCTAGTGAGCCTTGCATTTAAGCCCAGGCATGCACCTCTTCTATTTTTTGCGCTTATTGTTCTTTTTTGAACCTAATGGCTGGGTTGTCCATTTTTTTAAACCTAACGGATGGGCTTGGGGCTCCCCCCTGGACCCCCGACCAAGCTCCTCAAAGCAAGCCCAAACAAGTCCAAGTTGGGGTCTTAGATTCTTAATCCTTACGCAAAAAGAAAATGATTTTATAATTTTAATTGCCTTTTAAGAAGATATTTTATTAAGATGAATGAATGAACAAATCATTTTTTGTGTAAGGACTAAGAATCTAGGACCCTAAACATGGACTTGATTGGGCTTGCCTCGAGGAGTTTGGTACAAAGGCGGCTTGTAGAATCAAGAGCACGAGATGTTTTACATCACATTAGCTATTTGAAGTAAAGCAATTGAGGAAGAAAAGAGATTGTTAATTTTACATGCTTGAACATGTTTTATGTCTTTGATTTTACTTTTAAATTTTCATTTGAATACAATTTAAATATGTTTATGTATTTAATTTTACTTAATAGGTTTTTTAAAACATTTATTTTAAATTTTAAGTTTATATTTTTTTTGTTTTTTTGTGTATTTCTTTATTAATATTATGTTTAATATTTTTGAATTTTTTTGTACTTTTGTGCCTTTCTTCAAAAAGGCATGTGCCTCGAATTGTGCCTTGCACCTCAAGTGCAAATTGCCCCTTACACTTTTTTTGTGCCTTACACTTTTAAAACACTGATTCATAGGGAAATGTTCCCAGCCAAAACTCTTGCACCTCCCATCAATACTTAGGTATCAAGTCAGCCCTCCTCTACTCCCACTAATACCTTCCCAGATCTTGACCTTCCTATTACCCTTTGATAAGGCACAGGGAAGTGTACAGTTCATTGCATCTCCATACACTTGTCTTATAGCCTTCTTTCCCCAACCTATTATTCCTTCCTTGCCTCTGTTTCTACACATGCTATTACTAAGTTTGTTCCAAAAGCCTTATCTAAACCAGAATGGAAGGATGCTATGATGATTGAGATAGATGCTTTGCAATAAGAACAATACCTGGGACATTGTGGACTTGCCTGAAGGGAAAGGAACCAGTTGGTTGTAATGGGTTTTCACTATTAAGTACCATTCTAATGGTACTATTGAGAGATTTAAGGCTCGACTGGTTGCTAAAGGTTACACTCAGATGTATGGTGTTGATTATCTTGACACCTTTGCCCCTGTAGCTAAAATGACATCAGTTTGGGTTTTGCTATCCTTGGTTGCTAATTTTGACTGGCCACTTTATCAATTTGATGTAAAAATGCATTCTTAAATAGAATTTACATGAAGAAGTTTATATATCTTTACCTCTAGGGATGTATGGGAAAGAAATGAAAGGGAAAGTGCGCAAATTGAAGAAGTCCCTTTATGGCCTCAAACAGTCTCCAAGAGCCTTGTTTGAGAGATTCCGGGCTGCCCTTGTTACCTTTGGCTACATACAGACTCAGTTTGATCATACTCTAGTTGTTAAGAGGAGAGATTCCTTGGTGACTCTACTCATTGTTTATATTGATGACATTGTGGTTACTGGTGATGATACACAAGAAGTGCTTAACTTTAAAAGGTTTCTTAGCACTGAATTTGAGATTAAAGACATGGGTGAACTCAGATATTTCCTGGGAATTGAAGTTGCTCAATCCAAGGATGGTATCTTCATTTCTTAGTTTAAGTATATTCATGATCTTCTCATTGAGATTGGCAAACTTGGTTCTAAACCGGATTCTACACCTATAGACTTGAATCACAAGCTCTCAGCTACTGATAGTGAACTGTTGGCTGATAGGGAGTGTTCTAGAGATTGCTTGGAAAGTTGTTGTATCTATGCATGACCCGGTTGGATATCTCCTATGCAGTGAGTGTCATTAATCAGTTTATGCATTCTCCCCAAGATAGTCATTTGACTATTACAGAGAGGGTCCTGTGTTATTTGAAAGGTATTCCAAGGAAGGGTATCTTGTTTGTTAAGAATTGGTACATGAAACTGGAAGCATACACTGATGCAAACTGGCTGGATGTATTGATGATAGGAGGTCCATTCATAGTAGATAGTTCGCAGAATGGGTGTTGGAAACAGAGAAAACAAGGAGAAGGAATTTGATTTGAGACTGAACTGGTGGTTTTTGGCAGCTAGACAGCTAGTTGCTGGTAGGATGAAGTACATGATGTAGACTGGAGTAGTTGGAATACCACTGCATGCTGGGAGTATTCTAACTTTTGTTGAAATTGCCAAATCCTGTGGCAGTTTCCTGAAATACGATGATAGGAATAGAACATGGGAGAAGTTGGACAAGGCAAGGATTTCAGTCAAGGTCAAGGATACAGCTAATATTCCAGATAGGCTGGATATGGAATTTGCAGAACTTTATGAATTGAGAATAATTGTTGAGGGTGTTGATGGATCATTTTGGAAGGAGAAGGAGAAGGCTTTGTTGGATAGGAGGATATTTGGAGAAGAGGGGGTGAAAGGAGTAGTTAAGGTTGAGAGAGATGGAGGGTTGCTAGGTTGCAAAACAGAGGAGATGGGGAGTCAAAAGATTGTATGGAAGAAAGAGGAGATGATGAGGTGCCAGCACTTGGCAGTAGGGGATATGGGTGGATAGAGTTGGATTAAATGGCCCAAGTGAGGAAAGACGGTTAGCAGCAGGTGAGTCGAAGGGAGGCCAAGAGCCAAGAGCTGGAGGGATAAGGAAGGAAATGAGGAGCATGCGGTAATCGGTAGTGTTACACAAAACAAAGGGGGTGGGGACCACATTTCAAGAGGTTTCCAATTGACTTCAAAAAAAGAAAGGAATAAGCGAAAAAGGTTTAAGGGGGCGAGGGTCAATTTAGGGGAAAGACATCTCCTTTCGAAGGGGTGGTTTAACTCTCTAAGGTCCAATCGAGCATGTAGTAGAAAAGCTCTGATAGCTGTTTTGATATAAACTTTATGAAAAGAAGAAAGAAGAAAGAAGAAAGAAAGAAGAGAAAAGTTTGTGCTAGAAAAGAAAAGAAAAAGAAATAGAAGAGAATGAGAGAAAGCCAAAAGAACTAGATCTGGCCACCCCCTTCCTTTAATTATATACTCATAAAAGAATGTACATGTACAAGTATGCCTTAGTAGGTTGGCTATTTGTAAGAAACTAAAAAGAACCACTTAACATAAACTATTGGGCCTAAGGCCCAATAACTTCCTAACTGAATTATGTACATAAAAAATAAACAAAGTTATCCCAATAAGAGAACATCGGCCCAATAACTCAACACTCCCCCTCAAGTTGGGAATACATGTCACACGTTCCCAACTTGCGAGGTCATGCTCTGATAGGTATAATGCTAGTTTTTTTTCGAAATATTCCTTGGCATTGTCTGACCTAAACACTTTCACTCGTACACCAAACTGCATTAGCACCATCTAATGAAACTGTCGAACCAAAGATGGCACCTCATCACGGGAACTCATCAAATATAACCAAGAATATCAGGAATAATCATCCACCAACAAAAGGAAATACCGGTAGCCACTCATAGAGGGAATATGATATGGCCCCCACACATCAATATGAACAATATCAAAAGAAGAACATCTTTTATTACTAGCTTTAAAGGAATGTCTACAATGCTTTCCAAGTTGACAACCTTCACACTCTAAATTGGACAAATTAACAGACTCAAACAACTTCAGAAACAAGAAATGCAAAGAAGTAAAGACAAATGCCCTAACCGATTATGCCAAAGCATAATCTGACCCACTAACTCTGACTCAATACCCCTACTGACATGATGACTCTGATGACTAGGAAGCGCATCAAGAAGGTAGATTCCATTCACCTCACGACCACTCCCAATCGTCCTCTTGGATTCTAGATCTTGCAAAACACAATGCCAAGGAGAGAAAATTGTTGAACAATTCAAATTTTTTGTCAAACTACTAACAAATAAAAGGCTAGTACCTAGTCTAGGAACATGGAGGAGAAAGGGTAGGAAAATGGTATCGATTATCTTGATAGACCCTTTCCCAGCAACAGGAACATGTGATCCATCAGCTGTAGAAAATCTATCTCTGCCAGAGCAGAGGTGGTATGAGGAGAAAATGGTGGAAATGTTGGTCATATGCTCTGAGGCATCCTTGCTACTTTCCCTATTCTTCTCTAATAGTTTCCAATAAGTTGTTGCATCCTTGCTACTTTCGCAAACTATAGTCTCCAAATGATCTATCTCCTGCCATAAGGTTTTGAGGGCTGAAAAATAAACAGTAACAGACTAATCTCCCTGTCTGATAGCAATTACCTAGTTCCTCAACTGCTAGGCTCTAGCAACATTCTCATTCTGTGAATAGGTTTTTGCAACTCCATCCCAAATTTCCTTAGTTGTGTTAGCCCATAAAAAGTTTTACTTATATGAGGCAACATAGAATTGCACAACCAAGTCATTACCATATAGTTCTCCTGTACCCATTGGGAGTAGTTAGTTTCCGGTTTCTCTTCCTCACCTGTGACATAGCCCAATTTCCCATGGGCACCAATGGCTATCTTTGCAGATTATGACCACTCTAAGTAGTTTGTACCATCTAACTAAACTGTAGTGATTGTCTCGGTCCTGAAAAGTCTCCAGCACCTCCTCCCCTTGTCCCATCTCACCTCCAAGTTTGTTTTCAACTCCGTAGCCCACCATAATTCTCAAAAAAGGGTTAGGAAATCACTTTGAGATGAAAAAATAGGTATTTATCTCCTTCAGACACCTCAAACACCTTCTGGTACCCTAGAAGCTTCTCCCTCCAAAGATTACTTTTTGTTGTGAGAGCAGGAAAAGGGAGAGAAGAGGTTGTCACTCCCTCTAGAGGCCTCCAAACAAGGTGAGACTTGAACTGCCCCCTTCAAAAAACTTCAAGAAAACCTAGAAAAATAGGGTGCCACTTCCTAGGTCAAAAATGAAGAGTCCTACTAAAACAAGACTCTTTCCACTTTCTCCAGTTTTTCCTGATTTTGTTGAAAACCCTAGACCAGTTACAAGGGATTGCAAAAACACCAAAAAATCCAAAAGTTGGGCTTACCTGAGGTCTTCAATCAGCCCTTCACCTCACCATGCAGTCAACCGATCTAGGGCTGCATGATGGAACATCTCAAGAAGTCTCTAACACTGTTGTGGTACCATGTAGAAAAGCTTTGATAGCTGTTTTGATATAAACTTTATGAAAAGAAGAAAGAAGAAGAAAAAAGTTTCTACTAGAAAAGAAAAGAAGAAATAGAAGAGAATGAGAGGAAGCCAAAAGAATTAGATCTGGTCGCCCCCTCCTTTTAAATTATATACTCATAAAAGAATGTACAAGTACAAGTATGCCCTTAGTAGGTCGGTTACTTGTAAGAAGCTAAAAAGAACCACTTAACATAAACTAATGGGCCTAAGGCCCAATAACTTCCTAACCGAATTATGTAAATAAAAATAAATAAAGTCGGCTCAATAAGAGAACATTGGCCCAATAACTCAACACATGTAATTGTTGATCCAAAGCCAAAGACAAATGGATCTTTTTTATAAAGAATCAAGAAAAAATTTCATTAAAAGAAAAAGATTACATCCTGAAACCGTTGGTTGTCTAGATGACACACCAAATACATTCTCAAAGCTTTAAAATGAAAAGGATTCTGCATTATAAGGCTATAAATCAGGAAATTCCAGAAATTTTCAATGAAATACGCTTTGGAAACTTGATCAGATTTCCCACTCCTCCCTCCTTCCTTCTCTCATACCCCTTGCAATCCAGCAAAGGAACCACATCTTCCTCCCCATCTCCCTGTCTTCCCACCAACCCCAAAGATCACTCAATCTCGTCTAGTCCCTCCTCTTCTCCCCCTTCCTCGTCCCACCCCTTGATTTTTTCTAAATATTCTTCCTTTTTCTTTCTCTCTTCTATTTTCTTTTTTTCAAACTTCTCAAATGCTATTCTCATGAAGCCTTCCCCTCCCCAAAAAACCTAACCGAGATACTTTCCTATCTCGACCTCCCTCTCCACCAATTTATTGATATTCACCTTCCCATTTTGTGTTAATTCCTTGACTTCTTGGTCCTTTTGAATCTGCTCTGATATTTCTCTCTCTCTCTATTCCTGTCCCCAATCTTTGAAGCTTCTCCTCCTTGTTTTTCTTCTTCTGTTCTCCCGGTCGCCACTTCTCTCTCAAAAAAAAGTATGCATAGTTGTAGGAAGTATTTCCTTTTCCACCTACGATTCTCTTCCTACCATTTTCATCATACTTAGATATCACCCAAGTCCACTCTTCTCCTTTTTTTTGTGTTGAGTCGGGCCAATTTCTAGTTATTGGGCCCAGTTATTTATCTTTTATTTTTAAGTTATTGGGCTTTAGGCCCCTTAGTTTATGTTTATTTAAGTTGTGACTGTTCAACTACTCAAACAGCCGCCCTACTAAGGGCATTCTTGTAATCTCTTATTCTTTTAATTTGAGTATATAATACAAAGAGGGGTTGGTGGCCAGAACTAATTCAATTCTGGTTGACATCCCACTCATTTTCTTCTCCTCTCTTCTCTCTACTGCTAAAACTCTTCATCTTCTTCTTCTTTCTCTTCACAAGGAATTCATCTAAAACTGCAATCAGTGATTTCTACTTGATATCAGAGCAGGCCTAGATCGGCCGATTGCATGGTGATTTGAGAGGCTAATCAAAGATCTCACATAAGCCCAGTTTTTGGATTTTTTGGTGGATCTGATTTGCCCTGTAACTGGTTTAGGGTTTCCCATCAAATTCAGGAAAAACTGGAAAAAGGGGGAGAGTCATGTTTCTGTTGGACTCTTCAATTTTGACCTAGGAAGTGGTGCCTTAATTTTTTAGGGTTCCTTGAAGTTTTCTGAAGGGGGCAGTTCAAGTCCTGCCGGTTTTGGAGGCCTCTGGAGAGAGCAGCTGCTTCTTTTCTCTTTTCTCTTTTCTCCTGTTCCGCATAAAAGGAATTTTTTGTGCAAAGATCATCTACGGCACCAGAAGGGTGTTGGTGGTACCAGAAGTGATTTATTTGATATTTTTTCATCTTATAGTAACCTTCTAACCCCTTTTTGAGAATTATGGAGGGTAACGGAGTTGAAAACAAACCTGGGAGTGAAATGAGACCAGTGAGAGGAGGTATTAGAGACCTTTTCAGGGCTAGGACCATTACTACAGTTAAGTTGGATGATTCAAATTACATAGAATGGTCACAATCTGCAAAGATGGCCATTGGTGTTTGCGGGAAATTAGAGTATATCACTAGTGAGGAAGTGAAACCCGAAACTAACAGCGCCTGGTGGGTACAAGAAAACTATATGGTGATGACTTGGCTATGTAATTCGATGCTGCCCCATATAAGTAAGAATTTTTTGTGGGCAAATACAAGTAAGGAAATATGGAATGGGGTTGCAGAAACCTACTCAGAGTGAGAATGTTGCTAGGACCTATCAGTTGAGGAATCAGATTATTGCTACAAGGCAGGGAGATAGACCTATTGTTGTTTACTTTTCAACCCTTAAAACCCTGTGGCAAGAGATTGACCATCTAGAGACAATGGTTTGGGAAACCACTAAGGATGTAGCTATCTACCAGAAGATCCTAGAGAAGTATAGGGTTTTTGAATTTCTTGTTGGCCTTAATCCCAAGTAAGATATTGCAAGACAACATATTCTTTCCAGGGACAGTGTTACTCTCTCCCAAGCATATGCCTTTGTATCAGGGGAAGAGAGCAGGAGAAATGTGATGATGAAAAATTCTGGTTTTGATCAATCAGCCATTGTTAGCACTGTGAAACCTAAACAAGGTGGAGACCGGGGTGGCAGTGAATTCAAGAAGGAAGACAAAAAGGATTTGATTTGTGACTATTGTAAGAAGCCTAAACACACAAGAGATACTTGCTGGAAGCTTCATCCTCATCTTGTGCCGAATAGACTCAAAAATAAGAAAGGAAATTCTCACATGGCAGTCACTGGTGACATACTGGCCCCTCCTACTACAGCTACTCTGGAGTCTGTTGCAACTACTGCAGTGAGGGCCGAACTTGAGAGATATGGGCAATTCCTAAATCGGCGGGATACAACCAGTCCTAATTCAGTAACAGGTGGACAACTAGGTACAGGTGGTTCTAGTGGAACACACTCTACTTCCTTTGCTCACACAAGTAGTTCACATGCCAGTGCAAATTATGTTTCTACTACAGGGAAGGAGGGACCTCCTTGGATTATAGGTTCTGGAGCCTCATGGCACATGACCCAAAGTTCCACGATTTTTTCTTCTTACCAGCTCTGTTCTGGCAGAGACAGAGTCTCCAAAGCTGATAGATCTCATATTCCCATTACTGGGAAGGGGTTTGTCAAGATTAATGATTCCATTTCCCTTCCCTCAGTCCTTCATGTTCCTAGATTAAGTACTAACCTTCCAGGGTTGCAAAATATTCCATTCTCTTCAATTTGCTTATCATGTCTCTCCTTGTCCCTGGCATTTTCCCAATCCAATATCAAGTGATGATCAAGCTCTTCCCAAAGGCCTTCCAGGGTTGCAAAATATGTTGCTACGGACATGTCTCCTTCTTGCCTTAGAGCTGCAATATCTTGGTTCAATCTGTAGATTCTAGCATTGTTCTTTTTCTGGCCATAGGTCTTGGATACTTTCTCCCAAATCTTCGCCTGTGGGGAAATGATGAACAGTTCTAGCCACCCGAGGAGTCGTGGAGGCCAGCAACCAAGACATGACTGTGGCATTCTCCTTGCACCACACGACATGCCCAGGACTGCCAACTTCAGGTTCTTTCTTGTCTCCATCCAGATAGCCGGTGAGATCACGAGAAGTAATGAACAGCCTTGCTAAGACGAACCACTCTCTAAAGTTATATTCATCCAGCAACACATTTGTAATCTGTAAACTGTGCAAATTAGGGTTTTCCAGGTTAGAGAACCTTACGGCAGGTCTGTCATCTCTGGAGGAAACTTCTCTGAATAGTGAGGACAAGCTGATTTCAGTCTTAGAGTAGTTCGGGTACAGTGTTGGACAATCTGGAGCAGGCAGCTCCCTAGGTAATCTTCACTTGAGCTGAAGCAGTTCGGGTACAGTAGTGGGTAGAGGTTCCAGACTAATAACCAACCTGAACTTGGAGCTGTTTGCCACTGTGCTATGCTGGTTTTGCTGGGGCTTTGAAGCTACAGTTGTGGAGAAGCTCTCCCCCTTTCGGCTAGGGCTAGGACTGCTGAAATCAGTCCTCAACTAGGTCTGTCCTATATAGACCTCTCTTAGTAGCCAAATAGCTACAATTTGCTGAAAAATAAGAACCTAGTAGGACATCCACTTCTGGGCCTTACCTCCCTTGAGCCCTACAACCAAGGGAAAACCTAGGTTCGAATCTGCTTTGTTCTCTTACAGTCCTAGTTTTTTTTTAGCAACCCAGAAAAGAAGAAGGAAGAAGATGGAAAGAACAGCAAGAGAAGAGAGAGTAGAAGCTAGTGCCTGCTGAAACCAAAGAGACACTAGTGCTCTGATACCATGTGAGCTTGAGAGTTGTACTCGAAGTAGAGGAGAGGAGAAGAACACCACTGATATCCTGTGAATGTCGAACTGTACAAGCCAGTCGACCATGCTATTATTTATATTTGAATGTAGTACGATGATACAAGTAATTACTGGAATGCCCCTGATTAGTGATGGGACACCTAGTTAACTTAACACATTAAACAGGCTTAGGCCCATTAACACAGGCCCAGTTACAGGATAACTTAAACTTAAGTATGGGCTAATAAGAACTCTTATCAGCCGAACACTCATACAAAGAGACTTCATTCTAACATTCTAACACAAACGTCACCTGAGGACTCAAACGCACACCCTCGCTCTGATATGAATTGTTAGAATAAAGTGCTTACCACTAACCAAAACCAACAGATGATAGTGAGGGTGCAAATTTATGTCCTTGTATGACAACGCAGAGCCCCGCATCTATGTGTGTTATGGTGGCCACATGCTGCAGGTGGACCTAAGGGGCTTTGCAGTGCACAGGAGGCACACCAACGAGTTGGGTGGTTAAGCACCATGAATCCTAAGGGTAATGCCAACCCTGCTAGGCCAACACAACATAGGACATGATACAGTCAAATCAACAAGCAGCAATGCATACTGGAAATATATCAATTGAAGTGCATTCCATTTGATACTTCAAACCAACAATCAACATACCGTATACTCAAGATTGGAGAAGGGCCTCTCCACGTCACGCAGAACAAAAGGACGGCCATTAATGTACACCACCTGTATCAGGGATGGCAAAGACCCAAAATTTAAAATTTTTTGTAAAACCACCATGTATGGCCCTGGAGTTGCCCAAAGCAGCATAGATAGCCCATATTCAACCAAGGATAAGTCTCTTATAATGCCATTTAAAATGTCCCAGTTGTCAAGAAATTAAACAGCCTTACAGGTTCTTCTCGAAGGTTATGCCAAAGCACTTGTGTTTTCTTTCCATTCTTTTGGGCCCCAATATGGTCAAGCACATTCCTGATGCCATCAATCGTTGGCATTGCAACACCATGAACACGTGAGGAGTCAGCCTATAAATATTCACAAAAAAAAAAAAGAAATTGGCATTAAACAACAAATTTCACAAGTATGGAAGTGAACAAGGAGGTAGTGGAACAAATTGATATATCTAAAGATAATCAAGCTGATAGAATTGCAAGCACAAACAAGTCTGGCAGTGTAATGTACATGCATATGTGTGCATACATAGAACTGAAATCTATAATCAGGTTGCACTAGTCAAAATATCATCTTACACTGACATGGTCAAAAGCCGGATTGTACATTCTGTAGAAACTATCATAAGGAGACAAAAGAAAGAAAAGAATAGAAAAGATAAAGATCACATAATCCAGAACCCTATACAGATCAAGGGTCCTCATACATCAGTGTGCACAATTTTTTTCCTGAGAAAAGGCAAAGCATTTCAATATATTGATAAATAAAACATATACAAAGCCCTGTGCAATAAAGCACTGGACAGGGAAAAGAATTCTCTTTCTACATATCAAATTCCCATGTCAATCATCAAGAAACAAAAAGTGTACTGCTATAAAAAAAAATAGTTGTATGGTATATTCTTAAAAAGCCTGTGCTGCCACCAAAGAGTATATTCTTTGCCAAAAACCTTTGATTACTGTGTCTTCCATGTTGTATTTATTTTCAAAAAATCTCCTATTTCTCTCTGTCCAAATTGACCACATCACTGCTTCTGGTATAATCTTCTATTACTCCCCATATAATCTTCCATAACCTAGACAAACCAAATAGATGCCAGCTCTGTAGTAAAGTCAACAGATTTTGAAAAACAAAACTGCACCCCAAACAACCTCAAAGACTTCAGCCACAGCTCCCTTGCAAACTTGCAATGAATGAATAGATGGTCCACCCCCTCGGAATCTTCACCACACATTACTAGACCTGTTCATGGGCCAGGTTTGGGCCAGGCTTTGTCTCCATATTAACAGAATATTCAGGCCCAAGCCTGAGCCTAGCCCGACCATCAGGCCTAGGTCTTGAACCTGAGCCCAGCCCTCATATGAAGCCCAAATCCCGGCTAGAAAATTGAAAAAAAAAAGAAATCTTTTAACTCAATAAAAAACAAATTTATTTATATTAAAATACCTCAAAAGCCAAAAATAATAAAAGGTCTCACTATGGCTTGAAAAACAAGAAGAGGAACAAAGAAAAGAACATATTGTATGTATATTTTTATATAAAATACATTTGCTATATATTATATTAGCAAGTCAAGCTCAGGCTCAGGCTGGGCTTTTTCTAGAAAGGCCAAGCCTGGCCCAAAAAATAGTTGGGCCTACTGTTTTAGACCTGAGCCCGAGCCCATGGGCCTACACTCATGTCCAAGCCTGACTTGGAACGGACCGGGCTGAGCCAGCCCATTGAACTACCTGACCCATGAACAGGTCTATACATTACATATCTGCTAGGTTCCACCACCATCCCTCTTTTCACCAGATTTTCAATTGTTAAACACTTCCCAAGCATCATTACCCACACAAAAAAGGCTACTCTGAGAAGAGCTTCCATTCTCCAGACCCTGTTCTCAGAGAAACTCTCACCCTTGGAAAGACTTGTGAAAGAGCATGATTTCTCCCCCACCCAAACTCTTTTGTCACTTCTTCTTCTGTCCAGTCTGACTTTACTTAAATTTTGCATTAATTCCACCCATTTTTCTAATTCCCAGTCATGTAAATTCCTCATAAAAGTGGGATACCAGTCTCCTACCCTCTTTCCTATGAGAACACCTCCAACACCAAGCAGTCCTTATTAAGTGCAATTCCAAACAGAGTTGGAAACCTCTCCTTGAGAGGACTATTTCCACACCACACATCCTTCCAGAATTTACTCCTTGACCCAGATCCTTCTTCCATCTTAATTCCTTTATTAAACTCCCTTGCTGATTTCTGTATGTCCCTCCACATTGCACATCCACAAATCATACAGGTTTCTCCTAGATCCCAATTAAAATTTCTTGAGCCATTGTGATTCTTCTCCACTGATTGGTGGGCTGTCCATCTGCAATACCACTTACAAAACAAGCCACATTAAATTTTCCAATTCTTCTTACCCTTAAACCCCCCTCCCCCGCCTTTCTTGGCTTTGTTCCACTTGACGAAATGAAACAACTCCTCTTTCCACCCCCTGCCACAGAAAATGTCTCATTTTTTCCAATAACTTGGCTATACTAGCAGGAATTGGGAAGAGAAAGCAAATAGGTAGGAAGTGAAGACATCAAACTTTTGGTTAGTGTTAATCACTTAATCTCCCTACCTTTGACAGATATCTTGGCTTCCAAGAGGAAAATTTCTTCTCAATTCTTTCTACCACGGGCTTCCAAATCTTCTTAGAGATGTGATAGAATTCAGACATGGTGTCTGTACGATTTCAGATAAGAAGAAGAAGAAGGAGAAGAAGAAGAAGAATAGTTCTAGTCAAACTAGAGAGAAAACTCATCTTCTCTAGTTGGCCAGTCTTTATTTATACTTTTCTAAATAAACAAGAATTACTCTTATGCCCTCACTTAAGTGAGAGCCACATCAGCTAAACAATCAACATATGACTTAATATAAAAGGTCTATACTACCCTTCTACAGACGACTCTAACACTCCCCCTCAAGCTGGTGAGTATATGTCATATAGTCCCAGCTTGTTACATATGTAGTCCACTCTTCCCCGATTCAACCCTTTGGTAAACAGATCTGCCCATTGATTTCTTATGTTCACATATGTTGTACTTATCGCTCCATTAAGCACCTTCTCACGTACAAAGTGGCAATCAACTTCTATATGCTTTGACCTTTCATGAAACACTGGATTAGAGGAGATATGAACTGCAGCTTGATTATCACAATATAGCTTCATAGGAGTGTCAATTGAGTATCCCATCTCCTCTAGGAGATGCTTCAACTACACTAGTTCACATGTTGTGTGTGTTATGGCTCTATATTCAGCCTTCACATACTGTTTGCCTCTTACTTTTCCATGTCACTAAGTTCCCACCAAGAAAAGTGCAATACCCTGTAGTGGATTTTCTGTGAAATATGGAACTGGCTCAATCAACATCTGTGTATCCATCTATCTCAAGACTTCCTTCACTCTTATATAACAAACCACGACTTGGAGCTCCCTTCAAATACCACACAATCCTTAGGACCGCCTCCCAATGTGGAATTCGAGGATTCTGCGTAAATTGACTCACTACATTGACTGCAAATGAGATATCAGGTCGAGTGATGGTTAGTTAATTTAGCTTACCCACCAACCTTCTGTACCTTCCCGGATCCTCAAACTCCTCACCTGCATCACTACTCAACTTAACATTCGGTTCCATGGATGCTTCAGCTGGTCTAGCACCTAACAACCCTATTTCTTCTAGCAGATCAAGGACATATTTCCACTTGTACAAATTAATACCATTCTTGGACCTCGCTACCTCTATTCTTAGGAAGTATCTTAATTTACCAAGATCCTTTGTTTGGAAGTGATCATCCAAGTAAGTCTTCAACCTGTCAATCCCTAGTATGTCATTGCCTATGATAACAATATCATTTACATATACCACCAATAAGATCTTCCCAGCATTGGATTCATAGTTGAATACGGAATGGTCAACCTACCACTGTTTCATTCCAAACTTCTTCACCGCTTTACTAAATCTCCCAAACCATGCACGGGGAGATTGTTTTAAGTCCATAAATAGCCTTCTTAAGTCTACATACCTTGTCACCCTCCCCCTGAGCAACAAACATTGGTGGTTGCTCCATGTACACCTCTCCTCAAGGAGATCACCATGTAAAACAACATTCTTGATGACAAGTTGAAACAAGGGCCAATCAAATATAGCAGCAAGAAAAATCAGAACACGAATCGACCCAATTTTGGCAACTGGAGAGAAGGTGTATGTGTAATCAATACCATATAATTGTGAATAACCTTTGGCAACTAACTGAGCTTTCAACCATTCAACACTCCCATCAGGTAAGTATTTAACTGTGTACACCCACTTACAGCCCACAACATGCTTACCAGGCGGAAGAGTGGTGAAGTCCCATGTATGAGTACGAGTCAGGGCCAAGAGTTTTTCTTCAATTGCATGGCACCACCCTAGAGAAGTGAGAGCTTCCTAGACATCCTTGGGAACAAAGATAGAGAATAACATAGAAACAAACTGGTGGTGATGGGATGCCAAAAGGTGAGATACAAAAGCATAATTAGAAATGGGGTGAAAAGTGTAACTGCGTTTATCTTTCCGCAAAGCAATAGGGAGATCAAGGTAAAAAACGGGAGTGGGGCTGAGGTAGTAACAACTGTCGAATCTATCAATGGTGATGAAGTTGGAGGAGGAGCCGGTGCCTGACGATGCGTATACACTTGTCGGATAGGTGGTCGTTCCGCGAGTAGTTGCACTGGAGGCAAAGACTTGGTCACAACTGGAACAAGGGGAGCAGGGTCCTCAACTGGAACTGGATGAGGAGGTGATAGCAACGAAAGAAAAGAAACATCCAACTCAGAGAAGAAAGGAACAGACTCAAAGAATATAACATCAGGACATACAAAAGAACCCCGAGAACTAGGATTATAACACTTAAAACCTTTTTGAGTCCTAGAATAGCCAAGGAAAATACACTTAGTGGATCTAGCATCTAACTTGTCTATTCCAATCCCAAGATTATAAATAAAATACACACATCCAAAGACATTGGGAGTAAGGGGAAAAGTAGACAACTTGGGAAACAAAACAGAGAATGGGGATTAACCTTCAAGGATGGACATGGGCATGCGGTTAATAAGGAAGCAGGATGCAAGTACAGCATCACTTCAAAAGGGTTTGGGAACACTCATATGATGTAAGAGGGACCAAGCAATTTCCAAAAGGTGACGGTTCTTTCTCTCAGCCACCCCATTTTGTTAAGGGGAGTAGGTACACGAGGTTTGATGGATAATGCCATGTTCTAAATATTCTTGAAATGGTGTGTAAAAATACGCGCGACCATTATCAGAACGGAGAATTTTAATTACACAAAATTGATTGTGAGTCTCAGCATAAAATTTTTGGAAAGTAGAAAACAATTCACTCCTTTCTTTCATAAGGTAAAGCCATGTCATCCTTGAATAATCATCAACAAAAAACAAATTACTTGTAACAATTATAAGACACTATTTTGTTTGGACCCCAGATGCCCAAATGGACTAAAGAAAAAGGACTTGATGTACGACTATCAACTCTAGGACTAAAGGAAACAAGATGATGTTTCCCAAACTGACACAACTCACAATTCAAAGTAGAAAGACGACTCAACGATAGAACAAGTAACTGAAGAGCTCTAAGAGACAGATGACCAAATCTGCAATGCCACTGATGAGGAGAAAGAGATGTTTGAACGACTGTTGTCGAACCACCTCCATCAAGATAATACAGTCAACTAGCTTCATGCCCTCCACCAACCTTCATCCCCGTCTTGAGATCCTAAAACACACAAGAGGAAGGGTAAAAAGTTATAGAGCAATTAAGAAATTTAGTAAATTTACGAACAAGCATCAGGTTAAAGGGAAAATTAGGAACATATAAAACTGAGGATAGGGATAATGAGTCTGTGTCAACATTATCAACACCACATATGGAAGATGTAGAGCCATATTGGCAAGAGTAACAGATTGTGATGTGGAGGACGGAGAAATGGATGAAAACACACTTGGAGTCCCAATCATATGATCAGAAGCTCCAGAATCTATAATCCAATAAGAAGGTTTGGGTGCCAGACAAGCCATACCTGAGTGTGCAAGGGTAGCCGTGTTCTGTTGAGACATACCCTAAATGAACCGTTCATGCTCGTCCCATGGAACACTCAACATCTCCTTTCTTGAGGCATCTGTAGATGTAGAAGGTATATGATCAGTAATATGAGATTCTTGTCTCGAACCACCACCATTTATGGTTGCATGATTTTCCCAGGTTGAAGGTGGGCCATGTAGATTGTTTTTTATGAATTAAAATTCTGTTTGGATAACAACCACCTGGAGTCCCAGTGTACACCTCCTTTGAGTATTACCACGTCCTCTACCACGGGCTCCCCCTGAGTCTCGACCTCCAACACGACCACCACCATGACTATACATTCCACCACCACCACCACCATACATGTGTCCACCACCACTACCACGGCTAGGTTGACCTCCTCTACCACCACGACCTCCCCCTCTCATAATTGCAAATGCAGACCTATCTGATATAGTGGAATTCTCTGTGGGTCCAACTGAGATCCTCTAAAGACGAGCAAACACTTCCTCAAGAGAGAGAAGAGCAAACCCACCTAGTATCTATGCCCTTACCGGTTCACATTCAAACTTCAGCCCTACTAAAAATCTGGTCACATCCAACTGCTCTCTTTGTTGTTGCTGAATTTTGACATCAGGTGTGAGAGGGTGATACACATTCAACTTATTTCATAGATTTCTCATAATTGCACAATAGTCCTCAAGACTCTGATTCCCCTGTTGCAAATTGAAATACTCTTGGTACAGTTGGTAAACCCTAGTAGTGTTATCTTGTCCAGAATAAAGCTTCCTTGCATGATTCCAAACCTCCTTGGCTATATCTAAAAACATGAAGCCCACACTGATTTTGGATTCCATACTGTTCCATAGCCATGTCATAATTTGAGCATCCTCTTGCTCCCGCTCATCATATCCCTGAGAATCAATTGGGAGTTTATCTTCCCTCGCATGCTTCACTTTCTTCTTGGCTTTCAGAAAAACTTCAACAGATTTAGCCTAAGGCACATAATTCTCACCATTCAGTTTTATAGAAGTCATCTGCACATTCAAATAATCAGAAAGGACCATCACACTTGATTTGCATTCGTTACTGTCTCCCATGACTGCACAAGGAAAAAGGGAGAAATTCTACCACTAGGTTGTCACTCTACTGCACTAATTAGTCACCACACTACACACTAACAACTGAATACTACTAGGGTTCCTACCATCATAGGTTTCAGCAACAACACTCACAACTCTTCACCACTGTTAGCAACAACACCACTGCTGCCGTCCACTGTCAGCACCATAAACCCTCACAATACATATCACGAATAGGACATTCAGTTCTGCAACATATCAAAAAAAAATTCTGTTACGCAACACAATTTGATTCAGAGATCATGTACCTTTTCACCAAATCTGTACTGTCACCATCACGAAACCAGCCTTCTTCAAACTGCCGAGTAGAGGGTTTTCTACCAACCACACAAAACCACGACAGCACTCATTGGAGGCATGAAAACCCCCAGAAGGAGAAAACGACCAATCCTTTTTTTTCTTTCTGAGAAACTCCTAGCTATCAGTGAGAATTTTGCAAAACCCTAGGAGAGAATGCACAGAATAGAGAGAAAAGAAGGAGACTGATCTGAGCTGATTATCGTGGCTCTGATACAATGATAGAATTCAGATATAGTGTCCGTACAATTTCAGATAAGAAGGAGAAGAAGAATAGTTCTAGTCGAACTAGAGAGAAAACTCCTAGCTATCATTTGTGCATGTTAACTTTTAGTCCAAAGACTGCTTCAAACCAAGTAAGAGTCATTCTAATTTCTCCATATTCTCTTGGGAAGCATTAGCAAAGAAAATTGTATCATCTGCATACTGCAGCAATGCTACTCCCACATTCTCTCCCACCTTGCAACCCTCTAAGAAACCTCCTTCAACCGCTCTACTCACCATTGTGCTAAGAGCCTCTGTTATGCAAATAAACAACAATGGTGACAATGGATCTCCCTGTCTAATTCCTCTAGAGTTGTGAAACCTTCCTGCTGGACTGCCATTCATCAAGACTGAGAAGATTGCTGTAGTTACGCACACCTTTATCATGTTCCTCCACTCCCTGCCAGTTGAACCTCTTGAGCATGTAGTCTAAAGAAATCCCAGTTTACATGGTCATCAGCTTTCTCCATATCAACTTTTAATAATTCTCCCTCTTCCCATTGTTTCACATATAAGTTGGATGCATTCTGACCCAACGGGAGAGAGTTAAGGAGAAGTTCATTCCAGCAACAAGGTAGAGGAAAGAAATCAAGGTGGAGAAGAAAAGACTGCTACTGGATGATTCAAAATCTAGAGGAACAAGCATGGAAATCAGAGAAGACAAACGAGCAACGGTTATCCTGACTTGGTGGTCCTGAACTGGTTTAAAGGATTCGTAGATGGCCTGATTTTCTTAGTGAAGACAGAAGGACGGAAAAATAAGATAGAGAAGAAAAGCAATTCTTGGTCGAAAGCAGAAGAAACAACAGAGGATGGTACATTACCTTAACAGAATTTTTTGGCAAGGAAAGAAATAAATGACATGCCTACCTAAAGGTAGGCTAAAACAAGGCTGGGTAATGGTGGCTAATGTCCTAGAAGAATTCCAATCGAAGCACAAAGAGAATAGTGAAACTGGAAATGCCAAGTGCCCTGGAGAAGAAACCCAAGCAAACACAGAAAAGGAGAAACCAGGTGGAGGAGGGGAGAATTAGAAGCTGAAGAAGAAGATTTAGCAGTATCATCCTCCACAGCAATGCCAAAAGTGATGTGGGAAAGGAAGAAGATTGATTGGGAAAGGGAGGAAGGTTATCATGACAAAGAAAAAAGTGGAAGATTGGAATGAAACCCTGAGAATGATAATGGAAAAAACTAAATCCAAAGAAAAGGTGATCCTTATCCCTTTCAGATAAAAGAAGGCAATATTAGATATGGGGAAATTTCAGTTTGAAATGTTCACTTTTGAAACAAGAAAAAGGAAACTAACAATAGAAAACTGGTCACCCAACTGTAATGAAGAAATTTGTGTGGATGGTAGTCTGGTTATCAAGCTTCTTGGGCTACCTTTCAACCTTTGGCCGGAGCAATTTTTTCAGAGATGCAGCTATTTGTGGTGGAGTCTTAGAAGCATACTGTATGAAGGATCTGCGCCTTGGAGGTATTTTCTGATGATGCCTGGAGAACAATCTGGATCACAACAGAAGCTGAAGCATTACTTGGAACTCTGAGTCAAAGGTAGAAGAAGATGATGCCATGTAGACTAAGCTGGGTGGACTGAAGCTAGAATTTTGGAAACTGCAAAGTCAGAGGAAGCCTCAGGAACTGTAATAAACCTAGCAGGAACTGAAAAGTCAAGTGGGTAACAAGAATTTTCTTCTAAGCAAACTGATTATCAAGGCTGATCTAGAAAATCTGATTAAAGATTAGAGGATTAGAAGGGATGAAATTGTTGTTACCCACTGGGAATTTGCAAATGGCATAGTCGTTTTCTATGAGGACTGTGATGAATCTCATGAGAGGAACTTGAAAGCCTTAGTAGATGGGTTCCAAAGGATCTCAATGTTGTAAGTGAATTGGGGTAAGAGTTGTATGGAAAGAATTAACATGGAAGAACAAGATATTCAACTGGTAACATGAGTACTAGGCTATGAGGTTAAAAGTTGGCCTCTAGAATATCTTGGTATCCCTTGGGGGAGATTTGCAAAAAAGAAAAGCTTTGTGGAAAAGAAACTATATATCCTTGGGAGGAAGTCACTTTGATCAAATTCACTTTAGCCAACCTGCCTACCTATTACATGTCCACCTTTAGAATACAGGATAAAGTAGCAATGCATTCACTTTGTAAACACCGCTGATCAAACTTATCAGTCTAAAGTCCTTTAAGGCCGCTCCTTTCTTCTTGGGAATCAAAGATAAGAAAGTTGATTTCAGGCTCCTTTCCAAAGCCCCATTCTGGTGAAGCTCATTGAACACCTTCATTAGATCCCCTTTGATGATTTTTTTTTTATCAATACCAGAAATAGAATTCATTAATTATCAAAGAAATAAGTACAATTAAGAGAAAGGGAGAGATAAACTCTATTAGCTCCCCCTAAAAAGGATATAGTATTACAACCATGCCCAAAATAATCAGTTCCTTCCCACCCCTTGTTTAGCCAAAGAATCAGCAAAAGAATTAGCATATCTTTTAACCCATTTTAGAGTAATATCCAAGCCTTGCATCAGCCATTTGATTCTTCTCTTCTCATAGATGAATCCCCACCCCCTCTTCCTTTTGCAGCCATCTAATGACTAGCTTTTAGGAAAAGGAACATAGCATTGTTGGGGAAATGGTTATGGAGGTTTCCATTGGAAATAGATAAATTGTGGACAAAGATTGTGGCTAGCATACATGGGATGGAAGACAACGGTTGGGAACCAAGAATTTTGGCAAGGGCTACAGTTGCCTCTCCTTGGAAAGCCATTCATGATTTGCTTCCAGTCTTCTCTCCTTGGATCAGGTATGGTCTTAACTCTAGTAATAGAATAAAATTTCGGAAACAACATTGGATTGCGGACTCACCTTTGATGCACCAATTTCTCTCTTTGTATTCTCTATCAGATTTGAAAAATGAACCCATATCATCCTTCTTAAGCCTTCAGACTCTCCTTCTGGTTTGGAACCTAGGTCTGAGAAAGGCAATTAGGGATACAGAGTTGGTATACATAATGTCTCTGTTAGCTATCCTCGAAAATGTTCTCTTGGACCGTAATAAGGAGGACACCAGATTCTGGACCTCTTCCTCCTCAGGTATTTTCTCTTGTGCTTCGTTTTTTGAGACATTAATTCAGCCTTCTGGTCATATTGGGTTGTCATTCCTGGTTAAAGAAATTCGGAGCAAGCCCATTCCTCCTTGGGTTGATAGTTTTTGTTGGGAAACTTTCTTGGAAAGAATTAACACAAATGACCTACTTCAAAAAAAAGAGACCCAATTCTTGTTTAATTCCTAATAGGTGTACTCTCTATAAAGCTGATGGAGAAACTGGTTACCACCTTATGGTTATTTGTCCGGTCGCTAAAACAGTATAGGAGTGGGTTTTTTCCCTCTTTGGGTGTATTTGGGCTCCCCCTAGGAGTGTCCAAGGCTTGTTCCGTTCTTCATTTTTCAGATGGCCGAAGAAGACAGGGAAGGTTATGTGGAGAAGCATTAGGGCAGCCGTGTGTTGGTCCCTATGGGAAGAAAGAAACTCAGAAATATTTTCAGACAACGAAAGAACCCTGGAAAACTTGTTAGATCTAACACTTGTAAGGGTAGCCCACTGGCTGAAAACTATGGAGCTGTTCTCCAGTTATTCTGTGGCTGATTTGGTAAGAAATTGGAAAAAGATAGCTATCTCTGCCCTATGTAAGAGGACTCGTAGTCCTTGGTCCCCTTCTCCCTCTGGGTTCATAAAACTGAATTTTGATGGTAGTTGTTTAAGGAATCCAAGGCCTTCTGGGATTGGGGGAATGTTCAGGAATGAGGATGGGGTTATCACTGCCATGTTCTCAGGCCCAATTGGAGAAGGAAAATCTCTTAGGGCTGAGATTCTTGTAGCCCTGGAAGGTATCCAAAGAGCAAGAGATTTGAACATCAGATGTTTGGTCCTTAAAGGTGACTCGGAGGTGGTGATTAGGTGGCTAAAGGAAGCAGACAGCGGTTTGTGGAGTTATAACAATGAGAAGAAAAAATTCAAATGGCTGAATAGAGATACTGTGCTGCATTACAGCTAGGTGAAGAGGACTGCTAACTCATTTGCTGATGGGTTGGCCAAGCAAGGGGTGAATAGGGAATCCATATTTTGGGCTAACTTTTGACTTTCTTCCAATGTATTCTGTTGGTGGGGAGTTAAGACATTTTACTTCCTCCCTTTGTACTTAAAGTTTCACATAGTTTCATATCATTAACGAAGTTTCTTGTCACAGATAAAAAAAAGGTTACCAAATAACCAACCCAATCATACAATTTATTAATCCTTAAGATTCCCATCTATTAATCAAGCTTCCTTTTTTCTGCACGAGAGGAGAACAATAGCAGCATCTATTTAAATTCAGATGGAGCACAAATCAGGATTAGATGGTCATGCACGAAGATCAATCATAATACCAAATACAGAACCAAGGATCAAACCTGACGTCCAGCAAGATAAGTTTGTATGCTTCTTGTAGTACTACTACTATTGGTGAGTAATGAGGGATAATGCAGGATCACTCTATATTTACATGTTTAACTAACTTCCTAATCCAAAAGTAAGGCAGTAAATTCACATCTATCTTGGTGCTTTCGCTAAATGGGAATTCTTAGACTCATGCATGGTGAACTTTGTAAGAAATCAGAAATGCCTTGTTGGAAGACATGCCAAACAGCGAACAGACAATATTGAATTATCCAGCTACCTAATAGGAATTAAGAATAAACTCGATGCCTAATCATGTTTCATGATAGATGGTGTGCAAGTAGTTGATAGTCTGAGCAACAAGAAGACCAATAGCAGATGCCTTGCTCTTTGTCACTCGAAATTGATCTTTTTTTCTATCAGTACATGCGAAATTGATCTTTCGTAGTAAAAAAAAAAATGATGGTAGAAAGAAAGAGAATATCATTTATAACATAAACATGAAAAAAAAATGAAGTACGTATTCAATTGCAGAAGAAGAAAGGTACCTGGCGGTAATTTGGAGCGCCATCGATTTGAGGAGACAAACGTTTGTTCTGGCAGCCCGGAAAATGGTCGCTTTTGAGAATGGTTTTCTTGCCCAGTACAGATCCACCTCTTTGCTTCATCACCTGCTCTGGCTCCTTTGGAATCGACATCGTCATCTATTAACCGCAGAACTAACTTTTTCTTTCTCTATTATGTTCTTCCCTTCAATTGTACATGTGTATTTTTTCCCTTATTGTGTTCAGACTTAAATTTGCATTTTGTCTGGCGAAAAAAAAGAGGAAATGTCAAGTAGTCACAAGTGATGCTGATACAGAGAACAAGTGTTACAAATTCTGTTGTATGGAACCAATCAGTCGCCACGAGGATATATTGAAAGGGAACACAAGAAGAGAAATTCCTCTGAGAGAGAAATTGATCTTGCTCGGGATAGAGAATAAAAGGAAGGACGAACAGAAAGTAAAGGAGACGGAGAAGAGAAAAGGAAAAAGAAATACGGACGGGAAGATAAGACGAACAGAGAAAAAGGGGTTACTGGTGAATATTGAATAAAGAGGATTGCTTCCTAACTGGTTTATTGTGACTGTGGGACAGTCCGTCTCTCTCCCAAATGACAACGTGATAAGCGTGTCTATTGGATTCTCTTCCTGTACTGTACTGCAACTTTCGCTTTGACATAAGAGGATGAGTCAGTGGAAACAACCGACCAATGATGAAAGCGTATTCTGTGGATAATAAAATAACAATATACCAAATTCCTCATAGAATTTTCATTAGGGCAGTGATTTGAGCACGTCCCCTCGACACAGGGGCAGACCCCTGATACTTACCAATAAACACCATATTTCGAGTAATTTGATTTCTTAACAGTGGATTTCTCCCTTTTCACCGGGGAGGGGAAATGCCAATGGGATGCCGGATGCGCCCTTACCACCCCCAACCGGAGGTGATCATTTTTCCAGCATCCACCAGTCTGACCGGGCCCAGTCCTGACTGCTATATAAGAAAGATTGGGCTGGGTGCGAAACCTTTAGCCTGATCCATCCCGGAATATAATATGGTACTACAAGAGGCCTATGACATTCTCCATCAGTCCATTGGGGGGTGATCATGGGCCGAGCCGGGCTTTACATCTTTTACAAGGACTGTACGCCGGGCTTGAAATATAAGCCCGGGCCCAGACCGGATTAGGCCGGGCTTTGATCCTACTTCTTTAAATACAAATTTTTATTATATTACATATAATATGTGTTATAATTTATATAACATAAAATATTCTATATCAAACACGTGTTATAATTTATATATCAATATATTGTGGGCCAAAGTGAACCTAGGCCCAAGTTTGGATATTTTCAGTCTGGGCTGTCGTGAGCTTGAAATGATCACCCTTATTCTCAATTGAACCAAGCCAATATAAATCCAACTCAACTCAAGCATTATTCTTTGGATTATGTCTGATTAGTCTAATTGTAATCCTAGATGCACTCCAATGAGTGTGGACATTAAATTAGTAATATTAACTTTGAAGTAATACATTTTCATTGCTTTATTAATTATTGTTCTATTGATAATTTAGTTTTTATTAATTTTTATTAGTAAAAAAATAAAATTAATTCTAATATTTTATTGATGTAATTATTTTAAATATAATTTAAACTTAATAAGCTTTTAATAGTAAAATTAATTTTATCTACTGGTAACTTTTGTTAACTTTAATGATACTAAGTGGAATTTAAATTAATAAAAATAATTATTTATAAAACTAACATTTATTAATTTTATTGTTTTGTGTTAATTTTTAAGAATTTAATAATTACTAGAATGGGATTTATTGTTTTGTTTATTAATTAATATTATTTACCTTATTTTAGTATATATTATTTTTCAATTATTAGTATTTTAAATATTTTCTCATATTTTATTTTAATATTTAAATTTTATCTTAACATTAATATTTTAATATGATTGATGGAAAATTAATATTTGGACAATGAAGAGAGATAGAGATAGATACATACATACATACAAACATATAAAGATATGAAGATATATAAAGAGAGACAGAGAGAGAGAGAGAGATTTAAAAGAAAATGTTAGATGATGTTATTGACAATATGAGAAAGTTTAGGAAAAAATTTAAGAGGGGAAAATATTTCAGGTGATTGAGAACGTGAGATGATAGAGAGCATGTTAAAAAATGCAAAAAAAAAAATAGAATATTACAATAAAACAATAGGGAAGGTAGAAGAAGAATATTGGCATAGGCAACTGTGTTTTAAGAATGTAGAATAGATACATATTACATATAGGCAACTTATATGATGCTAAAAGGGTATGATATACAAAGTGCTCATTTGGGAGGGCTTTCAGCAACGGTGGATGTGGACGTTGTACTAATAATCATGGTACAAGAAGTAGAGAAGAGCAGAAGAAAAACTTGCATCCAAGGCAGTTACAGCCATAGCCACCGCAATGACCCCTATAGCAACTTCAACTAAGCTCCCCCTCGACATCCACTTCTTCCTTGATATCTTCTCCTTCCACTACTTCCAGTCCCTCAGTCTCTAGTCGCGCTTCGTGTACCAAGTGAGCCCTTGCCACTAAAGCAGTTCCTCTCCTCTCCTCATTCACAAACCCCTCCAGCATCTGGTGGCCCACTACCGCTACCACCGCATCCCCTAAGACGACACAATGGAGTCACCACTTCCTAACGGTCAAAGATACTAGAGGGGAGTTCGAATAGAAGAAGCCTTACCCATTAAACTAGTGCTGCTCAGATGAATGTCTTTAATAGTAGTAGTAGAGTATTAATAGTTGAGGGTTATAATTGTTTTATTCGATTTTTTATTGTATTTGTTAAACAAAATAAATTAGGGAAATTTTTGGATAGTACCTGTACTTTGGTTCGAGTGACAATTTATTTGGTCCTCAAACTTTAAAATGCAACAATCTATTACCTAAACTTTCAAAATGTGACAATCCAGTACCCAAACTCAAGGTTCAAAATATTGATACGCCCGATACACCAGTAGGGGCGTATCGGGCGAATCGATACCTTTTCTTTTTACTTTTTTTTGTATTTTTTTCAATACCAGTTCAGTGGGGCGTTTAGAGCTCATCCACCCCCTGAACCGGTCAGACCCCTAATACACCCACTGTAGGGGTGTATCGGAGAGGTCTCGAAGTGATGCTTATCAGCTGATATGTGTCGATACTTTGAACCTTACCCGAACTTTCAAAATGTGGCAATCCAGTACCTACTGTTCATCTGCTGTTAAGTGACATTTGAAAAGTTAAAAATGACCTTCGAATGCCATCTAAATCTCTTTACCAACCATCCAAACATTGACAAAACAATTTAACAGTCCCAAATCCTAGCCTCTTCTATTCAAAAAAGTTTCTGACTGTTTAGAAAAATCTAGAATTTGGAACTGCTCATTTTGTTGTCAATGTTTGGATATTCGATAAAGAGAATTAGATGGCATTCTTAGGCATTTTGACTTTTCAAATGTCACTTAACGGTTGATTAACGAATTGGTTAATGGCAAGTATTGAATTGTCACATTTTGAAAGTTCGGGTACGGGATTGTCACAGTTTGAAAGTTTGAGTATTTAATTGTTGCATTTTAAAATTTGGGGACCAAATTGTCACTCGAACTAAAGTACAAGGTACTAATTAGGAATTTTCCCAATAAATTATTAATAATGTCACATGTGTATTGTGAGTTAGAATTGACATTTCATCAAAATGTTTTAATATAATATTCATAAGACAAAATATACATGTATTTATTAAATTAAGGTCATAATTGTTATTTGTGCAAATACAAGTACTTATTGGTTAAGCGGCTCACCAAACATTGTAACCAAGTAGTATTTAAAATAAGTGCAAGTGGTTTGGGAAAGGCGCCCCAAACCCTGATAAATACTTATTCAAAGAATTGCTTGTGAAATAAATACTTAATTTCCAAACCATTTATTTGACAAAAATACCCTAAGTACAATAAATAAATTAGGCTACATAAGGTAAATAAGTGAAATTGCCATAATTTTAACATCTCTATCTCAAAAAATTAAACAAAAGGGGTGCATTTACATATTTATTTGAGAACTGGAGGAGGGTTCTTGCACAGATCAAAACTTAAGGGAGGTTTAAGTAATAATAAGCTAATTTTAAGAAATTAAGCTAAAGCAAAATTATGTTGACTGATTTAGTTTAAAAAAGTAAAATTGTGTTCAAACTTTTAGTTATGGTAATCAAACTAATTAATTGAATTAACTTAACCGAAGTAATTTAAGTATTATTAGTTACAAGTTATTAGTACATAAATTTGTATTATCTTAATTGGCAAATAAATATAACATAAATATAGAAGGAATCATGGCATTTGCAAATATAAAATAAAATATATAACATGAAGTAGGTTTGGGACTATAAAATAAAATATATGGCATTCAACAACAATAAAACTAAACACTAACAGTGAAAAAGCATCAATTATATGATAAAAAAATGTAGAAGTTAAGGTTTGAGTGATTTGTCCACAATTAGACAAAACTTACCCTGAACACTTACAAATCTGTATAAAAAAGAAGTATGACACATGTAATCATGTAAAATAAGTCAATTAAGTTAAATAAGGAAATTAACAAAATTAAGCAAATTGGGTTAATTAAGTTAAGTTGAAGTATAGGAGAGGTTTAAGTATTTAGTTCATTAATCTAAGTTAAATAAAAAATAATAAATCTAAGTTAATTACTTGATTAATTATTAATTTTTTAATAATGTAATATAACCATTTTACTAATTAGGTTGAACCGCTGAACCAGAAACCAATGGCCAAAGCGGTCATGGTCTGGTTCCGGGTCCGTTTTTAAAACATTGGTTTGACTTTACCCCTAACATGTTAAAATATACTACCTATTGACTTTGTTCAAAAAACCGTCGATTGAGTGATTGCTTTCAAATCAATAATCCTATAATTTATTTTTATTCTTCAGTGTTTATAAATTATAATACACATTTTTAAATTTTGGATGATAATAACAAAAGAGAGGCTGGGACGTTGAACAACTAACAAGTGATTTCATTGAGGTTTTGTTTCAACCTTTAAAAGCTGTGCAAAATGAAAGATTAACAATCGGCTGAATTGTTGTGTCAAGATTTATGGTCACGAGATTAATTCTCACCCAATTCAAATCAATTACAGAACCCATATTTATTGCTAACATTTATACATCCAGAAACATCTTCAAAGATAAGTCTTGTTTTGTTGAGAATTGGAATTAATGTTACAATCTTTGGCAAGCAGGTCATTAATCATTATGACTAAGAATTTGAACATTCACAAGTCTTGAAACTAAGACTTATTTATGCAAAATCCAATTACTAATTTTTACGTGATATCTCTTGATCCTTATCATCCCTGTTATGCAAGGTGGTTGATGAGTTGGAAGGAGAGTCCTCGGATGTTACAGAACCGGCACTATCATCTTGACCGTAAAAGAATGAACCCAAAGACAAAGGATTGTAGGTAGAGCTTGCCTTTCGGAGGCCTTGTATGGTTCTCATTGCAGCCAGTGTACTACGATAAATGTCCACAGTATCCTCACTGAGAGAGGATGTCTCTTGCAGGGCAGATGTATCATTGCATAGAGAGTCCATCTGATCTTGTGGAGGTGGTACACTGGATTCAATGACCTCTGCTTGGAGTGGGAAGAGAAGTTCAAGATTGGCTTCACACTCATGGACTAGCCTTGTGAGAGGTTCTGTGGTGAAGAAAGGTTGATGGAGGGCACGCTGTGTGAAAGGTAACTGCAACAAACCCCCGGTTCTCTTATCATACTTCTTCAGAATTTTCACCAGTCCTGTAAGGTAGGAATGAACAGGAAATCTCAGCAGGTATTGATGTTTTCCAATCCTTTTACATGTCCTCCCCAATTGGGCACTTAAACTTTTCTAAGAGATGTAGATAAAATATTCAATCTACCTGTAAAATTAAGGGAACTGTAGTTTTTAAGAAGAATCATCTCCCCATGAATAGTGACAAAGTCTTTACGGATATCCAACATTTCCTCACTGAACTCATTCTCTGATGTAAAAACTCCATCTTTACTGCTTTTTTCCTTCACACTCTCAATTCTTTCCTTCAGCTCCTATTGCAAATTCAATCAAGCCACAATAAAAAAAAAAATACATAATTACATAAATAACAAAAAAAATCACAGTTGCATTTGTGCTCACTCCAATGGATACAAGGCCTTCATAATAGTAAGGCATGAACTTTTTTATAAGAAATAGTAAAGCATGAACTTTGTCATCCACGTCATGGACATGCAAAATACTTGTAGTACTACTTGGAGATAATGCCAAGACAATTTTTTGATGATTAATGAAGAATGGTTGAAAGAAAGGATTACGTTTCTACACAGTATGAAGCATTCATAACTTCATAGCTACAATTTAATGATTCAACTTTGTAGAATCAATGCAAACCTCTTGTATTGTAATCCTATGCTTTTTTACTTCAGCTTTCTTCAACAGTTTTTCTTATTCCCAGCCTCAGTCTGACGGTCCAAATTCCTATCATTCCCTTCCCTTCAACAATGCCACATTTTTTTTATCACCACTTAATTCATAATAAGAAAGTACAACAGAACAAAGAGAGGAAGAAATAAGCTCTCCAACTCTCCCCCAAAAGAAAGCCAAGTTTATAATAAAGCCCAAAAAATTGATCTCTTCCCACCCCTTGTTTCATGAGTACATCAGCAAAAGAATTAGCACATCTTTTCACCAACTGCAACCTTACTTCCATATCTTGTGATGCAAACTTAAATCTCCTTTCATTAGCATAGCTCCAAAAACCATCTTCCTTCTTTTGCAGTCAACCCATCACCGGTTATGAATCTCTTTCAATAATCAGCTTTCAAACGTTCAGCTCCTTTGCTCTTTGCACACCTTCCATTACAGCTAAGATTTCGGCCCTTAAGGGATCACTTACATCAATTGGACCCAAGAACAAAGCAATGATCTTTCCTTCCTCATTTCTGAATACTCCTCCAATGCCTGAAGGACCAAGGTTCCCCTCACTGCTTCCATCAAAATTTAGCTTAATGAAACCACAAGAACGTGGACACTAAATGGGGCTAACTAAGGGATCACTTACATCAATTGGACCCAAGAACAAAGCAATGATCTTTCCTTCCTCATTTCTGAATACTCCTCCAATGCCTGAAGGACCAAGGTTCCCCTCACTGCTTCCATCAAAATTTAGCTTAATGAAACCACAAGAACGTGGACACTAAATGGGGCTAACAACAGCATTAAGAGGGCCTGAATCAGCCACTTTCTTCTACTTTCTAAGCAGATCATCTGTAAAGATATCTCCAAAAATGTCCGAAGATTTCACCCAATGGACCACTCCAACGGTAATGGCTTCAATAATTGCTTCTCTATCTCTCTCCTTTTCTAAGAAAATTCTTAAGTTTCTTTTCTTCCCAAATTATCCAGCAAGCAGCAGCCCTTGTGCATCTCCATAAGAATCTTCCCCTTTTCTTTGGCCAACTGGAAGAGGTAGAAGCCAAAGTCTCTCCTAAGTCCTACCTTCTCATCCAATCTCTAGATAAATATTGCCTGACTCTCATGAAAAAGGACCTAGGTCAACTTTGATACTTTTGGGCATTAAAGTTGTTAGGTCCAAGCTTTTGATACGCCAGATAGGGTGTATCAACTATCAAGACTTCAAATCTTGTGCTTCCTTCTATTTTTTCAAAATTTGATGATTGGGCATATTATTATATGATGCAATGCGCCTCATATCAGGCATATCGTATCTAAATTCTGAACCTTGTTTAGGAATAAACATGGGACTTTTATATTATAAAAGAAATATGTACTTTACCTGCATAAAGGGATAGGGAAACTGGGAGTGAAGCCAGCTGAAACCCCCACCAACCAAAATCACAAGTGCTACAAATGGAGAGCTTGTGAAGGACAAAAGGATGTATCAAATGTGAAGAGTCCCAATGATGTATTATATTACTGTAGTCCTTGTATTGTATCTCTTATTTTCATATTTTCTTCTTTAGTCCTGCAAGGGCTTTTTCTGTAAATATTCACTCTCTCTCTCTCTCTCTCTCTCTCTGAACTGTTTGTGTGGCATGGTATCCGAGCAGGTTGCTCTATAATCTGGGCTTGCTCCATGCTCACTCACTAATCTCTCAAGGGCTGCTGATTTCTGGGTGCATTGACTGAAGATAGGGCTGTATTGATCAACCCTAACCCTAGGTTACTCTGTTCTGCAATTTCAGCAAGAGAAAGCTTCTTAGAACCCTCTTGGAAGGCATTTGCTTGAAGTGAAACTTGATTCGATGTGTTGCCCAGGCCTGTTTTACTCACAAGAAAGTTTCTTTAAGATTAGACAAGTTTTGGAGGAGTTCTGATCTTCTCTCCAGGGCAGAAGTAGGTTTCTTCTTCCTTCTCTGGACTGTGTCATTCCCAAGTATTCATGCAAGCTTCAAGCACTCAATTCCAGGCTGCTATTACTTCAGACTGAGGAGTTCAAACGACATACTCCGTTCCTCTTCAAGCTGCTCATCTGAAATCACTTGGTAGCCGATTTGAAATGCACAGAGTAATTCCCTTTCGGGAAAACCTCCCATGTCAGGTTGCTGAATCCCTTTGTTTCTCAATCAACTGTTGTTTATCCTTGGTACCATAGATTTTGTGCTGCCCTAGGGTATCCTCACTTTTCAGTTACTTGATAGGAGTTTATAATCAGTTCGGGAGGTTTTTTAATCCTCTCCTCAGTTCAACAGTCCTGATACACTTGGGTTGGACTGCCAACACAGCATACAATCTGGTTGGTCTTGTTCTGAGTAATCTCTTGGAGGATTTTGATTCCTCTATAGGATGGCTTATCTCTGCTAGTTGTCCGACTGAAGTTATTTGATCATATATATCTTCTGGACCAGATTTCATTACTGTTTATCTGCATTGCTTACTTCAACCTTGATGTTAAAATTCTTTTTTTTTTTTCTGAGAAAGTCCTGTGTTTGGGTTGCAGTGATACTACTTTCAGTATTTAAATTGTTGCTGAATTAAGTAAAGTGGTTAACAACCTTGAAATATAAATGTCAGTGCTGCTACTTTGCTCCCTGCGTTGTTTTATTCATTTAAAATAGCTGAAAAGAAAGGTATTATTCCTGTGAAATTTGATGGAACCAACTACAGTATGTGGAAGTTCCATAACCAGAGTGCTTCTGGTTACTCTCTTTGTTAGGAAAAGACTCCAGGGTCTTACGATTCTCCTCTTGTATGTGGATGACACGTTTTGAATGGAAATGGTATGGAGAAACTGAAGCCTACATGTATGTCAATGGTTCTTTCAATCCAACATCAGAAACAGCTGGCATTGGTTTTATCATTCTAACACAAAATCAATCTGTTTTATGTGCAACAAGCAGAAGAATTAAGGCTTCATCAAGCGCTCAAGCTTAATGATGGGCAGCTATCTACGGCCTCAGGAAAGCTGTATCAGTGAAATTCAGAATAGTAGACTCTCAATAAGTCGTGAAAGGTATAAATGAGTATATATAGATATAGATATATGCAAAATATGGGTCCTGGCTCATCATCATTTTTTTTATCAGTAACAGGAAACTTTCATTAAATTATAAAAAAGATTAAAATACAAAGATTGGGAGAGTTAAACCCTCTTACCACCCCCCCAACAATAAGATTACATAGTAGCCCAAAACAAATGGCTTCTTCCCACCCCCTGTTTGGCCAAAGCATCTACAAATGAATTAGCACATCTTTTAACCCACCGGACACGCACATCCATTCCTTGAGTTAGCCACTTGAAATGACTTTTTTCATTAATGTAAGCCCATAACCTGTCGTTTGCCTTCTCAGCTTCTCTATCCAACCAATTACCACTTGTGAATTTCCTTCAATAATCAACTTATTTATATTCAACTCCTTAGCCCTTTTTACCCCCTCCAGGAGTTGAATTTGATAAAGCCTTCCATCGGAGGGGTCCACATCGGAAGGACATTCAGTCTACTGGGAGACAAGACTGCTATCTCCTGCCAATTATTCAGGATGGTCTCTATTGAAACATCTCCAAAGAGATTCATTGTTTTTACCCATTGTGCTACCCTCAATGAAATTACTTCTATAATTGTGTCCCTACTTCTTTCTTTTTCAGCAAATATCCTTTGGTTCCTTTCCTCCCAAATCGTCCAACAAACTGCTGCTTTAATACATCTCCACAAGACTTTTCCCCTCTTTTTGTTCCGGCAACCAACTGCATAGGCGAAGAGACTACAAATGCTTGATGGAGGAGTCCACTTGCAACCAAATAAAGAGAGAAACCACTACCAAATAGAAGAAATAAAAGGGCAGGATAAAAGTAAATGAGAACAAGACTCACCATCAGCGTTACAAAGGGTACATCAGTGCGGGGACAAGCACCAAAAAGGCTTCTTTTTTGAAGAAGACTGCAAGTATTAATTCTTTCCGAAGCGATTTCCCAACAGAGTGCTCCAACCCGGGTCTTCCCCACACTTTTTTAGAAGGGAAGGATGAGGCAAGAGCAACGGAAGAGTGGGCCAGGGCATTGAAAAAGGAGGCACAACTGAAAGAGCCAGAAAAAGAGAGGGTCCAAATTCGGGAATCCCCCTTAATCAGATCTAAAAAAAACCTTTTTGAGAACCTGAATTAAGGACAACATCAAATCCATCTCAAAATCTCTAAGGCCTCGTCTGAAACCCAAACCCCAATTAATCTTAAGTCCTGGGCCAATGGAAGAAACTAAAGAAGAGGCAATTAAGTTTTTGTACCTAGAAAGGGAGAAAAGGGAAGGAACTTGATCCTTAAGAGGTGTCTCCCCTTCCCACACATGCTCGCCTCACCATATTTCCAGAACACAAATTGTACCTTATGAAGGGTAGAAAACAAGGAAGAATGGTATGGATGGCTTTCCAAGGTGTTATCACTTTTGTCCACAGTTTGTCTTGGTCCATCGGAAATCTCCATAGCCACTTACCCAGTAAGGCTGTATTCCTCTTCTGAATATTCCCAATTCCTAGACCCCCTAACTTCTTATTTCTAACCACCATTTCCCATCTCACCCTATGATCCCTCCTCTCCTCACCTGATTCCCATAAAAAGTCCCTCATTACCTTCTCTAGCCTTCTACAAATCCTCATAGGCTTCCTAAAGACCAAAAGGAAGTAAATTGGCAAATTTGCTAATGTTGATTTGATCAAAGTAATTCTCTCACCCATCAATAGGTAATTCCTTTTCCAGGAGGCGGCAAGCCTTGTTGAAAATCTATCCACCACCGGGTTCCAAAAATTCACACTTCTAGGGTTGCCTCCCAAAGGTAAACCCAAATAGGTCATAGGCCACTGGCATACCTCACACCCCAAAATTCTTGCACACTCATGAACTTCTTCATCTTCCATGTTGATACCTGCTACACAAGTCTTATTGAAGTTGACTTTCAAATTTGTTATTTTCTCAAATACTTGTATCACCTCCTTCATATTCCTCACCCAACTCAGATCACCTCCCTCACAGAATAGAACAGTATCATCAGTGAATTGCAAATGAGTGACAAGTACTCTTTCTCTTCCCACTCTCCAACCTCACACCAAACCACTCAAATCTGCTCTCTGAAAAAGAATACTCAGCACCTCTGCCACTAGAGTAAACAAGAAAGGAGAAAGAGGATCCCCCTGTCGAATACCTCTGATGGCCGGAAAGTGGTCAACCACTATGCCATTAACCAAAAGTGAGTAATGACAGGTACTAATGCAACCCTTGATCCACTTACACCATTTATCTCCAAAGCCAAAATTCCTCATTACTTCCATTAAGAAATCCCAGTCCACCAAATCATAGGCTTTCTCTAAATCAAGCTTGCAAACCAATCCTTTCTTTCTAGATCTCTTTAGCTCCTCCACACTCTCATTGGCAATAAGAATTTGATCCGAAATTTGCCTATCCTGTACAAAGGCCCATTGATTTAAAGAAATAATAGAAGGAAGCATTGATCTAATTCTTCTAGATAGCACCTTGGCAATGATTTTATACAGACTATGAGCAAGACTAATGTGCCTAAAGTCCTTGGGATGTAATGCTCCTACCTTCTTTGGGATCAAGGTGATGAAGGTAGAATTTAGACCTAGATTAATTACTCCTCTGTTAAAAAAATCATCAAACGCCTTATGGATATCCTCCTGGCTCATCATAATGTATGCAATGTCTACCAGATCAATGAAGGTTTATCTTTTTGAAAAAAAAAAAAAGAGTCAGATTGCCCTAGTGGTTTGTTCTCTTCTTATTCTTTCTACAAGAGCTGAACAATTTGTCTCCTCCCCCTCTTCCCTCTCATTTCCCCTAATGTTAATGTTAAGGAGGTGCCCAGCAAAGATAAACAAAAGCTTCTTGAGGGAGAAGCTCCTTGTTCAGCAGTTCAAGCTCACCTCCTGAATATGTTTAGTAAATTCTGTCAGAAGCAGTTTGAACAAAGAGAAAACAAATTTGAAATGTGCATGTCTAAAGATGACCACACCTAGAGGTGGAATTTGCCAATGGAGGTTAATATGATCTTTGATCCATCAATGTTTGCTTGGCCTGAAAAAAGGGGAAGGATCATCAATTATGTGGAGATGCAGGAGGACAGCACTGATTTGGACTATTTGGGAAGAAAGAAATGCTGGGATGATGATTAGAGTTACATATTGGACAAGAACTATAGACATCTTTGGCCAATTTTGATAATATTTGGAGGAATTGGACTGTGGTGGTAAGAAGCTCTTCTACAAAGCCAAAGGTAGATTCAGTGTGGATGATGAAGGACACTAGAAGTTGAACTTTGATAGGAGCACCCAAGCAACCTGGGTCCATCTGGAATGGGAGGCCCTAAGAGATAAAGAAGGGAATATCAGTGCTTTGTTCTCAGGACTAGTGAGAGTAGGGGGTTCTGTTAGAACTGCACTACTTACTGATTTGGCGGGTGTCCAGATTGCACAATTTGAATATGGAAGTGATTCTAAGTTGCTAGTGGGGTGGTTGAAAGAACTGAGGACTGTAATGTGGTGCTATCAAAATGAAATCAAGAAATTCAAAGGGTTAACAAGGAATTGGAATGTGAGGAGGTCGGCTAATGCTTTGGCTGATTGTTTAGCTAAACACGGGGTAAATAGGGATGTTATATTTTCTGTGTTGGGCTTAATTGTAAGATGTAAAGTGAAACTTTGTAGGGAGAGGCTGCACCTCGTGTCTCTCCAGGGGATGCTTGTAATGCTTTAAAGTTTAATATTTAAAAAAATTATTAATTTATCAAAAAAAATGTATGATACAACAGTACTCCCAGCCAAAATTAATGACAAAAAGATCCAAAAGGCATAACCCTTGGATTCTCTAGAAATTCATCTATGACCAATGCAAATAAACAAGGGCTAAGTGCTGAACCTAGGTGAAGTCCCATGTCTCACTCATAGGTGTTCTAACATTGGTTGTTGACCCTCATGCATATCCTTAATTAGGTCTACATACCTATTTGGAACCCCTTTCTTTTCTAAGATCCACCATATTATCTCTCTAGTAATTGAAGAGTTGGATGGAAAGGAAGTAGCTGGTCTGATGGAGGAAAGTGATAGGAATGAAAGATGGAGTTTGAAGAAGGAACTAGAGGAGTTATTACTAAAGGAGGAAATCAATTGGAGTCAGAAATATAGGAGCAAGTGGATTAAGGAGGGTGATAGGAACACTAAAATTGTTCATGCATTGGCAAATGGAAGAAGAAAGAGCAACTTTGTGTCAAAGTTGAAGGTTAATGGGATGAGTAGTGGCCAACAGAGTGAGATTTTCCAAGTTTTTGTGGACCATTTCAGATTTCCCAAGCTTTCAAAGGAGTCTCAGAAATGGTTGGAAAGAAGATTTGATAGTGAAGAAATAATGGATGCAATTTGTTCTATGGATAGTGCTAAAGCTCCTGGCCCTAATGGTTTCACTATGGCTTTCTACAAAGATTGTTGGGAGATATTAAAAGATGACATTTTAAAGTTTTCGAGGAATTTTTTACGGGTGTGATTAATTCGGGTCTGAATTGAACTTTCATTGCTTTGATACTGAATCACCAGGTTAATTAACCTGAACCCAACCAAAAAAGTCAGATCTGACTTGGGTTTAGTTTATGATCCATTGTTTTTTTATCATAAAACCTGTCTCACTAAACAAGGTGATCTCTGAAATGGAAGCAAGGAAGTAGAAGATAATTATGGACCCCACTTCTTGCTGATATGAATGAATAGGGGGCCTAGGTTCTATTTTTGGGCTAGAAGAAAAGAAGAGAGGATATCATGAATATCAAATAATCAATATTTTAAATTTTAAATTTGGCCCACAAACAATACATAAACAATAAACCAGATATCAAATCAGAAACCACAGCTGGGAATTCTCAAGTTAAACTGAGATGGTTGTTTCCAAGGTAACCCAGGGACATCAGGAACTGGTATTTAGAGACACTGCCAGTAGGGTAATGCTACCATATGCAGGACCCTCCAGCAGAGAGGATTCAGCAACAGCTGAAGTGCCAAACTCTTATTACTGATACAGAATCTAAGAGTAGCAGTGTTTATGGCCTATAAGAGGATACAAACACTGCTGGTTATCATATGATGGTTCAAGGATATGGACAGTCAGTAAGCACTGTAGACTGTTCTACAATATCAGCAAAGCAAGGTTTTCTTTCTTTATTTTGTCTTTTCTTTTAAAGCTTGACCGAGAGGCAAGGTATTTTGATATCCAAAATGAACTAATCATTCTTATTTGGTTCCTAGGTCAATCAACTCTCTACCTAATTGTCCTGCAAAATAGTGTCTTTCAACAAATAAGCAGCTTTATATTTTTGCTTGTATATTGAGATGAATCATTTATCTTTAAATCTCCTTGTAAGCAAGTAGTATGGATGCATTTTTGTGTAATAGATGTCACATAGAAATGCAAATTTCTTTTATTTGTTTTGTTATAGATATTTCACATAGTACATCTAAAGATACAAAAGACAATGCCAAATGGTCAAGAAAGGAGGAAAGGATATTTGTTGAATTAATGGTTGAACAGTGCAAAAAGGGTAATAGGAAAACTACTGCCTTTACCTCTACACTTGGTCCAACCTTCAATCTAACCCAATCTACTCTAAGTTAGATAGATTCTTGTTCTCAACAGATTGGGAAGAGCATTGGGGGAACCTAAATTCTAGAGCACTCCCTAGACTCACTTCAAACCATTGGCCTATAGTGTTGTGTAAGGAGGAGTTCAGAGGAGGTGGACCTGCTCCCTTTAGGTTTGAGAACATGTGGTTGATTCATCCGGGATTCATAGAGAAGATCAAAGAATGGTGGGAACAACACAATCTGTCAGTTGAATGGAAGGGAATGAGATTCCACAAAAAGATTCAATTCCTAAAATCTCAAATAAAGGAGTGGAACCATCTGGAATTTGGAAGAGTGGAGGAAAGAAAGAAGATTTTAATGGAGCAAACTGAGGAACTGGACTTGAAGGAGGAAAGGGGTTCTTTTGGAGAAGAAGACTAAGAAAAGGAGGGAGACAGAAACACTAGATTTTTTCACTCTGTGGCAAACAAGGAAGAATATCATTTCTAAGCTAGAAGTTGATGGAGCTGTTCTTTCCCAACCAGCAGAAATAGCAAAGGCTTTTGCAACCCATTTTAAATCAATTTTTGGAAGGCCTCTAAATGAGAGGATTTGGGTGGAGGGGCTGGAATGGCCAACTCTTAGTTTAGAAACCAAAGTGGGGTTAGAGAAAAACTTTGACTTAGACGAGATAAAGGAAGCGGTATTTTCAATGGATAGAACAAAAGCTCCAGGCCCAAATGGATTTACAATGGCATTTTGTCATGATTGTTGGGATATTGTGAAGGACCTAGTGTTGGTTTTTGAAGAGTTTCACAGGAGGGGAATCATTAATCCGGGTTTAAACTCCACATTCATTGCATTGGTCCCTAAGAAGAAAGAGGCATCACATCCAAGGGATTTCAGGCCGATTAGTTTGGTGAATAGTCTATACAAGATAATTGCAAAAGTCTTATTTCTAAGAATTAAGAAAGTTCTTCCAACCATTATCAAACCCAACCAAGGAGCTTTTGTGAAGGGAAGGCATATCACTGATCAAATTTTTATTGCAAATGAGAGCTTAGAGAAGGCTTATGACCTAGTTGATTGGTCCTTCTTAGTGGAGGTAATGAAAAGTTTTGGTTTTGGAGACAAATGGTGTAGATGGATCTGGGGTTGTATCAGGAGCTGCCATTACTAAGATATTGGTGAATGGAACTGCGATGGATTTCTTTCCGGCCATGAGTGGAATAAGACAAGTGATCCACTCTCCCCCTTTCTCTGTACTCTGATTGCAGATGTCCTGGGGAGACTGATACATAGAGCCGATTCTAGAGACTTAATAAGAGGATGGAGAGTCGGAAGGGGGGAAGTACCACTTACACACTTGCAGTTTGCAGATGACACAATCCTATTTTTTGAGGGTGGGGATATAAGATGAATCAGAAACTAAAACTGACAATACAACTCTTTAAACAAATGTCTAATCTTAAAGAGACTTCGATAAGAGTTGTGTGGTGGGAGTGAATTTGGAGTGAAGGGAAGTAAGTGATTGTGTGAGTGTGTTAAGGTGTGCTATCTCGGAGTGGCCTATCACTTATTTGGGCCTCCCCCTAGGAGATAACCCCAAGAATGAAAGCTTTTGGAACCCAGTAGTAGAGAGATTTGAGAAAAGGCTTGCTTCTTGGAGGAAAAATTATCTTTCTTCTTGGGGGGAGAATCACCTTGATTAGGTCTACCCTTTCCAACCTTCCTGTTTACTTCATGTCAATGTTCAAGATTCCTACAAAGGTCTCCAACAGGGTGGAAAAATTAATGAGGGATTTTTTATGGGAACCAGGAGTGGAGAAGAAAGACCATAGGGTGAGGTGGGAAGTGGTAAATAGGAGCAAGAAGCTAGGGGGCTTGGGATTGGGAATATCAGGAAAAGGAATATGGCATTATTGGGGAAATGGTTGTGGAGATTCCCGTTGGAAAGGGACAAATTGTGGATGAAGATTGTGGCTAGTATACATGGGCTGGATGAGAATGACTGGGATCCTGGAATTTTGGAAAGGACTACTGCCGCATCCCCCTGGGAAGCCATTCATGATCTGCTTCCAGTTTTCTCCCCTTGGATTAGGTACGATTTGAATTCCGGTAATCGAATAAAATTCTGGTAGCAAATTTGGGTTGGGGACCTACTCCTGAAAGACCAATTTCCATCATTGTTTGCTTTGTCAGATTTGAAAAATGAACCCATTTCCTCCTTCTTAGTTCCTTCTGATTCTTCTTTTGGGTTTGGGTGGAATCTAGGGTTGAGAAGGGCAATAAGGGATACAGATTTGGGGTGTATGTCATCTTTGCTAACCATCCTTGAAAATGTTTTCTTGAACCCCAGTAAGGGAGACACCAGAATTTGGACCCCTTCTTCATCCAGCTCTTTCTCTTGTGCTTCGTTTTTTGAGACATTAGTCCAACCTACTACTCCACTTGGGCTGTCATTCGCGGTTAAAGAGATTTGGAGCAAACCCATTCCTCCTTGGGTTGGTAGTTTTTGTTGGGAAATTTTCCTGGAAAGAGTTAACACAAACGACTTGCTTCAAAGAAAGAGGCCCAATTGCTGTTTACTTCCCAATAGGTGTATTCTTTGCAAAGCTGATGGGGAAACGGGTTATCATATTATGGTTACTTCTCCAGTTACTAAGACTTTTTGGAAGTGAGTGTTTTCCCTTTTTGGGTATAATTGGAATCCCCCCGTGAGTGTGCAATGCTTGTTTTCTCCTTCTTTCTTTAGTTGACCTAAGAAAAGGGGGAAGATTATGTGGAGAAGCATTAGGGCTGCAGTGTGCTGGTCAATTGAGAAGAAAGAAATTCACGAACTTTTTCAAATAAGGAAAGAACCACAGAAAACCCAACAGATTTGATACTTTCAAGGGTTTCCATTGGCTGAAACCAATGGAGATATTCTCTGAATTCTCTATGGCAGACTTGCTGAGAAAGTGGAAAGAGGTTACTACTATTGCTATGTATAAAAGGAACTATAGTCCCACTTGGACCCCCCCCCCTCCCACCGAATTCATAAAACTGAATTTTGATGGATGTAGCTTAAGGAATCCAGGGCCTTCTGGGATAGGGAGTGTTTTTAGGAATGAGGAGGGGTATATTACCGCCATGTTCTCTGAGCCAATTGGAGAGGGTGACTCTCTTAGGGCCAAAATTCTAGCAGTTCTTGAAGGAATCCAAAGAGCAAGAGAATTAAGCATCAGATGCTTAGTGATTGAGGGGGACTCGAAGGTGGTGATTAGGTGGCTGAAAGGAGATACCAGTGGCTTGTGGAGCTACAGAAATGAGAAGAAAAAATTTAATTGGCTATGTAAGGACTTAGAGGTGCAATACAGCTGGGTGAAGAGAAGTGCTAACTCAATGGCTGAGGGGTTAGCTAAGCAAGGGGTGGCTAAGGATTCTTTGTTTTGGGCACATTTTTAGTATTTTGTTGTCATTTTGATGTTGGGGAGATGTTAGTGGAAAAGTTTTTTTAGTATAATTTCTCACATAACATAATTCACCCAATTAGACTAATAACTGGGTTTTTTGTTATTTGAGTAATCCCCATTCGGGAAATCATGTAGATATTCCCTTAATTACATCTCTGCTAAGGGCAGAGAAAACCATTTTGATTCTGATTCAGAAGTACCAATGAATAGAGACTAAACTAAGTATGAATTTTCTACAGAATTTTCCTTTGAAAATTCTGGTATATGTTCCCTCTTTATTTGAGAGAAAACCAGCATATAAAGAAACAAACATTGTATGCATAACAAGTAAATAGGTATTATAAAAAGCATGTTTCATCAATAAGGCTACAAATGGCCTTTAAATTATGGTTGTGTGCATTATCATGCTGTGAGGAACCATAATCAGCCAAGTTTCATGAACAAGGTTGTAGATGGTTTTTCCCCTCACACATAGGCTAGTAGGTTGTAAGGAACCATAATCAGCCAAGTTTCATGAACAAGGCTGTAGATGGTTGTCTCCTTACATGTATTTCAATATGAAACAAGGAAGAAAAGAAAAAAATAAAAAGAAAAAGAAAAAAGAAAGGAGTGAGAGGAATTGATAGAATGTGGGCTTCCATCTCATGTGAGAAGCACAAGGAGTATCATATTGAAGAGGTGTAGGAAGAACACAAGATTCCCTACCTTCTTCTTCCTTTTTCTTTTATGCTCTCCACACCAATCTTCTTCTCTTCTCTCTTCCCACTTGTTTCTTAATGCTAGAAATCCTACAAATCAATTAGTAATAGCCAACAAAAAAGGCCTTAGCCCCTTCTCCTTGTAGGAGAGGGGTTTATATAGAGAAGGGAGGTGGTTAAGTAACTCCCCACTCCTCTTTTCTTAGGGTGCCAAGTGTCACCCCACTTAAAATGGGTTAAGGAGGGAAAAGAAAACTTTTCCTTCCTAAGGTGACAAGTGTCCCCCCCATTTCAAGTGGTTAGAGGAGGGAAAATAACTCCTTCTTCCTAGGGTGACAAGTGCCCCCCCGCCCCACACTTCAAGTGGTTAGAGGAGGGAAAATAACTCTCTCCCCTAGGGTAACATGTGTCCTCCCACTTCAAGTGGTTAAAGGAGGGAAAATAGTCCTCTTGTTAGAATAGGACAAGTGGCATCCCCTCGTAAATAAGTGGGACACCTCACAAGAAATTAATTAAAATGGATTTATTCTTCTAGGGCCTACTGTTCCACTAAATGGGCTCTACTGCAGGCTCATTAAATGCTTATTGCATTATAAATAAGCCCAAATAACTTGGGGCCTGTTGTTCACTAAACTAGACTACAGGCCCCTTTCTTTGTTAAAATGTTTCAGCCCACCAATAGGATTGATTGGGCTTATAAAAAAGCCCTTTTCTCTTCTTTATTATTATTTTAAGCTGTGACTGGGAGTATCTTAATAATCTGCTCCCACTCCAGCAAGTTTAAGGACTTAACAGGAGTTAAGATAGTTTACCTCCCCATTTTCTGTAATTAATTTTCACAAGTATTATTCATTAATAAAGATTTCTGTTATCGACCAAGAATAAATAAATCCAGAGGGATTTCAATAGGAAAGCAGGGTGCAGCTACACAGATATGCTAACCCGTTGGTCAATAAACATGGATATGAACGATTTCCAACACATTGATAAATAAATTTAGTGAAACTGATAGACATTTTATACTTCTTTATATTACTCACTTTGATGTTATATATTGCTTCATTTCATTTTGTATACTTTTTTAATGCAACAAAATGCAAAAGCTTCTCAAGTTTTTTGTCCTTTTTCATATTGTGCTATTTATGTGGGGTCCGCATGATTCCATGATATATATTTGCCATTGAGTGTTGCACGCATACCAATATATGTTATTATTTTGATTAATGAAAAAAATGAATGAGAATAAAATTTGTAACCAGTTTGGTTACAAATTTTACTCTCATTCTTGCTGGAAAAAAATCATTTTTAGGAAAAAAGTGTTAGGTTCGTAGTAATATTTTCTCATTCTTCCCATTTCTACTCATTTTTTTTCAATCTTAGAATTTCATCTTGGGTAAGAATGAGAAAGAATGAGAGTTGAACCAAACATTAGAATTTCACCATGGAATGAAACTAACAATGACTCAATGGGAACAAGATTTAATGGAGTTTGATCATTAGAAAATGGTACGAAACTAACTATGACTCAATGAGACATAAACCTTTTATTCTCTTCTTTTACTATAAGTATATGAATATAATCTTGATTGTTCTTTTTTGTAGGATTGGGTAAAAAAAATATTAGATTGGGACTTGGGAAATTATGATTGGACTTGGACATGTTGGATTTGTGATAGTTGTTGGATTTATGGAGAATTGGAGATTCTGATTTGGACTTGTGGTTATCGGATTCATGAATTTATGGTTGAATGAATTGTAACTTTCTATATCGGAATTTGTTGAAAGTTTAAGTTGTTGAGAAATTGTTAAACGATTGGTCTTGGTTAAATGATTTGGACTTGTGGTGGTGTATAAATGATTGTCAGTATTTTAAAGGGAGATTGCTGGTTTTTTAACTTGTAAGTTGTTGACTATAAATCGGTTTCACGTTTGTTATAAACAGGTCTTATTGGTTACAGTCTGTTATTTAAGCTTATAAACAGGTTTGTTATTTTAGCTTACAAACATCTTTTCAAACCAAGGTCTGTTGAAATTTCAGGTTTAGTGGTTATGTTATTATAACATAACTAATGTTTTACTAGCTAAATAAGAGGTTTGTCATTGCCTTTTATCAGGTTTGGCACTGTTTTTTACAAGTCTTCTTGAAGATGATTCGATATAAGCAGGCCTTATCGTGTCAGACCCAACTGTCCTGATTACTAATTGATTCCATTATGGGACCAAAATTACATACCCTATAAGGTCTGGTTCAGGACAGAGACAGGGAATTTTCTTATTGGTTCAGGGCAGTTCTACCCTGTCCTTAACCAGACCTGACCCATTGACAGTCCACTCAGCACTTGAGATTAGGGTTCAAAGGGAGAACACAAGAGAAACAAATCATGGGGTGTCAAGAGAATGAGTCGACCCCGACACTCAAAGAGCCAAAAATATATTATGTACAACTACAAGCATACCCTTACAGGGCAAAAATATAAAGAAAAGAAATAAACATGATAGAATACAACAAGACTATAGTAATACAATATAATACACACACTTAACTCCCATAGTCTCTACACAAAATACAGCTTGTCCATATCAGTTGAATGGATAAGTGAGCAATATGAGATAGGAGTAATTTTGCTTTCCCTCAAGCCCTCTAGGATGAGATTGATCACTTGGAGACTTCGAGGTGATTTAGTAACATTGTTCTAAAGGTCTCTCTCAAGCCCCAAGCAATACAAGAGTTTTGTTTAAGAATAAAGTGTTCATCTCTACAGGTCTCTCTCTTCATGTGTCTGCCTTTTCCTTGAGTTTTCTGCACATAACCTGCAGTGATCTGTCAAACTTAATCCACCTACAATCATGTAGAAACCAGGAGGAGATTGATCAATTAGAGTCTTGGAGGTAATTTACTATAACCTGCTTTGATCTGTCAAAGTCAACCCACCTAGAAATCATCTAGAAACTAGGAGACTGATCACTTGGAGTCTTGGAGGTGGCTTAATGACATTGTTCTTTTTTGATAAATAACAGAAATTTTCATTAAATATTAACAAGAATATTGCAAGGAGTACAGAAAAAAGAGGAGATAAAACAGCTTATCTCCACAACACCCATAAGAATAATTACAACCTAGCCCAAAACAAATTAGTCCTCCCAACCTCTTGCTTTGTTCAGAAGAATAGGGTGTTGTGGAGATAAAACAGCTTTTCTCCACAACACCCATAGGAATTATTTAGCGACATTGTTCTAAAGACTCCAAGCATTACAAGAATTTTGTTCAGAAGAAAGGCTGTTCATCTCTATAAGTTCTCTCTTCATGTTTCATGGGACTGATCAATTAACTAATTCCTCAAACTCAGCACCTCATCTCTACAGGTTTTCTCTTCATGTCTACCTTTGCCTTGAATTTTCTGCACATGACATGTTTTGATCTGTCAAAGTCAACCCATCCAGCAATCATGGATAAACTAGATGTCAGTTCTACTCCAATGGCACAATTTCAGGAAGCTCAAAGTTTCATCCATCCTTCTTTGACCAACCTGGAACTCTAGCTGTCTATCCAAATAATACTCCTTCACAAATCTCTTCCATTTTTTTCTGATGCTTGATATTACTTGGCACATCAAAGCCACAGCTTTTGTAGTCAATTAAGGGGTGTGGCCTTCAAAAGACATCGTGAAATTTATCCCTACAAAATGAACTTTTCCCAATGGAGATCTCCATGTTCATTAGCTTAGTTATGCCTAGTTTCTTTGAGAAATGATGCTCAAAACCTCCTGTATGTGCTCATCAACAATCTCACAATTCACCAAGTGATTTCTCTTGCCCATTCCAAAAGGAAAATCCTTTGCAGCTAGGAAATGCAGTTCCTTGTGCCTGTTGACAGATGAAAACACTGAGAGGAAGTAAATGAGAAAGGTGGAAAAGATGGCTTTTAAAAAGGTTCCCCCTAGCAAGATGACTTTCACATCTTGCAACCTTTCTTTACATTAGTACAAATTCACTGAGCTGTTTTTGCAAGAAAGTAAGGAAAATGTTTACTAACCCCTGAACCCCAAATTGTGGGGAAGATAAAAATTCTATCAAGCACCAGAATCTGAATGTACATTTCAGTTCATTCTGGCACTGAGGCATGGAGATGATCATTGGAAAATAGAAAAGTATAATCAGAAACAACAATGTATCAGATAATTACAAGATCAAGGAAGGCACAACAAAGATACAAAGAGGCTCCTCATGCTCACCAGTCCCTTCCTATATAACAACCATATCAGGATAAAAGGCTCAAACAGAAAGAAGGCATGGGTATTTAATATCTATAACAAAGTAGGTATACACAGTCATCATGGATTACTCCTATCAAAAGAAAAAAAAAAAAATCATCATGGATTACCCACTAACAGTTCAGACAATAGTAAACTTGGATTGGGTACCAACACCACTCAATTTATTGGAAAATGCTTAAAATTGAGGAAAAGGGCATCTGGATGTCAACCACTCAAGAATTATGTTGTCAAACAAAACCCTACTTGTCAATCTAGTTGGTTGAGTTGAACTCCTTTGGGAGAAGGAAATTCCATTCTAGCTGAGCTCTTCTCACTCCTCTAAGGCTGAGATTACTTCTTCCCAAGCGACTCTAATGTAGAAATGTAAGGAGAGTCATAAGTGGTAACTGGATGGATGTGAAATGAGAAGGCCAGTGGATGCACCGGCATTGATTCATTGCGTTGGTTTTAACACTTCGTTCAGCTCGAAATCAGCTAAGGAGATAGCGGACTCTCTGGCAAGAAGTGGAGCTAATGGTGATTTATTGCGTTGGAGTATTGCTCATCCGGCAATAGGCGGTTGTAAGTTTAAGGCTGGACTAATTCAAGGGACTTGGTAGCTGACTCCAATGGGAATGTACCTTATATTGTAATCTAAGTTTTGATAACTAACAAAATCCTCATCTGTTCGTTAGCAAACCAAAAAACATGAGAATAGCACAGCACACAACACGATGAGATTGAGTTGTCCGATAATCAATGCAATCACAATTCCCCACAACAATAAACAAAAACAGAATGCACTTTTCAGGATTAGTTTCGGAGAAAAAGAAAGGGAAGAACATGAAAAAAAAAAAAAAAAGAGATGAAAGACCTGTAAACGAATGACGAATTCTTCCTCTTTGTCGACGTAGAAATCGTTGATCTTTTCCAACTCTTCATCGAGAATCCTGACGAACCATTCTTCTAGACCAATCCAGGGTTTGTTTCTCTCAGTGTCATCAGTGGAGACATCGCCATCAGTAGGAGCACCGTCGATGATCTGGCGATGATGGCGAAGAAGATCGTCGAGGACCAGTGAATCAGGGGAGCTAGGGAAGTGCTTGAGAAGTTTCTTTAAGGGTTTGTAACACAAGAATTTGTCCCTCCACTCTGGAATGGTTTCTTCTAGGTGGGTTCGAAATTCCTTACCGAATTTCATGTATGTAACGTACCCCTTTTCTGCGTATATAGAGAGGAGATGGGAGGGAACAAGACGATGGGGTAAACTTCGGGAGAGGAATTATTTTGTGAATTAAAACAGTGGAGAGGAGGGCGATGTACTATGTGCAAGGGAATCTATTATTTTTTATTTTTTATTATTTTTTTTATGAAAAGCATGGATGTACTAGATAGAGAAGCCGGGGGCAGCACGTCCCCACTAAGTCGGACTGGGATCTGCTCCTCACTCCGACCTTACATGAACATCTCACCATGTGTTTGTGAGGTCGGTGTGAGGAGCAAATCCAGTCTCCCACTGGTCACTCTTATGGATAGAAACTAAACTCACAAGGAAGGTTATACAAATTAAGATGAAAAGACCAGAGCAAAGCAGGTGAGCCTTCTTAGCAATCCAATCCACCACTTGATTCGCCTTCCTATTGACATGCTTGTAGTTGATGTCACTTTCAAGATGATCCTTGAGTCTTAAAGCATTGGGAAATTCCATATTAGTATCTTGTACTTTGGGTGTAGTGCCACATTAGTCCCCAAATTTTAAAATGTGATAAGTTCCTAAACTTTCAAAATATGTCAATCTAGTATCTGTCATTAACCAGTTATTAAGTTCCATTTGAAAAGATATAAATACCCTTCAAGTGTCATCTAATTCTCTTTATCAACCATCCAAATATTGACAAAAAATTAACAGTCCAAAATCTTTGTCTCTTCTATTCAAGAAAATTGGGGTCAGCAGAATGCCCACTGAAAGGTAACCTCAACTTTCTTGCATAGAAGATGCAAGGATTTGAGACTATTCATTTTCATCAACATGTGGATTGTTGACAAAGAAAATTAAATGACACTCAAAAGGGCATTTGTGTATGTTCAAATGTCACATAATGGCTAGTTAATGGATTGGTTAGTGATAGGTAATAGATTGACACATTTTGAAAGTTCGGGTACTGAATTGTCACGTTTTAAAGTTCGGAGACCAAAGTGGCACTAGACCCAAAGTACAGGGTGCTAATCACGAATTTTCCCTAAAACATTCATAGATGATGGTCTTGAGGTTCCAAGGAGGGGAAGCAATTCCCTTTAGACATGAAATAACCAGCTTGAAGTCCCTTTCAATGATCAGCGTTGAATTCTTGAAATTGGCAGCAAGGTTATGTGCCTCCCACGTCGCCCATGCCTCAGCAACATTTATGGATGAGTATTCCATCAAGTAACCCTTGAAGTCCACAATCTTATCGAGAGGATCTTGAGCCACAGCAGCAACCGCACACATTCCATTTAGAAGTCTAGACGCATCAAAATTAATTTTTATTCTTCCATCCTTAGGGGGTCCAAACTATGTTCTTCCACTTTTTGATCTCAAATTGTTGTTTAGTTTTTTTCAAAAAGGTCATAGTATTCCACAAATTCTTGTGTCGCTCTCTCAATAATAGTAATTGGGGATTCTGGTTTATCTGAAAAAGTTTTGGAATTCCTGTTCTTCCATACTTGCCATAATATAACACATCTTTCCTACAGTTAAGTTTGACATCAGCCTCGTGCACTCTATACCACCACTCACTCAAACTATCAGTTTGAAGGGGAGTTTCTAAACCATTGTTTACTGTCTTCAAAACTTGTTTAACCATATTGCACTTTTTAAAAATGTGGTCAATGTCCTCTTCCTCCCCACAAAAATAGCATTCTCCATCAATGTTCATCCCTCTTTTCCTTAAGGCTATGTTTGGTTTGAAGGAAATGGTAGGGAAAGGAAGGGAAACATAAGGAAGCCTATACAAGATTTGTAAAGGTTTCCCTACTTTTTCCTTCAAATCGAACACAACATAAAGAAATTTTGGAGGGAAGTTTATTATTAAATAAAAGATAGAGGAAAAATCTTAATTTTGGTTGGCATTTAATCTTCCAAACCAAATTGATCCAATTAAACTCACAATCTCTATTAGAGATTGAGTTACATTTAATTCCGTAGGCTGATTTGACTGAAAAAAAAAACACCATATGGGTTCAATCTCCAGACAAACATATCTTCTTTATCCTCGGTAGGAATAAATATAGATCTAATCTTATCCCAAGAACTTTGAGAGGCCACCGAACGGATCTTGTCTTCATTCCACATCTTCTTCTCATGGTCAATAAAGTCCCCAACCTTTAGGTTTTCCATCTTATATGGTACAAGATCAGGGCCTTCAACCAGAACCTCATTACCAATCCAATTATCTTTCCAGAAATTAATAGAGTTTCCATTTCCAGTAACCCAACCCATACCCTTCCTCAAAAGGTCTCTTGACTCAACAATTCCCCTACAGACCCAAGAAATATTATTCTTAATTTTAACATTTAAAAATCCCTTTCCTTTTAAATACTTTCCTTTTACAACCTTCACCCATAAGTTATCTTCATCTCTAAGAATCTTCCATCCCAGTTTAGCTAAATTAGCTTCATTAGCCAATTTTAAATTAATTAGGTCGAGGCCACCCCAAATCTTAAGGCAACAGACCTTGCTCCATCTTAAAAGATGCAAAGGTTTCCTATCATCGACTTTAGACCAAAGAATTTTTTTTCTGAGCCTTATTTATATCCTTAATTTTTCCACTAGGCAACCTGAATGATCTCATGATAAATTGAGGTACCATATTCGCAAAAGCTTTTATTAGAGTTATTCTGCTTGCCAGAGAAAGAGAATTTCTCTTTCAAATGGCGAGTTTTTTTGGTAAATCTATCCTTGACAAATTGGAATGAATCTTTGGTAACTCTAGAAGTAATTTGGGAGAGGGGGCACGCAGAAACATTTATTTGATTGGATAGGAATCTTCAAAATCTTGGCAAGGATTTTCTACAATTTATTTGGGGTATTTCTAGAAAAAATAATAGAAGACTTATTGATTGGGTTTTGGCCCTTTGCAAATTTTTCCAAATTATCTTTGATTCTGAGACAAGAATTAATGATAGATTTTGCAAAAATCAAACAATCATCTGTAAATAGAAGAATAGGGATTTGGGGGAATCTTTTGCCGCTTTACATCCTATACCATTTTCCAATATTAAGAGAATCCTTCTCAAGCTTCCTAGATAAAGCTTCCGCACATAGGACAAATATGTAAGGGGAGAGAGGGTCTCCTTGTCTAATACCTCTAGAAGTTGCTCATCTATTCTCTCCTTGGGAGAATCTATTAATATGTTATGAAGTTGCCATCTATTCTCTCCTACATCCGTATTTTATTTAAAAATAATAGGCTTAACTACTTAACATTTGAGAAATTCCTTATATATTAGTTGGAACCCGATGCATTGGTTTTATTAAGAAAATTGAGGAAGGAGCTTGTTGACATTTTCAATTAAGGATGGTTATTTAAGTCCAATTCAGTGACATTTTCAATTAAGGATGGCCATTTAAGTCCAATTCAAGTATTACTTTTTGGGTTCTATCTAATTTATCCAATCATTAATTCAAGTTGCATTATAGTGGGAGCGGTCAATTTCATATATAGATAAATTTATATTACTTTTTGCATTTTAATGTTATTTTTTATTAATTTTTAAATTTTATTGATTTGTTATTATTTTCATATTATTTTTAGGTAAAATTATAGAAAAAAACTCCTATTTTAAAAATTCTATAAACCACCCTTGTGCTTTAAATCTAACAAAAACCTCACCTATAGTTTTGCAAAAAAGTGTAAATACCTCTTTTTTGTTAGCTTTTAAATAGCAAAGATGAACAAAGTTATCAAAATACCCTTATCATTGTTAAGGCATCATACACAATTTAAAGTTTCCACTTCACCACCCACTATGTATTTTAGGTGGCAACTTTCAAAGAGTAATTCTCTCTACTCTTCTTAGATTAAGTAAAGTTAAAAGGTTGAGGTAAAAGAAAGCAACCTTTTTTTAAGGTATTTTAGTAAATTTACATCTGCATGAAGTTGGATAAGAGTAAATTTTATATTTTAAAAATAAAAAGTTAATTCATTACATTAGAATTTTCCATTTGGAGCGCTGAAAAAAGAAAGGTATTTGTGCATTTTTTTTTTAAAACAATAAGGGAGGTTTCTGTTAAGGTCAAAACATAGGGGAGGTTCATAAGATTGTTATTAGAAAATCCAAGGAGGTTTTTATATATTTTCCTACTTTTAAATGGAATTTAAATTGATTCTAGATCAATTAAACTATAAACTTAAAGTTAATAAATTTTATTAATCCTTGCTAATGTTTATTAATTATATTAATCTTTTCTTTTTTTAGTAAAATTTCAGTTGGTTTTAAATTAGTAGAAATTAGTTATAAACTTATAATTGTTAAATAACTTTGCCCTAGTTTTATATTAACTTTAAAAGAATTTTAAATGGATACTAATTTTTAATTTATCTTATTACTTTTTATTATATTATAAAAATATGTTTATTAATAATAACAATTAATTCTTATTTTATTTTATTTAGGTCATTTACTAAATTTGTTTTACTATGCTTAATTAACTATTATAATTTTCATATGAAATATAAATTGACCATAATTTTTATGATATTTTATTTAATGTTTTCAACTCGACATTGACTTTGATGATTGAACTGTTCAAATCATGACTCGACCCTAATTATAATTCCAAGTTTCCTAAAACCCACTATTTTGTCAAAAACCATTAATTTGGTCAAAGCCTATTAAACTTGGATAGTTGAACCATTGACCCTTTTGACCCAATCATTGGGTCATGAGTTTCAATATACAATGTATTGAAAACTTATGGAGGACTTAACTATTGTGTTCTAGGGGGTGATCTTTTTTTTTATTTTATTTTGGGTAACTTTTCACAATCTTTAAAATCCCAGTATACAAAAAAAAAAAATTCTCAGGTTTTGACCTCAAACTTCATTTTTTTGGTCTTTTATTTATAAAAAATTAAGAACTAAAATAAAAAGTATAGATTTGAAATGTTATACACACACAAATAAAAAAGTTATTGAAGGAGAGAGTTAATGGCATGATTATGAGAGATGATTAAATGAGTTAATGGGGAGAGAGAGAGAGAGAGAGAGAGAGAGAGAGAGAGAGAGAGAATGATGAAAGATAAAAGTCTTAATGGTGATTGACCACTTGAATTATTTTGTTCAGTTGCAAAATTAGAAAAAATTAAAAAAAAAAAACAAAAAAAATATAGATACTCTGAACTTTAAAAAAACAACTTAAACATTAACTCAAATTGATAAAACTTAAAAGACCGCATTGTCCTTAACTGTTGATTAAGTTTTCAAAACATGTCATTCTCTCCTCTCTTTTTCTTCTTTTCTTCTTTTCTTCTTTTCTTCTTTTCCTTCTTCCTTTCTATCATTTTCTTCGTCTGGACCCTACAAAAGTTGTGACATCTTCTTTTTTCTTTCTTCTATTTCTTCTTTCTCCCTTCCTCTCTTCTTTGCCTTAAAACACCACCACACAAAGAAAGACCAATCTAGTGGCTCAATGAGTCAATGGCCTCGTTAGTATCCTCACAAAACCATGTCTTTGGCACAAACTAGAGTATTGAAATTGAGAGTAAAAGAAGCTTGCTTGTCCTGGCCTTGGGGGAAGTAGTAAACCTTAGAATCAATAGTGGGGATCTCAACGGAGCTTCCAACACACGCCCTCAAGATGTGTGGATCAATGTTTTGTAACTCAAATATCCACTAATTTGAGCTCAATGAGATCACTTCGTAGGAGTTTCACAATTCTATTGGTTTTGTTTTGATTCGATCTTAGTTTTACTCTCTCTTTCTTTCTCTCTCTCTCTCTCTCTCTCTCTATATATATATATATATATTGTCTCTTCGGTCTCAGTTCACTCTGAATTAATTGTTAGAATTCTAGAAAGCAGATTCTTTATTTGAGTGGGAAGATTTCAGGGATATTTAATTTCAAACGAAGAAGGTGATCAACACTATTGGAGGGATAAACTTGGAATTATAAAAAATAGTGTAAAAATGAAGGCCTTAAAAGTTTCCTGAATAGATGGCTTATTTGTGTTATGTGGGGGCCATCTTATAAGATATACACAAGCAGGTTTTGAAAGTTTAGGGTATATATACGTAGTTTCTCAAATGTATAAGGGTATATATAAGTAATTAACCCAATAAAAAACAAGGCTTTACAAATACATATATGAAATATGTACCGTGCAAATACATACAAACTAATACAAAATACATGGCTTTGCACCATACATATTTGTACTTGTAATCCTTCCAAACTGAGTCTGAATGGTAAATTACAAAGACCCTGGTACTATGGAACCAGTAACATATAAGTACTTTTATTTGCAACAAAGACCTTGAACTTTTATAAACCCCTTGACCATTACACCATCTAATGAAAGGTTTTAAATTACCAAAATACCCCTTCATAATTCAAAGGGCAAGAATTGTAATTTTCAAGATGATGAAAATGGGAAAATCCATTCCCCCTTTGTCTATTCCTCACCCATTTTGTGTCTCCTAAACCTTAACCTGCACAAACATATCGTTAAAGATCATTTGATGAGAACTCTACATCACTTTTTTGTCAGAAGTTGTTGCCATTATCTCATGGCGAAGAGCTATCTAGTACATTGTTGCTGAATACAGAAGAATCTCTTGTGATACAAAAAAAAAGTCATTTGTTTCTTTTATTCCATTGTAGGAGAAGAAATTAATTTTATTGTTGTTTCTAGAGAAGAAAAGCCTATGTATACATATGCCACACCAACTATTTTAACCAGATGAGAACCAATATTTTCAAGAATTGTTGAGTTATTAAAGTATAAGTGAATGGGTAAAATCACCCGAACAAATAATAAAAAGGGCAATTTTGGAATTTAAACGTTTTAAACAATCAAATGAGAATCTTTTTTGAAGTTAACTAATGGAATGCTAATGGTGGGAGGTCTCTATTGCAACATAAAAGTTGAAGGGCTTTTTGTCACAAATGAAAGTATAGGGGGTATTTGTCAATAACCCCATAGTATAGGTGGTGTTTGTAACTTACGCAAAAAAAAGCATGAGCTCCTCGTAACAGATTTGGTTTCCTTTTATTAGGATGTAGTTTGATTTGGGGCGATTTGGCCCGACCTACTAATGAGTGGACATGTGGACGCAACCTACTAATTGGACATTAACAAGACGCTTCCTGCCACCTCAGCAGGATAGGTCACCTCGGGTACCTTGGGCACCTTGGCCAGGACCAAGGACCAAGTAGCTCATTATGGCCCGACTTACCGAGGTGACACATAGCAAACTTGTAGAAGCAAGCCAGCTGTCTCCGAGCTCTTCGGGATCACGCCACACATCTATAGGCCTTATCCTCATCCTTCCCAGATCGGGCGGACTCGATAAGCCTTATTGAGTAGCATGAAGTTCACTTCCTGGTGTGGAACAAACTCCTAATAGCACAAGCCAAAGATCTCAGAGATGTTTCATGAGACCTATGGTAGCTCACCTATATAAGGGTATCTACCCCAGTGCCACAAGGTGCACGTGATTTATTGCTCACTAGCCTACTAGCTATCAAAGTTTCAGCTCGCACACATACAGTACTAACTTAAGAATCAAAGCGCCCACACCGGGTAAGCCACCCTGGGTCCTTTGAGCATTCCTTTCTTGTAGTTCGACCGACCAGTAGAGCAGACCAATGTCTGAGCTGCCTTCCAGCTAGGAGCTTCCGCATCGCAGACCATCAATTGGTGCCATCTATGGGAACTGCAACAAAAGCTAAGTTCTCACTTTTAAATTACTTACTTTCTTTGCAACATTTTACTATTGCATCATCATGCAACACTGGAAAGAGTATTGAGATGACAGTTGATGAGGGGTAACGATCAAAAGGTCATCCCAATCCTAGTCACAATCTCAGTTTCAACCTCAAATGGCATCAACTAGCCACAACGGAAAGAGCGGACATGAACATCACTAGGGGGCAAGAGCAGCAAACAATTACTCCCTAGGGTTCCTCGGTGACTATCGACCAATTCACCATTCCCCTGACAGCCTCTGGGGTCCCATCATTGTCCGTGCCACACACTACCCAACAGGTGAGTGTCCCGCTCCCCCAGGTGAATGCCATGTTTTCGGAGCACTCCATCATTCCCCCTGGGGTTGGGCACTCCAAGTTCAACGACCACGTCCAAAGCTTTCGAATGAACCTGATCCAAATGCAGCTGATCCATCAATTCAGTAGTTTTAGCAGTACTATTTTTATCAACAATATCATCAGTAGTTTCGACAACTACAACCAAGCCAGCTAACAAACCATCATCGAGGGTAAATCAAAACCAGAATCAACACCACACTCACTAGAACGTCTGCTAGTCTCCCCTCGCGGTGAGAGAACTTCGCAGGTACTGGTCCCTCGCTCAGAACGGACCTTGCCATGGGGTACAGTGGGCGACCCGCGTACTCCCCCTTCTTCCCGAAGAGAGAGCTTAAGGGATAGGCCCGAACTCAACCATCTCGAGAGGCATAGTTTGCAAGTTTCACATGTAGATTGTCAGCTCGAGGCCAGAGGTGCGGGATCGAGAAGAGACCCCTCGGTTCCCTGCAATAGCCAGCATCGAGCACGCGGCGAAGAAGAAGCGGCAAGGAGAACCCCTGAACCACTTCACCCTATTATTCGATGTAAGATCGAAATACTTGACAACACAGAAGCCGACAGTACAAACGCTGCACCACCAAAGAAGCAATAGTGGCGGCGTCGCAAGACTCGCCATTCATCAGCAAGGAATGATCCATCAGTGAAGCCCAACCATCCAATAGATCAAGGTTGAAAAAGAGAGGAGGTGAGCTCGGTGGCCACAAGAACAATGCCAGCTCTTTTGAGCCGGCCTTCACCCCTATCACCCGAGCTCCTAGCGGCCCCAATGCCGAAAGATTTCAAGGTACCTCCGCTAGACAAGTATGATGGGTCCTTTGATCTTAACGATCACATAGATGTGTTCTTGTCCCAGATGCATCTCGTTGGGGCCGACGAGGCTTGTATGTGCGTGGCTTTCTCCACCACATTCAGAGGAGTAGTTCAGACCTGGTATAGAAACCTCACACCAGGTTCCATCAAAGGCTGAGCGTAGTTCGCAGACATGTTTACGACCCACTTCATCACCAATAAGAAGTGCCCAAAGTCACATGAGAGCCTTCTAAACGTGGTGTAGAGGAAAGGAGAGCCAATTCAAAGCTACATCAAGCACTTCAACGATACATGCCTGCAAAAGCTAGGAGTACAAACACTGCACCACCAAAGAAGCAACAGTGGCGGCGTCGCAAGACTCACCATTCATCAGCAAGGAATGATCCATCAGTGAAACCCAACCATCCAGTAGATCAAGGCCGAGAAAGAGAGGAGGTGAGCTCGGTGGCCACAAGAACAATGCCTGCTCTTTTGAGCCGACCTTCACCCTTATCACCCGAGCTCCTAGTGGCCCCAATGCCGAAAGATTTCAAGGTACCTCCGCTAGACAAGTATGATGGGTCCTTTGATCCTAACGATCACATAGACGCATTCTAGTCTCATATGCGTCTCGTTGGGGCCGACGAGGCTTGTATGTGCATGGATTTCTCCACCATATTTAGAGGAGTAGTTCAAACCTGGTATAGAAACCTCACTCCAGGTTCCATCAAAGGCTGAGTGCAATTCGCAGACATGTTTACGACCCACTTCATCACCAATAAGAAGTGCCCAAAGTCACAGGAGAGCCTTATAAACGTGGTGTAGAGGAAAGGAGAGCCAATTCAAAGCTACATCAAGCACTTCAACGAGTCATGCCTGCAGAAGTCGGCAGTACAAACGCTACACCACCAATGAAGCAATAGCGGCGGCGTCACAAGACTCACCATTCATCAGCAAGGAATGATCCATCAGTGAAACCCAACCATCCAGTAGATCAAGTTCGAGAAAGAGAGGAGGTGAGCTTGGTGGCCACAAGAATAATGCCTGCTCTTTTGAGCCGGCCTTCACCCCTATCACCCGAGCTCCTAGCGGCCCCAATGCCGAAAGATTTCAAGGTACCTCCGCTAGACAAGTATGATGGGTCCTTTGATCTTAATGATCACATAGATGCATTCTAGTCCCAGATGCGTCTCGTTGGGGCCGACGAGGCTTGTATATGCATGGCTTTCTCCACCACATTCAAAGGAGTAGTTTAGACCTGGTATAGAAACCTCGCACCAGGTTCCATCAAAGGTTGAGCATAGTTCACGGACATGTTTACGGCTCACTTCATCACCAATAAGAAGTGCCCAAAGTCACAGGAGAGCCTTCTAAACATGGTGTAGAGGAAAGGAGAGCCAATTCAAAGCTACATCAAGCACTTCAACGAGACATGCCTGCAGATACCAGACCTTGACCCAGTAGTATGTCTCACCGCAGCACGAAAAGGAATCACTCACAAAGAGTTCAAGTGGCATGTGTTGGCCAACAAGTCGAAGAACATCATCGAGTTCCTCAAGTTGGCTGATCAGTTTATCAGTACAAAAGAAGAGATAAACTAGAAAACCGACAACCAACCAAGAGAAGAGAGGAAGAGAGAAGAAGAAGGAATGAGCAACAAGAAAAGAAAAAAAAAAGCAAGTCCCCAAGCTCGAGGAGTAAGTCCCCCTCGTGAAGTTATAGGTTAGGTTGGCATTCCAGGACCCCGCCAGTGGAGAGAACGAACTATACTCCGCTGAATGCAAAGCGAGGAGAGATCTTAATGTTAGACAGTTTATGCCCTTAGCTCTAATCAGAATGATGTACCTTATGACATTTAATGTAAATGTATAATGTACATATTTGATTCATGTTATTGTGGTGTGTTTCTGTGTAATACCCTTAAATTGGACACTTATGAGACTCGTGTTAGTTTAGAATGTTCATAGTCGTTGGATAAGTCCGGGGAGATTTATCCTGCTAAGGTTGACACTGATGTGCCGCCAAGTGTTGGGGTGGCCTGTCTTAGCTTCCAGGGTGAGACCCGAGGTACATGCAGTGTAGGTTTACTTGAAACCTTGAACCGGACCATAATTCCAACATTGCCCTAGACCTTGGTGATTAGTGGGCAAAACTGGAATGTTACACCTGACCCCTAGACTCGATTATGATACTGCACTGGGTGTCGGATTGGGCTGCCTTTGATATGCCAATTAGTGAGATCCTTAGAGGGGGTCAAAACCTAGGTATGTTGGGACAGTCTAAGGATCCATGTGAGTAGAGAGTGCAATACTGTTCCTTGCAGCCGAGGGAGAGGTCCTCTCTTGTCGGGCAGTGTTTGATCATTATGGGCGGAGAGGTTAAGTGTAAGACAATTGAGGGTAATACCTGATGGGCTAATCTTGCGTCTGCCCACAATCCCTGGGTTTTTATAAGGTGGCTTGGCCCAAGGACCACTTAGTGTAAGTGTTGAGCCCATTAGGATCCCATGTGATGGGCTTCAGGGGGTTCACTGTCTTTTCAGGGAATTCGGCCATGCCTTGTAACAGAGGCTGGGCTGAACCCATGTGGCTGATGTGTAGATCAATGTTTGGGTCCCACGCCATACAAAGAAACCCAACTGAGCAGCAGTTTGGAAGGCCATTGAGCACATAAGACTTATTGGGCATAAATCCCATTTCGAACTAGTTTAGTTGGAATAATTAAAGAGAGGGGCGGATCTGGGATTGGATCAGCAAATAGGATAGGGTCTTACTCTATCCACTCAGAGAGTCTAGATCTGAATACAAATTTGGATCTAGAAACCTCCTAATGAGATTAGGAGAGAGTTGATTTAATCTGCAAATAAGATAAGTATTTATTCTTATCACTTAAAGAGAGTCCAGATTCAAATTAGGATTTGAATAAGGAAACTCCTAATGGGATTAGGAGCTGATCTCTTTAAGCCTATAAAAAGGAGGAGGGGACAAACCATTCAACCCATCCCAAAATCTTAGAGATCAGATCTCAGATCATACAGAGAGAAGACAACAACAGTGTGACTGCGCCATCTTCTCCCTGCGTTCTCCTCCAGTTGCCGCCTATTGCCAATTCGATCTCCAGTTTTGTAGGAGCGATCAAGAATAGTTCTTGATATCAGTCTTTGTAGAAAGGCTGATCTGAAGTCGTGCTCACTGCCTCCATTGAATTCTTGCTGAAAGGATTCAATTCTTGGGAAGAACACTGCTGATTTTGCTCCACCCTACACTATGTCATCTTTAGTGGGAGCAGTCTTTGGAGACTTCTTTGGGTGTGAACACCTCCATTGGAGGATATTGTTTCTTTATATCAGGTATATCCATCTCCTACTATTTTGGTTCAGATCTGGTTCGGTTCTTGGTTCAAGATTGATCATTGAAAAATGCAATTTTTCTAAAATAGGGAATGTGATTCCCAGATGGGAAAGAGAGAAATTTTTGAAATTTCACCCTACCTACCTGCAGGGTTCGGCCATCCATATGATGGATCTCTCATCCCTTCACTTAATGGCCATTAAAGACTCCTCTTTTGTCAGATGGCAACCCAGACTATGAGGAGATCCAATGACTAGGAACCCGAACGTCTATTGTCATTTTCATCAGGACCATGGTCACAACATAGAAAACTATAGAAACCTCTGCGATGAGATCGAAGAACTAATCTACTGTGGGTAGTTAAAGAAGTACATTTTGCATAAGGAAAAAGGACAGGGGAACTGACAAGGAGATCAAAAAAAAGTGAAGGGATGAGAGATCCATCATATGGATGGCCGAACCCTATAAGAAGGTTGAGAAAATTTTCAAAAAAAAATTCTCTCTCTCTCTTGTTTGGGAATCACATTCCCTATTTTAGAAAACTAAATTTTCAAGGATCATTCTTGAAACAAAAACGGATCAGATCTGAAACCAAAGGGAGGAGAGGGATATACCTGATATGAAGTAATAGTAACTCCCAATGAAGGTGTTCATGCCCAAGGAGAAAACCAAAACCTGTTTCCACTGAAGATGACACTGTGCGTAGTGAAGCAGGATCAATAGGATGGCTCTTCAGCAAGAACCAAATTCTTCAACAAGAATGGAGTAAAGGGCTGGTGAGCACGACTTAAGATTGTTTCTTCAGCCAATAAACAATATCCAAAACTCTTCTTGATAAGTGGAGATCGAACGGGGTAGGGATAGCAAGAACAATGAGAGAATTATGTAGATTGCTGTGTTTAAAAGTGAGGAATTCGCCCCTATTTATAGTCTTCTTTGGATCAGCCTCCTAATCTAATTAGGAGAGAGTTTCTTGATCCAAATCTGATATTTGGATCTAGACTCTTAAATGAATAAGACTTATCTTCTCTTTTCAGCTAATCCTAATCAAATTATAAATCGGTACTGACTCCTTTTGATTAACCAATTAAGCCTAGTTTGAATTGGGCTTTAGGCCCATTATGCCTATGTGCTCACTTACACCTTTAACCTATTGCCCAATTGCCTCTCTTTGTATGGTGTGGGACCCTTACATTGATCTACGCTTCCGCCACATGGGTTCAGCCTATCCTTTGTAACAAAGGCCTGGCTGAATTCACTGTAGGAGACAATGAACCCCTGAGTCCATCACCATGGGCTCTTAATGGGCCCAACATTTACACTAAATGGTCCTTGGGTCCAGCCACCTTATGAAAACCCAAGGACTGTATGCAGATGCAAGATTAACCCATCAAGTATTACCCTCAATGGTTTTACATTTAACCTCTCAACCCATAATGATCAAGCACTACCCGATAAGAGAGGACCTCTCCCTCAGCTGCAATGAATGATGCCGCAATCTCTACTTACATGGATCCTGGGAATTAAAACATTTTGCAAACATTTTGAAACCATAATATATATATATATATATATATATATGTATATCTCTATATAAATATATTTTGCAAAAAACAAATTTCAACGTTTGAAATCAACTGTCAGCAGATTAGGTTTCCATCAGAGAAAGTGCATCCCCGATCATTCACTTTGTCTAACAAAGGCTTAGATGAATTCTCGGACTGTCCCAACATACCGAGGTTTTGAACCCCTCTAAGGATCTCACTGATTGGAATATCAAAGGCAGCCTTAATCCGACACCTAGTGTAGTACCATAATCGAGTCTAGGGGTCAGGTGTAACATTCCAGTTTTGCCCATCTGTCTCTAAGGTCCAGGGCAATACTAGAATTTTGGTCCGATTCAGGGTTTCAAGAAACCCACACTACATGCACTTTCGGTCTCACACCCTGGCAGCTGAGACAAGCCACCCCAACCAACTTGGCGGCACATCAGTGTCAGCCTTGGCAGGATAAGTCTCCCTAGATATATCCAACGGCTGTGAAGATTCTAAACTAACCCGATTCTCATAGATGTCCAATTTAAGGGTATTACACAGAAACACACCACAATGACATGAATCAATTATGTACTTTATTCATTTACAATAAATGTCAAAAGATACATCAATCTGATTGGAGCTAAGGGCATAACTGTTTAACACTAGTGGTAGTAGCTTAGAAATTACACCCATACTTCCGAGCCCACACCATTGTCATCCTTATTGATAGACCTCTGGGGTACATCCTACTTAAACCCGATGTGTTAGGGAGATTGATGAAGTGGCCCATCAAGCTTAGCGAGTACGATATCCAGTTCAAGCAACGACCAGCAATTAAAGCCCAAGTCTTAGCGGAATTCGTAGCATAATGCACATTTATCACCCGACCCCTAAACTGACTAAGCCCACTTGCATGTCTGAGGCATCAACCAATGTAGCATCGGTCCTAGTTAGAGTAGTACCGACCTAGGATAAGGATCCCTAGATCCTCCACGTTAACGGCTTGTCCAACCAGCGAGGAAGCGGTGCAGGACTAATACTGTATGACCCAAGGAAAGTGAAGCTGGAGTATGCTCTCCAGTTTGAATTTGAGGCATCGAACAATGAGGCAGAGTATGAGGCGCTATTTGTTGGGCTCAACTTTGCAATGGAAATGAGAATGAAGCACCTCATTGTTTGCAGCAACTCTCAACTGGTGGTTAACTAAGTCAATGGTGGCTATGAAGCTCACAAATCGACTATGGTAGCCTACTTAACCAAAGTCAGAAGATTCTACTAGGCTTCAGCTCTTGCTTCATCAGGAAAATTCCAAGGTTCGAGAACACTGAGGCCGATGCTTTATCACAACTAGCAAGCACGAGCGGAAACACTCTACAGACTGTGTACATAGAGGACCTACCTTGGCCCAGCATTCTCAGGGGGGCAGAAGAGATCGCGCCCATGTTGCAAGCGGAATTGAGTTGGATTGACTCGCTTGTCGATTATCTACTCCACAGGACCCTACCTGTAGAACGCAATGTAGCTTGGAGGGTAGAGCATCAATCAGCCTTGTATGGCCTCATAGACGAACGACTGTATAGGAGATCCTTCACGCTCCCCTACCTACATTGCTTGTGACCCTCAGAAGCTGAGCTCGTACTTCATGATATTCATGAAGGTTTATGCAGAGGACACTTGGGGGGTTGAGCCCTTGTCCAAAAGGCATTAAGATAGGGTTACTACTAGCCCACAATAAAGGCAGACGCACTCGGGCTTGTCAAGAAATGCAATAGATGTCAGAGGCATGCCAACATCCTCCATCAACCTACTGCTGATTTGAAGTATCTTACTAGCATATGGCCCTTCGCGTAGTGGGGAACCAACATCCTCGGTCCTTTTTCGCCGGCAACTGGGTAGAGGAAGTTCTTGGTCATGGTAGTAGACTACTTCATGAAGTGGGTAGAAGCCAAACCGTTGGTAAGCATTACAACCTGGAACGTGCAAAATTTCTTCTAGAAAAACATCGTATGCCATTTTAGACTGCCCAAAGTCTTGATTTTGGATAACGGGAAGGAATTTGATGACATCAAATTCCATAATTGGCACGCCGAGATGGGGATTCAGCAGAACATAGCTTCGGTAGCACATTCACAAGCAAACGGGTAGGCTAAAGTGATGAACATGGATATCCTCCATGGAATGAAAGCTCATCTTGTGCGAGCTAAAGGGTTGTAGGTGGACGAGCTACCTAGTGTTCTTTGGGCCTACTGGACTACCACCAAGACTACGACTGGTGAGATGCCCTCAACCTCATGTATAGGACAGAAGCCGTAATCCCGATAGAGATTGAAGTACTGACACTACGACTTGAAGTTTACGACGAAGAGACAAACGATGACGGGCTCAAAACCAACTTGGACCTCGTCGAGGAGGTACGCGATCTAGCCCACATTCGAACTGTAGCTTACCAGTAGCGAGTAGCTCGGTATTATAATGCCCAGGTCAGGAAGCGACTCTTCTGAGTAGGCGACCTAGTCCTTCGCAAGGTAATGGTACCCGAGCCCAGCGTGGGTAAGCTTAGTCTGAATTGGGAAGGTCCTTACTGGGTGAGATGGGTGTTCGGAGAAGGAATTTACGAGCTCGAGACCATGGATGGAAAGCGGGCTGTAAATCTCAATGCAAACAAAAAATGGCTAAGTCCTTAGATCATCGAGTTGATCCTATTGACAACATATTGTAGAGAGGACCTTAAATCACTCCCAGAAGCCTAAGGACCTAAGGGCTATAGTGCCGAGTTGACAAAGGACCTCGGCACAATATAAGACCCAGTCGCCTCTCTGGCAAGGGTAGAGAAGTCCTAGTCGCCTCTTCTATGTAGGCTGTTTAAAGCTCAGTCCAAGGTTTAAAGTATCGGAAACGCTAAGTGTATCGGAAAAGCAATTCTAAGAGACATATTGAGATAAGCCTTGGATACGCATGCGTATTGGAGAAAAACTAAGATACACATAGATACACTTTGAAACACTATAAATACTTTAATAAATCATAAAAAATATATAACAACACTAAATATAAGACCTAAATGAGGTGTATATACATTGAATTAATATATTTTAATGGTTTTATGAAGAAATATATTGTAGTTATATATAATTTCATTAAAAATCCTATACTCAACTATAACTTATAAATTATAATTCTTAAATTTTAATGTTTAATGGGATGGGAAAAAACCAACTCTCTTATCCAAACATAAAATATGCATTAACACAACTTCTAAGTGAAAATATACTTAATAATTATTTAATATTTAAATAATTATTACTTATTATTTATTTTCATAAAATATAAAAAAATAAATAAGCATTATATAATATATTCAAAAAATAGTTATTAAAGAAGAAATTTCTCTTGGCTTGTGGAATTTATGATAGATCATCCATAGAATTATAATATATTCAATCATTGTGATTAAATGATAAAATATAATTAATTAATTTATTATCATTTAATTCTATAAATATAAAAATAAAAAAATATTAAAGAAGATATTTCAATTAGTGTGATCAAACGATAAAATATAATTAATTATTATTTATTTTTATTCTAAAAATATAAAAAATAAAAAATTAAAGAAAAAATTTTAATTGCTCTATGGATATGATTGATAAATCTATAGATCTAAACATATTTAGTCTTTATACGTAGAGAAAAAATTAAATTTTAAAATTTTTTGTTAATTTATATTTCCCCAAATATCTCATAAAATTTTCATAAATCTACAGATAACACAAAAAAAGTGATTTTGGATGTAAGAAATGTAGATTAACATAAATTTATACATTATGGCAAAAAGAAAATAAGATATTATAAAAAATTGAAAGAAACTTACCTATTTTTACCATATTTTTTCAAAATTTGAAAAATCATCAAAAATATTAATGATTAACACTTGTTTCTTTCAAAATTTTGCAAATCTAGCACTCTAGGAATGAGGTTTGGAGTTTTAGAGTCATTTAGTGGGTGAAAGAATCTTTCTTTTCCCTATATTTTTTTTTCGGTTTTTGGCCGTATCTTTTTCGTCGATACGCTACTGATACACCCCGATACACATCCGATACCCCCCGATACGCCCCTAATACGGCTTCGAGAGCTTGCTTTAAGTTAACCTTGGACTGATAGGCCAAGGCATGGATAGAGGAGCTTGAAGAGATGAGAGATCCATCATATGGATGGCCGAACCTTGCCGGAAGGTTGGGCAAAATTTCAAAAAATTTTCTCTCTCCCACGTGGGAATCACATTCCCTATTTTAGAAAAACTGCATTTTCAAGGATCAATATTGAACCTAAACCAGACCAGATCTGTAATCAAAAGGGAGTGGAGGGATATATCTGATACGAAGTAACAATAACCTCCAATGAAGGTGTTCACGCCCTAGAAAAGATTCAAAGACTGCTTCGACTGAAGATGACACGGTGTAGGATGAAACAGAATCAATAGGATGGCTCTTCAGCATGAACCTGATTTTTCAACAAGAATCTGATGGAGGGTGAGTGAGCACGATTTCTAATTACCTTTTTTTCCAAAAGGTAATATCAAGAACACTTCTTGATCGCTCCCACAGGTGGAGATCAAACTAGTATGGCGGCAAGAGCAAGAAGGAGCAGAAGATAGGAGCAGTCGAACTGCAGGTTCTTCTCTCTTTGTAAACTCTGAACTGAGAATTGTGTATTGGATGTTCTCCCAACTCCTCTATTTATAGCCTTTAAAGAGAGCATCTCCTAATCCCATTAGGAGTTTCCTAATCCAAATCTTTTATTTGGATCTGGACTCTCTTTAAGAGATAAGGATAACCTCTTATCTTATCTACAGATAAAGATCAGCCTTCCTAATCAAATTAGGATTTTCCTGATCCAAATCTTTATTTGGATCTAGACTCTCTGATTAGATAGGGATAATCCCTTATCCTATCTATTGATCTAAATCACAGAACCACCCCCTTTTAATTAATCTCATTTAGCCAGTTCGAAATGGGCTTTATGCCCATTAAGTCCATCTACTCACTTACCCTACTAACTGTTGCCTAACTGGATATCCTTGTATGGCATGGGACCCAAACATTGATCTACACATCAGCCACATGGGTTCAGCCCGGCCTCTGTTACAAGTCCTGACCAAATTCACTGTAGGAGACAGTGAACCCTTGAGTCCATCACCATGGGCTCTTAATGGGCCCAACATCTACACTAAATGGTCATTGGGTCAAGCCACCTTATATAAACCCAAGGACTGTGGGTAGATGCAAGATTAGCACGACAAGTATTACCTTTAATGGTCTTACACTTAACCTCTCAGCCCATAATGATTAAACGCTGTCCGACAAGGGAGGACCTCTCCCTCGGCTGCAAGGTACAATGCTGCACTCTCTACTCACATGGATCCCAGGAATTAAAACCTTTTGCAAACATTTTGAAACCATAATATATATATTTTGCAAAACAAACTTCAATGGTTGAAATCAATTGCCGGTAGTTTAGGTTTCCATCAGAGAGAATGCATCCCCGATCATTCAATTTGTCCGACAAAGGGGCTAATATTGTCACTATGATCACCCACTCAGATAAATTCTTGGATTGTCTCAATATACCTAGGTTTTGACCCCCTCTAAGGATCTCACTGATTGGTATATCAAAGACAACCCAATCCAACACCTAGTGTAGTATCATAATCAAGTCTAGGGGTCAGGTGTAACATTCTAGTTTTGCCAATCTATCTCCAAGGTCTAGGGCAATACTGGAATTCTGGTCCAGTTCAGGGTTTCAAGAAAACCCACACAGCATGTACCTCAGTCTCAGCCTGATAGCTGAGATAAGCCACCCCAACCAACTTGGTGGCACATCAGTGTCAGCCTTGGCAGGATAAATCTCCCCAGATCTATCCAATGGCTGTGAAGATTATAAACTAACGCAAGTCTTATGTGTCCAGTTTAAGGATATTTTACAAAAACACACCATAATAACATGAATCAAATATGTACTTTATTAAATTACATTAAATGTCATAATGTACATCATTTTGATTGGAGATAAGGGCATACAATGTCTAACAGCTCCCACTTGCAATTAGGTCCAATCTGGTATAAGCCGGAGTCCCATGATTTCCACGTGTTTCTCAAACACTTTCTGTATCAATGGCCTAGTCAATGGGTCTACTACATTTTAAATTGATGTTAACTTCTGAATTAGGACATCCCCTCTTCCAAATATCTCCCATAGTACATGGTACTTCCTCTCGATGTGTTTCGACTTCGAGTGGGCTCATGGCTCCTTAGCCCGAGCAATGTGTTAGACAGTCTTGTATGCCCTTAGCTTCAATTGGATTTGATGTACTTTTGTTATTTAGTGGAAATAAATTAAAGTGCATGTTTGATTCATGTTGTTTGGTATAATTCTGTGTAAGACCCTAAAACTGGACACTTATAGAAACTTGTGTTAGTTTTGAATGTTCACAGCCATTGGATAAGTCTGGGAAGATTTATCCTGCCAAGGTTGATACTGATGTGCCACCAAGTGTTGGGATGGCTTGTTTCGACCATCAGGGTAAGACCCAAGGCACATGTAGTATGAGATTGCTTGAACCCTTGAACCGGACCAAATTTCCAGTATTGCCCTAGACCTTGGAGACAGATGGGAAAAATTGAAAAGTTACACCTGACCCCTAGACTCGATTATGACACATCATTAGGTGTCGGATCAGGCTGTTTTTGATGTGTCAATCAGTGAGATTCTTAGTGGGGGTCAAAACCCGAACATGTTGGGACAGTCTGGGAATTCATCTGAGTGAGTGGTCATAGTGACAAGATCAGCCCCTTTGTCGGACAATGGTAATGATCGGGAATGCACTCTCTCTGATGGAAACCAAACTGCCAGCAGTTGATTACAATCGTTGGAATTTTGTTTTACAAAATTAATATATATATATATATATATATATGTATATGTACGGTTTTAAAAGATTTGCAAAAGGTTTTAATTCTCGGGATCCATGTGAGTAGAGAGTGCAGCACTGTTCCTTGCAGCCGAGAGAGAGGTATTCTCTTGTTGGGCAATGCTTGATCATTAAGGGCTGAGAGGTTAAGTGTAAGACCATTTAGGATAATACCTGATGGGCTAATCTTGCACATGCCCACAGTCCCTAGGTTTTTATAAGATGGCTTGGCCCAGGGACCACTTCATGTAAGTGTTGGGCCCATAGGGTCCATGTGATGGGCTCAAGGGGGTCACTGAATCTTTTAGTGAATTTGGCTGGGCCTTGTAATAAAGGTTGGGCCGAACCCATGTGGCTGGTGTGTAGATTAATGCTTGGGTCCCATGCCATACAAAGAAGCCCAACTGGGCAGCAGATTGGAAACTAGTTAAACACTGAACCCTTAATGGGCCTAAAACCCATTTCGAACTGGGCTAATATGATCACCTGTTCATGGGGCGAATCTGAGATTAATGTTAGTAAAAGGATTGGGTCTTTAACCTTATCCACTCTAAGAGACCAAATTCAAATTAGATTTGAATCTGGTAACCTCCTGATAAGATCAGGAGTTAACTAACTTAATCTGTAGATATGATTAAGATTATCCCCTATCCAAATACTGATTTGGATTGGGATAACTCCCAAAATATTGTGAGGTTTCTTAATCAAGAAGAAAGAGGAGAAAACCCTAAGAGAAATATTAGATTTCGAACTAGGGTTTTGTATGCAAGAGACACCTTTTGCGAATTGAGATTTTGATCTCTCACAGACTCCAGAGAGAAGAGACAGTTCTGCCCTCTTCGTCCCCGGATTTCTCCTCCTTCAGTAGTCGCCATTCCCTATTGGAATATTGGATCTTTTCAGCAACAGGAAGTCAAGAAATCAGTTCTTGACAACAGTCTTGCAAGAAAGACCAAAAGATTCGGTGTTCAAGGTTTCTAGAGGATTTTTGCGAAGAATCCAGTGTGTAGGATGCACCCTGCTGGTTCTGTTCCATCCACAGCTGTGTCATCTTCAGCAGGAGTAGATCTTGGTTTCTTTTTTGGGCGTGAACACCAACTTTGGGAGATATTGTTTCTCCGGATCAGGTATAATCTTTCCTGTTTCCTTTTGTTCAGATCTGGTTTGATTATGGTTCAAGTAGAATCCTTGAATATTGTATTCTAAATTTAGGAAATATGATTCCTAGTTGGAAGAAGGTAGGATTTTTTTTTTTGAAATTCGCCCACCCATTCCGCACCCTTCATGGCTCCAGTGTTGTTACACAACAATGGAATGGGTGATGTGCTGGATGAAATTACTCCCGATTCGTGAATGAACTTCTTTATCCATACGACTTATTTGGCAGCTTCACTTGCGACAACGTATTCGGTTTCGGTTGTGGAATCCACCATGGAGCCCTATTTGTTGCTTTTCCAGCAATCAGCACATGATCCTATCGAGAAAATATAACCAAATGTAGACTTTCTATCATCTGGATCTGACTGGAAGTCAGCATCAGTATACCTCTAGATTTGTAGTGAAATACCATTGAATACCAAACAAAACTCTTTTATCCTTCAAAGGTAGTTTAGTATGTTTTTCACAACAGTCCATTGCTCCTACCCTGGGTTTGATTGGAATCTGCTTACCACACTCACTACTTGAGAGATGTCAGGTTGAGTGCACAACATGACATACATGATGCTCCCTACGAGGCAAAGGGAACGTCCTTCATGCCCTCAATCTTTTCGGGAGTCTTGGGAGACATACCCTTGGAGAGAGTGACTCTATGCCTGAAAGGAACATTTCCTTTATTGGAGTTCTCCATGCTATATCTCTTGACTCTCTTGTCAATGTAGGCAGATTGGGATAATCCTATTATCCTCTTCGATCTATCTCTATAGAGCCGAAGATCCAGTATGTAGGAGGCTTCTCCAAGATCTTTATGTACAAAATTTAAGGAGAAATTTGATTTCTGTCTCAAAACTGTGTGCAGATGGTTATTCTGTCTTCTTTAGTAATACGATTACTGTTAAAAGAAACAACAGATTCCTCGCATACGGGGAACTGGAGAACGGTCTCTATGTTCTACATCCTTCTCTAGAAACTAACATAACTGAAACTACGTTGGCTGAAATCCCTAAGAAGAGAGCTCGTGATACAGTTAATCCCACATGTCTGTGGCATTATCGACTTGGCCACATCGGTGTTGACCAAATCGCAAGGTTGGTAAAGGATGGTCCTTTGGATTTTCTAACTGTAGAAGATCTTCCCACTTGTGAGCCTTGCCTACAAGGCAAGATGACAAAACGACCATTTAACGGTAAGCCTGAAAACATGGTATGTAAACTTAATAGATCCATTTATGGACTTAAGCAAGATTCTAGAAGTTGGAACATCCGTTTTGACTCTGCCGTCAAATCGTTTGACTTCGAGCAAAATTCGGATGAACCCTGTGTCTACAGGAAGTACAGTGGAGATAAGGTTACCTTCTTGGTTCTGTATGTAGATGACATTCTACTCATTGGGAATGATGTAGGTATGTTAACTACGGTGAAAGTATGGTTATCACAACAATTCTCTATGAAAGATCTTGGAGAAGCCTCCTATATACTGGGTCTTCGACTCTATAGAGATAGATCGAAGCGGATAATAGGATTATCCCAATCTGCCTACATTGACAAAATAGTCAAAAGATACAGCATGGAAAACTCCAAGAAAGGAAATGTTTCTTTCAGGCACGGAGTCACTCTCTCCAAGAAGATGTCTCCCAAGACTTCTGAGGAGATTGATGGCATGAAAGGCGTTCCCTATGCCTCTGCCGTAGGGAGCATCATGTATGCCATGCTGTGCACTCATCTTGACATAGCTCAGGCAGTGAGTGTAGTAAGCAGATTTCAGGCCAACCCAGGGCAGGAGCATTGGACTGCTGTGAAAAACATACTTAAGTACCTTCGAAGGACAAAAGAGTTTTGTTTAGTATTCGACGGTAGCTCACTACAGATCCAAGGGTATACAGATGCCGATTTCCAGTCAGACCCAGATGATAGAAAGTCTACATCTGGATATGTTTTCACGATAGGATCATGTGCTGTTTGCTGGAAAAGCAGCAAACAGGGGTTCACTGCAGACTCCACGACCGAGGCCGAGTACATTGCTGCAAGTGAGGCTGCCAAAGAAGCCGTATGGATGAAGAAGTTCATTCATGTGTTGGGAGTAGTTCCGTCCGACACATCACCCATCCCATTGTTGTGTGACAACAATGGAGCAATTGCTCAGGCTAAGGAGCCACGAGCCCACTCAAAGTCGAAGCACATCGAGAGGAAGTACCACGTACTGCGGGAGATTGTTGGTAGAGGGGACGTCTTGATTCAGAAGGTAGCGTCAACGGATAATGTAGCAGACCCATTGACAAAGCCACTATCACAGAAAGTGTTTGAGAAACACGTGGAAAGCATGGGACTCCGGCTAGTACCTGATTGGACCTAAGTGCAAGTGGGAGCTGTTAGACAGTTCAGATCTGGTTCAGTTTAAGGTTCAAGATTTATCCTTGAAAATATGATTTTCTAAATAGGGAATGTGATTCCCAGTTGAAGGGAGAGAAAAATTTTTGAAATTCGCCCCTTATTCTGCAATTTTTGGGCGTCCATCTGATGGATCTCTCAACCCTTCAGAGAATTGCTGTGAAAGCCATACTTTAACCGTAGTCAACATTTCTACATCATTCCCAATGAGTAGAATGTCATCTACATACAGAACCAGGAACATAACCTTATCCCCACTGGATTTCCTGTAAACATAGGGCTCATCCGGATTCTGTTCAAAGTCAAACTATTTGACGGTAGAGTCAAACCGGATGTTCCAATTCCTAGAAGTTTGCTTAAGTCCATATATGGATCGGTTTAGTTTACATAACATGTGTTCCTGACTTGCAGCTATAAATCCTTATGGTTGCTGCATATAGATATATCTTCACTAAGATCTTCATTTGGGAACGCAATTTTGACATCCATTTGTCAAATCTCGTAATCATGGTACACTGCTATAGCTAGCAGGATCCTAATGGATTTAAGCTTGGCCACCGACGAAAAGGTTTCCTCATAACCGATTCCTTATTTTTGAGTGTACCCTTTCACTACAAGACGAGCCTTATAAGTCTCAACCTTACCATTGGGGCCTTTTTTTCTCTTATAGATCAATTTGCAACCAATTGCTTTTTCCACAGGGGGCGGATCTACTAGAGTCCAGACTTCATTGTTCTCTATTGATTCAATTTCAGCTCTCATGGCATCTACCCACTTCAAAGAATCTATGTACAACATAGCTTCCGTATAAATCACGGGATCCTCCTCACTGGTCGTGGCTTCCACCAAGTAACTTTCTTGGTCATAGCTGAAACGAACTGGAGGCCTGGAAACCCGGGTAGATCTTCTAGGTTGGTCATTAACTAGAGGTTGTGGGACATCTCCCACTACCACTGAGCTCTCCTAATCAATAACAACTTCTTCACAATGATTGTTCAGTATGTAATCATCTTCCAAGAAATAGGCATTTCGACTATAGAACACCTTCTGTTCTCCTAGGTCATAGAATAAGTAACCCATAGAGCCTTTGGGGTAGCCTATGAATTGGCAACGACTGGTATTTGATTTCAATTTGTCCGCACTCGTTCTTTTAACATGTGCCAGACAACCCCAAATATTCAAGTGTCTCACACTTGGTTTCTTATCGGTCTAAAGCTCATAGGGAGTCTTCAGAACTGATTTGGTTGAAACCTGATTCAGCACATATATCGTAGTTTTTAATGTGTAACCCCGAAAGGATGTGGGATACTCTGAGTGTACGAGAAGTGATTGGACCATATCCAAAAAACTTCGGTTCCTCCTCTCTAACACACTGTTTAGCTATGGTGTAGTAGGAGGAGCTAGTTGTGATACTATCCCATTGCCCTTTAAGTGCTTCTTGAATTCGTCAGAGAGATACTCGCCACCTCAATCCAATCAAAGGGTCTTAATTTCTCTCCCTAACTGCTTCTCGACCTCTTGTCTGAACTCTCTGAACTTTTCAAAGGATTCAGATTTGTGTCTCATTAGGTACATGTAACCATACCGTAAGTAATCATTGGTAAATGTTATGAAATAAACGTGTTGGTTATGTGTCCTAACACTCATGGGACCACATACATTAATATGTATAAGGTCAAGCGTGCCTGTACATCTTTCAGGCTTACCATTAAATGGCCATTTCATCATCTTACCCTGAAGGCAAGGTTCACAGGTTGGAAGATCTTCTACAGTTAGAAAATCCAAAGGACCATCTTTTACCAACCTTGTGATACGATCTATATTGATGTGGCTAAGTCGGTAATGCCGCAGGCATGTGAGATTAACTGTATCATGGGTTCTTTTCTTGGGGATATCATCCAATGTAGTTTTAGTTATGTTAGTTTCTAAAGAAAGATGGAGAACAAAGAGACCATTCTCAAGTTCTCTGTATGCGAGGAATTTGTTATTTCTTTTGATAGTAATCATATTGCTAAAGAGAATAGTATATCCATCCGCACACAGTTTTGAAACAGAAATTAAAGTTTTTCTTAAAGTGGGTACATAAAGACAACCTTTCAGTACAATAATTCCTTCTCTGAAACTAACTCTACAGTTCCAACAGCTGTAGCTGCAACACTTGAAGTTACCAACAAATTGGTTTCTATGACAAAGGATTCGAAAGTACCTTGTTTCTTGGACACCAAGTACTGAGGACAATTCCTCTTCCAGTGGCCGACCTGCTTGTAGAAGTGACAAGCATTTCATACTTTGTCCTTCTTCAGCCTTCTGGACTTGGTAGCTTTCTTCTAAGGCTTTTTCTTTGCCTCCTCTTCTTCTTGCCCGATTTGCCGATTTCAACAAGCATGGCAATGAGATCATCCTTCTTTATCAGTTCCTTGGCCCTATGCAACATATTGCTGAATTCCTGGATGCAAACATTTAGGTTGTTCATGTTGTAGTTCATGATGAACTAATTGAAGGAAGGAGGCAAAGAATTTAGGATGGCATCAACCTTAGTGACATGATCATGCCCGGATCCAAGAGCCTTAAGTTCATTGATGTATCGCATCATCTTAAGACAATGGTCATGAACTTGTTGGTTCTTGGACATCTACGCGGTCATGGACTGTTTCAAGACCTTTTAACGAGTAGAATGATTTTGCTCATCAAATATCGTCCTTAGATTGTCCAAGATATCCTTTGATAATTAAATTTGATCGAACTATTGCTGTATCAGATTATCTAAAGATGCTATGATGTAACAATGAGCAATGGAAATTTTCTCTTCCCATTCTTGATAGTCCCTCCTATGGGCCTCAGAAGCCTTATCACCCGGATGATCCGGAGTAGGGTTTTCAACTACTTTGTCCAATTTTTTGGACGTTAGGACCAACATAAGGTTATGATACCAACTAGCATAGTTTAGACCATTAAGTTTGTTGTCGTCCAACAATTTAGCAAATTGTCCGTTTTCCATTTCTGATAAAAAGTAAATATTAGTCCGCAACTTTATTTCATTCATGTTATCTACATAGATATGACTTTTAATCTATATTTCATTTCCATTTATTCATCTTTGAGATTTTCCTCCTATCTCAGTGACGAAGATTGTGAATTATGTCTCTGAAAATGTGAGAAATCACATAGGGTGCATGGAGCTAACTATTTCAGCTACATAACCCCACCACCTTTCTGTGAAGGATCATATCCACTTATCTTATGAGCTTTCCCTTTGGCCTCTGTCAGACCAGGTTCATTGTGGCGTGCTGTCGTAGACTCCCAAAAATAAAACCTATACTCCTAAAAATAAATGCAGTAGTGTGAGTAAGGACCGTTCTCATAGAGAGTATCTAATCTCGTTTGTGGGCTGCATGAACAAAGATGGAGGGGCGGTTGTATGTAATGAACCAGAATCAAAAGAAAGAAAATCAGAACTAAAAAGAATGAAAATCAAATGAGAAACAATGTAATTCAGAGAACTGAAATTAATCAAAAGAATGAGTCTTGGTCTAAGTCAACATCCACCATCAGAATTTCACTACTGCTCATCGATGCAAAGATAAACCAATTCAGACTTTGAATATTCATTGTAGGAATTATTTTCCTACATCTTCCTAATATCAATTATCGAAAAACAAGCGATCCTCTTAACCCTTACTACTGAACAACCCCTAAAGAAGTGTTAAAGATTTAATCCAGCAATAGCATTAAACATTAGAGATCAATGAAGCTAAGCAACACAAGCACAAGCGGTTGCATTTAATTCAGTCGAGTGTTCTTCCTAAGATCTTACAATTTCTGTCGCAACAAATCATTAAACCCTAGTTGCTTCACAAATTAGAGGGATCAAACAATTACGGATTTGATATCTAATCTAGTAATAGATTGTAGCAAATAATAAACTAGTAGGCCTTCTTTGCAATCAAATGGAACAATCATAGACATAAACATAGAAGAACATTCGGTATTCAAAGCATGAATCAAACAATAAAAATCAAATTAGATCTCACAGTTTGGTGGACTCTAAGGCTTCTGCTTCCTTCGACCAAGTATGAGAGTTTAGCCACACATGGTCATGGTGAAAACTCAAGAAAATCAAAGAATGAAGAAGAGAGGAGAGGAGAAGAGAAGAGAGGTTCGACTACTCCCAATCTGCTTGCTTCTCTCTAGGTTTTTCTCCCCTTATCTACTTCCCCCCAAGAGAAGCCTACAAAATCCCCTAAAATTCCTCTGGTCAATCTACAAGTCTGACTTATCCAGAAAAGACTAAAAAATAAGATAAAACAATGTTCTTGTGTGAGTGAGAGAGTGGTGAAATCGTGGATGAAAGCTTCAAGGCTAAGGAATATCTTCAACATGTCACCAATGTAGTTGCAAAGAATTCGGGCCCGATTTTTATCTTGATTCTTTCCGAATCCATCAAAACTCAAAGCATGAAAGTTGTAGAAAGTTTCATTATATTTCCAATGCATCTTGAATCATCTCAATCGGAGTCCAGATGAGAGAGTTATGCTCAATCTACCACACGGCGCCGAAACTATGTAAAATGACCGGATTAGCCTTGTTTCTCACCTAACGCCTCCTTTCGTGCCTTAAACCAAAATATGAGAATTATGAGTGCATTTGGGCCTAAAATAAATATAAAAGACTAAATATTAAAGAAGAAAAATATGATATTTCTCGTTCTCATCAAATCCCCCCAGACTTAAACCTTGCTCGTCCTCGGGCAAGATAGAACTTAAGCCACTATGCAAACTATTCTACCAATCTTTAAACTCAATCTTCCTTCATCTTTTTCCACAAATGTTAACTATTGCAAACCGTTAAATCGACATGACCAAGTTATACATGACTCATCGATCAACCAATCCAATTTTTTTCACTACTACAAACCAGGTAGTAAACTAGGGAGAACAATATTTTTTTTTGTTTTTATCTTCTCTTTCTTTTTCCTTTTCCTCTTCTTGGTGAAAGTGAGTGCATTTTATGCTCCATCTCACTTTTAGGATTACTTAGTCAGTAGGTGCATTTTATGCTCCATCCCACTGTTTGAATTGCTGGTTAGTGGATGCATTTTATGCTCCTTCCTACTATGGAATTGCTTGGTTGGTAGGTGCATTTTATGCTCCGTCTTACCAATTGTAGCAATGGTAAAATATTTACCCTATTTACTTAAACCTAGATTTAGGACTAGCTTAAAAAGAGGGTGGCCTCAGGTGAATCTTGTATTCCCTAATCATATTTCTTTACCAAATTCACAAGAGTTGTCCTAGAACATTGTTTCAATTGAACAAATGCAGAAAAACACAATCTAAATCAAAATTTAAAAATGCAACCTAAATTCTAACCTAAATCCCCTCCCTCACACTTAAAACTTACATTGTCCCCAATGCAAGGTAAAATGCAAAGTAAGGGTAGAAAAGCTAAACTAGAAATGCAAAAACCAAAAAGAAAAAGCAAACTTCCCTTTTTCTAATCATCATAAATTGGACACTCTAACTCTTGTGGTTGCAACTTCCGGTGCTTTCCCCTTCCATCCATCATGGGTGGGTTCAACCTTCTTTGTGGTCGGCAGGGAGGTTTTGCTTCTCATTCAAGCAAGATGCGATGCATGCATGTAGACAGATTGATTCCTTTGATATCCGCAATTGTCCAACCAATATCCGTCTTCTGATCCTTAAGAACCTGCACAAGCTTATCTTCTTGTGGCACGCTAAGGCTACTAGCAGTGATCACCGGTAATGTCTCTCTATCTCCAAGGAATACGTACTTGAGGTGATTAGGGAGAGGCTTCAATTCTGGAATGGGGGCCTACAAAACAGAGGGTAAAAGTCTCCTATCAGAAATCGACAACATACTATTATGAGCATTACCTGACAGTTGTAAGTCTGGAGAATCATCCAATGCTGCAACAGTTTCCTGCAAATTAGCATTTGGCATTGGCTCCTCTTTCTCAAGATGCTTACTAATGGAGACTTCTAATCCATCATTTCCTTTGAGTTCAAAGACCTCCTGTGCTAAAGAGTCAATCGCGTCAATAGAACAAATAGGATCATCATTAGTAGGATATTTCATGGCATCATAAATATTAAACTTAACAATTTCACCATCAAATTCCATGGTGAGTGTGCCATTATGGACATCTATCTTAGTCTTGGATGCCCTTGAGAATGGTCTTCCTAGCAAAATAGGAGTGGTTTGATCACCATTATCCATATCAAGCACATAAAAATCAGCTGGAAGGACCAAATCATTTACTTTCACAAGAACATCCTCAACTACACCCTTAGGATAGGTATTGGATCTATCATCCAATTGAATCACTACACCGGTCTTATTCAAAGGTCCAAGTTTCAAAGAAGCATATATAGAATATGGCATGACATTAATAGAAGCTCCTAAGTCTAACATGGCCTTCTCAATTCTAGTGTTACCTATCATGCAAGGGATAGTGAACATACCTGGATCTTCGCGCTTTGTAGGGAGTTTTCTTTGAATAACTACAGAAACATTCTTCCCTACTCTCACCTTTTTGCATCCTTTTAGTTTCTGTTTCCTCTTATGTGTGCATAATTCTTTAAGGAATTTAGCAAAATGAGGTACTTGTTTAATTGCATCTAAGAGTGGAATGTTTACCTCTCATCTACGGAAAGTTTCATAAAATTCTTTAAACTACTCATCTTTCCTAATTCCTACTAAAGCATTAGGAAAAGGAGGTACCGACTTATAATCAGAAAGAGGAGGAAACTTACGCTTAGGTACTTCATTATCCTCGGGAATGATGTATTTCACCTTTCCTTGATTCGACACTGTGGGGGCTATCCTTGCTGGTGCCTCAACCTCTTTACCGCTTCTCAACATGATCGCACTTGCATTTTCTTTTGGGTTCACAATCGGTTGAGAGGGTAATTTCCCCAAACTCTGCGCCTCTAACCGACTAATTGTCATCGCCATCTGACCCATCTGATTATCCAGATGTTAGATACTGGCCCTCGTCTCTTGCTAAAATTGTTTCATCTCCTATTGAAATTGCAAAGTGTTAGTAGCAAGAGATTTAACAATATCCACTAAAGACATACCTGAATCAGAAGTTTGGGCTAGCTGTTGTCTTGGGGGGTGCAGTTGATATTGCTAGAAAATCGAATGATATTGCGGGAAACTTGGGTGGTTCTGTGGATTCCCATAGTTGAGATTGGGGTGATCCCTCCATCCCGGATTATACGTGCTCGAATAGGGACCGTATTTCCTTTGCGGTTGCCCCGAAAAACCACATGCTACATTCACTTTCTCAATGGGCTCCTCTTGAAGAGTTGGGCACATATCAGTTGGATGCCCTACTACCAAACATATCCCGCAGGCCTTTACCGTTTGCATGTTACCTACAGCCATTTGAGGAATAAGAGAAGTCAAACTTGCAATTTGTTGTTTTAGTGAAGAAATATTTACCTCATTAGCATGCTTTGATGGAGGGTTGAGCCTATAGCCAAACTGTTGAGAGTTGGCCGCCATATTTGCAATCAGATTTCTCGCGGCCTCGGGGGTTTTATCCATTGAAGCTCCTTCACTAGCAACATCAATCATGCTTCTATCAGTGGGTTGAAGACCCTCATAAAAATACTGGATAAGTAGTTGCTCACTGATTTGATGATGGGGACAGTTTGCACATAACTTCTTAAAGTGTTCCCAATATTCATATAGGGACTCCCCGTTGTATTGCCTTATACCGCAGATTTCTTTTTTGATATTGGCCGCCCTTGAAGCTGGAAAGTACCTCTCTAAGAATAGCCTCTTCATTTTGTTCCATGTGGTAACACTCCCAGAGGGTAGATAATAGAGCCAATTCTTAGCCGAATCCTTCAAAGAAAACGGGAAGGCTCTCAATTTAATTTGCTCTTCAGTTACCCCGTGGGTTTCATACATGTGCATACCACATGCAGCTCCTTCAGATGCTTGTGAGGAACCTCACCTGCAAGACCATGAAAAATGGGCAAGAGATGTATCAGTCCATATTTTAATTCAAAATTAGCATAAGCATTTAAAGTAGGAAAAGTTATGCATAAGGGTTGCTGATTTAAATCCGGTGCAGCAAGCTCTTTCAAGGTTCAATTTCCAGCCATGATATCCTCTTCTCTCAAATCAGATCCGCTAACAGATAGAGAATCAAAGGCTGGATCATTTTCCTCAGAATGACTCCAAGCTTCACTCCTTAACCTATGCAAAGTCCCTTTTATTTTCGGATCGAACTGCAAATTACCTTTCTTAGAGAATCGGGTTACAGGCATAAATTAAGGAAAACCTAATAAACCCTAAACGGCATACCATAAAAAAAATAAAAAAAATCTAGAACGATTAAACAAATAAATAAATGAATAAAACAGAAAATAATCTATGCTAAAACACAAACAATCAAAGTGATCTATAGAAAATGGATTCTTTTTTTCAAAAATTTCAAGAACTAAACAATGATCACGAGAATCACAAAACTGATTGGAATACTTCCTGGCAACGGTGCCAAAATTTGGCGTGCTATCGTAGGCACCAAAAAATAAAACCTATACTCATGAGAATAAAATGTAGTAGTGCGAGTAAGGATCGTTCCCACAGAGAGTATCTAACCTGAATTATGTGCTATGTGAATCAAAGATGGAGGGGGGGTGTAACGAAAACCAGATTTAAAAGAAAAAAAATCAGGATTAAAGAGAACAAAATTTAAATGGGAAGCAAGGCAATTTAGAATGCTGAAATTAACCAAAAAAAACGAGTCTTGGTCTAGGATAACATCCACCATCAGAATTTCACTACTGCTCATCGATGAAAAGATAAACCAATTCAGACTTTGAATGTTCATCGTAGGAATTATTTTCTTGCATCTTCCTAATATCAGTTAATCAGAAAACATGCGATCCTCTTAACCCTTACGACTGAACAACCCCTAAACAAGCATTAAAGATTTAATCTAGCAATAGTATTAAGCATTAGAGATCGATGAAGCTAAACAACACAAGCACAAGCGATTGCATTTAATTCAGTCGAATGTTCTTCCTAAGATCTAACAATTTCTAATGCAACAAATCATTAAACCCTAGTTGCTTCGCAGATTAGAGGGATCAAACAATTACAGATTTGATATCTAATCTAGCAATAGATTGTAACGAATAGTAAACTAGTAGGCCTTCCTAGCAATCAAACGGAGCAATCATAGACATAAACATAGAAGAACATTCGATTTTCAAAGCATGAATCAAACAATAAAAATCAAATTAGATCTCATAGTTTGGTGGACTCTGAGGCTTCTGCTTCCTTCGACCAAGTATGAGAGTTTAGCCATGCATGGTCATGGTGAAAGCTCAAGAAAATCAGAGAATGGAGAAGAGAGGAGAGGAGAAGAGAAGAGAGGTTTGGCTGCTCCTAATCTGCTTGCTTCTCTCTAGGTTTTTCTCCCCTTATCTACTTCCCCCTAAGAGAAGCCTACAAAATCCCTTAAAATTCTTCTAGGTCAATCTACAAGTCTGATTTATCCAGAAAAGACTCAAAATTAAGATAAAACAATGTTCTTGTGTGAGTGAGAGAGTGGTGAAATCGCAGATGAAAGCTTCAAGGCTAAGGAATGTCTTCAACACGTCACTAATGCAGTTGTAGAGAATTCGGGCCCAATTTTGATCTCTATTCTGTCTAAATCTATCAAAACTCAAAATATGAAAGTTGTATAACTCTTCCTTATCTTTCCAACATCTTGAATTATCTCAATTGGATTTTGGATGAGAGAGTTATGCTCAATCAACTACACGGTGCTGAAACTATGTAAAATGACCCGATTAGCCTTGTTTCTTGCCTAACGCCTCCTTTCGTGCCGTAAACCAAAATATGAGAATTTTGAGTGCATTTGGGCATAAAATAAATATAAAAGGCTAAATATTAAAGGAGAAAACTATGATATTTTTCATTCTCATCACTGATGTATAGATCAATGCTTGGGTCCCACGCCATACAAGGAAACCCAACTGGGTAGCAATTTGGAAGGCTAAGTGAGCACATTATATTAATGGGCCTAAAGCCCATTTCGAATTGGGCTGATTTGATCAGTTAAAGAAGGGGAGAATCTAAGATTGGATTAGCAGATAGGATAGGGTTTTACCCTATCCACTCAGAGAGTCCAAATCTAAGTACAGATTCAGATTTAGAAACCTCCTAATCAAAGTAGGAGAGGGCTGATCTAATCTATAGATAAGATAATGATCTAATCCTTATCTCTTAAAGGGAATTCAGATCCAAATATGATTTGGATCCGCAACTCCTAATGTAATTAGGAGCTGATCCCTTTAAGGTTATAAACAGAGAAGGGGGTGGTGAAAGGTTACGGAATGGGTGGGCGAATTTCAAAAATTTCTTGCCATTATTTCAACTAGGAATCATATTCCCTAAATTTAAAATACAGTATTCAATGATTTATTTTAAATCAAAACCAAACCAGATCTTAACCACAAGAGAAGGGAAGGGATATACCTGATCCGGAGAAGCAGTATTCGGAGAAGTAACTCCCAATCGAAGGGCCTTAATTTCTCTCCCTAACTATTTCTCGACTCCTTGTCTGAACTCCTTGAACTTTTTAAAGGATTCAGACTTCTGTCTCATTAGGTACACGTAACCATATCACGAGTAATCATTGGTGAATGTGATAAAGTAAACATGTTGGTTACGAGTCCTAACACTCAGGGGACCACATACATTAGAATGTATAAGGTTAAGTGTGCCTATACATCATTCATGCTTACCGTTAAATGGCCATTTTGTCATCTTACCTCGGAGACAAGGTTCACAAGTGGGAAGATCTTCTATGGTTAGAAAATCTAGAGGTCCATCCTTTACCAGCCTTGTGATTCGGTCAACACCGATATGGCCAAGTCGGTAATGCCACAAGCATGTTGGACTAACTATATCACGAGTCATTTTCTTGGGGATTTCGACCGATGTAGTTTCGGTTAAGTTAGTTTTTTAGAGAAGGATGTAGAATATAGAGATCGTTCTCCAGTTCCCCGCATGCGATGAATATATTGTTCATTTTAATAGTAATCATATTACTAAAAGAGACAGTATATCCATCAGCACACAGTTTAGAAATAGAAATCAAAATTCTTCTTAAGTTTTGTACATAAAACAACCCTTAAGTATAAGTATTCATTCTCTAAAGACAAATTCTACGGTTCCTATCGCCACAACTGCATAACTTGTAGAAGTTCCCAAGTAAAGTGTCACTTCCCTTCACTCAGCCTTTTGCTTACTTTGAACCTCTGTAGTGAATTATGCATGAATTGAAGCCCCCAAGTAAAGTGTCACTTCTCTTTCACTCAACCTTCTATTTACTTTGAACCCCTACAGTGAATTACACGCATGAGTTGAAACCCCAGAGTCAACACACCAGGAAATAGAAGCAACTAACAAATTAGTTTCCATGACACAAGTTTCAAAATACCTTTCTTAGATTCCAGGTAGGTAGGATAGTTCCTCTTCCAGTGGCCGGCCTGTTTGCAGAGTGACAGGCATCGGATGCCTTGTCTTTCTTTTGTTTCTTTGATTTAGTGGCATTTTTATAGGATTTCCTCTTTGCTCTCCTCTTCTTGCCAGATTTTCCAGCTTCAACAAGCATGGCTATTGGCTCATCCTTCCTAATCAGTTTTTTGCCTCATTGCAACATATTGCTAAGCTCTTGAACACTGATATTCAACTTGTTCATATTATAGTTCATAATGAACGGATTGAAGGACGGAGGCAAGGAGTTAAGAATGGCATCTATCTGTGTTACCAGATCTAGCCCAAAATCAAGGGCCTCCAACTCGTTTATGTAACCCATCATCCGGAGAAATTGGTCATGAACTTGCTGCCCTTTGGTCATCTACGCGTTCATGAACTGCTTCAGGACCTTTTGGCGAGTAGAACAGTTATGCTCTTCGTACATAGTTTTTAGACTATCCAAAATGTTTTTGCCTAGTTCGATCTGATTGAACTACCTCTATATCAGATTATCTAAAGAGGCTATGATATAGTAGCAGGCTAGGGAGTTTTTCTCCTCCCATTCTTGGAAGTCCCTCCTATGGGCTTCTAAAGCCCTGTCTCCCGGACGTTCCAGTGCAGGATTCTTTGCCACTTTATCTAATTTTTCTGAAGTCAGGACCAACATAGTGTTTCTGTACCAGTCGGCATATTTCGGGCCCTTAAGCCTAATATCATCGAGAAGCTTTGCAAATTGATCATTTGCCATTTTCTAGTAAAACAACAAAACGTTAGTCCACAACCTTAGTTTGATTCATGTTACCTACATAGATTTGGCTTTTAATCTATGTTTCATTTCCATTTATTCATCTCTGAGATTTCCCTCCTATTTCAGTGACAGATATGGTGAAGTGTCTCTGGAAATGTAGGAAATCACATAGGGTGCATGGAGTGAACTGTTTCAGCTGCATAACCCCACCACCTTTCTTTGAAGGATCACATCCACTCATCGTATGAGTTTTCCCTTTGGCCTCTGTCAGACAAGGTTTATAACCATTTTAGGGTAAACCTTTCTATCCAGTGAGTGCTCACCCATCATATTCTGGTTACGCCAAGGTACCATGAGAGATTTCCCATTTTCTGGTGAAGCCCATCCCACATCGGTCTATGACGCCCCTATCATCTTATGAAACACTGTGAAAAATCCAACAGCAAATGGATAGCCCAATTTTATGGTGCATTTCCTCATTACTGAAGGACCCATTATCGTGCTAATGATAGAAGGCCTTTTGAGAGTTCATCACATGAATCTCCCTATCACATGCACTCATATTAGATGGAGGGAACAAAAAATTACGCCCTATTTAATTTAGGTCAAAGCAAAGTGGCTCCCACTGACTTTCATAAAGTCAGATTTCTGGTGGCCCAAAATCGGCTAGGGTTTCTGCACACATCTATTTTCAGGGTTATGGGGCCCACCATGAAGGTAGGGATCATCCAATGACCGCAAGGGACACCATTGCAATGATGTGCATTCAGCCATGGTATGTGCAAGAGTCACTATCGTATCATCACGGGCCAAGTGCTTATGGCCCATGGTCGCAGCACATCAAACATCGATACATCACATGCAATGGAAGAATTGATCCAATCAACCAATCGCAGTAAAGCCCATTAAGAAGCCCATTAAAACTCCATTGGTCTCCATTGAGTCCATCTCTGCTCTCATGGCCTCCACCCACTTCTAGGAATCTATGTCTAACATAGCTTCCTCATAAGTCACGGGATCCTCCTCACTAGTCAAGATTTCCACCAGGTAACTATCCTGGTCATAACCATAACGGACTGGTGGCCTGGATACCCGAGTGGATCTTCTAGGTTGGTCACTACCTTGAACTTGTGGGACATCACCCACTGCTCCTGAGCTCTCCTCATCAAGAACAATTTCTTGACGATGGGTGTCTAGGATGTAATCGGTCTCCAAGAATTGAGCATTTCGACTGCAGAACACTTTCTGCTCACTTGGGTCATAGAAAAAGTAACCTACAGAGCCTTTTCAGTAGCCTACAAATAGGCAACGGCTGGTCTTGGATTCCAATTTGTCTGCACTCGTTCTTTTAACGTGTGCTGGACAACCCCAAATCTTCAAGTGTCTGACACTTGGTTTCTTTCTGGTCCAAAGTTCATATGGAGTGTTCGGAACCGATTTGGTTGGAACTCGATTCAGCACATAAATCACAGTCTCTAATGCATAACCCCAAAAGGATGTGGGTAACTCTGAGTGTATGAGAAGTGATCGGACCATATCCAATAAGGTCCGATTCCTCCTCTCTGAAACACCGTTAAGTTGTGGTGTAGTAGGAGGAGCTAATTGTGATACTATCCCATTGTCCTTTAAGTAGTCCCTGAATTCGTCAGAGTGATACTCGCCACCTTGATCAGATCGAAGGGCTTTAATTTATCTCCCCAACTATTTCTCGACCTCTTATCTAAACTCTTTGAACTTTTCAAAGGATTCAGACTTGTGTCTCATTAGGTACACGTAACCATATCGTGAGAAATCATCTGTGAAGGTGATGAAATACACGTGTTGATTCCGTGTCCTAACACTCTGCAGTTTTGATCCTTTAATACTGGGCTTTATAGGTTGGGCTGAATTGGTTCTTCCAATTAAAGATTAGTTTCAGACCTGAAAGTTGGAGAAATTAGGGCTGAGAACAGCCCCATTCGAACCCTAGATTCGGTCCAAACAGCTTTTGTCCAATCTGGTCCGAAATGGTCCAAAACCAATTTTTAATTCAAGAAAGATCTAAAACTAATATTTCTGATTTTAGACAATCACAAATCAGATATGGACTATTCGTACCACCTGCAAAAAAGAGGTTAGTAATGAAGGGCTGCAGTTTCATAAACTGCAAAACGCAGAATGCGATATTCCAATCTGCAAATCACCACCGCCGCTACCATCTTCAATCAAGAAAATAAAAAATTACAGAACCCTAATTTCTATTAACTAATTACAATATTGATTGAATCTTATACATTCAGTCTAGAAAAATAAAAAAAATATTTTATAGATCGAATAGAATAGAAACTGCAAAAAGATTGCGTAGACTATCTGCACCAAATCTGCATTTCGATCTCCAAGTACGAATAGCCCATTAAATCAAGAAATAAATCAAGAACAATTCCAAATAAATTTCAGATTTAACAAAATTAATTTCAGATCTATCGCCCACATCCAGAAACAATTTCTAGGAATAAGAACAACAATCTGCGCAAAACCAGGTAGAACAACTTTTGTCCATTTGCGCAGGTTCAGATATGATTTTCTTGGTTCAAGATTCAAACCTTTGGATCTGATACCACTAAAAAGAGGGAGAGATCCATCGTATGGACGCCAAGAATGCAGCGGAATGGGGTGGGCGAATCTCAAAAATTTCCATCCTCCCTTCAAATTGGGAATCATATTCCTTGATTTTAGAATACAATATTAAAGGATCTAATCGAACCAAAACCGAACCAGATCTGAACCAAACAGAAAGGGAAGGGGTATACTTGATACGGAGAATCGGTATCTTCCAACATCAGTGTTCACACCCAAAGAATACTCCCAAGATTTGCTCCCACTGAAAATGATGTAGTGATACCGGAACAGAACCTGCAGTGTTCATCCTACGAACCAAATTCTTCACAAGAATTCGATGGAAGTGAAGAGCACTGTACACAATCAGCCTTTCAGCAAAGACTGATATCAAAAACACCTTCTTGATCTTCCCTCTCAGAGAGATCGAACTAGGCAGTGAATGGCGGCGGTGGCTAAAGAAGAACTCTAGAGCTGAAGTTGGCGTATTTGCTTTTCTTCTCTCTAGGGTTTCTGAGATCCAATCTGAAATTGCAGGAGGTTCTTCTTTTCTGAAACCCTTGGTTCGAATTCTGGTAATTCAAGATTAGGGTTTCTCCTCTTTCTTAGTGATTAAGAAATGTCCTAATCCTATTAGGAGTTATCCCAATTCAAATCTGTATTTGGATAGGGAGTTATCTTAATCCTATCTGTAGATAAGGTCAGCCCACTCCTGATCTCATCAGGAGATTACCAGATTCAAATCTTCATTTGAATTTGAAATTTTCCCCTTTAAGAGGATTACTAAATCAGCTAGTTCAAAATGGGCTTTAGGCCCAATAAGTATTAAGTGCTCAACAGGCTTCCAAACTGCTACCCAGTTGGGCTTCTTTGTATGGCGTGGGACCAAGCATTGATCTATACATCAGCCACATGGGTTTGACCCAACCTTATTTACGAGACCTAGCCGAATTCACTGGAGAGCCCAGTGAACCCCCTGAGCCCATTGACGGGTTTTTGAAGCCCTCAAAATTTTTTCTAGTCCCAACTTACAATAAATTTGTAGTAACAGTGGTACCAGGTTGATTCCCACAGGGAGCTTGTAATTTCTCAATCGAATGCGCAATTTTAAATAGTGGGAAATTTGAATGATTAAATTTCTAAAATAACAATTAAAACAAATAGCAAATAACAATTAACAAGGAAAATTCAGTCTTACCGAATTCTGATCCAAGGGTTTAGATTGAGTCAATTGGTCATCGATCATTGGTAAACTTCAACAGTCTTGCAATTCAAGTATTTAACCTTAGGATTTATTAGGATAGCCATAATAACCTCGTGTTTTCCTGAATTAGTTGACCAAACCCAGCATTTGATCAACACTTATCATTAATCGACTGGGTACAATAGCGTTCAATATCAATTAATGATAACAATAACCTTTGTGAAAACAATTAAACCAAAATAACAATAATTGAGATAGCTGCAATTATCGAATCTTGTTTCATTGATTCCCCTTAGGTTAAAACATGTCAATACATTGGTCAAAGGCTCTCATGAACAATTGACCAAAAAAGATAATAACCTAATTGCTACTTATACCACTATTCGTAACAATTACAGATCATCGAACCATGGATAGCAGTAGGAAGATCATCATTAATTAATTTTCAGACTAATTAACATTAACATCCATAAGAACATGCACAAGAATCAACGGATACTTGAATTAAAAGCAAGAATTTAAATTAAACACAGAACCTCACGATGACACAATTGAATCGAAAATCCCCCTTGAATCAGAAAAGAAAAAGCTTATCTGCTCATGGTTGTCGACTCCTTTTTGCTCTGCTTCCCAGATGGATGGACTGATCTTGTGAATTGATTGAGTGATGCCTAAAGCTGGTTCACCCCCCCCTTTATATAGCTTTAGGAGGAGGGGCTCTCTCCAACTCCCTTTAGGAGATTAACTTTAAAATTAGAAAGTCCTAGTCTGATCGACTTCTATCCTATCCTATCTAGTAATCTCAATCTCTTATCTTTTTAGGATTATAATGAAAATTTAAATCTGATAGGACTCTTCATTCTTGAATTCGAGTTGGGCTTCTTTAATAACTTGGGCTGCTACAGGAATCTTCTGCGAGTTTGGGCTGGGCTTTACTACGAAACTGTTCCGACTTCGGGATCGATTTTGACCTCGATTCAGACCGAATCTGTCAAAATCTGAAACATGAGGGTTGTGGGACTTTCCTTTATCTTTACAGTGCATCTTGAATCATCCAAATCGGAGTCCGGGATTGAGAGTTATGCCTAGATTATTGAATGTTACCGAAACTATGCAAAATCATCCGATTAGCATTGTTTTCTTCCAGTCACCTTCTTGTTTGCCTTGAATCGAAATACAAGAGTAATGTGTCAATTGAATGTTAAATTAATGTAAAAGAATGAATATTTGGGGATAAAAATAGGGTACTTTTTATTCTCATCAAATTCCCCCACACTTAAACTTTGCCCGTCCTCGGGAAAGACAAAATTCAAGCAAATATAGAACAAGAACAAACTAACTATCCTACCGATTTTTAAAATCAACTCTCCTTCATCTTTTTCCACAAATATTCTAGGTTAAATATTGTGAACCATTAAATCAACACAACCAAGTCATACACAACTTATTTATCAGTCAATCCAATTTTTGCTACTGCAAACCAGGTAGTAAATCGGGGAAAACCTTTTTATCTTCTCTCTCTTTTTATTTTATTTTTCTCTCCTCTAAAGAAGTGAGTGTATTTTATGCTCCTTCTCACTTTTGGATTACTTGGTCAGTAGGTGCATTTTATGCTCCATCCTACTGTTTGACTTATTAGCTAGTAGGTGCATTTTATGTTTTGTCCTACTATCAGATGACTTGGCTGGTAGGTGCATTTTATGCTCCATTCTACCAACGGATTACTTGACCAGTAGGTGCATTTTATGCTCTATCCTACCAATTGTGGCAATGGTGAAATATTTACCCTATTTAGTTAAAAACCTGAATTTAGGACTATCTTAACTGGAAATGCATTCAGATAAGTCATGCACTTCTTGATTGTACCTCATTACTAGGTTCACAAGAATTTCCCTGGAGCATTGTTTCAATTGATTTCAAAAGGGTTGAGGTTTTTTTTTTTTTGGAAAGCAAATGCAGGAAAACATGACCTAAATCAAATTTTAAAATGCAACCTAAATTCTAAACTAAATCCCCTCCCCCACACTTAAAACTTACATTGTCCCCAATGTAAGGTGAAATGTAGAGAAAGGGTAGAAAAACTAAACTAGAAATGCAAAACAAAAAGGAAAAGGGAAAAACAACTTCCCTATCATGGATCCTCTAACTCTCGCGGTCGCATCTTTCAGTGTGCTCCTCTTTCATCCATCATGGGTGGGTTCGAATTTGGAATAGGGGCCTGCAAAATAGATAGAAGGAGTTTTGTGTGAGTTGGAGGTAAACTAAGAGTTATAGTTTTAAAAGGTCCCAACTCAAAAGTCGAATTTTGCAATTCAGGATTCAACACAAACTCGTTTTTTGCTTGTTGTAATTGATCAGGCCCATTGTAAGTGTAGCTTTCAGTGGGTCTTCATCATCTAGTTCAAAAGTTTGCTACACTAAAGAGTCATTAATATCTATAGATAAAATGGAATGCGCACAAGATGAATCTAACTCTTCCTTCATATCCAATTGTGCACTCAATTCGAGCTCCTCATTCATATCTTCTTCTTCAAAAATTTTCTTATTGGAACTCTCAGGTGGATCTTGTTCTTCCTCTTCTTTCTGCCCTTCATCCACTTTCCTTGGCGAAGCAAGCTGTGACGGCAATTCCTTCCTACTTCTTAGCACCATTGCAGTGGCACTCTCCTTGCGATTGACTGCCGTTTGTGATAGTAGTTTTCCAAAAGTTTGTGGCTCCAACTTGTTAATAGAAGTAGCAAGTTGACTGATTTGGTTCCTTAAGTTCTAGATACTGGCCCTTGTTTCCTATTGGAATTGTTGAGTGTTAGTCACTAGAGCCTTAACTATCTCATCTAAAGACATACCTAAACTTGAGGGTTGATTTTGGGCTTGGGTAAGTGCTGGAATTGGAGGTTGTCTGTTGAAAGCTTGAGGCTGGAATCTCTGTAGCCCTCATTGATTTCCATAGCTCAGATTGGGATGATCCCTCCACCCAGGATTGTAATAGTTAGAATAGGGATCATATTTGCGTTGAGGTTGGCCAGGAAATCCTCCTACGACATTGACTTGTTGCATTGAATCATCTCGCAATGATGGGCACATGTCCGTAGGATGCCCAGGAATTGAGCATATGCCACTAACCGCAGTCATTTTTAATTGCCCTGCAACCAATTGATGAACCAAAGCTGTTAGATCAGAAATTTGACTTTCCAGATTAGAATAGCTTACCTCATTAACACGTCTAATAGCTCCATCTGTTCTTGCTCCAAACTGTTGAGAGTTCTCAGCCATGTTGGAGAACAATTGCCTAGCCCCCTCAGGTGTTCTGTCTTCTCAATTTCAGGAATATATTCTATTTCACCTTTTTGAGAAGAACAAGTCATAAGACAAAAGAGGTTAGTACCAATGGAAGGCACGAAGCTAAGAAATTAAAATATCTCATCGGCAACGACACCAAAATTTTGATGGGTTGTCGAAGCCCTCATAATTTTTTCTAGTCCCACCTTACAATAAATTTGTAGTAACAGTGGTACCTGGTTGAATCCCACAGAGAGCTAGTAATTTCTCAGTCGAATGCACAATTTTAAAGAGTGGAAAATTCAAATGATTAAATTTCTAAAATAACAATTAACGTAAAATAGCAAATAACAATTAACAAGGAAAATTCAGTCTTATCGAATTCTGATCCAAGGGTTCAGATTGAGTCAATTGGTCATCAATCATAGGTAAACTTCAACAGTCTTGCAATTCAAGTATTTAACCTTAGGATTTATTAGGATAGCCATAATAAACCTCGTGTTTTCCTGAATTATTTGACCAAACCCAGCATTCGATCAACACTTATCATTAATCAATTGGGCACGATAGCGTTCCATATCAATTAATGATAGCAATAACATTTGTGAAAACAGTTAAACCAAAATAACAATAATTGAAATAGCTGCAATTATCGAATCTTGTTCCATTGATTCCCCTTAGGTTAAGACATGTCAATACATTGGTCAAAGGCTGCCACGAACAATTGACCCAAAAAGATAATAACCTAATTGCTACTTGTACCACTATTCGTAACAATTACGGATCATCGAACCATGGATAGCAGTAGGAAGATCAACATTAATTAATTTGTCAGACTAATTAACATTAACATCCATAAGAACATGCATAAGAATCAACAAATACTTGAATTAAAAGCAAGAATTTAAATTAAACACAGAACTTCATGATGACACAATTGAATCGAAAATCCTCCTTGAATCAGAAAAGAAAAGCTTAGCCTCTCATGGTTGTCGATTCCTTCTTGCTATGCTTCCTAGATGGATGGACTGATCTTGTGAATTGATTGAGTGATGCCTAAAGCTGGTCCACCCCCCTTTATATAGCTTTAGGAGGAGGGGCTCTCTCCAACTCCCTTTAGGAGATTAACTTTAAAATTAGAAAGTCTAATCTGATCGACTTCTATCCTATCCTATCTAGTAATCTCAATCTCTTATCTTTTTAGGATTACAATTAAAATTTAAATCTGATAAGACTCTTCCTTCTTGAATTCGAGTTGGGCTTCTTTAATAACTTGGGACGCTACAGGACTCTTCTGCGAGTTTGGGCTTCAACTGTGGGCTGGGCTTTACTACGAAACTGTTCTGACTTTTGGATCGATTTTGACCTCAATTCAGATAGAATCTGTCAAAACCCGAAACATAATGGTTGTAGGACTTTCCCTTATCTTTCCAGTGCATCTTGAATCATCCAAATCGGAGTCCGGGATTGAGAGTTATATCCAGATTATTGAATGGTGCCGAAACTCTACAAAATCATCCGATTAGCCTTGTTTTTTTCCAATCGCCTTCTTGCTTGCCCTGAACCAGAATACAAGAGTAATGAGTCCAATTGAGTGCTAAATTTATGTAAAAGAATGAATATTTGGGGATAAAATTAGGGTACTTTTTATTCTCATCACCCATCACATGGACTTTATGGGCCCAACACTTACACTAAGTGGTCCCTATGCCAAGCCATCTTATAAAAACCCAAGGACTATGGGTAGATGCAAGATTAACCCTTCAGGTATAACCCTAAATGGCCTTACACTCAACCTCTCAGTCCATAATGATCAAAGACTACCCGACAAGAGAGGGCCTCTCCCTCGGCTACAAGGAACAGTGTTGCACTCTTCGCTTAAATGGATCCCAGGAATTAAAACCATTTGCAAACATTTTGAAACCATACATATCTATATATCGTACATATAAATTTTGCAAAACAAAATTCCAATGATTGAAATCAACTGTCGGCAATTTGGTTTCCATCAGAGAGTGCATCCCCGATCATTCCCTTTGTCCGACAAAGGGGCTGATCCTGTCACTATGATCACCCACTCAGATGAATTCTCAAATTGTCCCAACATACCTAGGTTTTGACCCCCTCTGAGGATCTCACTGATTGGCATATCAAAGACAGCCTAATCTGCCACCTAGTGCAGTATCATAATCGAGTCTAGGGGTCAGGTGTAACTTAGTTTTGCCCATAAATCTCCAAGGTCCAGGGCAATTCTAGAAATCTGATCCAGTTCAAAGATTCAAGTAATCCTAAACTGCCTGTGCCTTGGGTCTCACCCTGGCAGCTGAGACAGGCCACCCCAACATTTGGCATCACACCAGTGTCAGCCTTGGCAGGATAAATCTCCTAAGACTTATCCAACGGCTGTGAACATTCTAAACTAACATGAGTCTAATTAAGCGTCTAGTTTAAGGGTCTTACACAGAAATATACCATACAACATGAATCAACAGATGCACTTTATTCATTTACACTAAATGTCAAAAGTACAACAAATCTGATTGGAGCTACGGGCATACAAAATTGTCTAACAGACGACAGCTATAGATGGCAATCATAATCCAAATTCAAAGAGAGAACACAACAACCCGTGAGACTGAGCTTCTTTCTCCTTGCCGCCTCCTTCCTACCACTGCCATTACTACCTATTCGATTTCCTCTTTCTAGCAGGAGTGATCAATATTGGATCTTGATATCAGTCTTTGGAGAAAGGCAGATCTGAAGGTGTGCTCACTACCTCTAGCGAATTCATATGGAGGGTTTGATTCTTTTGGAAGAACATTGTTAATTCTTCTCCATCCTACACTATGCCATCTTCAGTGGGAGCAGTCTTTGGTTCCTACCTTGGGTGTGAACACCTGCATTGGGAGATACTGCTTCTCTGTATCAAGTATATCCCTCTCCTGCTTCTGGTTTCAGATCTGGTTTGGTTTATGGTTCAAGATTGATCATTGAAAATGCAGATTTTCTAAAACAGAGAATGTGTTTCCTAAATGAGGGGAGAGGAAATTTTTTGAAAAATTTCCCAACCTACCTGTAGGGTTCAGCCATCCATATGATGGATCTCTTATCCCTTCAGTGGTATCAGAGCCATGGTTCAAGTCTTGAACCGAATTAATGCAAATCTGAACCTACGCAAATGGGTAGAAGGCATTCTACCCTGTTTGTGCAGATTAAGGTTTTATCTGGAAAATTATTTCCCAGATAGAGGGCGATTGATCTGAAATTAAATTTTATAAATCTGAATTTTATTTATAATTGTTCTTTATAATTTTCTTGATTTATGGGTTGTTTGTACAACTCGAGATCGAGATCTTGATTGGCGTAGAAAACTGTGATTTGCAGTTTCTTGATTTATTACATTTGGTCTTTAAAATACTATATATATATTTTTATTTTTAGACTGAATGTATAGGATTCGATCTGATGTAATATTAATAAAAATTTTAGGGTTTCTATTTTTATTATTTTTGGATCGAAGAAGGCGGTGTAGGAAGGAGATTTCGTAGATGGGGATATCACAATCTGCGATTTGCAGTTTATGAAATTGCATTTTGTGATCTAACCTCTATTTTGTAGGATGTGATGTGCGAACAACCATCTTTGATTGATTCTTTCTTTTCTATGATCAGTATTTAATTTCAGATCATTTTCTTGAATTAAATCCTTAATTAAAGATCAAACCCTAGACCCATTTGAATCAGATTGGTCCAAACTGGTTGGATCAAATCTGGGGTTTGATGGAGGCTGATTGCCAGCCCTAATTTCCCACTGATGGGCCTAAGGATTGGCAATAATTAATAGTTTAATTTGACCGAACCTATAAAGCCCAATTTTAAATTGTTAAAATTGCTAAAAGCCCACTTTTGCAGGAAAGCTATATGGGCTGAACTACTAAACCCTAATTCAGACCATGTACCTATATAATGTTAATTGTTAATGTTATGGATTAAAATGGGCTTTAGTTATGGGCTTTACAAATATTTAATTGATTGGATTAATTTTTCCCTGCATGTGATGTATGAATGTGTGATGTGCAACATTCATGGGCCATATGCACTTGGCCCATGCAGATTTGACAGTGGCTCTTGTGCACACCATGGCTGAATGCACATCATTGGGATGGTGTCCCTAAAGATCATTGGATGATCTCCCCAAATGGTGGGCCCCACACCTCCTGAAGAGGATATGTGCGGAACCCTAGCCGATTAGGGCACACTGAAATCTGGCTTTTTGAATGTCAGTGGGAACCACTCTGGTTTGACCTAAATTAAGCTAGGGCGTATTTCTTGTTCCCTCCAGCAATATGAGTGCATGTGATTGGGAGATTCATGTGATGAACTCTCTAAAGGTTTCCATCATTAGCATGGAGATGGGTCCATTAGTAATGAGAAAACACACCAGAAAATGGGTTATCCATTTGCTGTTGGATTTGTCTGAGTGTTTCATAAGATGATAGGGGCATCATAGACTGATGTGGGAGGGACTTCACCAGAAAATGGGAAGTCTGTCACAGTACCTTGGCGTTCAAGAATATGATGGGTGAGCAATCACTGGACAGAAAGGTTTAACCTAAAATTGCTATGAACCTTGTCTGGCAGAGGCCAAAGGGAAAACTCGTATGATGAGAGGATATGATCATTCACAGAAAGGTGGCGGGGTTTTGCAGTTGAAACAGTTGGCTCCATGCACCCTATGTGGATTCCCACATTTCTAGAGATAAGTTGTTGTCTCTGCCACTAAGATAGAAGGGAAATCTTAGAGATGAAGAAATGAAAATGGAACATAGATTAAAAGCCATATCTATGTAATGAACATGAATCAAATTAGGTTGTGGACTAATGTTTGCTCTTTTATCAGAAAATGGCAAACGGATAATTTGCAAAGCTTCTTGACGATAACAAGCTTAAGGGCCCAAACTATGCTGATTGGTACCATATCCTTATGATGGTATTGACCTCTGAGAAACTGGATAAGGTGACCAAGAATCCTACCCTGGATCTAAAAGAATGGTAAGATCCATCATATGGATGCCAAAAAGGTTGCGGAATGAGTGGACGAATTTAAAAAATTTATTGCCATTCTTCCAACTGGGAATCATATTCCCTGAATTTAGAATACAATATTCAAGGATCTAACTTGAACCAAAATTGAACCAGATTTGAACCACAAGAGAAGGGAAGGGATATACCTGATCTGGAGAAGCAGTATCTCCCAATGTACGTTCATGCCCAAATAAGATATCAAGAATTGCTCCCATTGAAGATGACATAGCGATAATGGAGCAAAACCAGCAGTGTTTGTCCCATGAACCTGGTTCTTCTAAAGAACTCGATGTAAGTAGAGAGCACCACACAAAATCAAGAACTTTTCTTGATCTTCCTTCACAGAGAATTCGAACAGCAGTAGATGGTGGCGGCTGCTGGAGGAGAAGGCTAGAGAAGAAAATGGCGAACTGCTTTTTCTTCTCTAGGGTTTCTGAGATCCTATCTCAAAGCTGCAGAGTGTTCTACAAATTCCCTAGGGTTCGAATTCTTGTAATTCAAAAATTACGGTTTCTCCTCTTTCCTTTGTGATTATGAAACCTCCTAATCTCAATAGGAGTTATCCTAATCCAAATATGTATTTGGATAAAGAGTCTTCTTAATCCTATCTGCAGATTAGATCTGCCCACTCTTGATCTTATTAGAAGATTACCAGATTCAAATCCTAATTTGAATTTGGTCTCCATGAGTGGATAGGGTTAAGACCAATTCTTTTGGCTTGACCTAATCTTAGATCCGCCTCTTTAAGTGACTGATCAAATCAGCCCAGTTCGAAATGGGCTTTAGGCCCAATATGTTTTAAGTGCTCAATAGGCTTCCAAACTACTGCCTAGTTGGGCTTTGTTGTATGGCGTGGGACCCCTTGGGTTCGGCCTAGCCTCTATTAGAAGGCCTGGCGGAATTCACTAGAAAGCCCAGTGAACCCCTTGAGCCCATCACATGGACTCTATGGGCCCAAAACTTACACTAAGTGGTCCCTGGGCCAAGCCATCTTATAAAAACCCAGGGACTGTGGGCAGATGCAAGATTAGCCCATCAGGTATAACCCTAAATGGCTTTACACTCAACCTCTCAGCCCATAATGGTCAATCACTGCCCGACAAAAGAGGACCTCTCCGTCGGTTGCAAGGAAAAGTGTTGCACTCTCTGCTCACATGGATCCCGGGAATTAAAACCATTTGCAAACATTTTGAAATCGTACATATCTATATATCTTATATATAAATTTTTCAAAACAAAATTCAAATGATTGAAATCAACTGCCGGCAGTTTGGTTTCCATCAGAGAGAGTGCATCCCCAATCATTACCTTTGTCTGACAAAGGGGCTGATCCCATCACTATGATCACTCACTCAGATGGATTCATGAACCATCCGAACATACCCAGGTTTTGACCCCCTCTGAGGATCTCACTGATTGGCATATCAAAGACAACCCAATCCGCCACCTAGTGCAGTATCATAATCGAGTCTAGGGGTTAGGTGTAACTTTACAGTTTTTTGCCCATCAATCTCTAAGGTCCAAGGCAATATAGGAAATCTGGTCCGGTTCAAAGATTCAAGTAATCCTACACTGCATGTGCCTTGGGTCTCACCCTGGCAGCTGATATAGGCCACTCCAACACTTGGCAGCACACCAGTGTCAGCCTTGGCAGGATAAATCTCTCTAGACTTATCCAATGGCTATGAACATTGTAAACTAACACGAGTCTCATTAAGTGTCCAGTTTAAGGGTCTTACACAGAAACATACCACACAACATGAATCAAACATGCACTTTATTCATTTTTACACCAATTGTCAAAAGTACATCAAAACTGATTGGAGCTAAGGGCATACAAAACTGTCTAATAGGATCATCCGAGAGATCAGGCTTCTGATGCTCGAAGAAGAGAATACCAAGAATGGGAGGAGAAAAACTCCCTTTTCGTTGCTATGTCATTGCCTCGTTGGATAATCCAATATAGAGGCAGTTTGATCAGGTCGAACTAGCCAAGGACATATTGGAGGGTATCAAGACAATGTATGAAGAGCAAAATCATTCTACTCGGAAGAAGGTCTTGAAGCAGTTCATGACTGTGCAGGTGTCCAAGGGCCAACAAGTTCACGACCATTGTCTTCGGTGAAAGAATGGTAGGATCCATCTAATGGACGCCAAGAAGGGTGCGGAATGAAGGACGAATTTAAAAAAAAATTCCTACCTTCTTCCAACTTGGAATCATATTCTCTAAATTTAGAATACATTATTCAAGGATCCTACTTGAACCATAAACAAACCAGATCTGAACCAAAATGAAACAGGAAGGGTTATACCTGATTCAGAGAAATAATATCTCCCGAAGTTGGTGTTCACACCCAAAGGAGTAACCAAGATCCGCTCTTGCCGAAGATGACACAGCTGTGAATGGAATGGAACCAGCAGGGTGCGTCCTACACATTGAATTCTTCACAAGAACCCTCTGGAAACATTGAACACTGAATCCTAGTGTCTTTCTTGCAAGACTATTGTCAAGAACTGCTCTTTGACTTCCTGTTGCTGCAAAGATCCAATCTTCCAACAGGTAGTGGCGGCGGCTGAAGGAGGAGAAGTCCAGGGACGAAGAGGGCAAAACTGTCTCTTCTCTCTGGAGTTTGTGAGAGATCAAATCTCAGATTGCAGGATGCGTTTCTTGCTTCCTCAAACCCCCTAGCTCGAAATCTGATATTTCTGCTAGGGTTTTCTCCTCATTCTTCTTGATTAAGAAACCTCCCAATATTTTTGGGAGTTATCCCAATCCAAATCAGTATTTGGATAGAGGTTAATCTTAATCCTATCTGCAGATTAAGTTAGTTAACTCCTTATCTTATCAGGAGGTTACCAGATTTAAATCCAATTTGAATATGGTCTCTTAGAGTGGATAAGGTCAAAGACCCAATCCTTTTACTAACACTAATATCAGATTTGCCCCATGAACTGGTGATCAAATCAGCCCAGTTCGAAATAGGCTTTTGGCCCATTAAGTGTTTAGTGTTTAACCAGTTTCCAACCTGCTGCCCAATTGGGCTTCTTGTATGGCGTGGGAACCAAGCATTGATCTACACACCAGCCACATGGGTTCGGCCCAGCCTTTATTACAAGGCCCAGCCGAATTCATTGAAAGACTCAGTGACCCCCTTGAGCCCATCACATGGACCCTATGGGCCCAACACTTACATTAAGTGGTCGCTAGGCCAAGCTATCTTATAAAAACCCAGGGACTGTGGGCAGGTGCAAGATTAGCCCATCAGGTATTATCCTAAATGGTCTTACACTTAACCTCTCAGCCCTTAATGATCAAGCATTGCCCGACAAGAGAAGACCTCTCCCACGGCTGCAAGGAACAGTGCCGCACTCTCAACTCACATGGATCCCGGGAATTAAAACCTTTTGCAAATCTCTTAAAACCGTACATATACATACATATATATATATATATATTTATTTTTGCAAAACAAAATTCCAATGATTGAAATCAACTGCCGGCAGTTTGGTTTCCATCAGAGAGAGTGCATTCCCAACCATTACCATTGTCTGACAAAGGGGCTGATCTTGTCACTATGACCACTCACTTAGATGAATTCTCAGACGACCCCAACATGTCCAGGTTTTGACCCCCACTAAGGATCTCACTGATTGACACCTCAAAGACAGCCCGATCTGACACCTAGTGATGTGTCATAATCGAGTCTAAGGGTCAGGTGTAACTTTTCAGTTTTGCCCATCTGTCTCCAAGGTCTAGGGCAATACTGGAAATCTGGTCCAGTTCAAGGGTTCAAGCAATCCCATACTGCATGTGCCTTGGGTCTTACCCTGATGGTCGAAACAAGCCATCCCAGCACTTGGTGGCACATCAGTATCAACCTTGGCAGGATAAATCTTCCTAGACTTATCCAATGGCTGTGAACATTTAAAACTAACACAAGTTTCTATAGGTGTCCAGTTTTAGGGTCTTACACAAAATTACTCCAAACAACATGAATCAAACATGCACTTTAATTTATTTCCACTAAATAACAAAAGTACATCAAAACCGATTGAAGCTAAGGGCATACAAGACTGTCTAACAGCTCCCACTTGCACTTAGGTCCAATCTTGTACAAGTTGGAGTCCCATACTTTCCATGTGTTTCTTAAACACCTTCTGTGTTAGTGGCTTAGTCAATGGGTCTACCACATTATCCGCTGATTCTACCTTCTGAATTAGGACGTGCCCTCTACCAACGATCTCCCGCAGTACATGGTACTTCCTCTCGATGTGCTTTGACTTCGAGTGGGCCCGAGGCTCTTTAGCTTGGGCGGTCGCTCCATTGTTGTCACACAACAACGGGATGGGTGATGTGCTGGACGGAATCACTCCCAATTTGTGTATGGATTTCTTCATCCACATGGCTTCCTTGGTAGCTTCACTTGCAGCAATGTACTCGGCCTCGGTTGTGGAGTCTGCAGTGGATCCCTGTTTGCTGCTTTTCCAGCAAACAACACACGATCCTATCGTGAAAACATACCCAGACGTAGACTTTCTATCATTTGGATCCGACTGGAAATTAGCATTGATATACCCCAGAACTTGTAGTGAACTACCATCGAATACCAGACAAAACTCTTTTGTCCTTCAAAGGTATTTAAGTATGTTCTTCGCAGCAGTCCAATGCTCCTGCCCTAGGATAGCCTGGAATCTGCTTACCACACTCACCGCTTGAGCTATGTCCGGGCGAGTGCACAGCATGGCATACATGATGCTCCCTACGGCTGATGCATAGGGAACGTCTCTCATGCTCTCAATCTCCTCAGAAGTCTTGGGAGACATCTTTTTGGAGAGAGTTACTCCATGTCTGAAAGGAACATTTCCTTTCTCGGAGTTTTCCATGCTGTACCTTTTGACAATTTTGTCAATGTAAGCAGCCTGGGATAATCCAAATATCCGCTTCGATCTATCTCTATAGAGTCGAAGACCTAGTATATATGAAGCTTCTCCAAGATCTTTCATGGAGAACTGCTATGACAGCCATACCCTGACCGAAGTCAACATTCCTACATCATTCCCAATGAGTAGGATATCGTCCACGTACAATACTAAAAAAGTAATCTTATCCCCACTGGACTTCCTGTAAACACAGGGCTCATCCGGATTCTGCTCAAAGTCAAACATTTTGATGGCAGAATCAAAACGAATGTTCCAAATCCTATAAGCCTGCTTAAGTCCATATATGGATTTGTTGAGTTTACATACCATGTGTTCCTGACCAACAACAATAAAGCATTGCGGTTGCAGCATGTAGATATCTTCACTAAGATCTCCATTCAGGAATGTGGTTTGGACATCGATTTGCCAAATCTCGTAGTTATGGTATACTGCTACAGCTAGCAGGATCCTAATTGATTTAAGCATGGCCACGGGCGAAAAGGTTTCCTCATAATTGATGCCTTCTTTCTGAGTATACCCTTTCACCACCAAGCGAGCTTTGTAGGTCTCAATCCTGCCATTGGGGCCTTTCTTCCTCTTGTAGATCCATTTGCAACTAATTGCTTTTACCCCCGAAGGGCAGATCTACTAGAGTCCAGACTCCATTGGTATCCATCTAGTCCATCTCAGCTCTCATGGCCTCCAACCACTTCTAGGAATCTATGTCTAACATAGCTTCCGCATAAGTCACGGGATCCTCTTCACTAGTCAAGGCTTCCACCAGGTAGGTATCTTGGTCATAACCATATCGGACTGGTGGTCTGGATGCCTGGGTGGACCTTCTAGGTTGGTCACTACCTAGAACTTGTGGAACATTTCCCACTGCTCCTGAGCTCTCCTCATCAAGAACTATTTCCTGACGGTGAGTGTCCATGATGTATTCGGATTCTAAGAATTGGGCATTTCGACTACAGAACACTTTCTGCTCACTTGGGTCATAGAATAGATAATCCACTGAATCCTTTGGGTAGCATATAAATAGGTAATGGCTGGTTTTGGATTCCAACTTGTCTGCACTTGTTCTTTTAATGTGTGCAAAACAACCCCAAATTTTCAAGTGTCTTACACTTGGCTTCCTTCCGGCCCATAGTTCAAATGGAGTTTTCGGAACTGATTTGGTTGGAACCCGATTCAACACATAGATAGCAGTCTCTAATGTATATCCCCAAAAGGATGTGGGTAATTCTGAGCGTACGAGAGGTGACCAAACCATGTCCAACAATGTCCTATTCCTCCTCTCTGAAACACCATTGAGTTGAGGTGTAGCAGGAGGAGCTAGTTGTGATACTATCCCATTATCCTTTAAGTAGTCCCTGAATTCGTCAGAGAGATACTCGCCACCTCGATCCGATCGAAGAGCCTTAACTTCTCTCCCTAACTGTTTCTCGACTTCCTGTCTGAACTCTCTGAACTTTTCAAAGGATTTAGACTTGTGTCTCATTAGGTATACGTAACCATATCGTGAAAAATCATCTGTAAAGGTGATGAAGTACACGTGTTGATTCCGTGTCCTAACACTCAGGGGACCACATGCATCAGTATGTATTAGGTCAAGTGTGCCTTCAGATCTTTCAGGCTTACCATCAAATGGCTGCTTAGTCATCTTACCTTGAAGGCAAGACTCACAAGTGGGAAGATTTTCTACAGTTAGAAAATCCAAAGGACCATCCTTTACCAGTCTTGTGATTCGGTCAATGCTGATATGGCCAAGTCGGTAATGCTAGAGGCACGTGGGATTAATTGTATCACGATTCCTTTTCTTGGGATTTTCGACCAATGTAGTTTCGGTTAGGTTAGTTTCTAGAGAAGGATGTAGAACATAGAGACCATTCTCCAATTCCCCGCATGCGATGAATTTGTTATTCCATTTAATCGTAATCACATTACTAAAATAAACAGTATATCCATCAGCACACTGTTTGGAAACAGAAATTAAATTTCTTCTCAAGTTCTGTACATAAAGACAATCTTTAAGTACAAGGACTCCTTCTCTAAAAACTAATTCTACGGTTCCTATCGCTGCAGCTTCAACACTTGGAGTCGTTCCCAAGAATAGTGTCACTTCACCATCACTTAGTCTTCTGCTAACTTTGAACCCCTGCAGTGAGTTACACACATGAGTTGAAGCCCCGGAGTCAACACACTAGGACACAGAAGTAACTAACATGTTAGTTTCTATGACACAAGTTTCGATGTTACCTTTCTTAGATTCCAAGTAGGCAGGATAGTTCCTCTTCCAGTGGCCGATTTGTTTGCAGAAGTGACAGACATTAGATGCCTTGTTCTTCTTTTGCTTCTTGGGTTTGACAGCTTTCTTCTGGGGCTTCTTTGCCTTTCTCTTTTTCTTGCCCGATTTGTTAGTTTCAGCAAGCATAACCACAGGCTCATCATTCTTTAAAAGATCCTCGGCCCTCTGCAACATATTGCTGAGTTCCTGGATGCTGACATTCAGCTTATTCATATTGTAGTTCATAGTGAACGCATTGAAGGAAGAGGGCAAAGAATTCAGGATGGCATCCACTTGCGTGCCAAGATCTAGCCCGGACCCAAGTGCTTAAAATTCGTTAATGTATCCCATCATCCGAAGACAATGGTCATGAACAATTTCAGGACCTTCTGCCGAGTAGAACGGTTCTGCTCTTCATACATTGTTTTTAGACTGTCCAATATGTCCTTGGCTAGTTCGATTTGATTGAACTGCCTCTATATTGAGTTGTCTAATGAGGCAATGACAAAGCAGCGTGCTAGGGAGTTCTTATCCTCCCAATCTTGGTAGTCCCTCCTACGGGCCTCAAAAGCCCTGTCACCCGGACGTTCCGGGGTAGGATTTTTCACCACCTTATCTAACTTTTCAGAAGTTAGGACTGGCATAAGATTTCTGTACCAGTCAGCATAATCTGGGCCCTTAAGCTTGTTATCATCTAGAAGCTTTGCAAATTGACCGTTTGCTATTTTCTGATAAAACAACAAAAACGTTAGTCCACAACCTTAGTTTGATTCATGTTACCTACATAGATATGACTTTTAATCTATGTTCCATTCCCATTTATTCATCTTTGAGATTTTCCCTCCCTTCTCAGTGACGAAGGTGACGGAATGTCTCTGGAAATGTGGGAAATCACATGGGGTGCGTGAAGCCAACTGTTTCAGCTGCATAACTCCACCACCTTTCTGTGACGGATCATATCCACTCATCAGATGAGTTTCCCTTTGGCCTCTGTCAGACAAGGTTCAGAGCCATTTTCAAGTAAGCCTTTCTGTCCAGTGAGTGCACACCCATCATATTCAGGTTACACCAAGGTACCGTGAGAGAGTTCCCATTTTCTGGTGATTTCCCTCCCACATCGGTCTATGACGCCCCAATCATCTAATGAAACACTCTAATAGATCCAACAGCAAATGGATAGCCCAATTTTATGGTGCGTTTCCTCACTACTGATGGACCCATCAATGTGCTAATGACGGAAGGCCTTTAGAGAGTCCATCAAATGGATCTCCCTATCACATGCACCCATATTTGCTTGAAGGGAACAAAATTACGCCCTAGTTCTAATTTAGGTCAAACCAAAGTGGCTCCCACTGACTTTCATAAAGTCAGATTTCTGGTGGGCCTCAATCGGCTAGGGGTTCCGTACGCATCCCTTTTCAGGGTTGTGGGGCCCACCAAGTAGAGAGGGGTCATCCAATGACCTTAAGGGACACCATTGCAATGATGTGCATTCAGCCATGGTGTGCGCAAGAGCCACTAACGAATTAACATGGGCCAAGTGCTTATGGCCCATGGTCGCAGCACATCATACATCCAAACATCACATGTAAAGGAAGAGTTGATCCAATCAATTAACTGATGAAAAGCCCATCGAATGGCCCATTTAAAACTTAAAGCATTAACAATTAAGGTTCACCAGGTGTATGGGATGAATTGCAGTTAGCAGTTCAGCCCATACAACTTTTCTCACAATAATGGGCTTTTGTAGTTTTAACCCTTTAAAACTGGGCTTTACAGGTGAGCCGTATGAATCCCTATAATTGAACATCAGATTTGGAATAATCAGTGTGAGAAATATGGACTGAAAAACAGCCCCTTCAAATCTCAGATTTGGTCCAAACAGTTTTGGTCCAATCTAGTCCGAAATGGTCCAAAACTGATTTTCAATTCAAGAATTAATTCAAGAGAGATCTTAAATTAATAATTTTTGATTTTAGACATTCACAAATCAAAATATGGACTGTTTATACCACCTGCAAAACAGAGGTTAAACACAAAAGTTACAGTTTCATAAACTGTAAATCGCAGTAGGCGATTTCTCCATCTGCGAATCTCCTGTGCCGCCATCTTCTTCCTTCTTCTTTAATCAAGAAAATAAATAAAACAGAAATCCTATTTCTATTAATTAATTACATTCTTGATCAAATCCTATACATTCAGTCTAAAAAAATAAAAAAAATTATTTACAGACCTTGAACACCGAATGGAATGGAACCAGCAGGGTGCGTCCTACACACTGGATTCTTCACAAGAACCTGTTGGAAACCTTGAACACCGAATCCTAGTGTCTTTCTTGCAAGACTATTGTCAAGAACTGCTTTGACTTCCTGTTGCTGCAAAGGTCCAATCTTCCAACAGGTAGTGGCGGTGGTTGAAGGAGGAGAAGTCCAGGGACAAAGAGGGCAGAACTGTCTCTTCTCTCTGGAGTCTGTGAGAGATCAAATCTCAGATTGCAGGATGTGTTTCTTGCTTCCTCAAACCCTCTAGTTCAAAATCTGATATTTCTGCTAGGGTTTTCTCCTTTTTCTTCTTGATTAAGAAACCTCCCAATATTTTTGGGAGTTATCCCAATCCAAATCAATATTTGCATAGAAGTTAATCTTAATCCTATCTGCAGATTAAGTTAGTTAACTCCTTATCTTATCAGGAGGTTATCAGATTCAAATCTAATTTGAATATGGTCTTTTAGAGTGGATAAGGTCAAAAACCCAATCCTTTTACTAACACTAATCTCAGATTCGCCCCATGAACTGGTGATCATATCAGCCCAGTTCGAAATGGGCTTTTGGCCAATTAAGTGTTCAGTGTTTAACCAGTTTCCAAACTGCTACCCAGTTAGGATTCTTTGTATGGCATGGGACCCATGCATTGATCTACACACCAACCACATGGGTTCGGCCTAGCCTTTATTATAATGCCCAGCCGAATTCACTAAAAGACTCAGTGACCCCCTTGAGCCCATCACATGGACCCTATGGTCCCAACACTTACATTAAGTGGTCCCTGGGCCAAGCCATCTTATAAAAACCCAGGGACTGTGGGCAAGTGCAAGATTAGCCCATCAGGTATTATCCTAAATGGTCTTACACTTAACCTCTCAGCCCTTAATGATCAAGCATTGCCCGACAAGAGAAGACCTCTCCCTCGGCTACAAGGAACAGTGCCACACTCTCTACTCACATGGATTCTGGGAATTAAAACCTTTTGCAAATCTTTTGAAACCGTACATATACATATATATATATATTGTATATATATTAATTTTGCAAAACAAAATTCCAATGATTGATATCAACTGCCGGCACTTTGGTTTCCATCAGAGAGAGTGCATTCCCGATCATTACCATTGTCCGACAAAGGGGCTGATCCTGTCACTATGACCACTCACTCAGATGAATTCTTAGACTACCCCAACATGTCCAGGTTTTGACCCCCACTAAGGATCTCACTGATTGACACATCAAAGAAAGCCCGATCCGACACTTAGTGATGTGTCATAATCGAGTCTAGGGGTCAGGTGTAACTTTCCAGTTTTGCGCATTTGTCTCCAAGGTCTAGGGCAATACTAGAAATTTGGTCTGGTTCAAGGGTTCAAGCAATCCCATACTACATGTGCCTTGGGTCTTACCCTGATGGTCGAAACAAGCCATCCCAACACTTGGTGGCACATCAGTATCAGCCTTGGCAGGATAAATCTCCCCAGACTTATCCAATGGCTGTGAACATTTAAAACTAACACAAGTTTCTATAAGTGTCCAGTTTTAGGGTCTTACACAGAATTACACCAAACAACATGAATCAAACATGCACTTTAATTTATTTCCACTAAGTAACAAAAGTACATCAAATCCGATTGAAGCTAAGGGCATACAAGACTAACTAACATTCGGATGATGGGTTATATCAACGAACTGGAGGCTCTTGGATCCGGGCTGGATCTGGTAACCCAGATCGATGCTATTCTCAACTCTTTGCCTCCGTCCTTCTATCCATTCATCATGAAGTACAACATGAACAAGCTGAACGTCAGTTTGCAGGAACTCAACAATATAATGCAGATGGCCGAATAATTGATAAAGAAGGATGAGCCCATTGCCATACTTGTTGAAGCAGGCAAATCGGGCAAGAAGAGGAGAGCAAAGAGAAAGCCCTAGATGAAGGCCACCAAACCCAAGAAGTAGAGGAAAGACAAGGCATCAGATGCCTGTCACTATTGCAAGCAGACCGACCACTGGAAGAGGAATTGTCCTCAATACCTGGAATCCATGAAAGGTAATTTTGAATCTTGTGTCATAGAAACCAATTTGTTGGTTGCTTCTACATCCTAGTGTATTGACTCTGGGGCTTCAACTCATGCGTGTAACTCACTGTAGGGGTTCAAGGTAAGCAGAAGGCTAAGTGAAGGAGAAGTAACACTTTACTTGGGGACTTCTGCAAGTGTTGCAGTTGCGGCCATTGGAACCGTAGAGTTATTTTTTATAGAAGGAACTATTGTACTTAAAGATTTTCTTTATGTACAGAATTTAAGAGGAAATTTGATTTCTGTCTCAAAACTGTGTGTTGATGGTTATTCTGTCTTCTTTAGTAATACGATTATTATTAAAAGAAACAACAAATTCATCGCATACGGGGAACTGGAGAATGGTCTCTATGTTCTATATCCTTCTCTTGAAACTAATATAGCTGAAACTACGTCGGCAGATATCCCCAAGAAAAGGATCCGTGATACAATTAATCCCATGTGCCTGTGGCATTACCAACTTGGCCATATCGGTGTTGACCGTATCATAAGGCTGGTAAAGGATGGTCCTTTGGATTTTTCTAACTGTAGAAGATCTTCCCACTTGTGAGCCTTGCCTTCAGGGTGAGATGACAAAGCTGTCATTTAACGGTAAGCCTGAAAGATGTACAGGCATGCTTGACCTTATACATAGTGATGTATGTGGTCCCTTGAGTGTTAGGACTCGTAACCAGCATGTGTATTTCATTACATTTACCGATGATTATTCTAAATATGGTTACATGTACCTAATGAGACATAAGTCCGAATCTTTTGAAAAGTTCGAAGAGTTTAGACAAGAGGTCGAGAAATAGTTAGGGAGAGAAATTAAGGCCCTTCAATCAAATCGAGGAGGCGAGTATCTCTCTAACGAATTCAGGGACTACTTGAAGGTCAACAGGATAGTATCACAGTTGGATCCTCCTGCTACACCACAACTTAACGGTGTTTCGGATAGGAGGAATAGGACTTTATTGGATATGGTCCAGTAATTTATCGTACAATCAGAGTTACCCACATCCTTTTGGGGTTACGAATTAGAGACTGTGATATACGTGCGGAATCGGGTTCAAACCAAATTGGTTCCGAATACTCCATACAAACTTTGTACTAGAAAGAAACCAAGTGTCAGACACTTGAAGATTTGGGGTTGTCCTGCGCACGTTAAAAGAACGAGTGTGGACAAGTTGGAATCCAAGACCAGCCGTTGTCTATTCCTAGGCTACCCAAAAGGCTCTTTGGGTTACCTATTCTATGACCCACATGAATAAAAGGTGTTCTGCAGCCAAAATGCACAGTTCTTGGAGACTGATTATATCCTGGACTAACACCGTCAGGAAATAGTTCTTGATGAGGAGAGCTCAGGGTTAGTGGGAGGTGTCCCATAGGTTCCAGGTTTTAACCAACCTAGAAGATCTACCCGAGTGTCCAGGCCACCAGCCCATTTTGGCTATGACCATGATAGTTACCTGGTGGAAGCCATGACTAGTGAGGAGGATCCTGTGACTTATGCAGAAGCTATGATGGACATAGATTCCCTGAAGTGGGTAGATGCCATGAGAGCCGAGATGGACTCAATGGAGACCAATGAAGTCTGGATTCTAGTAGATCCGCCCCCCAGGGTAAAAGCAATTGGTTGCAAATGGATCTATAAGAGGAAGAAGGGCCTTGATGATAAGGTTAAGACCTACAAAGCTCGTCTAGTGGCGAAAGGGTACACTTAGAAAGATGACATTGATTATGAAGAAACCTTTTCGCCTGCATCCATGCTTAAATTCATTCAGGTCCTGCTAGTTGTAGCAGCATACCATGACTATGAGATTTGGCAAATGGATGTTAAACTGCGTTCCTGAATGGAGATCTTACTGAAGATATCTACATGCAGCAACCGCAAGGTTTTGTAGCTGTAGGTCTGGAAAACATGGTATGTAAGTTAAATAGATCCATATATGGACTTAAGCAAGCTTCTAGGAGTTGGAACATCCGGTTTGACTCTACCATAAAAAAGTTTGACTTTGAGTAGAATCCGGATGAGCCCTGTGTTTACAAGAAGTCTAGTGGGGATAAGGTTAGGTTTCTGGTTCTGTATGTAGATGACATTCTACTCATTGGGAATGATGTAGGAATGTTGACTACGGTGAAAGTATGGCTTTCACAGCAAATTTTCATGAAAGATCTTGGAGAAGCCTCCTATATACTAGGTCTTCGACTCTAAAGAGATAGATTGAAGCAGATAATAGGATTATCTCAATCTGCTTACATTGACAAAATTGTCAAGAGATACAGCATGGAGAACTCCAAGAAAGGAAATGTTCCTTTCAGGCATGGAGTCACTCTCTGAAGGGATGTGAGATCATCGTATGGATGGCCAAATCTTGTGGAATAAGGTGGGCGAATTTCAAAAAATTTTCTCTGCCTTCAACTGGGAATCACATTCCCTATTTTAAAAAAATCATATTTTTCAAGGATTAATCTTGAACCATGAATCGAACCAGATCTGAACGAACGCAGTAGGAGAGGATTATACCTGATACAGAGAAATAATATCTTCCAATGAAGGTGTTCATGCCCAAGGAAGGATCTAAAGACTGCTCCCACTGAAGATGGCACAGTGTAGGATGGTGTAGAATCAACAGTGTTCTCTTCAAGAACCTAATCCTTCGCAAGAAGTAGCAGGATGGCATGTGAGCATAGCTTTCCACCAATCCCTTCACAAGGAACTGAGTCAAGATCGAATCTTGATTTCTCCCACTGAACTGGAGATCGAACTAGCAGGTGAGGCAACAACAGGATGGAGGCGGAAAGAAAGAATTTGGCAGGGTTGCTTAATTCTTCCTTCTGTGATTTCAGCTCTGAAGAGGATGTGAATATTTGTCTTCTAAAGGCTGCCTCCCCCTCCTTTTGTAACCTTAAAGGGATCAGCTCCTAATCCCATTAGGAGTTGCTGATCGAAATCATATTCGGATCAGACATCCCTTTAAGTGATAAGTGTAAACCCTTATCTTATCTGCATATTGGATAAGCCTTCTCCTAATCTCATTATGAGGTTTCTAGATTTGAATCACATTCAGATCTGAACTCTCTAAGTGGATAGGGTTAAGACCCTATCCTATATGCCTATCCAATCCTAGAATTCATCCCTTATCTAACTGATCAAATGAGCCCAATTTGAACTGGGCTTTAGGCCCATTAAGGTTATGTGCTTACTTAGCCTTCGAAACTGCTGCCCAGTTGGGCTTCCTTGTATGGCGTGGGACCCAAACATTGATCTACACATCAGCCACATGGGTTCAGCCCAGCCTTTGTTACAAGGCTTGGCCAAATGCACTATTATGGACAGTGCACCCCTTGAAACCCATCACATGGGCTCTATGGGCCCAACACTTACCCTAAGTGGTCCCTGGGCCAAGTCACCTTGTAACACCTAGGGACTGTGGGCAGATGCAATATTAGCCCATCAACTATTACCCTCAATGGTCTTACACTTAAAACTCTCAACCCATAATGATCAAACACTGCCCGACAAGAGAGGACCTCTCCCTTGGCTGTAGGGAACAGTGTTGCACTATCTCATATAAAATATATTTTGCAAAACAAATCTCAACGATTGAAATCGGCTGCCGACAGTCTTGGTTTCCATCAGAGAGTGTGCATCCCCGATCATTACCTTTGTTCGACAAAGGGGCTGATTCTATCGCTATGATCACCCACTCAGATGAATTCTCAGACTGTCCCAACATACCCAGGTTTTGACCCCCGCTAAGGATCTCACTGATTGGTACATCAAAGACAGCCCAATCTGACACCTAGTGCAGTATCATAATTGAGTCTAGGGGTCGGGTGTAAATTTCCAGTTTTGTCTATTAATCTCTAAGGTCCAGAGCAATACTGGAAATATGGCCCGATTCAAAGATTCAATTAATTTTACACTGCATGTGCCTTGAGTCTCACCCTGGCGGCTGAGATAGGCCACCCCAACCGACTTGGTGGCACATCAGTGTCAGCCTTATCAGGATAGGTCTCCCCAGACCGACCCACTGGCTGTTTGCATTCTAAACTAACACAAGTCTCATTAAGTGTCCAGTTTAAGGGTATTACATAGAAAAACACCAAAGGAACATGAATCAAATATGTACTTTATTCATTTATAATAAACTCATGATGTACATCATTTTGATTGAAGCTAAGGGCATACAAAAACTGTCTAACACTCTCTCGAAGAAGATGTTTCCCAAGATTTCTAAGGAGTTTGAGGGCATGAAGGATGTTTCCTATGCCTCAGCCGTAGGGAGCATCATGTATGCCATGTTGTGCACTCATCCGGACATTGCTCAGGCAGTGAGTGTGGTAAGCAGATTCCAGGCCAACCCAGGGCAGGAGCACTGGACCGCTGTGAAAAATATACTTAAGTACCTTCGAAGGACAAAAGAGTTTTGTCTGGTATTCGATGGTAGCTCACTACAAATCCGGGGGTTATACTGATGCCAATTTCTAATCAGATCCAAATGATAGAAATCTACATCTGGGTATGTTTTCATGATTGGATCATGTGCTGTTTGCTAGAAAAGCAACAAATAGGGGTCTGCGACAAACTCCACAACCGAAGCCGAATACATTGCCGTAAGTGAATCTGCCATGGAAGCCATGTGGATGAAAAAGTTCATTCATGAATTGGGAATAGTTCAGTCCAGCACATCACCCATCCCATTGTTGTGTGACAACAATGGAGCTATCGCTCAAGCTAAGGAGCCTCGAGCCCACTCGAAGTCCAAGCACATCGAGAGGAAGTACCACGTACTGCGGGAGATTGTTGGTAGAGGGGACTTCCTAAGCATCTCTTTATAGAATTACAATTGAAATTTAAATCTGATAGGACTCTTTATTCTCGAATTCGAGTGGGGTTTCTTTAATAAATTGGGCTGCTACAAGGCTTTTATGCGAATTGGGCTTTAGCTGTGAACTGGGCTTTACTACGAATTTTCTTTGACTTCAGGCCCAATTTTGAAATTGATGCTGACCGAATCTATCAAAACCCAAAACATGAAAGTTGTGGAGTTGTCCCTTATATTTTCAATGCATCTTGAATCTTCTTAGTCGGAGTCTGGATGGGAGAGTTATGCTCAAATTATCTCACGGTGCCGAAATTGGGTAAAATTACCCGATTAGCCTTATTTTTCTCCTTACGCTTTCATTCATTCCCTGAATCGAAATATAAGAGTAATGAGTCCAATTAAGTGTTAGTTAAGTGTAAAAGAATGAATATTTATGGATGAAAATATGGTAATTTTTATTCACATCAAATCCCCCCACACTTAAGTTTTGCCCGTCCTCGGGCAAGACAAAACTCAAGCAAAAACAAAATAACTATCTACCGATTTTTTAACTCTCTCAACATGATGCTTGTCCTCTAGCATACCTTGATCACACTTAATAGTCTTTCCATTTTTCACTTCTTTCTCCTCTTTATCTTGTCAGAGAGTAATCTCAAATCACCATTCCTCATGATCCCAAGTTAAATCTGTTAGACAGTTCTGTATGCCCTTAGCTTCAATCCAATTTGATGTACTTTTGTTATTTAGTGGAAATAAATTAAAGTGCATGTTTGATTCATGTTATTTGGTATAATTCTGTGTAAAACCCTAAAACTGGACACTTATAGAAACTTGTGTTAGTTTTAAATGTTCACAGCAATTGGATAAGTCTGGGGAGATATATCCTGCCAAGGCTGATACTAATGTGCCACCAAATGTTGGGATGGCTTGTTCCGGTCATCAGGGTAAGACCCAAGGCACATGCAGAATGGGATTGCTTGAACCCTTGAACCGGACCTGATTTCTAGTATTGCCTAGACCTTGGAGACAGATGGGCAAAATTGGAAAGTTACACCTGACCCCTGGACTCGATTATGACACATCACTAGGTGTCGGATCAGGCTGCCTTTGATATGTCAATCAGTGAGATCCTTAGTGGGGGTCCAAACCTGGACATGTTGGGGCAGTCTGAGAATTCATCTGAGTGGGTGATCATAGTGATAGGATCAGCCCCTTTGTCGGACAATGGTAATGATTGGGAATGCACTCTCTCTGATGGAAACCAAATTGCCGGCAGTTGATTTCAATCGTTGGAATTTTGTTTTGCAAAATTAATATATATATATATATATATTGTGTATGTATGGTTTCAAAAGATTTGCAAAAGGTTTTAATTCCCGGGATCCATGTGAGTAGAGAGTGCGGCACTGTTCCTTGCAGCCAAGGGAGAGGTCTTCTCTTGTCGGGCAGTGCTTGATCATTGTGGGTTGAGAGGTTAAGTGTAAGACCATTTAGGATAATACCTGATGGGCTAATCTTGCACCTGCCCACAGTCCTTGGGTTTTTATAAGATGGTTTGGCCCAGGGACCACTTAATGTAAGTGTTGGGCCCATAGGGTCCATGTGATGGGCTCAAGGGGGTCACTGAGTCTTTTAGTGAATTCGGCTGAGCCTTGTTATAAAGGCTGGGCCAAACCCATGTGGCTGGTGTGTAGATCAATGCTTGGGTCCCACGCCATACAAAGAAGCCCAACTGGGCAGCAGATTGGAAACTAGTTAAACACTGAACACTTGATGGGCCAAAAGCCCATTTCGAATTGGGCTGATATGATCACCTGCTCATGAGGTGAATCTGAGATTAATGTTAGTAAAAGGATTGGGTCTTTAACCTTATCCACTCTAAGAGACCAAATTCAAATTAGATTTGAATCTGATAACCTCCTGATGAGATCAGGAGTCAGCTAACTTAATCCGTAGATAGGATTAAGATTATCCCCTATCCAAATACTGATTTGGATTGGGATAACTCCCCAAAATTAGGAGTTTTCTTAATCAAGAAGAAAGATGAGAAACCCTAACAGAAATATCAGATTTTGAACTAGGGTTTGTATGCAAGAGATACCTCTTGCGAATTGAGATTTGATCTCTCACAGACTCCAGAGAGAAGAGACACAGTTTAACCCTCTTCGTGCCTGGATTTCTCCTCATCTAGTAGCTGCCATTCCCTGTTGCAAGATTGGATCTTTGCAGCATCAAGAAGTCAAGAAATCAGTTCTTGACAACAGTCTTGCAAGAAAGACCAAAAGATTCGGTGTTCAAGGTTTCCAGATGATTCTTACGAAGAATCCAGTGTGTAGGACACACCTACTGGTTCCGTTCCATCCACAACTGTGTCATCTTCGGCAGGAGCGGATCTTTGTTTCTTCTTTGGGCATGAACACCAACTTTGGGAGATATTGTTTCTCAGGATTAAGTATAATCCTTCCTGTTTCCTTTTGGTTCAGATCTGGTTTGATTATAGTTCAAGTAGAATCTTTGAATATTGTATTATGAATTCAGGGAATATGATTCCCAGTTGGAAGAAGGTAGGAATTTTTTTGAAATTTGCCCACCCATTCCGCACCCTTCTTGGCGTCCATTAGATGGATCCTACCATTCTTTCAGTGGTATCAGAGCCACAAGTTCAAATCTTGAACCAAAAGAAAATCAAATCTGACCCTGTGCAGATGGACAAAAGTTGTTCTGCCAAGATTTGCACAGATTGCTTTCTTTCTTTTTTTCAAGGAGTGGTTTTTTGTGAAGGGTGATTGATTTGAAATTAATTTTGTTAAATCCAAAATTTATTTCGAATTGTTCTTTATTTATTTATTTTTTTAATGGACTGTTCGAACCTGGAGATCGCAGTGCAGTTTTGGCGTAGATGGTCTACGCACCCTTTTTCATTTATTTTATTCAATTTGGTCTGTAAATATTTTTTTTATTTTTCTAGACAGAATGTATAGGATTTGATCAAGAATGCAATTAATTAATAGAAAAAGGATTTCTGTTATTTATTTTCTTGATTAAAGAAGAATGAAGAAGATGGTGGCACTGGAGATTTGCAGATGGAGAAATCACTTCCTACGATTTACAGTTTATGAAATTGTAACATTTGTGATTAACCTTTGTGATTTGTGTTTGTTTAAAGTCAAGATTATTAATTTCAGATCTTTCATGAATTAATTCTTGAATTGAAAATCAGTTTTGGACAATTTCGGACTAGATTAGACCAAAACTGTTTGGACCAAATTTGGGGTTCGAAAGGGGCTATTTTTCACTCCATATTTCTCACACTTGTTGTCCCAAATCTGATGTTCAATTACAGGGATTAATTCGGCCCACCTGTAAAGCCCAATTTTAAAGGGTTAAAACTGCAAAAGCCCATTATTGTGAGAAAAGCTGTATGGGCCGAACTACTAACTGTAATTCAGCCCAACACCTAGCAGACATTAATTGTTAATGCTTTGGGTTTTTTAAATGGGCAACTCGATGGGCTTTACAGCAGTTAATTGATTGGATCAATTCCTCCTTTACATGTGATGTTTGGATGTTTGATGTGCTACGACCATGGGCCATAAGCACTTGGCCCATGTTGAATCGTTAGTGGCTCTTGTGCACACCATGGCTGAATGCACATCATTTCCATGGTGTCCCTTAAGGTCATCAAATGACCCCTCTTTGCTTGGTGGGCCCCACAACCCTGAAAAGGGATGCATACGGAACCCCTAGCCGATTAAGGCCCACCAGAAATCTGACTTTATGAAAGTCAGTGGGAGCCACTTTGGTTTGACCTAAATTAGAACTAGGGTGTAATTTTGTTCCCTCTAGCAAATATGAATGCATGTGATAGGGAGATCCATATGATGGACTCTCTAAAGGCCTTTCGTCATTAGCACAATGATGGGTCCATTAGTAATGAAGAAACGCACCATAAAATTGGGCTATCCATTTGCTGTTGGATCTGTCAGAGTGTTTCATAAGATGATAGGGGCGTCATAGACCGATGTGGGAGGGGCTTCACCAGAAAATGGGAACTCTCTCACGGTACCCTGGCGTAACCTGAATATGATGGGTGTGAACTCACTGGACATAAAGGTTTACCTGAAAACGACTCTGAACCTTGTCTGACAGAGGCCAAAGGGATACTCATTTGATGAGTGGATATGATCTGACATAGAAAGGTGGTGGGGTTTTGTAGCTGAAGTAGTTGGCTTCACGCACCCTATGTGATTTCCCACATTTCCAGAGACATTTCGTCATCTCCGTGATTGAGAAAGGAGGGAAATCTTAGAGATGAATAAATGGGAATGGAACATAGATTAAAAACCATATCTATGTAGGTAACATGAATCAAACTAAGGTTATTGACTAATGTCTTTGCTGTTTTATCAGAAAATGGCAAACGGTCAATTTGCAAAGCTTCTAGACGATAACGAGCTTATGGGCCCAAACTATGCCGATAGGTACAGAAATCTTATGCTGGTCCTAACTTTTGAAAAGTTAGACAAGGTGGTGAAAAATCCTACCCTGGAACGTCCGGGTGATAGGGCTTCTGAGGCCTGTAGGAGGGACTACCAAGATTGGGAGGATAAGAACTCCCTAGCCCGCTGCTTTGTCATTACCTCATTAGACAATTCAATAAAGAGGTAGTTCGATCAGATCGAACTAGCCAAGGACATATTGGACAGTGTAAGAACAATGTATGAAGAGCAGAACCGTTCTACTCGACAGAAGGTCTTGAAATTGTTAATGACCGCGCAGATGACCAAAGGGCAGAAAGTTCATGACCATTGTCTTCGGATGACGGGATACATTAACGAACTCGAAGCTCTTGGTTCCGGGCTAGATCTTGGCACGCAAGTGGATGCCATCTTGAATTCTTTGCCCTCTTCCTTCAATGCGTTCACAATGAACTACAATATGAATAAGCTGAATGTCAGCGTCCAAGAACTCAGCAATATGTTGCAGAGGGCCGAGGATCTACTCAAGAAGGATGAGCCTGTGGTTATGCTTGCTGAAGCTAACAAATTGGGCAAGAAAAAGAGAAAGGCAAAGAAGCCCCCAAAAAAGCTGCCAAACCCAAGAAGCAAAGGAAGAATAAGGCATCTGATGTCTGTCACTTCTGCAAATAGACTGGCCACTAGAAGAGGAACTGTCCTGCCTACCTGGAATCTAAGAAAGGTAACATCAAAACTTGTGTCATAGAAACTAATATGTTAGTTACTTCTGTGTCCTGGTGTGTTGACTCTGGGGCTTCAACTCATGCGTGTAACTCACTGCAAGGGTTCAAAATTAGCAAAAGATTGAGTGAAGGCGAAGTGACACTATTTTTGGGAATGACTGCAAGTGTTGCAGCTGCGGCAATAGGAACTGTAGAATTAGTTTTTGGAGAAGGAGTCATTGTACTTAAAGATTGTCTTTATGTACAAAATTTGAGAAAAAATTTAATTTCTGTTTCTAAACTATGTGCTAATGGATATACTATTTATTTTAGTAATATGATTACTATTAAACGGAATAACAAATTCATCGCATGCGGGGAACTGGAGAACAATCTCTATGTTCTACATCCTTCTCTGGAAACTAACCTAACCAAAACTACGTCGGTCGAAAATCCCAAGAAAAGGAATCGTGATATAGTAAATCCCACGTGCCTCTAGCATTACCAACTTGACCATATCGGTGTTGACCGAATCACAAAGCTGGTAAAGGATGGTCCTTTGGATTTTCTAACCATAGAAAATCTTCCCACTTGTGAGCCTTGCCTTCAATGTAAGATGACTAAGCGGCCATTTGACGGTAAGCCTGAAAGATCTGGAGGCACACTTGACCTAATACATACTGATGTATGTGGTCTCCTGAGTGTTAGGACACGGAATCAACACGTGTATTTCATCACCTTTACAGATGATTTTTCACGATATGGTTACGTGTACCTAATGAGACACAAGTCTGAATCCTTTGAAAAGTTCAAAGAGTTCAGACAGGAAGTCGAGAAACAGTTAGGGAGAGAAGTTAAGGCCCTTTGATCAGATCTAGGTGGCGAGTATCTCTCTGACGAATTCAGGGACTACTTAAAGGACAATGGGATAGTGTCACAACTAGCTCCTCCTGCTACACCTTAACTCAATGGTGTTTCAAAGAGGAGGAACAGGACCTTGTTGGACATGGTTCGGTCACTTTTCGTACGCTCATAATTATCCACATCCTTTTGGGGATATGAATTAGAGACTGCTATCTACATGCTGAATCAGGTTCTAACCAAATCAGTTCCAAAAACTCCATATGAACTATGGACCAGAAGGAAGCCAAGTGTAAGACACTTGAAGATTTGGGGTTGTTCTGTACACATTAAAAGAACAAGTGCAGACAAGTTGGAATCCAAAACCAGCCGTTGCCTATTTATAGGACCCAAAGGATTCAGTAGGTTATCTATTCTATGACCTAAGTGAGCAGAAAGTGTTCTACAGTCGAAACGCCCAATTCTTAGAATCCGAATATATCATGGACACTCACTGTCAGGAAATAGTTCTTGATGAGGAGAGCTCAGGAGTAGTGGGAGATGTCCCACAAGTTCTAGGTAGTGACCAACCTAGAAGGTCCACCCGGGTATCCAGACCACTAGTCTGATATGGTTATGACTAGGATAGCTACCTGGTGGAAGCCTTGACTAGTGAAGAGGATCCCGTGACTTACGCGGAAACTATGTTAGACATAGATTCCCAGAGGTGGGTAGAGGCCATGAGAGTTGAGATGAACTTGATGGAGACCAATGGAGTTTGGACTCTAGTAGATCCGCCCTTCGAGGTAAAAGCAATTGGTTGCAAATAGATCTATAAGAGGAAGAAGGCCCCGATGGGAGGATTGAGACCTACAAAGCTTGGTGGCGAAAGGGTATACTCAGAAAGAAGGCATCGATTATGAGGAAACTTTTTTGCCCGTGGCCATGCTTAAATCCATTAGGATCCTGCTAGCTGTAGCAGCATACCATAACTACGAGATTTGGCAAATGGATGTCAAAACCACTTTCCTGAATGGAGATCTTAGTGAAGATATCTACATGCAGCAGCTGCAAAGCTTCATTGCAGCTGGTCAGGAACACATGGTATGTAAACTCAATAGATCCATATATGGACTTAAGCAGGCTTCTAGGAGTTGGAACATCCGTTTTGTTTCTGCCATCAAAATGTTTGACTTTGAGCAGAATTCGGATGAGCCCTGTGTTTACAGGAAGTCCAGTGGGGATAAGATTACATTTTTGGTATTGTATGTGGACGATATCCTACTCATTGGGAATGATGTAGGAATGTTGACTTTGGTCAAGGTATGGCTATCACAGCAGTTCTCCATGAAAGATCTTGGAGAAGCTTCTTACATACTGTGTCTTCGACTCTATAGAGATAGATCGAAGCGGATAATTGGATTATCCCAGGCTGCATACATTGACAAAATTGTCAAAAGGTTCAGCATTGAAAACTCTAAGAAAGGAAATGTTCCTTTCAGACATGGAGTCACTCTCTCCAAGAAAATGTCTCCTAAGACTTCTGGGGAGATTGAGGGCATGAGAGATGTTCCCTATGCCTTAGCTGTAGGGAGCATCATGTATGCCATGCTGTGCACTCGCCCAAACATTGCTTAGGCGGTGAGTGTGGTAAGCAGATTCTAGGCCAACCCAGGTCAAGAGCATTGGACTGCTGTGAAGAACATACTTAAATTCCTTCGAAAGACAAAAGAGTTTTGTCTGGTATTCGACGGTGGTTCACTACAAGTTCTAGGGTATACCGATTTCGATTTCCTGTCGGATCTAGATGATAGAAAGTCTACATCTGGGTATGTTTTCATGATAGGATCGTGTGCTGTTTGCTGGAAAAGCAGCAAGCAGGGGTCCACTGCTGATTCCACAACCGAGGCCGAGTACATTGCCGCAAGTGAAGCTACCAAGGAAGCCGTGTGGATGAAGAAATTCATACACGAATTGGGAGTGATTGCATCTAGCACATCACCCATCTCGTTGTTGTGTGACAACAATGGAGCGATCGCCCAGGCTAAAGAGCCTCGGGCTCACTCGAAGTCAAAGCACATCGAGAGGAAGTACCATGTACTGTGGGTGAGTGCATTTTAAGCTCCATCTCACCATTTTCTTTTGCTTTTAGTGTGAGTGCATTTTATGCTCCATCTCACACTAGTCATGATTTTTTTTTTGAATATAACAATCTTGCACTATCCTTCAAATTTCACAAGAGCACCACCATTTTCATTCTAATCCATGAACTCATTAATGTGGTCTCAACATGTCTAACAAAGCAAGTTCTAGAATAACCAAACCATGTTTGACAATCACTCAATCGGAAAGTAATTAGAGCAAGATGCTCATTGGCTCAAAAGCTCACATAAGGGTTAAATTTGTATTGAATCTTGCCTATTGATCATTCAAAATAATGAGGTATCGTAGCAAAAAAAATTCAATTATTTACACTTGCATCCTATCTTGTCTATTCAACCTAAGCACATAATTCATGGTAGTTTGAAATCATTCAAAAATAAGTTTCTAGAAGTAGAAATTTCAAAAAGAAAAGTTAAAAAGTGATGATCAAGGCATGTTAGAGTTAACCCAAAAATTATCAAGTTCCCTCCCCCACACTTAAGGTATACATTGTCCCCAATGTAAGAAAAGGTGGAAATAACATAACTATAAATGCAAAAGACAAGAAGAAAAAAGGAAACACAAACTTCCCTGTTTTTAATCATAAATCGGATCCTCCAGGTCTTGTCGTTGCAACTTCTGATGTTTTCTCCTCTCATCCATCATGGGTGGGTTTAAATCTGAAATAGGGGCTTGCACAATGGATGGGAGGAGTTTTGTGTGAGCTGAAGGTGTTTCAATGGAAGGTTGCAATTGCTTGGTAGAGGTTGGTCCATCAAATGGTAAAATTTTCCTTGTCTTGACTTGAACTCTTCCTGACCGACCTCCAAATACTTCAAAACCTCCTTAACTTCTTCATCCAAGACCTGCACATTTTTACAAGAATTAAGACTACAATGTTTTAAAGGATCATCTGTATCGACTTTAGCTACCCAAACATCAATGCAATCAATTGCATATATTTCATGTTCAATTGTGTTGGGATACTTCATGGTTTTAAATACATTATATACTACTTCTTCACCATTGATTCTAAGAGTAAGTAGACCTTTTTACACATCAATTAAAGCATTACCAGTAACAAGAAAATGTCTCCCTAAAATCAAGGGCATTGTCCTATCTTTCTCCATATCCAACACAATGAAGTCAGTAGGTATAATAAAATTGCCCATTTTGACTAAAACATCTTCTACTATTCCCCTAGAATATTTGATACTTCTATAAACTAATTGCAGAATAATAGTAGTAGGTGTTAGTTCATGCAATCTAAGTTTTTCAGAAATAGAATATGGCATTAGATTTATACAGGCACCTAAATCGCATAAAGCTTTCTTAAACTTAGTATCTCCTATGGTGCAAGGAATAGAAAAACTCCCTGGATCCTTAAGCTTTTGGGGAAATTTATTTTGGAGAATGGCTGAGCATTCTTTGTTTAATTTTACCATCTCACATTCTTCCCATTTCCTTTTATTTGACATCACCTCCTTCAAGAATTTGGCATATTTTGGCATCTATGACAATACATCAAGAAGAGGGATGTTAATATGTATCTTTTTAAACACTTCTAAAAATTTTTCAAATTGTTTATCCAAATTAGCTTTCAAAACTCTTCTACAGTAGGGGAGAGGGAATTTAATAGCATCTAGATTCAGTTTAGATGTACTCCCTTCAGTCTCCTTTTGTGGATTGGCCGCTTCAGCTCTCTGATCACCATTCTGGGTCTTGCCAATCGTCTTTCCACTTCTTAAAGAAATGCCATTCACTTGTTCCCTTGGGTTTTTCTCTGTATTGCTAGGCAGTCATCCCTCTCTTCTTTCTGACAATATATTCTCAATTTGCCCCACTTGGACTTCTAAGTTCTTAATTGATGCTTCTTGATTAAGAATCTCTTTTCATGTTTTTAGAATTTTTCTTCGACAACATTAATGAACTTAAAAATCATTTCTTCTAAATTATCCTTCTTTTCTTGTGGGGGCGGTTGTTGTTGAAATCCCATGGGTGCTTTTTGTTGGTTGTTATTCCATGAAAAATTTGGATAACTCCTCCACCCTGGGTTGTATGTGTTCGAATAGGGGTTGAAACTCGGCCTACCACCATGAGAAATAAAGTTAGCACTTTCATGTGGAGCAAAAGGATTACCTAACGGATAGTCAAAATTAATATGTCCTAATTGACCACAGAGATCACATGGATTGCTAGATGATGCATTTATTGCTGCAACATTAAGATTATCTAATTTTTTTATTCCGGCTAGCAAGTTGAGTAGATAAAGTTGCAAAATAATCGATATGGTGTACTCCCCTTTGATCAGTTCTATCTTATTCCATTGGTAGCTATTTGACACAATTTCTTCCACTAGATCATAAGCTTCCTCTGGCATTTTCCTCATGATAGTGTCTCCTGCAACTGCATCAATAATGGAACAAATAGAGGGGGTAATTCCATTATAAAAAGTTTGGATTTGACGCCAATTTGGTATCCCATGGTGAGGAGACTTCCTAAGCATCTCTTTAAATCCTTCCCATGCCTCATACAAGGATTCCCTCTCTAATTGAGTAAAAGTGGTGATATCATTGATTAGTTCTGCTATTTTAGAGGGTGAAAAATACTTAGCCAAAAATTTTTGGGTCGTCATTCCAAGTGGTGATGCTTCCTGTAGGGAGTGAGTTAAGCCAATCCTTAGCTCTATCACGTAATGAGAATGGAAAAAGTCTAAGCCTAATAGCATCATCGCTAACTCCATTATGTTTAAATGTATCACATATTTCTTGGAAATTAACAATATGTGCATTAGGATCATCACTTGGCAACCCACTAAATTGAATACTTGTTTGGATCATTTGGATAATCGCTGGCTTGATCTCGAAATTATTGGCCTGAATTGTTGGCTTGCAAATTCTAGAAGTAACCCCATCCATTGTTGGACAAAAATAGTCCAAAAGAGTTCGATTTTCTTCTGCCATCTCTTCTTCAATTTCTTCTGCTGGTTCGCCTTCTTCAACCTCCTCTCTTTCTTTACTTTTGTTGGCTCTTTGCAGTATGCGAAGGGTTCTCTCTATCTTAGGATCGAATTCTGCTAGTTCTTCTCCTCTAGTGCGTGTCATACACTAGGCAAGAATTTGAATAAATTAAATAAAGAGTAAAATCCAAATTAATCAAGGTTAACAAGTTCTAATATTATTTTAGGATTAAATCCCTGGCAACGGTGCCAAAAACTTGATAGCTATAATTATATAACCCTAGCAAGTGCACTAGTTATCAAGTAGTATAAAGATATCATTCCCGTGAGGATTTAACAAAATAAGTGTTAGAACTATAGCTTTCCTCAATTATTTGGACAACTGAATTTCAGATCTAAGAATAAGAACTACTGAAAATTAAGAATATAAGAAAAAGAAATAAAAATAAGGGCAATCAATGACAAAACTTGCTATGATCTAATTGGAAGCGCTAGGACTATTGGTCCACCTAACCATTCCAATGGATATCAATTTATTAGATTAACCAAGATAATTTATTATTTTTATAAGCAGAAGTCTTTCCTAATTTATCTGAGATTCCCTCAGGATATATCAAACCTACTTCTATCAAATAACCCTTCGATCTCTCGATTAGAGTTCTCGAGATAGAAAGTGCATTAAGTTCTATGAAAAACTTGTGTCATCAGATGAATCATGTATATATATATCTATAAACCATTCAAGTCACACTATGAATTATTCAGTCGATTATGTGAATTCCTCTCTCGATTCATTTACATAAATCAAATCAATTAAGAGGTGGCCAAGCTCTTAATCGCATTATGCATAATAACTCATAGACAATGAAAATAAAAGTCAATTCATTGTCGTGGTTAGGCTTCCCACAACCCTAACTACAAATAAATTAATTCATGATAAAGGAAATAAAACAAACAAGGGGAAAGAAAGAACTCATGATGTCGCCCTTGAAGCTAAGATCTTGTCTTCTCCTTGCCGCCACCTCCTTCTTGAAGCCTTCTTGCCTTGCTGATCTCACTCTTGAAGCGTTCTTGATTGTCTTCTTGATTGCTTCAGATAGAGAGCTTGAATGCTTGATGCCTAAAGCTAGTCCGCCCCCCTCCTTTATATAGCTTTAGGAGGAGGGGCTGTGTCCAACTCCTCTTAGGAGTTCTTTCTTAAAAATAGAAAGTCCTAATTAGATCTAATCCTATCCCATCCTATCTAGTAATCTCAATCTTTTATCTTTCTAGAATTATGATTGAAGTTTAAGTCTGATAGGACTCTTTATTCTCGAATTCGAGTTGGGCTTTTTTAATAAATTGGGCTGCTACAAGGCTTTTATGCGAATTGGGCTTCAGCTGTGAACTGGGCTTTACTATGAATTTGCTTCAACTTTGGGCCTGGTTTTGAACTCGATGCAGACCGTATCTATCAAAACCCAAAACATGAAAGTTGTGGAATTCTTCCTTATCTCTCCAATTCATCTTGAATCTTCTCAATCGGAGTCCGGATGGGAGATTTATGCCTAAATCATCTCGCAGTGCCGAAATTGGGTAAAATTACCCGATTAGCCTTATTTTTCTCCTAACGCCTTCTTTCATGCCCTGAACCGAAATACAAGAGTAATGAGTCCAATTAAGGTTTTAATTCTTGGGATCCATGTGAGTAAAGAGTACAACACTGTTCCTTGCAGCCGAGGGAGAGGTCCTCTCCTGTCGGGCAGTGTATGATCATTATGGGCTGAGAGGTTAAGTGTAAGACCATTAAGGGTAATACCTGATGGGCTAATCTTGCATCTACCCCACAATCTCTGGGTGTTACAAGGTAGTTTGGCCCAGGGACCACTTAGTGTAAGTGTTGGGCCCATAGAGTCCATGGGACGGGCTCAGGTGGTTCACTGGGCTTTCTAGTGAATTCGGTTAGGCCTTGTAACAAAGGCTGGGCTGAACCCTTGTGGCTGATGTGTAGATCAATTCTTGGGTCCCACGCCATACAAGGAAGCCCAATTGGGCAGCAATTTGGAAGGCTAAGTGAGTACATACTATTAATGGGCCTAAAGCCCATTTCAAACTGGGCTGATTTGATTAGTTAAAGAAGGGGCGAATCTGAGATTGGATTAGCAAATAGGATAGGGTCTTACCCCATCCACTTAGAGAGTCCAAATTTGAATACAGATTCAAATATGAAAACCTCCTAATTAGATTAGGAGAGGGTTGATATAATCTATAGATAAAATAAGGATCTATCCTTATCTCTTAAAGAGAATTCAGATCCAAATATGATTTGAATCAGCAAATCCTAATGGGATTAGGAGTTGATCCCTTTAAGGTTATAAAATGAGAAGGGGGTGACAGCTATAGATGACAATCATATTCAAAATTCAGAGAGAGAACACAACACCCAGTGAGACTGAGCTACTTTCTCCTTGCTGCCGCCATTATTGCCAGTTCGATTTCCTCTTTCTAGCAGGAGTGATCAAGATTGGATCTTGATATCAGTCTTTGGAGAAAGGCTGATCTGAAGGTGTGCTCACTGCCTCCAGCAAATTCTTGTAAAGGGTTCGGTTCTTTTGGAAGAACATTGTTGATTTTGCTCCATCCTACACCACGCCATCTTCAGTGGAAACAGTCTTTCATTCCTACCTTGGGCGTGAACAGATGCATTGGGAGATACTACTTTTTTGTATTAGGTATAACCCTCTCTTGCATCTAGTTTCAGACCTGGTTTGGTTTATGGTTCAAGATTGATCATTGAAAATGCAAATTTTCTAAAACAGGGAATGTGATTCCTAGATGAGGGGAGAGGAATTTTTTTGAAATTTCACCCAACCTACCTGCAAGGTTCGGCCATCCATATGATGGATCTCTAATCCCTTCAGGTTGGGCAAAATTTCAAAAATTTCTCTCTCCCACGTGGAAATCACATTCACTATTTTAGGAAAACTGCATTTTCAAGGATGAATCTTGAATTTAAACCAGATCAAATCTGAAACCAAAAGGGAGTGGAGGGTTATACCTGATACAAAGTAACAATAACCTCCAATGATGGTGTTCATGCCCAAGAAAAGATCTAAAGACTACTTCCACCAAAGATGACACGGTATAGGATAAAACAAAATTAGCAGGATGACTCTTTAGCAAAAACCTGATTCTTCAGCAAGAATCTGAAGGAGGGTGAGTGAGCACGACTTCTGATTACCTTTTCTGCCAAAAGGTAATATCAAGAACACTTCTTCATCACTCCCATAGGTGGAGATCGAACTGGTGTGGCGGCAAGAGCAGGAAAGAGTAGAAGATAGGAGCAGTCGAACTATAGGTTCTTCTCTCTTTGTAATCTCTGAACTGAGAATTGTGTATTAGAGGTTCTCCTTGCTCCTCTATTTATAGCCTTTTAAGAGAGCATCTCCTAATCCCATTAGGATTTTCCTAATCCAAATCTTTTATTTGGATCTGAATTCTCTTTAAGAGATAAGGATAATCCCTTATCTTATCTACAGATAAAGATCAACCTTCCTAATCAAATTAAGAGTTCCTGATCCAAATCTTTATTTGGATCTGGACTCTCTGAGTGGATAGGGGTAATCCCTTATCCTATCTGCTGATCTAAATCATAGAACCACTCTCTTTTAATTAATCTCATTAAGCTAGTTCAAATTGGGCTTTAGTCCCATTAAGTCCATCTGCCTACTTACCCTCCAAACTGCTGCCCAGTTGGATATCCTTGTATGGCGTGGGACCCAAACATTGATCTACAAATCAGCCACATGGGTTCAGCCCAACCTCTGTGACAAGGCCTGGCCGAATTCACTGTAAGAGACAGTGAACCCTTGAGTCCATCACCATTGGATCTTAATGGGCCCAACATTTACAGTAAATGGTCATTGGATCAAGCCACCTTATAAAAACCCAAGAACTATGGGCAGATGCAAGATTGGCCCATCTGGTATTTCCCTTAATGGTCATACACTTAACCTCTCCACCCATAATGATCAAACATTGCCCGACAATAGAGGACCTCTCCCTCGGTTGCATGGTACAGTGCTGTACTCTCTACTCACATCGATCCCAGGAATTAAAACCTTTTGCAAACATTTTGAAACCATAATATATATATATATATATATATATATATATATATATATATATATATATATATATATATATATATATATATATATTGCAAAACAAATTTCAACGGTTGAAATCAACTGCCGGCAGTTTAGGTTTCCATCAAAGAGAGTGCATCCCCGAACATTCACTTTGTCTGACAAAGGGGCTGATCTTGTCACTATGATCACCCACTCAGATGAATTCTCAGACTGTTCCAACATACCCAGGTTTTGACCCCCTCTAAGGATCTCACTGATTGGTATATCAAAGACAGTTCAATCCAACACCTAGTGTAGTATCATAATCGAGTCTAGGGGTCAGGAGTAACATTCCAGTTTTTCCTATCTATCTGCAAGGTCTAGGGCAATACTGGAATTCTAGTCCTGTTTAGGGTTTCAAAAAAACCCACAGTGCGTGTACCTTAGGTCTCACCCTGGCAGCTAAGACAAGCCACCCCAACCAACTTGGTGGCACATTAGTGTCAGCCTTGGCAAGATAAATCTCCCCAGATCTATCCAACGGCTGTGAAGATTCTAAATTAACACGAGTCTCATATCTGTCTAGTTTGAGGATATTATAGAGATACACACCATACTAACATGAATCAAATATGCACTTTGTTCATTTACATTAAATGTCATAATGTACATCATTTTGCTCTGGACTAAAGTATCACTGCCCGAAGAAGTGGCGGTCGTTGGAATGGGCTCTGAAGATGTGGTCTCCTCAGGCATGCAGGGTGGAGTTGCCTTGCCTGGGTACTCCTCAACCATGCCAATTACGTGAGGTTGTTCGGTGATGGGTGGGTGTTCGGGCGACCTTAGTGATTTCGGTATGGAGGTGAGCCTTCTTGGAGGCCCTCTTTCTTTTCTTTCCCTTTTTCATGCTGTCAAAGAGCTCATCGATAGGGATGTCATCCATGGAAACTATGACAAGTGACGAACTAAGTCAGATACAACACCGAAGTAAAATAAACGGAAAAAGGTACAACAAGTAGCGACCTACCAGGAGGGCTTAGACCGGCTTGCATGAGCTTCTCCTTGGTCACGAAGTTTTCAAACTTCAGGCTGAGCTTCGCCCAAGATCGGACCTCCTCCCTTGTCTTCGGGTTCAGTTTGAAACTGGGGTCCTGGATGGCTGCCCTCTAGTGAGTCGAGAAAGGCCACCCTTCAGTGTTACAAACCATGAAGTAGCATCTCTTCTAAGCTGGGACCTTTTTAGGGAGCTCGTAAAATAGCTTGTACCCGGGGCGAGGAGACATATAGTAACTTCGCCTGTTCTCGAGTAGAACGTAGGCCGAGTTCTACAGGCAGATTGCATCCACATGACCTTTGCTTACTAGGTCGTGCCAAATTACCCCTTATCAACAGTCATCGAGGGGAATGACCAACCTGCATTTAACCTAGAGATCCCCTCTGCTACCATCAGTTAGTTTACCATCCCCCTCACCATCCCAGGGGTATTGAGAGTTCAGAGCTAGACATTCATCACCCAGTCAATCAGCGCACCCCTGCCTCATGTGAATGCCGCTCTCCCAACTGTGGAGCCCTTTGTGATTCTTGCTGGGATAGAAGCTCGGTAGTGCCATGAGCTTGTGTAAGGTGTCTGATTCATGCAATTGTAGATGTAGCAGGTATAACAGTTCCAACAATACCAGTACTAGTACCAGTACCAACAATTCCAGTATCAATAGTAGTTCCCCTCTCTCTAACAGAACCAACAAAATGTGAACCAGCAACATGGATGCCAATCACCTCCTTGGGGATTGGTGCCATCACAGGTCCCAACTCATCTTTTGAACTAGACCCCACGTCGGGACTCTTCGATAGGTTGGCGTCCATCACCACCCTGGCAAGTACTAGACCAGAGAAACTAGTCACGGTGCAGCCATCAAAGTGATCAACAACAATGATCGCGTAACGATCAGCACCACCACCGCCATGATGGACAACCAATTAACAACTAGCAATCCAGGGTAAGAGGCAAGAACCCAGCACGGGACCCCTCTATTCTCCGTAATAGCCAGAACCCAGACCACCTTCGTGAGAACGCTAGCAACAGAGACCAGCTCCCTTCTCGTGGTTGTGTCCAAGATCAGGAGAACACCAGGGTCGAGATACTAGCCAACACTGAGGTAAATAGCACCAACCAGGAAGCAGCGAATAAACAATAGCATCGCTAAGCACGCTGCACCTCATGTAAGAACAACAGTAGACAGTGAAGGGATAGGATATCCATCACATGGACGCCCAAAGATTGCGGAATAAGGGGCGAATTTCAAAAAAAAATTTCTCTCCCTTCAACTGGGAATTGCATTCCCTATTTAGAAAATCATATTTTCAAGGATCATTCTTGAACCATAAACTGAACCAGATCTGAACCAAAAGGAGTAGGGAGAGTTAATACCTGATATGGAGAAGCAGTATGTGCCTAGGGTCTCACCCCGGTAGCTGAGACAAGCCACCCCAACCGACTTGGTGGCACCACAGTGTCAGCCTTGTCAGGATAGGTCTCCCCAGACGGACCCACTGGCTGTGAACATTCTAAACTAACACGAGTCTCATTAAGTGTCTAGTTTAAGTGTATTACATAGAAACATACCAAGGGAACATGAATAAAATATGCACTTTTATTCATTTACAATAAACTCATAAAGTACATCATCTTGATTGAAGCTAAGGGCATACAAAACTGTCTAACAGCTCCCTTTTGCACTTAGGTCCAATCAGGTACTATCCGGAGTCCCATGCTTTCCATGTGTTTCTTAAACACTTTCTGTATAGTGGCTTTGTCAATGGGTCTGCTACATTTTCCGCTGATGCTACCTTCTGAATCAAGACGTCCCCTCTACCAACAATCTCCCTTAGTACATGGTAGTTTCTCACGATGTTCTTCGACTTCAAGTGGGCTCGTGGCTCCTTAGCCTGAGCAATAGCTCCATTGTTGTCACACAACAATGGGATGGGTGATGTGCTGGACAGAACTACTCCCAACTCGTGAACGAACTTCTTTATCGACACGGCTTCTTTGGCAGCCTCACTTGCGGCATTGTACTCGGCCTCGGTCATGGAGTCTGCAGTGGACCCCTGTTTGCTGCTTTTCTAGCAAACATCACACGATCCTATCATGAAAACATATCCAGATGTAGACTTTCTATCATCTGGATCCGACTAGAAATCGACATCAGTATACCCTTGGATCTATAGTGAATTACCATCGAATACTAGACAAAACTCTTTTGTCCTTCGAAGGTACTTAAGTATGTTTTTCACAGCAGTCCAGTGCTCCTGCCCTGGGTTGGCCTGAAATCTGCTTACTACACTCATTGTCTGAGCAATGTCAGGACGAGTGCACAGCATGGCATACATGATGCTCTCTACGGCTAAGGCATAGGGAACATCTCTCATGCCCTCAATCTCCTCAGAAGTCATGGGAGACATCTTCTTGGAGAGAGTGATTCCGTGCTTGAAAGGAACATTTCCTTTCTTGGAGTTTTCCATACTGTATCTCTATAGAGTCGAAGACCTAGTATATAGGAGGCTTCTCCAAGATCTTTCATGGAGAATTGCTGTGAAAGCCATACTTTCACCGTAGTCAACATTCCTATATCATTCCCATTGAGTAGAATGTCATCTACATACAGAACCAAGAAGGTAACCTTATCTCCACTGTACTTCCTATAAACACAGGGTTCATCTGGATTCTGCTCGAAGTCAAACGATTTGACGGCAGAGTCAAAATGGATGTTCCAACTTTTAGAAGCTTGCTTAAGTCCATAAATGGATCTATTGAGTTTACATACCATGTTTTCCTGACCTGTAGCAACGAAGCCTTGCGGCTGCTGCATATAGATATCTTCAGTAAGATCTCCATTCAGGAATGCAGTTTTGACATCCATCTGCCAAAGCTCATAATCATGGTATGCTGCTACAGCTAGCAGGATCCTAATGGATTTAAGCATGGCCATAGGCGAAAAGGTTTCCTCATAATCGATGCCCTCTTTCTGAGTGTACCCTTTCGCCACCAGACGAGCTTTGAAAGTCTCAATCCTACCATCGGGGCCCCTCTTCCTCTTGTAAATCCATTTGCAACCAATTGCTTTTACCCTAGAGGGTGGATCTACTAGAGTCCAAACTCCATTGGTCTCCATTGAGTCAATCTTTGCTCTCATGGCCTCCACCCACTTTCGGGAATCTATATCCAACATAGCTTCTGCGTAGGTCACGTGATCTTCCTCACTAGTCAAGGTTTCCACCAGGTAACTATCCTGGTCATAACCATAACGAACTGGTGGCCTGGATACCCGAGTGGATCTTCTAGGTTGGTCACTACCTGGAACTTGTGGGACATCTCCAACTACTCCTGAGCTCTCCTCATCAAGAATAATTTCCTGATGATGGGTGTCCAGGATGTAATCGGTCTCCAAGAATTGGGCATTTCGACTGCAAAACACTTTCTGCTCACTTGGGTCATAGAATAGGTAACCTATAGATCCTTTTGGGTAGCCTACAAATAGGCAATGACTGGTCTTGGATTCCAACTTGTCTACACTCGTTCTTTTAACATGTGTTGGACAACCCCAAATCTTCAAGTGTCTGACACGGTTTCTTTCCGGTCCACAGTTCATATGGAGTGTTTGGAACTGATTTGGTTGGAACCCGATTCAGCACGTAAATCACAGTCTCTAATGCATAAATCGAAAAGGATGTGGGTAATTCTGAGTGTATGAGAAGTGACCGGACCATATCCAATAAGGTCATATTCTTCCTCTCTGAAACACCGTTAAGTTGTGGTGTAGCAGGAGGAGCTAATTGTGATACTGTCCCATTATGCTTTAAGTAGTCCCTGAATTCGTCAGAGAGATACTCGCCACCTCAATCAGATCAAAGGGATTTAATTTCTCAATGGAGGTGTTCACGCCCAAGGAAGGATCCAAAATCTGCTCCCACTAAAGATGGCGCAGTGCAGGGTGGAGCAGAATCAACAGTGTTCTTCCAAAAGAACTTGATCCTTCTCAAGAATCACCTGGACGGCTTGTGAATAGAACTCCCACCAATCTTTTCTCCAAAAGATTGGAATCAAGATCCAATGTTGATTTCTCACAAGAACTGGAGATTGAACTGCTTTAGGCGGCGGCTGCAGGAAGGAGGCGACAGGAGAGTATTTCCAGGGAGCAGATTCTCTCTTCTGTGATTTCAGCTCTGAAGACAAGACTATCTGTTGCTTGCTTGTGATGTTGTGTCTAAAAGCTGCCACCCCCTCTTCCTTTTATAGACTTAAAGGAATCAGCTCCTAATCCCATTAGGAGTTGCTAACCCAAATCATATATGGATTAGAAGTCCCTTTAAGATAAGGGATAACCCTTATCTTATCTACAGATTATATCAACTATCTCCTAATCTAATTAGGAAGTTTCCATATCTAAACCTTATTTAGATCTTGGACTCTCTAAGTGGATAGGGTGTGGGTCCAATCCTATCAGCTGATCCATCTCATAATTCGCCCTTAAGTGATAATTAAATTAGCCCAGTTCGAAATGGGCTTAAGGCCCATTTAAGGTTATGTATTCATTTAGCCTTCAAAACAACTACCCAGTTGGGCTTCCTTGTATGGCGTGGGACTCAAACATTGATCTACACATCGACCACATGGGTTCAGCCCAGCCTTTGTTACAAGGCCTGGCCGAATACACTGTTATGGGTAGTGCACCCCCAAAAACCCATCAGATGGGCTCTATGGGCCCAATACTTACCCTAAGTGGTCCCTGGGCCAAGCCACCTTGTAACACCCAGGGACTATGGGCAGATGCAAGATTAGCCCATCAGGTATTATCCTCAATGGTCTTACACTTAACCTCGCAGCCCATAATGATCATACACTACACGACAAAAGAGGACCTCTCCCTCGGCTACAAGGAACAATGTCGCACTCTCTCTTATATGGATCCCGGGAATTAAAACCTTTTGCAAATCATTTCGAAGCCATAATTTATATACTTTTATATATCCTATAAAATATATTTTGCAAAACAATTCTCAACGATTGAAATCGGCTGCCGGCAGTCTTGGTTTCCATCAGTGAGAGTGCATCCTCGATCATTACCTTTGTCTAACAAAGGGGCTGATCCTGTCACTATGATCACCCACTTAGATGAATTCTCAGACTGTCCCAACATACCCAGGTTTTGACCCCCACTAAGGATCTCACTGATTGGTACATCAAAGATAGCCCAATCCGACACCTAGTGCAGTATCATAATTGAGTCTAGGGGTCGGGTGTAACTTTCCAATTTTGCCCATCAATCTCCAAGGTCTAGGGCAATACTGGAAATCTGGTCCAGTTCAAAGATTCAATTAATCCTACACTGTATGTGCCTAGGGTCTCACCCTTGTAGCTGAGACAAGCCACCCCAACCGACTTGGTGGCACCACAGTGTCAGCCTTGTCAGGATAGGTCTCCCCAGACCGACCCACTTGCTGTGAACATTCTAAACTAACACGAGTCTCATTAATTGTCCAATTTAAGGGTATTACATAGAAACATACCAAGGGAACATGAATCAAATATGCACTTTTATTCATTTACAATAAACTCATAAAGTACATCATTTTGGTTGAAGTTAAGGGCATACAAAACTATCTAACAAGTGGTCCCTGGGCCAAGCCACCTTGTAACACCCAGGGACTGTGTGTAGATGCAAGATTAGCCCATCAGGTATTATCCTCAATGGTCTTACACTTAACGTCTCAGCCCATAATGATCACACACTACCCGACAAGAGAGGACCTCTCCCTCGGCTGCAAGGAACAGTGTTGCACTCTCTACACATATGGATCCCGGGATTTAAAATCTTTTGCAAATCATTTAGAAACCATAATATATATACTTTTATATCTCATATAAAATATATTTTGCAAACTAAATCTCAACGATTGAAATCGGCTGCCGGCAGTCTTGGTTTCCATCAGTGTGAGTGCATCCCCGATCATTACCTTTGTCCGACAAAGGGGTTGATCCTGTCACTATGATCACCCACTTAGATGAATTCTCAGACTGTCCCAACATACCCATGTTTTGACCCCCGCTAAGGATCTCACTGATTGGTACATCAAAGACAGCCCAATCTGACACCTAGTGCAGTATCATAATCTAGTCTAGGGGTCGGGTGTAACTTTTCAGTTTTGCCCATCAATCTCCAAGGTCTAGAGAAATACTGGAAATCTGGTCCAGTTCAAAGATTCAATTAATGCTACATTGTATGTGCCTAGGGTCTCACCCTGGCAGCTGAGATAGGCCACCCCAACCAACTTGGTGGCACCATAGTGTCAGCCTTGTTAGGATAGGTCTCTCCAGATCGACCTACTGGCTGTGAACATTCTAAACTAACACGAGTCTCATTAATTGTCCAGTTTAAGGGTATTACATAGAAACATACCAAGGGAACATGAATCAAATATGCACTTTTATTCATTTACAATAAACTCATAAAGTACATCATCTTGATTGAAGCTAAGGGCATACAAAACTGTCTAACAATAGAGACCAACTCCCTTCTTGTGGTTGTGTCCGAGATCGGGACCCCTCTATTCTCCGTAATAGCCAAAACCCAGACGACCTTCGTGAGAATGCTAGCAATAGAGACCAACTCCCTCCTCGTGGTTGTGTCCGAGATCGGGAGAACACCAGGGTCAAGATACTCACCAACACTGAGGTAAATAGCACCAACTAGGAAGTAGCGAAGAAACAATAGCGTCGCTAAGCACGCCGCACCTCGGTTAAGAACAACAGTAGAGAGAAGATGAGAAGAAGTGAGCTCAGTAGTTGCACAACCGGCTCCTATCTCACTAAGTCAGCCTTCCCCACTAGCTCCGGAAATCCCTTCTGCCCCAATGCCAAAAGATTTTAAGACTGCAATCCTTGGAGACCTATAATGGGAAGATCGACCCCAACGACCACATTGACTACTTCCAGTCCCTGATGCAGCTCGTAGGAGTTGAAGAAGCTAGTTTGTGTATGGCCTTCTCAACAATTCTTAAGGAAGAAGCCAGGTTATGGTATTAACAAGGCTGGGAAGAGGAAGAGAGTAGAAGAGGAGAGTAGTAGCAACAAGCATCAGCGACGAAAGAGCAAGTCGCCAAGGAAGAGCCGGTCACCACCTCAGGATTCTAGGTCAAGTTAGCGATCTACGACCCCTCCTATTTAGAGATCCAACTACACCGCCCTAAATGCCAAGAGGTGTTAGACAGTCTTTTATAACCTTAGCTTCAATCGGATTTAATGTACTTTTGTTATTTAGTGGAAATAAATAAATGTGCATGCTTGATTCATGTTGTTTGGTATAATTCTGTGTAAGACCCTAAAATTGGACACTTATAGAAACTTGTGTTAGTTTTAAATGTTCACAGCCATTGGATAAGTCTGGGGAGATTTATCTTTCCAAGGCTGATACTGGTGTGCCACCAAGTGTTGGGATGGCTTGTTTCGGCCATCAGGGTAAGACCCAAGGTACATGCAGTATGGGATTGCTTGAACCCTTGAACCGGACCAGATTTCCAGTATTGCCCTAGACCTTGGAGACAGATGGGCAAAATTGGAAAGTTACACCTGACCCCTAGACTCGATTATGACACATCACTAGGTATCAGATCGGGCTGTCTTTGATGTGTCAATCAGTGAGATCCTTAGTGGGGGTCAAAACCTGGACATGTTGGGGCAGTCTGAGAATTCATCTGAGTGAGTGGTCATAGTGACAGGATCAGCCCCTTTGTCGGACAATGGTAATGATCGGGAATGCACTCTCTCTGATGGAAACCAAACTGCCGGTAGTTGATTTCAATCGTTGGAATTTTGTTTTGCAAAATTAATATATATATATATATATATATATATATATATATGTACGGTTCAAAAGATTTGCAAAAGGTTTTAATTCCCGGGATCCATGTGAGTAGAGAGTGCGGCACTGTTCCTTGCAGCCGAGAGAGAGGTCTTCTCTTGTCGGGCAGTGCTTGATCATTAAGGGCTGAGAGGTTAAGTGTAAGACCATTTAGGATAATACCTGATGGGCTAATCTTGCACCTACCCACAGTCCCTGGGTTTTTATAAGATGGCTTGGACCAAGGATCACTTAATGTAAGTGTTGGGCCCATAAGGTCCATGTGATGGGCTCAAGGGGGTCACTGAGTCTTTCAGTGAATTCGGCTGGGCCTTGTAATAAAGGCTGGGCCGAACCCATGTGGCTGGTGTGTTGATCAATGCTTGGGTCCCACACCATACAAAGAAGCCCAACTGGGCAGCAGGTTGGAAACTAGTTAAACACTGAACACTTAATGGGCCAAAAGCCCATTTCGAATTGGGCTGATATGATCACCAGTTCATAGGGCGAATCTGAGATTAGTGTTAGCAAAAGGATTGGGTCTTTGACCTTATCCACTCTAAGAGACCAAATTCAAATTAGATTTGAATCTGGTAACCTCCTGATAAGATCAGGAGTTAACTAACTTAATCTGTAGATAGGATTAAGATTAACCTCTATCCAAATACTGATTTGGATTGGGATAGCTCCCAAAATATTGGGAGGTTTCTTAATCAAGAAGAAAGAGGAGAAAACCCTAGCAGAAATATCAGATTTCGAACTAGGGGGTTTTGAGTAAGCAAGAAACACATCCCGCAATCTAAGATTTGATCTCTCACAGACTCTAGAGAGAAGAGACAATTCTGCCCTCTTCGTCCCTGGACTTCTCCTCCTTCAGCCGCTGCCACTACCTGTTGGAAGATTGGATCTTTGCAGCAACAGGAAGTCAAGAAAGTAGTTCTTGACAATAGTCTTGCAAGAAAGACACTAGGATTCGGTATTCAAGGTTTCCAGAGGGTTCTTGTGAAGAATCCAGTGTGTAGGATGCACCCTGCTGGTTCCGTTCCATCCACAACTATGTCATCTTCAGCAGGAGCGGATCTTGGTTACTTCTTTGGGCGTGAAAACCAACTTTGGGAGATATTATTTCTCCGAATCAGGTATAATCCTTCCTATTTCCTTTTGGTTCAGATCTAGTTTGGTTATGGTTCAAGTAGGATCCTTGAATAAAGTTTTCAAAATTTAGGGAATATGATTCCCATTTGGAAGAATGTAGGAAATTTTTTTTTGAAATTCGCCCCCCCATTCCGCACCCTTCTTGGCGTCCATTAGATGGATCCGACCATTCTTTCAGTGGTATCAGAGCCACAGGTTCGAATCTTGAACCAAAAGAAAATCAGATCTGACCCTGCGTAGATGAACTGAAAATGTTCTGCCAAGATCTGCGTAGATTGCTTTCTATGTTTTTTTTTTCAAGAAATGGTTTCTTGTTAAGGGCGTTTGATCTGAAATTAATTTTGTTAAATCCAAAAATTTATTTAGAATTGTTCTTTATTTATTTTTTATTTATGGGTTGTTCGAACCTGGAGATCGCAGTGCAATTTTGGCGCAGATAGTCTGCGCACCCTTTTTCTTCCTTTTATTATTATTCGGTCTGTAAATATATATTTTTTAATTTTTCTAGACTGAATGTATAGGATTTGATCAAGAATGTAATTAATTAATAGAAATAGGATTTCTGTTTTTTATTTATTTTCTTGATTAAAGAAGAAGGAAGAAGATGGCGGTGCTGGAGATTTGCAGATGGAGAAATCGCATATTGCGATTTACAGTTTATGAAACTGTAACTTTTGTGATTAACCTCTGTTTTGCAGGTGGTATGAACAGTCCATATTTTTGATTTGTGATTGTCTAAAATAAAAAATTATTAATTTCAGATCTCATGAATTAATTCTTGAATTGAAAATCAGTTTTGGACAATTTCGGACTAGATTGGACCAAAATTGTTTGGACCGAATCTGAGATTTGAAAGGGGCTGTTTTTCAATCCATATTTCTCACACTGGTTATTCCAAATCTGATGTTCAATTACAGGGATTAATTTGGCCCACCTGTAAAGCCCAGTTTTAAAGGGTTAAAACTACAAAAGCCCATTATTGTGAGAAAAGTTGTATGGGTCGAACTGCTAACTGCTATTCAGCCCATACACTTAGTAAACATTAATTGTTAATGCTTTAAGTTTTTTAAACGGGCTATTCGATGGGCTTTACAGTACTTAATTGATTGGATCAATTCTTCCTTTACATGTGATGTTTGGATGTATGATGTGCTGCGACCATGGGCCATAAGCACTTGGCCCATATTAATTCATTAGTGGCTCTTGCACACACCATGGCTGAATGCACATCATTGCCATGGTGTCCCTTAAGGTCATTGGATGACCCCTCTCCACTTGGTGGGCCCCACAACCCTAAAAAGGGATGCGTACGGAACCCCTAGCCGATTGAGGCCCACCAGAAATCTGGCTTTATGAAAGTCAGTGGGAGCCACTTTGGTTTGACCTAAATTAGAACTAGGGCATAATTTTGTTCCCTCCAGCAAATATGAATGCATGTGATAGGGAGATCCATTTGATGGACTCTCTAAAGGCCTTCCGTCATTAGCACAATGATGGGTCCATCAGTAATGAGGAAACACACCATAAAATTGGGCTATCCATTTGCTGTTGGATCTGTTAGAGTGTTTCATTAGATGATAGGGGCGTCATAGACCGATGTGGGAGGGGCTTCACCAGAAATAACCTGAATATGATGGGTGTGCACTCACTGTACAGAAAGGTTTACCTGAAAATGGCTCTGAACATTGTTTGACAGAGGCCAAAGGGAAACTCATCTGATGAGTGGATATGATCCGTCACAGAAAGGTGGTGGGGTTATGCAGCTGAAACAGTTGGCTTCACGCACCCTATGTGATTTTCCACATTTCCAGAGACATTCCATCGTCTCCGTCACTGAGAAGGGAGGGAAAATCTCAGAGATGAATAAATGGGAATGGAACATAGATTAAAAGCCATATCTATGTATGTAACATGAATCAAATTAAGGTTGTGGACTAACGTCTTTGCTCTTTTATCAGAAAATGGAAAATGATCAATTTGCAAAGCTCCTAGACGATAACAAGCTTAAGGTCCCAAACTATGCCGATTGGTACAGAAATCTTATGCTGGTCCTAACTTCTGAAAAGTTAGATAAAGTGGTGAAAAATCCTGCCCCGGAACATCCGGGTGATAGGGCTTCTGAGGCCCGTAGGAGGGACTACCAAGATTGGGAGGATAAGAACTCCCTAGCCCACTGCTTTGTCATTGCCTCATTAGACAACTCAATACAGAGGCAGTTCGATCAGATCGAACTAGCCAATGACATATTGGACAGTCTAAGAACAATGTATGAAGAGCAGAACCGATCTACTCGATAGAAGGTCTTGAAATTGTTCATGATCGCACAGATGTCCGAGGGGCAGAAAGTTCATGACCATTGTCTTTGGATGATGGGATACATTAACGAACTCGAAGGCCTTGGATCCGGGCTAGAGATAGTTCTGCAATCTGAGATTGGATCTTTGCAGCAGTCTGAGATTTGATCTCTCACAGACTCCAGAGAGAAGAGACAGTTCTGCCCTCTTCATCCCTGGACTTCTCCTCCTTCAGCCGCCGCCACTACCTGTTGAAAGATTGGATCTTTGCAGCAATAGGAAGTCAAGAAAGCAGTTCTTGACAATAGTCTTGCAAGATAGACAAAATGATTCGGTGTTCAAGATTTCCAGAGGGTTCTTGTGAAGAATCCAGTGTGTAGGACGCACCCTGCTGGTTTCGTTCCATCCACAGCTGTGTCATCTTCAGCAAGAGCGGATCTTGGTTACTTCTTTGGGCGTGAACACCAACTTTGGGAGATATTATTTCTCTGGATCAGGTATAATCCTTCCTGTTTCCTTTTGGTTCAGATCTGGTTTGTTTATGGTTCAAGTAGGATCCTTGAATAAAGTATTCGAAATTTAGGGAATATGATTCCCAGTTGGAAGAATGTAGGAAATTTTTTTTGAAATTTGCCCCCCCATTCTGCACCCTTCTTGGCATCCATTAGATGGATCCTACCATTTTTCAAGAGGGGCAAAATTTTAATGTCTATCAAAGACACCGGTTATGTCAAGTGGCTGCCCAGGATGAGAGGAGACCCTGCCCGATCTACGGGGTGATCAAAATGATATTTTATAGATCCATTGTAGCAGGATACAGCATGGTAGCTGCGAAAGCATTAGTCTAGGAGCTCAAGATTGAAGATGAGAATCCACCAAAGCGCCCTCGAGTAGAGGAGGTGATCTACTTCACCAAGGAAAATGCTCTCGGGATCTAGTACCTGCATGATGACACCCTCATAGTCAAAATGATCATCAATGACTTCAAGGAGAAGCGGATCCTGGTAGATTCAAGCAGCCCCATAGATATTTTATTCCTAGAGGTGTTCATCAAGTTAAAAGTTGGAGCTAAAGGATCTTTAGTCGGTAAACATGCCCTTAATTGGGTTCAATGGAGATGTGGTGAAGCCCCTTGGCAGAACCACGGTTCTAGTTGCAGTAGGAACGAGGCCCAACATAGTTTGGTTTGAGCACATGTTCCTTTTGGCTGCCACCCCGTCCCCCTACAATGTGATTCTAGGTTGGCCCATCCTGCATGCCCTACGTGCGGTGGTATCGACCTACTACCTTACGATGAAGTTCCCGATGAGCTATGGAGTGGGAGTTGTACATGGTGACCAGCTAGATTCACAAAAATGCTACATAGCCACACTAAAGTGAAAGAATGGTAAGATCCATCATATGGACGCCAAAAAGGGTGCAGAACGAGTGGGCAAATTTCAAAAATTTCTTACCTTTCTTCCAACTGGGAATCACATTACATTCCTTATATTTAGAATATAGTATTCAAGGATCTGACTTGAACCAAAACCAAACCAGATCTGAACCAAAAGAGAAGGGAAGGGATATACCTGATCTAGAGAAATAGTATCTCCCAACGTCGGTGTTCATGCCCAAAGAAACTTCCAAGAACTGCTCCCACTGAAGATAACACAATGATGATGGAGCAGAACCAATAGTGTTCATCCCACGAACCAGGTCCTTCTGAAGAACTCGATGGAAGCAATGAGCACTACACATGATCAGTCTTTCAGCAAAGACTGATATCAAGAAGTTTTCTTGATCTTTTCCCTCACAGAGATATCGAATTGGCAGTAGATGGTGACGGCTACTAGAGGAGAAGACTAGAGAAGAAGGTAGTGAACCGCTTTCTCCTCTCTAGGTTTCTCTGAGATCCAATCTCTAGATTGTAGTGTTCTCTGCGAATTCCCTTAAGGTTCAAATTCTTGTAATTCAAATTAGGGTATCTCCCCTTTCTTTCTTAGTGATTAAGAAACCTCCTAATCCCATTAGAAGTTATCCTAATCCAAATCTGTATTTGGATAAGGAGTCTTCTTAATCCTATCTACAAATTAGATTAGCCCACTCTTGATCTTATCAGGAGGTTACCATATTCAAATCCTAATTTGAATTTGGTCTCCATGAGTGGATAGGGTCAAGACCCAATCCTTTTGGCTTGACCTAATCTCAGATCCGCCCCTTTAAGTGACTGATCAAATCAGCCAAGTTCGAAATGGGCTTTAGGCCCAATATGTATCAAGTGCTCAATAGGCTTCCAAACTGCTGCCCAGTTGGGCTTCTTTGTATGGGGTGGGACCCAAGCATTGATCTACACATCAGCCACATGGGTTCAGCCCAGCCCTTGTTACAAGGCTTAGCCGAATTCACTGGAGAGCCTAGTGAACCCCTTGAGCCCATCACATGGACTCTATGGGCCCAACACTTACATTAAGTGGTCCCTAGGCCAAGCCATCTTATAAAAACCCAGGGACTGTGAGCAGATGCAAGATTAGCCCATCAGGTATAACCTTAAATGGCCTTACACTTAACCTCTCAGCCCATAATGATCAAACACTGTCTGACAAGAGAGGACCTCTCCCTCGGCTACAAGGAACGGTGCTGCACTCTCTGCTCACATGGATCCCGGTAATTAAAATCATCTGCTCACATGATCAAACAGTCCGATACCTCTAGTTTGAAAATAATAAGGCTATTATAACCTTAAGGAGTGGATGGATTTTAGAGGACTTGGGAGTTAGTGAAGAAGAAAATGAGCAAGAAGACCCTAAGTTTGGGGGAGAAGAATAAGGGAAGGAAACTTTAGAAGAAGAGCCTATGGTAAACCAACCAGTAGTTCCCTTTTCAACTGCAATCACAGTTGAGCCGGGAAGTCCATATTAACATCCCTCTCCTCAATGCGATCCAACATGTCCCGGCCTATGCCAAATTCTTGAATGAGTATATTCAAATGATGGAGCCACAATTGGCCCTAGAAAAAATGATGCTCTCGGCAAATGTTTGTGCAACTTTCTTAAATCAACTCCCCCGGGACATGAAAGACCTTAGTGCTCCTCTCATAAGTGGTGTCATTTCTGGAATCACCTTTGATTGGGCACTAGTGGATCTTAGGGCCAGTATAAATCTGCTTCTATCCAATTATGATAGGTTCAGGATCAGCGAGTTAAAATCAACCCCAATAATTCTACAACTTGCTGATTGGTCAGTCAACACTCCTCAAAGTAATGGTCAGGGTAGAGGGTTGTCACTTCCCATTGGACTTTATTCTAGACATGACCCTAACTGAGGAACTGAACCACATCCTACTAATCTTAAGATGTCTGTTTCTAGCAATGACCGATGCAAACACTAACTATAAATCAGGAGAAATCGATATTTCATTTGGGGAGCAGAAGGTCCAATTAAATGTTTTTAGTGCTTTCAAGTATCCAGACCTAGAGAGATGGATGCAAGGTGGATATAGTTGATGATCTTTTAGATGCCTTGTCTACCATGTGGTTAGCCCAATCTAAACCCTATTTGTCGGAAGATGAAAGTGAGTCGGGGAGTATAGATGGGAACAGTGCATGAATGTGTCCGACTGAAGACGTTAAAGTTAGCGCTGGTTGGGAGGCAACCCAACGTAGTTTTTAGTCAATTTTTGACTGTAGTGTAAGAATTGTTGTTTCTTTTCTTGATTCGAGACTAGGTGGCAGACCTTGAACTGAAGGGATGAGAAATCCATCATATGAATGGCTGAACCCTGCAGGAAGGTTGGGTGAAATTTCAAAAATTTCTCTCTCTCCCACGTGGGAATCACATTCCCTATTTTAGAAAACTGCAATTGCAAGGATCAACCTTGAACCTAAACCAGACCAGATCTGAAACTAAAAGGGAGTGGGGGGTTTATACCTGATACAAAGTAACAATAACCTCCAATGAAGGTGTTCACACCCAAGGAAAGATACAAAGACCACTTCTACCAAAGATGACATGGTAAAGGATGAAGCAGGATCAGCAGGATGGCTCTTTAGCAAGAACTTGATTCTTCAACAAGAATATGATGGAGGGCTAGTGAGCACATGTTCTGATTACCTTTTCTACCAAAAGGTAATATCAAGAACACTTCTTGATTGCTCCTACAGGTGGAGATCGAACTAGTATGGTGGCAAGAGCAGGAAAGAGCAGAAGACAGGAGTAGTCGAACTGCAGGTTCTTATCTCTTTGTAATCACTGAACTGAGAATTGTGTTTTTCAAGGTTCTTCCTGCTCCTCTATTTATAGCCTTTAAAGAAAGCATCTCCTAATACCATTAGGTGTTTCCTAATCCAAATCTTGTATTTGGATCTGGACTCTCTTTAAGAGATAAGGATAATCCCTTATCTTATCTACAGATAAAGATCAGCCCTCCTAATCTAATTAGGAGTTTCCTGATCCAAATATTTATTTGGATCTGGACTGTCTGAGTGGATAGAGACAATCCCTTATCCCATCTGCTGATCTAAATCCCAGAACCACCCCCTTTTAATTAATCTCATTAAGCCAGTGCGAATTGGGCTTCAGGCCCATTAAGTCCATATGCTCACTTACCCTCCAAACTGCTTCTCAGTTGGATATCCTTGTATGGCATGGGACCCAAACATTGATATACACATCAGCCACATGGGTTCAGCCCAACCTCAGTTACAAGGTCTGGCCGAATTCACTCTAGGAGACAATGAACCCTTGAGTCCATCACAATGGGCTCTTATTGGGCCCAACATTTAAACTAAATGGTCCCTGGGTCAACCCACCTTATAAAATCCCAAGGACTATGGGCAGATACAAAATTAGCCTATTAGGTATTACCCTCAATGGTCTTACACTTAACCTCTTACCCCATAATGATCAAACACTTAACTTCGGTTGCAAGGTACATCATTCTGATTGGAGCTAAGGGAATACATTGTCTAACAGCTCCCACTTGCACTTAGGTCCAACTGGGTACAAGCCGGAGTCCCAGACTTTCCACATGTTTCTCAAACACTTTCTATGCTAGTGGCTTAGTCAATGGGTCTGCTACATTTTCCGCTAATGCTACCTTCTGAATTAGGACATCCCCTCTTCCAACTATCTCCCGCAGTACATGGTACTTCCTCTCGATGTGCTTCGACTTCGAGTGGGCTCGTGGCTCCTTAGCCTAAGCAACGGCTCCAGTGTTGTTACACAACAATGGAATGGGTGATGTGCTAGATTGAACTACTTCCAATTCATGAATGAACTTCTTCATCCACACGGCTTCTTTGGCAGCTTCAGTTGTGGAATCCGTCGTGGACCCCTGTTTACTGCTTTTCCAGCAAGCAGCACAATATCCTATCATGAAAACATAACCAGATGTAGACTTTCTATCATTTGGATCTGACTGGAAGTCGGAAACAGTATACCCCTGGATCTGTAGTGAACTACCATCGAATACCAGACAAAACTATTTTATCTTTCAAAGGTACTTTAGTATGTTTTTCATGGTGGTCCAATGCTCCTGCTCGGGGTTTGACTAGAACTTGCTTACCACACACATTGCCTGAGAGATGTCAGGACGAGTGCACAACATGACATACATGATGCTCCCTACGACTGAGGCATAGGGAACGTTCTTCATGCCTTCAATCTCTTTGGGAGTCTTAGGGGACATTCCCTTTGAGAGAGTGACTCCATGCCTAAAAGGAATATTTCCTTTCTTGGAGTTCTCCATGCTGTATCTCTTGATTATCTTGTCAATGTAAGTAGGTTGGGATAGTCCTATTATCCTCTTCGATCTATCTCTATAGAGCCGAGTACACAGTATGTAGGAGGCTTCTCCAAGATTTTTCATGGAGAATTGCTGTGAAAGCCACACTTTCACCGTAGTCAACATTCCTACATCATTCCCAATGAGTAGAATGCCATCTACATACAGAACCAGGAATGTAACCTTATCCCCATTGGATTTTTTGTAAACATAGGACTCATCCGGATTTTGTTCAAAGTCAAACTGTTTGACATTAGAGTCAAACCGGATGTTCCAACTCCTAGAAGCTTGCTTAAGTCCATATATGGATCGGCTTAGTTTACATACCATGTGTTCCTGACTAGTAGCTATAAAACCTTGCGGTTGCTACATATAGATATCTTCACTTAGATCTCCATTCAAGAATGCAGTTTTGACATCCATTTGCCAAATCTCGCAATCCTAGTATGCTACTACAGGTAGTAGGATCCTAATGGATTTAAGCATGGCCACCGGTGAAAAGGTTTCCTCATAATCGATTCCTTCTTTCTGAGTGCATCCTTTCACCACAAGACGAGCCTTGTAGGTCTCAACCTTACCATCGGGGCCCTTCTTCCTCTTATAGATCCATTTGTAACCAATTGCTTTTACTCCAGGGGGCGGATCTACTAGAGTCCAGACTCCATTGGTCTCCATTGAGTCCATCTAAGCTCTCATGGCATCTACCCACTTCAAGGAATCTATGTCCAACATAGCTTCCGTATAAGTCACAGGATCCTCGTCACTAGTCGTGGCTTCCACCAAGTAGCTTTCCTGGTCATAGCCAAAACGATCTGGAGGCCAGGAAACCTGGGTAGATCTTCTAGGTTGGTCATTAACTGGAGCTTGTGGGACATCTCCCACTACCCCTGAGCTCTCCTCATCAAGAACAACTTCGTGACAATGATTGTTCAGGATGTAATCATCTTCCAAGAAATGGGCATTTCGACTATAGAACACCTTCTGTTCTCCTGGGTCATAGAATAAGTAACCCATAGAAACTTTGGGGTAACCTATGAATCGGCAACGGCTGCTGGTTATGGATTCCAATTTGTCTGCACTCGTTCTTTTAACTGCTTCTTGACCTCTTGTTTGAACTCTCTAAACTTTTTGAATGATTCAGACTTGTGTCTCATTAGGTACACATAACCATACTGTGAGTAATTATTGGTAAATGTTATGAAATAAACGTGCTGGTTACATGTCCTAACACTCAGGATGCTATGATGTAGCAGCGGGCAAGGGTATTTTTCTCTTCCCATTCTTGATAGTTCCTCCTACGGGCCTCAGAAGCCCTATAACTCGGACGATCTGGAACAGGGTTTTTAGCTACTTTGTCCAATTTTTTGGATGTCAGGACCAACATAAGGTTACGATACCAGTCATCATAGTTTAGGCCCTTAAGTTTGTTGTTGTCCAACAATTTAGCGAATTGTCTGTTTGCCATTTCTGATAAAAAGCAAATATTAGTCCACAACCTTATTTGATTCATGTTATCTACATAGATATGGATTTTAATCTATGTTCCATTTTCATTTATTCATCTCTGAGATTTCCCTCCTATCTCAATAACGGACATTGTGAATTATGTCTCTGGAAATTTGGGAAATCACATAGGGTGTGAAAGAATGGTAGGATCCATCTAATGGACGCCAAGAAAGGTGCGGAATGGGGGGCGAATTTCAAAAAAAAAAATTTCCTACCTTCTTCCAATTGGGAATCATATTCCCTAAATTTAGAATACATTATTCAATGATCCTACTTAAACCATAAACAAACCAGATCTGAACCAAAAGGAAACAGGAAGGATTATACCTGGTCTGGAGAAATAATATCTCCCAAAGTTGGTGTTCACGCCCAAAGAAGTAACCAAGATCCGCTCCTGCTGAAGATGACACAGCTGTGGATGGAACGGAACCAGTAGGGTGCGTCCTACACACTGGATTCTTCACAAGAACCCTCTGGAAACCTTGAACACCGAATCCTAGTGTCTTTCTTGCAAGACTATTGTCAAGAACTGCTTTCTTGACTTCCTGTTGCTGCAAAGATCCAATCTTCCAACAGGTAGTGGTAGCGGCTGAAGGAGGAGAAGTCCAGGGACGAAGAGGGCAGAATTGTCTCTTCTCTTTGGAGTCTGTGAGAGATCAAATCTTAGATTGCTGGATGTGTTTCTTGCTTACTCAAAACCCCTAGTTCGAAATCTGATATTTCTGCTAGGGTTTTCTCCTCTTTCTTATTGATTAAGAAACCTCCCAATAATTTGGGAGTTATCCCAATCTAAATCAGTATTTGGATAGAGGTTAATCTTAATCCTATCTACAGATTAAGTTACTTAACTCCTGATCTTATCAAGAGGTTACCAGATTCAAATCTAATTTGAATTTGGTCTCTTAGAGTGGATAAGGTCAAAGACCCAATCCTTTTACTAACACTAATCTCAGATTCGCCCTATGAACTGGTGATCATATCAGCCCAGTTCGAAATGGGCTTTTGGCCCATTAAGTGTTCAGTGTTTAACTAGTTTCCAACCTACTGCCCAGTTGGGCTTCTTTGTATGGCGTGGAACCCAAGCATTGATCTACACACCAGCCACATGGGTTAGGCCCAGCCTTTATTACAAGGCCCAGCCGAATTCACTGAAAGACTCAGTGACCCCCTTGAGCCCATCACATGGACCCTATGGGCCCAACACTTACATTAAGTGGTCCCTGGGCCAAGCCATCTTATAAAAACCCAGGGACTATGGGTAGGTGCAAGATTAGCCCATCAGGTATTATCCTAAATGGTCTTACACTTAACCTCTCAGCCCTTAATGATCAAGCACTACCCGACAAGAGAAGACCTCTCTCTCGGCTGCAAGGAACAGTGCCACACTCTCTACTCACATGGATCCTGGGAATTAAAACCTTTTGCAAATCTTTTGAAACCATACATATACATATATATATATATATATATATATATATATATATCTTATTTTGCAAAACAAAATTCCAACGATTGAAATCAACTATCGGCAGTTTGGTTTCCATCAGAGAGAGTGCATTACCGATCATTACCATTGTCCGACAAAGGGGCTGATCCTGTCACTATGACCACTCACTTAGATAAATTCTCAGACTGCCCCAACATGTCCAGGTTTTGACCCCCACTAAGGATCTCACTGATTGACACATCAAAGACAGCCTGATCCGACACCTAGTGATGTGTCATAATCGAGTCTAGGGGTCAGGTGTAACTTTCTAGTTTTTGCCCATCTGTCTCCAAGGTCTAGGGCAATACTGGAAATCTGGTCCGGTTCAAGTGTTCAAGCAATCCCATACTGCATGTGCCTTGGTCTTACCCTGATGGCCGAAACAAGCCATCCCAAAACTTGGTGGCACACCAGTATCAGCCTTGGTAGGATAAATCTCCCCAGACTTATCCAATAGCTGTGAACATTTAAAACTAACACAAGTTTCTATAAGTGTCTAGTTTTAGGGTCTTACACAGAATTATACCAAACAACATGAATCAAACATGCACTTTAATTTATTTCCACTAAATAACAAAAGTACATCAAATCCGATTGAAACTAAGGGCATACAAGACTATCTAACAGGGTGCATGGAGCCAACTGTTTCAGTTGCATAACCCCATCACCTTTCTGTGAAGGATCATATCCACTTCTTTTATGAGCTTTCCCATTGGCCTCTATCAGACAAGGTTCATTGTCATTTTAGGTTAAACCTTTCTGTCCAGTGAGTACTCACCCATCATATTCGTGAACACCAAGGTACTGTGAGAGAGTCTTCCATTTTAGGATAGGCCTCTCCCACATCGGTCTATGATGCCCCTATCATCTTATGAAACAACCCAACAGATCTAGCAGCAAATGGATAGCCCAATTTTATAGTGTGTTTCCTCATTACTTAAAAACCCACTTTCATGCTAATGATGGAAGGCCTTTATAGAGTTCATCATATGAATCTCCCTATGACATGCACTCATATTTCAGAGCAGAGAATGAAATTTTATGCCCTAGTTTAATTTAGGTTAAACCAAAGTGGTTCCGACTGACTTTCATAAAGCCAGATTTCGATGGGCCCTAAACGGCTAGGGTTCTGCATGGTTTCTCTTGGGGAGGAAGCTAGTGTGGGGCCTATCATGAAGGGAGATAAACCAATGATCTTAAGGACACCGTGGCAATGATGTGGAATTAGCCATGGTGTGTGCAAGAGCCACTATCATTTTAGCATGGGCCAAGCACTTATGGCCTATGAACGTTGCAAATCACACATCCATACATCACATGCAGGAACATCATAATTGATCCAATCAAATAATAATTGTAAAACCCATAATTAAAGCCCATAAAGATTCATAATATTACTGATTAATATTATCTAGGTATATGGGCTGAATTGCAAAGAGCAGTTTGGCCCATATATCTTTTATGTTGAAATTGGGCTAAGGTAGTTTTAACACATTAAAACTGCGTTTTACAAGTATGGGCTGAATTGCATCTTGCAATTAACCATCAACTCCTAGACCCGTTAGTGGAAAATTAGGGCTGAGAACAGCCCCATCGAACCACAGATTTGGTCCAACCAGTTTGGTCCAATCTGGTTCGAATGGGTCTAGGGTTTGATTTTTAATTAAAGATTTAATTCAAGAACATGATCTGAAATTAAATTACTGAAACAAGACATTCAAGAATTAGTAGGAGGGCTGTTCGTAGGACTTCTACCCTACAAAACAAAAGTCAGATCACAGCATGCAGTTTCCAAAACTGCAAATTGCAGATAGCTAAACCCTAATCTGCGAAATTCTCCTCCTTGCGCTTTCTGCTTCAACTTTGAATGAAATAAAATAGAAAACCTAATTTCTATTAATATTACATCAAAGTTGAATTCCTATACATTCCATCTAAAAATTAAAAAAATATTTACAGACCCAGAATGTAAAAGAACACCAAAAACGCAGATTTCTTGTGCCATTAAAGATTTTGATCTCCACCGTACGAACAACCCAAAAAATCCAAAAAAATATGTAGAACAATTCTAAATATAATTCAGATTTATAAATATTTAATTTCAGATCAATTACCCAAAATCTGGGAATCGATTTCCCAGAAAAACGCTAATCGGCACAAATCGAGTAGAATGCCTTCTGCCCATTTGTGCAGTTCTAGATCTGGTTAATTTTGGTTCAAGATTTGAACTTGGCTCTGATACCACTGAAAGGATGAGAGGTCCTTCATATTGATGGTTGAACTCTGCAGGAAGATTGGGCGAAATTTAAAAAATTTCTCTCTCTCCCACGTGGGAATCACATTCCCTATTTTAGAAAACTGCATTTTCAAGGATCAATATTGAACCTAAACCATACCAGATCTGAAACCCAAAGGGAGTGAAGGGTTATACCTGATACAAAGTAACAATAACATCCAATGAAGGTGTTCAAGCCCAAGGAAAGATCCAAAGACCACTTCTACCGAAGATGACACGGTGCAGGATGAAGCAGGATCAATAGGATGGCTCTTCAGCAAGAACCTGATTCTTCAGTTAGAATCTGATTGAGGGCTAGTGAGCACAACTTCTAATTACCCTTTCTACCAAAACGTAATATCAAGAACACTTCTTGATCGCTCCCATAGGTGGAGAGTGAACTGGTATGGCGGCAAGAGCAGGAAGGAGCAGAAGACAGGAGCAATCGAACTACATGTTCTTCTCTCTTTGTATTCTCTAAACTGAGAATTGTGTTTTTGAAGGTTCTTCCTACTCTATTTATAGCCTTTAAAGAGATCATCTCCTAATCCCATTAGGAGTTTCCTAATCCAAATCTTGTATTTGGATTTGGACTCTCTTTAAGAGATAATGATAATCCCTTATCTTATTTGCAGATAAAGATCAATCCTCCTAATCTAATTCGGAGTTTCCTGATCCAAATCTTTATTTGGATCTGGACTCTCTGAGTGGATAGGGACATTTCCTTATCGTATTTGTTGATCTAAATCCCAGAACCACTTCCTTTTAATTAATCTCATTAAGCCAGTCTGAATTGGGCTTCAGGCCCATTAAGTCCATCTGCTCACTTACCCTCCAAACTATTGCCTAGTCGGATATCCTTGCATGGTGTGGGACCCAAACATTGATCTACACATCAGCCACATGGGTTCAGCCCATCCTCTGTTACAAGGCCTGGCCGAATTCACTCTAGGAGACAGTGAACCCCTGAGTCCATCACTATGGGCTCTTAATGGGCCCAACATTTACACTAAATTGTCCTTGGGTCAAGCCACCTTATAAAAGCCCAAGGACTGTGGGCAGATGCAAGATTAGCCCATCAGGTATTACCCTCAATGGTCTTACACTTAACCTCTCTGCCCATAATGATCAAACACTGCCTGACAAGAGAGGACCTCTCCCTCGGCTACAAGGTACAGTGTTGCACTCTCAATTTACATGGATCCCAGGAATTAAAACCTTTTGCAAACATTTTGAAACCATAATATATATATGTATATCTCTATATAAATATAGTTTGCAAAACAAATTTCAACGGTTGAAATCGATTGCCAGCAGTTTTGGTTTTCATCAGAGAGAGTGCATCCCCGATCATTCACTTTGTCCAACAAAGGGGTTGATCCTGTCACTATGATCACCCACTTAGATGAATTCTCAGACTATCCCAACATACCCAGGTTTTGACACTCTCTAAGGATCTCACTGTTTGGTATATCAAAGACAACCTAATCCAGCACCTAGTGTATTATCATAATCGAGTCTGGGGGTTAGGTGTAAAATTCCAATTTTGCACATCCATCTCCATGGTCTAGTGCAATACTGGAATTTTGGTTTGGTTCAAGGTTTCAAGAAAATCCACGCTGCATGTACCTCAGGTCTCACCCAGGTAGCTGAGACAAGCCACCTCAACCAACTTGGCAGTACATCAGTATCAGCCTTGGCAAGATAAATCTCCCCAAATCTATCAAACGACTGTGAAGATTCTAAACTGACACGAGTCTGGAGAGATTTATCCTTCCAAGGCTAACATTGATGTGCCGCTAAGTTGGTTGGGGTGGCTTGTCTCAACTACTAGGGTGAGACCTGAGGTACATGCAGTGTGGGTTTTCTTGAAACCCTAAACCGAACCAGAATTCCAGTATTGCCTTGGACCTTGGAGATAGATGGGCAAAATTAGAATGTTACACTTGACCCCTAGACTTGATTATGATACTGCACTAGATGTCGAATTGGGCTGGCTTTGATATGCCAATCAGTGAGATCCTTAGAGGGGGTCAAAACTTGGGTATGTTGGTACAATTTGACAATTCATCTGAGTGGGTGATCATAGTGACAGGATCAGCCCCTTTGTCAGACAAAGTGAATGATTAGCAGATAGAGTAAGGAGTTATCCCTATCCACTCAGAGAGTCCAGGTCCAAATAAAGATTTGGATCAGGAAACTCCTAATAAGATTAGGAGGGTTGATCTTTATCTGCAAAGATAAGGGATTATCCTTATCTCTTAAAGAGAGTCAAGATCCAAATACAAGATTTGTATTAGGAAATTTCTAATGGGATTAGGAGAATAGAGGAGAAGGGCAAACCCTAGTTTACCCATCAGAATACAGATTCAAGAGAGAAGACAACTTCAGTTGGACTGATGACATCTTCTGCTCTTGCCTTCTCCTACTGTTACTGCCATAGCCAGTTTGATCTCCACCTGTAGGAGCGATCAAGAAATGTTCTTGATACCAGTTTTTGGAGAAAAATGATCTGAAGTCGTGCTCACTCGCCCTCCATCAGATTCTTGGTAAAGAATCAGGTTCTTGCTGAAGGACCACCCTACTGATTTTGCTCCACCCTACACTGTGTCATCTTCAGTTGCAGTAGTGTTTGGAGATCTCCTTGGGCATGAACACTTTCAATGGGAGTTACTATTACTCTGTATCAGGTATATCCCTTTCCTACCTTTTGGTTTCAGATCTGGTCTAGTTTAGGATTCAAGATTGATCCTTGAAAATATAGTTTTCTAAAATTGGGAATGTGATTCCCACATGGGAGAGAGAAAAACTTTTGAAATTTTGCCCAACCTACCTGCAGGGTTCGACTATCCATATGATGGATCTCTCATCCCTTCAGTGGTATCAGAGCAAGGTTCAAATCTTGAACCAAAATTGATCAGATCTGAAACTACACATATGAGCAGAAGGCGTTCTACCCGATTTGCACAGATAAGAGATTTTCTGGGAAATCGGTTCCTAGATTAAGGGCTTTTTATCTGAAATTAAATCTTTATAAATCTGAATTATATTTAGAATGCTTCTTTATATATTTTTTGATTTATGGGTTGTTCATATAGTGGAGATCGAATTCTTTAATGGTGAAAAAATATCTACGCTTTCCAGTTCTTTTACATTCTAGTCTGTAATTATTTTTTTTATTTTTTTGAATGAATGTATAGGAATTTGATTTGATGTAATATTAATAGAAAATTAGAGTTTTTTCTATTTTATTTCAATCAAGATCGAAGTTGATTGCACAGAAGGAAGGATTTTCGCAGATTAGGGTTCGATTATCTGTGAGTTATAGTTTGAGAAACTGCAAGCTGCGAACTAACCTTTGTTTTGCAAGGTAGCAGATCTACGAATAACCCTTGTACTGATTATTGATTGTCTTTTATCAGTAATTTAATTTCAGATCAATTGTTGAATTAAAAATCAAACCCTAGACCCATTCAAACTATATTGGACCAAACTGGTTGGACCAAATCTATGGTTCGATGGGGGCTATTCTCAGCCCTAATTGTTCATTATTTGGTCCAGGAGTTGATGTTTAATTGCAAGACCTAATTCGGCCCACACCTGTAAAACCCAGTTTTAATGTGTTAAAACTGCTTCAACCCATTAACTGCATAAAGGTTATATGGGCCGTACTGCTCTTTGTAATTCAACCCATATACCTAGATAATATTAATCAATAATATTATGGATAATTATGGGCTTTAATAATGTGTGATGTGCAATGTTCATGGACCATAGTGTCCTTAAGATCATTGGCTGATGGCTGAATGCACATCATTGCCATGGTAATGACCAACCTAGAAGATCTACCCAGGTTTCCAGGCCTCTAGTTCGTTTCGACTATGACCAGGATAGTTACTTGGTGGAAGCTACGACTAGTGAGGAGGATCCCGTGACTTATACAGAAGCTATGTTGGACATAGATTCCTTGAAGTGGGTAGATGCCATGAGAGCTGAGATGGACTCAATGGAGACCAATGGAGTCTGGACTCTAGTAGATCCGCCCCCTGTGGTAAAAGCAATTGATTGCAAATGGATCTATAAGAGGAAGAAGGGCCTCGATGGTAAGGTTGAGACCTACAAGGCTCATCTTGTGGCGAAAGGGTATGCTCAGAAAGAGGAACTCGATTATGAGGAAACCTTTTCACTGGTGGCCATGCTTAAATCCATTAGGCTCCGGCTAGATGTAACGGCAGACCATGATTATGAGATTTGGTAAATGGATGTCAAAACTGCATTCCTGAATGGAGATCTTAGTGAAGATATCTACATGCAGCAACCACAAGGTTTCATAGCTGCAGGCCAGGAACACATGGTATGTAAATTAAATAGATTAGTGAAGATATCCGGTTTGACTCTACCGTCAAAAGGTTTGACTTTGAGCAAAATCCGGATGAACCCTGTGTTTACAAGAAATCCAATGGAGATAGATCGAAGAGGATAATAGGATTATCCCAATCTACTTATATTGACAAGATAGTCAAGAGATACAGCATGGGGAACTCCAAGAAAGGAAATGTTCCTTTCAGGCATGGAGTCACTCTCTCCAAGGGCATGACTCCCAAGACACCCGAGGAGATTGACGCCATGAAGAACGTTCCCTATGCCTCAGCCATAGGGAGCATCATGTATGCCATGTTGTGCACTCGTCCTGACATCACTCGGGCAGTGAGTGTGGTAAGCATATTCCAAGCCAACCCAGGGCAGAAGCTGTTAGACATGCCCTTAGCTCCAATTAGTTTTGTTGTACTTTTGACATTTAGTGTAAATGAATAAAAGTGCATGTTTGATTCATGTTGTGTGGTATGTTTCTATGCAAGAACCTTAAACTGGAAACTTAATGAGACTCGTGTTAGTTTAGAACGTTCACAGCCATTGGATAAGTCTAGGGAGATTTATCCTGCTAAGGCTGACTCTGGTGTGTTGCCAAGTGTTGGGGTGGCCTATCTCAGCTACTAGGGTGAGACCCAAAGCACATGCAATGTAGAATTACTTGAATCTTTGAACTGGACCAGATTTCCAGAATTGCCCTGGACCTTGGAGATTGATGGGAAAAATTGAAAAGTTACACCAGACCCCTAGACTCGATTATGATACTGAACTAGGTGTAGGATTGGACTGTTTTCGGTATGCCAATCAGTGAGATCCTTAGCGGGGGTCAAAACCTGGGTATGTTGGAACCATCTGAGAATTCATCTGAGTGGGTGATCATAGAGACAGGATCAGCCCCTTTGTCGGACAAAGGTAATTATCGAGGATGCACTCTCTCTGATGGAAACCAAACTGCCGACAGTTGATTTTAATCATTGGAATTTTGTTTTGCAAAATTTATATATAAGATATATAGATATGTATGGTTTCAAAATGTTTGCAAATGGTTTTAAATCTTGGAATCCATATGAGCAGAGAGTGCAACACTATTCCTTGCAGCCGAGGGAGAGGTCCTCTCTTGTCGGGCAGTGTTTGATCATTATGGGTTGAGAGGTTAAGTGTAAGGCCATTTAGGGTTACACTTGATGGGCTAATCTTGCATCTGCCGACAGTCCCTGGGTTTTTATAAGATGGTTTGGCCCAGGGACCACTGAGTGTAAGTGTTGGGCCCATAGAGTTCATTTGATGGGCTCAAGGGGTTCATTGGGCTCTCCAGTGAATTTGGATTGGCCTTGTAACAAAGGTTGGGCCGAACCCATGTGGCTGATGTGTAGATCAATGCTTGGGTCCCACGCCATACAAAGAAGCCCAACTGGCCAGCAATTTGGAAGCCTATTGAGCACTTAATACTTATTGGGCCTAAAGCCCATTTCGAACTAGCTGATTTAATTACCCACTTAAAGGGGCGAATTTCAGATTCAAATAAAGATTTAATTTGGTAATCTCCTGATAAGATCAGGAGTGGGCTAACCTTATCTGCAAATAGGATTAAGATAATTCCCTATCCAAATATAGATTTGGATTGGGATAGCTCCTAATATGATTAGGAGGTTTCTTAATCACTAAGAAAGAGAAGAAACCCTTGTTTTGATTACTAGAATTCGAACCAAGGTTTCAGAAGAACCTTCTCCTGCAAATTGAGATTTTATATTAGAAACCCTAGAGAAAACAAAAGCAAATACGCCAACTTCAGCTCTAGAGTTCTTCTTCAGCCACCGCCACCATTCACTGCCTAGTTCAATCTCTCTGAGAGGGAAAGATCAAGAAGGTGTTCTTGATATCAGTCTTTTCTGAAAGGCTTATTGTGTACGGTGCTCTTCTCTTCCATCGAATTCTTGTGAAGATTTTGATTTGTAGGATGAACACTGCTGGTTTTGCTCCAGCATGACTGTGTCATCTTCAGTGGAAACAGATCTTGGGAGTATTCTTTGGGTGTGAACACCGATGTTGGGAGATACCAATTCTCCGTATCAGGTCTAAAATCAGGGAATATGATTCCTAGTTTGGAGGAGAGAAATTTTTTAAATTTGCCCACCCCATTCCACTGCATTCTTGGCATCCATATGATGGGTCTCTCCCTCCTTTCAGTGGTATCAAAGCCATAGGTTCAAATCTTGAACCAAGAAAATCAGATTTGAACCTACGCAAATGGGCAAAAGCTGTTCTACCTAGATTTGCACAGATTGTTGTTTTTTTATTCCAAAAAATTGTTTCTGGATGTGGGCGATTGATCTGAAATTAATTTTGTTAAATCTGAAATTTATTTGGATTTGTTCTTAATTTATTTCTTGATTTAATGGGCTGTTCTGAAAGAATGATAGGATCCATCGTATGGACGGCATAAAGATTGCGAAATGGGTGGGCAACTTTCAAAAATTTTCCTACCTTCTTCCAACTGGGAATCGTATTCCCTAATTTAAGAATGCAATATTCAAGAATCCTACTTGAACCACAATCAAACCAAATCTAAACCAAAGACAATGGTAGGATTATACCTGATCCAGAGAAGCAGTATCTTCCAAAGTTGGTGTTAACGCCCAAAGAAGACATCAAGATCCGCTCTTACTGAAGATGACATAGCAATATGTGGAACGGAACCAGCAGAGTGCGTCCTACACACTGAATCCTTCGCAAGAATCCTCTAGAAACTCTGAGCACCAAATCTTTTTAGTTCTTTCTGGAAAACTGATATTAAGAATTGATTTCTTTATTTCTTTCCTTCAAATATCGAATCTTGTCAGAAAGATGGCGGCGGTTGGAGGAGAACTCCTGAGATGAAGATGGCTGAAATCACTTCTTTTCTATCTAGAGAGTGTATGAGATCCAATCTAAATTTGCAGGATGTTTTCTTGCTCAAAAACCCTAGGTTTGAATTCTGATGTTGTTCTCTCTTAGGGTTTCTCCTATTTTCTTCCAGATTAAGAAGCCTTCTAAGGAGGAGTTATCCCAATCCAAATCAGTATCTAGATAAGGGATGATCTTAATCCTATCTGCAGATAAGGTTAGCTTACTCTAGATCTTATCAGGAGGTTACCGAATTCAAATCTGATTTGAATTTGGTCTCTCAGAGTGGATTAGGTTAAAGGCCCAATCCTTTTGCTAACTTTAATCCCAGATCCGCCCCATGAGTGGGTGGTCATATCTGCTCAGTTTGAAATGGGCTTTTGGCCCATTAAGTGTTCAATGCTTAACTAGTTTCCAATCTGCTGCCCAGTTGGGATTCTTTGTATGGCATGGGACCCAAGCATTGATCTACACACCATCCACATGTGTTCGGCCCAGCCTTCATTACAAGGCCTAGCCGAATTCACTGAGAAGCCCAATGAACCCCTGAGCACATCACATGGACCCCATGGGCCCAACACTTACATTAAGAGGTCCCTGGGCCAAGCCATCTTATAAAAACCCAGGGACTGTGGGTAGGTGCAAGATTAGCACATCAGGTATTATTCTAAATGGCCTTAAACTTAACCTCTTAGCCCTTAATGATCAAGCACTGCCCGACAAGAGAGGAACTCTCCCTCAGCTGCAAGGAACAGTGTTGCACTCTCCACTCACATGGATCCCGGGAATTAAAAACATTTACAAACATTTTGAAACTGTATATATATTATATATAAATTTTAAAAAATAAAATTCCAACGATTGAAATCAACTACCGGCAGTTTGGTTTCCATCAGAGAGAGTGCATTACCAATCATTACCTTTGTTCGAGAAAGGGGCTGATCTTGTCACTATGATGACCCACTCAGATGAATTCTCAGACTGCCCCAACATGCCCAGGTTTTAACCCCCGCTAAGGATCTCACTGATTAGCATATCAAAGACAGCCCGATCTGACACCTAGTGAAGTATCATAATCGAGTCTATGGGTCAAGTGTAACTTTTCAGATTTGCCCATCTGTCTGCATGTGCCTTGGGACTTACCCTAGTGGCCGAGATAGGCCATCCCAACACTTGGTGACACACTAGTATCAGCCTTGGTAGGATAAATCTACCCAAACTTATCCAATGGTTGTAAACATTTAAAACTAACACGAGTCTCAATAAGTGTCCAGTTTCAGGGTCTTACATAGAATTATACGAAACAACATGAATCAAACATGCACTTTATTTATTTACACTAAATGTCAAAAGTACATCAAATCAGATTGAAGCTAAGGTCATACAAAACTGTCTAACAACTCCCACTTGCACTTAGGTCCAATCTGGTTCAAGCCGGAGTCCCATACTTTTCACGTGTTTCTCAAACACCTTCTGTGTCAGTGGCTTAGTCAATGGGTCTGCCATATTATCTGCTGATGCTACCCTCTCGATGTGCTTTGACTTTGAGTGGGCCCGAGGCTCTTTAGCCTAGGTGATCACTCCGTTGTTGTCACACAACAATGGAATAGGTGATGTGCTAGACAGAATCACTCCCAATTTGTGTATGAATCTCTTCATCCACACGGCTTCCTTGGCAGCTTCACTTGCGGCAATGTACTCGGCCTCGGTTGTGGAATCAGCAGTGGACCCCTGTTTACTGCTTTTCTAGCAAACAATACACGATCCTATCGTGAAAACATACCCAGATGTAGACTTTCTATCATCTGGATCCGATTGGAAATCAGCATCAGTATACCCTAGAACTTGTAGTGAACTACCATCAAATACCAGACAAAACTTTTTTGTCCTTCGAAGGTATTTAAATATGTTCTTCACAGCAGTCCAATGCTCCTGCCCTGGGTTGGCCTGGAATCTGCTTACCACACTCACCGCCTGAGCAATGTCTGGGCGAGTGCACAGTATGGCATACATGATGCTCCCTACGGCTAAGGCATAGGGAACATCTCTCATGCCCTCAATCTCCTCAGAAGTCATGGGAGACATCTTCTTGGAGAGAGTGATTCCGTGCTTGAAAGGAACATTTCCTTTCTTGGAGTTTTCCATACTGTATCTTTTGACAAATTTGTCAATGTAAGAAACCTGGGATAATCCAATTATCCACTTCAATCTATCTCTATAGAGTCGAAGACCCAGTATATATGAAGCTTCTCCAAGATCTTTCATGGAGAACAGCTGTGATAGCCATACCTTGACCGAAGTCAACATTCCTGCATCATTCCCAATGAGTAGGATATCGTCCACGTACAACACCAAGAAGGTGATCTTATCCCCACTGGACTTTCTATAAACACAGGGCTCATCCGGATTCTGCTCAAAGTCAAACATTTTGACAGTAGAATCAAAATGAATTTTCCAACTCTTAGAAGCATGCTTAAGTTCATATATGGATCTATTAAGTTTACATACCATGTGTTCCTGACCAGCAGCAATGAAGCCTTGCAGCTACTGCATGTAGATATCTTCACTAAGATCTCCATTCAGGAACGCGGTTTTGACATCCATCTACCAAATCTCATAGTCATGGTATGCTGCTACAGCTAGCAGGATCCTAATGGATTTAACCATGGCCACGGCCAAAAAGGTTTCCTTATAATCGATGCTTTATTTTTGAGTATACCCTTTTTCCACCAAACGAGCTTTGTAGGTCTCAATCCTGCCATCGGGGCCCTTCTTCCTCTTGTAGATCCATTTGCAACCAATTGCTTTTACCCTGGATGGTGGATTTACTAGAGTCCAAACTCCATTGGTTTCCATCGAGTCCATCTCAGCTCTCATTGCCTCCACCCACTTCTAGGAATCTATTTCTAACATAGCTTCCACGTAAGTTACGGGATCCTCCTCACTAGTCAAGGCTTCCACTAGGTAACTATTCTGGTCATAACCATATCGGACTAGTGGCCTGGATACCCGAGTGGATCTTCTAGGTTGGTCACTACCTAGAACTTGTGGGACATCTCCCACTGCTCTTGAGCTCTCCTCATCAAGAACTATTTCCTGATGATGGGTGTCCAGGATGTATTCAATTTCTAAGAATTGGGCGTTTCGACTATAGAACATTTTCTGCTCACTTGGGTCAAAGAATAGATATCCTACCGAATCTTTTGGGTAGCCTATAAATAGGAAATGGCTGGTTTTGGATTTCAACTTGTTCACACTCATTCTTCTAACGTGCGTAGGACAACCCTAAATCTTCAAGTGTCTGACACTTGGCTTCCTTCCGGTCCATAGTTCATATGGAGTTTTTGGAACCAATTTGGTTGGATCCTGATTTAGCACGTAAATAGCAGTCTCTAATGCATATCCTCAAAAGGATGTGGGTATGAGCGTACGAGAAGTGACCGGACCATGTCCAACAAGGTCCTATTCCTCCTCTCTGAAACACTGTTAAGTTGAGGTGTAGCAGGAGGAGCTAATTGTGACACTATCCCATTGACCTTTAAGTAGTCCCTGAATTCACCAGAGATATACTCACCACCTTGATCGATCGAAGGGCCTTAATTTGTCTCCCTAACTGTTTCTCGACTTCCTGTCTGAGCTCTTTGAACTTTTCAAAGGATTCAGACTTGTGTCTCATTAGGTACACATAACCATATCGTGAAAAATAATTTGTAAAGGTGACGAAATACACGCGTTGATTATTGTCCTAACACTCAGGGGACCACATACATTTGTATGTATTAGGTCAGGTGAGCCTATACATCTTTCAGGCTTACCGTCAAATGGCCAGTTAGTCATCTTACCTTGGAGGCAAGGCTCACAAGTGTGATGATTTTCTATGGTTAGAAAATCCAAAGGACCACCCTTTACCAGCCTTGTGATTCGGTCAACACTGATATGGCCAAGTCAGTAATGCAGAGGCACGTGGGATTTACTGTATCACGAGTCATTTTCTTGGGTTTTTACTGACGTAATTTTGGTTAAGTTAGTTTCTAGAGAAAGATGTAGAACAGAGAGACCATTCTCCAGTTCCCCACATGCGATGAATTTGTTATTCCATTTAACAGTAATCATAATACTAAATTAAAAAGTATATCCATCAGCACACAGTTCAGAAACAGAAATTAAATTTCTTCTTAAGTTCTGTACATAAAGACAATCTTTAAGTACAAGCACTCCTTCTCTAAAGACTAATTCTACGGTTCCTATTGCCACAACTGCAACACTTGCAGTCGTTCCCAAGAATAGTGTCACTTCTCCTTCACTCAATCTTCTGCTAACTTTGAACCCCTGCAGTGAGTTACACGCATGAGTTGAAGCCCCAGAGTCAACACACTAGGACACAGAAGTAACTAACATATTAGTTTCTATGACACAAGTTTCAACGTTACCTTTCTTAGATTCCAAGTAGGCAGGACAGTTCCTCTTTCAGTGGCCGGTCTGCTTGTAGAAGTGACAGACATCAGATGCCTTGTTCTTCTTCTACTTCTTAGGCTTGGCAGTTTTCTTGCCCGATTTGTTAGCTTCAGCAAGCATAACCACAGGCTCATCCTTCTTAAGTAGATCATCGGCCCTCTGCAACATATTGCTGAGTTATTGGATGTTGACATTCAGCTTGTTCATGTTGTAGTCCACTGTGAACGCATTGAAGGAAGAGGGCAAAGAATTCAAGATGGCATCCACTTGTGTGCCAAGATCTAGCCTGGATCCAAGGGCTTCGAGTTCGTTAATGTAGCCCATCATCCGAAGACAATGGTCATGAACTTTCTGCCCTTTGGACATCTACGCGGTCATGAACAGTTTTAGGACCTTCTGTCGAGTAGAACAATTCTGCTCTTCATACATTGTTTTTAGACTGTCCAATATGTCCTTGGCTAGTTCGATCTAATGGAACTGCCTCTGTATTGAGTTGCTGAGGCAATGATAAAGCAGTGGACTAGGGAGTTCTTATCCTCCCAATCTTGGTACTCCCTCTTATGGGCCTCAGAAGCCCTATCACCAGGACGCTCCAGGGCAGGATTTTTCACCACTTTATTTAACTTTTTGGAAGTTAGGACCAACATAAGATTTTTGTACCAGTTGGCATAGTTTGGGCCTTAAGCTTGTTATCGTCTAGAATCTTTGCGAATTGACCGTTTGCCATTTTTCTGATAAAAACAGCAAAGACGTTAGTCTACAACCTTAGTTTGATTCATGTTACCTACATAGATATGGTTTTTAATCTATGTTCCATTCCCATTTGTTCATCTCTGAGATTTCCCTCCTTTCTCAGTGATGGAGATGATGAAATGTCTATGAAAATGTGGAAAATCACATAGGGTGCGTGAAGCAATTGTTTCAGCTACAAAACCCCACCACCTTTCTGTGACGGATCATATCCACTCATCGTATGAGTTTCCCTTTGGCCTCTGATAGACAAGGTTCAGAGCCATTTTCAAGTAAACCTTTCTGTCTAGTGAGTGATCACCCATCATATTCAGGTTATGACAAGGTACCGTGAGAGAGTTCCCATTTTCTAGTGAAGCCCCTCCCACATCAGTCTATGACGCCCCTATCATCTTATGAAACACTCTGATAGATCCAATAGCAAATGGATAACCCAATTTCATGGTGTGTTTCCTCATTACTGAAGGATCCATCATTGTGCTAATGACGGAAGGCCTTTAGAGAGTCCATCATATGGATCTCCCTATCACATGCATCATATTTGCTGGAGGGAACAAAAATTATGCTCTAGTTCTAATTTAGGTCAAACCAGAGTGGCTCCCATTGACCATCATAAAGTCAGATTTCTGGTGGGCCTTAATCGGCTAAGGTTTCCGCATGCATCCCTTTTTTAGGGTTATGGGGCCCACCAAGTAAGGAGGGGTGCGCAAGAGCCACTAACGAGTCATCATGGGCCAAGTCCTTATGGCCCATGGTCGCAGCACATCAAACATCCAAACATCATATGTAAAGGAAGAACTGATCCAATCAATTAACTTCTGTAAAGCCCATTGAACAGCCTATTTAAAATCCATAACATTAACAATTAATGTCGACTAGGTATATGGGCTGAATCGCAGTTAGTAGTTCGGCCCATACAGTTTTTCTCACAAGAGTGGGCTTCTACAGTTTTAACCTTTTAAAATTGGGCTTTACAGGTGGGCTGAATTAATCCCTGCAATTGAACATCAGATTTGGAACAACAAGAGGGAGAAAAATGGACTGAAAATAGTCCCCTTCGAACCCTAGATTCGGTCCAAACAGTTTTGGTCCAATCTAGTCCGAAATTTTCCAAAATTGATTTTCAATTCAAGAATTAATCCATGAAAGATCTGAAATTAATAAATTTGATTTTAAACAATCACAAATCAAATATGGAATGTTCGCACAACCTGCAAAACAGAGGTTAATCACTAGGGTTGCAGTTTCACAAACTACAAATCGCAGAAAGCGATCTCTCCAACTGAAAATCTCCAGCGCTGCCTTCTTCTTCTTTCTTCTTCAATAAAAAAATAATAAAATACAGAAATCCTATTTCTATTAATTAATTACATTCTTGATCAAATCCTATACATTCATTCTAGAAAATAAAAAAAAAAAATTATTTACAAACCGAATTGAATGAATAATAAATAAAAGGGGTGCGCAGACCATCTGCGCCAAATCTGCACTGCGATCTCCAGGTTTGAACAACCCATTAAATCAAAATAAATAAAGAACAACTCCAAATAAATTTTGGATTTAATAGAAATTAATTTCAGATCAATCGCCCTTGATAGGAAACAGTTTCTTGAAATAAAGAAAATAATTTGTGCAAATCTTGGCAGAACATCTTATGTCCATCTACGCAGGTTCAGATATGATATTCTTTTGGTTCAAGATTCGAATCTGTGTCTCTAATACCACTGAAAGAATGGTAGGATCCATCATATGGACACCATAAAAATTGCGGAATGGGTGGGCGAATTTTAAAAATTTTCCTACCTTCTTCCAACTATGAATCGTATTCCCTAATTTAGGAATGCAATATTCAAGGATCTTACTTGAACCACAATCGAACCAGATCTAAACCAAAGACAAGGGAGGGATTATACCTGATCCAGAGAAGCAGTATCTCCCAAAGCTGGTGTTCAAGCCCAAAGAAGACACCAAGATTCGCTCCTGCTAAAGATGACGCAGCAACATGTGGAACGGAACCAACAGAATGCGTCATACACACTGAATCCTTCGCAAGAATCCTCCAGAAACTCTGAACACCAAATCTTTTCAGTTCCTTTTGCAAAACTGATATCAAGAATTGATTTCTTGATTTCTTTCTTTCAAAAATCGAATCTTGTCAGAAAAATGGCGGTGGCTGGAGGAGAACTCCTGAGATGAAGATGGCTGAAATCGCTTCTCTTCTCTCTGGAGTGTGTATGAGATCCAATCTCAATTCGCAGGATGTTTTCTTGCTCAAAAACCCTAGGTTCGAATTCCGATCTTGTTCTCTCTTAGGGTTTCTCCTCTTTTCTTCCTGATTAGGAAATCTCCTAAGGAGGAGTTATCCCAATCCAAATCAGTATCTTGATAAGGGATGATCTTAATCCTATCTACAGATTAGGTTAGCTTACTCCTGATCTTATCAGGATGTCACCAGATTCAAATCTGATTTGAATTTGGTCTCTCAGAGTGGATTAGGTTAAAGGCCCAATCCTTTTGCTAACTTTAATCCCAGATCCACCCCAGGAGTGGGTGATCATATCTGCCCAGTTCGAAATGAGCTTTTGGCCCATTAAGTGTTGAGTGCTTAACTAGTTTCCAATCTGCTGCTCAATTGGGCTTCTTTCTATGGCGTGGGACCCAAGCATTGATCTACACACCAGCCAGATGGGTTCAGCCCAGCCTTCATTACAAGGCCTAGCCAAATTCATTGAGAAGCCCAGTGAACCCCCGAGCCCATCACATGGACCCCATGGGCCCAACACTTACATTAAGTGGTCCCTGGGCCAAGCCATCTTATAAAAACCCTGGGACTGTGGGCAGGTGCAAGATTAGCCCATCAGGTATTATCCTAAATGGCCTTACACTTAACCTCTCAGCCCTTAATGATCAAGCACTGCCCGACAAGAGAGGACCTCTCCCTCGGCTGCAAGGAACAGTGCTGCACTCTCCACTCACATGGATCCCAGGAATTAATCATTTGCAAACATTTTGAAACCATATATATATATATTATATAAATTTTGCAAAACAAAATTCCAATGATTGAAATCAACTACCGGCAATTAGATTTCAATCAGAGAGAGTGCATTCCCTATCATTACCTTTGTCTGACAAAGGGGCTGGTCCTGTCACTATGATCACCCACTCAGATGAATTCTCAGATTGCCCCAACATGCCCAAGTTTTGACCCCCGCTAAGGATCTCACAGATTGGCATATCAAAGATAGCCCAATCTGACACCTAGTGAAGTATCATAATTGAGTCTAGGGGTCAGGTGTAACTTTCTAGTTTTGCCCATTTGTCTCCAAGGTCCAGGGCAATAGTGGAAATCTGGTTCGGTTCAAGGATTCGAGTAATCCCATACTGCATGTGCCTTGGGTATTACCCTAGTGGCATAGACAGGCCATCCCAACACTTGTCGGCACACCAGTATCAACCTTGGTAGGATAAATCTCCCCAGACTTTTCCAATGGCTGTGAACATTTAAAACTAATACGAGTCTCAATAAGTGTCCAGTTTTAGGGTCTTACACAGAATTATAACAAACAACATGAATCAAACATGCACTTTATTTATTTACACTAAATGTCAAAAGTACATCAAATCAGATTGAAGCTAAGGGCATACAAAACTGCCTAGCATGTTCGTACATGGAGATCGAAGTGCAGAATTAGCGCAGATAGTCTGCGCAATCATTTTGCAGTTTCTATTCTATTCAGTTTGTAAAAGAATTTTTTTTTTAATTTTTCTAGACTAAATGTATAGGTTTCAATCAGGAATGTAATTAATTAATAGAAATTAGTGTTCTGTAAATTTTTATTTTCTTGATTGGAGATGGCAGCGGCGCTGGGAGATTTGTAGATCGTGATATCACATTTTGCTTTTGTAGTTTATGAAACTAAAGCCCTTGATGATGAACCTACAATTTATCTATATTTTATGAGGTTTTTGCATGAAATTTTATGATGGTTTAATTAAATTTTGCCCTATTTTAGCTTGATTGCAAGAAAGATTTTAGGGGGAGCCAAATCAACAAAAAGAAGGCAAAAGCAAGAAAAGAAAACCCAAAATTTATCAAGTTCAGCCCGGCCCAGCCATGAGAGCAAGAGAATTTCATTCGGCCCAAGAAGAGCAAGTGAAACTCTTTGAAAAATCCAAGGGAAGAAGCCTAGCAAGAAGGAAATTTCGGCCCAGCCCATTTTTAGCCCAAATAACAGCCTAGAGTGTAGCCCACTTGAGCTCAAAAACAAGCTATGTTGTAGCCCAAATAGCAGCCCAAAGGGAGCTAGGGGCGGCAACTCCTAGAAGTTTCTTGAAGAGAAGGAGGGAGCACTCTAGAAGGTTCATGAGGGGTGTAATACACCCCATTCTAGAGGCTTCAAGAAGGGGCAAGAGCCCCTTTGAAAAACTATATAAGGAGGCCTCTAGGAGGGGAGAAAGTTGTTCAATTGCTTGAGAGGAAGGCTCTCCCACTCTTAGAGGTTCGGCCACCTTGAGAGAAGAGAAGAAAAGAAGGCTAGGCGCAAGGAAGAAGAAGAAGAAGGGCTGAAGGAAGTTCAAGACAAGCAAGCTAGAAGAAGAAGGTGAGTTCGAATTGAGGGTTTGTGATTCAAAGATCTTTTGTAATAAATCATTTGTAGTTTCATTCTCTTTTGATTTGAATTCAGTTTCTTTGTTATATTTTCTTTCTTCTTTCTCCTTGTTCCATTCTTCCTTGATGTATTTCAGCTTGTAAAATTTCAGTTCAGCAATCTAATTCTTTTTGATTCATTCAAATGGTCATGAATTATACTTGAAGTTTCTTGAATAAGGGTGTTATGGTAGAGTAATTCGGCCAACTAACCTTCAAAACTCAGATCTGAATTCTCAGATCTGAGATTGCAAGATCTGAATTGCTTGAAAGAGAATTCAGATCTGCAATTTTCAGATTGGCCGAATTAATCTACAGCTTGGAATTCCTAGAGTGCTTGAGAGAGACTCTAGGAATTCAGATCTACTATTCAAGAACTGAATTGAGTGCAAGGTTAGAGATAACTTGCACAATTCAGTTGGTGATCAATTCAGATTTGAATTGATGCCTTAGAAGTGTTTGAAGAAATGCATGCATGGGGATTAGATTCTTGCTAGAGATAGAAGAATCGTCACTCATGCATAGGATGAACATGCGCTTGAGAGAGGCTGTTCATGACCTTGGGGTTTCACCAAACCAAGGCTCAATCATGTTTCATTCGAATGATCCAAATTGATAGATTGCTGAATTCTGAGATTGACATTTACTGCTTACTCTTCTAACCTGAATTGAAGGCAATTGGGCCAATGATTTAGATAGATTTTAATTTAGGATTTCTTAGCTTTCATTAGAGTTTTGATTTATTTGTTGATCAGATAAGAAGTGCTCAATTTAGTATTGGTAATTGTTTCCTAAATCCTCGTGGGAACGATACTTCACTCTCTACTTTATTACTTGAACGGCTAGTGCACTTGCTAGTGTCACAATAAGCCAACACACATCACTTGATTACTAACCTCTGTTTTGCAGGTGGTACGAACAGTCCATATCTGATTTCTGATTGTCTAAAATCGGAAATATTAATTTCAGATCTTTCTTGAATTGTTTCCTAAATTAAAAATTGGTCTTGGACCGTTTCGGACCAGATTGGACCAAAGCTGTTTAGACCAAATCTACGGTTCAAATGGGGCTGTTCTCAGCCCTGATTTCTCCCACTTTCAGGTCTAAAACAAATCTTTAGTTGGAAGAACCAATTCGGCCCAACCTGTGAATCCCAGTTTTAAAGAGTTAAAACTACAAAAGCCCACTTTTGTGTAAAACCTATATGGGCCGAACTGCTACCTGCAATTCAGCCCATGTACCTAGGTAATGTTAATTGTTAATATTATGGATTATAAATGGGCTTGTTAATGGGCTTTACAACAAGTAATTGATTGGATCAATTCTTCCATTACATGAGATGTGTGGATGTTTGATGTGCTGCGACCATGGGCCATAAGCATTTGGCCCGTGATGATATAATAGTGGCTCTTGCGCACACCATGGCTGAATGCACATCATTTCCATGGTGTCCCTTATGGTCATTGGATGACCCCTCCCTTCATGATGGGCCCCACAACCTGAAAGAGGTCGCGTGCAGAAACTTTAGCCAAATTGGGCCACCAGAAATCTGACTTTATGAAAGTCAGTGGGAGCCACTTTGGTTTAACCTAAATTAACTAGTGCGTAATCTCTTGTTCCCTCCGGTAATATAAGTGCATGTGATAGGGAGATCCATTTCTTGGACTCTCTAAAGGCCTTCCGTCATTAGCATGATGATGGGTCTTTTAGGAATGAGGAAACATAGCATAAAATTGGGCTATCCATTTGTTGTTGGGTATGTCAGAGTTTTTCATAAGATGATAGGGGCATATAGACCGATGTGGGAGGGGCTTCACTAGAAAATGGGAACTCCCTCACAGTACTTTGGCGTAACTTGAATATGATGAGTGAGCACTCACTGGACAGAAAGGTTTACCTTAAAATGGCTATGAACCTTGTTTGACAGAGGTCAAAGGGAAACTCATACGATGAGTGGATATAATCCGTCACAGAAAGGTGGTAGGGTTATGCAGCTGAAACAGTTGGCTCCACGCACCCTATGTGATTTCTCACATTTCTAGAGACAAATTTATGTCTCCATCACTGAGATAGGAGGGAAATCTCAGAAATGAACAAAAGGAAATGGAACATAGATTAAAAGCCATATCTATGTAGGTAACATGAATCAAACTAAGGTTGTGGACTAACGTTTTGTTGTTTTACCAGAAAATGGAAAATAGACAATTTGCTAAGTTGCTTGACGACAACAAACTTAAGGGCCCAAACTATGCCGACTGGTATAGAAACCTTATGCTAGTCCTGACTTCCAAAAATTTAGATAACGTGGCAAAGAATCATGCACCGGATCATCCGGTAGACAAGGCTTCAGAAGCCCGTAGGAGGGAATACCAAGAATGGGAGGAGAAAAACTCCCTAGCCCGCTGCTATATCATAGCCTCTTTAGATAATCCGATAAAGAGGTAGTTCGATGAGATCAAACTCGCCAAGGACATATTGAATATTCTAAAAACTATGTACGAAGAGTAAAATTGTTCTACTCATCAAAATGTCCTGAAGCAGTTCATGACTATGTAGATGACCAAGGGGCCGCAAGTTCATGACCATTGTCTCTAGATGATAGGTTATAAAAATGAGGTAGAGGCCCTTGGGTCTGGGCTTGATCTGGTCACACAGATAGACACCATTCTTAACTCCTTGCCTTCGTCCTTCAATCCGTTCATAATTTATTAAAATATGAACAAGCTGAATGTCAGCGTTCAAGAGCTCAGCAATATGTTGCAATGAGCTAAGGAACTGATTAGAAAGGATGAGCCGATAGCCATGCTTGTTGAAGCTGGCAAATCTTGCAAGAAGAGGAGAGCAAAGAAGAAACCCCAAAAAAAGGCCACTATATCTAAGAAACAAATGAAAGACAAGGCATCTAATGTCTATCACTTCTGTAAGCAGGTCGGCCACTAGAAGAGGAACTGTCCTGCCTACCGGGAATCTAAGAAAGGTACTTTCGAAACTTGTGTCATGAAAACTAATCTGTTAGTTGCTTCTGTGTCCTTGTGTGTTAACTCCAGGGCTTCAACTCATGCATGTAATTCACTACAGGGGTTCAAAATAAGTAGAAGGCTGAGTGAAGGAGAAGTGAGACTTTACTTGGGGACTTCTGCAAGTGTTGTAGCTACGACGATAGGAACCATAGAATTAGTCTTTAGAGAAGGAATACTTGTACTTAAGGATTGTCTTTATTTACAAAACTTAAGAAGAAATCTGATTTCTTTTTGTAAACTGTGTGCTGATGGATATACTGCCTATTTTAGTAATGTGATTACTACTAAAAGAAACAATAAATTCATTGCATGTAGGGAACTAGAGAATGATTTCTATGTTCTATATCCTTCTCTAGAAAAGGACTCGTGATATAGTTAGTCCCACGTGCCTATGGCATTACCGACTTGGCCATATCGGGGTTGACCGAATCACAGGGCTGGTAAAGGATGGTCCTTTGGATTTTTTAACCGTAGAAGATCTTCCCACTTGTGAGCCTTGCCTCCGAGGTAAGATGACCAAACGGCCATTTAACGGTAAGCCTGAAAGATGAACAGGCACGCTTGACCTTATACATACTGATGTATGTGGTCCCCTAAGTGTTAGAACATGTAACCAACACGTGTACTTCATCACCTTCACCGATGATTTCTCACGATATCGTTACATGTACCTAATGAGACAGAAGTCCCTTTGAAAAGTTCAAGGAGTTCAGCTAGGAAGTCAAGAAATAGTTTGGGAGAGAAATTAAGGCCCTTCGACCAGATCGAAGCGGCGGGTATCTCTCTAACGAATTCAGGGACTATTTGAAAACCAACGGGATAATATGGACTTAAGCAAGATTCTAGGAGTTGGAACATCTATTTTGACTCTATAGTCAAATCGTTTGACTTTAAGTAGAATCCAGATGAGCCCTCTATTTACAAGAAGTCTAGTGGGGATAAGGTCACCTTCTTGCTGTTGTTTGTGGATGACATCCTACTCATTGGGAAAGATGTATGAATGTTGATTTCGGTCAAAGTGTGGCTTTCGTAGAAATTCTCCATGAAAGATCTTGGAGAAGCCTCCTATATATTGGGTTTTCGACTCTATAGGGATAAATCGAAGTGGATAATTGGATTATCCCAAGCTGCTTACATTGACAAAATTTTCAAAAGGTACAGCATGGAGAACTACAAGAAAGAAAATGTTCCGTTCAGGCACGGAGTCACTCTCTCCAAGAAGATGTCTCCCAAGACTTCTGAGGAGATTGAGGGCATGAAAGACGTTCCCTATGCATCAGCCGTAGGGAGCATCATGTATGTCATTCTATGCACTTGCCCTGACATTGCTCAGGCAGTGAGTGTCGTAAGTAGGTTCCAGGCCAACCCAGGGCAGGAGCATTGGACTACTGTGAAGAACATACTCAAATACCTTCGAAGGATAAAAGCGTTTTGTCTGGTATTCGATGGTAGTTCACTACAAATTCTGGGGTATATTGATGCTGATTTCCAGTCTGATCCAGATGATAGAAATTCTACATCTAGGTATGTTTTCACGATAGGATCGTGTGTTGTTTGCTGGAAAAGTAGCAAATAGGGGTCCACGACAAATTCCACGACCGAGGCCGAGTACATTGCCGCAAGTGAAGCTACCAAAGAAGCCGTGTGGATGAAAAAGTTCATTCACGAGTTAGGAGTGGTTCCATCCAGCACATCACCCATCCCGTTGTTGTGTGACAATAATGGAGTGACGCTCAAGCTAAGGAGCCTCAAACCCACTTGAAGTCAAAGCACATCGAGAGGAAGTACCATGTACTGTGAGAGATTGTTGGTAGAGGGGATGTCCTAATTTAGAGGGTAGCGTCAGCGGATAATGTGGCAGACCCATTGACTAAGCCACTCACACAAAAAGTTTTTGAGAAACACGTGGAAAGCATGGGACTCCGGCTTGTACTAGATTGGACCTATGTGCAAGTGGGAGCTATTAGATAGTTTTGTATGCCCTTAGCTCCAATCAGTTTTGTTGTACTTTTGACATTTAGTGTAAATGAATAAAGTGCATGTTTGATTCATGTTGTGTGGTAGGTTTCTGTGTAAGAACCTTAAACTGGAAACTTAATGAGATTCATGTTAGTTTAGAATGTTCACAGCCATTGGATAAGTCTAGGGAGATTTATCCTGCTAAGGCTGACTCTGGTGTGCTGCCAAGTGTTGGAGTGGCCTGTCTCAGCTACTAGGGTGAGACCCAAAGCACATGCAGTGTAGGATTACTTGAATCTTTGAACTGGACCAGATTTCCAGAATTGCCCTGGACCTTGGAGATTGATGGGAAAAATTGAAAAGTTAAACCAGACCCCTAGACTCGATTATGATACTGAACTAGGTGTAGGATTGGACTATTTTTGGTATGCCAATCAGTGAGATCCTTAGCGGGGGTCAAAACCTGGGTATGTTGGAACTATCTGAGAATTCATCTGAGTGGGTGATCATAGAGACAGGATCAGCCCCTTTGTCGGACAAAGGTAATTATCGATGATGCACTCTCTCTGATGGAAACCAAACTGCCGACAGTTGATTTCAATCATTGGAATTTTGTTTTGCAAAATTTATATATAAGATATATAGATATGTATGGTTTTAAAATGTTTGCAAATGGTTTTAAATCCTGGGATCCATATGAGTAGAGAGTGCAACACTGTTCCTTGCAGCGGAGGGAGAGGTCCTCTCTTGTCGGGCAGTGCTTGATCATTATAGGCTGAGAGGTTAAGTGTAAGGCCATTTAGGGTTACACTTGATGGGCTAATTTTGCATCTGCCCACAGTCCCTGGGTTTTTATAAGATGGCTTGGCCGAGGGACCACTTAGTGTAAGTGTTGGGACCATAGAGTCCATGTAATGGGCTCAGGAGGTTCATTGGGCTCTCCAGTGAATTCGGATAGGCCTTGTAACAAAGGCTGGGCTGAACCCATGTGGCAGATGTGTAGATCAATGCTTGGGTCCCATGCCATACAAAGAAGCCCAATTGGGCAGCAGTTTGGAAGCCTATTGAGCACTTAATAATTATTGGGCCTAAAGCCCATTTTGAACTGGATGATTTAATTACCCACTTAAAGGGGCGAATTTCAGATTCAAATAAAGATTTGAATTTGATAATATCTTGATAAGATCAGGAGTGGGTTGACCTTATCTATAGATAGGATTAAGATAATTCACTATCCAACTATAGATTTGGATTGGGATAACTCCTAATAGGATTAGGAGGTTTCTTAATCACTAAGAAAGAGGAGAAACCCTAGTTTTGATTACTAGAATTTGAACCAAGGTTTCAGAAGAACCTCCTTCTGCAAATTGAGATTGGATCTCAGAAACCCTAGAGAGAAGAAAAGCAAATACGCCATCTTCAACTCTAGAGTTCTTCAGCCACCACTGCCATTCCCTGCCTAGATCAATCTCTCTGAGAGGGAACGATCAAGAAGGTCTTCTTGATATCAGTCTTTGCTGAAAGGCTAATTGTGTACAGTGCTTTTCGCTTCCATTGAATTCTTGTGAAGAATTTGGTTTGTAGGACGAACACTACTGGTTCTACTCCAGCATCACTACGTCATCTTCAGTGGGAGCAGATCTTGGGAGTATTCTTTGGGCATGAACACCAACATTGGGAGATACCGATTCTCCGTATCAGGTATAACCCTTCCCTTTATTTTTCTTTCAGATCTGGTTCGGTTTTAGTTCGATTAGATCCTTGAAAATTGTATTCTAAAATCAGGGAATATGATTCCCAGTTTGAAGGGAGGAGAGAAATTTTTGAAATTTTCCCACCCCATTCCACTGCATTCTTGGCATCCATACGATGGATCTCTCCCTCCTTTTAGTGATATCAGAGTCATAGGTTCAAATCTTGAACCAGGAAAGTCATATTTGAACCTGCGCAAATGGGCGGAAGCTATTCTACCTAGATTTGCACAGATTATTGTTTTTTTATTCCAAGGAATTGTTTCTGGATGTGGGCGATTGATCTGAAATTAATTTTGTTAAATCTGAAATTTATTTTGAATTGTTCTTAATTTATTTCTTGATTTAATGGGTTGTTCGTTCATGGAGATTGAAGTGCAGATTTAGTGCAGATAGTTTGCACAATCTTTTTGCAGTTTCTATTCTATTCGATCTGTAAAATATTTTTTTTTTCAAGACCGAATGTATAGGATTCAATCAGGAATGCTATTAATTAATAAAAATTAGGGATCTGAATTTTTTTATTTTCTTGATTGGAGATGGTGGTGGCGCTGGAGATTTGCAAATCATGATATCACATTCTACGTTTTGCAGTTTATGAAACTGCAGCCCTTGATTTCTAACCTCTATTTTGCAGGTGGCACAAACAGTCCATATCTGATTTGTGATTGTATAAAATCAGAAATATTAATTTCAGGTCTTTCTTAAATTGTTTCTTGAATCAAAAATTGGTCTTGGACCATTTCAGACCAGATTGGACCAAAGCTGTTTGGACCGAATCTAGGGTCCGAATGGGGCTGTTCTCAGCCCTGATTTCTCCCACTTTCAGGTCTGAAACTAATCTTTAATTGGAAGAACCAATTTGGCCCAACCTATAAAGCCCAGTTTTAAAGAGTTAAAACTGCAAAAGCCCACTTTTGTGTAAAAGCAATATGGGCCGAACTGCTACCTACTATTCAGCTATGTACCTAGATAATGTTAATTGTTAAAATTATAGATTATAAATGGGCTTTTTAATGAGCTTTACAGCAAGTAATTGATTGGATCAATTCTTCCATTACATGCGATGTGTGGATGTTTGATGTGTTGCGACCATGGGCCATAATCATTTGGCCCGTGATGATACGATAGTGGCTCTCACGCACACCATGGCTGAATGCACATCATTGCCATGCTGTCCCTTATGGTCATTGGATGACCCCTCCCTTCATGGTGGGCCCCATAACCCTAAAAGGGGTCGCATGTGGAAACCCTAGCCGAATTGGGCCACCAGAAATCTGATTTTATGAAAGTCAGTGGGAGCCACATTGGTTTGACCTAAATTAACTAGGGCGTAATCTCTTGTTCCCTCTGGTAAAATGAGTGCATGTGATAGGGAGATCCATGTGATGGACTCTTTAAAGGTCTTCCGTCATTAGCACGATGATGGGTCCTCCAGTAATGAGGAAACACACCATAAAATTGGGTTATCCGTTTGTTGTTGGGTTTGTCAAAGTGTTTCATAAGATGATAGGGGCATCATAGACCGATGGGAGGGGCTTCACCAGAAAATGGGAACTCTCTCATGGTACCTTGGCGTAACCTGAAGATGATGGGTGAGCACTCATTGGACAGAAAGGTTTACCCTAAAATGGCTATGAACCATGTCTGACAAAGGCCAAAGGGAAACTCATACGATGAGTGGATATGATCTGTCATAGAAAGGTGGTGGGGTTATGCAGCTGAAACAGTTGGCTCCACGTACCCTATGTGATTTCCCACATTTCTAGAGACATTTTTCCGTCTCTGTCACTGAGATAGGAGGCAAATCTAAATAGAAATAGAACATAGATTAAAAGCCATATCTATGTAGGTAACATGAATCAAACTAAGGTTGTGGAATAAAGTTTTGTTGTTTTACCAAAAAATGGGAAATGGACAATTTGCTAAGTTGCTTGATGACAACAAACTTAAGGGCCCAAACTATGCCGACTGGTATAGAAACCTTATGCTAGTCCTAACTTCAGAAAAGTTAGATAAAGTGGCAAATAATCCTGCACTGGATCGTCTGGGAGACAGGGCTTCAGAAGCCCGCAGGAGGGAATACCATGAATGGGAGGATAAAAACTCCCTAGCCCGTTGCTATATCATACCCTCTTTAGATAATCCGATATAGAGGCAGTTCGATCAGATCAAACTCACCATGAACATATTGGATAATCTAAAAACTATGTATTAAGAGCAGAATCGTTCTACTCATCAAAAGGTCCTGAAACAATTCATGACCGCGCAGATGACCAAGGGGCAGCATGTTCATGACCATTGTCTCCAGATGGGTTACATAAACAAGCTGGAGGCCCTTGGGTCTGGGCTAGATCTGATCACACAGATAGACACCATTCTTTACTCCTTGCCTTCGTCCTTCAATCTGTTCATAATGAATTATAATATGAACAAGCTAAATGTCAGCGTTCAAGAGTCAGCAATATGTTGCAACGAGCTGAGGAAATGATTAGAAAGGATGAGCCAATAGCCATGCTTGTTGAAGCTGGCAAATTTGGCAAGAAGAGGAGAGCAAAGAGGAAACCCCAAAAAAAGGCCCCTAAATCTAAGAAACAAAAGAAAGACAAAGCATCTTATGCCTGTCAATTCTGCAAGCAGGCCGGCCACTGGAAGAGGAACTGTCCTACCTACCTGGAATATAAGAAAGGTACTTTCGATACTTGTGTCATGGAAACTAATCTGTTAGTTTTTTCTGTGTTGACATCGGGGCTTCAACTCATGCGTGTTATTCACTGCAGGTGTTCAAAGTAAGCAGAAGGCTGAGTGGAGAAGTAACATTTTACTTGGGGACATTTGCAAGTGTTGCAGCTACGGCGATAGGAACTGTAGAATTATTTTTTAGAGAAGAATACTTGTACTTAAGGATTTCCTTTATGTACAAAACTTATGAAGAAATCTGATTTCTGTTTCTAAACTGTGGGCTGATAGATATACTGTCTGTTTTAGTAATGCGATTACTATTAAAAGGAACAATAAATTCATCACATACGGGGAGTTGGAGAACGGTCTATATGTTCTACATCCTTCTCTAGAAACTAACTTAATCAAAACTATGTTGGTCAAAATCCCCAAGAAAAGGACTCGTGATATAGTTAGTCCCATGTGCCAGTGGCATTACTGACTTGGCCATATCGATGTTGACAGAATCACAAGGCTAGTAAAGGATGGTCCTTTAGATTTTCTAACTGTAGAAGATCATCCCACTTGTGAGCCTTGCCTCCGAGGTAAGATGACAAAATGGCCATTTAATGGTAAGCCTGAAAGATGTACAAGCACGCTTGACCTTATACATACTGATGTATGTGGTCCCCTAAGTGTTAGGACTCGTAACCAACTCCTGTACTTCATCACTTTCACCGACGATTTCTCACGATATAGTTACGTGTACCTAATGAGACAAAAGTCTGAATCCTTTGAAACGTTCAAGGAGTTTAGACAGGAAGTCGAGAAATAGTTAGGGAGAGAAATTAAGGCCCTTCAATCAGATCGAGGTGGTGAGTATCTCTCTGATGAATTCAGGGACTACTTGAATGCCAATGGGATAATGTCATAGTTAGCTCTACCTGCAACACCATAGCTTAATGATGTTTCAGAGAGGAGGTAAAGGACATTGTTAGACATGGTTCGATCACTTCTCACATGCTCGGAATCACCCACATCCTTTTGGGGATATGCATTAGAGACTGCAATCTACGTGCTAAATCGGGTTCCAACCAAATCGGTTCCGAACACTCCATGCGAACTTTGGACCGGAAAGAAACCAAGTGTCAGACACTTGAAGATTTGGGGTTGTCTTGCGCATGTTAAAAGAACGAGTGTGGACAAGTTGGAATTCAAGACCAGCTGTTGCCTATTTGTAGGCTACCCAAAGGATTCAGTGGGTTATCTATTCTATGACCCAAGTGAGAAGAAAGTGTTCTACAGTCGAAACGCCCAGTTCTTAGAGACAGATTATATCCTTGACTCCCATCGTCAGGAAATAGTTCTTGATGAGGAGAGATCAGGAGCAGTGGGAGATGTCCCACAAGTTCCAGGTAGTGACCAACCTAGAAGATCCACCCGGGTATCCAGACCTCTAGTCCGTTATGGTTATGATGATGATAGTTACCTAATGGAAGCCTTGATTAGTGAGGAGGATCCCATGATTTATGCGGAAGCTATGTTGGACATAGATTCCCAGAAGTGGGTGGAGGCCATGATAGTTGAGATGGACTCAATGGAGGCCAATGGAGTCTGGACTCTAGTAGATCCGCCCTCTGGGGTAAAAGCAATTGGTTGAAAATGGATCTTTAAGAGGAAGAAAGGCCCCGATGGCAAGGTTGAGACCTTCAAAGCACGTTCGGTGGCAAAAGGGTATACTCAAAAAGAAGGCATCAACTATGAGGAATTTTCACCCGTGGCAGTGCTTAAATCCATTAGGATCCTGCTAGCTGTAGCAGCATACCTTGAGTACGAGATTTGGCAGATGGATGTCAAAACCGCGTTCCTGAATGGAGATTTTAGTGTAGATATCTACATGCAGCATCCGAGGGTTTCATTGCTGCTGGTCAGGAACACGTGGTATGTAAACTTAATAGATCCATATATGGACTTAAGCAAGCTTCCAGGAGTTGGAACATCCATTTTGACTCTGTAGTCAAACCGTTTGACTTTGAGCAGAATCCGGATGAGCCCCCATTTTATAGGAAGTCTAGTGGGGATAAGGTCACCTTCTTGGTGTTGTATGTGGATGATATCCTACTCATTGGGAATGACATAGGAATGTTGACCGGTCAAAGTGTGGTTTTCGCAGCAATTCCCCATGAAAGATCTTGGAGAATCCTCCTATGTGCTGGGTCTTCGACTCTATAGAGATAGATCAAAGCGGATAATTGGATTATCCTAGGCTGCTTACATTGACAAAATTGTCAAAAGATACAACATGGAGAACTCCAAGAAAGGAAGAGTTCCTTTCAAGCACGAAGTCACTCTCTCCAAGAAGATGTCTCCCAAGACTTCTGAGGAGATTGAGGGCATAAAAGATGTTCCCTAGGCATCAACCGTAGGGAGCATCATGTATGCCATGCTGTGCACTCACCCTGACATTGCTCAAGCGGTGAGTGTCGTAAGCAAGTTCCAGGCCAACCAGGGCAGGAGCATTGGACTACTGTGAAGAACATACTCAAATACCTTCGAAGGACAAAAGAGTTTTGTCTAGTATTCGATGGTAGTTCTGAAAAGGATGGTAGAATCCATCGTATGGACGCCAAAATAGTTGCGGAATGGGTGGGCGAATTTCAAAAATTTTCTACCTACCTTTCAACTAGGAATCGCATTCCCTAATTTTAGAATCAAGATTCAAGGATCCTACTTGAACCAGAACCGAATCAGATCTGAACCAAAAGTGAAGGGAGTAATTATGCCTGATCCAGAGAAAAAAATTTCTCCCAAAGTTGGTGTTCATGCCCAAAGAAGGAACCAAGATCTGCTCCTGTTGAAGATGACACAGCAACTGTGGAATAGAACCAGTAGGGTGCACCCTACACACTTAATCATTCACAAGAATCCTTTGGATGACAATGAGCACCAAACCAAATCAGCCTTTCAACAAAGACTGATATCAAGAACTATTCTTGATCTTTCTCTAACAGAGAAATCGAATTGTGATAGGTGGTGGCGGCTGCAACAGGAGGGAGCTAGAGAAATAGATGGCGAACTGCTTTTCTTTTCTCTAGGGGTTTCTGAGACCCTATCTCACAAAATTGCAGGATGTGTGTTCTATCTCCCTAGGGTTCAAATTCATGTAATTCGATTAGGGTTTCTTCCAGTTGCTTAATGATTAAGAAAAAGACTTCCCGATTAGATCAGGAGTTCCTCCTTATCCAAATCAGTATTTGGATTAGGACTCTTCTTAATCCTATCTGCACATTAGATAAGCTATTGGGCTCATCCTAATCTCAGATTCGCCCCTTAATAATGACTGATCAAATCAGCCCAGCTCGAAATAGGCTTTAGACCCAATAAGGTTATGTGCTCAAAAAGTCTTCCAAATTGCTACCCAATTGGGCTTCTTTGTATGGCATGGGACCCAAGCATTGATCTACACACCAGCCACATGGGTTCGGCCTAGCCTTTGTTACAAGGCCTGGCCGAATTCACTAAAGAGCCTAGTGAACCCCTTGAGCCCATCACATGGACCCAATGGGCCCAACAATTACACCTGCCCAGGGACTGTGGGTAGGTGCAAGATTAGCCCATCAAATGTTATCCCAAATGGCCTTACACTTAACCTCTCAGCCCATAATGATCAAGCACTGCCCGACAAGAGAGGACCTCTCCCTCGGCTGCAAGGAACAGTGTTGCACTCTCCACATACATGGATCCCAGGAATTAAAACCTTTTGCAAACAATTTTGAAACCATACTAAATATATATCATATATAAATTTTACAAAACAAAATTCCAATGATTGAAATCAACTGCCAGCAGTTTGGTTTCCATCAGAGAGAGTGCACCCCCGATCATTACCTTTGTCCAACAAAGGGGCTGATCCCATCAATATGATCACCCACTCAGATGAATTCTTAGACTGTCCCAACATACCCAGGTTTTGACCCCCGCTAAGGATCTCACTGGTTGGCATATCAAAGACAGCCCAATCCGACACCTAGTGCAGTACCATAATCAGGTCTAGGGGTCGGGTTTAACTTTCCAGTTTTGCCCATCAATCTCCAAGGTCCAGGGCAATACTGGAAATCTGGTCCGGTTCAAGGGTTCAATTTATCCTACACTACATGTGCCTTGGGTCTCACCCTGGCGGCTGAGACAAGCCACTCCAATAGTTGGCAGCACACCAGTGTTAGCCTTGGCAGGATAAATCTGCTCAGATTTATCCAACGGCTGTGAACATTTATAACCAACACAAGTCTCATTAAGTGTCAAGTTTTAGGGTCTTACACAAAAGTATACCACACAACATGAATCAAACTTGTACTTCATTTATTTACATTAAATAACAAAAGTACATCAAAACTGATTGAAGCTAAGGGCTACAAAAACTATCCAATAACACCCACTTGCACTTAGGTCCAATCTGGTACAAGCCAGAGTCCCATACTTTCCATGTGTTTCTCAAACACCTTCTGTGTGAGTGGCTTAGTTAATGGGTCTACCACATTATCCGCTGATGCTACCTTCTGAATCAGGACGTCCCCTCTACCAACAATCTCCCACAGTACATGGTACTTCCTCTCGATTTGCTTTGACATTGAGTGGGCCCGAGGCTCCTTAGCCTTGCCGATAGCTCCATTGTTGTCACACAACAATGAGATGGGTGATGTGCTGAACGGAACCACTCCTAATTCGTGAATGAACTTCTTCATCCACACAGCTTCCTTGGCAACTTCACTTGTGGCAATGTACTCAGCTTCGGTTGTGGAGTCTGCCGTGGACCCCTGTTTTCTGCTGCATACGATCCTATCGTGATAACATACCCAGATGTAGACTTTCTATCATCTAGATCCGACTGGAATTCAGCATAAGTATACCCTAGAATTTGCAGTGAACTACCATCGAATGCTAGACAAAACTCTTTTGTCCTTCGAAGGTATTTAAGTAAGTTCTTCATAGCTGTCCAATGCTCCTGCCTTGGTGACAGGTTGTCGAAGCCCTCAAAATTAATGCTAGTCCCACAATAAGATATTTGTAGTAAAAGTGGTACTAGGTCGAATCCCACAGGGAGCTAACAGTAATCTCTTAGCTGAATGGATAATATTACTGAGTGAGAGAATTAAATACTAAAATTAAAAGAAGAAATAGCAAACTTAAACAAACAAGAGAAATCAGTCTTACCGAATTCTGGTTCAAGGGTTCGGTTTAGTCAATTGGCCATCGATCATAGGTCTTCGTGGAAATCTTGCAATTCAAGCATTTAACCTTAGATTTAAAAGGATAGCCATATAAACCTTGCATTTTCCTAAATCAGCTGACCAAACCCAGCATTTGATCAACACTTATCACTAATCAACTGGGTATGATAGCGTTCCATATCAACTAATGATAGCATTAAGCTTTGTGAAAACAGTTAAACCAAAATAACAATAATTGAGATAGCTACAATTATCGAATTCTGTTCCATCAATTCCTTTTAGGTTAAAAAATGTCAATGCATTGGTCAAAGGCTGTCACGAACAATTGACCCAAAAAGATATTAACCTAATTGCTACTTGTACCACTACTCGTGACAATTACGGATCACTGAAATCATGGATAGCAGCAGGAAAATCAACATTAATTCAGTTTGTCAAATTTATTAACATTAACATCCAATGAAAATATGCACAAGAACCAATGATACTTAAATTAGAAAATAATAACTTAAATTAAATACAAAACCTCACAATGACTCAATCGAACCTCCCCCTTTGAACCAGAAAAGAAAAGCTTAGTTGCTCATGATCTTCGAATCCTCCATGCTTTGCTTCTCAATGGCCGAACTGCTCTCTTGATAGCTTGAGTTGCTTGATGATCTCTTGGATCCTTGGATTGAGTGATGCTAGAGCTGGTCTGCCCCCCTCTTTATATAGCAGAGGGAGAGGACTGCTTTCCAACTCCTTTTAGGAGATTAACTTCAAATTAGAAAGTCCTAATCTATTTTTGAACTAATCCTATCCTATCTCTTATCTAGTGATCTAATCCAATCTTCTTATCATGATAAGACTCTCTCTCAGGAGGTTACATTCGAAATTGGGACTCTTGGCTCTTGAATTCGAGTTGGGCTGCTTTAAAACTTGGGCTGCTAAAAGGCTCTTCTAGAATTGGGCTTCAATTGTGAAATGGGCCTGACTACGAACTTGCTCCGACTTCGGGCCCGGTTTCGTATTCGATGCTGACTGAATCTGTCAAAATCCAAAACAGAAAAGTTGTGTGCCTTTCTTTCCTCTTTCTTATGCCTCTTGAATTGTCCAATTCGGAGTCTGAAATTGAGAGTTATGCCCAGATTACTGACTGTTTCCGAAACTGTGCAAAATCATCCGAATTGCCTCGTTTTCTTCCAATTGCCATTTTGCTTGCCCTGAATCGAAATACAAGAGTAATGAGTCCAATTAAGTAATAAATTAATGAAAAAGAGTGAATATTAGGGGATAAACATAGGGTTCTTTTTTGTCTCATCAAATCCCCCCACACTTAAACTTTGCCCGTCCTCGGGCAAGACAAAATTCAAACAAAAATAAAACAAGAATAAACTAACTGTCCTACCTATTTTTAAACTCAACTCTCCTTCATCCTTTTCCACAAATATTCCAAGTTAAATATTGTTAACCATTAAATCAACACAACCAAGTCATACATGACTCATTCATCAGTCAATCCAAGTTTTGCTAATGCAAACCAAGTAGTAAATCTGGGAAAACCTCTTTCTCTTTTCTCTCTTTTTATTTTCTTTTTCTCTCCTCTGAAGAAATGAGTGCATTTTATGCTCCATCTCACTTTTGGATTACTTGGTCAGTAGGTGCATTTTATGCTCCATCCTACTGTTTGAATTGCTAGCTAGTAGGTGCATTTTATGCTCCGTCCTACTATCAGATGACTTGGCTGGTAGGTGCATTTTATGCTCCATCCTACCATCAGATTACTTGACCGGTAGGTGCATTTTATGCTCCATCCTACCATCGGATTACTTGATAGGTAGGTGCATTTTATGCTCCATCCTACCAATTGTGGCAATGGTGAAGTATTTACCCTATTTACTTAAACCTAAATTTAGGACTAGCTTAACTGGAAATGACTTCAGATAAGTCATGTACTCCTTGATCGTACCTCATTACTAGGTTCACAAGAATTTTCCTAGAACATTGTTTCAATTGATTTCAAAAGAGTTGAGGTTTTTTTTTTTTTTTTTGAAAAGAAAATGCAGAAAAACATGACCTAAATCAAATTTTAAAATACAACCTAAATTCTAACCTAAATCTCCCTCCCCACACTTAAAATTTACATTGTCCCCAATGTAAGGTTAAATTCAAAGAAAGGGCAGAAAAAACTAAACTAGGAATGTAAAAACAAAAAGAAAAAGGAAAAACAAACTTCCCTATTTTTAATAATCATGGATTGGATCCTCTAATTCTTGTGGATGCAGCTTTCGGTGTGCTCCCCTTCCATCCATCATGGGCGGGTTCAAATCTGAAATAGGGGCCTTCATATCCAATTATGCGCTCGATTCTAGCTCCCCATTCATATCTTTTTCAAAAATTTCCTGCACAGTTGGATCAATAGTGTCAACCGAATAGATTGAATGGTCTTCATTTGGGTACTTCATAGCTTCAAAATATTAAATTTAATAGTCTCCCCATCATACTCGACGAAGAGGGTACCCTCATCCACATCTATTTTGGTCTTGGCCGTTTTCATGAATGGCCTGCCTAATAGAAGTGGGGTAGAACTTGTGATCGTGTCCTCCTCCATCTTCAGAATGTAAAAATCAACTGGAAAAATTAAATTGTTAACCTGCACCAATACATTCTCAACAATCCCTTCTGGGTAGGCATTAGAATGATCAACTAATTGGATAACAACTCTAGTTTCCTCTTGATCACGACTGAAACGTTCTCTCCAACTCTTACCTTAATGGGACTCTCGTTTGAGTCTTGTACCTCCTCTTCTTCCTATCCTTTATCCGCCTTCCTTGGTGAGGTAGGTTCTAGCTGCAGTTCCTTCCCGCTTCTCAGCACCACTACACTTACATTCTCCTTGGGGTTGACTACCATTTGTGATGGTAGTTTTCCGGAGCTTTGTGCCTTCAACTTGCCAATGGAAGTGGCAAGTTGGCTGATTTGGTTCCCCAAATTCTGAATGCTAGATCTTGTTTCCTGCTGAAATCGCTAAGTGTTAGTAGCAAGAGCCTTAATGATTTCCTCTAATGACATACCTGAACTTGAGGGTTGACTTTACGCTGTGATAGGTGCTGAATATTGGGGCTGTCGATTGAAATATTGGGGCTGATATCTTTGCTGTCCTCCTTGGTTCCCATAGCTTAGATTTGGATGATCCCTCCACCCTGGATTGTAGTAATTGGAGTAGGGGTCATAATTGCATTAAGGCTGACCCAGGAATCCTCCTACAACACTTACTTGCTGCATCGATCCATCCTGTAGTGATGGACACATGTCCTTAGGATGACCAGGGATCGAACAGATACCACACACTCTGGCTATTTGCAATTGTCCTACAGCTAGTTGCCTAACCAAAGCAGTTAAATCTGAAATCTGATTTTCTAAATTAGCATGACTTACCTCATTAACACGTCTAATGGTGCCATCTGTCCTTGCACCAAACCGTTGTGAATTTTTGGCCATTTTGGAAATTAATTCCCTAGCTGCTACGAGTGTTTTGTTCACCAAGGCTCCTCCACTGGCTGCATCTACCATACTTCTATCCATGGGCTAGAGCCCTTCATAGAAGTATTGGATCAAAAGTTGTTTGGGTATTTGGTGGTGTGGACAACTAGCAACAAGTTGTTTAAAACTTTCCCAATATTCATATAGCGTCTCACCACCAAATTGCCAAGCTCCACATATTTCTTTTCTTATATTTGTAGCCCGAGATGTAGGAAAATATTTGTCTAAAAATATCCTATTCATCTCATCCCATGTGCGTATTGAACCGGGAGGAAGAATATATATACCAATCCTTTGCTTTATCTCATATAGTAAATGGAAAAGCTATAAGTTTTACCTGGTCCTTCGTCATACATACCCAGTGGTTTCATGCTTGAACAGACGATATGGAATTCCTTTAGATGTTTATGAGGGTCCTCACCTGTTAAACCATGAAAAATAGGAAGTAATTGAATTAAACCAGATTTGAGTTCGAATGGTACCTCAAGAGTGGGATATGTTATGCATAGGGGGTTGTTGGTTCATGATTGGTGTGGCCAAGTCCCTTAATGTTCTCTCTCCATCAACCATTTTTGGTGAACGATCGTTCCTTTGTTTCTCCTCCTTCCTTAAACGACGGGTAGTCTTCTCAATTTCGAGGTTGTACTCGAGTTCACCTCGTTGAGAAGCATGGGTCCTAAAACAAGAAGGTTAACACAAATAGAAGGAAATAGCTAAGAAATTAAAGTTTCTCCCAGCAATGGTGCCAAAATTTTGACGGGTTGTCAAAGCCCTCAAAATTAATGCTAGTCCCACAATAAGATATTTGTAGTAAAAGTGGTACTAGGTCGAATCTCACAGGTTGCTAACAGTAATCTCTTAGTTGAAAGGATAATATTACTGAGTGGGAGAATTAAATACTGAAATTAAAAGAAGAAATAACAAACTTAAACAAACAAGAGAAATCAGTCTTACCGAATTCTAGTTCAGGGGTTCGGTTTAGCCAATTGGCCATCGATCATAGGTCTCCCAGGAAATCTTGCAATTCAAGCATTTAACCTTAGATTTATTAGGATAGCCATAATAAACCTTGCGTTTTCCTAAATCAGCTGACCAAACCTAGCATTCGATCAACACTTATCACTAATCAACTGGGTATGATAACGTTCCATATCAACTAATGATAGCATTAAGCTTTGTGAAAACAGTTAAACCAAAATAACAATAATTGAGATAGCTACAATTATCAAATTCTGTTCCATCGATTCCTTTTAGGTTAAAACATGTCAATGCATTGGTCAAAGGCTGTCACAAACAATTGACCCAAAGAGATATTAACCTAATTGCTACTTGTACCACTATTCGTGACAATTACGGATCACCGAAATCATTGATAGCAGTAGGAAAATCAACATTAATTCAGTTTGTCGAACTAATTAACATTAACATCCAATGAAAATATGCACAAGAATCAATGATACTTGAATTAGAAAACAATAACTTAAATTAAATACAAAACCTCACAATGACTCAAATCGAACCTCCCCCTTTGAACCAGAAAAGAAAAGCTTAGCTGCTCATGATCTTCGAATTCTCCATGCTTTGCTTCTCAATGGCTGAACTGCTCTCTTGATCGCTTGAGTTGCTTGATGATATCTTGGATCCTTGGATTGAGTGATGCTAGAGCTGGTCCGCCCTCTCTTTATATAGCAGAGGGAGAGGACTGCTTTCCAACTCCTTTTAGGAGATTAACTTCGAATTAGAAAGTCCTAATCTATTTTTGAACTAATCCTATCTTATCTCTTATCTAGTGATCTAATCCAATCTTCTTATCTTGATAGGATTACATTCAAGACTTTAGATCTGATAAGACTCTCTCTCAGGAGGTTACATTCGAAATTGGGACTCTTGGCTCTTGAATTCGAGTTGGGCTGCTTTAAAACTTGGGCTGCTACAAGGCTCTTCTGCGAATTGGGCTTCAGCTGTGAAATGGGCCTGACTGTGAACTTGCTCTGACTTCGGGCCCAGTTTCGTATTCGATGTGGACCGATTTTGTCAAAACCCAAAACACAAAAGTTGTGGGCCTTTCTTTCCTCTTTCTGAGGCCACTCGAATTGTCAAATTTGGAGTCCGAAATTGAGAGTTATGCCCAGATTACTGACTGTTTCCGAAACTGTGCAAAATCATCCGAATTGCCCTGTTTTCTTCCAATTGCCTTCTTGCTTGCCCTGAATCGAAATACAAGAGTAATGAGTCCAATTAAGTGATAAATTAATGAAAAAGAGTAAATATTAGGGGATAAAAATAGGGTTTTTTTTTGTCTCATCACCTAGGTTGGCCTGGAACCTTCTTACAGCACTCACCGCCTGAGCAATGTCAGGGCGAGTGCACAGCATGGCATACATGATGCTCCCTACGGCTGAGGCATAGGGAATGTCTTTCATGCCCTCAATCTCCTCAGAAGTCTTGGTAGACATCTTCTTGGAGAAGTGACTCTGTGCCTGAAAGGAACGTTTCCTTTCTTGGAGTTCTCCATGCTATACCTTTTGACATTTTTGTCAATATAAGCAGCCTGGGATAATCCAATTATCCACTTCAATATATTTCTATAGAGTTGAAGTCCTGGTATATATGAAGCATCTCTAAGATCTTTCATGGAAAACTGCTACGAAATCCATACCTTGACCGAAGTCAACATTCCTACATCATTCCCAATGAGTAAGATATCGTCCACATATAACACCAAAAAGGTGGTCTTATCCCCACTAGACTTTCCGTAAATAGAGGGCTCATCCGGATTCTGCTCAAAGTCAAACGATTTGATGGTAGAGTCAAAATGGATGTTCTAACTCCTAGAAGTCTGCTTAACTCCATATATGGATCTATTAAGTTTACATACCATGCGTTCCTGACCAGCAGCAATGAAGTCTTGCGGCTACTGCATGTAGATATCTTCCCTAAGATCTCCATTCAAGAACGTGGTTTTGACATCCATCTGCTAAATCTCATAGTCATGGTATGCTACTACAGCTAGTAGGATCTTAATGGATTTAAGCATGGCCATGGGAAAAAAGGTTTTCTCATATTCGATACATTCTTTCTGAGTGTACCCTTTCTACACCAAACGAGCTTTGTAGGTCTCAATCCAGCCATTGGATCCCTTCTTCCTCTTATAAATCCATTTGCAACCAATTGCTTTTACCCTGAAGGGTGAATCTACTAGAGTCTAGACTCCATTAGCCTCCATCAAGTCCATCTCATCTCTCATGGCCTCCACTCACTTCTGGGAATCTATGTCCAGCATAGCTTCCGCATAAGTCACGGGATCCTCCTCACTAGTCAATGCTTCCACCAAGTAACTATCCTGGTCGTAACCATAACGGGCTGGTGACTTGGATACCCGGGTGGATCTTCTAGGTTGGTCACTACTTGGAACCTACGGGATATCTCCCACTAATCCTAAGCTCTCCTCATCAAGAACTATTTCCCGACGATGAATGTCGAAGATATAATCTGTCTCTAAGAACATGGCATTTCGACTGTAGAACACTTTCTACTCATTTGGGTCATAGAAAAGATACCCCACTGAATCCTTTGGGTAGCCTATAAACAGGCAATGGCTGGTCTTGGATTCCACCTTGTCCACACTCATTCTTTTAACGTGCGCAGGACAACCCCAAATCTTCAAGTGATTGACAATTGGTTTCTTTCTGGTCCATAGTTTGTATGGTGTTTTCGGAACTGATTTGGTTGGAACCCTATTCAACATGTAAACTGCGGTCTCCAATGCATATCCCCAAAAGGATGTGGGCAATTCTGAGCGTGTGAGAAGTGAATCGGACCATGTCTAGCAATGTCCTATTCCTCCTCTCTGAAACACCATTAAGCTGGGGTGTTGCAGGAGGAGCCAACTGTGAGATAATCCCATTGGCCTTCAAGCAATCCCTGTATTCGTCAGAGAGATACCCGCCACCACGATCCGATCAAAGGGCCTTAATTTCTCTCCCTAACTTTTTCTCGACCTCTTGTCTGAACTCTTTGAACTTTTCAAAGGATTCGGATTTATGTCTCATTAGGTACACGTAACCATATCGTGAGAAATCAGCAGTAAAGGTGATGAAATACACGTGTTGATTGCGTGTCCTAACACTCAGGGGACCACATACATCACTATGTATAAGGTCAAGTGTGCCTATACATGTTTCAGGCTTATTGTTAAAGGGCTGCTTTGTCATCTTGCCTCTAAGGCAAGGCTCACAAGTGGGAAGGTTTTCTATGTTTAGAAAACTCAAAGGACCATCCTTTACCAATCTTATGATTTGGTCAATACCGATGTGGCCAAGTCGGTAATGCCACAGGCACGTGGAACTTACCATGTCACGAATCATTTTCTTGGGGATTTCAACCGACGTAGTTTCGGTTAGATTAGTTTTTAGAGAAGGATGTAGAACATAGAGACCGTTCTCCAATTCCCCGCATGCGATGAATTTGTTGTTCCTTTTGATAGTAATCATATTACTAAAAGAGATAGTATATCCATCCACACATAGTTTAGAAATAGAAATCAAATTTCTTCTTAGATTTTGTACATAAAGACAATCTTTAGTACAAGAATCCCTTCTCTAAAATTCAATTCTATAGTTCCTATCGCCGTAGCTACAACATTTGCAGAAGTCCCTAAGTATAGTGTCACTTCTCTTTCACCCAGCCTTCTACTTACTTTGAACCCCTGCAGTGAATTACACGCATGAGTTGAAGCCCCGGAGTCAACACACCAGGACACAGAAGTTACTAACAAATTAGTTTCCATGACACAAGTTTCGAAAGTACCTTTCTTAGATTCCAGGTAGGTGGGACAATTCCTCCTCTAGTGGTCGGCCTGCTTATAGAAGTGGCAGGCATCGGATGCCTTGTCTTTATTTTGTTTCTTAGATTTGGTGGTTTTCTTCTAAGGCTTTCTCTTTGCCTTCCTCTTCTTGCTAGATTTGCCAGTTTCAATAAGCATGGCTATCGGCTCATCCTTCCTTGTTAATTCCTCAGCTTTTTGCAACATATTGCTGAGCTCTTGGACGCTAACATTCAGCTTGTTCATATTATATTTCATAATGAATGGGTTGAAGGACGGAGGCAAGGGCCTCCAACTCATTTATGTAGCCCATCATCCGAAGACAATGGTCATGCACTTGCCTCCCCTTAGTCATTTGCGCGGTCATGAACTGCTTTAGGACCTTTTGTCGAGTAGAACGATTCTGCTCTTTGTATATAGTCTTCAGACTATCCAATATATCTTTGGCGAGTTTGATATGATCGAACTGTCTCTGTATCAGATTGTCCAAAGAGGCTATGATATAGCAGCGGGCCAGGGAGTTTTTATCCTCCCATTCTTGGTATTCACTCCTTTGGGCCTCAGAAGCCCTGTCCCCCGGACGATCCGGAGTAGGTTTTTTAGCCACTTTATCCAATTTTTTTGAAGCTAGGACCAACATAATGTTTCTATACCAGTCGGCATAATTGGGTCCCTTAAGCTTGTTGTCGTCAAGCAACTTAGCAAATTGTCCATTTCCCATTTTCTAGTAAAACAGAAAACCGTTAGTCCACAACCTTTAGTTTGATTCATGTTACCTACATAGATATGACTTTTAATCTATGTTCCATTTCCATTTGTTCATCTTTGAGATTTCCCTCCTATCTCAGTGACGGAGACGGCGAGATGTCTCTGGAAATGTGGAAAATCACATGGGGTGCATGGAGCCAATTGTTTCAGCTGTATAACCCCACCACCTTTCTATGATGGATCACATCCACTCATCGTATGAGTTTCCCTTTGGCCTCTGTCAAACAAGGTTCAGAGCCATTTTCAGGTAAACCTTTCTGTACAGTGAGAGCTCACCCATCATCGTGCTAATGATGGAAGGCCTTTAGAGAGTCTAACATATAGATCTCCCTATCACATGCACTCATATTATCGGAGGGAACGAAATTTACGCCCTTGTTCTAATTTAGGTCAAACCAAAGTGGCACCCACTGACTTTCATAAAGTCAGATTTATGGCGGGCCTAAATCGGCTAGGTTTTTCGCATGCTTCCCTTTTTAGGGTTGTGGGGCCCACCAAACAAGGAGGGGTCATCAATAACCTTATGAGACACTATGGCAATGATGTGCATTCATCCATGGTGTGCACAAGAGCCACTAACGAGTCATCAAGGGCCAAGTGCTTATGGCCCATGGTCACAGCACATCAAATATTCACACATCACATGATATGGAAGAATTGATCCAATCAATCACTAGCTGTAAAGCTCATTAATTAGCCCAACAAAAACACAATATTAACAATTAATATCATCTAGGTATATGGGCTGAATAGAAATTAGCAGTTTGGCCCATATAGCTTTTCTCAAAAAATGGGTTTTTGCAGTTTTAACTTTTTAAAACTGGGCTTTACAGGTTGGGCCGAACTAATCTCTGCAATTGAACATCAGATTTGGGCTTGATAATGTGAGAAAACTGGACTGAAAACAATCCCCTTTCGAACCCTAGATTCGGTCCAAACAGATTTGGTCCAATCTGGTCCGAGATGGTCTGAAACTGATTTTCAATTCAAGAATTAATTAAGGAAAGATCTGAAATTAATATTTCTGATTTTTTAGACAATCATAAATCAGATATGGATTGTTCGCACCATCTTCAAAATAGAGGTTAGTCACAAGGGTTGCAGTTTCACAAACTGCAAAATGCAAAATGCGATCCCTCCATCTGCAAATCTCCAGCGCCGCCGCCTTCTTCAATCAAGAAAATAAAATACAAAAGAAATCCTATTTCTATTAATAAATTACATCCTTGATTGAATCCTACACATTCAGCCTAGAAAAATTAAGAAATAAAAATAATTATTTTACAGACCGAATTGAATAGAAATTACAAAAGGAATGCACAGACAATCTGCGCCAACTCTGCACTTCGATCTCTAGGTACGAACAGTCTGAAGGGATAGGAAATCCATCAAATGGACGCCCAAGAGTGTGGAATAAAGGGGGGCGAATTTCAAAAATTTTTCTTTCCCTTCAACTGGGAATCGAATTCCCTATTTAGAAAATCATATTTTCAAGGATCATTCATGAACCATAAACTGAACCAGATCTGAACCAAAAGGGGGAGAGAGAGATAATACCTGATACAGAGAAACAATATCTCTCAATGGAGGTGTTCACGCCCAAGGTAGAAACCAAAATCTGCTCCCACTGAAAATGACGCAGTGCAAGGTGGAGCAGAATCAGCAGTGTCCTTCCTAAGAACTTGATTCTTCCCAAGAATCACCTGAATGGCTTGTCAATACAACTCCTACCAATCTTTTCTCCAAAAGATTGGAATCAAGATCTGATCTTGATTTCTCCCAAGCAATGGAGATCGAACTGCTATAGGCGGCGGCTGCAGGAAGGAGGCGGCTAGAGAGAATTTGCAGGGTGCAGAATTCTCTCCTCTGTGATCTCAGCTCTAAAGACAAGACTGTTGTTGGTGATTGTGTGTCTAAACCTTAGGAGTTGCTAACCCAGATCATAACTGGATTAGAAGTCCCTTTAAGATAAGGGATAAACCTTATCTTATCTGTAGATTAGATCAGCCCGTTCCTAATCTAATCATGAAGTTTTCAAATCTAAATATCATTTAGATCTTGGACTCTCTGAGTGGATAAGGTGTGGGCCCAATCCTATCAGCTGATCTTATCTCAGAATTCGCCCCTTAAAGACTAATCAAATTAGCCCAGTTCGAAATGGGCTTAAGGCCCATTTAGGGTTATGTATTCATTAAACCTTCCAAACTGCTACCTATTTGGGCTTCCTTGTATGGCGAGGGACCCAAACATTGATCTACACATCAGCCACATGGGTTCAGCCCAACCTTTGTTACAAGGCCTGGCCGAATACACTGTTATGGACAGATCACCCCCTGAAACCCATCAAATGGGCTCTTTGGGCCCAACACTTACCCTAAGTGGTCCCTGGGCCAAGCCACCTTTTAACACCTAGGGACTGTGGGCAGATGCAAGATTAGCCCATCAGGTATTATCCTCAATGGCCTTACACTTAACCTCTCAGCCCATAATGATCATACACTGCCCGACAAGAGAGGACCTCTCCCTCGGCTGCAAGGAACAGTGTTGCACTCTCTCAAATATGGATCCCGGGAATTAAAACCTTTTGCAAACATTTCAAAACCATAATATATATATACTTTTATATCTCATATAAAATATATTTTACAAAACAAATCTCAACGATTGAAATCGGTTGCCGGCAGTCTTGGTTTCCATCAGTGAGAGTGCATCCCCGATCATTACCTTTGTCCGACAAAGGGGCTGATCCTGTCACTATGATCACCCACTCAGATGAATTCTCTGATAGTTCCAACATACCCAGGTTTTGACCCCCGCTAAGGATCTCACTGATTGGTATATCAAAGACAGCCCAATCCGACACCTAGTGCAGTATCATAATCGAGTCTAGGGGTCGGGTGTAATTTTCCAGTTTTGCCCATCAATCTCTAAGGTCCAAGGCAATACTGGAAATCTGGTCCAATTCAAAGATTCAATTAATCCCCCACTGTATGTGCCTAGGGTCTCACCCCGGTAGCTGAGACAAGCCACCCCAACCGACTTGGTAGCACCACAGTGTCAGCCTTGTCAGGATAGGTCTCCCTAGAGCGACCCACAGGCTGTGAACATTCTAAACTAACACGAGTCTCATTAAGTGTCCAGTTGAAGGATATTACACAGAAACATACCAAGGAAACATGAATCAAATATGCACTTTTATTCATTTACAATAAACTCATAAAGTACATCATTTTGATTGAAGTTAAGGGCATACAAAACTGTCTAACAGCTCCCACTTGCACTTAGGTCCAATCAGGTACTAGCTGGAGTCCCAGACTTTCCATGTGTTTCATAAACACTTTCTGGGTCAATGGCTTAGTCAATGGGTCTACCACATTCTCCGTTGATGCTACCTCTTACTATCATCCTCCCGTAGGTCCAGTGTTGTCATACAACAATGGAATGGGTGATGTGCTGAATTCCAAATTCAGGAATGAATACCTTCATTCATGAGGTAGCCTCACGTACGGAAATGCGCTCGGCTTGGGTTGTGGACTATTAATTTGCAACTTAGGACCCCTGTTTGTTGACACTCAAGAAACAACACACGATCCTATCATGAAAATATAACCAGATGTAGACTTTCTATCATCTGGATCCGACTGGAAATCGACATCTGTATACCCTTGGATCTGTAGTGAGCTACCATCGAATACTAGAAAAAACTCTTTCGTCCTTCGAAGGTACTTAAGTATGTTTTCCACAGCAGTCCAATGCCCCGGCCCTGGGTTGGCCTGAAATCTGCTTACTACACTCACTGCCTGAGCAATGTCAGGGCGAGTGCACAGCATGGCATACATGATGCTCCCTACGACAGAGGCATAGGGAACGTCCTTCATGCCATCAATCTCCTCAAAAGTCTTGGAAGACATCTTCTTGGAGAGAGTGACTCCGTAACTGAAATGAACATTTCTTTTCTTGGAGTTTTCCATGTATCTTTTGACTATTTTGTCAATGTAGGAAAATTGGGATAATCCTATTCTCCGCTTTGATCTATATCTATAGAGTCAAAGACCCAGTATATAGGAGGCCTCTCCAAGATCTTTCATGGAGAATTGCTGTGAAAGCCATACTTTTACCGTAGTCAACAATCCTACATCATTCCGAATGAGTAGAATGTCATCTACATACAGAACCAAGAAGGTAACCTTATCTCCACTGTACTTCCTGTAAACACAGGGTTCATCCGGATTCTGCTCAAAGTCAAACAATTTGATGGCAGAGTCAAAACGGATGTTCCAACTTCTAGAAGCTTGCTTAAGTCCATAGATGGATCTATTAAGTTTACATACCATGTTTTCCTGACCCGCAGCTATGAAGCCTTGCGGCTGCTGCATATAGATATCTTTAGTAAGATCTCCATTTAGGAATGCAGTTTTGACATTCATTTGCCAAATCTCATAATCATGGTATGTTGCTACAACTAGCAGGATCCTAATGGATTTAAGCATGGCCACAGACAAAAAGGTTTCCTCATAATCGATGCTTTCTTTCTGAGTGTACCCTTTCGCCACCAGATGAGCTTTGAAGGTCTCAACCCTACCATCGGGGCCCTTCTTCCTCTTGTAAATCCATTTGCAACCAATTGCTTTTACCCCAGAGGGCGGATCTACTAGAATCCAGACTCCATTGGCCTCCATTGAGTCCATTTCAGCTCTCATGGCCTCCACCCACTTCTGGGAATCTATGTCCAACATAGCTTCCGCGTAAGTCACAGGATCCTCCTCATTAGTCAAGGTTTCCACCAGGTAACTATCCTGGTCATAACCATAACAGACTGGTGGTCTGGATACCCAAGTGGATCTTCTAGGTTGATCACTACTTGGAACTTGTGGGGCATCTCCCACTGCTCCTAAGCTCTCCTCATCAAGAACAATTTCCTGACGATGGGTGTCCAGGATATAATCGGTCTCCAAGAACTGGGCATTTCGACTGTAGAACACTTTCTGCTCACCTGGGTCATAGAAAAGGTAACCAACAGAGCCTTTTAGGTAGCCTACAAATAGGCAATGGCTAGTCTTGGATTCCAACTTGTCTGCACTCATTCTTTTATCGTGTGCTGGACAACCCCAAATCTTCAAGTGTCTGACACTTGGTTTCTTTCCGGTCCAAAGTTCATATGGAGTGTTCGGAACCGATTTGGTTGGAACCCGATTCAGCACGTAGATCGCAGTCTCTAATGCATAACCCCAAAAGGATGTGGGTAACTCTAGGTGTATGAGAAGTGACCGGACCATATCCAATAAGGTCCTATTCCTCCTCTCTGAAACACCGTTAGGTTGTGGTGTAGCAGGAGGAGCTAATTGTGATACTATCCCATTGTCCTTTAAGTAGTCCCTGAACCCGTCAGAGAGATGCTCGCCAAGTCGATCAGATCGAAGGGCTTTAATTTCTCTCCCCAACTGTTTCTCGACCTCTTGTCTAAACTCTTTGAACTTTTCAAAGGATTCAGACTTGTGTCTCATTAGCTACATGTAACCATATCGTGAGAAATCATCTGTGAAGGTGATGAAATACACGTGTTGATTTCGTGTCGTAACACTCAGGGGACCACATACATCAGTTTGTATTAGGTCAAGTGTGCCTGTACATCTTCTAGGCTTACTGTTAAGTGGCCGTTTCGTCATCTTGCCTTGCAGGCAAGGCTCACAGGTGGGAAGATCTTCTACAGTTAGAAAATCCAAAGGACCATCCTTTACCAACCTTGTGATTCGGTCAACACCGATGTGGCCAAGTCGGTAGTGCCACAGACACGTGGGATTAACTGTATCACAGGCTCTTTTCTTGGGGATTTCAGCCGACGTAGTTTCGGTCATGTTAGTTTCTTGAGAAGGATGTAGAACATAGAGACCGTTCTCCAGTTCCCCGTATGTGATGAATTTGTTATTTCTTTTAATAGTAATCGCATTACTAAAGAAGACAGAATAACCATATGCACACAGTTTTGAAACAGAAATCAAAATTCTTCTTAAGTTTTGTACATAAAGACAATCTTTGAGTACAATTTTTCCTTCTCTAAAAATTAACTCCACGGTTCCTATTGCCGCGGCTGCAATAGTTGCAGTAGTCCCCAAGTAGAGAGTGACTTCTCCTTCACTCAGCCTTCTACTTACCTTGAACCCCTGCAGTGAGTTACACGCATGAGTTGAAGCCCCGGAGTCAATACACCAGGATGCAGAAGCTACCAATAAATTGGTTTCTATAACACAAGTTTCGAAATTACCTTTCTTGGATTCCAGGTAGGCAGGACAATTCCGTTTCCAGTGGCCGTTCTTCTTGCAGAAGTGACATGCATCTGATGCTTTGTCTTTCTTCTGCCTTTTGCCCTTGGTGGCTTTCTTCTGAGGCTTCTTTGCCTTCCTCTTTCTCTTTCCCGTTTTGCTAGTTTCAACAAGCATAGCTACAGGCTCATCCTTTTTAATCAATTCTTCAGCTCTTTGCAGCATATTGCTGAGCTCTTGCAAGCTGACATTCAGCTTGTTCATGTTATAGTTCATGATGAACGGATTAAAGGAAGGAGGCAAAGAATTAAGGATAGCGTCTATCTGGGTTGCGAGGTCTAGCCCGGATCCAAGAGCCTCCAGTTCGTTGATGTAACCCATAATGGTTGTGAACTTGTTGGCCCTTGGACATTTGAGTGGTCATGAACTGCTTCAAGACCTTTTGCCGAGTAGAACGATTCTGTTCTTCATACATCATCCTCAGGCTGTCCAAGGAAGCGATGATGTAACACCGGGCTAGGGAGTTTTTCTCCTCCCATTCCTGATAGTCTCTCCTTCGGGCCACAGAAGCCCTGTCTCCTGGACGCTCCAGGGCAGGATTCTTTGCCACTTTGTCTAGCTTTTCTAAAGCTAGGACCAGCATAAGGTTCCTGTACCAGTCGGCGTAGTTTGGGCCTTTAAGCTTGTTGTCATCAAGAAGCTTTGCAAAAGATCTGTTTGCCATTTTCTAATAAAAAAGCAAACATCAGTCCACAACCTAATTTGATTCATATTCATTTCATAGATATGGATTTTAATCTATGATCCATTTCCATTTATTCATCTCTGAGATTTCCCTCCTTTCTCAGTGACGGAGACTACGGGTTGTCTCTGGAAATGTGGGAAATCACATAGGGTTCATGGAGCCAACTGTTTCAGCTGCATAACCCCACGACCTTTCTGTGAAGAATCATATCCACTCATCATATGAGTTTTCCCTTTGGCCTCTGTCAGACAAGGTTCAGAGCCGTTTTCAGGTAAACCTTTCTGTCCAGTGAGTGCTTACCCATCATATTCGTGAATGCCAAGGTACTGTGAGAGAGTTCCCATTTTCTGGTGAAGCCCCTCCCACATCGGTCTATGACGCCCCTATCATCTTATGAAATATTCAGACAAGCCCAACAACAAATGGATAGCCCATTTTCTGGTGTGTTTCCTCATTAGTGAAGGACCCATCCTCATGCTAATGATGGAAGGCCTTTAGAGAGTTCATCATATGAATCTCCCTATCACATGCACTCATATTAGCTGGAGGGAACAAAATTACACCCTAATTTGATTTAGGTCAAACCAAAGTGGCTCCCACTGACTTTCATAAAGCCAGATTTTGGTGGGCCTTAAATCGGCTAGGGTTTCGCATGTGACCTCTTGATGAGGTGTGGGGCCCACCACTGAGGGAAGTCATCAAATGACCAAAAAGGGACACCATGGCAATGATATGCGCAAGAGCTAATGTCGAATGAGCATGGGCCAAGTATTTATGGCCCATGTATGCAGCACATCACATATCCATACATCTCATGCAGGGAAAGATTGATCCAATCAATTAATTATCTGTAAGCCCATTGGAAGCCCATCAAAATTCCATAATATTAACCATTAACATTATCTAGGTATATGGGATGAATTAGGGTTACCTAGTTTGGCCCATATAGCTTTATCCTTTAAGATGGGCTTTTGCAGTTTTAACTATTTAAAACTGGGCCTTTAAAGGCTGGGCCGAATTAACCATTTAATTAAATGTCAATCCTTAGGCCCATAGTGGGGAAATTAGGGCTGACTTTCAGCCTTGATTAAACCCTAGAAATGGTCCAAACAGTTTGAACCAATCTTGGTTCGAATGGGTCTAGGGTTTGATTTTTGATTAAATCCTTAATTCAAGTAAATAATCTGAAATTAAATAACTGATAAAACAAAAACAATTAATCAAGGCAGTTCGCACACTCCATCCTGCAAAACAAAGGTTAGATCACAGATTGCAGTTTCTCAAACTGCAAATCACAGATAGTGAATCTCCCATCTGCGAAATCTCCTTCTCTACGCCGCCATCTTCGATCCAAAATTAAAAATAAATTGAAACCCTATTTCTATTAATTATTACATCTGATCGAATGCCTATACATTGAGTCTAAAAATTAAAAAAATATTATTTACAGACCAAATGTAATAAATAAATTCAATAAATTGCAAATCTTGCAGTTCTCCCTACGCAAACCAAGATTTTGATCTCCTCTTGTACGAACAGCCCATAAATCAAGAAAATTATAAAGAACTCTTCTAAATGATAATCAGATTTATTTAAAATTAATTTCAGATTATTTGCCCATCTGTTTTGGGAACAAATTTCCCAAAACCCATATCTGCGCAAATTTGGTAGAATGCCTTCTCCCTATTTACGCAGGTTCAGATCTGAAACAGAATGGTTCAAGATTTGAACCATGCCTCTGATACCACTGAAGGGATAGGAAATCCATCAAATGGATGCCCAAGATTGTGGAATAAAGGGGGGCGAATTTCAAAAATTTTTCTTTCCCTTCAACTGGGAATCGAATTCCCTATTTAGAAAATCGTATTTTCAAAGATCATTCTTGAACCAAAAACTGAACCAAATCTGAACCAAAAGGAGGAGAGAGATAATACTTGATACAGAGAAACAATATCTCTCAATGGAGGTGTTCACGCCCAAGGTAGAAACCAAAATCTGCTCCCATTGAAGATGGCACAGTGCAAGGTGGAGCAGAATCAGCAGTGTCCTTCTTAAGAACTTGATTCTTCCCAAGAATCACCTGGATGGCTTGTCAATACAACTCCTACCAATCTTTTCTCCAAAAGATTGGAATCAAGATCTGATCTTGATTTCTCCCAAGCAATGGAGATCGAACTGCTATAGGCGGCGGCTGCAGGAAGGATGCGGCTAGAGAGAATTTGCAAGGTGCAGAATTCTATCCTCTGTGATCTCAGCTCTAAAGACAAGACTGTTGCTGGTGATTGTGTGTCTAAAGGCTGCTGCCCCCTCTTCCTTTTATAGACTTAAAGGGATCAGCTCCTAATCCCATTAGGAGTTGCTAACCCAAATCATATCTGGATTAGAAGTCCCTTTAAGATAAGGGATAAACATTATCTTATCTGCAGATTAGATCAGCCCGTTCCTAATCTAATTAGGAAGTTTCCAAATCTAAATCTCATTTAGATCTTGGACTCTCTGAGTGGATAGGGTGTGGGCCCAATCCTATCAACTGATCTTATCTCAGAATTCGCCCCTTAAAGACTAATCAAATTAGCCCAATTCGAAATGGGCTTAAGGCCCATTTAGGGTTACGTATTCATTAAACCTTCCAAACTGCTGCCTAGTTGGGCTTCCTTGTATGGCGTGGGACCCAAACAATGATCTACACATCAGCCACATGGGTTCAGCCCAACCGTTGTTACAAGGCCTGGCCGAATACACTGTTATGGACAGTGCACCCCCTGAAACCCATCAGATGGGCTCAATGGGCCCAACACTTACCCTAAGTGGTCCCTGGGCCAAGCCACCTTGTAACACCCAGGGACTGTGGGCAGATGCAAGATTAGCCCATCAGGTATTATCCTCAATGGCCTTACACTTAACCTCTCATCCCATAATGATCATACACTGCCCGACAAGAGAGGACCTCTCCCTCGGATGCAAGGAACAATGTTGCACTCTCTCAAATATGGATCCCGGGAATTAAAACCTTTTGCAAACATTTCGAAACCATAATATATATATATACTTTTATATCTCATATAAAATATATTTTGCAAAACAAATCTCAACGATTGAAATCGGCCGCCGGCAGTCTTGGTTTCCATCAGTGAGAGTGCATCCCTGATCATTACCTTTGTCCGACAAAGGGTCTGATCCTGTCACTATGATCACCCACTCAGATGAATTCTCAGACTGTCCCAACATACCCAGGTTTTGACCCCCGCTAAGGATCTCACTGATTGGTATATCAAAGACAACCCAATCCAACACCTAGTGCAGTATCATAATCGAGTCTATGGGTCGGGTGTAACTTTCCAGTTTTGCCCATTAATCTCCAAGGTCCAGGGCAATACCGGAAATCTGGTCCAGTTCAAAGATTGAATTAATCCCACACTATATGTGCCTAGGGTCTCACCCCGGTAGCTGAGACAAGCCACCCCAACCGACTTGGTGGCACAACAGTGTCAGCCTTGTCAGGATAGGTCTCCCCAGACCGACCCACTAGCTGTAAACATTCTAAACTAACACGAGTCTCATTAAGTGTCCAGTTTAAGGGTATTACACAGAAACATACCAAGGGAACATGAATCAAATATGCACTTTTATTCATTTACAATAAACTCATAAAGTACATCATTTTGATTGAAGCTAAGGGCATACAAAACTGTCTAATAGCAACCATTTGCACTTAGGTCCAATCAGGTACTAGCTGGAGTCCCAGACTTTCCATGTGTTTCATAAACACTTTCTATGTTAATGGCTTAGTCAATGGGTCTACCACATTCTTCGCTGATGCTACCTCTTACTATCATCCTCCCGTAGGTCCAGTGTTGTCATACAACAATGGAATGGGTGATGTGCTGAATTCCAAATTCAGGAATGAACACCTTCATTCATGAGGCAACCTCACTTACAGCAATGTGCTCAGCTTGGGTTGTGGACTATTAATTTGCAACTTAGGACCCCTGTTTACTGACACTCAGGAAACAACACAAGATCCTATCGTGAAAATATATACAGATGTAGACTTTCTATCATCTGGATCCGACTGGAAATCGGCATCTGTATACCCTTTGATCTGTAGTGAGCTACCATCGAATACTAGATAAAGCTCTTTTGTCCTTCGAAGGTACTTAAGTATGTTTTTCACAGCAGTTCAATGCCCCGACCCTGGGTTGGCCTGAAATCTGCTTACTACACTCACTGCCTGAGCAAGTCTGGGGAGACATCTTCTTGGAGAGAGTGACTCCGTACTTGAAAGGAACATTTCCGTTCTTGGAGTTTTCCATGCTGTATCTTTTGACTATTTTGTCAATGTAGGCAAATTGGGATAATCCTATTATCCACTTCGGGTCTATCTCTATAGAGTCGAAGACCCAGTATATAGGAGGCCTCTCCAAGATCTTTCATGGAGAATTGCTGTGAAAGCCATACTTTTACCATAGTCAACATTCCTACATCATTCCCAATGAGTAGAATGTCATCTACATACCAAGAAGGTAACCTTATCTCCACTGTACTTCCTGTAAACACAGGGTTCATCCGGATTCTGCTAGAAGTCAAACGATTTGACGGCAGAGTCAAAACGGATGTTCCAACTTCTAGAATCTTGCTTAAGTCCATAAATGGATCTATTAAGTTTACATACCATGTTTTCCTGACCCGCAGCTATGAAGCCTTGTGGCTATTGCATATAGATATCTTCAGTAAGATCTCCATTCAGGAATGCAGTTTTGACATCCATTTGCCAAATCTCATAATCATGGTATGCTACTATAGCTATCAGGATCCTAATGGATTTAAGCATGGCCACAGGCGAAAAGGTTTCCTCATAATCGATGCCCTCTTTTTGAGTGTACCCTTTCGCCACGAAACGAGCTTTTGAAGGTCTCAACCCTACCATCGGGGGACCTTCTTCCTCTTGTAAAGCAACCAATTGCTTTTACCCCGGAGGGCGGATCTACTAGAGTCCAGACTCCATTGGTCTCCATTGAGTCCATTTCTGCTCTCATGGCCTCCACCCACTTCTGGGAATCTATGTTCAACATAGCTTCCGCGTAAGTCATGGGATCCTCCTCACTAGTCAAGGTTTCCACCAGGTAACTATCCTGGTCATAACCATAACGGACTGGTGTTCTGGATACCCAGGTGGATCTTCTAGGTTGATCACTATCTGGAACTTGTTGGACATCTCCCACTGCTCTTGAGCTCTCGTCATCCAGAACAATTTCCTGACGATGGGTGTCCAGGATATAATCGGTCTCCAAGAACTGGGCATTTCGACTGCAGAACACTTTCTGCTCACTTGGGTCATAGAAAAGGTAACCAACAGAGCCTTTTGGGTAGCCTCTGGGATTCCAACTTGTCCGCATTCGTTCTTTTAACGTGTGCTGGACAACCCCAAATCTTCAAGTGTCTGACACTTGGTTTCTTTCCGGTCCAAAGTTCATATGGAGTGTTTGGAACCGATTTGGTTGGAACCCGATTCAGCACGTAGACCGCAGTCTCTAATGCATAACCCCAAAATGATGTGGGTAACTCTGAGTGTATGAGAAGTGACTGGACCATATCCAATAAGGTCCTATTCCTCCTCTCTGAAACACTGTTAAGTTGTGGTGTAGCAGGAGGAGCTAATTGTGATACTATCCCATTGTTCTTTAAGTAGTCCCTGAACCCGTCAGAGAGATACTCACCACCTCGATCAGGTGGTTACCAGATTAAGTTAGTTTACTCCTAATCTTATCAGGAGGTTACCAGATTCAAATCTTATTTGAAGAGTGGATAAGGTTAAATGGCCCTATCCTTATGCTAACATAATCTCAGATCCGCCCCATAAGTGGGTGATCATAGCAGCCCAGCTCGAAATGGGCTTTTGGCCCATTAAGTGTTCAGTGATTAACTAGTTTCCAATCTGCTGCCCAGTTGGGCTTCTTTGTATGGTGTGGGACCCAAGCATTGATCTACACACCAGTCACATGGGTTCGGCCCAGCCTTTATTACAAGGCCCAGCCAAATTCACTAAAAAGCTCAATGAATCCCCGAGCCCATAACATGGACCCTATGGGCCCAACACTTACATTAAGTGGTCCCTGGGCCAAGCCATCTTATAAAAACCCAGGGACTGTGGGCAGGTGCAAGATTAGCCTATCAGGTATTATCCTAAATGGTCTTACACTTAACCTCTCAGCCCTTAATGATCAAGCACTGCCCGACAAGAGAGGACCTCTCCCTCGGCTGCAAGGAACAGTGCCGCACTCTCCACTCACATGGATCCTGGGAATTAAAACCATTTGCAAACATTTTGAAGCCATACAAATATATATATATATATATATTTGTATCCCGATCATTACCCTTTGTCCGACAAAGGGACTGATCCTGTCACTATGATCACCCACTCAGATCAATTCTCAGACTGTCCCAACATACCCAGGTTTTGATCCCCATCTAAGGATCTCACTGATTGGCATATCAAAGGCAGCCTGATCCGACACCTAGTGAAGTGTCATAATCGAGTTTAGGGGTCAGGTGTAACTTTTCAGTTTTGCCCATCTATCTCCAAGGTCCAAGGCAATACTGGAAAACTGGTCCGATTCAAGGATTCAAGTAATACCATACTGCATGTGCCTTGGGTCTTACCCTAGTGGCCGAGACAGGCCATCCCAACACTTGGTGGCACACCAGTATCAGCCTTGGCAGGATAAATCTCCCCAGACTTATCCAATGGCTGTGAACATTTAAAACTAACACGAGTCTCTATAAGTGTCCAGTTTTAGGGTCTAACACAGAATTATACCAATCAACATGAATCAAACATGCACTTTATTTATTTACACTAAATGTCCAAAGTACATCAAATTGGATTGAAGCTAAGGGAATACAAAACTGTCTAACAGATTCCACGACCAAGGCTGAGTACATTGCCGCAAGTGAAGCTGCCAAAGAAGCCATGTGGATGAAAAAGTTCATTCACGACTTAGGAGTGGTTCCATCCAACACATCACCCATCCCGATGTTGTGTGACAATAATGGAGTGACGCTCAAGCTAAGGAGCCTCGAGCCCACTCGAAGTCAAAGCACATCGAGAGGAAGTACCATGTACTGCAGGAGATTGTTGGTAGAGGGGACGTCCTGATTCAGAGGGTAGCATCAGCGGATAATGTGGCAGACCCATTGACTAAGCCACTCACACAAAAAGTGTTTGAGAAGCACGTGGAAAGCATGGGACTCCGGCTTGTACCAAATTGAAGCTATGTGCAAGTGGGAGTTGTTAGACAATTTTGTATGCCCTTAGCTCCAATCAGTTTTGATGTACTTTTGACGTTTTGTGTAAATGAATAAAGTGCATGTTTGATTCATGTTGTGTGGTATGTTTCTATGTAAGACCCTTAAGTTGGACACTTAATGAGACTCGTGTTAGTTTAGAACGTTCATAGCCATTGGATAAGTTTGAGGAGATTCATCCTACTAAGACTGACACTGGTGTGCTGCCAAGTGTTGGGGTGGCCTGTCTCAACTGCCAGTGTGAGATTCAAAGCACATGTAGTATAGGATTACTTGAATCTTTGAATCGGACCAGATTTCCAAAATTGCCCTGGACCATGGAGATTGATGGGCAAAACTGGAAAGTTACACCTAACCCCTAGCCTCAATTATGATAGTACACTAGGTGTAGGATTGGGTTGTCCTCGATATGCCAATCAATGAGATCTTTTGCGGGGGTCAAAACTTGGGTATGTTGGGACAGTCTGAGAATTCATCTGAGTGGGTGATCATAGTGATAGGATCAACCCCTTTGTCAAAAAAAGGTAATGATCGGGGATGCACTCTCTCTGATGGAAACCAAACTGCCAGGAGTTGATTTCAATCATTGGAATTTTGTTTTGCAAAATTTATATATAAGATATATAAATATGTATGGTTTCAAAATGTTTGCAAATGGTTTTAAATTCCGGGATACATATGAGTAGAGAGTGCAACACTGTTCCTTGCAGCCGAGGGAGAGGTCCTCTCTTGTTGGGCAGTGTTTGATCATTATGGGCTGAGAGGTTAAGTGTAAGGCCATTTAGGGTTACACCTGATGGGCTAATCTTGCATCTGCCCACAATCCCTGGGTTTTTATAAGATGCCTTGGCCCAGGGACCACTTAGTGTAAGTGTTGAGCCCATAGAGTCCTTGTGATGGGCTTAGGGGGTTCATTGGGCTCTCTAGTGAATTCGGATAGGCCTTGTAACAAAGGCTGGGCCGAACCCATGTGGCTGATGTGTAGATCAATGCTTGGGTCCCACGCCATAAAAGAAGCCCAACTAGGCAGCAGTTTGGAAGCCTGTTGAGCACTTAATACTTATTGGGCCTAAAGCCCATTTCAAATTGGTTGATTTCATTACCCACTTTAAGGGGTGAATTTCAGATTCAAATAATGATTTGAATCTGGTAGTCTCCTGATAAGATCAGGAGTGGGCTGACCTTATTTGTAGATAGGATTAAGATAATTCCCTATCCAAATATAGATTTGGATTGGGATAAGTCTTAATAGGATTAGGAGGTATCTTAATCACTAAGAAAAAGGAGAAACCCTAGTTTTGATTACTAGAATTTGAACCAAGGTTTCATAAGAACCCACTTCTACAAATTGAGATTGGATCTCAGAAACCCCAGAGAGAAGAAAAGCAAATATGCCAACTTCAGCTCTAGAGTTCTTCTTCAGCCACCACTGCCATTCACTACCTAGTTCAATATCTCTGAGAGGGAAAGATCAAAAAGGTGTTCTTGATATCAGTGGTTGCTGAAAGGTTGATTATGTATGATGCTCTTCACTTCCATCAAATTCTTGTGAAGAATTTGGTTCGTAGGATGAACACTACTGGTTCTGCTCCAGCATCACTGCATCATCTTCAGTGAAAGCAGATCTTGGGAGTATTCTTTGGGCGTGAACACCGACGTTGGGAGATACCGATTCTCCATTTCAAGTATAACCCTTCTCTTTATGTTTCGTTCAGATCTGGTTCGGTTTTGGTTCAATTAGATCCTTGAATATTATATTCTAAAATCAGGGAATATGATTCCCAGTTTGAAGGGAGGAGAGAAATTTTTGAAATTAGCCCACCCCATTCCGCTGCATTCTTGGCGTCCATACGATGGATCTCTCCCTCCACTTAGGAGAATTGGACTTTTGTGAAAAACCTACTTAAGAACCTTCAAAGGACAAAAGAGTTTTGTCTTGTATTCGATGATAGCTCTCTACAGATCCAGGGGTATACTGATGCTGACTTCCAGTCAGATCCAGATGATTGATAGTCTACATCTGGGTATGTTTCCACAACCCAAGCCGAACACATTGCCGTAAGTGAGGCTGCCTTATGAATGAAGGTGTTCATTCTGGAATTTGGAATGTAGCACATCACCCATTCCATTGTTGTGTGATAACACTGGATCTACGGGAGATTGATGTTAAAAGGTAGCATCAGCGGAGAATGTGGCAAACCAAAGGGGCGGGTTCAAATCTGGAATAGGGCCTGCAAAACAAAGGGTAACGGTCTCTTACTAGAAATCGACAACATAATATAATGACCATTACCTTGTCTTGGCTTGAACCCTTCCTGATCGGCCTCCACATAGTTCAAAACCTCCTTAACTTCCTCATCCAAGTTAGCTTTCAAAACATTTTTAGGGTAGGGGAGAGGAAGTTTAATAGCATCTAAATTCAGTTTAGGTGTACTCCCTTTGATCTCTATTTGAGAATCGACTACCTCAACTTTTTGATCGTCATCCTTGATCTCACCAATAGTCTTTCCACTTCTTAAGGCAATGATATTCACTTGCTCCCTTGGGTTCTTCTTTATATTGCTAGGTAATCGTCCCTCTCTTCTTTCTAACAGCATGCTCACAATCTGCCCCACTTGAACTTCTATGTTCTTGATCGATGCTTCATGACTTAAAAGTCTCTTATCCTATTCTTGGAATTTTGCTTCAGTAGCATTGATGAACTTAGAAATCATCTCTTCCAAATTACTCTTTTTTTCTTGTGGGGGCGGCTGTTGTTGGAGTTTCATGGGTGCCTTTTGTTGGTTGTTGTTCCATGAAAAATTCGGATGGTTCCTCCACCCTAGGTTGTATGTGTTTGAGTAGGGGTTGAAATTTGGACTGCCAGTATGAGAGATAAAATTAGCGTTCTCATGTGAAGCAAAAGGACTACCTAATGGACAATCAGAATTTATAAGTCCCATTTGGCCACAAAGATCACATGAATTATAAGATGACACATTTATTGAAGCAACACTAAGATTGTCTAATTTTTTATTCAAACTAGCAAGTTGAGCAGATAAAGCTGAAAAAGAATCTATATGATGCATTCCCCTTCGATCAGCTCGGTAATTATTCCATTGGTAGATGTTTGATACCATCTCTTCCACTAGATCATAGGCTTCCTCTAGAGTTTTCCTCATGATTGTGCCTCTTGTAGCTACATCAATAATGGAGAAATAGGATGGAGTAATACCATTATAAAAAGTTTGAATTTGATGCAAAACTGGTATCCCATGGTGAGGATACTTCCCAAGCATCTCTTTAAATAAAGAAAGAAAAAAATCCATATTAACCAGGTTAACAAGTTCTAATATTATTTTAGGATTAAATCCCCGGCAACGGTGCCAAAAACTTGATAGCCATGATTATAACCCTAGCAAGTGCACTAGTTATCAAGTAGTATAAAAATATCGTTCCCACAGGGATTTAACAAAATAAGTATTAGAACTACAGTCTTCCCTAATTATCTAGACAATCGAAATTCAGATTTAAGAGTAAGAACTACTGAAAATAAAAAATAGAAGAAGAAAATAAAAGCAAAGGCAATCAATAACCGAATATGCAATGAGTGAAATCGCTAGGACCATTGGTCCACCTAACCATTCTAATCAATATTAATGGATGCGATTAACCAAGATCATTTGTCATTCCCATAAGCTGAAGTCTTTCCGATTTTATTTAATACTCTCTCGAGATATACTAAAACTACTTCTATCAGGTAACCCTTCAATCTCTCGACTAAAGTTCTCAAGGTAGAAGTGCATTAAGTTCAAGGAAAAACTATTACATTCAGATGAATCATGTGTATATACCCCTATATACCATTCAATTCACACCATGAATTATGTGATTTGCTATATGAATTCCTCTCTCGATTCATTCACATAAACCTAATCAATTAAGAGATGGTCACTCCTAATAGCATTAAGCAAGATAACTCAGACTATATGAAAATTATGATCTTTGGTAAATCAGAATAAAAATGTATTCATTGTTATGATTAGGCTTTCCATAGTCCTAGCTACAAATAAATCAGTTCATACTAGAGGAAATAAAATAAACAAGAGGAAAGAAAGAACTCATGGTGTCGCCCTTAGAGCTGAGGTCTCCTCTTCTCCTTGAAGCCCTGAACCGGACCAGAATTCCAGTATAGCCTTGGACCTTGGATATAGATGGGCAAAATTGGAATGTTACACCTAACCCCTAGACTCGATTATGATACTGCACTAGGTGTCAAATTGGGTTGTCTTTGATATTCCAATCAGTAAGATCCTCAGAGGGGGTCAAAACCTGGGTATGTTGGGACAATCCAAGAATTCATCTGAGTGGGTGATCATAGTGACAGGATCAGCCCCTTTGTCGGACAAAGTGAATGGTCGGAGATGCACTCTCTCTTATGGAAACCAAAACTTCCGGTAGTTGATTTCAACCGTTGAAATTTGTTTTTGCAAAATATATTTATATAGAAATATACATATATATTATGGTTTCAAAATATTTGCAAAAGGTTGTAATTCCCGGGATCCATGTGAGTAAAGAGTGCAGCATTGTTCCTTGCAGCTGAGGGAGAAGTCCTCTCTTGTCGGGAAGTGTTTGATCATAATGGGTTGAGTGGTTAAGTGTAAGACCATTGAGGGTAATACCTGATGGGATAATCATGCATCTGCCCACTGTCCTTGGGTTTTCATAAGGTGGCTTGACCTAGGGACCATCTAGTGCAAATGTTGGGCTCATTAAGAGCCCATGGTGATGGACTCAGAGTTTCACTGTTTCCTACAGTGAATTCGGCTAGAACTTGTAACAGAGGCTCGGCTGAACCGATGTGGCTGATGTGTAGATCAATGTTTGGGTCCCATGCCATACAAGGATATCCAACTGGACAGCAGTTTGGAGGATAAGAGAGCACATGGACTTAATGGGCCTAAAGCCCAATTCGAACTAGTTTAATATGATTAATTAAAGAAGGGGCGGTTCTAGGATTTAGATCAGTAGATAGGATAAGGAGCTATCCCTATCCACTTAGAGAGTTCAGATCCAAATAAGGATTTGGATTAGGAAACTCCTAATAAGATTATGAGGGCTAATCTTTATCTGCATATAAGATAAGGGATTATCCTTATCCCTTAAAGAGAGTCCAGATCCAAATACAAGATTTGGAATAGGAAACTTCTAATGGTATTAGGAGAACCTCTCTTTAAGGCTATAAATAGAGGAGAAGGGTGAACCCCAGTTCACCCAATCAGATTATAGATTCAAGAGAGAAGACAGCTCTAGTTGGATTGACGCCATCTTCTGCTCTTGCCTTCTCCTACTGTTGCCGCCATAGCTAGTTCATTCTCCACCTGTAGGAGCGATCAAGAATGGTTCTTGATATCAGTTTTTGGAGAAAAAGTGATCCGAAGTTGTGTTCACTTGCCCTCCATCAGATTCTTGGTGAAGAATCGGGTTCTTGCTGAAGGACCACCCTACTGATTCTGCTCCAATCTACACTGTGTCATCTTCAGTTGGATCAGTCTTTGGAGATTTCCTTGGGCATGAACACCTTCATTGGGAGTTACTACTACTCTGTATCAGGTATATCCCTCTCCTACCTTTTGGTTTCAGATCTGGTCTGGTTTAGGGTTCAAAATTGATCCTTGATAATGCATTATTCTAAAATAGGGAATGTGATTCCCACATGGGAGAGAAAGAAATTTTTGAAATTTCACCCAACCTACCTGTAGGGTTCGGCCATCCATATGATGGATCTCTCATCCCTTCAAGACTTAGTAGCCTTCTTCTGAGGCTTTATCTTTGCCTTCCTCTTCTTCTTGCCCGACTTGCCGGATTCAACAAGCATAGCAATGGGCTCATCCTTCTTAATCAGTTTCTCATCCCTCTGCAACATATTTCTAAGTTCCTAGATGCTAACATTTAGCTTGTTCATGTTATAATTCATGATGAACTGATTGAATGAAGGAGGCAAAGAATTTAGGAGGGTGTCCACCTTCAACACATGGTCAAGCCAATATCTAAGAGCCTCAAGTTCATTAATATAATCCATCATCTTGAGACAATGGTCATGAACCTGTTGGTTCTTGGATGCCTACGCGGTCATGAACTGCTTCAAGACCTTCTGCCAAGTAGAACCATTCTGCTCTTCATACATCATCCTCAGACTATGCAACATATCAATGGACAATTCAATCTGATCGAACTGTCGCTGAATCGGATTATCTAAGGAGGCAATGATGTAGCAACGGGCTAGGGAATCTTTCTCTTCTCATTCTTGGTAGTCCCTCCTACGGGCCTTAGAAGCCCTATCACCCGGACGTTCCGGGGTAGGATTTTTAGCTACTTTGTCCAACTTCTCTGAAGTTAGGACCAACATAAGGTTACGATACCAGTCAGCATAGTTTGGCCCCTTAAGTTTGTTGTCATCCAACAGTTTAAAGAATTGTCCGTTTGCCATTTCTGATAAAAAGCAAACATTAGTCCACAACCTAATTTGATTCATGTAATCTACATAGATATGGCTTTTAATCTATGTTCCATTTCCATTTATTCATCTCCGAGATTTCCCTCCTATCTCAGTGACGGAGACTATGAATTATGTCTCTAGAAATGTGGGAAATCACATAGGGTGCATGGAGCCAACTGTTTCAACTACATAACCCCACAACCTTTCTATGAAGGATCATATCCACTCATCATATGAGCTTTCCCTTTGGCCTCTGTCAGACAATGTTTATTTCCATTTTAGGTTAAACATTTCTGTCCAGTGAGTGCTCACCCATCATATTCATGAACGCCAAGGTATTGTGAGAGAGCCTTCCATTTTAGGATAGGCCCCTCCCACATCGGTCTATGATGCCCCTATCATCTTATGAAACATTCCAATAGATCCAGCAGCAAATGGATAGCCCAATTTGATGGTGTGTTTCCTCATTACTAAAGGACCCATCTTCATGCTGATGATGGAAGGCCTTTAAAGAGTTCATCATATGAATCTCCCTATCACATGCACTCATATTTTAGGAGGGAACAAAAGTTACGCCCTAGTTTAATTTAGGTCAAACCAAAGTGGCTCCAACTAACTTTCATAAAGCCAGATTTGATGGGAAGGTCTGGGGCCCACCACTAAGGGAGGATCATCCAATGATCTATAGGGACACCATGGCAATGATGTGCATTCAGCCATGGTGTGCGCAAGAGCCACTATCGTATCAGCATGGACCAAGCACTTATGGCCCATGAACATTGCACATCACACATCCATACAACACATGCAGGGATAAAATTTATCCAATCAATTAATATCTGTAAAACCCATTATTAAAGCCCATAATAAGTTATAATATTATTGATTAATATTATCTAGGTATATGGGCTGAATAGCAAAGAGCAGTTCGGCCCATATAACTTGTATGTAGTTAATGGGCTTAAACAGTTTAAACACATTAAAACTGGGCTTTACAGGTGTGGGCCAAATTAGATATTGCAATTAACTATCAATCCCTTGACCCAAGAGTGAAAAAATAGGGCTGAGAACAGCCCCCATCGAACCATAGATTCGGTCCAATCTGGTTCGAATGGGTCTAGGGTTTGATTTTTAATTCAATAATTAATTCAATAATTGATCTGAAATTAAATTACTGATAAAAGACATTCAAGAATCAGTACTAGGGCTGTTCGTAGATCTGATGCCTTGCAAAACAAAGGTTAGTTCACAGCTTTCAGTTTCTTAAACAACAAATCGTAGATGGGCGAACCCTAATCTACGAAAATCCTTCCTTCTGTGCAATCAATTTTGATCTTGATTGAAATAAAATAGAAAAACCCTAATTTTTTATTAATATTACATCAAATTGAATTCCTATACATTCAATCTAAAAATTAAAAAAAAAAGTTAGTTACAGACCAAAATGTAAAAGAACTGGAAAGCGTAGATCTCTTGCGCCATTAAAGAATCCGATTTCTACCGTCTGAACAACCCATAAATCAAGAAAAATATAAACAACCATTCTAAACATAATTCAGATTTATCAAGATTTAATTTCAGATCAATAGCCCTTAATCTGGGAACTGGTTTCTCAGAAAATCTCTTATCTACGCAAATCGGGTAAAACGCCTTCTACCCATTTGCGCAGTTTCAGATCTGATCAATTTTGGTTCAAGATTTTAACCTGGCTTTGATACCATTGAAGGGATGAGAGATCCATCATATGGATGGCCAAACCCTACAGGTAGGTTGGACGAAATTTCAAAAATTTCTCTCTTCTATGTGGGAATCACATTCCCTATTTTAGAAAACTACATTTTCAAAAATCAATCTTGAACCCTAAATTAGACTAGATCTGAAATAAAAAGGTAGGAGAGGGATATACCTGATACAGAGTAGTAGTGACTCCCAATGAAGGTGTTCACGCTCAAGGAGATCTCCAAAGACTGCTCTCACTAAAGATAACATAGTGAAGGGTCGAGCAAAATCAGTAGTTGGGTGGTCCTTCAACAAGAACCTGATATCAAGAACCTTGCTTGATCACTCCTACAGGTGGAGATCGAACTGGCAATGGTAGTAGCAATAGAAGAAGGCAAGAGCAAAAGATGGCGTCAGTCCAACTGTAGTTGTCCTCTCTCTTGTATCAGTAATCTGATTGGGTGAATTGGGGTTTGCCCTTCTCCTTTATTTATAGCCTTAAAGAGAAGTTCTCCTAATCCCATTAGAAGTTTCCTAATCCAAATCTTGTATTTGGATCTGGACTCTCTTTAAGAGATGAGGATAATCCCTTATCTTATCTGCAGATAAAGATCAGCCCTCTTAATTTTATTAGGAGTTTCCTAATCCAAATCTTTATTTGGATCTGGACTCTCTTTAAGAGATGAGGATAATCCCTTATCTTATCTGCAGATAAAGATCAGCCCTCTAAATTTTATTAGGAGTTTCCTAATCCAAATCTTTATTTGGATTTGGACTCTCTTAGTGGATAGGGATAACTCCTTATCCTATCTGCTGATCTAAATCCCAGAACCTCCCCTTCTTTAATTAATCATATTAAACCAGTTCGAATTGGGCTTTAGGCCCATTAAGTCCATGTGCATTCTTATCCTCCAAACTACTGCCCAGTTGGATATCCTTGTATGGCATGGGACCCAAACATTGATCTACACATCAGCCACATGGGTTCTGTTAAACAGTCTTGTATGCCCTTAGCTTCAATCGGATTTGGTGTACTTTTGTTACGTAGTGGAAATAAATTAAAGTGCATGTTTGAGTCAGGTTGTTCGATGTAATTCTGTGTAAGACCCTAAAACTGGACACTTATAGAAACTTGTGTTAGTTTTAAATGTTCACAACCATTGGATAAGTCTGGGGAGATTTATCCTGCCAAGGCTGATATTGATGTGCCACCAAGTGTTGGGATGGTTTGTTTCGACCATCAGGGTAAGACCCAAGGCAAATGCAGTATGGGATTGCTTGAACCCTTGAACCGGACCAGATTTCCAGTATTTCCCTAGACCTTGGAGATAGATGGGCAAAATTGGAAAGTTACACCTAACCCCTAGACTCGATTATGACACATCACTAGGTGTCGGATTTGGCTGTCTTTGATGTGTCAATCAGTGAGATCCTTAGTGGGGGTCAAAACCTGGACATGTTGGGGCAGTCTGAGAATTCATCTGAGTGAGTGGTCATAGTGACAGGATCAGCCCCTTTGTCGGACAATAGTAATGATCGGGAATGCACTCTCTCTGATGGAAACCAAACTTCCAGCAGTTGATTTCAATCGTTGGAATTTTGTTTTGCAAAATTAATATATATATATATGTATATGTACGGTTTCAAAAGATTTACAAAAGGTTTTAATTCCCGGGACCCATGTGAGTAGAGAGTGCGGCACTATTCTTGCAGCTGAGGGAGAGGTTGACGGGTTTGTCGAATCCCTCAAAATTATTACTAGTCCCACAATAAAATATTTGCAGTAAAAGTGGTTCTAGGTCGAATCCCACAGGGAGCAAATCAATAATCTCTTAGCCGAATGGGTAAAGTAATTGTGTGGGAAAATTAAATAACTAAAATTAAAAGAATAACAAACTAAACAAACAAGAGAAAATCAGTCTTACCGAATTCTGGTTCAAGGGTTCGGGTTGAATCGATTGGCCATCGATCCTAGGTACAATTCAGCATTCTTGCAATTCAAGCATTTAACCTTAGATTTATTAGGATAGCCATAATAAACCTTGTGTTTTCCTAATTCAGTTGACCAAACCCAGCATTCGATCAACACTTATCACCACTCAACTGGGTACGATAGCGTTCCATGTTAAACAATGATAGCATTAAGATTTGTGAAAACAGTTAAACCAAAATGACAATAATTGAGATAGCTGCAATTACTGAATTTTGTTCCATCAATTCTTTTAGGTTGAACCATGTTAAAACATTGGTCAAAGGCTGTCACGAACAATTGACCCAAAAAGATATCAACCTAATTGCTACTTGTACCATTATTCGTGACAATTACGGATCACCGAAATCATGGATAGCAGTAGGAAAATCAACATTAATTCGGTTTGTCAGACTAATTAACATTAACATCCAATAAAAATGTGCACAAGAACCAATGAATACTTGAATTAAAAAGAAAGAAAATAAAATAACTACAGAACCTCACAATGGCACAATCGAACATCCCCCCTTGAACCAGAAAAAGAAGCTTAGCTGCTCATGATCTGCGCAATCTCCATGCTTTGCTTCTCCATGGCCGAACTGATCTTCTTGAGTTGCTTGATGCTTGATTGCTGGATGATTGAGTGATTGCTAGAGCTAGTTCGCCCCCCTCTTTATATAGCCAAAGGAGAGGGTTGTTTTCCAACTCCTTCTAGGAGATCATCTTATCCTTAGGGAGTCTTGATCTTATCTTCTTTGAACTAATCCTATCCTATCTCTTATCTAATGCTCTAATCTCAATCTTCTTACCTCTCTAGGATTACATTCAAGAATTTAGATCTGATAAAACTCTTTCCTTGGAGATTACATTCAAGAATTTAGATCTGATAAAACTCTCTCCTTGGAGATTACATTCAAGAATTTAGATCTGATAAAACTCTCTCCTTGGAGATTACATTCAAAATTTGGACTCTTAACTCTTGAGTTCGAGTTGGGCTGCTTTAAAACTTGGGCTGCTTCAAGGTACTTCTGCGAGTTGGGCTTAAGTTGTGAAATGGGCCTAGCTGCGAATTGCTCCGACTTCGGGCTCATTGTCGTACTTGATGCGAGCCGAATCTGTCAAAACCCAAAACATAAAAGTTGTGGGCCTTCCTTTCATCTTTCTAATGCTTCTTGAATTGTCCAATTCGGTGTCCGAAATTGAGAGTTAGGCCCAGATTACTGACTATCGCCGAAACTATGCAAAATCACCCGATTTGCCCTGTTTTCTTCCAATTGCCTTCTTTATTGCCCTGAATCGAAATACAAGAGTAATGAGTCCATTTAAGTGCTAAATAAATGTAAAAGAGTGAATATTAAGGGATAAAATTAGGGTTCGTTTTGGTCTCATCAAATCCCCCCACACTTAAACTTTGCTCGTCCTCGGGCAAGGCAAAAACTCAAGTAACACAAGAGAGACTAACTATTGATTTTCAATCTTTCTTTTTCTCTACATGAGGCCTGGTTCATTTCATGCTTTAGTTCAGACTTGGTAACCTTTCTCTTTTCATCTCTTTCTCCCCTATTTCTTGTCCAAGAGTGATCGCAAATCACCATTCCTCATGGTCCCAAGTTAAATCGATAGTCAAGGAGACAAGCCTTCTAGGGCTGAAACTCCTTGGACTGCATGGGTGCTCATTGCTTTTAACAAACCAATTCAGCCAGATGCAATTACTTTCCTTTGAATCAAAACAAGGTGTGCTTATTGCCATAAGCTTGCTATGTATCACATCTTCACCACTTAGTGTGAATTCCTAGGATCTGAAGGTGAGAATGGGGTTGGGGTTCTAGGGTGAGTGCATTTTATGCTCCATCTCACCCTTGCCTTTTTTTTTTTTTCAAGATGTGAGTGCATTTTATGCTCCATCTCACACTTGCTTTCATTTCTAGATGTGAGTGCATTTTATGCTCCATCTCACACTTGTTTTTGTTTCTAGATGTGAGTGCATTTTATGATCCATCTCACATTAGTTACGATTTTATTTTCAAACTCCCTCTTTTTTTTTTCACAAGAATCACAGGGTTTCACCGCCTGATCCATGAATTCATTGATCGTGGTCTCTATATGCCTAACACAGCAAGTTCTAGAATAATCAACCCATGTTTGACAGATAATTATGTGAAAATCAATCAAACCCTCATGCATCTTGCCTATTGATCGATTAAAATCATGAGGTACCATATGCAGCCAAGAAAGATTCAGTTAGTCATGCTAGCATCCTATCTTATCTATTCAGCCTAAACACATGATTCCTGATAAATTGAAATCGTTCAAGGATAAGTTTCTAGGGAGCAGAAATTTCAAGAAGGTAAGGTATCCCAAATTTCCATCAGATTTTCGTAATCCCCCCACACTTAAGTTATACATTGTCCCCAATGTATGTGATTATGCATAAAGTAGAAGGATTTGGGGGTAATTCCCTGTTTGTCTTGTTGGGTTCCTGCTAAACACAAAAATCAAAACCAAACAAAATAACAAATTAACTAAACATAATGGGTTGCCTCCCAGAAACACAATTGTTTAATGTCGTTATGCTCGACGTCCTCTTTTTTCTCCTTTAATCCAATGAATACCGTGGAATGTCCAACGAGATGTCTACCGTAGAGGGGACATTTGCATCCTCATGGAACAACTTCAATCGATGTCCATTCACCTTGAAGATCTTACTTGTGTCGAGACTTTTGATCTCTACTGCACCATAGGGAAAAACATTAGTCACAGTAAACGGACCCATCCACCTGGAACGCAGCTTACTTGGCATGAGTTGAAGTCGAGAATTATACGATAAGACTTTTTTGTCCAATTTTAAATTGTTTTCTTAAGAGTGCATTGTCATGGAACGATTTGGTCTTTTCTTTGTAGATTCTTGAATTCTCGTATGCCTCTAACCTCAACTCTTCCAGCTCTTGCAACTGGACCTTCCTTTCCTTCCCTGCTTCTTCCATATTCATGTTGCATTGCTTGATTGCCCAATAGGCCCTATGTTCAATTTCCACCAGCAAGTGGCAAGATTTGCCAAAAATTAACCTGTAAGGGGACATACCTATTGGGGTCTTGTAAGCTATTCGATATGCCCAGAGAGCATCATCTAGACGTAGGTTCCAATCCTTCCTTCCTGGATTCACCATCTTTTCCAAGATGGACTTTACCTCTCTATTGGAAATTTCAGCTTGCCCGTTAGTCTGGGGATGATAAGCAGTGGCAATTCGGTGATGCACCCCATATCTTCTCAACAAGGCTTCAACTATTCTATTGCAAAAATGGGTCCCTTGATCGCTTATGATGGCTCGAGGAATGCCAAACCTACTGAAAATGTTAGACTTTATAAACCCTACAACACATTTAGAATCATCAGTTTTGGTGGCTTTGGCTTCCACCCATTTTGAGACATAATCGACTGCCAAAAGTATGTAAGAAAAACCACAAGAGGGGGGAAAGGGTCCCATGAAATCAATGCCCCAAACATCAAATATTTCACATATAAGAATGGGGGTTTGGGGCATCTCATTCCTACGAGATAGTGTACCTGTTTATTGACATCTTTCACAGTTTTTACAAAACAAGTAGGCATCTCTAAATAGGGTGGCCCAATACAGCCCACTATCCAAGACTTTTCGAACAGTCCTTTTTGGCCCAAAATGGCCCCCACAAGCATAATTATGACAAAACCTTAGAATTGACATCTGCTCCTCCTCAGAGACACATCTCCTAATCATTTGGTCATAACAAAATTTTCATAGGTAGGGTTCGTCCCATACATAATATTTCGCCTCATACCTGATTTTATTCTTTATGGACCTACTAAGGTTATTAGGCAAATTTCCCATGACCAAGTAATTCACAATGTCAGCATACCATGGAGTCATACCTCTCATGTGAAATGACTGCTCATCAGGAAATTAGGTGATCAGCCATCGAATTTTCAGCTCCCCTTCGATCCTTGATTTCTAGATCGAACTCTTGGAGCAAGAGTATCCACCTTATCAGCCTCGGTTTCGACTCCTTCTTTGCTAGTAGGTATCTCAAAGCTGCATGGTCAGAAAAAACAATCACTTTAGAGCCAAGCAAATATGACCTAAATTTGTCTAAAGCAAACACAATAGCTAATAACTCTTTTTCAGTGGTTGTGTAATTGCTCTGTGCAGCATTCAACGTTTTGGAAGCGCAGTGAATGACATGGCTCTTCCCATTTATTCGCTGCCCTAGAACAGCCCCTATTGCATAATTACTTGCATCTGTCATGATCTCAAAGGGCAAGTTCCAATTGGGTGGTTGAATGATGGGTGAAATGGTTAATAAATTTTTAAGCTTGTTAAAAGCTTCCTTGCACTCATCATCAAAATCGAAAGGCACATCTTTTTGCAGCAAACTGGACAATGGCAGAGCAATTTTTGAAAAAACTTTGATGAACCTGCGATAAAAGCCTGCATGTCCAAGAAAAGAATGAACTTCCCTAACATTTGTAGGGTAAGGTAAACTCACAATCAAATCAATTTTTGCCTTGTCGATTTCTATTCCTCTGGCTGAAACTACATGTCCCAACACAATACCCTCCTTCACCATAAAATGACATTTTTCATAGTTTAAGACAAGATTTGTTTCCACACACCTATTCAGAATTTTACTTAAACTATTCAAACAATCATCAAACGAATCACCATAAACAGTAAAATCATCCATGAACACTTCAATTCATTTTTCAATAAAATCAGAAAATATGCTCATCATGCATCTTTGAAAAGTGCCCGGAGCGTTACACAAACCAAAGGGCATTCGTCTGTAGGCGAAGGTGCTGAATGAAAAAGTGAATGTCATTTTCTCTTGGTCCTCCTGCGCAATAACAATCTGATAATACCCGGAGAATCCATCGAGGAAACAAAAGAAAGCCTTACCTTCCAGTCTCTCTAGCATCTGATCAATGAAGGGTAAGGGAAAATGGTCCTTTCCAGTGGCCAAGTTGAGTTTTCGAAAATCTATTACCATTCTCCAGCCACCTTGTACCCTCATGGGAATTAGTTCATTATTTTTATTTTTTACTACAGTCATCCCAGTTTTCTTAGGCACAACATGAATAGATCGGAACCCGGAGCGATAAGAATGAAAGCCCTACCCACAGCTACAACTACTGGCGCTTCAAAAGGCTTAGATTCTAAGGGCGCTACTGAAAGACTATGGGTGTAAGCCCCGAAAGCCTTTGGTACTTCGGTAGGGCGAGCAGCCCTTAAACCAAAAAAAAGGCGACTTCCCCTATTTCTGCATTTCATTCTCTATTTGGCCCGCCTCAAACAAAATGATAAAAAAGGGGAGGCCTATTGATTCGAAGTCACTACGAAAGGGTCGGTCAATAGCATAGCTCTTTCTTTCCCGGGTCTCCTTTCGAAGGAAAGGCCTTCGCATTCCTAATCCGGTAGGGCCGGACGGCTTTGTTTGCCCTTCAGAAGTCATCAGAGCGGCGCCGAAGTGCGCCCAAGAGCATGCGAAGAAAGCTATACCACCTTGGTGTATAGGTTGGGCGCTAGCGCGCCTGTAGTTTTCTCGCTTGTTTCATCGCTTCCCCGCGCAACGACATTGTTTGTGCGCCCCTTACCGTTCTTGCTCAGTGTTTGCAACGGCTGGGAAGCCAGTCGTAGAAGCGAAGCCTATCGCCACGCCGACCATCAAATACGAGATTGGGCCCATTCTCAAAGATTTGATGGAATGGCCCAGCCCAATCAATAAAGGAAGGTTATAGTACGCGATGCGTTCCATTTGTACGAATCGCGAACATACCACGCACGACCGGACGTAAAGCCACTAAGAGCTGGCAGACCGGGCCGGGCACAGGTGCCAGATCCGAAAAGTCGAGTCTCGATCAGCCTAGTGCACCAACCACGTGGTACGACGGGCACTCAAAGACCTGGCGAATGATGGCCCACCCCACCCAAGAGCGCTTATGTCATATGGGAACTCATGGCTGGAAACAATCCTTATGGTTTTGATATCCGGTAGGAATAATAAGAATCAAAGTCCAGGTTGGTTGGTGAGCCTAGTGATAGGAGACTACCTAGCTTGGTTCGGAGAGCACTTGTTGGGTTAAAGATTTGTTTGTTGCTAAATGTTACGGCCTAAATGCTGAACTATTGACCCTACTTGTTCGGATGGGTGTTCACCCCAAAGTGTTCCCGGACCGCATGCATACATCCGTAAGTAACTTAGTGCAACATGGCAAATTTCATTGAGAGGAATCAGCAAAGAAAAGAAAAACGGGTCAACATCTTAATGTGTATTTGAGAGATTGTCCTCGGGCTGAGGAGTGTCCACATGAGTTCGTTGAGGTGTCTACACAGGCATGCGGTCCTCTTTTATATTCTGTCGAGAGTTCGGATTGCTCCACCTAAGTAGAACGAAAAGGAGGAATTGGAAATTCAAAGGGGGGAGCGAAGAAACAAGCGAGAAAACTACAGGCGCGCTAGCAGCATGATTCAAAACTACTGCGCTCGCTAGATCGAGTGGCGCCGTTGCTTGCTTCATATTCCAAGCACAAAGTCTTCCCTGCCTCCTTAGATGCGTCAATCCGCCTATCTGTACCCTTTCCCTCGCATAGAGAGCTCTAGTAGTTCTTGGTAGGAGGGCTGTAGATAAGGTTCATTGCCCCGCTACGCTAGCACTTAAGAGACTATCTTAGCCCAGAGTGAGGGATCACAATAAGGAGTATCCAAAGTAGGCAGTACTGCGGTACCAGTCCACGACTACCATTTCTGTAACTTAACTTCCCTGCCCCCTGTCCACTCAGTCTCCTTTTCGGACTTCAGGAGCTTTGAGTAAAGGGAGGCACGGGGGCGGGAAGATCTACTCATGAAAAGGGAAAGCGCACCCCTCTATTTATTCTCACAAGAAGAAGAGCTAGTGGTGCTCACCTAGCAGCCTCATGCCAGCGGGGGAAAGAAAAGAGGCCCACTACGAGAGGAGAGAGTGATTCAGCTGCTAACAAACGCAGGTTTTTCATTAAATGAATGGTTATTCGGGAAACGTCTGTGGATGAGGAGGTTATACATAGTTAACCAGGGCAACCTGGGCTCCGTTCGAAGAGACGAATAATGCCTCGCATGCTCCTTCCCATGAGCAACTCGGTTGGCTTCGTGAACGAGAGCGCCCCTCACGCGGGAAGATGAACATTGAAAGGGCTGAAAGGGTAGCGACGGGATGTAGATGTTTATTTTGGAGGTCGCGTACTTTAGTTATAATGCCATCGACACGGTTGAGGCTTATACTTTTCTTTGGTCCCAACATGACCGACCAAGCGTAACGACCGCAGAAGGTACGGCCGGAGAATTCATCTCCAAGTCAACAGCATGTCGGGCAGGTCCTGAGGAGGATATAGCCGAGTGAGTCTCTGACTTGTTCTCCCTTTGGAACTTTCTGGCTAATGACCTGTCGAGGACTCTTCAGTCAAGCGCATCCGAGCAACGAAGGTCGAGCTCCAGAATTCAAACGATAATGGGGGTGTTCGATCAAAGTGAGACATGGATCGTGTGTTATAATAGGTGACCAGGCCAAGGGACGCTGTCGGAATCGCCCGGTTAAGTCGGACAGCAGTGACTCACTTTCTCTCCCGAAAGGGGACCGCTCCCACCTCTGGGAAACGATCGGCACGTAGACTAGCCATATTAGCAGGGGCTCCATAAGTAATTGGAGGGACCATCGATTCTTCGGACGTCAGCTGACAGACCTAGGAGAGTAGACAGTAGGGAACCGGAGCCAAGAGCTAAACATATGCATGGGTGTACCCCCCAACTCCTGTGTTGGCGTGAGGGGATTTGGCACAGCAAAAAGGACAGTCATCGCTTTGACAGAAGATAGTTGCACTAATTGTATCCTCCTTTTCTGGTACCAAGGACTCGAATGCTAGCTACTGCTACTTAAGAAGATAGATTTTTTATATAAAAGACAGGAAGCGCTATTGTACTGATTGACGAGAATTGACGAATGCTTTCTTGCTGCTCCCCCTAAACTATAACCGTGTCGATCTACCACGCTGCTATTCCTTAATAGGCGCATCCTTTGCTGCCATAGTGTTACGGTTCAAAGCAGGCTTAGCCTTGCTTACGCTTGGCAGGCTTACGTTAGGGACATGCCCGTCATTTTTGCCTGTAAGACTTTTGGGAGAACTGATGTCATCTTCAGGCAGACCACCGAAAGTTTAACGTACTCCTTGAGGAGGGGTGGTCGACCTCCTTGGGTGCCTAACCTTGGCACTCCTAGACCATCATCCCCTTGCGGGGCGGCCCTGGTTAACGGCTAGCATGGCTACCAGGGTTCCTCATGGGCGCACACTAGCTCATGGGGACAGTGTTGGACCGGCACTGCACTGCCGACAATCAAGGGAGGCTTGGCACGCGGGCCTAGCTCAAGCATGTCCCTACACCTCGCCAGCCCCTTGCCCAAGCTGATTGAGCTATCCCGTTGCCCCTAGCGCACGGGTGGGTTCCGGCCCAAGCGGTTGCCTATCATCATGGCACACAGGTGCCTGTCATCATCGGCATACAGGAGACCCTACACATCGGTGCCAAGTCACCTCATCGGCGCATGGTCGCCTTCCATGATGGTTGTCCCCCTTTAGCACGTAAGCGGCGCCTCCCATGGACCGGTCTGAGCCAGAAGAGTGCCCCGGCCATTGGACTTGAGGTCATGATCCAGTGCTACTAACTTTGGTGGAGCCATCCCAGCGGGCAACTCCTAGCCTCTAAGCGCACAAAGGCTTGTCCTGGCCTGCCTTGGCCAGGACGCCGCACGGGTTTCTTCCGCTGTAGAGTTACCCCCGTGACAGTTGGTATTAGAGCAAGTTGGCCAGTTGCAGCCGCAGTTGGTTTTCAACAGATTAGCCCAGAGCCAGTTGAAGCGGTCATTTCGACAAGCAGCATTTGGTGGGGTGCGGTCCCTAGTCACCTCCACCCAGGATCGAGCATAATTCAGATCAGGCCTAGCAAGAGGCCATTTCATAGTTTGTGGCCCCATTCCAATGACACTAAAACAGCTTCCCTTGCGGTTGCAGACGCTTTGGTTGTTGTCCTCATGCGGTGGCAGACGCGTGAGCCTTGATAGGAATGTGGGTACACTGCCCGAACAGATTGTTAATCAGGCCTATCAAGAGGCCATTCAATGTTCGCGTTCCCATTCCAATGACCCTAAAACAGCTTCCTTTGCGGGGGCAGACGCATTGGTGGTTGTCCTCATGCGGGGGCAGACGCGTGGGCCTTGTTAGGAATGTGGGTACGCTAGCCGTTGGAGCATGGCGGCCCTACACCGGCAAAGTATCAGGTGGACATGCTCAGTTTTCAGGTTGAACACTTGCAGCAGCAGAAGCTTATCACAAGGCGAGTGCATGTTCGGCAACTCATGGGTAAAAGTTGCCACACTCGCGTTCGAAGCGGTCAAGTCTCCTTGAGGCAGCAGCAGTGGGGCCTTCTCGGAGTGAAGATGTAGCCCGAGTCGGCGAGGCGAAGCGTAGTTTCGAGGGCCCAGGAGAGCATAAGCCATGGCTAGGTTTGAGTAACCCGCACAGGGCGAGGTGAAGTCTGTAGGCCAGCATGGTGAAAGGGTACCCAGGTCATCGCCAACATGAGGAGTAGACCTATCAACGTGTTCGGTAGCATCACTGAAAAGCTACCAAGAAGACGGTTGAGCCTTGAGGTAAGATGATACATGGGGCGGACCTCCGCGAAGCACCACACACATTTCTTCGAGGGCCCTTCATTCACAATTCAACGGCATAGCCATTGCGCGGTTTGAGTAACCTCGACACTGGGGTGAAGTCCAGGCAGGCCGGCATGGTGAAATGGTTCCGTCCCCATAAATGGACACCAATATAGGCAAGACCCGGGCTAGCCAGACGAGCCCTGGAACTGGCAAGGAAGTGGATGGCGCGGGACACAGACGCCCATTCACGAGGAAGACCCATTGTCGAGGACGACAATGGATTGAGTGGGGGAGCCTGTTACGGTTCAAAGCAGGCTTAGCCTTGCCTACGCTTGGCAGGCTTACGTTAGGGACATGCCCGTCATTTTCGCCTGTAAGACTTTTGGGAGAACTGATGTCATCTTCAGGCAGACCACCGAAAGCTTAACGTACTCCTTGAGGAGGGGTTGTCGACCTCCTTGGGTGCCTAACCTTGGCACTCCTAGACCATCATCCCCTTGCGGGGCGGCCCTGGTTAACGGCTAGCATGGCTACCAGGGTTCCTCATGGGCGCACACTAGCTCATGGGGACAGTGTTGGACCGGCACTGCGCTGCCGACACTCAAGGGAGGCTTGGCACGCGGGCCTGGCTCAAGCATGTCCCTACACCTCGCCAGTCCCTTGCCCAAGCTGATTGAGCTATCCCGTTGCCCCTAGCGCACAGGTGGGTTCCGGCCCAAGCGGTTGCCTATCATCATGGCACACAGGTGCCTGTCATCATCGGCATACAGGAGACCCTACACATCGGTGCCAAGTCACCTCATCGGCGCATGGTTGCCTTCCATGATGGTTGTCCCCCTTTAGCACGTAAGCGGCGCCTCCCATGGACCGGTCTGAGCCAGAAGAGTGCCTCGGCCATTGGACTTGAGGTCATGATCCAGTGCTACTGACTTTGGTGGAGCCATCCCAGCGGGCAACTCCTAGCCTCTAAGCGCACAAAGGCTTGTCCTGGCCTGCCTTGGCCAGGACCCGCACGGGTTTCTTCCGCTGTAGAGTTACCCCCATGACAATAGAGCGAAAGACAAGGGCACAGGACACTGGAAGAGATGGCAAAGCTCAAACTCCAAAGGAAGCAAATCAAATAGAGAGGGAGGAAGAATGCAAGCAACGGATATAAGCATCCTAGCGTAGCGCGAAAGGACTGTACGCGCATAAGGACTATATAGAAAGATGAAAGTGGAATGAAAGTAGTCTACACTACACCTTCAAAGGGGCCATGGCACATTTATTGACCCTATGGATTCCAGGAGCCACTAAAGTCTCGTTTGTTTTTTGACTAGACTCAATCAATCGAGAGCTAGCATTAGAGAAAGCAGTAGAGAATCAAAAACTTCGCACTGAGAGCTAGGGGCGCGGAAATCATCTTTATCTTGAATTTACAGAAAGCAGAAAGGCATTACGCAATGGCGGATCAATCCATTAAATTCAAGGACGGCCCCAGACCGAGGAGCAATTGCAAAAGATATAGCAGGAGCTGGATCTCTTTTCACAGTAAAGGCCTGAACCGAGAAAGATAGCAAGGGTAGGATGAAAGAAAACAAGGGAAGAAGATTTAGAACAATAAAAGCTTTCACCTAAAAATGCGAGGGGCCGGAAGATCCTTATTAAAAGGAATTCGTCAAGGGCTACTAAGCAAGCAGCAAGGAATGGGCTATCTAACTCACTCAAGGGACGGGAAGGGCCAACCAAATGAGAAATAGAAGAGATAAGCTAAGCAGGCAGGCAGACTAGGCCACTAGCACTTGATGAGCTCAGAGCGAGGGAGAACGCTAACAAAGGCAATTGAGACCAGGAAATACGGCATTTTATCGCATGTGTTAAGGTATCGCTAGTTGAGACAGCCTAAAGAGGGGCTTAAACAGGGGCTTTCGACTAAAGAGAGAGGCATTGGGACGACCCACTAAGTACACTACTACCTATGGAGATAGCCTGAACTGGGCTTGTTACTCTTATTACTAAAGGAGATAAGCTAGGCGGGCACAGGTGGACTAGACCTCAAACCATTATTAGCACTTGAGCTCAGAACGAAGAGAGAGCATTTGCGGCGGGAGAACGCTAAAACAAGGGCGATTGGGGGGGGTGGGGGGGGGGGGGCGCATGTAGAAGCCCAAAAGAACGCATTTTACTGCATTTGAAGGTCACTAGTTACATTGACATGATAGGGCTTAAGCTGGACTTGTTGCTGAAGAGAAAGGGGCGTTGAGACGATCAACCTATGGAGATATAGCTTCTTACTCAACCTAAAGAGATATTGCCATCGAGACACAATGCGAAATTTTGATGGGCGTAGACCAGGCAGGCTAGGAAGTAGAGCTAACCTAAGCAGGAAAAGATCTTTACAGAGGGGACCCGGTGAGGGAGTGGGAAGAAAAGAGAGGGAATGGTATAGCACTATAGGGAATATGGAAACATATAGGAATTGGCATAGTTGCATAAATAGGAATTAGGAAGCATATGGGAATGCCATAACAGAGATCCACTAGAGCTTATGCCAAGGATGACTTTCCCAACACTAGAAGTCCTACTCATGCTTGTGAAAAAGAGGAAGATCGCTAATTACAGGCAGTGTGTTCCACCTATGAGAAGATCAATTGAACTGGCCTCTGGCTTAAGGAGCATATAAACGACAAACTAAGCAGAAGCGCGTAGACTCAAAAGAAGGGAGAGGGGCAGAAGCTTCCTCTTCTATTCAGCAAGGGAAATCATCTACTCTGCCAAGGCAAGAATCGAAGACTACGGCTTACAAGTCAACGACTGCAGCTTCAACTCAATAGACTACAGCTTATTAGAACTCAACGACTTTCTCAACTAGAAGTCTCCTACTCATGTTTGAAGGGGATATCGCTAAAAGGGGGCCAACTAGCAATCCTGTTAGAGGCGGTGGTGTATGTATTTCCAATGTATTTCCACTTATTCGAGGGAAAAAAAACCTCTGGTTTAAGGAAAAAGATGGACATATAAACTAAGCGACATCCAACAGAAGCCTAGGCTCGAAAGAAGGAGAGAGAAGAGGCATCTGACTCATAAGCTACTAGCACGAAAGCCTTGCCAACTACGTCTACGTTACTTACTAGCTAGCCTAACAAGAGAAGTACTGGCCAATGGAAGTACTTACTTAGCCTACCGAGCCTATCAATAATAGAGAGGCGGGCAGAGAGCCAGCTAAGCCATATTTACCGAGTTGAATGAATGTATATGGATTGGACGGCAGATCAGGGCAAGTTAAAGAGCATGTGAAAGCAGAACTTGTAAAAAGACCCATAAGAGGGCTTGAACTAGCGAGATAGGCTAAAAAATCGGCAATTTCATTGAGAAGGTTTTCCGCAGTTGACCGGGAAGGGCTGGAGGGCAGATTCCACCGATGAAAGAAGCCAGGCCACATAAGACTCTCTAGGAATGGACAGAAGAGGCGAAGGGATTCGCACACTAGCAGGGCCAATCCGCGATACTTTTACATTTAGACTATACAAGGAATTTTCTGAATAGGACACGAGCGGGTACTTTCAAGCCTATGTGACCAATGCACTTATGCTGCCTTCACTCAAAGGAAAGCACTTTCAAAGAAGCAAGGGATGAAGGGGATGAAGGGGAGGATTTGTCAAAAGAAATCGATTCACTAAGCTAGCTTAACTCTCTTTCTACTTGAACTAGAGGAGCGGGACGAGCGTCTTCAGGGGCTTACTACAAAAGAAAGGCTATTTGAGATCCTTTTTCCAGGCCCAAGTACTCTGACCCATGAGACCGATTAAGGAAGACCAATTAAGGAAGGGGAACTAATTCCAGATATCGATTAACTGCTTGCCAGCCTATCCCTAGACCGACGGATTGACCAGTTGACCAGGCAGGAAGACCGAGACTAATAAAGACAGGAGAGACCGATAGAGTTGAACAGACAGCTGACAGCTCGCGATTGCAAGAGATAGGGGAAAAAAGACAGATGGCGCACAGATTGACTTATTGCTGCCTATCGACCTCTGCTGCTGCCTGTTACTAAGGAAGGGAAGAGAACGGATTGAGTCAGGACACGATCGATTGAGACAGAAGGGAAGCGCTAAAGACAGCAGGAAGATTGCATTAACAAAGCAACGTATACAGATAGAGATGAGCGTTTGCGCATTGATACCGATACAAAGACAAGGGAAGGAGATTAACCCTTTGCCATAGACCTATTGCGAGAGCTCGACGACCGTTTATTGGACAGAAAGGCGGGCAGGGCAGATGCTACTAAAATAAGGCCTATCTGAGCATTTTCATTGACCTATAGTACCTCTGCCTATGAGCTAGCTTGAACACGTCTTTTGACTAGACTAAATCGGCCATGAAGTTCCTCATATTCCCGTTGACGACAGTTGACCGTTACAGATGAGCTAGATGAGCTAAACAGCAGAGAGATATCGCTTGGATTTGGCTGATTGCGCTTTCTTATCGATACTTGTTAGAAGCTTAGTCGTCCATCATTCGATTGCTTTCACTGGCCTTTTGACTACAAAGAAATGGGCATAGAGAGCCAGTCCTAAGACTCCAGAACTAAAGGAATGCTTTACCTAAGGCTTTCCACAGTTCGCTACCTTTCCTATGCTTCTTCCTTCTAACGCTCAGCCACTATCCGCCAACCGTTATGCCCCAACAAGAGTGGAAGGAGGACATATGGCCGGGGATCGTACTATTGAATAAAAGCAAGGGGATTCGCTAAGCTAGTAGCTCTAAAGTAATGGCATCCCTTTGATTCCTAGCTGACTAATAAGAGTTATAAAAAGAAGGGCTTTTTTTATAGAGAGAGAGTAAGGGGAAATCAATCGCACTGATGCCCCTATGCTTGCTGCCTACTCGGACTGATTGGCTTAAGACCGGAATGCTTACCGATGCCGCTGACCTCCCACTTTCAGTAAGGGATGAGCGTACGACAACCCTTGCAGCTAACTAATGGCAGCCCCAGCAAGCAACGGCGCCGCTCGATCTAGCGCGCTAGCAGCAAGAAAACGGCTGCGCTACCGCGCCGCGCTAGCGCTCAATCCGTTGCTTGTTGCATCCGTTTTTCATCATGCTGTTAGCGCAACGGCTTGAGCGCAAGCAAGCGAAGGCTGCAAGTTCAGGCGCCCGCTAGGGCGCCGCAACGCGCTTTGCCGTTGCAGCAAGATTCAAAACGGATGCACGCGCTAGCGCGCTGCCGTTGCACTGGCTGCGCGTTAGCGCAACGGCTTGAGCGCTAGCGCGGCTAGCAGCAAGATTCAAAACGGATGCACGCGCTAGCGCAACAAGCAACGGCTTTGAATCGCTTGCTCGGCTGCACGTTAGCGCCGCGCTAGCGCTCAATCCGTTGCTTGTTGCGCTGTAGTTTTCTCGCTTGTTGGTTAGGGCGCTCCCTCCTCTCACGCCATGCTCCCTCAAAAAAGGGACCACACAAAACTAGCCTGAAAAGCGCTCTCACATTTGGAGTGACTCGCCTAAAAGTGGTTGGAGACTCGAAATTGGTTATCAGTCAGGTCGTGGGAGAGTGGAAGACCAGGGACTCTAAGTGGATTCCGTATCAAGAGCTAGCCGAACGCCTAGTCTCACTCTTTGATGAGGTGGTTTTCGTCCATGTGCCTAGAGACAAGAACCGCCTAGCCGATGCGATAGCTACCCTGGCCTCCATAGTCAAGATGCCTTTGTACCGGTCAATGGAATCACTCGTTGTTGAAAAGCTATATCAGCTGGCATACTTATTCATCCAGCCCAGAAGACCGGAAGTACATCAAAGAGTCCTCCCCTCCGGGAAAATCAAAGGTTGAGGAGGAAGAAGAAGAAATCCAAGGAGAATACCTCATGCATGATGACTCGAGTGAAAGCAGTGATGATGATGAGGTTCTGGCCGAAGCAGAAGAGGCCGGCGATGCTGGAAACCAATTGTACTATGACATAAAGCACTTCAACCAAGAGGGAAGTTTCCCAAATTACGCGACTAAAGCAGATAGGAAGTACTTCGACAGCTGGCTACCCGCTACGTGCTACTAGCTGGCGTACTTTACAAGCGATCATTCGAAAGGATACTTTTGCGATGTCTAGATAAAGAAGAAGCTCAACACGCCATTCGTGAGCTCTACTTGGGGGTTTGCGGAGGCCATGTCAACAGCCAGATGCTCGCTAAAAAGATCATTCGAAAAGGATATGACGGATCAAGATTGTAAGAAATTCGTCAGGGGATGCATGAAGTGTCAAATTCACGCCGATCTGATTCATGCGCCGTCATCATCACTCCATCCTACCATTCTTTCATCCTCGTCTTTCACCAACCTACTTAGGTGATCAGCCATCGAATTTTCAGCTCCCCTTCGATCCTTGATTTCTAGATCGAACTCTTGGAGCAAGAGTATCCACCTTATCAGCCTCGGTTTCGACTCCTTCTTTGCTAGTAGGTATCTCAAAGCTGCATGGTCAGAAAAAACAATCACTTTAGAGCCAAGCAAATATGACCTAAATTTGTCTAAAGCAAACACAATAGCTAATAATTCTTTTTCAGTGGTTGTGTAATTGCTCTGTGCAGCATTCAACGTTTTGGAAGCGCAGTGAATGACATGGCTCTTCCCATTTATTCGTTGCCCTAGAAACAGCCCCTATTGCATAATTACTTGCATCTGTCATGATCTCAAAGGGCAAGTTCCAATTGGGTGGTTGAATGATGGGTGCAATGGTTAATAAATTTTTAAGCTTGTTAAAAGCTTCCTTGCACTCATCATCAAAATCGAAAGGCACATCTTTTTGCAGCAAACTGGACAATGGCAGAGCAATTTTTGAAAAATCTTTGATGAACCTGCGATAAAAGCCTGCATGTCCAAGAAAAGAATGAACCTCCCTAACATTTGTAGGGTAAGGTAAACTCACAATCAAATCAATTTTTGCCTTGTCGATTTCTATTCCTCTGGCTGAAACTACATGTCCCAACACAATACCCTCCTTCACCATAAAATGACATTTTTCATAGTTTAAGACAAGATTTGTTTCCACACACCTATTCAGAATTTTACTTAAACTATTCAAACAATCATCAAACGAATCACCATAAACAGTAAAATCATCCATGAACACTTCAATTCATTTTTCAATAAAATCAGAAAATATGCTCATCATGCATCTTTGAAAAGTGCCCGGAGCGTTACACAAACCAAAGGGCATTCGTCTGTAGGCGAAGGTGCCGAATGAAAAAGTGAATGTCATTTTCTCTTGGTCCTCCTACGCAATAACAATCTGATAATACCCGGAGAATCCATCGAGAAAACAAAAGAAAGCCTTACCTGCCAGTCTCTCTAGCATCTGATCAATGAAGGGTAGGGGAAAATGGTCCTTTCGAGTGGCCAAGTTGAGTTTTCGAAAATCTATTACCATTCTCCAGCCACCTTGTACCCTCATGGGAATTAGTTCATTATTTTTATTTTTTACTACAGTCATCCCAGTTTTCTTAGGCACAACATGAATAGGACTTACCCATTTGCTGTCTGAAATTGGATAAATTATCCCTTCATCTAACAGTTTAAGCACCTCTTTCATTACTACCTCTTTTATTACCGGGTTGAGTTTCCTTTGTGGTTCTCTAACCGGTTTGGCATCATCTTCCAAAAGGATCCTATGCATGCAAATTGAGGGGCTGACCCCTTTTATGTCGGCTAGGGTCCAGCCAATCGCCTCCTTATGGTCCTTTAGGACATTGATGAGCCTCTCCTCTTGCTCCTCAGTCAACCCTTTTGCAATGATCACAGGCAATGTCTCTTTTTCACCCAAGTAGGCATATTTTAGGTGATTAGGTAGGGTCTTTAGTTCCAGCTCCGGAGCCTGCAAAACAGAGGGCAGCAGCCTTGTGTGAGAAACCTTTGATTGAACATCAGAAGTCCTTACCTCCTGTTCAAGTTCCGGAGTATCATAGGATGCATCGATCTCCTCCTCCCCTGTCCGATTGTGCCTTATATTCTAGCTCATCATCCATGTCCTCCTCTCCAAAGACTTCCTGCACAATCGAATCGATAGTATCAATAGAGCAGATCGAATGACACTCACTAGGATATTTCATTGCATCAAAAATATTAAATTTTACAATCTCTCCATCAAACTCGACGGAGAGGGTACCCTCGTCCACATCTATTTTGGTCTTGGTCATTTTCATGAATGGACAACCTAATAGAAGTGGGGCTGAACTCGTGGCTGTGTCTTCTTCCATCTTCAGGATGTAAAAATCAACTGGAAAGATCAAATTGTTAACCTGCACTAATACATCCTCAACAATCCCTTCTGGGTATGCATTAGAACGATCAGCCAATTGAGTAACAATTCTAGTCTCTTTTAAAGGACCTAGTCTCAATGCACAGTAAATCGAGTATGGCATGACATTAATAGATGCACCTAAGTCCAGCATGGCACGCTCGATTCGTTTATTGCCAATCACACAGGGTAGGGTAAACATACCTGAATCAGCACGCTTTTCTGGCAGGGTCCTCTTGATCACGGCTGAAACGTCCTCTCCTACTCTTACCTTTTCATCAATTCGCAGCCTCCTCTTGTTAGTGCATAACTCTTTCAAAAATTTTGAATATTTAGGGATTTGTTTTATTGCATCTAGCAAGGGAATGTTGATCTCCACCTTCCTGAAGGTTTTTAACACTTCTTGTTCATATTCCTCTTTCTTTGAATTTGCCAACCTGCTAGGAAAAGGTGGTACAACATTAGTAACCTTAGGGAGAGGGGGGGTCCAATTTTACCTCAATGGGGCTGTTGATGTGTTGCTAATTGTGACACTAGCAAGTGCACTAGCCGTTCAAGTAATAAAGTAGAGAGTGAAGTATCGTTCCCACGAGGATTTAGGAAACAATTACCAATACTAAATTGAGCACTTCTTATCTGATCAACAAATAAATCAAAACTCTAATGAAAGCTAAGAAATCCTAAATTAAAATCTATCTAAATCATTGGTCCAATTGCCTTCAAATCAGGTTAGAAGAGTAAGCAGTAAATGTCAATCTCAGAATTCAGCAATCTATCAATTTGGATCATTCGAATAAATCATGATTGAGCCTTGCGTTGGTGAAACCCCAAGGTCATGAACAGCCTCTCTCAAGCGCATGTTCATCCTATGCATGAGTGACGGTTCTTCTATCTCTAGCAAGAATCTAATCCCCATGCATGCATTTCTTCAAACACTTCTAAGGCATCAATTCAAGTCTGAATTGATCACCAACTGAATTGTGCAAGTTATCTCTAACCTTGCACTCAATTCAGTTCTTGAATAGTAGATCTGAATTCCTAGAGTCTCTCTCAAGCACTCTAGGAATTCCAAGCTTTAGATCCATTCGGCCAATCTGAAAATTGCAGATCTGAATTCTCTTTCAAGCAATTCAGATCTTGCAATCTCAGATCTGAGAATTCAGATCTGAGTTTTGAAGGTTAGTTGGCCGAATTAATCTACAATAACACCCTTATTCAAGAAACTTCAAGTACAATTCATGACCATTTGAATGAATAAAAAAGAATTAGATTGCTGAACTGAAATTTTACAAGCTGAAATACATCAAGGAAGAATGGAACAAGGAGAAAGAAGAAAGAAAATATAACAAAGAAACTGAATTCAAATCAAAAGAGAATGAAACTACAAATGATTTATTACAAAAGATCTTTGAATCACAAACCCTCAATTCGAACTCACCTTCTCTTCTAGCTTGCTTGTCTTGAACTTCCTTCAGCCCTTCTTCTTCTTCTTCCTTGCGCCTAGCCTTCTTCTCTTCTCTTCTCTCAAGGTGGCCGAACCTCTAAGAGTGGGAGAGCCTTCCTCTCAAGCAATTGAACAACTTTCTCCCCTCCTAGAGGCCTCCTTATATAGTTTTTCAAGGGGGCTCTTGCCCCTTCTTGAAGCCTCTAGAATGGGGTGTATTACACCCCTCATGAACCTTCTAGAGTGCTCCCTCCTTCTCTTCAAGAAACTCCTAGAAGTTGCCGCCCCTAGCTCCCTTTGGGCTGCTATTTGGGCTACAACTTAGCTTGCTTTTGAGCTCATGTGGGCTACACTCTAGGCTGTTATTTGGGCTAAAAATGGGCTGGGCCAAAATTTCCTTCTTGCTAGGCTTCTTCCCTTGGATTTTCCAAAGAGTTTCACTTGCTCTTCTTGGGCCGAATGAAATTCTCTTGCTCTCATGGCTGGGCCGGGCTGAACTTGATAAATTTTGGGTTTTCTTTTCTTGCTTTTGCCTTCCTTTTGTTGATTTGGCTCCCCCTGAAATCTTTCTTGCAATCAAGCTAAAATAAGGCAAAAATTAATAAAACCGGCATAAAAGTCCATGCAAAAACCTCATAAAATATAGATAAATTGTAGGTTCATCAGCTGTCGTTTGACCCTTGTCCTTCCTCTTCCTTGGCTGCCTTCGATGGTGAACTTGGTTGGGACTGCAACTCTCTTCCGCTTCTCAACACCACCGCACTTGCATTCTCTTTCGGATTAACTACCGTTTGTGAGGGTAGTTTCCCAGAGTTCTGTGCCTCCAACTTGTTGATGGAAGTGGCAAGTTGGCTAATTTGGTTCCCCAAATTCTGAATGCTAGCTCTCGTTTCCTGCTGAAATTGCTGAGTATTAGTAGCTAGAACCTTAACTATTTCATCCAAAGACATACCTGAATTCGGGGGTTGGCCTTGCGCTGTGATGGGTGTTGAAAACTGGGGCTGTCGACTAAAAAATTGGGGCTGATATTTCTGCTGTCCTCCTTGGGTCCCGTAGCTTAAGTTTGGATGATCTCTCCACCCTGGATTGTAATGATTGGAGTAAGGATCATACTTTCGTTGGGGCTGGCCCGGGAATCCTCCCACGGCATTGACTTGCTGCATCGGGCCATCTTGTAATGATGGACACATGTCTGTAGGATGTCCAGGGATCGAACAGATACCACACACCCTGGCAGTTTGTAACTGTCCTGCTGCGAGCTGCTTAACCAAGGCAGTTAAATCAGAAATCTAGTTTTCTAAATTTGCATGGCTTACCTCATTAACCCTTCTAATGGTACCTTCTGTCCTTGTACCAAATTGCTTAGAATTTTTGGCCATATTATAGATTAATTCCCTGGCCGCTTCAGGTGTCTTGTTCACTAGAGCTCCTCCACTGGATGCATCGACCATACTTCTATCCATGGGCTAAAGCCCTTCATAGAAGTATTGGATTAACAATTGTTCAGGAATTTGGTGGTGGGGACAACTAGCAACAAGTTGCTTAAACCTTTCCCAATATTCATATAATGTCTCACCACCAAACTGCCGAACTCCACATATTTCTTTTCTTATATTTGCAGCCCGGGATATAGGAAAATATTTATCTAAAAATATCCTATTCATTTCATCCCATGTGCGTACTGAACCGGGAGGAAGAATATACAACCAATCCTTTGCTTTATCTCTTAAAGTAAATGGAAAGGCTATGAGTTTTACCTGGTCCTCGGTTATACCGTGGGGTTTCATGCTTGAACAGACGACATGAAATTCCTTTAGATGTTTGTGAGGGTCCTCACCTGGGAAACCATGAAACAGAGGTAATAATTGAATCAAACCAGATTTGAGTTCAAAGGCTACCTCAAGAGTGGGGTACGTGATGCATAAAGGTTGTTGGTTCATAATTGGTGCAGCCAACTCCCTTAATGTCCTCTCTCTGTCAGCCATTCTTTCTACTTCTTCGAAGATGGGAAAATCACAAGTGGGTAGATCGATATCTGAATTCACCCTTTTAGGTGAACGATCCTTCCTTTGCTTCGCCTCCTTCCTTAAACGACGGGTGGTCCTCTCAATTTTGGGGTTGTACTGAAGTTCACCTCGTTGAGAAGCACGAGTCATAAACAAGAAGATTAACAAAAGAAGGTAATAGCTAAGAAATTAACGTTGCTCCCCGACAACGGTGCCAAAATTTTGACGGGTTTGTCGAAGCCCTCAAAATTATTACTAGTCCCACAATAAAATATTTGCAGTAAAAGTGGTTCTAGGTCGAATCCCACAGGGAGCAAATCAATAATCTCTTAGCCGAATGGGTAAAGTAATTGTGTGGGAAAATTAAATAACTAAAATTAAAAGAATAACAAACTAAACAAACAAGAGAAAATCAGTCTTACCGAATTCTGGTTCAAGGGTTCGGGTTGAATCGATTGGCCATCGATCCTACGTACAATTCAGCATTCTTGCAATTCAGGCATTTAACCTTAGATTTATTAGGATAGCCATAATAAACCTTGTGTTTTCCTAATTCAGCTGACCAAACCCAGCATTCGATCAACACTTATCACCACTCAACTGGGTACGATAGCGTTCCATGTTAAACAATGATAGCATTAAGATTTGTGAAAACAGTTAAACTAAAATGACAATAATTGAGATAGCTGCAATTACTGAATTTTGTTCCATCGATTCTTTTAGGTTGAACCATGTTAAAACATTGGTCAAAGGCTGTCACGAACAATTGACCCAAAAAGATATCAACCTAATTGCTACTTGTAACATTATTCGTGACAATTACGGATCACCGAAATCATGGATAGCAGTAGGAAAATCAACATTAACTCGGTTTGTCAGACTAATTAACATTAACATCCAATAAAAATGTGCACAAGAACCAATGAATACTTGAATTAAAAAGAAAGAAAATAAAATAACTACAGAACCTCACAATGGCACAATCGAACCTCCCCCCTTGAACCAGAAAAAGAAGCTTAGCTGCTCATGATCTACGCAATCTCCATGCTTTGCTTCTCCATGCCCGAACTGATCTTCTTGAGTTGCTTGATGCTTGATTGCTGGATGATTGAGTGATTGCTAGAGCTGGTTCACCCCCCTCTTTATATACCCAAAGGAGAGGGCTGTATTCCAACTCCTTCTAGGAGATCATCTTATCCTTAGGGAGTCTTGATCTTATCTTCTTTGAACTAATCCTATCCTATCTCTTATCTAATGCTCTAATCTCAGTCTTCTTGTCTCTCTAGGATTACATTCAAGAATTTAGATCTGATAAAACTCTCTCCTTGGAGATTACATTCGAAATTTGGACTCTTAACTCTTGAGTTCGAGTTGGGCTGCTTCAAGGTATTTCTACGAGTTGGGCTTAAGTTGTGAAATGGGCCTGGCTGCGAACTTGCTCCGAATTTGAGCTCATTGTCGTACTTGATGCGAGCCGAATCTGTCAAAACCAAAAACATAAAAGTTGTGGGCCTTCCTTTCATCTTTCTAATGCTTCTTGAATTGTCCAATTCGGTGTCCGGAATTGAGAGTTAGGCCCAGATTACTGACTGTCGTCGAAACTGTGCAAAATCACCCGATTTGCCCTGTTTTCTTCCAATTGCCTTCTTTATTGCCATGAATCGAAATACAAGAGTAATGAGTCCATTTAAGTGATAAATAAATGTAAAATAGTGAATATTAGGGGATAAAATTAGAGTTCATTTTGGTCTCATCAGAGGTCTTCTCTTGTCAGGCAGTGCTTGATCATTAAGGGCTGAGAGGTTAAGTGTAAGACCATTTAAGATAAAACCTGATGGGCTAATCTTGCACTTGCCCACAGCCCCTGGGTTTTTATAAGATGGCTTGGCCCAGGGACCACTTAATGTAAGTGTTGGGCCCATAGGGTCCATGTGATGGGCTCAAGGGGGTCACTGAGTCTTTTAGTGAATTTGGTTGGGCCTTGTAATAAAGGCTGGGCCGAACCCATGTGGCTGGTGTGTAGATCAATGCTTGGGTCCCATGCCATACAAAGAAGCCCAACTGGGCAGCAGGTTGGAAACTGGTTAAACACTGAACACTTAATGGGCCAAAAGCCCATTTCGAACTGGCCTGATATGATCACCAGTTCATGGGGCGAATCTGAGATTAGTGTTAGTAAAAGGATTGGGTCTTTGACCTTATCCACTTTAAGAGACCAAATTCAAATTAGATTTGAATCTGGTAACCTCCTGATAAGATCAGGAGTTAACTAACTTAATCTGTAGATAGGATTAAGATTAACCTCTATCCAAATACTGATTTGGATTGGGATAACTCCCAAAAATATTGGGAGGTTTCTTAATCAAGAAGAAAGAGGAGAAAACCCTAGCAGAAATATCAGATTTCGAACTAGGGGGTTTGAGGAAGCAAGAAACACATCCTGCAATCTCAGATTTGATCTCTCACAGACTCCAGAGAGAAGAGACAGTTCTGCCCTCTTCGTCCCTGGACTTCTCTTCCTTCAACCGCCGCCACTACCTGCTGGAAGATTGGATCTTTGCAACAACAGGAAGTCAAGAAAGCAGTTCTTGACAATAGTCTTGCAAGAAAGATACTAGGATTTGGTGTTCAAGGTTTCCAGAGGGTTCTTGTGAAGAATCCAGTGTGTAGGATGCACCATGTTGGTTCCGTTCCATCCACAGCTGTGTCATCTTCAGCAGGAGCGGATCTTGGTTACTTCTTTGGGCGTGAATACCAACTTTGGGAGATATTATTTCTTCGGATCAGGTATAATCCTTCCTGTTTCTTTTTGGTTCAGATCTGATTTGTTTATGGTTCAAATAGGATCCTTGAATAATGTATTCTAAATTTAGGGAATATGATTCCCAGTTGGAAGAAGGTAGGAATTTTTTTTTGAAATTTGCCCTCCATTCCGCACCCTTCTTGGCATCCATTAGATAGATCCTACCATTCTTTCAGTTGTATCAGAGCCATAGGTTCGAATCTTGAACCAAAAGAAAATTAGATCTGACACTGCGTAGATGAACAGAAAATGTTCTACCAAGATCTGTGCAAATTGCTTTCTTTTTTTTTCAAGAAATGGTTTCTTGTTAAGGATGTTTGATCTGAAATTAATTTTGTTAAATCCAAAAATTTATTTAGAATTATTCTTTATTTATTTTTTATTTAATGGTCTGTTCGAACCTGGAGATCGCAGTGCAGATTTGGCGCAGATAGTCTGTGCACCCTTTTTCTTCCTTTTATTATTATTCGGTCTGTAAATAATTTTTTTATTTTTCTAGACTGAATGTATAGGATTTGATCAAGAATGTAATTAATTAATAGAAATAGGACTTCTGTTTTATTTATTTTCTTGATTAAAGAAGAAGGAAGAAGATGGCGGCGCTGGAGATTCGGAAATGGAGAAATCGCCTACTGCAATTTACAGTTTATGAAACTGTAACTTTTGTGTTTAACCTCTGCTTTGCAGGTGGTACGAACAGTCCATATTTTGATTTGTGATTGTCTAAAATAAAAAATTATTAATTTCAGATCTCTCTTGAATTAATTCTTGAATTGAAAATCAGTTTTGGACCATTTCGGACTACATTGGACCAAAACTGTTTGGACCGAATCTGAGATTTGAAGGGGGCTATTTTTCAGTCCATATTTCTCACACTGATTATTCCAAATCTGATGTTCAATTACAGGGATTAATTCAGCCCAGCTGTAAAGCCCAGTTTTAAACAGTTAAAACTACAAAAGCCCATTATTGTGAGAAAAGCTGTATGGGCCGAACTGCTAACTGCAATTCAGCCCATATACCTGGTAAACATTAATTGTTAATGCTTTAAGTTTTAAATGGGCCATTCGATGGGCTTTGCATCAGTTAATTGATTGGATCAATTCTTCCTTTACATGTGATGTTTGGATGTATGATGTGCTGCGACCATGGGCCATAAGCACTTGGCCCATGTTAATTCGTTAGTGGCTCTTGCGCACACCATGGCTGAATGCACATCATTGCCATGGTGTCCCTTAAGGTCATTGGATGACCCCTCTCTACTTGGTGGGCCCCATAACCCTGAAAAGGGATGCGTACGGAACCCCTATCCGATTGAGGCCCACCAGAAATCTAACTTTATGAAAGTTAGTGGGAGCCACTTTGGTTTGACCTAAAATAGAACTATGGCATAATTTTGTTCCCTCCAAGCAAATATGAGTGTGTGTGATAGGGAGATCCATTTGATGGACTCTCTAAAGGCCTCCCGTCATTAGCACAATGATGGGTCCATCAGTAATGAGGAAGCACACCATAAAATTGGGCTATCCATTTGTTGTTGGATCTGTTAGAGTGTTTCATTAGATGATAGGGGCGTCATAGACCGATGTGGGAGGGGCTTCACCAGAAAATGGGAACTCTCTCATGGTACCTTGGCGTAACCTGAATATGATGGGTGTGCACTCACTGGACAGAAAGGCTTACCTGAAAACAGCTTTGAACCTTGTCTGACAGAGGCCAAAGGGAAACTCATCTGATGAGTGGATATGATCCATCACAGAAAGGTGGTGGGGTTATGCAGTAGAAACAGTTGGCTTCACGCACCCTATGTGATTTTCCATATTTCCAGAGACATTCCGTCGTCTCCGTCACTGAGAAGGGAGGGAAAATCTCAGAGTTGAATAAATGAGAATGGAACATAGATTAAAAGCCATATCTGTGTAGGTAACATGAATCAAACTAAGGTTGTGGACTAACGTTTTTGCGCTTTTATCAGAAAATGGCAAACGGTCAATTTGCAAAGGTTCTAGATGATAACAAGCTTAAGGGCCCAAATTATGCCGACTGGTACAGAAATCTTATGTTGGTCCTAACTTCTGAAAAGTTAGATAAGGTGGTGAAAAATCCTGCCCCGGAGCGTTCGGGTGACAGGACTTCTGAGGCCCATAGGAGGGACTACCAAGATTGGGAGGATAAGAACTCCCTAGACTGCTACTTTGTCATTGCCTCATTAGACAACTCAATACAAAGGCAGTTTGATCAGATCGAACTAGCCAAGGACATATTGGATAGTCTAAGAACAATGTATGAAGAGCAGAACCGTTCTACTCGGCAGAAGGTCCTGAAATTGTTCATGACCGCGCAGATGTCCAAGGGGCAGAAAGTTCATGACCATTGTCTTCGGATGATGGGATACATTAATGAACTTGAGCTCTTGGATCCAGGCTAGATCTTGGCACACAAGTGGATGCCATCCTGAATTCTTTGCCCTCTTCCTTCAATGCGTTCACTATGAACTACAATATGAATAAGCTGAATGTCAGCGTCCAGGAACTCAGCAATATGTTGCAGAGGGCCGAGGATCTTTTAAAGAAGGATGAGCCTGTGGTTATGCTTGCTGAAGCTAACAAATTGGGCAAGAAAAAGAGAAAGGCAAAGAAGCCCCAGAAGAAAGCTGCCAAACCCAAGAAGCAGAAGAAGAACAAGGCATCTGATGTCTGTCACTTCTGCAAACAGACCGGCTACTGGAAGAGGAACTATCCTGCCTACTGGAATCTAAGAAAGGTAATATTGAAACTTGTGTCATAGAAACTAACATGTTAGTTACTTCTGTGTCCTGGTGTGTTGACTCCGGGGCTCCAACTCATGCGTGTAACTCACTACAGGGGTTCAAAGTTAGCAGAAGACTGAGTGATGGTGAAGTGACACTATTCTTGGGAACGACTGCAAGTGTTGCAGCTACGGCGATAGGAACAGTATAATTAGTTTTTAGAGGAGTCCTTGTACTTAAAGATTATCTTTATGTACAAAACTTGAGAAGAAATTTAATTTATGTTTCTAAACTGTGCTGATGGATATACTGTTTATTTTAGTAATGTGATTACTGTTAAACGGAATAATAAATTCATTTTATGCGGGGAACTAGAGAATGGTCTCTACGTTCTACATCCTTCTCTAGAAACTAACCTAACTAAAACTACGTCGGTCGAAAATCCCAAGAAAAGGAATCGTGATACAATTAATCCCACGTGTCTCTAGCATTACCAACTTGGCCATATCAGCATTGACCGAATCACAAGACTGGTAAAGGATGGTCCTTTGGATTTTCTAACCGTAGAAAATCTTCCCACTTGTGAGCCTTGCCTTCAAGGTAAAATGACTAAGCGGCCATTTGACGGTAAGCCTGAAAGATTTGGAGGCACACTTGACCTAATACATACTGATGTATGTGGTCCCTTGAGTGTTAGGACACAGAATAAACACGTGTACTTCATCACCTTTATAGATGATTTTTCACGATATGGTTACGTATACCTAATGAGACACAAGTCTGAATCCTTTGAAAAGTTCAGAGAGTTCAGACAGGAAGTCGAGAAACAGTTAGGGAGAGAAGTTAAGGCTCTTCGATCGGATCGAGGTGGCGAGTATTTCTCTAACAAATTCAGGGACTACTTAAAGGACAATGGGATAGTATCACTACTAGCACCTCCTGCTACACCTCAACTCAACGGTGTTTCAGAGAGGAGGAATAGGACCTTGTTAGACATGGTCTGGTCACTTCTCATACGCTCGGAATTACCCACACCCTTTTGGGGATATGCATTAGAGACTACTATCTACGTGCGGAATCGAGTTCCAACCAAATCAGTTCCAAAAACTCCATTTGAACTATGGATCGGAAAGAATCCAAGTGTAAGACACTTGAAGATTTGGGGTTGTCCTGCACATGTTAAAAGAACAAGTGCGAACAAGTTGGAATCCAAAACCAGTCGTTGCCTATTTATAGGCTACCCAAAGGATTCAGTGGGTTATCTATTCTATGACCCAAGTGAGCAGAAAGTGTTCTGCAGTTGAAACGCCCAATTCTTAGAATCCGAATACATCATAGACACTCACCATCAGGAAATAGTTCTTGATGAGGAGAGCTCAGGAGCAGTGGGAGATGTTCCACAAGTTTCAGGTAGTGACCAACCTAGAAGGTCCTCCCGGGCATCCAAACCACCAGTCCTATATGGTTATGACCAGGATACCTACCTGGTGGAAGCCTTGAATAGTGAAGAGGATCCCGTGACTTACGCAGAAGCTATGTTAGACATAGATTCCCAGAAGTGGGTGGAGGCCATGAGAGCTGAGATGGACTCGATGGAGACCAATGGAGTCTAGACTCTAGTAGATCCGCCCTCTGGGGTAAAAGCAATTGGTTACAAATGTATCTACAAGAGGAAAAAGGCCCCGATGGTAGGATTGAGACCTACAAAGCTCGCTTGGTGGCGAAAGGGTATACTCAGAAAGAAGGCATCGATTATGAGGAAACCTTTTCGCCCGTGGCCATGCTTAAATCCATTAGGATCCCGCTAGCTATAGCAGCATACCATAACTACGAGATTTGGCAAATGGATGTCAAAACCGCGTTCCTGAATGGAGATCTTAGTGAAGATATCTACATGTAGTAGCCACAAGGCTTTATTGCTGCTGGTCAGGAACACATGGTATGTAAACTCAACAGATCCATATATGGACTTAAGCAGGCTTCTAGGAGTTGGAACATCCATTTTGATTCTGCCATCAAAATGTTTGACTTTGAGCAGAATCCGAATGAGCCCTGTGTTTATAGGAATTCCAGTGGGGATAAGATTACTTTTTTAGTATTGTACGTGGACGATATCCTACTCATTGGGAATGATGTAGGAATGTTGACTTCGGTCAAGGTATGGCTGTCACAGCAGTTCTCCATGAAAGATCTTGGAGAAGCTTCATATATACTGGGTCTTCGACTCTATAGAGATAGATCGAAGCGGATAATTGGATTATCCCAGGCTGCTTACATTGACAAAATTGTCAAAAGGTACAGTATGGAAAACTCCAAGAAAGGAAATGTTCCTTTCAGACATGGAGTAACTCTCTCCAAGAAGATGTCTCCCAAGACTTCTGAGGAGATTGAGGGCATGAGAGACGTTCCCTATGCCTCAGCCGTAGGGAGCATCATGTATGCCATGCAGTGCACTCGCCCGGACATAGCTCAAGCGGTGAGTGTGGTAAGCAAATTCTAGGCTAACCCAGGGCAGGAGCATTGGACTGCTGTGAAGAACATACTTAAATACCTTCGAAAGACAAAAGAGTTTTGTTTAGTATTCGATGGTAGTTCACTACAAGTTCTGGGGTATACCGATGCCGATTTCTAGTCAAATCCAGATGATAGAAAGTCTACGTCTGGGTATATTTTCACGATAGGATCGTGTGCTGTTTGTTAGAAAAGCAACAAACAGGGGTCCACTGTAGACTCCACAACCGAGGCCGAGTACATTGCCGCAAGTGAAGCTGCCAAGGAAGCTGTGTGGATGAAGAAATTCATACACGAATTGGGAGTGATTCCATCCAGCACATCACCCATCCCGTTGTTGTGTGACAACAATGGAGCGATCGCCCAGGCTAAAGAGGCTCGGGCCCACTCGAAGTCAAAGCACATCGAGAGGAAGTACCATGTACTGCAGGAGATCGTTGGTAGAGGGGACGTCCTAATTCAGAAGGTAGCATCAGCGGATAATGTGGCAGACCCATTGACTAAGCCACTGACACAGAAGGTGTTTGAGAAACACGTGGAAAGTATGGGACTCCGGCTTGTACCAGATTGGACCTAAGTGCAAGTGGGAGTTGTTAGACAGTCTTGTATGCCCTTAGCTTCAATCGGTTTTGATGTACTTTTGTTATTTAGTGGAAATAAATTAAAGTGCATGTTTAATGTTTGGTGTAATTCTGTGTAAAACCCTAAAACTGGACACTTATAGAAACTTGTGTTAGTTTTAAATGTTCATAGCCATTGGATAAGTCTGCGGAGATTTATCCTACCAAGGCTGATGTGCCACCAAGTGTTGGGATGGCTTGTTTCGACCATCAGGGTAAGACCCAAGGCACATGCAGTATGGGATTGCTTGAACCCTTGAACCGGACCAGATTTCCAGTATTGCCCTAGACCTTGGAGACAGATGGGCAAAACTGGAAAGTTACACCTGACCCCTAGACTCGATTATGACACATCACTAGGTGTCGGATCGGGTTGTCTTTGATGTGTCAATCAGTGAGATCCTTAGTGGGGGTCAAAACCTGTATATGTTGGGACAGTCTGAGAATTCATCTGAGTGAGTGGTCATAGTGACAGGATCAGCCCCTTTGTCGGACAATGGTAATGATTGGGAATGCACTCTCTCTGATGGAAACCAAACTGTCGGTAGTTGATTTCAATCAATGGAATTTTGTTTTGCAAAATTAATATATATGTATATATATATATATATATATATATATATATATATGTATATGTATGGTTTCAAAAGATTTGCAAAAGGTTTTAATTCCCGGGATCCATGTGAGTTGAGAGTGCGGCACTGTTCCTTGCAGCCGAGGGAGAGGTCTTCTCTTGTCGGGAAGTGCTTGATCATTAAGGGCTGAGAGGTTGTGTAAGATCATTTAGGATAATACGTGATGGGCTAATCTTGCACCTGCCCACAGTCCCTGGGTTTTTATAAGATGGCTTGGCCCATGGACCACTTAATGTAAGTGTTGGGCCCATAGGGTCCATGTGATGGGCTCAAGGGGGTCACTGAGTTTTTCAGTGAATTCGGCTGGGCCTTGTAATAAAGGCTGGGCCGAACCCATGTGGCTGGTGTGTAGATCAATGCTTGGGTCCCATGCCATACAAAGAAGTCCAACTGGGCAGCAGGTTGGAAACTGGTTAAACACTGAACACTTAATGGGCCAAAAGCCCATTTCGAACTGGGCTGATATGATCACTAGTTCATGGGGCGAATCTGAGATTAGTGTTAGTAAAAGGATTGGGTCTTTGCCTTATCCACTCTAAGAGACCAAATTCAAATTAGATTTGAATCTGGTAACCTCCTGATAAGATCAGGAGTTAACTAACTTAATTTGCAGATAGGATTAAGATTAACCTCTATCCAAATACTGATTTGGATTGGGATAACTCCCAAAATTATGGGAGGTTTCTTAATCAAGAAGAAAGAGGAGAAAACCCTAGCAGAAATATCAGATTTTAAACTAGGGGGTTTGAGGAAGCAAGAAACACATCATGCAATCTAAGATTTGATCTCTCACAGACTCTAGAGAGAAGAGACAATTCTGCCCTCTTCGTCCTTGGACTTCTCCTCCTTCAACCGCCGCCACTACCTGTTGGAAGATTGGATCTTTGCAACAACAGGAAGTCAAGAAAGTAGTTCTTGACAATAGTCTTGCAAGAAAGATACTAGGATTCGGTGTTCAAGGTTTCCAGAGGGTTCTTGTGAAGAATCCAGTGTGTAGGATGCACCTTGTTGGTTCCGTTCCATCCACAGCTGTGTCATCTTCAGCAGGAGCGGATCTTGGTTACTTCTTTGGGCGTGAACACCAACTTTGGGAGATATTATTTCTCCGGATCAGGTATAATCCTTCCTGTTTCTTTTTGGTTCAGATCTGGTTTGTTTATGGTTCAAGTAGGATCCTTGAATAATGTATTCTAAATTTAGGGAATATGATTCCCAATTGGAAGAAGGTAGGAATTTTTTTTTGAAATTTGCCCTCCATTCCGCACCCTTCTTGGCGTCCATTAGATGGATCCTACCATTCTTTCAGGTTCAGCCCAGCCTCTGATACAAGGCCGGGCCGAATTCACTGTAGAAAATAGTGAACCCCTAAGTCCATCACCATGGGCTCTTAATGGGCCCAACATTTACACTAAATGGGCCCTGGGTCAAGCCACCTTATAAAAACCCAAGGACTGTGGGCAGATAAAAGATTAGCCCATCAGGTATTACCCTCAAGGGTCTTATACTTAACCTCTCAACTCATAATGATCAAACACTGCCCGACAAGAGAGAACCTCTCCATTGACTGCAGGGAACAGTGCTAGGCTCTCTATTCACATGGATCCCGGGAATTAAAACCTTTTGCAAACATTTTGAAACCATAATATATATATATATATATATATATATATATATATATATATATATATATATATATTATTATATATATATATATATATATATTATGGTTTGTATATAAATATATTTTGTAAATATATTTTGTAAAACAAATTTCAACGGTTGAAATTGGCTGCCAGCAACTTTGGTTTCCATCAGAGAGAGTGCATCCCCAATCATTCACTTTTCTGACAAAGGGGCTGATCCTATCACTATGATCACCCACTCAGATGAATTCTTTGACTGTCCCAACATACCTTTTGACCATCTCTAAGGATCTCACTGATTGGCATATCAAAGACAGCCCAATCCAACACCTATTGCAGTATCATAATCAAGTCTAGGGTCAAGTATATCATTCCAGTTTTGCCCATCTATCTCCAAGGTCCAAGGCAATACTAGAATTCTAGTCTGGTTCAAGGTTTCATGAAAACCCACACTGCATGTACCTCAGGTCTCACCCTGGCAACTGAGACAAGGTAGCCCAACAACTGTGATCTATCCAATGGCTGTGAAGATTTTAAACTAACACAAGTTTCATATGTATCCAGTTTAAGGGTATTACACAGAAATACTATAATAACATGAATCAAATATATACTTTATTCATTTACATTAAATGTCATAAGGTACATCATTATGGTTGGAGCTAAGGGCATACATTGTCTAACACAAATTAGTACAGTGTAACGAGTGATGGATGAGGCTTGAGGTTTGGATGCTCAAACGAGGCCACAAGGGTGGCAAGGAAGTTCTTAGCAGTAAAGAGTCTAAATGCTTACCTTGGAGGGTCACTCCCTATTTATACTTGAGACAACTTGGAGGTAGGTGGATGCAGACTGCCAAGATACAGTCCGGCCTTGAGAGCACGGCCATCAGAGGCCGTCACATGCAGCTGCGCTATTGGCCCCATGTCATGCGTCGGCCTCTGCTCTATGCACGCTCTCATTGGGTCCTCTCTGTGTGCCGCCTTCCGCCATGTGCGTGCGTGCCTACATCACGTCCCTTATAGAATGTAACAAATCTGTTCATATTTTAGCCAAAAGGGCCCTAGCATCAGATCCCTAGAATGTACCTTGGGCTCTTGCCTCGCATTTCCTGACTGAAACTTTATCACTTGACTGTACTGAGCAGTCTATGTATAATGAATTGAGGCCTGTGCAACCTGCATAGAGGCTGCTATTTTGCCTTAAAAACAGGTGGTGATTTCTTGATTGATCCGATATATTAGTTCGTGTGAACCAGTCCAATTTAACCAATTTGGTTTGATATAGAAGGTTTAATTAATCACTTTTTTTTATCTTTAATTTATGGACAAGAAGTTTTTTTTTTCTTCCTTGATAATTACCATCAGCATGAAGCTAGGTTTATCGCTTGAGATACCCTATTTTAAACGAGAAAGGGTTTCATTGTTCTACACTTCGGCCCTGTTTGCGTTTTACGAATCCGAGCAGATCTTCCAGATTCATGAAACTCGGTTGCCCCTGCCGCTACTAGTCCCATTCTATCTGTTTAAGAACTGAGCTAGTTTGTGATTCATAAATTTATTATTTCATGTCCATATATTTTTTCTATATTTATAAGTTCAAAGAGTGATCACGTAATTTATAATTTTTTTTCTCTATTTCAAAGATGGCGAGATGAACTTGATTAATCAACCCAAAGAGCCAAAAATACCTATAGAATCTGAATCTGAAACCAAGGCCCTTGAATTTGATCAGACTTCAGTTGGACTTAGATGTAGCTGGATCCTATCCGAATTCAACCCAATTACAACTCCAATGATCAAGAAATTACTATAGAATAAACTTTTGAGGGTTGAACAATTTAACTGCTAACTATATACATATATATATATATATATATTACAAAAGTGGTCGTCACTCCTCAATATGATCAATGGACTCTATCCGAGCTGCTAGTTCAGCAAGTTGTCCTTTCACACTGAGATCGATGATGTGGGATCTGTCTTTTCCATAGCAGATAACGAACCCTGCAATCAGGGATGGATCAACATAGCTTTCGAGCCTCACATTTCTGAATCCTGTTAACCTCCTCATTTTCCTAGCAATCTGATCCTTCTGTTTGCATTCAAGCTCAACAGCGGAGAAAACAGCCAAGACCAGAGTGTCATTTGGGTTGAGGCAAATGAAGCCAGGTTCTTCCGCATCATCTTTTATTGCTTCGTAATTCTCCTTATCTACGAGGGAACCTAACAAGCCTGGAGCCAAGGGATCGGACTCTGTAATATTGCTTTCCACATTATAAAGTAACTGAGATAGAGTAGTACTTATGGAGGGATCGGACTCTGTACGCGTGCAGGCCGTGAATTCTTGTGGAGGGCTCTCATTCGTAGAGCTTAAAAAAATTTTGTTTGACAGGGATAACTGGGATGACCTCAAGGAATGTGATCCAAATAAGAACGGAGCCACTTGAACTTTCTGTAAACTTTCTTGAGATTTGGAGCTTGGCTTTGGGGGGAATGCAGACTGCCCATGGGGTATGATGGACTGGTTCAAAATATTCATCTGCCAGAAAGCTATTTGTCAGTTTAACAACTCGAGACAAGTGTATCAGAGATAAGAAAGAAAATATTATGGTTAAAACCTAAGACTAGTTATATGATGTTATATAGTTAGGCCTTTCTCATTATTTCAAACTACTAGCTGATGATGTATTTCAATTTGTTTCATACTGGTCATTCTAATTCGACCCAGGTCAGTGTCCAGGAAAGAACTGTGTCCTGCTTTCAATTTCAGAGAAATTGACCAATTAGTGGTTGTTATTTCTACAATGTAAAGTGCATCATATTCTCTGCTCATCTTCTTCTTAACTGAGGTTTGGAGGGGGAGAAGGCGTGTAACAGCCAACCGGGACAGAAAGTGGAAAATTGAAAGTAGATTATAATGATCCAAGAACAGTTCAAGGAGGAATTAAGAAAAAGAACAGTTCGGGAGTGTGCATACTTCCAGTGGAGAGAAAGATAAATTGAAAAACCATGTTCAATTTTGTTGTAACAGCACGCACCAGGAAAATAGCTGTAAGAAAAGGAAACGTAGCAGGAAAAACAAAACAGAAAACAAGAACCGACCTTGAGTTTGCAAAGCTAATTATGGCTTCTCCTCTTTGATTTTCCACTCTTTTCTCGGCTAATACAACTTTCTACCTATTAGCAATCACGAAAAACCTGCAAGAGAATTTGTTCAGCTCTGTAACCGAACGAGAGAACGAAGAGGGGGAGAGAGGATAAACATATGTATTTATATATAAACGTTTGGATAGCCAAAACTTCCTCACGTTATCCACTGCTTATGAATGTCCATCAATCCCTCGCCATCGATGCTTTTAAAAGTCCTCTGCTGAAACGAGAGATCCTGACAGTGGAATAACTCACGCCAAACCAACTTATGACACGTCATCTTGAAGATGGATAAAAATGAAATCAATATCCATAATCCCATCCATACATTTAAGAGCTTTATTGGAGAACGGATTTGCTCCTAACTTACAGAGTGCGCTTTCGAGTTGCATCCATAAATTTAAGGAGATCGGATCTGCTCCTCACACCGACATCACATGCACATCCTATCATTGCATTCGTAACATCTCCCGTACTTATAAGCAATTCAAGGAGATGTTCCCAATGCACAGTCGATGTGCCTGTAATGCGCCCTTGTGTGAGTATCAGATCCGGTTCCAAATTTAAGATGCAAGATGTCCTCCCAACAAAGAAGAGACACTTGGGCTGCATTTAGCATTAGGATTTATCTCCTTTTTGTACTTAAAAACTCGGTGTTCATAATGACATTTTAATAATAAAAATGAGATAAGTACTTAAAATAATGACAGCCAAATGCAGCCTTATCCCATCACACCAATTGTTACCTCCAACGTGTGAAGAAACATATAAACATCTTGATGGAGGATGATTTGACCCGACCTATGAAATGATGACATGTGGACCTGACTCAGCACAAGCAACAACTTAACATCATGGTCTGGCAACGACTAAGTAACGAGCCTATAGGACAGCTCGCTATATCATAGATTAAAGAAGGGGGAGCTCGCTGCAATGCGAGCTCCAGGTTCCCCAAGCTACCCCGAAGGGGATATCCCGAGGCTACTTCAGCTCGCAAGCTAAGGAAACTAGCTCGCTCCAGCCCCTAAGCAGATGTCATCCCAAGGGACCAACTCTAATAAGGGTAACCCCAAAGTATCCCTAAGCTCGCTACAAAGTAGCTCGCAAGGGAGCAACAAAAACGTTTCTCAGGAAGCTTCTATCTGACAGGCCATACCATTTGGACTGCGCCACGTCTCTTGACTGACGGCACAGTCCCTGTCCTTTCGACAGTTTGCACCCACGTCTTTCAGCAGGCAGGGGCATGCCTTCCCTTTTAAGACATATCACTCATCCGAGCAAGAGAAGCATTGCAACGATCACCTGCGCAACCTTGCTAGGTAATGGTTGCGGCAGGGGCCCAGTGGCGATTACACCCGATTTGATAGTAACTCCCCTATAAAAGCCCCTGGGACAAAGGAGAAAGGCTCTCTCTCTGAGATTTTTGAATACTTATGCACTCGCATATCCTCAACCAGAGTCTTTACTTGCTTGCAAGCTAACCTCTCGAGCACAGCGATAAAGCGCGACCTACACTCTTATCCTTCACACTCTCCTTTTTCTCCTTTCCCAATGTTCTGAATTAAGCTTCAGAGTATTCCCATCGGGTAAATCCCCGGGAATCCTTCTTTCCATCTTCTCAGGTGTCGTCCGCTGCCAACAAGGAGCTAATCAGCAGCCAGCTAGGAGTTCCTGGATCGTGCCGCATCATTTGGTGCCGTCTGTGGGAAACGCTTCTAAAAGCCTTCCTCCAATCTTTTACAGCACTTCTCTTCCAAAAAACTTAGCATTCTTCATGGCTTCTTCTAGCAATACCGGACGTGGCAACAGCCAGAGCGCTAGTGGGAAGCAGCCCCAGCTTCCTACTATCTGCATTGGACAGTTTACCGTCCCTCTCTCAGCAGACGGAGTTCCTAGTCTGAACGTGCCTCTTGCAAGGGCACCCGTTGTTGCTCCACTCCCTACTATAGCCGGAGCAACCTTCGTTGAACCCTCGGTTGCGCCCTTAGCGACCAACCCGAACCATCTAGAGGACTTGGTGCAGTGCATGTGGGCCATGCAGGCTCAAATGCAACCGTTTCAACAGTTCTAGCTTTACGAACAACAAGTGCTGCTCCTGGTCTCCCAGTACCAGTACCAGCAGCAATTTCCCTCGCTACCTCAGGCCCAGCCACAAAGCAGGCCAAGCCGTCCCACTGAGGTGAGCGACCTTGCAAGGGAGAGGCATCCCAGATCCAAGATCCTTCCGCAGCAAGAAGGAAAGCCCGACAGCCCTCGCCTCCCGGCCTATGGGTAGGACCAGGGCCTCCCAGCCAACTAAGCCCGCGCCGCCACAACCCTCACAGTCCAAGCTCCCACTCACAGAGAACCCGTTCGAGGTCTTCGCCACGGACCTCAGACAGGGCCCTTCAGTCCAAAGTCATCACCAGCAGTCCGAGCCCATTGAGCTCGGAGACACTGAAGCGTCAAGCGCCAATGCCGAACCAACAAAGCAGCAGCAGCGAAGACGCCGATGAGCCCACTACACCGCATCCAGAGCCTCTCCAAAGCTCAGAAGGAAAGAGGAGGTATGCTCTAGCGAAGTAAGAGCTACTCCTCTCCTTTCAGTTTCTTCCCCGCTATCGTCCAAACTCCTTGCTGTCCCCATGCCAAGGGACTTCAAGCTCCCTCCTCTAGATAAGTATGATGGGTCTTTTGATCCAAACGACTATGTGAACGCCTTCCAGTATGCATCTGGCCAGAGCCAGTGAGTCCTGCATGTGCATGGCCTTCTCCACCACCATCAAGGGAGTCACCCGCACCTGGTACTGAAACCTCGCGCTCGACTCAATAAGAAGTTGGGCGTAGTTCGTGCAAATTTTCACTTCTCACTTCGTCACCAGCAAGAGGTGCCTGCAAACCCAAGAGTGCCTCCTCAGCATAGTTAAGAAAGAAGGGGAGTCCATCCGGAGCTACATCAAGCGGTTCAATGACGCTTGTTTGCAGATACCAAACATGGATCCTATAGTTCGCCTCATAGTAGCCAAGCGAGGTATCACTCATAAGGAGTTCAAGTGGCATGTGGTTGTCAACCAACCCAAAACCATGACCAAGTTCCTTAATCTCATGGATCGGTTCATTGGGACAAAGGAAGAGATCAACCAGAGGGGTGAGCAGGCCCCAGAAAAAAGAAAGAGGGAGTCAGAGCCCCCATCCCAAAGAGATAGCAAGAAGAAGGATGTAGCTCGGGGGGCAAGGCCGATCCAGCCCACCCGGGCCCCAACAGCAGAAAGGGACTACACACCCCTCAACACCAAACGGGTCGAGATCCTCATGGCGATCAAGGACACCCCCATATGTGAAGTGGCCACTGCAGCTGAAGGTCGACCCCAACACCCGGAATAAAAATTTGTATTGTAGTTTTCATAAAGATCACGGTCATAGTACCGAAAAGTTGTAAGAACCTCCGCGATGAGATAGAAGAGCTCATCCATCGTGGATATTTGCAAAATTTTGTACAAAGTAATAACAGTAATAAAGTAGGTTGATAGGAGGAGCAAGGCAGAGACACCCCTGAATCAAGTCGACAAGCGGAGCAACCACAGAAGCTACCCCCCGAAGAGAGATCAGTTTGGGGGATCATCCACGTCATAGTCGGAGGATCGATTGTGGCGGGTTGCACATCAGCAACAGCTCGCGCGTCAGCTCGTGAGTCCAGCAAAGAAGAGCAGAATCCTTCAAAACGGACAAGAACAGAAGACCCCATCTTCTTCAGAGAGGACAATGCACACAGAGTCCACTACCCTCATGACGATGCACTTGTCATAAAGATGAGGGTCAATAACTTTGAAGTCAAGCGAGTCCTTGTTGATTCATGTAGTTCGGCAGACAACCTCTTCAAAGCAGCCTTCGACAAACTCCAGCTTCAGGAGAGCGACCTAAAGCGCGCAAACACTCCCCTGGTCGGCTTCAGCGGAGAGGAAGTTCGACCTCTAGGAAGAGTGACAGTACCTGTGGAAGTCGGCACCTGGCCTAGCATTGTAAGGCTCAACCATGAATTCTTGGTGGTCGCGACCCCCTCCCCATATAACGCCATAGTAGGTCAGCCGATTACCCATGTCTTACGGGCTGTGGTGTCCACCTACTACTTGGCCATGAAGTTCCCCACAAACTTTGGTATCGGGATAGTGCGAGGTGACCAGCTTGTGCTACGTCGTCGCCCTCAAGGGAAAAGCTAAGGTGGCCAACGACCTCGAGCTGGATTGGCCTACAGAGCAGGGTGAGGAGCGAGCTGCACCCACAGAGGAGACTATCTCCATTCCGACCTCGGCAAAGGACCCTACCCGAACACTTCAGATCAGCGCTTCCGTCAAGGAGCCCCTACGATCCGAATTGGTACGCTTTTTACTTAACAATTTAGATGTTTTTTCTTGGTTCACAGCAGAAATGCCTGGCATAGACCCCGACATTATAACTCATAAGCTTAACACTGATCCTGTAGTTAGGCCCGTTAAGCAAAAGAAACACAACCTAGCCCCAGAGTGGTGGAGGGCAGTCAACGAGGAGGTTGGGAAGCTCCTTGTAGCTGACTTTATTAGGGAATCCCATTACTCGAGTTGGGAGGCCAACCCCGTCCTGGTGAAAAAGGCTAACAGTAGATGGTGCATGTGTGTCGACTACACCGACCTGAACCGAGCTTGCCCAAAGGACTGAGGATTGCTTCCCACTCCCCAGGATTGACCGCCTAGTGGATGCAACCTCGGGCATGAGTTGCTGAGCTTTCTAGATGCCTATTCGGGCTACAACCAAATCAGGATGGACCCAGCAGACGAGGAGAAGACTACCTTCATAACCGAGCTCGGCCTGTACTGTTACAAGGTCATGCCCTTCGGGTTAAAAAATGCTAGGGCGACCTTCCAAAGACTTTGTTCGAGCCATTAATTGGCCAAAATGGCCAAAAGGTAGAATGTTATGTAGACAACATGGTCGTCAAAACCCAACTTTCTTGTGATTTAATACAAGACTTGAACTTAGTTTTTGAAATTCTGCGTAAATTCAGTATGAAATTGAACCTGAATAAGTGTGTCTTTGGAGTCACTTCGGGTAAATTCTTAGAGTATATTGTGAACCGGCGCGGCATCGAGGCCAACCCAGACAAGATAAAGACCATCTTAGATATGAGACCACCTCAGAAAGTGAAGGAGGTTCAGAGGTTAAATGGTAGGATAGCCACTCTAGGTCGCTTCATGTCCAAATCGACAGACTGCCTACTTTTCTTTAAGGCAATGAAAAGCGAAGGGTTCGAATGGACCCAAGACTTCCAGCTCACGTTTGGCGAGCTCAAAAGGTACCTCGCTAGTATTCCGGTTTTAACCCGACCCAAAGAGGGTGATGTTTTAGAGCTGTACCTTTTGGCCAGTGACGAAGTGGTTAGCTCAGTACTAATAAAGGAAGTAGACTGGGTCCAACAGCCTATCTACTACATTAGTAATGTGTTGCAGGGAGCATAGACGAGATATCCAGAGATAGAAAAATTGGCCTACGCACTAGTTATCACAGCTCGAAAGATTCGCTTGTACTTCCAATCTCATACTGTTATCATCCTCACCAACAAACCTTTGAGGCAGGTCTTGCTCATGCCCGAGGTCTCTGGTCGACTAATGAAGTGGTCGGTTGAACTTAGCGAGTATGATCTCCGATATAAGCCATGAACTGCTATAAAGGCCCAAGCCTTAGTAGATTTCATTACGGAGTGCACTTTCAGCTCTGAAATCCCCAGGCCGGTTGAGCACAAGGCCCCCAGTCCGAGCGAGCTCGGAGCTCCCAGGCCGGTTGAGTCCGAGCGCCATGAGGTAGCAGCCAGTGCAGCATCTCTTCCAATGAGGCCAAGTGCGAACTAGGATGAGGAGCCCTGGATCCTTCACGTAGATGGCTCCTCCAACTAGCAGGGCAGCGGAGTTGGGATAATTCTGCACGGCCCAAGTGGCACAAAGTTGGAGTACATACTACGCTTTGAGTTCATAGCATCCAACAATGAAGTGGAATATGAAGCGCTGATAGCCGGGCTAGCCCTAGTGAAAGAAGTAGAAGCCAAACACATCATTATCTACAGCGACTCCCAGCTCCTAGTCAACCAAGTCACAGGCGAATATGAAGCCCGCGAACCGACTATGATCTCTTACTTAGCCAAAGTACGGAAGGCTCCGCTCAACTTCCAGTCATACTTCATCAGGCAAATCCTAAGGTTGGAGAACGCTGAGGCCGACGCCCTGTCCCGGTTAGCCAACACCAGTGATAACACCCTAAGGACCGTGTACATAGAGGACCTACCTTGGCCTAGCATTCTCAAGGGGGCAAAGGAGGTCCCTCTTGTCATTCAAGTAGAGTCGAGCTGGATTGACCCACTCGCGAGCTTCTACTACACGGGACCCTCCCTGTGGACCGCAATGACGCCAGAAGGGTAGAGCGCCAGGCGGCCAAATACGTCATAATAGATGGACGGTTGTACCGAAGATCCTACACGCTCCCCTACCTGCGCTGCTTGTGACCTTCCGAAGCCGAGCTTGTACTTCACGACACTCATGAAGGCCTGTGTGGCGGACACTTGGGCAGCAGGGCCCTCGCCCAAAAAGCACTACGACAAGGGTACTATTGGTCAAAAATGAAAGCAAACACCACCGAACTTGTCAGGAAATGCGATAAGTGCCAGAAGCACGCCAACATCCACCATCAGCCCATTGCCGACCTCAAATACCTCACTAGCCCGTGATCTTTTGCACAATGGGGTATCGACATATTTGGGTCGTTCCCACCAGCAACAGGCCAGAGGAAGTTCCTAGTGGTAGCAGTGGATTATTTCACTAAGTGGGTAGAAGCTGAACATCTTATAACAATCACAGTCCGAAACATCCAGAACTTCATTTGGAAGAACATAGTGTGCCGCTTTGGTTTACCTTGGGTGCTAATCTCTGACAACGACAAGTAGTTCGAGGACATAAAATTCCAAAATTGGGGCCAAGACATGGGGATACAACAGAACATCACTTCGGTCGCACACACTTAAGCGAATGGTCAAGTAGAGGTTACGAACAGAGCTATTCTTCGGGGACTCAAAGCGCCTAGATCAAGCTAAAGGGCTGTGGGCAGATGAACTACCTAGTATTTTATGGGCCTACCGAACTACAGAAAAGACCGCCACAAGAGAAACTCCCTTCAACCTCACCTATGGCACCGATGCAGTCATCCTAGTTGAAATCGAGATTCCCTCATTACGACTAGAAGCCTACGATGTTAAGGCAAATGAAGACGAGCTATGTACCAACTGTTAGACAATTTTGTATGCCCTTAGCTTCAATCAAAATGATGTACTTTATGAGTTTATTGTAAATGAATAAAAGTGCATATTTGATTCATGTTCCCTTGGTATGTTTCTGTGTAATACCCTTAAACTGGACACTTAATGAGACTCGTGTTAGTTTAGAATGTTCACAGCCAGTCGGTCGGTCTGGGGAGACCTATCCTGGCAAGGCTGACACTATGGAGCCACCAAGTCGGTTGGGGTGGCTTGTCTCAGCCACCGGGGTGAGACACTAGGCACATATAGTGTAGGTTTAATTGAATCTTTGAACTGGACCAGATTTCCAGTATTGCCCTAGACCTTGGAGTTTGATGGGAAAAACTAGAAAGTTACACCCGACCCCTAGACTCGATTATGATACTGCACTAGGTGTCGGATTTAGCTGTCTTTGATGTACCAATCAGTGAGATCCTTAGCGGGGGTCAAAACCTAGGTATGTTGGGACAGTCTGAGAATTCATCTGAGTGGGTGATCATAGTGATAGGATCAGCCCCTTTGTCAGACAAAGGTAATGATCGGGGATGCACTCTCACTAATGGAAACCAAGATTGCCGGCAGCCTATTTCAATCGTTGAGATTTGTTTTGCAAAATATATTTTATATGAGATATAAAAGTATATATATTATGGTTTCGAAATGATTTGAAAAAGGTTTTAATTCCCGGGATCCATATCAGAGAGAGTGCAACACTGTTCCTTGCAGCCGAGGGAGAGGTCCTCTCTTGTCGAGCAGTGTATGATCATTATGGGCTAAGAGGTTAAGTGTAAGGCCATTGAGGATAATACCTGATGGGCAAATCTTGCATTTGCCCACAGTCCCTGGGTGTTACAAGGTGGCTTGGCCCAGGGACCACTTAGGGTAAGTGTTGGGCCCATAGAGCCCATCTGATGGGTTTCAGGGGGTGCACTGTCCATAACAGTGTATTCAGCCAGGCCTTGTAACAAAGGCTGGGCTGAACCCATGTGGCTGAAGTGTAGATCAATGTTTTGGTCCCACACCATACAAGGAAACCCAACTGGGCAGCAGTTTGGAAGGCTAAATGAATACATAACCTTAAATGGGCCTTAAGCCCATTTCGAACTGGGCTAATTTGATTAGTCACTTAAGGGGCGAATTCTGAGATGGATCAGTTGATAGGATTGGGCCCACACCCTATCCACTTAGAGAGTCCAAGATCTAAATAAGATTTAGATTTGAAAACTTCCTAATTAGATTAGGAGATGGCTGATCTAATCTGCAGATAAGATAAGGGTTATACCTTATCTTAAAGGGACTTCTAATCCAAATATGATTTGGGTTAGCAACTCCTAATGGGATTAGGAGCTGATCCCTTTAAGTCTATAAAAGGAAGAGGGAGCGGCAGCCTTTAGACATCATCACAAGCAAGCAATAGATAGTCTTGTCTTGAGAGCTGAAATCACAGAAGAGAGAATTCTGCACCCTACAAATACTCTCTTGCCGCCTCCTTCCTGCAGCCACCGCCTACAGCAGTCCGATCTCCAGTTCTTGGGAAAAATAAAGATTGGATCTTGATTCCGATCTTTTGGAGAAAAGATTGTTGGGAGTTGTATTCACAAGCCGTCCAGGTGATTCTTGAGAAGGATCAAGTTCTTTTGGAAGAACACTGATGATTCTACTCCACTCTGCACTGCGCCATCTTCAGTGGGAGTAGATTTTGGATCCTTCCTTGGGCATGAACACCTCCATTGGGAGATACTAATTCTCTGTATCAGGTATTTTCTCTCCCTACTCCTTTTGGTTCAGATCTAATTCAGTTTATGGTTCATGAATGATCCTTGAAAATATGATTTTCTAAATAGGGAATTCGATTCCCAGTTGAAGGGAGAGAAAAAATTTTTGAAATTCGCCCCCTTATTCCGCAATCTTTGGGCGTCCATGTGGTGGATTTCCTATCCTTCAGTGGTATTAGAGCCATGGTTCAAATCTTGAACCATTCTGTTTTAGATCTGAACCTGCGCAAATAGGGAGAAGGTGTTCTACCCAATTTGCGCAAATATGGGTTTTGGGAAATTTGTTCCCGAAATTGATGGGCAAATAATCTGAAATTATTTTTATATAAATCTGATTATTGTTTAGAATGGTTCTATATGATTTTCTTGATTTATGGGCTGTTCATACAAGAGGAGATCGAATTCTTGGTTTGCGCAGGGAGAACTGCAAGATTTGCAGTTTCTTGAATTTATTTATTACATTTGGTCTGTAAATAATTTTTTTTTTTATTTTTAGACTCAATGTATAGGCATTCGACCTGATGTAATTATTAATAGAAATAGGATTTCTATTTAATTTTATTTTTGGATCGAAGATGACGGTGCAGAGAAGGAGATTTCGCAGATGGGACATTCGCTATCTGCGATTTGTAGTTTGTGAAACTGCAATCTGTGATCTAACCTCTATTTTGCAGGATGGAGTATGCAAACAACCCTGATTAACTGATTCTTGATTTTCTTTTATCAGATATTTAATTTTAGATTATTTTCTTGAATTAAGGATTTAATTAAAGAACAAACCCTAGACCCATTCGAACCAAGATTGGTTCAAACTGTTTGGACCAAATCTATGGTTTAATCAAGGCTGAAAGTCAGCCCTATTTTTTCCCACTAATGGGCCTGAGGATTGATATTAAATTAAATGGTTAATTCGGCCAAACCTGTAAAGGCCCAGTTTTAAATAGTTAAAACTGCTAAAAGCCCACTTCAAAGGATAAAGCTATATGGGCCGAACTGGGTAACCGTAATTCAGCCCATATACCTAGATAATATTAATGGTTAATATTATGGATTTTTTAATGGGCTTCCAATGGGCATTACAGATAATTAATTGATTGGATCAATTTATCCCTACATGGGATGTTTGGATGTGTGATGTGCTGCGTACATGGTCCATAAGTACTTGGCCCATGCTCATTCGACAGTGGCTCTTGCGCACACCATGGCTGAATGCACATCAATGCCATGGTGTCCCTTTTGGTCATTGGATGACCTCCCTCAGTGGTGGGCCCCACACCTCATCGAGAGGCTACGTGCGGAACCCTAGCCGATTAAAGGCCCACCAAAATCTGGCTTTATGAAAGTCAGTGGGAGCCACTTTGGTTTGACCTAAATCAAACTAGGGTGTAATTATTTGTTCCCTCCAGCTAATATAAGTGCACATGATAGGGAGATTCATATGATGAACTCTCTAAAGGCCTTCCATCATTAGCATGAGGATGGGTCCTTCAGTAATGAGGAGATGCACCAGAAAATGGGCTATCCATTTGTTGTTGGGCTTGTCTAAGTGTTTCATAAGATGATAGGGGTGTCATAGACCGATGTGGGAGGGGCTTCACCAAAAAATGGGAACTCTCTCACGGTACCTTGGCGTTCATGAATATGATGGATAAGCACTCACTGGATAGAAAGGTTAACTAAAAACGGCTCTGAATCTTGTATGACAGAGGCCAAAGGTAAAACTCATATGATGAGTGGATATGATCCTTCACAGAAAGGTGGTGGGGTTATGCGGCTGAAACAATTGGCTCCATGCACCCTATGTGGCTTCCCACATTTCTAGAGACAACCCGTAGTCTCTGTCACTAAGAAAGGAGGGAAATCTCAAAAATGCATAAATGGAAATGGATCGTAGATTAAAATCCATATCTATGAATTGAACATGAATCAAATTAGGTTGTGGACTGATGTTTGCTCTTTTATCAGAAAATGGCAAACGGATCATTTGCAAAGCTTCTTGACGACAACAAGCTTAAGGGCCCAAACTTTGCCGATTGGTACAGGAACCTTGTGCTGGTCCTAGCTTATGAAAAGCTGGACAAAGTGGCAAAGAATCCTACCTCGGAACGTCCGGGTGACAGGGCTTCTGAGGCATGAAGGAGAGACTATCAGGAATGGGAGGAGAAAAACTCCCTTGCCCGGTGTTACATCATTGCCTCCTTGGACAACCCAATACAGAGGCAGTTTGATCAGATCGAACTTGCCAAGGACATATTGGATAGTCTCAGGATGATGTATGAAGAGCAGAATCGTTCTACTCGACAGAAGATCTTGAAACAGTTCATGACCACACAAATGTCCAAGGGCCAACAAGTTCACGACCATTGTCTTCGGATGATGGGATACATCAATGAACTAGAGGCTCTTGGACCCGGACTGTTGGACCTTGCAACCCAGATAGATGCTATCCTTAGTTCTTTGCCTCCTTCCTTTAATCTGTTCATCATGAACTATAACATGAACAAGCTGAATGTCAGCTTGCAAGAGCTCAGCAATATGTTGCAAAGAGCCAAATAACTGATTAGAAAGGATGAGCCTGTAGCTATGCTTGTTGAAGCTAGCAAGACGGGCAAGAGAAAGAGGAAGGCAAAGAAGCCTCAGAAGAAAGCCACTAAGGGTAAGAAGCAGAAGAAAGACAAAGCATCGGATGCCTGTCACTTCTGCAAAAAGACCGGCCACTGGAAAGGAACTGTCCTACCTACCTGGAATCCAAGAAAGGTAATTTCGAATCTTGTGTTATAGAAACCAATTTATTGGTAACTTTTGCATCCTGGTGTATTGAATCCGGGGCTTCAACTCATGCGTGTAACTCACTGCAGGGGTTCAAGGTAAGCAGAAGAATGAGTGAAGGAGAAGTCACTCTCTACTTGGGGACTACTGCAATTGTTGCAGCCGCGGCCATAGGAACCGTGGAGTTATTTTTTAGAGAATGAACTATTGTACTAAAAGATTGACTTCATGTACAAAATTTAAGGAGAATTTTGATTTCTGTTTCAAAACTATGTGCAGATGGTTATTTTGTCTTCTGTAGTAATACGATTACTATTAAAAGAAGTAACAGATTCATCACATACAGAGAACTGGAGAAAGGTCTCTATGTTCTACATCATTCTCTGGAAACTAACATCACCGAAACTACGTCGGCTGAAAACCCCAAGAAGAGAGCCCGTGATACAGTTAATCCCACGTGTCTGTGGCATTACCGATTTGGCCACATCGGTGTTGACCGAATCACAAGGTTGGTAAAGGATGGTCCTTTGGATTTTCTAACTGTAGAAGATCTTCCCACCTGTGAGCCTTGCCTACAAGGCAGGATGACATAACGGCCATTTAACGGTAAGCCTGAAAGATGTACATGCACACTTGACCTAATACATACTGATGTATGTGGTCCCCTGAGTGTTAGGACACGGAATCAACACGTGTATTTCATCACCTTCACAGATGATTTCTCACGATATGATTACGTGTACCTAATGAGACACAAGTCTGAATCCTTTGAAAAGTTCAAAGAGTTTAGACAAAAGGTCAAGAAACATTTGGGGAGAGAAATTATAGCCCTTCGATCTGATCGAGGTGGCGAGTATCTCTCTGATGAATTTAGGGACTACTTAAAGGACAAAGGGATAGTATCACAATTAGCTCCTCCTAAACTTAACGATGTTTGAGAGAGGAGGAATAGGACCTTACTGGATATGGTCCGGTCACTTCTCATACACTCAGAATTACCCACATCCTTTTGTGGTTACGCATTAGAGACTACGATTTACGTGTTGAATCGGGTTCCAACCAAATCGATTCCGAACACTCCATATGAACTTTGGACCGGAAAGAAACCAAGTGTCATACACTTGAAGATTTGGGGTTGTCCAGCACACGTTAAAAGAACGAGTGCAGACAAGTTGGAATCCAAGACCAGTCGTTGCCTATTTATATTCTACCCAAAAGGCTCTGTAGGTTACCTTTTCTATGACCCAAGTGAGCAGAAAGTGTTATGCAGTCGAAATGCCCAATTCTTGGAGACCGATTACATCCTGGACACCAATCATCAGGAAATTGTTCTTGATGACGAGAGCTCAGGAGCAGTGGGAGATGTCCCACAAGTCCAGGTGGTGACCAACCTAGAAGATCCACTCGGGTATCCAGGCCACCAGTCCGTTATGGTTATGACCAGGATAGTTACCTGGTGGAAACCTTGACTAGTGAGGAGGATCCCGTGACTTACGCGGAAGCTATGTTGGACATAGATTCCCAGAAGTGGGTGGAGGCCATGAGAGTAGAGATGGACTCAATGGAGACCAATGGAGTCTGGATTCTAGTAGATCCACCCTCCGGGGTAAAAGCAATCGGCTGCAAATGGATTTACAAGAGGAAGAAGGGCCCTGATGGTAGGGTTGAGACCTTCAAAGCTCGTCTGGTGGCGAAAGGGTACACTCAGAAAGAGGGCATCGATTATGAGGAAACCTTTTCTCTTGTGGCCATGCTTAAATCCATTAGGATCCTGCTAGCTGTAGCAGCATACCATGATTATGAGATTTGGCAGATGGATGTCAAAACAGCATTCCTGAATGGAGATTTTACTGAAAATGTCTATATGCAGCAGCCACAAGGCTTCATAGCTGCGGGTCAGGAAAACAAGGTATGTAAACTCAATAGATCCATTTATGGACTTAAGCAAGCTTCTAGAAGTTGGAACATCCATTTTGACTCTACTATCAAATCGTTTGACTTTGTTCGACAAAGGGGCATCCCTGTCATTCACTTTGTCCGGCAAAGGGGCTGATCCGGTATTTTTCAATATGATCACCCACTCAGATGAATTCTCAAACTATCCCAATATAAATGTATTTTTCAAAACAAATTTCAACAATTGAAATCAGTTGCCAGCAGCTTTGGTTTCCATCAGAGAGAGTGCATCCCTGATCATTCACTTTGTCCGACAAAGGGGCTGATCCTGTCACTATGATCACCCACTCAGATGAATTCTCAGACTATCCCAACATACCCAGGTTTTGACCCCCTCTAAGGATCTCACTGATTGGCATATCAAAGACAGCCCAATCCGACACCTAGTGCAATATCATAATCGAGTATAGGGGTCAGGTGTAACATTCCAGATTTGCCCATCTATCTCCAAGGTCCAGGGCAATACTGGAATTTGGTATGGTTCAGGGTTTCAAGAAAACCCACACTACATGTACCTTAGGTCTCACCTTGGCAGCTAAGACAAGCCACTCCAACCCACTTGGTAGCACATCAGTGTCAGCCTTGGCAGGACAAATCTCCCCAGATCTATCCAATGGATGTGAAGATTTTAAACTAACATGAGTCTCATAAGTGTCCAGTTTAAGGGTATTACATAGAAACACACCAATATAACATGAATCAAATATGTACTTTATTCATTTACAATAAATGTCATAATGTACATCAAACTAATTGGAGCTAAGGACATACATTGTCTAACATTGTTACTATTTGGTCCATGGTCTAGACATTACCCTGCTGATGTTTGTCTATTTCCTTTAACTGAAGAAGCACTAGCAGGGCTACTACTACTTCTCGGCTTGGCAATACAACAAAGTTCTTGTTGGGGTTCCTTCTTTGGTGAAGCACTAGAAGGAGAGATTATTCTTTGTGCATTGCCTAAGAGGTTGGCCATTTCCTACCAAGCTTCTTGCACTGAGGACCAAAGTGAAGGCGTTGACCGAAGCTAAGGCTGAGCTCTCTGAGGAGTTGGCGTTCATTAGGGGGATAGAGAGGATAGATGTAACAGTTTACACATTGCTCTCGATGTCATCCGTGCTAGGCAAATGAGTGGCATGGCTGAGTACAACCATTTTGGTCTATCTGTTATGCTGAGTCTTACTTTTTCTATGCCTTTTGAGGCCTTTTCCTTGTACTGATCTTATGGTGACCTATGAAGGTACTGACATGGCTGGCTTCGAGGAGATGGCACAGTGTGTGAGGGTCGTGGCAGAGAGGAAGATGCCCTTGACCAGGGCTCCTATGCGCAGCCCTAGGTTGTTGAGCAGCATGGCCAATTGGCAGAGCGAATGCCTTAGTAGGTGAAGAGGCTGAGGCTTCCTAGGGAGGTGGTGGTCATAGATTTAGAGGAGGCCACACTTCAGTCTGATCACCCATCACCACTGAAGGGGGGGGGTTGCCCGAGCAGCTTGCTTGGGGTCTGATGCTACTCATCCTCAGATAGGAGGCCAACAACTTAACCATCAGCTCCTTGGAGAGTGTGGCCATGCACCAAGCTATAGCGGTGAGTTTTGCTTGTTTTTGTGATGTTGTTCAATGTTCCTTTCTTTTTTACTGATAGTTGGTTGTCTTGCAGTCTGCCCATTTGGTTGTTGGTCTTGTCGACTGTCTCTATGCTCTAAGGCACCTTTGCAAGGCGTAGGAGGCAAAGTTCAAGTAGATGAAGGCGGAGAATGCTGAGTTGAAGGTCATGCTATCCGAGCTAAAGTGCGGTGTCGAAGAAAGGGGATGAACTATTCATAAACTAAAGAGTTACATCCACGAGCTAAAGGAGGCGCAGGATGCACTGAAGAAGAATGCCGAAGCAAGGATTGCTCAGGCAAAGGAAGAGAGGTTCTCCAAGTACAAGGCTTCAAAGGCCTACTAGAACGATCTAGATGACTTCACCATCGAGTCCTTACAACAAGGGTTTGGTTTCAACCAATAGAGAACCGTGCACCACTTTCTAGAGGTGGCTGAGGCTGTTCAGGGGTTTGGACCATTTGACCCCCCTATGCCTAGCAGGGAGGATGTCGTTGATGAAGTCTAGGAGCGAATTGAGGAGCCCCTTGCTGTTGACTGAAGATCATCTCCTATTTCTTCTTTAATGTAACAGCTCGGTATGTTGAGCCTTTTGACTTGTATTTATTTTGTCTAATTAATGAAAGATTTTATTTTCTATCTAAGCATTGTGTTCTTTCTCTTTCTCTCTTTTTTTGTTGCATTTGAGTGAGTTGAAAATAGGCCTCGATCTTGTGTCGGCCAAGGTAACAGGTAGCTGAGGTTGTGTGCTTTTCATCTTCAGCTTTGCGTTGGTCGAGGTGCTTTCAAGCCCTTGATACCTTTGTGTTATTGTGCTGCCATTTTGAAGTATGCTTGGTTGTGGGTTTCTTCCACTAAGTCAAACTCTGCCCAAAGGTCTTCATTGTTCTACTCGTCATTGTAGAGCTTTGTCCAGAGAGTGGGAGAACCGATCTCTACAGTGATCATCTTTTCGGCTCCGTATGCTAGGCTGAAAGGGGTCTCTTTTGTAGTGTTCACGGTGTGGTCCTATAAGCCCAAAGGATGCTTAGTAGTTCTTCGACCCACCTACCCTTGGCCTTGTCAAGTCCAGCTTTCAAGCCATTAAGTAGGGTTCAGTTGGTCACTTTGGTCTGCTCGTTGCTCTGTAGTTGGCAAACGACTGTGGTCCGGTGATCTATCTTCATCTTGGTGCAAAAGGCTTCAAACTTCTGACCAAGGAAGTAGGAGTCATTTTCTGTGATGAGGATCTGAAGAATACCAAAATGGAAAATGATGTTCTTCCATAAGAAGTTTGGGGCATTCTATGCGGTGATGCATGCCGAGGGAAGGCCCCGAGAATGTCCATCCTCCATTGGGCAAAGGGCCATGGACTGGTGATGGGTGTTAGGGGAGCTACTAGTTAAGGGATGAGAGATCCATCATATGGATAGCCAAACCCTACAGATATCTCCCATATGGGAATTACATTCCCTATTTTAGGAAACTGCATTTTCAATGATCAATCTTGAACCTAAACTAGACCAGAAACCAAAAGCTAGGAGAGGGACGTACCTGATACGGAGTAACAGTAACTCCCAACGAAGGTGTTCATGCCCAAGGAAAAAGCAAAAAGCTGCTCCCACTGAAGATTACACAGCGTAGGGTGGAGCAGAATCAACAGGTGGTTCTTCAGCAAGAACTGAACTCTTTAGAAAGAATTCGATGGAGGGTGAGTGAGTACGACTTCAGATCAGTTTTTCACCAAAAACTGATATCAAGAACGCTTCTTAATCGCTCCTACAGGTGGAGATTGAACTGGCTATGGCGGCAGCAACAGAGGGAGGAAAGAGCAGAAGATGGTGTCAGTCTAACTGGAGTTGTCTCTCTCTTGAATCTGTAATCCTAAAGGATGAACTGAGGTTCGCCCTCCTCCTCTATTTATAGCCTTAAAGAGAGCTTCTCCTAATCCCATTAGGAGTTTACTAATCCAAATCTCATTTAAATCTGGACTCTCTTTAAAGGATAAGGATAAACTCTTATCTTATCTACAGATAAAGATCAGCCCTCCTAATCTTATTAGGAGTTTCCTAATCCAAATCTTTATTTGGATCTGGACTCTCTGAGCGGATAGGGATAACTCCCTATCTTATCTGCTAATCTAAATCCCAGAACTGCCCCTTCTTTAAATAATCATATTATACCAGTTTGAATTGGGCTTTAGGCCCATTAAGTCCATGTGTTCACATATCCTCCAAACTGCTGCCCAGTTGGGTATCCATGTATTGCGTGGGACCTAAACACTAATCTACACATCAGCCACACGGGTTCAGCCCAACTTCTGTTACAAGGCCTGGCCGAATTCACTGTAGGAAACAGTGAACCCCTGAGCCCATCACCATGGGTTCTTAAATGGCTCAACCCTTACACTAAGTGGTCCCTGGGTCAAGCCACCTTATAAAAACCCAAGGACAGTGGGCAGATGTAAGATTATCCCATTAGGTATTACCCTCAATGGTTTTACACTTAACCTCTCAGCCCATAATGATCAAACACTGCCCAACAAGAGAGGACCTCTCCCTCGGCTGCAAGGAGCAATGTTGCACTCTCTACTCACCTGAATCTCGGGAATTAAAACCTTTTGCAAACATTTTGAAACCATAATATATATATATATATATATATATATATATATATATATATGTATATCTCAATATAAATGTATTTTTCAAAACAAATTTCAACGATTGAAATTGGTTGTCGGCAGCTTTGGTTTCCATCAGAGAGAGTGCATCTCTGATCATTCACTTTGTCCGACAAAGGGGCTGATCCTGTCACTATGATCACCCACTCAGATGAATTCTCAAACTATCCCAACATACCCAGGTTTTGACCCCCTCTAAGGATCTCACTGATTGGCATATCAAAGACAGCCCAATCCGACACCTAGTGCAGTATCATAATCGAGTCTAGGGGTCAAGTGTAATATTCCAGTTTTGCCCATCTATCTCCAAGGTCTAGGGCAATACTGGAATTCTGGTCTAGTTCAGGGTTTCAAGAAAACCCACACTACATGTACCTTAGGCCTCACCCTGGTAGCTGAGACAAGCTACCCCAACCAACTTGGCGGTACATCAGTGTCAGCCTTGGCAAGATAAATCTCCCCAGATCTATCCAACGGTTGTAAAGATTCTAAACTAACACAAGTCTCATATGTATCCAGTTTAAGGGTATTACACAGAAACACACCACAATAACATGAATCAAATATGTACTTTATTCATTTACAATAAATGTCATAATGTGCATCATTCTGATTGGAGCTAAGGGCATACACTGTCTAATAGCTCTCATTTGCACTTGGGTCCAATCTGATATAAGTTAGAGTCTCATTCTTTCCATGTGTTTCTCAAACACTTTCTGTGTCAGTGGCTTAATTAATACTTAATTGGACTCATAATTCTTGTATTTCGATTCAGGGCATGAAAAACGACGTCAGGAGAAAAACAAGGCTAATCGGGTAATTTTGCATAGTTTCGGCACCGTTTACTAATAAGGGCATAACTCTCGCATCCAGACTTTGATTGAGGTTATTCAAGATGCATTGAAAAGATAAGGAAAATCTCTACAACTTTTATGTTTTCAGTCTTGATAGATTTGGACTGAATCATAGTCAAAATCGGGCCCAAAGTCTGAGAAATTTCATAGGAAAGCCTAGTTCGCATCAGAAGCCCAATACAAATACAAAAATAAGGAAACTGCAAAGAGCCCTTTCAGATTTAATTTTTTGATGTAATTCTATTAAGATAAAAAAGATTGAGATTACCGGATAAGAGATAGGATAGGATTATATCTAAAAGGAATTAGGACTTTCTATTTTTGATAAAGAACTCCAAAAAGGAGATGGAAACAGCCCCTCCTCCTAAAGCTATATAAAGGGGGGTGGACTAGCATCAATCAATCTCTGGAGCAATCAAGGAGAAATCCTCCAAGAAAGCTTCAGCCTTCAAGGAGGTAGTCAGCAACGCAGGAGGAGAAAAGGAAGAAGGCGGCGGCAAGGAGAAGACAAGTTCATCGATCTCAACTTCAAGGGGTGACATCATGAGTTCTTTCTTATACCTTGTTTGTTTAATTTCTTTTATCATAAACTAATCTATTTGTAGCTAGGGCTGTGGAAAGCCTAACTACGACCATGGATTGATTTTTATTTAATTCAGCCAAGTTGTTTTTATTTGCATGTTGTCTATGAGTTATTATGCATAATGCAATTAGGAGCTTGGCCACCTCCTAGTTGAATTGGTTTATATGAATGAACCAGAAGAGGAATTCATATAAAAGACTAAATAATTCATAGTGTGAATTGAATGGTATGTAGGAATATATATACATGATTCATCTGATGACTTAGGTTTTCATAGAACTTAATGCATTTTCTATCTCAAGAACCCTAATCGAGGGATCGAAGGGTTACTTGATAGAAGTAGGTCTGATATATCCTAGGAGGGAATATCAGATAAATGAGGAAAGACTTCAGCTTATGAAAATAACAAATCATCTTGGTTAATTTAATAAATTGAAGTTCATTGGGATGGTTAGGTGGACCAATAGTCATAGCTCTTTCAATCAAATTGTTGCAAGTTTTAGTTGCTGATTGCCCTTGTTTTTATTTCTTTTTTCTGTCCTTAATTTTTAATAGTTAAATTTGTTAGATCCAAAATTTTGTTGTCCAAATAATCAAAGGGAAACTATACACTGTCTAACAACTCCCACTTGCACTTAGGTCCAATCTGGTATAAGCTAGAGTCTCATGCTTTCCATGTGTTTCTCAAACACTTTCTGTGTTAGTGACTTAGTCAATGGGTCTGCTACATTTCTCGCTGGTGCTACCTTCTGAATCAGGACGTCCCCTCTACCAACAATCTCCCACAGTACATGGTGCTTCCTCTCAATGTGTTTTGATTTCGAGTGGGCTCATGGCTCCTTAGCCTGAGCGATAGCTCCATTGTTGTCACACAACAATGGGATGGGTGATGTGCTGGACGGAACTACTCCCCATTCATGAATGAACTTTTTCATCCACATGGCTTCTTTGGCAGCTTCACTTGCGGCAATGTATTCGGCTTCGGTTGTGGAATCTGCCATGGACCCCTATTTGCTACTTTTCTAGCAAATAGCACATGATCCTATCGTGAAAACATACCCAGATATAGACTTTCTATCATCTGAATCCAATTGGAAATCAGCATCAGTATACCCTGGATCTGTAGTGAGCTACCATCGAATACCAGACAAAACGCTTTTGTCCTTCAAAGGTACTTAAGTATATTTTCATAGCAGTCAAGTGATCATGCCCTGGGTTGGCCTGGAATCTGCTTACCACACTCACTGCTTGAGCAATGTCAAGACAAGTGCACAACATTTATACATGATGCTCCCTATGGCTAAGGCATAAGGAACGTCTTTCGTGCCCTCAATCTCCTCAGAAGTCTTGGGAGACATCTTCTTGGAGAGAGTGACTCCGTGCTTGAAAGGAACATTTCCCTTCTTGGAGTTCTCCATGCTGTATCTCTTGACAATTTTGACAATGTAAGCAGGTTGGGATAATCCTATTATCCGCTTCGATCTATCTCTATAGAGTCGAAGACCCAGTATATAGGTGGCTTCTCCAAGATCTTTCATGGAGAAATGCTGTGAAAGCCATACTTTCACCGTAGTCGACATTCCTACGTCATTCCCAATGAGTAGAAAGTCATCTACATACAAAACCAGAAACGTAACCTTATCCCCACTAGACTTCCTGTAAACACAGCGCTCATCCGGATTCTACTCAAAGTCAAACTTTTTGATAGTAGAGTCAAACCAGATGTTCCAACTCCTAGAAGCTTCCTTAAGTCCATATATGGATCTATTTAATTTACATACCATGTGTTCCTGACCCACAGCTATGAAACCTTGTGGTTACTGCATATAGATATCTTCAGTAAGATCTTCATTCAAGAACGCGGTTTTGACATCCATTTGCCAAATCTCATAGACATGGTATGCTGCCTACAGCTAGCAGGATCCGAATAGATTTAAGCATGGTCACCGGCGAAAATGTTTACTAATAATCGATGCCCTATTTTTAAGTATACCCTTGCGCCACTAGACGAGCCTTGTGAAGGGATAGGATATCCATCACATGGATGCCCAAAGATTACGGAATAAGGGGCAAATTTCAAAAAATTTTCTCTCCCTTCAACTGGGAATCACATTCCCTATTTAGAAAATCATATTTTTAAAGATCATTCTTGAACCATAAACTGAACCAGATCTGAACCAAAAGGAGTAGGGAGGGATTATACCTGATACGGAGAAGTAGTATCTCCCAACGGAGGTGTTCACACCCAAGGAAGGATCCAAAATCTGCTCCCACTAAAGATGGCACAGTGCAGGGTGGAGCAGAATCAGTAGTGTTCTTCCAAAAGAACTTGACCCTTCACAAGAATCAACTGGACGGCTTGTGAATACAACTCCAACCAATCTTTTCTCCAAAAGATTGGTATCAATATCAAATCTTGATTTCTCCCAAGAACTGGAGATCGAACTGCTGGAGGCGGCGACTGTAGGAAAGAAGCGGCAAGAGAGTATTTGCAGGGTGCAGAATTCTCTCTTCTTGTAATCTCAGCTCTGAAGACAAGAGTGTGTTGGTTGCATATCTAAAGGTTGCCGCCCCCTCCTCCTTTTATAATCTCAAAGGGATCAGCTCTTAATCCCACTAGGAGTTGCTAACCCAAATCATATTTGGATTAGAAGTCCCTTCAAGTGATAAGGGATAACCCTTATCTTATCTGCAGTTCAGATCAGCCATCTCCTGATCTAATTAGAAGGTTTCCAGATATAAATCTTATTTAGATCTTGGACTCCCTAAGTGGATAGGGTCTGGAATCAATCCTATCAGCTGATCCATCTCAGAATTCGCCCCTTAAGTGACTAATCAAATTAGCCCAGTTCGAAATGGGCTTAAGGCCCATTTAAGGTTATGTATTCATTTAGCTTTCCAAACTGCTGCCCAGTTGGGCTTCCTTCTTTGGCATGAGACCCAAATATTGATCTGCACATTAACCACATGGGTTCGGCACAGCCTTTGTTACAAGGCCTGGCCGAATACAATGTTATGGACAGTGCACATCCTAAAAACCATCTCATGGTCTCTATGGGCCCAACAGTTACCCTAAGTGGTCCCTGGGCCAAGACACCTTGTAACACCTAGGGACTGTGGGCAGATGCAAGATTAGCCCATCAAGTATTATCCTCAATGGTTTTGCACTTAACCTCTCAGCCCATAATCATCATACACTACCAGACAAGAGAGGACCTCTCCCTCGGCTGCAAGGAACAGTGTTGCACTCTCTCTTATACAGATCTCGGGAATTAAAACCTTATGCAAACCTTTTAGAAACCATAATATATATACTTTTAAATCTCAAATAAAATATATTTTGCAAAACAAATCTCAATGACTGAAATCGGCGGCCGGCTGTCTTGGTTTCCAACAGTGAGAGTGCATTCCCGATCATTACCTCTGTCTGACAAAGGGGCTGATCCTGTCACTATGATCACCCACTCAGACTCAGACTATCCCAACATACCCAGGTTTTGACCCCCGCTAAGGATCTCACTGAATGGTATATCAAAGACAACCCAATCCGACACCTAGTGCAGTATCATAATCGAGTCTAGGGGTCGGGTGTAACTTTCCAGTTTTGCCCATCAATCTCTAAGGTCCAGGGAAATACTGGAAATCTGATCCAGTTCAAAGATTCAATTAATCCTACACTGTAAGTGCTGAGGGTCTCACCCAGGCAGCTGAGACAAGCCACCCCAACCAACTTGGTGGCACCACAATGTCAGCCTTGTCAGGATAGGTCTCCCCAGACCGACCCACTGGCTGTGAACATTCTGAACTCATTAAGTGTCCAGTTTAAAGGTGTTACACAGAAACATACCAAGGGAACATGAATCAAATATGCACTTTTATTCATTTACAATAAACTCATAAAGTACATCATCTTGATTGAAGCTAAGGGCATACAAAACTATCTAATAGCTCCCACTTGCACTTAGGTCCAATCAGGTACTAGCCGGAGTCCCATGCTTTCCACGTGTTTCTCAAACACTTTTTGTGATAGTGGCTTTGTCAATGGGTCTGCTATATTTTTCGCTGACGCTACCTTCTGAATCAAGACGTCCCCTCTACCAACAATCTCCCTTAGTACATGGTACTTCCTCTCGATGTGCTTCGACTTCGAGTGGGCTCGTGGCTCCTTAGCCTGAGCAATAGCTCCATTGTTGTCACACAACAATGGGATGGGTCATGTGCTGGACGAAACTACTCCCAACTCGTGAATGAAATTTTTCATCCACACGGCTTCTTTGGTAGCCTCACTTGCGGCAATGTACTTGGCCACGGTCGTGGAGTCTGCAATGGACCCCTGTTTGCTGCTTTTCCAGCAAACAGCACACGATCCTATCGTGACAACATATCCAAATGTAGACTTTCTATCATTTGGATCCGACTGGAAATCGATATCTGTATACCCTTGGATCTATAGTGAATTACCATCGAATACTAGACAAAACTCTTTTGTCATTCGAAGGTACTTAAGTATGCCTTTCACAGCAGTCTAGTGCTCCTGCCCTAGGTTGGCCTGAAATCTGCTTACTACACTCACTGCCTGAGCAATGTCAAGACGAGTGCACAGCATGGCATACATGATGCTCCCTACGGCAGAGGCATAGGGAACGTCTTTCATGCCATCAATTTCCTCAGAAGTCTTGGGAGACATCTTCTTGGAGAGAGTGACTCCATGCCTGAAATGAACATTTCCTTTCTTGGAGTTTTCCATGATTTATCTTTTGATTATTTTGTCAATGTAGGCAGATTGGGATAATCCTATTATCCGCTTCGATATATCTCTATAGAGTCGAAGACCCAGTATATAGGAAGCATCGCCAAGATCTTTCATGAAAAATTGCTATGAAAGCCATACTTTCATCGTAGTCAACATTTCTACATTATTCCCAATGAGTAGAATGTCATCTACATACAGAACCAAGAAGGAAACATTATCTCCACTATACTTTCTGTAAACACAGGGTTCATCCGGATTTTGCTCAAAGTCAAACGATTTGACAGCAGAGTCAAAACGGATGTTCCAACTTCTAGAAGCTTGCTTAAGTACATACATGGATCCTAATGGATTTAAGCATGGCCACAGGTGAAAAGGTTTCCTCATAATCGATGCCCTCTTTTGGAGTGTACCCTTTCACCACCAGACGAGCTTTGAAGGTCTCAACCCTACCATCGGGGCCCTTCTTCCTCTTGTAAATCCATTTGCAACTGATTGCTTTTACCCCGGAGGGCAGATCTACTAGAGTCCAGACTCCAGTGGTCTCCATTGAGTCCATCTCTGCTCTCATGGCCTCCACCCACTTCTGGGAATCTATGTCCAACATAGCTTCCGCGTAAGTCATAGGATCCTCCTCACTAGTCAAGGTTTCCAACAGGTAACTATCGTGGTCATAACCATAACAGACTAGTGGCCTGGGTACCCAAGTGGCTCTTTTAGGTTGGTCACTACCTGGAACTTGTGAGACATCTCCCACTGCTCCTGAGCTCTCCTCATCAAGAACAATTTCCTGATGATGGGTGTCCAGGATGTAATCGGTCTCCAAAAATTTCAAGTGTCTGACACTTGGTTTCTTTTTAGTCCAAAGTTCATATGGAGTGTTCGGAACCGATTTGGTTGGAACCCGATTCAGCACGTAAATTGCAGTCTCTAATGCGTAACCCCAAAAGGATGTGTGTAACTCTGAGTGTATGAGAAATGATCGGACCATATCCAATAAGGTCCTATTCCTCCTCCCTGAAACCTCGTTAAGTTGTGGTGTAGTAGGAGGAGCTAATTGTGACACTATCCCAATCCATCACATGGATGCCCAAAGATTACGGAATAAGGGGCGAATTTCAAAAATTTTTCTCTCCCTTCAACTGGGAATCACATTCCCTATTTAGAAAATCATATTTTCAATGATCATTCTTGAACCATAAACTGAACCAGATCTGAACCAAAAGGAGTAGGGAGGGATTATGCCTGATACGGAGAAGCAGTATCGCCCAACGAATGTGTTCACGCCCAAGGAAGGATCCAAAATCTGCTCCCACTGAAGATGGCGCAGTGCAGGGTGGAGTAGAATCAGTAGTGTTCTTCCAAAAAACTTGACCCTTTGTAAGAATCAACTGGATGGCTTGTGAATAAACCTCCAACCAATCTTTTCTCCAAAAGATTGGTATCAGGATCAAATCTTGATTTCTCCCAAGAACTAGAGTTCGAACTGCTGGAGGTGGCGGCTGTAGGAAGGAGGCGGCAAGAGAGTATATGCAGGGTGCAGAATTCTCTCTTCTTATAATCTCGGCTCTGAAGACAAGAGTGTGTTGGTTGCATATCGAAAGGCTGCCACCCCCTCCTCTTTTTATAATCTCAAATGGATCAGCTCCTAATGCCATTAGGAGTTGCTAACCCAAATCATATTTGGATTAGAAGTCCCTTTAAGTGATAAGGGATAACCCTTATCTTATCTGCAGATCAGATCAGCCATCTCCTAATCTAATTAGGAGGTTTCCATATCTAAATCTTATTTAGATCTTGGAATCTCTAAGTGGATAGGGTCCGGGCCTAATCCTATTTGCTGATCAATCTCAGAATTTGCCCCTTAAGTGACTAATCAAATTAGCCCAGTTTGAAATGGGCTTAAGGCCCCATTTAAGGTTATGTATTCATTTAGCCTTCCAAACTATTGCCCAGTTGGGCTTCCTTGTATGGCGTGGGACCCAAATATTGATCTAGACATCAGCCACATGGGTTCGGCCCAGCCTTTGTTACAAGGCCTGGCCGAATACACTGTTATGGGCAGTGCACCTCCTGAAAACCATATCATGGTCTCTATGGGCCCAGCACTTACCCTAAGTGGTCCCTGGGCCAAGCTACCTTGTAACACCCAGGGACTATGGGCAGATGCAAGATTAGCCCATCAGGTATTATCCTCAATGGTCTTACACTTAACCTCTCAACCCATAATGATCATACACTGCCTGACAAGAGAGGACCTCTCCCTTGGCTGCAAGGAACAGTGTTGCACTCTCTCTTATATGGATCTCTGGAATTAAAACCTTTTGCAATCCTTTTAGAAACCATAATATATATACTTTTATATCTCATATAAAATATATTTTGCAAAACAAATCTCAACGATTGAAATTGGCTGCTGGCAGTCTTGGTTTCCTGTCACTATGATCACCCACTGAGATGAATTCTCAGACTGTCCCAACATACCTAGGTTTTGACCCCCGCTAAGGATCTCACTGAATGGTATATCAAAGACAGCCCAATCTGACACCTAGTGCAGTATCATAATCGAGTCTAGGGGATGGGTGTAACTTTTCAGTTTTTCCCATCAATCTCCAAGGTCCAAGGCAATACTGGAAATCTGGTCTAGTTCACAGATTCAATTAATCCAACACTGTAAGTGCCTAGGGTCTCACCCCAGCAGCTGAGACAAGCCACCCCAACCGACTTGGTGGCACCACAGTGCCAGCCTTGTCAGGCTAGGTCTCTATAGACCGACCCACTGGCTGTGAACACTCTAAACTAACACAAGTCTCAATAAGTGTCCAGTTTAAGGGTATTACACAGAAACATACCAAGGGAAGGGCAAACAAAACTGTCTAACACCTTGTAGGTCTCAACCATACCATCGGGGCCCTTCTTCCTCTTATAGATCCATTTGCAACCAATTGCTTTTACCCCGGTGGGCGGATCTACTAGAGTCCAAACTCCATTGGTCTCCATTACGTCCATCTGAACTCTCATGGCATCTACCCACTTCATGGAATCTATGTCCAACATAGCTTCTGTTAGATAGTTTTGTATGCCCTTAGCTTCAATCAGAATGATGTACTTTATGAGTTTATTGTAAATGAATAAAAGTGCACATTTGATTCATGTTCCCTTGGTTTGTTTTTGTGCAATACCCTTAAACTGGACACTTAATGAGACTCGTATTAGTTTAGAATGTTCACAGCCAGTGGGTCAGTCTGGGGAGACCTATCTTGGCAAGGCTGACACTGTGGTGCCATCAAGTCGGTTGGGGTGGCCTGTCTCAGCTGCCAGGGTGAGACCCAAGGCAGATACAGAGTAGGATTAATTGAATCTATGAATTGAACCAGATTTCCAATATTGCCCTGTACCTTGGAGATTGATGGGCAAAATTGAAAAGTTACACGCGACCCCTAGACTCAATTAGGATATTGCACTAGGTGTCAGATTGGGCTGTCTTTGATGTATCAGTTAGTGAGATTTTTATCAGGGGTCAAAACCTGGGTATGTTGGGACAGTATGAGAATTCATCTTTGTGGGTGATCATAGTAACAGGATGAGCCCCTTTGTCGGACAAAGGTAATGATCGGGGATGCTGTCTCCCTGATGGAAACCAAGACTGCCGACAGTCGATTTCAATCGTTCAGAGTGCAACACTATTCCTTGCAGCCGAGGGAGAGGTCCTCTCTTGTCGGGCAGTGTATGATCATTATGGGCTGAGAGGTTAAGTGTAAGACCATTGAGGATAATATCTGATGGGCTAATCTTGCATCTGCCCACAGTCCCTTGGTGTTATAAGGTGGCTTGGCCCCGGGACCACTTAGGGTAAGTGTTGGGCCCATAGAGCCCATTTGATGGGTTTCAGGGGGTGCACTATCCATAACAGTGTATTCGGCCAGGCCTTGTAACAAAGGCTGGGCCGAACCCATGTGACTGATGTGTAGATCAATGCTTGGGTCCCACGCCATACAAGGAAGCCCAACTGGGCAGCAGTTACGAAGGTTAAGTGAGCACATAAGCTTAATGGGCCTAAAGCCCATTTCGAACTAGGCTATTATTTAGTTAATTATGGGGCGAATTCTAAGATGGATTAGCAGATAGGATAAGGTCTTGACCCTATCCAATCAGAGAGTCCAGATCTGAATGTGATTCAGATCTAGAAACCTCCTATTGAGATTAGGAGAAAGCTAATCTAGTCTGCAGATAAGATAAGGGTTTATCCTTCTCTCCTAAAGAGAGGGCTGATCCAAATATTATTTAGATAAGCAGCTCCTAATTGGAGAGAACACTGCTGATTCTGCTCCATCCTGCATTGCGCCATTTTCAGTGGGAGCAGTCTTTGGATCCTTCCTTGGGCGTGAACACCTTCATTGGGAGATACTATTTCTTTGTATCAGGTATAATCCTCTCCTACTCCTTTTGGTTCAGATCTGGTTCAGTTTATCGTTCAAGAATGATCATTGAAAATATAATTTTCTAAAATAGGAAATGTGATTCCTAGTTGAAGGGAGAGAAATTTTTTTTAAAATTTGCCGCCTTATCCTGCAATCTTTGGGCGTCCATACGATGGATCTCTCATCCCTTCAATGGTATCAGAGCCATGGTTCAAATCTTGAACCAATTTGTTTCAAATCTGAACCTACGCAAATGGGTAGAAGGCGCTCTACCCGATTTGTGTAGATATGGGTTTTGGGAAATTTGTTCCCAAAATTAATGGGTGAATAATCTGAAATTAATTTTATATAAATCTGATTATTGTGTAGAACTCTTCTTTATGATTTTCTTGATTTATGGGTTGTTCGTACAAGAGGAGATCGAAATCGTGATTTGCGCAGGGAACCTGCGATTTTGCAGTTTTTGGATTATTCTGTTACATTTGGTCTGTAAAATAATTTTTTTTATGTTTTTAGACTGGATGTATAGGTATTCGATCTAATGTAATCATTAATAGAAATAGGATTTCTATTTATTTTAATTTTGGATCGAAGATGGTGGCGCAAAAAAGGAGATTTCACAGTGAAGGAGATTTCGCAGATGGGAGAATTTTAATCTGCAATTTGCAATTTATGAAATTGCAAAGTGTGATCTAACCTCTGTTTTGCAGGAAGGATTGGGCGAACAACCCTGTTTGACTGATTCTTGATTTTCTTTTATAAGTATTTTATTTCAAATTAATAGAAATCCTATTTCTATTAATGATTCTGATGTAATCATTAATAGAAATAGGATTTCTATTTATTTTAATTTTGGATCAAAGATGGTGGCGCAGAAAAGGAGATTTCGCAGTGAAGGAGATTTCGCAGATGGGAGAATTTCAATCTGCAATTTGCAATTTATGAAATTGCAAACTGTGATCTAACCTCTGTTTTGCAGGAAGGATTGTGCGAACAACCCTGTTTGACTGATTCTTGATTTTCTTTTATCAGTATTTTATTTCAATTTATTTTCTTGAATTAAAGATTTAATTAAAGATCAAACCCTAGACCCATTCGAACCAAGATTGGTTCAAACTGTTTGGACCGAATCTAGGGTTTAATCAAGGCTGAAAATCAGCCCTAATTTTCCCACTAATGGGCCTGAGGATTGATATTTAATTAAATGGTTAATTCGGCCAAACCTGTAAAGGCCCAGTTTTAAATAGTTAAAACTGCTAAAAGCCCACTTAACACATAAAGTTATATGGGCTGAACCATTTGGCCCATATACCTAGATAATATTAATGGTTAATATTATGGATTCAAAATGGGCTTCAAATGGGCTTTACAGATAACTAATTGATTGGGTCAATTTATCCCTGCATGAGATGTATGGATGTGTGATGTGCTACATAAATGGGCCATAAGTGCTTGGCCCATGCTCAATCGACAGTGGCTATTGCGCACACCATGGCTGAATGCACATCATTGCCATGGTGTCCCTTTTGGTCATTGGATGACCTCCCTCAGTGGTGGGCCCCACACCTCATCAAGAGGTTACGTGCAGAACCCTAGCCGATTTAGGCCCACCGAAATCTGGATTTATGAAAGTCAGTAGGAGCCACTTGGGTTTGACATAGATCAAACTAGGGCGTAATTAACTGTTCCCTCCAGCTAATATGAGTGCATGTGATAGGGAGATTCATATGATGAACTCTCTAAAGGCCTTCCATCATTAGCATGAAGATGTGTCCTTCAGTAATGAGGAAACTTACCAGAAAATGGGCTATCCATTTGTTGTTGGGCTTGTCTGAATGTTTCATAAGATGATAGGGGCGTCATAGACCGATGTGGGAGGGGCTTCACCAGAAAATGGGAACTCTCTCACGGTACCTTGGCGTTCATGAACATGATGGGCAAGCACTCACTGGACAGAAAAGTTTACCAAAAAATGGCTCTGAACCTTGTCTGATAGAGACCAAAGGGAAAACTCATATGATGAGTGGATATGATCCTTCATAAGAAAGGTGGTGGGGTTTTGCAGCTGAAACAGTTGGCTCCATGCACCCTATGTGATTTTCCACATTTCCAGAGACAACTCGCAGTCTCTGTCACTGAGAAAGGAGGGAAATCTCAGAGATGAATAAATGGAAATGGAACGTAGATTTAAATTCATATCTATGTAATGAACATGAATCAAATTAGGTTGTGGATTGCTGTTTGTTTTTTTTATCAAAAAATGGCAAACGGACAATTTGCACAACTGCTTGATGACAACAAGCTGAAGATCCCAAACTATGCTGGCTCGTACAGGAACCTTATGTTGGTCTTAACCTCTGAGAAATTGGACAAGGTAGCCAAGAATCCTACCCCGGATCGTCCGGGAGATGGGGCTTCCGAGGCCTGGAGAAGAGAATACCAAGAATGGGAGGTGAAAAACTCCCTAGCCCGTGGCTATATCATTGCCTCTTTGGACAATCCAATTCAGAGGCAGTTCGATTAGTTCGAACTTGCTAAGGACGTATTGGACAGTCTGAAGACAATGTACGAAGAGCATAATCGTTCTACTTGGCAGAAGGTCTTGAAACAGTTCATGACCGCGCAGATGTCCAAGGGCCAACAAGTTCACGACCATTGTCTCCGGATGATGGCCTATATCAACAAACTGGAGGCTCTTGGATCCGGGCAGGATCTAGTAACACAGATCGATGCTACTTTGAACTCTCTACCTCCATCCTTTAATCCATTCATCATGAACTACAACATGAACAAGCTGAACGTCAACTTACAGGAACTCAGCAATATGTTGCAGAGGGCCGAAGAATTGATTAAAAAGGATGAGTCCATTGCCATGCTTGTTGAAACTGGCAAATCGGGCAAGAAAAGGAAGGCAAAGAGAAAGCCCCAGAAAAAGGCTGCCAAACCCAAGAAACAGAGGAATGACAAGGCATCATATGCCTGCCATTTTTGTAAGAAGACTGGCCACTAGAAAAGGAACTATCCTGCCTACCTGGAATCCAAGAGAGGTAATCTCGAAACTCATGTTATAGAAACCAACTTATTGGTAGCTTCTACGTCCTGGTGCATTGACTCCAGGGCTTCAACTCATGCATGTAACTCACTGCAGGGGTTCAAGGTAAGTAGAAGGCTAAGTGAAGGAGAAGTCATGCTCTACTTGGGGACTACTACAACTGTTGCAGCCGCGGCCATAGGAACCGTGGAGTTACTTTTTAGAGAATGAACTATTGTACTGAAAGATTGTCTTTATGTACAAAATTTAAAGAGAATTTTGATTTCTGTCTCAAAATTGTGTGTAGATGGTTATTCTGTCTCAAACTACGTCGGCTGAAATCCCCAAGAAGAGAGCCCGTGATACTGTTAACCCCACATGTCTGTGGCATTACCGACTTGGCCACATCGGTGTTGACTGAATCACAAGGTTGGTAAAGGATGGTCCTTTGGATTTTCTAACTGTAGAAGATCTTCCCACCTATGAGCCTTGCCTAGAAGGCAAAATGACAAAACAACCATTTAACGGTAAGCCTGAAAAATGTACAAGCACTCTTGACCTAATACATACTGATGTATGTGGTCCCCTGAGTGTTAGGACACAGAATCAACACATGTATTTCATCACCTTCACAGATGATTTTTCACGATATGGTTACGTTTACTTAATGAGACACAAGCCTGAATCCTTTGAAAAGTTCAAAGAGTTTAGACAAGACATCGAGAAACAGTTACAGAGAGAAATTAAAGCTCTTCAATCAGATCAAGGTGGCGAGTATCTCTCTCACGAATTCAGGGGCTACTTAAAGGACAATGGGATAGTATCACAATTAGCTCCTCCTGCTACACCACAATGTAACGGTGTTTCAGAGAGGAGGAATATGACCTTACTGGATAGGGTCTGATCGCTTCTCATACACTCAGAGTTACCCACATCCTTTTGGGGTTATGCATTAGAGACTATGATTTACGTGCTGAATCAGGTTCCAACCAAACCAGTTCTGAATACTCCATATGAACTTTGGATAGGAAAGAAACCAAGTGTCAGACACTTGAAGATTTGGGGTTGTCCAGCACATGTTAAAAGAATGAGTGAAGACAAGTTGCAATCTAAGACCAGTCATTGCCTATTTGTAAGCTACCCAAAAGGCTCTGTAGGTTACCTATTCTATGACCCAAGTGAGCAGAAAGTGTTTTGTATTCGAAATGCGCAATTCTTGGAAACCGATTATATCCTGGACACCCATCGTTAGGAATTTGTTCTTGATGAGGAGAGCTCAGGAGCAGTGGGAGATGTCCCACAAGTTCCAGGTAGTGACCAACCTAGAAGATCCACTCAGGCATCCAGGCCACCAGTCCATTATGGTTATGACCAGGATAGTTACCTGGTGGAAACCTTGACTAGTGAGGAGGATATCGTGACTTACGCGGAAGCTATGTTGGACATAGATTCCCAGAAGTGGGTGGAGGAAATTAGAGCAGAGATGGACTCAATGAAGACCAATGGAGTCTGGACTCTAGTAGATCTGCCTTTCGGGGTAAAAACAATCGGTTGCAAATGGATTTACAAGAGAAAGAAGGGCCTCATGGTAGGGTTGAGACCTTCAAAGCTCGTCTAGTAGAGAAAGGGTACACTCAGAAAGAGGGCATCGATTATGAGGAAACCTCTTCGCCTGTGGCCATGCTTAAATCCATTAGAATCCTGCTAACTGTAGTAGCATACCATGATTATGAGATTTGGCAGATGGATGTCAAAACTGCATTCCTGAATGGAGATCTTATTGATGATATCTATATGCAGTAGTCGCAAAGTTTCATTGCTGCAGGTCAGGAAAACATGGTACGTAAACTTAATAGATCCATTTATGGACCTTTAAGCAGAATCCGGATGGACCCTGTGTCTACAGGAAGTACAGTGGAGATAAGGTTACCTTCTTGGTTCTATATGTAGATGACATTCTACTCATTGGAAATGATGTAGGAATGTTAATTATGGTGAAAGTATGGCTTTCACAGCAATTCTCCATGAAAGACCTTGGAGAAGCCTCCTATATACTGGGCCTTTGACTCTATAGAGATAGATCGAAGCGGATAATAGAATTATCACAATCTACTTACATTGACAAAACAGTCAAAAGATACAGCATGGAAAACTCTAAGAAAGGAAATGTTCCTTTCAGGCACGAAGTCACTCTCTCCAAGAAGATGTCTCCCAAGACTTCTGAGGAGATTGATGGCATGAAAGACGTTTCCTATGCCTCAGTCGTAGGGAGCATCATGTATGCCATGCTATGCACTCGTCCTGACATTGCTCAGGTAGTGAGTGTAGTAAGCAGATTTCAAGCCAACCCAGGGCAGGAGCATTGGACTGCTGTGAAAAACATACTTAAGTACCTTCGAAGGACAAAAGAGTTTTGTCTAGTATTCAATGGTAGCTCATTACAGATCCAAGGGTATACAGATGCCGATTTTCAGTTAGATCCAGATGATAGAAAGTATAAATCTAGATATGTTTTCACAATAGGATCGTGTGCTGTTTGCTGGAAAAACAGCAAACAGGGGTCCACTGTGGACTCAACGACCGAGGCCAAGTACATTGCCGCAAATGAGACTGCCAAAGAAGCCGTGTGGATGAAGAAGTTTGTTCACGAGTTGGGAGTAGTTCCATCCAGCACATCACCCATCCGATTGTTGTGTGACAACAATGGAGCCATTGCTCAAGCTAAGGAGCCAGGAGCCCACTCGAAGTCAAAGCACATCGAGAGGAAGTACCACGTACTACGGGAGATTATTGGTAGAGAGGATGTCCTGATTCAGAAGGTAGCGTCAGCGGAAAATGTAGCAGACCCATTGATGAAGCCATTATCACAGAAAGTGTTTGAGAAACACGTGGAAAGCATGGGACTCCGACTTGTACCTTATTGGACCTAAGTGCAAGTTGGAGCTGTTAGACAGTTTTGTATGCCCTTAGCTTCAATCAGAATGATGTACTTTATGAGTTTATTGTAAATGAATAAAAGTGCATATTTGATTCATGTTCCCTTGGTTTGTTTCTGTGCAATACCCTTAAACTAGACACTTAATGAGACTCGTGTTAGTTTAGAATGTTCACAGCCAGTGGGTCGGTCTGGGGAGACCTATCCTGACAAGGCTGACATTGTAGTGCCACCAAGTCGGTTGGGGTGGCTTGTCTTAGCCACCGGGGTGAGACCCTGGGCACATACAGTGTAGGATTAATTGAATCTTTGAACTGGACCAGATTTCCAGTATTGCCCTAGACCTTGGAGATTGATGGGCAAAATTAGAAAGTTACACCCGACCCCTAGACTCGATTATGATACTGCACTAGGTGTCGGATTGGGCTGTCTTTAATGTACCAATCAGTGAGATCCTTAGCGGGGGTCAAAACCTAGGTATGTTGGGACAGTGTGAGAATTCATCTGAGTGGGTGATCATAGTGACAGGATCAGCCCCTTTGTCAGACAAAGGTAATGATCGGGGATGCACTCTCACTAATGGAAACCAAGATTGCCGGCAGCCGATTTCAATCATTGTGATTTGTTTTGCAAAATATATTTTATATGAGATATAAAAGTATATATATTATGGTTTCTAAAAGGTTTGCAAAATGTTTTAGTTCCTGGGATCCATATAAGTAGAGAGTGCAACATTGTTCCTTGCAGCCGAGGGAAATGTCCTCTCTTGTCGGGCAGTGTATGATCATTATGGGCTGAGAGGTTAAGTGTAAGACCATTGAGGATAATACCTGATGGGCTAATCTTGCATCTACCCACAGTCCCTGGGAGTTATAAGGTGGCTTGGCCCAGGGACCACTTAGGGTAAGTGTTGGGCCCATAGAGCCCATTTGATGGGTTTCAGGGGGTGCACTATCCATAACTGTGTATTCGGCCAGGCCTTGTAACAAAGGTTGGGCCGAACCCATGTGGCTGGTTGATGTGTAGATCAATGCTTGGGTCCCACACCATACAAGGAAGCCCAACTGGGCAGCAGTTAAGAAGGTTAAGTGAGCACATAAGCTTAATGGGCATAAAGGCCATTTCGAACTGGGCTATTTAATTAGTTAATTATGGGGCGAATTCTGAGATAGATTAGTAGATAGGATAGGGTCTTGACCCTATCCACTCAGAGAGTCCAGATCTGAATGTGATTCAGATCTAGAAACCTCCTAATGAAATTAGGAGAAAGCTAATATGAAATGCAGATAAGACAAGGATTTATCTTTATCACCTAAAGAGAGGGCTGATCCAAATATGATTTGGATAAGCAGCTCCTAATTGGATTAGAAGCTGATCTTTTAGGTTAACAAAAGAAAGAGGGGGCGGCAGCCTTGAGAAGACAAAGATATTCATATCCTCTTCAATGCTGAAATCACAGAAGGAAGAATTAAGCATCCCTGCAGATTTCTTTCTTGCCGCCTCCCTGATCTTGTCGCCCCTGTTTGCCAATTCGATCTCTAGTTGTGGAAGAAGTCAAGATTCGATCTTGACATCAGTTCTTTGAGAAAGAATTGATAGGAAGTTGTGCTCACGTGCCATCCTGTTGATTCTTGCGAAGGACAGAGTTCTTGGAGAAGAACACTACAGATTCTTCTCCATCCTGCACTACGCCATCTTCAGTGGGAGTAGTCTTTGGATCCTTCTTTGGGTGTGAACACCTTCGTTGGGAGATACTATTTCTCCGTATCAAGTATAATCCTCTCCTACTCCTTTTGGTTCAGATTTGGTTCAGTTTATGGTTCAAGAATGATCATCGAAAATATGATTTTCTAAAATAGGGAATGTGATTCCCAGTTGAACGGAGAGAAAATTTTTTTGAAATTCGCCCCCTTATTCCGCAATCTTTCGGTGTCCATACAATGGATCTCTCATCCCTTCAGCTTCTGCGTAAGTTACAGGATCCTCCTCACTGGTCATAGCTTTCACCTGGTAACTATCCTGGTCATAGCCAAAATGGACTGGTGGCCTAGAAACCTAGGTAGATCTTCTAGGTTGGTCGATACTTGGAACCTGTGAGATAGCTCCCACTGCTCCTAAGCTCTTCTCATCAATAACTACTTCCTGACGATGATTGTTCAGGATATAATCATCCTCCAAGAAATGGGCATTTCGACTACAAAACATTGACACTGATGTGCCGCCAAGTGTTGGTGTGGCCTTTCTCAGGTGCTAGGGTAAGACCTGAGGTACATGCAGTGTAGGTTTATTTGAAACCCTGAACCGGACCAGAATTCCAGTATTGCCCTGGACCTTGGTGATTAGTGTGCAAAAATGGAATGTTACACCTGACCCCTAGACTCGATTATGATCTTGCACTAGGTATCGGATTGGGCTGTCTTTGATATGCCAATCAATGAGATCCTTAGAGGGGGTCAAAACCTGGGTATGTTGGGACAATCCGAGTATTCATCTGAGTGGGTGATCATAGTGACAGAATCAGCCCCTTTGTCGGACAAAGGTAATGATACTATCTCTAATGGAAACCAAGACTACCGGTAGTCGATTTTAATCATTGAAATTTGTTTTGCAAAATATATTTATATATGGATATACATATATACATATTACGGTTTCAAAATGTTTGCAAAAGGTTTTAATTCCTAGGATCCATGTGATTATAGAGTGCAACATTGTTCCTTGTAGCCAAGGGAGAGGTCTTCCTTTGTCGGGCAGTGATTGACCATTATGGGCTGAGTGATTAAGTGTAAGAGCATTGAGGGTAATACCTGATGGGCTAATCTTGCATTTTCCCACAGTCCTTGGGTTTTTATAAGGTGTCTTGGCCCAGGGACCACTTAGTGTAAGTGTTGGGCCCATTAGGAGTCCATGTGATGGGCTTCAGGGGGTTCACTGTCTTTTCAGTGAATTCGGCCAGGCCTTGTAACAGAGTCTGGGCTGAACCCATGTGGCTGATGTGTAGATTAATGTTTGGGTCCCACTCGATATAAAGAATCCCAACTAGGCAGTAGTTTGGAAGGTTAATGAGCATATAGACTTATTGGGCCTAAAGCTGTTAGACAGTTTTGTATGCCCTTAGCTTCAATCAAAATTGATGTACTTTATGAGTTTATTGTAAATGAATAAAAGTACATATTTGATTCATGTTCCCTTGGTATGTTTCTGTGTAATACCCTTAAACTGGACACTTATTGAGACTCGTGTTAGTTTAGAATGTTCACAGCCAATGGGTCGGTCTGGGGAGACCTATCCTGACAAGGCTGACACTGTGGTGCCACCAAGTCGGTTGGGGTGGCTTGTCTCAGCTACCGGGGTGAGACCCTAGGCACATACAGTGTGGGATTAATTGAATCTTTGAACTGGACCAAATTTCCAGTATTGCCATGGACCTTGGAGATTGATGGGCAAAACTGGAAAGTTACACCCGACCCCTAGACTCGATTATGATACTGCACTAGGTGTCGGATCGGGCTGTCTTTGATGTACCAATCAGTGAGATCCTTAGCGGGGGTCAAAACCTGGGTATGTTGGGACAATCCGAGAATTCATCTGAGTGGGTGATCAAAGTGATAGGATCAGCCCCTTTGTCGGACAAAGGTAATGATCGGGGATGCACTCTCACTGTTGGAAACCAAGACTGCCAGCAGCCAATTTCAACCGTTGAGATTTGTTTTGCAAAGTATATTTTATATGAGATATAAAAGTATATATATTATGGTTTCTAAAATGTTTGCAAAAGGGTTTTAATTCCCGGGATCCATATAAGTGGAGAGTGCAACACTGTTCCTTGCAGCCGAGGGAGAGGTCCTCTCTTGTCGGGCAGTGTATGATCATTATGGGCTGAGAGGTTAAGTGTAAGACCATTGAGGATAATACCTAATGGGCTAATCTTGCATCTGCCCACAGTCCCTGGGTGTTACCAGGTGGCTTGGCCCAGGGACCACTTAGGGTAAGTGTTGGGCCCATAGAGCCCATTCGATGGGTTTCAGGGGGTGCACTGTCTTAACAGTGTATTCGACCAGGCCTTGTAACAAAGGCTGGGCCGAACCCATGTGGCTGATGTGTAGATCAATGCTTGGGTCCCACGCCATACAAGGAATCCCAACTGGGCAGCAGTTAGGAAGGTTAAGTGAGCACATAAGCTTAATGGGCCTAAAGCCCATTTCGAACTGGGCTATTAATTTAGTTAATTAAAGGGGCGAATTCTGAGATGGATTAGCAGTTAGGATAGGGTCTTGATCCTATCCACTCAGAGAGTCCAGATCTAAATGTGATTCAGATCTAGAAACCTGCTAATAAGATTAGGATAAAGCTAATCTAATCTGCAGATAAGATAAGGGTTTATCCTTATCACTACAAGAGAAGGCTGATCCAAATATGATTTGGATAAGCACCTCCTAATGGGATTAGGAGCTGATCTTTTCAAGTTAACAAAAGGAAGGAGGGGGCGGCAGCCTTGAGAGAGAACAAAAAAAAATACATCAGATCCTCTTTAGTGCTGAAATCAAGAAGAGAGAATTTTGCACCCTGCGAATACTCTCTTGCCGCCTCCCTTCTCTTGCCGCCCTGTTTGCTAGTTCGATCTCCAACTGTGGGAGAAGTCAAGATTGGATCTTGACATCAATTCTTTGAGAAAGGATTGAAAAGGAAGCTGTGCTCACGTTCCATCCTGCTGTTTCTTGTGAATGACAGAGTTCTTGGGGAAGAACACTGCTGATTCTGCTCCATCCTGCACTGTGCCATCTTCAGTGGGAGCAGTCTTTGGATCCTTCCTTGGGCGTGAACACCTTCGTTGGGAGATATTGCTTCTCCATATCAGGTATCATTCTCTCCCATTCCTTTTGGTTCAGATCTGGTTCAGTTTAAGGTTCACGATTTATCCTTGAAAATGTGATTTTCCAAATAGGGAATGTGATTCCCAGTTGAAGGGAGAGAAAAAATTTTGAAATTTGCCCCTTATTCCGCAATCTTTGGGCGTCCATGTGATGGATCTCTCAACCCTTCGGTGGTATCAGAGCCAGGTTCAAATCTTGAACCATTCTGTTTCAGATCTGAACCTGCGCAATTAGGGAGAAGGCGTTCTACCAAATTTGCGCAGATTTAGTTTTGGAAAATTTGTTCCCAAATCAGATGGGAAAATAATCTGAAATTAATTTTAAATAAATCTGATTATTATTTAGAATTGTTCTTTATAATTTTCTTGATTTATGGGCTCTTCGTACAAGAGGAGATCGAATTCTTGGTTTGCGCAGGGAACCTGCGATTTTGCAGTTCTTGATTTTTTTTGGGTCTGTAAATATTTTTTTTTCCTAGACTCAATTTATAGGTATTCGATCTGATGTAATTATTAATAGAAATAGGATTTCTATTTATTTTTTTTTGGATCGAAGATGGCGGCGCAGAGAAGGAGATTTCGCAGATAAGAGAAATGCTATCTGCGATTTGCAGTTTGTGAAACTGCATTCTGTGATCTAACCTTTGTTTTGCAGGAAGGATTGTGTGAACAGCCCTGTTTGACTGATTCTTGTTTTTCCTTTTATCAATATTTAATTTCAGATTATTTTCTTGAATTAATGATTTAATTAAAAATCAAACACTAGACCCATTCGAACCAAGATTGGTTGAAAACTGTTTGAACCAATTCTAGGGTTTAATCAAGGCTGAAAGTCAGCCCTAATTTCCCACTAATGGGCCTAAGGATTGATATTTAATTAAATGGTTAATTCGGCCCAGCCTGTAAAGGCCCAGTTTTAAATAGTTAAAACTGCAAAAACCCATTTCAAAGGATAAAGCTATATGGGCCGAACTGGGTAACCCTAATTCAGCCCATATACCTAGATAATATTAATGGTTAATATTATGGAATTTTAATGAGCTTCCAATGGGCCTTACGGATAATTAATTGATTGGATCAATTTATCCCTGCATGTGATGTATGGATGTGTGATGTGCTGCGTACATGGGCCATAAGTACTCGGCCCATGCTCATTCGACAGTGGCTCTTGCGCACACCATGGCTGACTTCCCTTAGTGGTGACCCTTTTGGTCATTGGATGACTTCCCTTAGTGGTGGGCCCCATACCTCATCAAGAGGTTGCGTGCGGAACCCTAGCCGATTTAAGGCCCACCAAAATCCGGCTTTATGAAAGTCAGTGGGAGCCACTTTGGTTTGACCTAAATCAAACTAGGGCGTAATTTTGTTCCCTCCAGCTAATATGAGTGCATGTGATAGGGAGATTCATATGATGAACTCTCTAAAGGCCATCCATCATTAGCATGAGGATGGGTCCTTCAGTAATGAGGAAACGCACCAGAAAATGGGCTATCCATTTGCTGTTGGGCTTGTCTGAGTGTTTCATAAGATGATAGGGGCGTCATAGACCGATGTGGGAGGGGCTTCACCAGAAAATGGGAACTCTCTCACGGTACCTTGGCGTTCACGAATATGATGGGTAAGCACTCACTGGACAGAAAGGTTTACTTGAAAACGGCTCTGAACCTTGTCTGACAGAGGCCAAAGGGAAAACTCATATGATGAGTGGATGTGATCCTTCACAGAAAGGTGGTGGGGTTATGCAGCTGAAACAGTTGGCTCCATGCACCCTATGTGATTTCCCACATTTCCAGAGACAACCCGTAGTCTCCGTCACTGAGAAAGGAGGGAAATCTCAGAGACGAATAAATGGAAATGGATCGTAGATTAAAATCCATATCTATGAAATGAACATGAATCAAATTAGGTTGTGGACTGATGTTTGCTCTTTTATCAGAAAATGGCAAACGGATCTTTTGCAAAACTGCTTGATGACAACAAGTTGAAGGGCCCAAACTATGCTGACTGGTACAGGAACCTTATGCTGGTCCTAGCTTCTGAAAAGCTGGACAAAGTGGCAAAGAATCCTGCCCCGGAGCGTCCGGGTGATAGGGCTTCTGAGGCCCGAATGAGAGACTATCAAGAATGGGAGGAGAAAAACTCCCTTGCCTGGTGTTACATCATTGCCTGCTTAGACAACCCGATACAGAGGCAGTTCGATCAGATCGTTCTACTCGACATATTGGATAGTCTCAGGACAATGTATGAAGAGCAGAATCGTTCTACTCGACAAAAGGTCTTGAAATAGTTCATGACCGCACAAATGTCCAAGGGTCAACAAGTTCACGACCATTGTCTTCGGATGATGGGATACATCAACGAACTGGAGGCTCTTGGATCCGGGCTGGACCTTGCTACCCAGATAGATGCTATCCTTAACTCTTTGCCTCCTTCCTTTAATCTGTTCATCATGAACTATAACATGAACAAGCTGAATGTCAGCTTACAAGAGCTCAGCAATATGTTGCAAAGAGCTGAGGAACTGATTAGAAAGGATGAGCCTGTAGCCATGCTTGTTGAAGCTGGCAAGACAGGCAAGAGAAAGAGGAAGGCAAAGAAGCCTCAGAAGAAAGCCACCAAGAGCAAGAAGCAGAAGAAAGACAAAGCATCGGAAGCCTGTCACTTCTGCAAGAAGACCGGCCACTGGAAAAGGAATTGTCCTGCCTACCTGGAATCCAAGAAAGGTAACTTCGAAACTTGTGTTGTAGAAACCAATTTGTTGGTAGCTTCTGCTTCCTGGTGTATTGACTCCGGGGCTTCGACTCATGCTTGTAACTCACTGCAGGGGTTCAAGGTAAGCAGAAGGCTGAGTGAAGGAGAAGTCACACTCTTCTTGGGGACTACTGCAACTGTTGCAGCCGCGGCCATAGGAACCGTGGAATTAATTTTTAGAGAAGGAAGAATTGTACTGAAAGACTGTCTTTATGTACAAAATTTAAGGAGAAATTTGATTTCTGTCTCAAAACTGTGTGCAGATGGTTATTCTGTCTTCTTTAGTAATACGATTACTGTTAAAAGAAACAACAGATTCATCGCATACGAGGAACTGGAGAACGGTCTCTATGTTCTACATCCTTCTCTAGAAACTAACATAACCGAAACTTCGTCGGCTGAAATCCCTAAGAAGAGAGCTCGTGATACAGTTAATCCCACGTGTCTGTGGCATTATCGACTTGGCCACATCGGTGTTGACCGAATCACAAGGTTGGTAAAGGATGGTCCTTTGGATTTTCTAACTGTAGAAGATCTTCCAACTTGTGAGCCTTGCCTACAAGGCAAGATGACAAAACGGCCATTTAACGGTAAGCCTGAAAGATGTATGGGCACACTTGACCTAATACATACTGATGTATGTGGTCCCCTGAGTGTTAGGACACGAAATCAACACGTGTATTTCATCACCTTCACAGATGATTTTTCACGATACGGTTACGTGTACCTAATGAGACACAAGTCTGAATCCTTTGAAAAGTTCAAAGAGTTTAGACAAGAGGTCGAGAAACAGTTAGAAAGAGAAATTAAGGCCCTTCAATCAAATCGAGGTGGCGAGTATCTCTCTGACGAATTCAGGGACTACTTAAAGGACAATGGGATAGTATCACAATTAGCTCCTCCTGCTACACCACAACTTAACGGTGTTTTGGAGAGGAGGAATAGGACCTTATTGGATATGGTCCGGTCACTTCTCATACACTCAGAGTTACCCACATCCTTTTGGGGTTACGCATTAGAGACTGCGATTTATGTGCTGAATCGGGTTCCAACCAAATCGGTTCCGAATACTCCATATGAACTTTGGACCGGAAAGAAACCAAGTGTCAGACACTTGAAGATTTGGGGTTGTCCAGCACACGTTAAGAGAACGAGTGTAGACAAGTTGGAATCCAAGACCAGTCGTTGCCTATTTGTAGGCTACCCAAAAGGCTCTGTAGGTTACCTATTCTATGACCCAAGTGAGCAGAAAGTGTTATGCAGTCGTAATGCGCAATTCTTGGAAACCGACTATATCCTGGACACCCATCGTCAGGAAGTTGTTCTTGATGAGGAGAACTCAGGAGCAGTGGGAGATGTCCCACAAGTTCCAGGTAGTGACCAACCTAGAAGATCCACTCGGGTATCCAGGCCACCAGTCCGTTATGGTTATGACTAGGATAGTTACCTGGTGGAAACCTTGACTAGTGAGGAGGATCCCGTGACTTACACGGAAGCTATGTTGGACATAGATTCCCAGAAGTGGGTGGAGGCCATGAGAGCAGAGATGGACTCAATGGAGACCAATGGAGTCTGGACTCTAGTAGATCAGCCCTCCGGGGTAAAAGCAATCGGTTGCAAATGGATTTACAAGAGGAAGAAGGGCCCCGATGGTAAGGTTGAGACCTTCAAGGCTCGTCTGGTGGCGAAAGGGTACACTCAGAAAGAGGGCATCGATTATGAGGAAACCTTTTCGCCTGTGCCATGCTTAAATCCATTAGGATCCTGCTAGCTATAGCAGCATACCATGATTATGAGATTTGGAAAATGGATGTCAAAACTGCATTCCTGAATGGAGATCTTACTGAAGATATCTATATGCAGCAGCCGCAAGGCTTCACTGCTGTAGGTTAGGAAAACATGGTATGTAAACTTAATAGATCCATTTATGGACTTAAGCAAGATTCTAAAAGTTGGAACATCCGTTTTGACTCTGCCATCAAATCGTTTGACTTCGAGCAGAATCTGGATGAACCCTGTGTCTACAGGAAGTACAGTGGAGATAAGTTACCTTTTTGATTCTGTATGTAAATGACATTCTACTCATTGGGAATGATGTAGGTATGTTAACTACGGTGAAAGTATGGTTATCACAACAATTCTCCATGAAAGATCTTGGAGAAGCCTCCTGTATACTGGGTCTTCGACTCTATAGAGATAGATCGAAGCGGATAATAGGATTATCCCAATCTGCCTACATTGACAAAATAGTCAAAAGATACAGCATGGAATACTCCAAGAAAGGAAATGTTCCTTTCAGGCACGGAGTCACTCTCTCCAAGAAGATGTCTCCCAAGACTTCTGAGGAGATTGATGGCATGAAAGACGTTCCCTATGCCTCTGCCGTAGGGAGCATCATGTTGTGCACTCGTCCTAACATAGCTCAGGCAGTGAGTGTAGTAAGCAGATTTCAGGCCAACCCAGGGCAGGAGCATTGGACTGCTGTGAAAAACATACTTAAGTACCTTCGAAGGACAAAAGAGTTTTGTCTAGTATTCGACGGTAGCTCACTAAAAATCCAAGGGTATACAGATGCCGATTTCCAGTCAGACCCAAATGATAGAAAGTCTACATCTGGATATGTTTTCACGATAGGATCGTGTGCTGTTTGCTGGAAAAGCAGCAAACAGGGATCCACTGCAGACTCCACGACCGAGGCCGAGTACATTGCCGCAAGTGAGGCTGCCAAAGAAGCCGTATGGATGAAGAAGTTCATTCATGAGTTGGGAGTAGTTCCGTCTGACACATCACCCATCCCATTGTTGTGTGACAACAATGGAGCCATTGCTCAGGCTAAGGAGCCACGAGCCCACTCGAAGTCGAAGCACAACGAGAGGAAGTACCACGTACTGCAGGAGATTGTTGGTAGAGGGGACGTCCTGATTCAGAAGGTAGCGTCAGCGGATAATGTAGCAGACCCATTGACAAAGCCACTATTACAGAAAGTGTTTGAGAAACACGTGGAAAGCATGGGACTCCGGCTAGTACCTGATTGGACCTAAGTGCAAGTGGGAGCTGTTAAACAGTTTTGTATGCCCTTCGCTTCAATCAAAATTGATGTACTTTATGAGTTTATTGTAAATGAATAAAAGTACATATTTGATTCATGTTCCCTTGGTATGTTTTTGTGTAATACCCTTAAACTGGACACTTATTGAGACTCGTGTTAGTTTAGAATGTTCACAGCCAGTGGGTCGGTCTAGGGAGACCTATCCTGACAAGGCTGACACTGTGGTGCCACCAAGTCGGTTGGGGTGGCTTGTCTCAGCTACCGGGGTGAGACCCTAGGCACATACAGTGTGGGATTAATTGAATCTTTGAACTGGACCAGATTTCCAGTATTGCCCTGGACCTTGAAGATTGATGGGCAAAACTGGAAAGTTACACCCGACCCCTAGACTCGATTATGATACTGCACTAGGTGTCGGATCGGGCTGTCTTTGATGTACCAATCAGTGAGATCCTTAGCGGGGGTCAAAACCTGGGTATGTTGGGACAATCTGAGAATTCATCTGAGTGGGTGATCATAGTGACACGATCAGCCCCTTTGTCGGACAAAGGTAATGATCGGGGATGCACTCTCACTGTTGGAAACCAAGATTGCCAGCAGCCGATTTCAACCGTTGAGATTTGTTTTGCAAAGTATATTTTATATGAGATGTAAAAGTATATATATTATGGTTTCTAAAATGTTTTGCAAAAGGGTTTTAATTCCCGTGATCCATATAAGTGGAGAGTGCAACACTGTTCCTTGCAGCCGAGGGAGAGGTCCTCTCTTGTCAGGCAGTGTATGATCATTATGGGCTGAGAGGTTAAGTGTAAGACCATTGAGGATAATACCTGATGGGCTAATCTTGCTTCTGCCCACAGTCCCTGGGTGTTACCAGGTGGCTTGGCCCAGGGACCACTTAGGGTAAGTGTTGGGCCCATAGAGCCCATTCGATGGGTTTCAGGGGGTGCACTGTCTTAACAGTGTATTCGACCAGGCCTTGTAACAAAGGCTGGGCCGAACCCATGTGGCTGATGTGTAGATCAATGCTTGGGTCCCACGCCATACAAGGAAGCCCAACTGGACAGCAGTTAGGAAGGTTAAGTGAGCACATAAGCTTAATGGGCCTAAAGCCCATTTCGAACTGGGCTATTAATTTAGTTAATTAAAGGGGCGAATTCTGTGACGGATTAGCAGTTAGGATAGGGTCTTGATCCTATCCACTCAGAGAGTCCAGATCTTAATGTGATTCAGATCTAGAAACCTGCTAATAAGATTAGGATAAAGCTAATCTAATCTGCAGATAAGATAAGGGTTTATCCTTATCACTACAAGAGAAGGCTGATCCAAATATGATTTGGATAAGCACCTCCTAATGGGATTAGTAGCTGATCTTTTCAAGTTAACAAAAGGAAGGAGGGGGCGGCAGCCTTGAGAGAGAACAAAAAAAAAATACATCAGATCCTCTTTAGTGCTGAAATCAAGAAGAGAGAATTCTGCACCCTGCAAATACTCTCTTGCCGCCTCCCTGCTCTTGCCGCCCTATTTGCCAGTTCGATCTCCAACTGTGGGAGAAGTCAAGATTGGATCTTGACATCAATTCTTTGAGAAATGATTGAAAAAGAAGCTGTGCTCACGTTCCATCCTGCTGTTTCTTGCGAAGGACAGAGTTCTTGGGGAAGAACACTGCTGATTCTGCTCCATCCTGCACTACGCCATCTTCAGTGGGAGCAGTCTTTGGATCCTTCCTTGGGCGTGAACACCTTCGTTGGGAGATATTGCTTCTCCATATCAGGTATCATTCTCTCCCATTCCTTTTGGTTCAGATCTGGTTCAGTTTAAGGTTCAAGATTTATCCTTGAAAATGTGATTTTCCAAATAGGGAATGTGATTCCCAGTTGAAGGGAGAGAAAAAAATTTTGAATTTCACCCCTTATTTCGCAATCTTTGGGCGTCCATGTGATGGATCTCTCAACCCTTCAAAAGCCCATTTCGAACTGGTTTGGTTAGACTAATTAAAGAGAGGGGCGGATCTGGGAATGGATCAGTAAATAGGATAGGGAGTTATCCATATTCACTCAGAGAGTCCAGATCTGAATTTGGATTTGGAAACCTCCTAATGAGATTAGGAGAGAGCTGATCTAATTTGCAAATAAAATAAGGATTTATCCTTATCACTTAAAGAGAGTCCAGATTCAAATAAGGATTTGAATCAGGAAACTCCTAATGAGATTAGGAGCTGATCTCTTTAAGGATGTAAAAGGAGGAGGGGGCGAACCATTCAGTTCATCCTACCATCCCAGCATCTCAGAGATCAGATCTCAGATCACCCAGAGAGAAGACAGCAACAATGTGACTGTGCCATCTTCTCCCTGCGTTCTCCTCTAGTTGCTGCCTACTGCAAGTTCGATCTCTAGTTTTGTAGGAGCAATCAAGAATAGTTCTTGATATCAGTCTTTGGAGAAAGGCTGATATGAAGTCATGCTCACAGCCTCCATCGAATTCTTACTGAATGATTCAGTTCTTGGGAACAACACTGCTAATTCTGCTCCACCCTACACTGTGTCATCTTCAGTGGGAGCAATTTTTGGAGACTTCTTTGGGCGTGAACACCTTCATTGGAGGATATTGTTTTTTTCATATCAGGTATATCCCTCTCCTACTGTTTTGGTTCAGATCTGGTTCGATTCTTGGTTCAAGATTGATTCTTGAAAAATACAATTTTTCTAAAACAGGGAATGTGATTCCCAAATGGGGAGAGAGAAATTTTTTAAATTCTGCCCAACCTACTTGTAGGGTTCGGCCATCCATATGATGGATCTCTCATCCCTTCAAATTCGATCTCCACCTGTGGGAGCGATTAAGAAGGGTTCTTGATATTACCTTTAGGTAGAAAAGGTAATCTAAAGTCGTGCTCACTAGCCCTCCATCAGATTCTTATTGAAGAATTCGGTTCTTACTGAAGAACCATCCTGCTAATTCTGCTTCATCTTGCACCGTGTCATCTTCGGTGGAAGAAGTTTTTGGATTTTTCTTTGGGCGTGAACACCTTCATTGGAGGTTATTAATACTTTGTATCAGGTATATCTCTCCACTCTCTTTTGGTTTCGGATCCAGTCTGGTTTGGATTCAAGATTGATCATTGAAAATGCAGTTTTCTAAAATAGTGAATGTGATTCCCACATGGGAGAGAGAATTTTTTGAAATTTCTCCCAACCTTCCTGTTGGGTTCGGCCATCCATATGATCTCTCATCCCTTCATTCTCATCATTGGTCTCTTTCATTGCTACTTATGCTTGGTATTATTTATTTATTGGCTTAGTGATCCTTTATCTACTTTCTCAAAATGCATAGCAAATATTAGGATATTTTAGAGATTTAATATTTTGGAGCTTATCCATCTTTAATTCACACCTCTTTTTGTTTCCTTTATTTATGGGAAGAAAAGTTGTTAATCAATATAGGGTCAGTTCTGATCCATTACTTGGAGAACCTAATAGAGCCAAGGTTGGAACCAATGTTTTCAATCCGTGGTTGAACTGGAAGATCAGACCCACTGACCCATCACTTAGTCAGGTTTCCAAGCCTGTCTAGCCCCCAAACCATTTACTTGCAAAAAAAGGACTCAGTCAACTACCTAGTTACCTGGCCAGTTAAACTGCTGAACCGTTTAGCCCAGTTAATGGGTCATGGGTTAGACATTGATTCTCTTTTTCTGCTTTTTATTATATTTTTAACTATTTTGATCAATAATATGATAATTCTCATTGGTCACACTTATTTTTGTATGTAATATTAGTGATATGTCCAATATTTTCTGCAATTTTATTTATTTTTCTGCGTTTGTATATCTTCCTCATCATCATCTAATGAGTTGTTTGATAACAGAAGTTGCTGGACTGAACTACTTATTGCTTTAACTTCTAGTGGATATAATAATTAAACGTTAAAATATTACAAAAATGCCACTGACTACTCATGCTAAAGGGAAATCCAAGTTTCTTTCAAACTGTTTGTCAAATCAGTTGCCTTAAGAAGGCACTCCTTTTGTTTGGCATGCTTGGTTGTGTGGTTGGTCTTGTAGGACCCACTGAAGCCCTTTGGGCCCCATTGGGCAAAACTCTAGATTTCTTGTCGTTTCTCTTCCAAGCTACTAGACCTATATTATTATGTGGAGAAGTTTTTCTTGCATGAGGGAATATGGTACTTGGGAACTAATGCATTTATCTATAGGAATAAATTCTACTTGGTTCAGCCTCTGTGATCAATTGTGTAGCAATAATTGATGTCTCATTAGTGTATATTTTGGAATATGATTTCATTATGTGATTCTAATTATCTGCATGCAAGGAGTTGAAAATTAAAGGTTTCACTTTCATTTTGCAAAGTGGCTTATATGGGATGTGTTTGTCAAGTGATTGATATCTTAAGGATGATCATCTTACATCCTGATGGGGCAAGTTTACTTCTTGTGCATGTCCAAGATGAAAATGGTAACTTTTCCATATGCCATCTTTTGCTTTTTATCTGTGGCAAACTGGTTTGGTTGAGAACGGTTCTAGCTAGAATTTCATTTTGAATACATTTAGAGTTGTGTTACTTTATATTGAACTTAATATGTTCTGCTTATAAAACTTGGACTCCAGACAGAATTCTAGCAGATATAGTAATATAGTAATGGCATATTTTGTCATTAATCCTATTCCTGAATCCTGATTAATCATGCTCATCTCTTTATTTTTTCTGCTTGTTGTACATCTTAATCTACAAATGCACCGCACTGAGGTCATTTCTTAATTCTTACTCTCTAGACTGGGGTTGTGAATTCAGATTCAACTATTTATTGACAAAAATAACTAATTTTGATATCTTGAGTAGAAACAGATTTTTCATTGAGAATGTTGAATGCATGAACATTCTCACTTAACAGTTATGATTGCAAGAATGGGCCTTCTTTTGGTAGATTAAGGATGATTGGACCCTTGACCTTAACATTCCATTCTTATATTCTCTAGTTAGGTCACAAAAGTCTGGTATGAGATAAGGTAAGATATATTCACTTGGTTTGGCCAAGTTTGTAACCCAATGTGCACCAAGCCCCCAAACAAAGTAGCTCTTGACTAGCCCAATTATCGGAGACCTTGGGCCAGGCCACAGTGTGTTTATACACTGACAACACAACATGCAGCTGTAGTGAATACTCAAATCAAACCTAACTGAATTGGGTTAAATCCAATCCTTTTCAGCTTTATTTGGGCTGGGCTCAGTTTTGTGAATGGAAATAGCGTTGCAAGTGGACTTGGCTATTATGACCTACTGTGCCCCAACCCAAAGTACTTAACTAGCCCAATTGTTAGAATATGGTAAATTATCTATTCAAACATCAGATTCAGGGTTGATTAATCAAAATACAACAAAAAAAACCAGGTGATGCACACCTAGGTTTTGGTGAGGCACATCCAAAATTTAAAATAGCAGAAACATCATTCCCTGAGCATTTTCTTATTGATTTTCTCTTGGTGAAGGAACATCATTTTGCACCATCCAAAATTTAAAATAGCAGAAACATCACTTTGCACCATCCATGCCAAGGGAAAATCCCCTTATTGATATTCCCTTAGCATCCCCATGCTCGCCCCATTGTCATTCTTTGAAAGCTCCCAAACACACCTTTCATACCATTGTTTTAAAAACTGTACCAGACTGGATGGTCAAATCATTTGACCCAGGAACTGGTCATGTATCTGGGTCCAATTTTTATTGGACTGCTTTTTCAAAAAAATAAAATACTGAATTGGTCAAAAAACCTCTGATACTGACGGTTGAATTGTTAAACCATTCAACCCAGGCAACAGTTTTTTATTTGAAGAGAGTGGTGAGAACTTGGATCTGAGATGTGATATCAAAGATCAGAGAAAAAGACAAATAAGATCTCGAATCTCAGATCTGAGAAAGAAGTCATCGTCCCGTCACTGTGATGTGATATCAAAGATCAGAGAAAAAGACAAATAAGATCTCGAATCTCAGATCTGAGAAAGAAGTCATCGTCCCGTCACTGTTGCCGTCACAGGTGAACTTATTCTTCTTTCTTTCATTTCTTTTTTTTCTTTCCCTCTTCAAAAACCCTAATATTTCTAATATAAAGTCAAACTGCATAAGCCGTTAGACCCAAATGGTCAAACTACTAACCCAAAAACCAGTGATCAAAGCGGTTCCACTTCTGGATCGCTTTTTAAAACCTTGTTCCAGACAATTTTTAAATTGATTGAAACAGTTTTTAATCTCCCAATTCCCATTATCCCTATCGGTCACTCTGAAAACCGAAATAATATGCCCTATCATAGCGCATTGGAACTTTAAACCTTGATTCCGAATTTAGCAAGGTTGAGCTCCACGTATAGACAAGTCTGCCATTTGCTCATGACAAATATTTGTCCTTCGAATAACCACAAGCCACCTTCCCAGTATGACATTCCAATCCTCGTTGGCTCTCTCTAGTACTATATCACCTTCCAATCCAGTTGTGTTTATCCAGGCTTCAATATTCAGTTATAACTGCTTTCCCTTTTCTTCTGATCGGGTCCAGCTTTGAGTTTTCACTTCTTATCAGAACTTTTTTCTTTTTTGGCAATACTCTGAACTTGGTTATTCCAAAAGACTTGCATCTCATGCTTTCTAGTTCTATTTTCACGCTTCGAAGAACTCTTCTGCAAGAGTCACACGGCTGTTGTTTCCCCTTCAGAAATCATTTTCTGTTTCCATGCACATTGGAATCCATATTGACACGATTATGATAGAAGAGTTGAGATTCCTGGAAAAATCCAAGTTTCTTTAACAAACATTATATGCTACAAGCTAGTATAAACCCTATTATTAGTACAAATACAGCCATGCAAGTTCTTTTCGTGCATAGACAATATAGATGCTAATATTTACTATCTCTAAGAATCCTATTAGTACAAATACAGCCATGCAAGTTATTTCCATGCATAGCTAATACAGATGCTAAATTGCTAATATTTACTATTTCAAGTTTCACACCATGATAGTGAATAGAATGATTTACAGTCAAAATGAGACATGTAGACTGGCATCAACACCAGTTTGTTTTCTGATTAGGTTCTTTGATGAAGGCAAACCAGCAACCACATCCTCCTCGATCCCGCATTCATTTGTTCCTCTCCTGATCATGAAGTAACCGTCCTGCCAATATCCAAAAGGGAAAAAAAAAGGTTTGGGAATTTCTAAGACAATACAAACATTCCTAAATGAAGAAAATTCAGCAAAAACATACATCACCCCAACTTCTGTTCCACTGGTTTGCAAGAAGCTGTAAAACAAAACATAATAACCAAATTTGATCAACTCAATAAAAACTTCTCTCAATAAATAATATGTATAAATTAAGTTACTTAGACTCTATGCATTAATTTCAAAAGGAAAGTTGATAATAAATCACAAACCCAATAATCCTCTCCATCGTCAGTGGTTCCCCACCCAATTAGCTTCACAGCATGCCCTCCCATGACATCACCTGTAATATGCTTGTAAACTCCTGATTTATAATGAGCAAAATCCTGCAAATACCAATTGTACTATTACTATTGAGGAAAGATAATGTAAAAAACGTATAATAATCCATTTAGTGCCATACATCATGAAACATGACTTAGTAAACAAAAATAAGTGTAAAGAAAACAAGAAAATGAGTATTTCTCATGCAGCAATATTATGAAAGAAAGTAGAGAGGAGCATATAAATGAAACACATGACAACCAATACCCAAGAGAGGAAGAAAGTAGAGCAAATCAAATATGACTTCACACAAAGAAAATCAGAAAGAGCTTCTTTTACCTCATAGACAGTGAAGGAGACCTCAACAGGACCATTTTTATAGACTTCTGCCATTATGCTGTAAGGATCAGAACTGATTCTGTATGCGCCAAAACTGAAGTGCTTTGACTCTTGCCAAACCTGGTTTGCATCTTTGCACTTCCTCTCACACTTTGGGGTAGGATATGCAGGTTCACAACCAGGATGAGAACAGCCGATTTCATCAAAATAAGGGTCACACTGCCAGATGATAAACCATTAAGACATTTACAGTATCGATGAGTATAACCCATGAAGGAGCTATTGCTTGATGTAATTGGTATAATGGTAAAATCTTGAGCTGACAAGAGTGGTAACAGGTTCGAATCTGAGAGCAGCATAGAACTTGGTGGAAAAAAAAAAAAAAAGAAAACCTAAGGTTAGGTTCATATTCAATCAACCCTCCCAAGACCTCACAACAAATAGCTATGTACAGCCAACATTGGGTAATGGCCTCTTTACGAGTATATAACCCATGTGATGAAACTCAAGAACATTACAAAACAAAGTGAGGTAAATGCAATGGACATGAAGATCATGGTTACAGGGAAGATAAGACAAACTCTTTACCTCTTCAGTAACAACACCATCATGAACAAAGTATCGCCATGCAGAGATAGGATATCCCCCATCACACCCATCTCCACACATAAAGCCACAGCATGCCAAGAGATCATTAACAGAAAGCGAAATGTTCTGAAATGAATCATACAAGTAAAAAGATTTATAGATACTATTAACGAAAAAAATATCAAGTTTGACATCATTAATAAGTAGAAGTTACCATGCCAAAATGGATGCAGAATCGATCAGATAGGGATTCCACTGCACCAAAAGCCCAACAAGAACCACAATGCCCCTGCTCCAGTAGATCCATGCCAATTAAAGCAATTTTATATTATCTTTTTTAGATAAGATTAAACAAGTAATAAAAACCAAGTTACCTGATCTTTTATTTGGAAGTATCAAGACATCCAATTATTGGCACATAAAGTGGAAGAAAGTCAGCCTTCTATTTGGAAGAGTTTTAAATTAACAAAGGACAGAGTACATAACTAACCAAGTATTTTCCCAATGGTGCTACATTGAGGCCAAGCCATTCTAGCATCAAATTGCTTTGGCAAATTCAAAGATTTAGGATGAGTTATAACAGGAATGCCCTCCAAATCATTTTGAGGTGCTGGTTTCACTCCAAGGAGGTGCTTGAATTGCGCAATCTATAAAGCAGAAGAAAGAGTTAAAATATAACGGGAACAAGGCCCAAAATATAACACACCGCACCTTGGGAACTCACAGTGTAATTGGTGAAGCGAGGATTCATGGCAGCTTCCCATCTGGCCTTAGGGTTTGCATTTATGTGCCGAACGATTTCTTCCTGCACAAAATGAGTGATATAGAACAACTGTGTTTTGTTGCAATGAGCACTTGTACAAAAGCTTTTCAGCATGACTTGGGGATGTTATATGAAGAAATAACACACTGTAAATTCAATCATTCATTATTTCAACTCTAATAAGTCCCAGTGTATTGTCAATGAAGCCCACCTAACATCAGATCTTAAATTTAAGAAAATCACTGGATTGAGAGCTCTCTTGCAAATGATCTTATTTTCACACATGCTCCTTCTCAAAATTGCTCCGGAACAATATAAAGTGAAGAAGATTTTCTGCCATGGAATAACATACCTGAAGAATCTCAGTTCTAGGCTTTATTGGAAGAATTGGTTTCACCGCAACCACCTACAAATATATATACATTACCAATTAATTCATCATCATCATCTAAGACTTGTCCTTACTATATGGGTTTGGCTACATGAATCTTGTTTTGCCATGCTGCTTTGTTCAGGAGCATAAAAAGACAAATCAGGATCAATGATCAAGAGAGGGACAGAACAATTGCGCTAGAGGCAAAAGATGAAGAAGAGGGACACAACAAAAAGCTTTGAAAACAAGGAAATATCCACAGACTATAACAGAACTCGATTTTATCTACTGAAAACAATTGTCCTAAATGCCTGCATGATCAAGGAATATCCATAGACTATAATAGAACTTGATTTTATCTATTGTTTAGAAGTCCATTTACACTTTTCGATGAGATTTATCAACAATAGAGAGAACCGAGTGACCAGACCTAGTCTCAAAGCACACCTTTTAATGAAATTGAGAAAAAAAGAATTTGTAAATGAGGGTTCCCTCATCATAACTGTGAGCATTCATATTTGTAATTTTGTTTTTTCTATCATTTTCTTTCAGTTTCTGTAAAATCAAACATTGTGTAATGATAGATCTATGCGAACTGTGACACTTTCTGAAATCCAATTTCCTAAGGTCACCCTAACATGGGTTAACCATCAATCCATGAATAAAAAGGGAAGAAACCCTAAAGAGTAATCAGTAAATAGTCTCAAAGATTGGCCTACAAATCCTGCAGATTTAAGAGAAGTCTGCCGAGTAGATCACAAAGTTTTTCATTAAAAACAAAAGTCCAACTGATCCTTGGAATTCCTAATTGGTAAAACCCTGTCAGAGTGTTATTTCTAGAGCTGACTGCTCTGCTCTCAACATCTATTAAAAGCATCAGACAGATTAGGGTGTCTTGAGCTTTTAGTTTCTACCCATCTGCAGTAATTGCTCGCAGAATGCAGTTATGGTGGGGTTAGCGCAAAGACAAACAAAATGGAATCTGCCCAAGGCAAAGTGATCTTGTTGAAATACGATACCTAGATACACATGCCCAGTGTGCTGGTATTGGATACAATACCTGATGCTGCATGGATGGATACTAATAGAAATACTCCTAGTGTTCTGAAAATCGTAATCATATCATAAATTGTAGACAAAGTTGGACCGAATAGAATAATGAATCATATGATTATTCTTGTTTTTACAAACTTGTCAAAAATATTAAAACTGACATACTAAAAATTCATCCATCCATACCCTATTTTATGAAGCATGCAAATGGAGAATGTAAAAAAAATAGAATCAAGATTTTAAAAGAATTAGAATCAACAGTTAAGAAAAAGCAAGGGGAATTCAAGAGTCAATGAATACAAACATCCCTCACAGAAATAAGGTAGAGGAACTAAATACAATTCTAATGGAGCAAGAAATCCTAGAAGCAATGAAACAAATGAATCCGCATAAAGCACTAGGCCACAAAGGTTTTACTTTCTATATCAAGAATATTGGGACATAGTGGGAGGATGTATGCAAGGCAGTGTGAAATTATTTCAACAATGGTTATGTGTTGCAAGAATTTACACCACCTCTTTGGTCATCATCTTAGTTGTAGAGTACCTGAAAATCCATCTTATTACAAGGTTTAAGTCTTATGTAATTTGACATACAAAAGGCAATTACCCAATGTAGGCCCTAGCTATCTGGGGTCTTGGAAGGAGTAGACTGGGTACAGTCCAAACCTCTGGTATTTTTTGCACAAAGCGACTGCCCTTGGACTTGAACTTGCATTCTCACACATGCCAGCCCAAGATTTTACCATTACACCAAGTAATGGCTCCTGTAATGTGACATATAAAATAATTACAAAGTACATGTTGAATAAAATGGCAATTGTTCTTGGAACGTATCATTGCACCAAATCAAGTGGAAACCTTGAAGGGGAGAAAAATGGGATGGATTTTTTTAAGGCAAGCCATGCAAAGGAAGAGATTTCCTTTTTTAATAGTAAATAGAAGAATATTATTAAGGTGAAAGAAATAAAATACATAGCAGAGAGGGTGATGAGCTAGCACACAAATTTTAACATGCCATTACAACATTCACCATCCCAATGGTTTCCAAAATTTAAAAATCAGGCCCATTAATATCCCCAAACTCTGGACGAACCAGTATCTAATCTAAAATTGTTCTACATGCACACATGACACATTCCTTGACTTTTCTTGAAAAACCTGTTATTCCTCTACCTTCATATTCCCCATTAAATTGCAAAAGAGATGCAACTCCAAAATATGATAGCCTTCTTGCTGCCATGAATCCTTGGCCATCTAGAGAAAATCTCCTCAACACCATTAGGAGGATGATGTTGAACACCAAATAGAAATGACAATAAAGATGCCAAAATGTGGTTTCTGTCTTGCACTAGTAAACAAATGAGACACATCTTCCTCACTGAAACAGCATAAATTGCATATGCTCACCATGTGGTCCAAGGTTAATATGCAAACCAAGGCCAACAACCACACAAAGGCTTCCACTCTTGGAGGAACAGGCTCCCCAAAAATACCTTTGATGTTGAGGATTGAACCCAAATTCTTACAATAGATCGTAGCCGACTTGACTGTAAAGCTCCCATTCTTGCATTCTTTCCACCCTTTCATCCCTATCTGACACAGCTACTTTCACCTGCTCAAGTTTGATTAATAGAGGAATGCATTCATCCACTTCTCTTTCTAGATAAAGTGGTCTTCTAAATCTTGGGCACCGAATCCACTGCTCTCCTCTTAGCACGTGGTACTCAATTTTTTGAGAACAGAAGTTATACAACCTAAGGGATGTCTCCTCTAGTCTCCCAACACCACTCCAGTCACCTTCTCAAAACCTAATTCTAAACCTATCACCAACTTTAAACCTTGTACACTGAAAGCTCGTAAGTCATAATGCCTTTTTCATCATATAACCCCATAAATTGATGATTCCTCTTGTCCCAGTCAAACCTAGCCGCCCCATATTTGCTTGCTATTACCATTCTCTATAACCTTTCTTCTGTACAGCGATTTGATAGCTATACAGCGGTTATTGGATCAGTCCAATGCTGCAATCTATTCCTATACTCCACCCCCGACAACGAGACAGAGCCCTTATGTTTTCTTCCAGTTTCAACCTATCTTTAATATGAATTATTGCTCCACTCATTTTAGCACTTCTAATCAGACGACCTTTATTGAATTTTCTAACCCTTCTAAATCCTAGAGAATGGTCTGCAAACCCTTCCCCATTTGGTATGATGATAGTTCTCCCTTACTCCTCTCCCACTCCATAGAAAATTCCTTTGCATCTGGAATCTTCAAAAGATATGTTACCCTAGGGGTGTAAGCAAGTAAATCTAGTCAAGATCGACTCACTGAATACTTGAATTTGATTGGCAAATAACCGAGTTCGAGCTTAATTCGAATAGCTACTCGAGTCGAGAATCAAGTTTCGTAATACTCGACCGTCTCCCTCCTCTGAGCTTCTCCAACTATCATCAGACATCCTCTCGTTGTCTGCCTTTTCTAACTCGTTTATAGAGTCCAACCGATATGATTATGAGTCAAGGTAAAACAAAACTCGATCAAATTCGAGTCGAGCTTCAGCATAGGTTTTTTGAGCCGAATCGAATTCGAACAGTCTATGTATCGACTCGGTTAGGCTTGATTACACCTTAGATACCCACCCAAAGTAGAATCCGTGTATGCGCCTATTGGCATCATGAAAAATGCACAGAAGAGCAGTGGAAAGGATCATTGGCATGCAAAATACACAAAGGTGGGTAGAAATTTATGACCGTATTTTTGGATGGTTTTCAAATGAAATACCTTTTTGGCCAAACATAAAGGCTATCCTAGAACCAATATTTTTTTTCGTTTCATTTTACTTTTTTGTTTCTTAATAATTTATCAGCCACTCTTTTCTGAGGAAAGACCGACAGATACGTGGGCGAACGCCAGGACGATTAAAATTTCCTCGGTGTTTTCTCACTTCCGATCAAATTCCGAAGGGAGTAAGGGTCCGCCGACTTCATGGCTGAGTCTTAACAGATCGGACAAGGGGAACCGCACACGCACAAAAGGTTGAGAAGAAAGAAAGAAATAGAGAGGGGACGGTCAACAAATAGGAAAACGAGGTAGAAGAAAGATCAGAAATGGCTTGAACAAACCAAATCAGTTAGTAACTGAACAAATGAAAATTAGGACAATAATCTTTATGAAGAAACAATACCTGTAAAGCGGAGATGATCCCCAATAGGAGTAGCAGCGTTGCCACATATACCCGAATTATCTCCATTTTTTCCTAATTCGGATTCGTGACCAGGACCAGGAGGGTTTCGCCGAACGATCAATCTGCAAGGTCGTGTACGAGAGGTAATTGGTACTTGGTAGTTGGTACTCGGTGGACCGCAGGCTAAGCAATATAACGTGGGAGTCGTGGGATGAGAATTGGCTATAGATTTTTAATTTTTTTTATATTTTTGGATTCTATATTGAATTTTTTGGTGTTATCTAAACAAGTAAAAAGCATCGCTCACTCCACCGATGTTTTTGTTTTTGGTATTATAGTTGACAGAGCAACATGCTCAATAATGTAGTATGCAATGGATCCTATTGTCTATTGGGCCACGATCTGCGAAAAGGAAATGCATCTTCAACAGGCTACAAGATTTTTTTATGATCACAATTATAAAAGCTGGGAGCATTTGTTTCGTGTAAGAAATTGCTTGTTGGGCTCGGACTTCGGCGTGCTCCAAGACGTCGTATTTACAAGTCCGAATCTCAACTTTGAACCCGTTCATTAGGGCTGTTTACGGTTCGGGTTGGGTTGGTTTACTGGTATTTTTTCAATCAATCCGATCTGGTTGGTTTACCTATAAATGAAATCGAAACTGATCCAATACTAAGTAAAACCGACCTATTCAGTTTGAATCGGTTTAGATCGGTTTTATAAATAATTCTCTCAGTGTGAACGGTAAAGGATTCAAATCTAACAAAGTAAAGGTTGGATGCCTGAAAATTAAAAATGATTTGGTAGATTAAAACTAATATTTTATATATCAGAAATTTTATATATAATATGTATATTTCTGACATAAAGCTGAAATATATATTTCTACAAATATATATCTGAAATATATCAGATATATATTTATAATATCTGAAATATATTATATATCTATGATTGTTAGATAGTTTTGTATGCCCTTAACTTCAATCCGATTTGATGTACTTTTGATATTTAGTGTAAATAAATAAAGTGCATGTTTAATTCATATTGTTTGGTATAACTCTATGTAAGACCCTAAAATTGGACACTTATAGAGGCTCGTGTTAGTTTTAAATGTTCACAACCATTGGATAAGTCTGGGGGGATTTATCCTGCCAAGGCTGATATTGGTGTGCCACCAAATGTTGGGATGGCATGTCTCGGCCACCAGGGTAAGACCCAAGGCGCATGCAGTATGGGATTACTCGAATCCTTGAACCGGACTAGATTTCCAGTATTGCCCTAGACCTTGGAGACAGATGGGCAAAACTAGAAAGTTACACCCAACCCCTAGACTCGATTATGACACTTCACTAGGTGTCGGATTGGGTTGTTTTTGATATGTCAATCAGTGAAATCCTTAGTGGGGATCAAAACCTAGGTATGTTGGGACAGTCTGAGAATTCATCTAAGTGGGTGATCATAGTGACAGGATCAACCCCTTTGTCGGACAAAGGTAATGATGGGGAATGCACTCTCTCTGATGGAAACCAAACTACTGGCAGTTGATTTCAATCGTTGAAATTTTGTTTTGCAAAATTAATATACATATATATATATATATTTTGTACAGTTTCAAAATGTTTGCAAATGATTTTAATTCCCGGGATTCATGTGAGTGGAGAGTGCGGCATTGTTCCTTGCAGTCGAGGGAGAGGTCATCTCTTATCGGGTAGTGCTTGATCATTAAGGGCTGAGAGGTTAAGTGTAAGACCATTTAGGATAGTACCTAATGGGCTAATCTTGCACCTGCCCACAGTCCCTGGGTTTTTATAAGATGGCTTGGCCTAGGGACCACTTAATGTAAGTATTGGGCCCATAGGGTCCATGTGATGGGCTCAGGGGTTCATTGAGCTCTTTAAGTGAATTTGGTTGGGCCTTGTAATAAAGGTTGGGCCGAACCTATGTGGCTAGTGTGTAGATCAATTCTTGGGTCCCACGCCATACAAAGAAGCCCAACTAGGCAACAGATTGGAAACTAGTTAAGCACTGAACACTTAACGGGCCAAAAGCCCATTTCGAGCTTGGCTAACATGATCACCTATCTATGGGGCGGATCTGAGATTAATGTTAGCAAAAAGATAGGGCCATTAAACTTATCCACTCTGGAAGACCAAATTCAAATCATATTTGAATCTAGTAACCTCCTGATAAGATTAGGAGTAAGCTAACTTAATCTGTAGATAGGATTAAGATAATCCCCTATCCAAATACTGATTTGGATTGGGATAACTCCTAATTAGGAGGTTTCTTAATCAAGAAGAAAAGAGGAGAAACCCTAAGAGAAAAATATCAGATTTTGAACCAAGGGGGTTGTGAGCAAGCAAGAAAGCATTTCTACGAACTGAGATTAGATCTCATTCACACTCTAGAGAGAAGAGAAGCAATTCAGCCATCTTCATCCCAGGAGTTCTCCTCTAGCCGCCGCCATTCCTTCTGGCAAGATTTGATCTTTGTAGAAGAAAGAAATCAAGAAATCAATTCTTGACATCAGTTTTCCAGAAAAGACTGAAAAAGATTTGGTGCTCAGAGTTTCCAAAGGATTCTTGCGAAGGATCCAGTGTGTAGGACGCACTCTGCTGGTTCCGTTCCACATACAGCTGTGTCATCTTTAGCAGGAGCGGATCTTGGTGTCCTCTTTGGGCGTGAATACCAACTTTGGGAGATACTGCTTCTCTGGATCAGGTATAATTCCTCCCTTTCCTTTTGGTTTAGATCTGGTTTGATTATGGTTTAAGTAGGATCCTTGAATATTGTATTCTAAATTTAGGGAATACGATTCCCAGCTGAGAGAATGTAGGAAAATTTTTGAAATTCGCCCACCCATTACGCAATCTTTATGGCGTCCATTAGATAGATCCCACCATTCTTTCATATATAATATCTGAAATATATTATATATCTATAATATATATCTAAGTCGGTTCGGGTCGGTTCGGTTTCGATTTTCATACATGAAAATCAAAATCAAACCGAATTATCGGTTTATGTTTTTTTTTGGAACCCGAAACCGGTCGATACTAAAGAAAAACCGACCAACTCGGGTTGGATTGGACCAGGTTGGTCAATTTGGTCAGTTTGGGTCTTGTTATGAACAACCCTACCATTCATCCGCAGTCATACATAAAGAATATCTCATCCTTCATCCTCCTACATAGTATCATGCAGAAGGAGACGCTTTCAATTCATGGGGTAATGTGTTGTGAGTAGACGTGGGCAGAGTTCTTGTGGGCAAAAGATCTTACGTCTATTCACACAGAGTTCATATTTCATCACTACTCTTAAAGTAGTGTATTGAGAACTGTCATTAGTGTGGTTAATTTGAACCCGAATTCGCTCATCTCTTAGCCTGCCTCACTCTGACCTCACAACCTGTCCTAGATGCACATCAAGAACGTCTCCCATGCTTGTATTCATGGAGAGGTGTTCCCAATACAAGGTGGGATGTGGCTATGAGGTTGGTGTTAGACAGTTTTTATATGCCCTTAGCTTCAATCAATTTTGATGTACTTTTGATATTTAATGTAAATAAATAAAGAACACGTTTGAATCATGTTGTGTGGTATGCTTCTGTGTAAAACCCTAAAACTGGATACTTAATGAGACTTGTGTTAGTTTTAAATGTTCACAGTCGTTGGATAAGTCTGGGGAGATTTATCCTACCAAGGCTAACACTGGTGTGCTGCCAACTATTGGGGTGGCCTGTCTTAGCCGCCAGGGTGAGACCCAAGGCACATGCAGTGTAGGATTAATTGAACCCTTGAATCGAACTAGATTTCCAGTATTGCCCTGGACCTTAGAGATTGATGGGAAAAACTAAAAAGTTACACTTGACCCTTAGACCCGATTATGGTATTGCATTAGGTGTCAGATCGGGTTGTCTTTGATATGCCAATCAGTGAGATCCTTAGCAGGGGTCAAAACCCGGGTATGTTGAGACAGTCTGAGAATTCATCTGAGTGGGTGATCATAGTGACGGGATCAGCCCCTTTGTCGGATAAAGGTAATGATCGGGGATGCACTCTCTCTGATGGAAACCAAACTGCCGGGAGTTGATTTCAATCATTGGAATTTTGTTTTGCAAAATCTAATTAATCTAATTAACCCAGATCCACCCCTATTTAATTAATCTAATTAACCCAATTTGAAATGGGATTTTAGGCCCATTATAAGCTTTTAGGCTCACTTTAACTTTAATGCTCATTAGCTTGGCTCTCTTTATATGGCATGGGACCCCGTCATTGATCTACACATCAACCACATGGGTTTAGCCTAACCTCTGTTACAAGGCAGTAAACCCCTGAGTCCATCACTATGGGCTCTTAATGAGCCCAACATTTAGACTAAATGGTCCTTGGGTCCAATCATCTTATGAAGGCCCAAGGACAATGAGCAGATGCAAGATTATCCCATCAGGTATAACACTCAATGGTCTTACACTTAACCACTCAACCCATAATGATCAAACACTGCCCGACAAGAGAGGACATCTCCTTCGGCTGCAAGGTGTAGTGTTGCACCCTTTACTCACATGGATCCCAAGAATTTAAACCATAATATATATATGTATATCTCTATGTATTTTTGAAAAATCAAATTTCAATGGTTGAAATCAACTGCCGGCAGTTTAGGTTTCCATCAGAGAGAGTGCATCCTCGATCATTCACTTTGTCTGACAAAGGGGCTGATCTTGTCACTATGATCACCCACTCATATGAATTCTCGAATTGTCCCAATATACCAAGGTTTTGACCTCCTCTAAGGATCTCACTGATTGGCATATCAAAGTAGCACAATCCAACACCTAGTGCAGTATCATAATCGAGTATAGGGGTTTGGTGTAATATTCAAGTTTTGCCCATCTATCTTCAAAGTACAGGGAATACTAAAATTTTGGTCTGGTTCAAGGTTTCAAAAAAACCCACACTACATGTACCTCAGATCTCACCGTAGCAACTGAGGCAAGCTACCCCAACCAACTTGATGGCACATTAATGTCAGCCTTGGTAGGATAAATCTTCCCAGATCTATTCAACGACTGTGAAGATTCTAAACTAACATAAGTCTCATATGTGTCCAGTTTAATGGTATTACACAGAAACACACCATAATAACGGAAATCAAATATGTACTTTATTCATTTACAATAAATGTCATAATGTTATCATGCTTATTGGAGCTATGGGCATACACTGTCTAATAGCTTCCACTTGTACTTAGGTCCAATTGAGTACAAGCTGGAGTCTCAGACTTTTCACATGTTTCTCAAACACTTTTTGTGTCAATGGCATAGTCAATGGGCCTGCCACATTCTCCACTGATGCTACCTTTTAACATCAATCTCCCATAGATCCAGTGTTGTCACACAATAGTGGAATGGGTGATGTACTAAATTCCAAATTCTAGAATGAACACCTTCATTCATCAGGCATCCACACTTATGGCAATGTGTTTGGCTTTCATTGTGGACTGTTATTCTTACCAATCAAGACCCCATCATGAAGATGTAAGCAGATGCAGACTTTCTACCATCTGGTTCTGACTAGTAGTTGGTATCAGTATACCCAATGAAATGTAGTGAACTACCATCAAATATCAAACAAAAATCCTTTCGTCCTTCGAAGGCATTTTAGCATGTTTTACACAATTATCCAATGCTCTTGTCCTGGGTTAGATTGGTATCTATTTACCACATTTAAGGCATGAGCAATGTTTGGTCGAGTGCACAGCATGCCATACACGATGCTCCCTACGGTTAGAGGCATAGGACACTTCCTTCAAGCCCTCAATCTCCATAGGTGTCTTGGGAGACATACCCTTGGAGAGAGTGATGAAGGGATGAGAGATCTATCATATAGATGATCGAACCCTGTAGGTAGGTTGGGCAAAATTTCAAAAAATTTCTCTCTCTCCCTTGTGGGACTCACATTCCCTGTTTTAGAAAATTGCTTTTCAATGATCAATCTTGAACCTAAACCAGACCAGAACTGAAACCAAAAGATAGGAGAGGAATATATCTAGTACGGAGTAGTAGTAACCCCCAATAAAGTATTCACACCCAAGGAGAATATCAAAAACTGTTCCTACTGAAAATGACATAGCGTAGGGTGGAGCATAACCAATAGGGCTGTCTCTTTAGATAGAACCTGACTCTTCACCAAGAATCTAATGGAGGGTAAGTGAGCATGACTTCTTATCACCTTTTCTACCAAAAGATGATATCAAGAACTCTTCTTGATCGCTTTTATAGGTGGAGATCAAACTGGTAATGGCGGCAATAGCAGGAGAAGACAAGAGCAGAAGATGACGCCAATCGAACTATATGTTGTCTTCTCTCTTGAATCAGTCAGTCTGAAGGATACTAAAGGATAAAGTAGGGTTCGCCCTTTTCCTCTTTTTATAGCCTTAAAGAGAGGTTCTCCTAATCCCACTAGGAGTTTCCTAATCCAAATCTTGTATTTGGATCTGAACTCTCTTTAAGAGATAAGGATAATCCCTTATCTTATCTACAGATAAAAATTAGCCCTCCCAATCTGATTAGGATTTTCTTGATCCAAATCTCTATTTGGATTTGGACGCTCTGAGTGGATAGGGACAATCCCTTATCCTATCTTCTGAACTAAATTCCAGAACTGCCCCTCTTTAATTAATCTTATTAAGCCAATTCGAATTGGGCTTTAGGCTCATTGAGTCCATGTGCTCTCTTATCCTCTAAACTGTTGTCCAGTTGGATATTTTGGTATGGTGTGGGACCCAAACTTTGATTTACACATCAGCCACATGGGTTCAGCCTAACCTCTATTTCAAGGCCTAGCTGAATTCACTATAGGAGACAGTGAAGCCCTGAGTCCATCACCATGGGCTCTTAATGGGCCCAACATTTACACTAAATGGTCCCTAGGTCAAACTACCATATAAAAACCCAAGGACTGTGGGCAGATGCAAGATTAGCCTATCAAGTATTACCCTTAATGGTCTTACACTTAACCTTTTAGCCCATAATGATCAAACACTACTTGACAAGATATGACCTCTCCCTCGACTACAAGGTACAGTGCTACACTCTCTACTCACATGGATCCCAGGAATTAAAACCTTTTGCAAACAATTTGAAACCATAATATATATGTATATATATATATATCTCTATATAAATATATTTTGCAAAACAAAATTCAACGGTTGAAATCGACTAATAACAACTTTGGTTTCCATCAGAGAGAGTGCATCCCCAATCATTCACTTTGTCTGATAAAGGGGCTGATCCTTGTTAGACAGTGTATGCCCTTAGCTTCAATCAGAATGATGTACCTTATGTCATTTAATGTAAATGAATAAAGTACATATTCGATTCATGTTATTGTGGTGTGTTTCTATATAATACCCTTAAACTAGACATATATGAGACTCGTGTTAGTTTAGAATGTTCACAGCCGGTGGATTGATCTGGTGAGATCTATCCGAAGTACATGCATTGTAGGTTTGCTTGAAATCATGAACTGGACTAGAATTCCAGTATTGCCCTGAACCTTGGTGATTAGTGGGCAAAACTGGAATGTTGCACCTGACCCCTAGACTCGATTATGATACTATACTAGGTGTCGGATTGGGCTGTCTATGATATGCCAATCAGTGAGATCCTTAAAGGGGCCAAAACCTGGGTATGTTTGGACAGTCCAAGAATTCACCTGAGTGAGTGGTCATAGTGATAGGATCAACCCCTTTTGTCGGACAAAGGTAATGATCAGGGATGCACTCTCTCTGATGGAAACCAAAACTGCCAATAGTTGATTTCAATCATTGAAATTTGTTTTGCAAAATATCATATATATATATATATATATATATATATATATATATATATATATATATATTAAGGTTTCAAAATGTTTGCAAAATGTTTTAATTCTCGGGATCCATGTGAGTATAGAGTGCATCACTGTTCTTTGCAGCCAAGGGAGAGGTTCTCTCTTGTCGGGCAGTGTTTGATCATTATGGGCTAAGAGGTTAAGTGTAAGACCATTGAGGGTAATACTTGATGGGCTAATCTTGCATCCAACCCTGGAGCATCCGGGAGATAGGGCTTCTGAGGCCCACAGGAGGTACTACCAAGAGTACCTAATGAGACATAAGTCTGAATCCTTTGAAAAGTTCAAGGAATTCAGACAAGAGGTCAAGAAATAGTTAGGAAGAGAAATTAAGACCCTTCGATCAGATTGATGTGGCAAGTATCTCTCTGACGAATTCAGTGACTCCTTAAAAGGTCAACGGGATAGTATCACAGTTTGCTCATCCTACTGCACCACAACTTAATGGTGTTTCAGAGAGGAGGAATAGAACCTTATTGGATATGGTCCAGTCACTTCTCGTGCACTAAGAGTTACCCACATCCTTTTAGGGTTACACATTAGAGATTGTGATATACGTGCTGAACCGGGTTCCAACCAAATCAGTTCCAAATACTCCATATGAACTTTGGACCGAAAAGAAACTAAGTGTCAAACACCTGAAGATTTGGGGTTGTCTGGTACTCGTTAAAAGAACGAGTCCAGACAAATTGGAATCCAAGACTAGTCGTTGCCTATTTGTAGGCTACCCCAAGGACTTTGTGGGTTACCTATTCTATGACCCAGACAGAAGGTGTTCTGTAGCCGAAATGCCCATTTCTTGGAGGATGATTACATCTTAAACAATCATCGTCAGGAAATTGTTTTTTATGAGGAGAGCTCAGGAGTAGTGGGAGGTGTCCCACAAGTTCCAGGTAATGAACAACCTACAAGATCTACCCGAGTTTCCAAGCCTCCAATCTGTTTCGGCTATGACCAGGATAGTTCCCTACTGGAAGGTATGACTTGTGAGGAGGATCCCATGACTTATACGGAAGCTATGTTGGACATAGATTCTTTGAAGTGGGTAAATGCCATGAGAGTTGAGATGGACTTAATGGAGACCAATGGAGTGTGGACTCTAGTAGATCTGCCCCCCGGGGTAAAAGCAATTGGTTGCAAATGGATCTATAAGAGGAAGAAGGGCCCCGATGGTAAGGTTGAGACATATAAGGCTCGTCTGGTGGCAAAAGGGTATACTTAGAAAAAGGGCATCGATTATGAGGAAACCTTTTCGCCGGTGGCCATGCTTAAATCCATTAGAATCTTGTTAGCTGTAGCAGCATACCATGACTATGAGATTTGGCAAATGGATGTCAAAACTATGTCCCTGAATGGAGATCTTACTAAAGATATCTATATGCAACAACCGCAAGGTTTCATAGATGCGGGTCAGGAGTACATGGTATGTAAATTGAATACATCCATATATGGACTTAAGCAAGCTTCTAGGAGTTGGAACATCTAGTTTGACTCTACTATCAAAAAGTTTGACTTTGAGCAGAATCCGGATGAGCCCTATGTTTACAGAAAATCTAGTGGTGATATAATTACGTTTCTGATTCTGTATGTAGACAACATTCTACTTATTGGGAATGATGTAGGAATGTTGACTTCAGTGAAAGTATGGCTTTCACAACAATTCTCCATGAAAGATCTTGGAGAAGCCTCCTATATACCGGGTCTTCGACTCTATAGAGATAGATCGAAGAGGATAATAGGATTATCCCAATCTACTTACATTGACAAGATAGTCAAAAGATACAGCATGGAGAACTCCAAGAAGGGAAATGTTTCTTTCAAGCACGAAGTCACTCTCTCCAAGGGGATGTCTCACAGGACTCCCGAGGACGTTGAGGCCATGAAGGACGTTCCCTATGCCTCAGCCGTAGGGAGTATCATGTATGCCATGCTGTGCACTCATCCTGACATTGCTCAGGTAGTGAGTATGGTAAGCAGATTCCAGGCCAACCCAAGGCAGGAGCACTGGACTGTTGTGAAAAATATACTTAAGTACCTTCGAAGGACAAAAGAGTTTTGTCTGGTATTCGATGGTAGCTCAATACAGATCTAGGGGTATACTGATACCGACTTCCAGTCAGATCCAGAAGGAAGAATGTCTACATCTGGTTATATATTTATGATAGGATCGTGTGCTTTTTCTAAAAGTCAGCAAACAGGGGTCCTAAGTAGCAAAAATAATAGTCCACAACCTAGGCCGAACACATTGCCATAAGTGAGGCTGCCTTATGAATGAAGGCGTTTATTCCTGAATTTGGAATTCAGCACATCACTCATTCCACTGTTGTGTGACAACACTAGATCTACGGGAGATTGATGTTAAAAGGTAGCATCAACAGAGAATGTAGTAGACCCATTGACTAAGCCACTGACACAGAAAGTGTTTTGAGAAACACATGGAAAGTCTAGGACTTCGGCTTGTTCTAAATTGGACCTAAGTGCAAGTGGGAGCTGTTAGATAGTGTATGCCCTTAGCTCCAATCAGAATGATGTACATTATGACATTTATTGTAAATGAATAAAGTACATATTTGGTTCATATTATTGTGGTGTGTTTCTGTGTAATACCCTTAAACTGGATACATATGAGACTCATGTAAGTTTAGAATATTCACAGCTGGTGGATTGATTTAGGAAGGCCAAAGACTACCTCTACTGAATATGACACAATGCATGATGGAGTAGAATCAACAGGTGGTTCTTCACAGGAACCGAATCATTCAACAAGAATTCGATGGATTATATGTGAGCACGACTTCATATCAATTTTTCACTAAAAACTGATATCAAGAACCTTTCTTGATTGTTCCTACAGGTGGAGAATGAACTGGCAATGGTAGAAGTAGGAGGAGGGTGCAAGAGCAGAAGATGGTGCAGTCTTACTGTTGCAGTCTTATTGTAACCTTGGTGTTTTTGGGAAAGTGAATTTGAGTTTTGCCCAAGCAAAAGCTAAGTGTGGAGGAATTTGATGAGGATGCAAAATACCATAATTTTCTCCCTTAATATTTAATATTTTACACTAATTTTGTGCCTAAATGGACTCATTATTCTTATGTTTTGATTTAAGGCACAAAATGAGGCAATAAGTGAAAAACAAGGTTAATCGGATAATTCTGGATAATTTTGGCACCATGTTGTAATTTGGGAATAACTCTCTCATCCAAGCTCCGATTGAGATGATTCAAGATGATTTGGAACTACAAGAAAAAGGTCTACAACTTTCATGTTTTGAGTTTGGAGAGATTCTAGATGTATCAAGGTCGAAATTAGGCTTGAATTGGCTGTAACCGCAATGCTGACGTGCTGGAAATGTTCCTTAGCCTACAAGTTTTCATATGCGGAAATCACCACTCTCCCACTTGCATTAGAATTTTATTTTATTTTATTTTTAATATTTTCCCTGATAAGTCATAATTGGAGATTGTTATCTTAGGAGAATTTTTAGGAGATTTTGTAGGCTTCTCCTGAGGAATGGGAGGTAGAGAGAAAGAAAAGAAAAAGAGACAGACGCACCTCTCTCTCTCTCTTCTACTCTCTAATTTTTCTTGAGTTTTTCATCATGAACCTGCATGGTTAAACCTTGATACTTGGTCAAAGGAAATGGAAGCCTCAGAATCAACAAAACTATGAGATCTAATTTAATTTTTACTGTTTAATTCATGCTTTGAGTATCAAATGTTCTTCTATGCCTATTTTCATGATTGCCTCATTTAATAGCTAGGAGGTATACTAGTTCTTTATTCATTGCAATTTGTTGCTAGGTTAGATATCAGATCTGTAATTGTTTAAATTCATCTAATCTATGAAGCAACTAGGATTTAATGATTTGCTACGTCAGAAATTGTTAGATCTTAGGAAGAACGCCTGACTAAATTAAATGTAACCGCTTGTGCTTGTGTTGTTTACCTTCATCGATCTCTAATGCTTAAGGCTACTATTGGATTAAATCTTTAATGCTTGTTTGGGATTGTTGAGTAGTAAGGGTTAAGTAGATCACTTGTTTTCTAATTAACTACAGCTAAGGAGAGATAGGAATATAGTTCCAACGGTGAATATTCAAGGTGTGAATTGATATATTTTTTCATCGATGATCAGTGGTAAAATTCTAATGGTGGATGTTGAGTTAGATTAAGATTCGTTCTTTTGATTAATTTCGACACTTCAATTTGAATTGCTCATCATTTGATTTTCTTTCTGTTTAAATTTGGTTTTCATTATACTCAAACCCCCCTCATCCTTGTTCACATAGAACAAAACTTAATAGTCTCCAAGTTTGACTTATCAAGAAAAATATAAAAAATAAGATAAAATAAAGTTCTAATGCAAGTGGATGAGTGGTGATTTCCGCATATGAAAACTTGTAGCTAAGGAACGTTTCCTGCACGTCAGTAGTGCGACTGCAGCTAATTCGAGCCTAATTTCGACCTTGATACATCTAGTATATCTCAAAACTCAAAACACAAAAGTTGTAGATCTCTTCTTTTTCGTTCCAACTCATCTTGAATCATCTCAATTGGATCTCCGATGGGAGAGTTATGCCAAGATTACGAAGCAATGCCGAAACTATCCAGAATTGTCCTATTAGCATCGTTTTTCACTTAACGCCTCCACTTGTGCCCTAAATCAAAATATATGAATAATGAGTCCATTTAAGCACTAAATAAGTATACAAGACTAAACATTAAGGGAGAAAAATATGATATTTTGCATTCTCATCAAATCCCCCCACACTTAGTTTTTGTTTGTTCTCGAGCAAAACTCGAATTCACTTTCCCAAAAAGCACCAAGGTTACAATACCATCAATAGGGAACAACCAAGCTCTTCAATACTCATAACACATCATGAACAAACATTCTTAACAACTTTCAATTACTTAGTAAGCATTTTCACTTGATGGAATAAACAAAATATGTAGACCCTCACAAAAATAAACAATCAACTCTCATATGCTTGAAGGGTATGTGTTTCGCTCAAATTCATTCCAATGGAAATGATCTACCATAGGCTTGCATATCTTCTCATTCTCCACCACTAGGATCACATGCATAACACGAATCAAAAAGACTTTTTAGGGGTTGTAACAAAGCTTAGGATCAAAGTGGGAAATATTTAGGTATGTAGCTCAAAAGCCATCGAAACTAGTGGAGCAAAACTGAATCATCTAAAGATCGAATGTATAAGACCTGTAAAATTAATCACTCCATTTAGCAACTTCTTCAATTTTGCTTTAATGCATTTAAACCATGTAAAACTCCTGCATTGGAAAAGAGATAATTCAAAGAAACACTTTTTATTTGCACAGCAGGGAACAATCATTTACTCACGAATTGAGAATCAAAACATGTTACATTTCACCATTCATAACCATACTACGAATCCAAACACGCCCATACTTGAAACTTGCACATCCATACATATCATAATGATGAATAATGCTCCACTACTTCTATGGCTTGGGTAAGGTATTACCTTTTTCTTAGGTTTAAGGTTTGTAACATGGGTTCACAATGAATGACAAAGGTCAATAAAACACAAAGGGATTTAAAAAAGGGGATAATTTATCACAAGGTAGGCTATTTGGCTTATGTAGCTTATAACAAAAAGTGCCTTAATCTAAGTGTGGGGGGATTTGATGAGAATAAAAATTATCATATTTTTATCCCTTAATATTTAGTCTTTTATACTTATTTAGTGCCTAATTAGATTCACTATTCTTATATTTCGATTTAGGGCACGAAAGGAGGCGTTAGGTGAAAAAGGCTAATCGGGTAATTTTGCATAGTTTCGGCACCGCGTGGTAATTTTGGCATAACTCTCCCATCCAGACTCCGATTGAGATGATACAAGATGCATTGGAAAGATAAAGACAATTCTACAACTTTTATGTTTTGCATTTTGATAGATTCATACTGCACCAAGGTCAAAATTGGGCCCGAAGTCTCTGCAATCACACTAGAAATCACGATTTGGGCCAAAAGGAACTTGCAACAAAGCCCAGTTCACAGAGAGCCCCAGTTCGCTAGAGAAAACCAACATGATTCAGCAAGCAGTAGTAGGGCCCACTCCATCATTCCCAATAGAATTTGGCTGAGAGGGAAGCATGAATCTCTAGAGAGTCTCAATCAGATCTTCTTCTTATTGTATTCCTAAAGTGAAAAAAGTCAGAGTCCATCTTTGTTAAAATTTCTAATTAGAGATCAGATCTGAATTAGGCATTATCTAATATGGAATTAGACTTCTATTTGAAAGAGAAATCTTAAAAGGAGCTGAAAACTGCTCCCTCCTAAGGCTATATAAAGGGGGGCGGACTAGCAATCAGAATCACTCAACCTTGGAGACAAGAACTCAGCAAGCAAGAGAGAAAGAGAGCAGATTAGGGCAGCCGAACCTCTCTTCTCTTCTCTTCTCTATTCTCTGATTTTTCTTGAGTTTTCACCATGACCATGTGTGGCTAAATTCTAATACTTGGTCGAAGGAAACAGAAGCCTTAGAATCCACCAAACTGTGAGATCTAATTTGATTTTTATTGTTTGATTTATGCTTTGAATATCGAATGTTCTTCTATCTTCTTGTTCATGATTGTTTCGTCTGATTATTAGGAGGCCTACTAGTTTATTATTCATTACAATCTACTGTTAGATTAGATATCAAACCCATAATTGTTTGATCCCTCTAACCTACAAGTTTATTACTAGGAGGCCTACTAGTTTCTTGAGTTTAATGATTTGCTGGGTCAGAAATTGTTAGATCTTAGGAAGAACACCCAACTGAATTAAATGCAACCGCTTGTGCTTGTGTTGTTTAGCTTCATCGATCTCTAATGCTTAAGGCTATTGCTTGATTAAATCTTTAAAGCTTGTGTAGGGGTTGTTCAGTAGTAAGGGTTAAGATGATCGCTTGTTTTCTGATTAACTATGATAGGGAGATATAGGAAACCAATTCCTACGATGAGTATTCAAAGTTTGAATTGATTTATTTTTGCATCGATGAGTAGTAGTGAAATTATAATGGTGGATGTTATCCTAGACTGAGATTTGTTCTTTTTATTAGTCTCAGCACTCTGAATTGCCTTGTTTTCCATTTAAATTTCATTATTTTTAATTCTGATTTCTTTCTTTTAATTCTGGTTTTCCTTACATAAAACCCCCACTCCATCTTTGTTCACGCAAAACATAATTTAGGTTATATACTCTCTGTGGGAATGATCCTTAAAAGCACTATTGCATTTATTTTTATGAGTATAGGTTTAATTTTTGGGTGCCTACGACGACACGCCAAATTTTGGCATCGTTATCGGGGAGTTTTTCTAATCAGTTTTTGTGCTTCTCGTGATCAATGTGTAGTTTCTTGAAATTTTTGAAAAAAAAATTGTAGAGTATTTTCTGTTTTATTTATTTATTCTAGATTTTTTTATTTTTTTATGGTATGTCATTCATGGTTTATTAGGGTTTCCTTGATTAATGCCTGTAACTCGATTCTCTAAGAAAGGTGATTTGCAGTTCGATCCAGAAATAAAGGGGACTTTGCATAGGTTAAGGAGGGAAGCTCGGAGTCATTCTAAAGAGAACAATCTAGACTTTGATTCCCTATCTATTGGTAGTTCTGATTTGAGAAAGGAGGACATCATGGATGGGAACCAAACCTTGAAAGAGCTTGCTGCACTTGATTTGAATCAACAACCCTTATGCATAATTTTTCCTACTTTAGATGTTGATGCTAATTTTGAATTGAAATCTGGACTGATACATCTCTTGCCCACTTTTCATGGTCTTGCAGGTGAGGATCCTCACAAGCATTTGAAGGAGCTGCATGTGGTATGCACGAGTATGAAACCCATGGGGGTAACTGAAGAGCAAATCAAATTGAATTTTTAATTAGCATTCACCTTGAATGCCTCGCCTTCAGGGTAAGATGACGAAACGACCATTTAACGGTAATCTTGAAAGATGTACAAACACGCTTGACCTTATACATAGTGATGTATGTGGTGTCCTAAATGTTAGGACTCATAACCAGTACATGTATTTTATTACATTCACTGATGATTATTCTCGGTATGGTTACATGTACCTAATGAGACATAAGTCTGAATCATTTGAAAAGTTCAAAGAGTTCAGACAAGAGGTCGAGAAATAGTTAGGGAGAGAAATTAAGACCCTTCGATTGGATCGAGGTGGTGAATATCTCTCTGATGAATTCAGGGACTACTTAAGGTCAACGGGATAGTATCACTATTAGCTCCTCCTGCTACACTACAGCCAAACGGTGTTTCAGAGAGGAGGAATAGGACCTTATCGGATATGATTTGATCACTTCTCGTACACATAGAGTTTCCCATAAACTTTTGGGGTTACGCATTGGATACTGCAATATACATGCTGAACCGGGTTCCAACCAAATCAGTTCTGAATACTCCATATGAACTTTGGATCGAAAAGAAACCAAGTGTCAGACACTTGAAGATTTGGGTTTGTCCTGCGCACTTTAAAAGAATGAATGCAGACAAATTGGAATCCAAGATCAGTCGTTGCCTATTCGTAGGCTACCCCAAGGGCTCTGTGTGTTACCTATTCTATGACCGGGGAGAACAGAAGGTGTTCTGTAGTCGGAATGCCCATTTCTTGGAGGATGATTACATCCTGAACAACCATCATCAGGAAATTATTCTTGATGAGAAGAGCTCAGGACTAGTGGGAGGTGTCCCACAGGTTCTAGTTATTGACCAACCTATAAGATCTACCCGGGTTTCCAAGCCACTAGTTCATTTTGGCTATGACTAGGATACTTACTTGGTGGAAGCTATGACTAGTGAGGAAGATCCTGTAACTTATGTGGAAGCTATGTTGGACATATATTCCTTGAAGTGGGTAGATGCCATGAGAGCTGAGATGGACTCAATGAGGACCAATGGAGTCTGGACTCTAGTAGATCCACCCCTCGGGGTAAAAGCAATTGGTTGCAAATGGATCTATAAGAGGAAGAAGGGCCCCGATGGTAAGGTTGAGACCTACAAAGCTCGTCTGGTGGTGAATGGGGTATACTCAGAAAGAGGGCATCGATTATGAGGAAACCTTTTCGCCCGTGGCCATGCTTAATTCCAGTAGGATCCTGCTAGCTCTAGCAACATACCATGACTACGAGATTTAGCAGATGGATGTCAGAATTGCGTTCCTGAATGGAGATCTTACTGAAGATATCTATATGTAACAATTGCAAGGTTTCATAGCTGTGGGTCAGAAACACATGTTATGTAAATTAAATAGATAAATATATGGACTTAAGCAAGATTCTAGGAGTTGGAACATCCGGTTTAACTCTACTGTCAAAAGGTTTGACTTTGAGCAAAAACCATATTAGCCCTATGTTTATAGGAAGTCCAGTGGAGACAAAGTTACGTTCTTGGTTCTGTATGTAGACGACATTCTACTCATTGGGAATGATGTAGGAACATTGACTACGGTGAAAGTATGGCTTTCACAACAATTCTCCTTGAAAGATCTTGGAGAAGCCTCCTATATATTGGGTCTTAGACTCTATAGATATAGATCAAAGTAGATAATAGGATTATCCCTATCTGCTTACATTGACAAAATAGTCATGTGATCCAAAATGGAGAACTCCAAGAAAGGAAATGTTCCTTTCAGGCACGGGGTCACTTTCTCCAAGAAGATGTCTCCTAAGACTTCTGAGGAGATTGAGGGCATGAAAGACGTTCCCTATGCCTCAGCCGTAGGGAGCATCATGTATGCCATGTTGTGCACTCCTCCTAACATTGCTCAAGCAGTGAGTGTGATAAGCAGATTCCAGGCCAACCCAGGGCAGGAGCACTAGACTGCTATGAAAAACATACCTAACTACCTTCGAAGGACAAAAGAGTTTTGTCTAGTATTTGATGGTAGCTCACTACAGATCCAGGGGTATACTGATGCTGATTTCCTATCGAATCCAGATGATAGAAAGTCTACATCTAGGTACGTTTTCATGATAGGATCGTGTGTTGTTTGTTGGAAAAGCAGCAAACATGGGTCCACATGAGTAGAGATTGCAACATTGTTCCTTGCAGCCGAGGGAGAGGTCCTCTCTTATTGGGTAGTGCTTGATCATTATGGGCTGAGAGGTTAAGTGTAAGACCATTGAGGGTAATACCTAATGGGCTAATCTTGCATCTGCCCACAATCCCAGGGTTTTTATAAGGTGGTTTGGCCCAGTGACCATTTAGTGTAAGTGTTGGGCCCATTAAGAGCCCATGGTGATGGGCTCAGGGGTTCACTGCCCATAACAGTGAATTCGGCCAGGCCTTGTAATAGAGACTAGGCTGAACCCATGTGGCTGATGTGTAGATAAATGTTTGGGTCCCATGCCATACAAAGAAGCCCAACTGGGCAGACCATTTCGAACTGGTTTATTTAGACTAATTAAATAAGGACAAATCTGGGATTTGGATCAGAAGATAGGAGAGGGAGTTATCCCTATCCACTCAGAGAGTCTAGATCTAAATAAAGATTTGGATCTGGAAACCTCCTAACAAGATTAGGAGAGAGCTGATCTAATCTGCATATAAGATAAGGATTTATCCTTATCACTTAAAGAGAGCCCAGATTCAAATAAGGATTTGAATCAGGAAACTCCTAATGGGATTAAGAGCTGATATCTTTAAGTCTATAAAAGGAGGAGGGGGCGAACCATTCAGTTCATCCAAAAACATCTCATAGCCCCAGACATCAGATCTTAGATCACATAGAGAAAAGACAGCAACAATGTGACTATGCCATCTTCTCCCTGCGTTCTCCTCCAGTTGCCGCCTACTGCCAGTTCGATTTCCAGTTTTGTAGGAGCGATCAAGAATAGTTTTTGATATCAGTCTTTGGAGAAAGGATGATCTAAAGTTGTGCTCACAGCCTCCATCGAATTCTTGTTGAATGGTTCGGTTCTTGGGAAGAACACTGCTGATTCGGTTCCACCCTACACTGTGCCATCTTTAGTGGGAGTAGTCTTTGGAGATTTTCTTTGGGCGTGAACACATTCATTGGAGATACTATTTCTTCATATCAGGTATATCCCTCTCCTACTTTTGGTTTCAGATCTGGTTTAGTTCTTGGTTCAAGATTGATCCTTGAAAATATAGATTTTCTAAAGCAGGGAATGTGATTCCTAGATGGGAGAGAAATTTTTGAAAATTTGCCCTACCTTCCTGTTGGGTTCGGCTATCCATATGATGGATTTCTCATCCCTTTAGAGCCACTGTCGTATCTGTATGGGCCAAGTACTTATGGCCCATGAACGTTGCACATCACACATCCATACATCACATGCAGGGATAGAATTGATCCAATCAATTAATAATTGTAGAAACCATTATTAAAGCCCATAATTATCCATAAAATTACTGATTAATATTATCTTGGTATATGGGCTGAATAGTAAATAGCAATTCGGCCGATATAGCTTTTATGCAATTAGTGGGCTTAAGCAGTTTTAACACTTTAAACCGGGCTTTATAGTTGTGGACCGAATTAGGTCTTGCAATTAAATATCTATCTCTTGACCCAAGAGTGGGAAATTAGGGTTGAGAACAACCCCATCTAGGGTTTGATTTTCAATTCAAGAATTGATCTGAAATTAAATTACTGATTAAAGACAATCAAGAATCAGTACTAGGGCTGTTCGCACATCTGCTACCCTGCAAAACAGATGTTAGATTTCAGTTTGCAACTTCTCCAACTGCAAATCACAGATAGCGAAATCTCAATCTGCAATATCTCCTTCCTCTACGCAATCAGCTTTGAACTTGAATAAAATAAAATAGAAAAACCCTAATTTTCTATTAATATTACATCAGATCGAATTCCTATACATTCAATCTAAAAATTAAAAAAAAAATTAATTACAGACCAAATATAAAAGAACTACAAAATCGTTGATTTCCTGCGCCAATAAAGACTTCGATCTCCACTGTACGAACAACCCATAAATCAAGAAAAATATAAAGAACCATGCTAAATATAATTCAGATTTTAAAGATTTAATTTCAAATCAACAGCTCTTAATCTAGGAACCGATTTCCCAGAAAATCAGTAATCTGCACAAATGGGGTAGAACGCCTTCTGCCCATTTGCGTGGTTTCAGATCTGATCAATTATGGTTCAAGATTTGAACCTAGGCTTTGATACCACTGAAGGGATGATAGATCCATCATATGGATAGCCGAACTCTACAGGTAGGTTGGGTGAAATTTCAAAATTTCTTTCTCCCATCTAGGAATCACATTCCCTGTTTTAGAAAATTGCATTTTCAAGGATCAATCTTGAACCCTAAATCAGACCAGATCTGAAACCAATAGGTAGGAGATGGATATACCTGATACAGAGTAATAGTAACTCCCAATGAAGTTGTTCACGCCCAAGGAAAACGCCAAAGATTGCTTCCACTGAAGATGACACAGCATAGGGTGGAGCAGAATCAGCAGGTGGTTCTTCAACTAGAACCAAAATCTCCAACAAGAATTTGATGGAGGATGAGTGAGCACGACTTCAAATCGATTTCTCACCAAAAATTGATATCAATAACCTTTCTTGATCAGTCCAACAGGTGGAGAATGAATTGGCAATGGCAGTAGCAGGAGGAGAAGGCAAGAGCAAAAGATGGCGTTAGTCTCACTGGGGCTGTCTTCTCTCTTGTTTCTATAATCAGAATGAGTGTACTGGGGTTGGCCCTCTTCCTCCTTTTATAGCCTTAAAGAGAGGTTCTCCTAATCCTATTAGGAGTTTCCTAATCCAAATCTTTATTTGGATCTAAACTCTCTTTAAGAGATAAGGATAATCCCTTATCTTATCTGTAGATAAAGATCAGACCTCCTAATCTAATTAGGAGTTTCCTGATCCAAATCTCTATTTGGATCTGGACTCGCTGAGTGGATAGGGACAATCTCTTATCCTATCTGCTGATCTAAATCCCAGGTCCACTCCTCTTTAATTAATCAAGTTAAACTAGTTTGAATTGGGCTTTAGGCCCATTAAGTCCATGTTCTCTGTTATCTTCCAAACTGCTGCCCCAGTTGGGTATTCTTGTATGGCATGGGACCCAAACATTGATCTACACATCATCCACATGGGTTTAGCCCAGACTCTGTTACAAGGCCTAGCCAAATTCATTGAAAAAGACAGTGAACCCCGGAGTCCATCACCATGGGCTCTTAATTGGCCCAACATTTATACTAAATTGTACCTGGGTCAAGCCACCTTATAAAAACCCAATGACTATGGGTAGATGCAAGATTAACCCATCAAGTATTACCCTCAATGGTCTAACACTTAACCTCTTAGCCCATAATGATCAAACACTACCTAACAAGAGATGACCTCTCCCTCGACTGCAAGGAACAGTGTTGCACTCTCTACTCACATGGATTCTAGGAATTAAAATCATTTGCAAACATTTTGAAACCATAAATATATATATTGTATATTCATATATAAATATATTTTGCAAAAATAAATTTCAATGATTAAAATCAACTACCGGTAGTCTTGGTTTCTATAAGAGAGAGTGCATCCCCGATCATTCACTTTGTTCGACAAAGGGGCTGATCCTACTACTATGATCGCCCACTCAGATGAATTCTCGGACTGTCCCAACATACCCAGGTTTTGACCCCCTCTAAGGATCTCACTGATTGGCATATCATAGATAGTCCAATCTGACGCCTAGTGCAATATCATAATCGAGTCTAGGGGTCAGGTGTAATTCTAGTTGTGCCCACTAATCTAAGAGGTCCAGGGCAATACTGCAATTCTGGTCCGGTTCAGGGTTTCAAGTAAACCCACACCGCATGTACCTTGGGTCTCATCCTGGCACTTGAGACAAGCCACCCCAACCAACTTAGTGGCACATCAGTGTCAGCTTTGGTAGGATAGATCTCCCTAGATCGATCCAATGGCTGTGAAGATTCTAAACTAACACGAGTCTCATATGTGTCCAGTTTAAAGGGTATTACATAGAAATACACCACAATAACATGAATCAAATATGTATTTTATTCATTTAAAATAAATGTCATAATGTACATCATTCTGATTAGAGCTAAGGGCGTACACTGTCTAAGAGATACTAGCTGCATCAAGATCAAAATCGGGCCCAAAGTAGTTGTAACCGCACTACTGATGTGCTGGAAATGTTCCTTAGCCTACATGTTTTCATATGTGGAAATCACCCCTCTCCCACTTGCATTAGAACTTTGTTTTATCTTATTTTTGATATTTTTCTTGATATGTCAGACTTGGAGAATGTTATCTAGATAAATTTTAGGAGATTTTCTAGGCTTCTCTTGGAGAAGGGGAAGTATAGAGAGAAGAAAAGAAGAGAAGAGAAAAACAATCAGACCTAGGCTACCGCACCTCTCTTCTTCTTGTCCAATTCTTCCTTGAGTTTTCACCATGACTATGCATGGCTAAATTCTGATACTTGGTCGAAGGAAATAGAAGCCTCAGAATTAATAAATCAGTGAGATCTAATTTAACTTTTACTATTTGATTTATGCTTTGAATATCGAATGCTCTTCTATTTATGTTCATGATTGTCTCATCTGATTGCTAGGAGGCCTACTAGTTTATTATTCATTGCAATCTACTGCTAGGTTAGATATCAGACCCGTAATTGTTTGATCCCTCTAATTTGTGAAGAAACTAAGGTTTAATGATTTGTTACATCAGAAATTGTTAGATCTTAGGAAGAACACTTGACTGAATTAAATGCAACTTCTTGTGCTTGTGTTGTTTAGCTTCATTGATCTCCAATTCTTAAGGTTGCTACTGGATTAAATCTTGAACGCTTGTTTCAGGTTGTTTAGTAGTAAGGGTTAAGTAGATCACTTGTTTTCTAATTAACTGCAAAAAGAGAGAATGGAAAATAATTCCTAAGGTGAATATTCAAAGTGTGAATTGATATATCTTTACATCGATGATTGGTAGCAAAATTTTGATGGTGGATGCTGACTTAGACCAAGATTTGTTCTTTTGATTGATTTCGGTACTTTGATTTGCATTGCTCTTCATTTGATTTTCTTTCTTTCTAAATCTGGTTTTCGTTACACTCAAACCCTCTCCTTCTTTGTTCACGCAACACAAAAACTTAGGCAGATACTCTCTATGGGAACGATCCTTACTCGCACTACTGCATTTGTTTTTAGGTGTATAGGTTTTAATTTTGGGTGCCTACGATAACACACCAAATTTTGGCACTGCTGTCGGGGAGTTTTTCTAATCGGTTTTTGTGCTTCTTGTGATCATTATTTTGTTTTTGAATTTTTGAAAAAAAATAGAGATCACTTTGATTGTTTGTGTTTTAGCATTGAATTTTTTCAGTTTTATTTATTTATTCATTTTCGTCACTTGATGAGAATGAAAATTATCATATTTTTATCCCTTAATATTTATTCTTTCATACTTATTTACTGTCTAATTGGACTCATTATTCTTATATTTCGATTTAGGACACGAAATGAGGCATTAAGTGGAAAACAAGGCTAATCGGGTAATTCTGGACAATTTCGGTGCCACATGGTAATTTGGGCATAACTCTCCCATCTGGAATCCGATGGAGATGATTCAAGATGCGTTGGAAAGATAAAGAAAATTTATACAACTTTCATGTTTTGAGTTGTGATAGATACGGAATTAATCGATGTCAAAATCGGGCCCAAATTATCTACAACCGGACTGCTGAATTGGTGGAGCAATTCCTTAGCCTACAAGTTTTCATCCGGGAATCCACCACTCTCCCACTCACACGAGAATAGGGTTTTATCTGAAGAGAAGGATATAAAAAGAAAAGAAATAGAAGAGATTAGGGTTTGAACCCTTGGAGACAAAATTGAAGAAGAAGAACTGCTGGAGAGAATAGAAGAGTTGTTGAATGCGAATTGGAGAAGAATCACAACAAGGACATCAAAGATTGATGCAAGGATCATAAGTTGTCTCTTCTTTAGTTCTGCAATTGGGTAACCTAGATTTGATTAGGGTTTCTTGAGGTTTCTCTATTGAATCTTTCTTCTTTCTTTCTTTTATGCAAACCATAATGAGTTTTAATTCTGATTTGTAATTAAACTTCTGCAGATCTGATTGAGTGTGTTTTATTCTTAGGATTCTTGATTAAGGTTTCAATTCATAGAATAATCTTGGCCGAATTGTTCTTGCGTCTTGGATTACTTGAATTGCTTGAGAAAGAGTTTAGGTAATCAGATCATCTAATCAAGAAACAGATTGCATGCATCTTAGAGATAATTTCCATGGTTCGGTTGGCAATCATACATACCTGAATTGATGACCTGCGAATTCATTGTCCTTAATGCATCTTTGGTGATTAAATTTCTAATAGAGATATAGGAATTGTCATTCAGAGATAGAGTGGGCTGCGCTCGAGAGAGGCTGCTCATAAATTAGGGTTTTGCCAACCCAAGACTGAATTCACCTTGGTTAGCTTCAAGATCCGTTTGCTGAATTGGTTTTGTCAACTCTTGTATGCAGTACTCTTCGTATCATTGAAAGTGGTTTTATCCGAAATTAATTAGGGTAGTTTGCTTGTTCTTAATTACATCATGAGTGGCTAGGTTTCTATTGTTAGGGATTAATACCTGATCATGCATTGATTTTCAGTCATTAATAAAATCGATGAGGTTCTTGCTATATTGTGTTATTTGTGCTGATTACTTATCATTGATTGATCACCAATGGTTTGTTCTTTAATCAAGATTATGCATCGAGAGATGATAATTGAGGTGGAACTAATAACACTTGTTCAGCCAATAATTAGTTAGATATATCATTTGTTGGTAGGATTTCTTTATAGGTGTATTAACAGCTTGTGTTTATGCAAAGAGGATTTCAATTGAGAGTGTTAGACATTTTTGTATGCAATTAGCTTCAATCAAATTGATGTACTTTATTAGTTTATTGTAAATGAATAAAAGTGCATATTTGATTCATGTTCCCTTGGTATGTTTCTGTGTAATACCCTTAAACTAGACACTTAATGAGACTCGTGTTAGTTTAGAATGTTCACAGCCAATGGGTCGGTCTGGGGAGACCTATCCTGACAAGGCTGACATTGTGGTGCCATCAAGTCGGTTGGGGTGGCTTGTCTCAGCTACCGGGGGGAGACCCTAGGCACAAACAGGGTGGAATTAATTGAATCTTTGAAGTGGACCAGATTTCTAGTATTGCCCTGGACCTTGGAGATTGATGGGCAAAACTGGAAAGTTACACCCGACCCCTAAACTCGATTATGATACTGCACTAGGTGTCAGATTGGGTTGTCTTTGATATACCATTCAGTGAGATCCTTAGCGGGGGTCAAAACCTGGGTATGTTGGGACAGTCTGAGAATTCATCTGAGTGGGTGATCATAGTGTCAGGATCAGCCCCTTTGTCGGACAAAGGTAATGATCGGGGATGCACTCTCACTGATGGAAACCAAGACTTCCACTCAGTCCTATATGGGCTGATAGGATTGGGCCCACACCCTATCCACTCAGAGAGTCCAAGATCTAAATGAGATTTAGATTTGGAAACTTCTTAATTAGATTAGGAGTTGGCTGATCTAATCTGTAGATAAGATAAGGATTATCCCTTATCTTAAAGGGACTTCTAATCCATATATGATTTGGGTTAGCAACTCCTAATGGGATTAGGAGCTGATCCCTTTAAGTCTATAAAAGGAAGAGGGGGCGGCAGCCTTTAGACATCCAAACAATCACTAGCAACAGTCTTGTCTTCAAAGCTGAGATCACAGAGGAGAGAATTCTGCACCCTGGAAATTCTCTCTAGCCGCCTCCTTCCTGCAGCCACCGCCTATAGTAGTTCGATCTCCATTGCTTGGGAGAAATCAAAATCAGATCTTGATTCCAATCTTTTGGAGAAAAGATTGGTAGGAGTTGTATTCACTAGCCGCCCAGGTGATTCTTGGGAAGAATCAAGTTCTTAGGAAGGACACTGCTGATTCTGCTCCACCCTACACTGCGCCATCTTCAGTGGGAGCAGATTTTGGTTTCTACCTTGGGCGTGAACACCTCCGTTGAGAGATATTATTTCTCTGTATCAGGTATTATCTCTCCTCCTCCTTTTGGTTCAGATCTGGTTCAGTTTATGGTTCAAGAATGATTCTTGAAAATATGATTTTCTAAATAGGGAATTCGATTCTCAGTTGAAGGGAAAGAAAAATTTTTGAAATTCGCCCCCCCTTTATTCCGCAATCTTGGGCGTCCATTACATTTGGTCTGTAAATATATATTTTTTTATTTTTAGACTCAATGTATAGGCATTCAATCTGATGTAATAATTAATAGAAGTAGGATTTCTATTTATTTTTTATCGAAGATGGTGGCGTGAGAAGGAGATTTCGCAGATGGGATATTCGCTATCTGCGATTTGCAGTTTGAGAAACTGCAATCTGTGATCTAACCTCTGTTTTGCAGGATGGAGTGTGCGAACAACCCTGATTAACTGTTTTTGTTTTTTCTTTTATCAGTTATTTAATTTCAGATTATTTTCTTGAATTAAGGATTTAATTAAAGATCAAACCCTAGACCCATTCGAAACAAGATTGGTTCAAACTGTTTGGACCAATTCTAGGGTTTAATCAAGGTTGAAAGTCAGCCCTAATTTTCCCACTAATGGGCCTAAGGATTGATATTTAACTAAATGGTTAATTCGACCCAGCCTGTAAAGGCCCAGTTTTAAATAGTTAAAACTGCAAAAGCCCATTTTAAAGAATAAAGCTATATGGGCCGAACTGGGTAACCCTAATTCAGCCCATATACCTAGATAATATTAATGGTTAATATTATGGAATTTTAATGGGCTTCCAACGGGCCTTACAGATACTTAATTGATTGGATCAATTTATCCCTGCATGAGATGTATGGATGTGTGATGTGCTGCGTACATGGGCCATAAGTACTTGGCCCATGCTCATTCGACAGTGGCTCTTGCGCACACCATGGCTGAATGCACATCATTGCCATGGTGTCCCTTTTGGTCATTGGATGACTTTCCTCAGTGGTGGGCCCCACACCTCATCAAGAGCTCACCTGCGGAACCCTAGCCGATTTAAGGCCCATCGAAATCTGGTTTTATGAAAGTCAGTGGGAGCCACTTTGGTTTGAACTAAATCCAACTAGGGCGTAATTTTGTTCCCTCCAGCTAATATGAGTGCATGTGATAGGGAGATTCATATGATGAACTCTCTAAAGGCCTTCCATCATTAGCATGAGGATGGGTCCTTCAGTAATGAGGAAACGTACCAGAAAATGGGCTATGCATTTGCTGTTGGGGCTTGTCTGAATGTTTCATAAGATGATAGGGGCATCATAGACCGATGTGGGAGGGGCTTCACCAGAAAATGGTAACTCTCTCACGGTACTTTGGCGTTCACGAATATGATGGGTAAGCACTCACTGGATAGAAAGGCTTAAATGAAAACGGCTTTGAACCTTGTCTGACAGATGCCAAAGGGAAAACTCATATGATGATTGGATATGATCCTTCAAAGAAAGGTGGTGGGGTTATGCAACTAAAACAGTTGGCTCCATGCACCCTATGTGATTTCCCACATTTCCAGAGACAACTCGCAGTCTCTGTCACTGAGAAAGGAGGGAAATCTCAGAGATGAATAAATGGAAATGGAACGTAGATTTAAATTCATATCTATGTAATGAACATGAATCAAATTAAGTTGTGGTGTATTGACCCTGGGGCTTCTGCGTCCCGGTGTATTGACTCTGGGGCTTCAACTCATGCGTGTAACTCACTGCAGGGGTTCAAGGTAAGCAAAAGGCTGAGTGAAGGAGAAGTCATTCTCTGCTTGGGGACTACTGCAACTGTTGTAGCCACGGCAATAGGAACCGTGGAGTTAATTTTTAGAGAAGGAAAAATTGTACTCAAAGATTGTCTTTATGTACAAAACTTAAGAAGAAATTTGATTTCTGTTTCAAAACTGTGTGCAGATGGTTATTCTGTCTTCTTTAGTAATACGATTACTATTAAAACAAATAACAGATTCATCGCATACGGGGAACTGGAGAATGGTCTCTATGTTCAACATCCTTCTCTAGAAACTAACATAACCGAAACTACGTCGGCTGAAATCCCCAAGAAGAGAGCCTATGATACAGTTAATCCCACGTGTCTGTGGCACTACCGACTTGGCCACATCGGTGTTGACCGAATCACAAGGTTGGTAAAGGATGGTCTTTTGGATTTTCTAACTGTAGAAGATCTTCCCACCTATGAGCCTTGCCTACAAGGCAAGATGACAAAACGGCCATTTGACGGTAAGCCTGAAAGATGTACAGGCACACTTGACCTAATACATACTGATGTATGTGGTCCCCTAAGTGTTAGGACACGGAATCAACACGTGTATTTAATCACCTTCACAGATGATTTCTCACGATATGGTTACGTGTACCTAATGAGACAAAAGTCTGAATCCTTTGAAAATTTCAAAGAGTTTAGACAAGAGGTCGAGAAACAGTTGGGGAGAGAAATTAAAGCCCTTCGATCTGATCGAGGTGGCGAGTATCTCTCTGATGAGTTCAGGGACTACTTAAAGGACAATGGGATAGTATCACAATTAGATCCTCCTGCTACACCACAACTTAATAGTGTTTCAAAGAGGAGGAATAGGACCTTATTGGATATGGTCCGGTCACTTCTCATACACTCAGAGTTACCCACATCCTTTTGGGGTTACGCATTAGAGACTGTGATATACGTGTTGAATCGGGTTCCGAACACTCCATATGAACTTTGGACCGGAAAGAAACCAAGTGTCAGACACTTGAAGATTTGGGGTTGTCCAACACATGTTAAAAGAACGAGTGCGGACAAGTTGGAATCCAAGACCAGTCGTTGGCTATTTGTAGGCTACCCAAAAGGCTCTGTAGGTTACCTTTTCTATGACCCAAGTGAGCAAAAAGTGTTCTGCAGTCGAAATGCCCAGTTCTTGGAGACCGATTATATCCTGGACACCCATCGTCAGGAAATTGTTCTTGATGAGGAGATCTCAAGAGCAGTGGGAGATGTCCCACAAGTTCCAGGTAGTGACCAACCTAGAAGATTCACTCGGGTATCCAGGCCACCAGTCTGTTATGGTTATGACTAGGATAGTTACCTGGTGGAAACCTTGACTAGTGAGAGGGATCCCGTGACTTACGCGGAAGCTATGTTGGACATAGATTCCCAGAAGTGGGTGGAGGCCATGAGAGTAGAGATGGACTCAATGGAGACCAATGGAGTCTGGACTCTAGTAGATCCACCCTCCGAGGTAAAAACAATTGGTTGCAAATGGATTTACAAGAGGAAGAAGGGCCCCGATGGTAGGGTTGAGACCTTCAAAGCTCGTCTGGTGGCGAAAGGGTACACTCAGAAAGAGGGCATCGATTATGAGGAAACCTTTTCGCCTGTGGCCATGCTTAAATCCATTAGGATCCTGCTAGCTACAGCAGCATATCATGATTATGAGATTTGGCAAATGGATGTCAAAACTGCATTCCTAAATGGAGATCTTACTGAAGATATCTATATGCAGCAGTCGCAAGGCTTCATAGCTGCGGGTCAGGAAAACATGGTATGTAAACTTAATAGATCCATTTATGGACTTAAGCAAGCTTCTAGAAGTTGGAACATCCAACTTGACTCTGCCATCAAATCGTTTGACTTCGAGCAGAATCCGGATGAACCCTGTGTTTACAGGAAGTACAGTGGAGATAAGGTTACCTTCTTGGTTCTGTATGTAGATGACATTCTACTCATTGGGAATGATGTAGGAATGTTGACTACGGTAAAATTATGGCTTTCACAGCAATTCTCCATGAAAGATCTTGGAGAGGCCTCCTATATACTGGGTCTTTGACTCTATAGAGATAGATCGAAGCGGATAATAGGATTATCCCAATCTGCCTACATTGACAAAATAGTCAAAAGATACAGCGTGGAAAACTCCAAGAAAGGAAATGTTCCTTTCAGGCACGAAGTCACTCTCTCCAAGAAAATGTCCCCCAAGACTTCTGAGGAGATTGATGGCATGAAGGACGTTCCCTATGCCTCTGCCGTAGGGAGCATCATGTATGCCATGCTGTGCACTCGCCCTGACATTGCTCAGGCAGTGAGTGTAGTAAGCAGATTTCAGGCCAACCCACGGCAGGGGCATTGTACTGCTGTGAAAAACATACTTAAGTACCATCGAAGGACAAAAGAGTTTTGTCTAATATTCGATGGTAGCTCACTATAGATCCAAGGGTATACAGATGCCGATTTCCAGTCGGATCCAGATGATAGAAAGTCTACATTTGGGTATGTTTTCACGATAAGATCCTATGCTGTTTGCTGGAAAAGCAGCAAACAGGGGTCCACTGCAGACTCCACGACCGAGGCCGAGTACATTGCCGCAAGTGAGCCAGCCAAGGAAGCCGTGTGGATGAAGAAGTTCGTTCATTAGTTGGGAGTAGTTCCATCCAGCACATCACCCATCCCATTGTTGTGTGACAACAATGGAGCTATTGCTCAGGCTAAGGAGCCACGAGCCCACTCGAAGTCAAAACACATCGAGAGGAAGTACCATGTACTAAGGGAGATTGTTGGTAGAGGGGACGTCCTGATTCAGAAGGTAGCATTAGCGAAAAATGTAGCAGACCCATTGACAAAGCCACTATCACAGAAAGTGTTTGAGAAACACGTGGAAAGAATGGGACTCCGGCTAGTACCTGATTGGACCTAAGTGCAAATGGGAGCTGTTAGACAATTTTGTATGCCCTTAGCTTCAATCAAATTGATGTACATTATGAGTTTATTGTAAATGAATAAAAGTGCATATTTGATTCATGTTCCCTTGGTATGTTTCTGTGTAATACTCTTAAACTGGACACTTAATGAGACTCGTGTTAGTTTAGAATGTTCACAGCCAGTGGGTCGGTCTGGGGAGACCTATCCTGACAAGGCTGACATTGTGGTGCCACCAAGTCGGTTGGGGTGGCTTGTCTTAGCCACCGGGGTGAGACCCTAGGCACATACAGTGTAGGATTAATTGAATCTTTGAACTGGACCAGATTTTCAGTATTGCCCTAGACCATGGAGATTGATGGGCAAAACTAGAAAGTTACACCCGACCCCTAGACTCGATTATGATACTGCACTAGGTGTCGGATTGGGCTGTCTTTAATGTACCAATCAGTGAGATCCTTAGCGGGGGTCAAAACCTAGGTATGTTGGGACAGTCTGAGAATTCATCTGAGTGGGTGATCATAGTGACAGGATCAGCCCCTTTGTCAGACAAAGGTAATGATCGGGGATGCACTCTCACTAATGGAAACCAAGATTGCCGGCAGCCGATTTCAATCATTGTGATTTGTTTTGCAAAATATATTTTATATGAGATATAAAAAGTATATATATATATATATATATATATATATATATATATTATGGTTTTGAAATATTTGCAAAAGGTTTTAATTCCCGGGATCCATATCAGAGAGAGTGCAACACTGTTCCTTGCAGCCGAGGGAGAGGTCCTCTCTTGTCGAGTAGTGTATGATCATTATGGGATGAGAGGTTAAGTGTAAGGCCATTGAGGATAATACCTGATGGGCTAATCTTGCATTTGCCCACAGTCCCTAGGTGTTACAAGGTGGCTTGGCCCAGGGACCACTTAGGTAAATGTTGGGCCCATAGAGCCCATCTGATGGGTTTCAGTGGGTGCACTATCCAGAACAGTGTATTCGGCTAGGCCTTGTAACAAAGGCTGGGCTGAACCCATGTGGCTGATGTGTAGATCAATGTTTGGCTCCCACGCCATACAAGGAAGCCCAACTCGGCAGAAGTTTGGAAGGCTTAATGAATACATAACCCTAAATGGGCCTTAAGCCCATTTCGAACTGGGCTAATTTGATTAGTCTTTAAGGGGCAAATTCTGAGATAAGATCAGCTGATAGGATTGGGCCCACACCCTATCCACTCTGAGAGTCCAAGATCTAAATGAGATTTAGATTTGGAAACTTCCTAATTAGATTAGGAGCTGGTTGATCTAATCTGCAGATAAGATAAGGATTATCCCTTATCTTATAGGGACTTCTAATCCATATATGATTTGGGTTAGCAACTCCTAATGGGATTAGGAGCTGATCCCTTTAAGTCTATAAAAGGAAGAGGGGGCAACAACCTTTAGACATCCAAACACATAATCACCAGCAACAGTCTTGTCTTCAGAGCTGAGATCATAGAGGAGAGAATTCTACATCCTACAAATTCTCTCTAGCTGCCTCCTTCCTGCAGCCGTCGCCTATAGCAGTTCGATCTCCATTGCTTGGGAGAAATCAAGATCAGATCTTGATTCCAATCTTTTGGAGAAAAGATTGGTAGGAGTTGTATTCACTAGCCGCCCAGGTGATTATTGGGAAGAATCAAGTTCTTAGGAAGGACACTGCTGATTCTGCTCCACCCTACACTGCGCCATCTTCAGTGGGAGCAGATTTTGGTTTCTACCTTGGGCGTGAACACCTCCGTTGAGAGATATTATTTCTCTGTATCAGGTATTATCTCTCCTCCTCCTTTTTGTTTAGATCTGGTTTAGTTTATGGTTCAAGAATGATCATTAAAAATATGATTTTCAAAATAGGGAATTTGATTCCCAGTTGAAGGGAAAGAAATATTTTTGAAATTCGCCCCCCCCTTTATTCCGCAATCTTGGGTGTCCATATGATGGTTTCCTTTCCCTTCAGTGGTATCAGAGCCATGGTTCAAATCTTGAACCATTTTGTTTCATATCTGAACCTACGCAATTAGGGAGAAGGCGTTCTACCCAATTTGCGCAAATATGGGATTTGGGAAATTTGTTCCCAAAACAAATGAACCAGTTCAAATTTTGCTTTAGGCCCATTAAGTCCATGTGCTCATTCAGCCTCCAAACTGATGCCCAGTTGGGTATCCTTGTATGGCGTGGGACCCAAACATTGATCTACACATCAGCCACATGGGTTCAGCCTAGCCCCTATTACAAGGCCTGGCCGAATTCACTATAAGAGATATTGAACCCTTGAGCCCATCACTATGGCTCTTAATGGGCCCAACATTTACACTAAGTGGTCCTTGGGTCAAGCCACCTTATAAAACCCCAACGACTATGGGCAGATGCAAGATTAGCCCATCAGGTATTACCCTCAGTGGTCTTTCACTTAACCTCTTAGCCCATAATGATCAAACACTGCCTGACAAGAGAGGACCTCTCCCTCAGCTACAAGGAATAGTGCTACACTCTCTACGCACATGGATCCTGGTAATTAAAACCTTTTGCAAACATTTTGAAAACATAATATATATGTATATCTCTATATAAATATATTTTGCAAAACAAATTTCAACCATTGAAATCAACTACCGGCAGTTTAGGTTTCCATTGGAGAGAGTGCATCCCCGATCATTCACTTTGTCTGACAAAGGGGCTGATCCTATCACTATGATCACCCACTGACGTGAATCCTCGGACTGTCCCAACATACCCAGGTTTTGACCCCCTCTAAGGATCTCACTGATTGGCATATCAAAGACAGCCCAATCCGGCACCTAGTGTAGTATCATAATCGAGTCTAGGGGTCGGGTGTAACATTCCAGTTTTGCCCATCAATTTCCAAGGTCCAGGGCAATACTACAATTATGGTTCGGTTCAGGGTTTCAAGAAAACCCACACTGCATGTACCTCAGATCTCACCCTGAAACCTGAGACAAGCCACCCCAACCAACTTGGCAGCACATTAGTGTTAGCCCTGGCAGGATAAATCTCCCAAGATCTATCCAACGACTATGAAGATTCTAAACTAACATGAGTCTCATATGTGTCCAGCTTAAGGGTATTACGAAGTAACTCACCACAATAACATGAATCAAATATGTACTTTATTCATTTACTTTAAATGTCATAAGATACATCATTCTGATTGGAGCTAAAGGCGTACACTGTATAACACAGTTATCCTAGGGAGACCCTTCCTAGCTACGGGAAAGGCAAGAGTTGATGTCCAACAAGGACAACTCAGCCTTAGGATTCAGGATGAGGAAGTAACTTTTAAAATGTCTGATGTTATGAAACATGCATCATTGATGATGCGGTTGGTGGATGCTTTCAGGTCATTGATCAGTGCCTCAAACCATATATAGTGGATGGAGCATTGCTTACCCCGCCAATTGTGTACCTAGATGTTCATTGACCTGAATAGACTATCGAGCTTCAGACAGAAAACAAGCGCTTATTGGGAGGCAACCCAATGCTGAAAAGTAGTTCTTATTTTTATTTGTTTTCTGCTTTTCTTTTTTGTATCATTAGAGTTTCTTTTCTAGGATGTTAAATTTTGTAGGTTGCTGATCTCTATGAGTGTTTATCATGCTCTCCTCCTAGTTTCTTGTGGTTCTTAGCAACTAGAGGGTCCAAACGAAAGGAGCCATTCCAGATGTCAGAATGCTCTTTAGGGAAGTTCTCTAAACCCCTTCAATTACTTGAAGTCCCACTGCCCTCATTGCTGAATTCATCTTCACATTCTATCTCTATGAACATTGAGGGAAATGTCCATGCTTAAGTGTGGGGGGGATTAGGTTTGATGTTCAATTAATTGTAGCAGTCTTTTCTTTTGAATTTCTCTGTTCTAGGCAAATTTTTTTTTTTTTTGCAGAAATTGGGTGAACCATGCTCGGTATTAATGGTGTTAATCTTTTTGAGAGTCAATGAAAGAATGCTACTCATGATATTTTTAGGGCTTATCAAGTTAAAAGAATTTAGGGTAATTTACTAAGTTGTAATGTAAAGTGCATAAATTTAGGAAGTCCATTTGGTATGTATGATACTTTTGAGATGCAGATTAATGGGTAGTTCGGCAAGGTAGCTAATAAATGAAATTACATTTACTCCTTTGGATGCTAATCTTTGCAACTGTAATGGAAGTCAAATTATTTAATTCTGAGACATGATTTAAGGTCAATTAAATTAAAATGTGTCTACTCCAGTGTTTTTGGTTGCTTAGTAACCGGGAATCTTCATCACAAATGTTGATTTTTGCATAAATGGCGACTGAGAATAAGAGTATGCAAAGCATTCTAAGTTTATTATATGTTGAGTAACCAGGTGCATTCATTACCCACATTTGTATTTGCATCAAAAGGCATATTAATAACTTAGGAAAGAATAAAATGCCCCACAAGTGGTGTGTTGAAAAGCTTAAGTGTGGGGGTTCTTGCAAAAGAAAGGGGGGGGGGGGGTCTGACCTCAATGATCTCCTGTGTTTGCTGGTGACTCCATGCTATTTAGTTGGTAAAATCCATGGAATTTGAATTTGCATTTGTAATTTCATTTGTTGACAATCTAGTTGAGTTGCTTATTATGAAGTGTTTATAAAGTGTTCATTTACTCATATTGATGTCTCTTGAATTTTTTGAATTTACACTATGAGTTGGTGATTCATCTTAGATTTAGTTGACTTGTGCGCTCTTAATTAAAACACGGGCAGTGCATTAGTGAGACTCTTGTGATTAACATAGTGAACCGAGCATAGTTGTATTTAATTTGATTTTTGCAAAGATTTTGCTTGACTTGTGTCTTTGTTACTTGGGGACAAGTAATAGTTCAAGTGTGGGGGGATTTGATGAGAATGAAAATTATCATATTTTTGTCACTCTAGATTTTTTTTCATGACATGTTTTCCTTGGTTTATCAGGATTTCTTTGACTTAAGCCTGTAACTCGATTTCCTAAGGTGATTTGTAGTACGATCCAGAAAATAGAGGAAACTTTGCATATGTTACGGAGGGAAGCTTGGAGTAATCTTGAAGAAACCTTGATTCCCTATCTGTTAGTAGTTCTGATTTGAGAGAGGAGGAAATCATGGCTGAAAATCGAACTTTGAAAGAGCTTGCTGCCCCTGATTTGAATCAACAACCCTTATGCATAACTTTTCCTACTTTAGAGGGTACTGCTATTTTTGAATTAAAATCTGGACTGATACATGGTCTTGCAGGTGAGGATCCTCACAAGAATTTCAAGGAGTTTCATGTGGTATGCACGGGTATGAAACCCACAGGGGTGCCTAATGAACAAATCAAATTAGAAGCCTTTTCATTTTCTTTGAAGGATTTGGCTAAGGATTGCCTCTATTGTCTACCCTCCGAGAGTATTACCACATGGAACGAGATGAAGAGACTATTTTTAGATAAATATTTCCCAGCCTCAAGGGCGGTCAACATTAGAAAAGAAATTTGTGGTTAAGGCAGTCTATCTCCAAGATTTCTCTCCCATCTCAGTGACGGAGACAGGGACTTATGTCTCTGGAAATGTGGGAAATCACATAGGGTGCATGGAACCAACTGTTTCAGCTGCATAACTCCACCACCTTTCTATGAAGGATCATATCCACCCATCGTATGAGCTTTCCCATTGGCTTCTGTCAAACAAGGTTCATAGCCATTTTAGGTTAAAGCTTTCTGTCCAATGAGTGCCCACCCATCATATTCGTGAATGCCAAGGTATCATGAGAGAGTCTTCCATTTTAGGATAGGCCCCTCCCACATCGGTCTATGACGCCTCTGTCATCTTATGAAACATTCCAACAGATCCAGCAGCAAATGGATAACCCAATTTTATGGTGCGTTTCCTCACTTCTGAAGGACCCATTTCATGCTAATGACGGAAGGCCTTTAGAGAGTTCATCATATGAATTTCCTTATAACAGGCACTCATATTTCAGGAGGGAACAAAATTGTTATGCCCTAGTTTAATTTAGGTCAAACCAAAGTGGCTCCCACTGGCTTTCATAAAGCCAGATTTTTGTGGGCCCTAAACGGCTAGGGTTCCGCACAGTCCCTCTCAGGGGTTTATGGGGCCCACCACGAAGGGAGATCATCCAATGATCTTTAGGGACACCCTGGCAATGATGTGCATTCAGCCATGGTGTGTGCAAGAGCCACTATCGAATCTGCATGGCCCAAGTACTTATGGCCCATGAATGTTGCACATCACACATCCATACATCACATGTAGGGATGGAATTGATCCAATCGATTAATATCTATAAAGCCCATTATTAAAGCCCATAATTATACATAATATTACTCATTAAAATTATCTAGGTATATGGGTTGAATAGTAAAGAGCAGTTCTGCCCATATAGCTTTTATGCAGTTAGTAGGCTTAAGCAGTTTTAACACTTTAAAATTGGGCTTTACAGGTACAGCCGAATTAAGTCTTGCAATTAAATTTCAATCTCTTGACCCAAGAGTGGGAAATTAAGGTTGAGAACAGCCTCCATTGAACCACAGATTTGATCCAACCAATTTGGTCCAATTTGGTTCGAATGGGTCTAGGGTTTGATTTTTAATTCAAGATTTTAATTCAAGAATTGATCTAAAATTAAATTACTGATTAAAGACAAACAAGAATCAGTACTAGGGCTGTTCGCACATCTGCTACCCAGCAAAACAGATGTTAGACTTCAAATTGCAGCTTCTCAAACTACAAATCATAGATAACGAAATCTCAATTTGCGAAATCTCCTTCCTCTACGCAATCAACTTCGATCTTGAATAAAATAAAATAGAAAAACCCAAATTTTCCATTTATATTACATCAGATCGAATTCCTATACGTTCAGTCTAAAATTAAAAAAAAATAATTATAGACCAAATATAAAGGAACTACAAAATCGCAAATTTCCTACGCCAACAAAGAATGTGATCTCCACCGTACGAACATCCCATAAATCAAGAAAAATATAAAGAACCAATCCAAATATAATTCAGATTTATAAAGATTTAATTTCAGATCAATCGCCCTTAATCTGGGAACCGACTTCCTAGAAAATCAATAATATGCGCAAATCGGGTTATATTTGAAACCAATAGGGTAGGAGAGGGATATACTTGATACAGAGAAATAATAACTCCCAATGAAGGTGTTCATGCCCAAGGAAAATGCCAAAGACTGTTCCCACTGAAGATGACATAGCGTAGGGTGGAGCAGAAACAGCAAGTGGTTCTTCAGTAAGAACCAAACTCTTCAGCAAGAATTCAATGGAGGGTGAGTGAGCACGACTTCAGATCATTTTTTCACCAAAAACTAATATCAAGAACACTTCTTGATCACTCCTACAGGTGGAGAACGAACTGGCAATGGCAGCAGCAATAGGAGAAGGCAAGAGTAGAAGATGGCATCAGTCTCATTGGAGTTGTCTTCTCTCTTGTATCTGAAATCAGAATAGGTGAACTAGGTTTCACTGTTCTCCTCCTTTTATAGCCTTAAAGAGAGGTTCTCCTAATCCTATTAGGAGTTTCCTAATCCAAATCTTTATTTGAATCTGGACTCTCTTTTAAGAGAAAAGGATAGACCCTTATCGTATCTGCAGATAAAGATCAGCCCACCTAATCTTATTAAGAGTTTCCTAATCCAAATCTTTATTTGGATCTAGACACTCTGAGTGGATAGGGATAACTCCCTATCCTATCTGCTGATTGAAACCCTAGATCCGCCCCTCCTTTAATTAATCAAATTAAACAAGTTCAAATTGGGCTTTAGGCCCATTAAGTCCATGTGCTCTTTCTTCCTTCAAACTGCTGCCCAGTTGGAAATCCTTGTATAGCGTGAGACCCAAACATTGATCTACACATCAGCCACATGGGTTCAGCCCAGCATCTGTTAGAAGGCTTGGTCGAATTCATTGTAAGAAACAATGAACCCTTGAGCCCATCACCATGGGTCGTTAATAGGCCCAACACTTACACTAAGTGGTCCTTGGGTTAAGCCACTTTATAAAAACCTAAGGATTGTGGGCAGATGCAATATTAGCCCATCAGGTATTTCCCTCAATGGTCTTACACTTAACATCTCAGCCCATAATGATCAAACACTGGCCAACAAGAGAGGACATCTCCCTCGGCTGCAAGGAACAGTTTTGCACTCTCTACTCACATGGATCCCGGAAATTAAAAACCTTTGTAAACGTTTTGAAACCACAATATATATGTATATCCTTATATAAATATATTTTGCAAAAACAAATTTCAATAATTGAATTCAACTACCGACAGTTTTGGTTTCCATCAGAGAGAATGCATCCCCGATCATTCACTTTGTCCTACAAAGGGGCTTTTCCTATCACTATGATCACCCACTCAGATGAATTCTCGGACTGTCCCAACATACCCAGGATTTGACCCCCTCTAAGGATCTCACTGATTGGCATATCAAAGACAGTGCAATCCAACAGCTATTGCAGTATCATAATCGAGTCTAGGGGTCAGGTGTAACATTCCAGTTTTTCCCACCAGTCTCCAAGGTCCAAGGCAATATTGGAATTCTGGTCCAGTTCAGGGTTTCAAGAAAACCCACACTGCATGTACCTCGGGTCTCACCTTGGCAGTTGAGACAAGCCACCCCAACCAACTTGGTGGCACATCAATGTCAGCCTTGGCAAGTTAGATCTCCCCAGATCAATCCAACGACTGTGAAGATTATAAACTAACACTAATCTCATATGTGTCCAGTTTAAGGGTATTACACAGAAACATACCACAATCACATGAATCAAATATGTACTTTATTCATTTACAATAAATGTCATAAGGTACATCATTTTGATTGGAGCTAAGAGCATACACTGTCTAACAGCTCCCACTTGCACTTAGGTCCAATCTGGTATAAGCCGGAGTCCCAGAGTTTCCATGTGTTTCATAAACACTTTTTGTGTTAGTGGCTTAGTCAATGGGTCTACCACATTCTTCGTTGATGCTACCTTTTAATACCAATCTCCCGTAGATCCAGTGTTGTCACACAACAGTGGAATGGATGATGTGCTCAATTCCAAATTCAAGAATGGGTGATGTGCTTCACAGATTAGAGAGATCAAACAATTACAGATCTGATATCTAATTTAGCAATAAATTGTAATGAATAATAAACTAGTAGGCCTCCTAGCAATCAGACGAAACAATCATGAACAAGGACATAGAAGAACACTCGATATTCAAAGCATAAATCAAACAATAAAAATCAAATTAGATCTCAGTTTGTTTAATTCTGAGGCTTCCGTTTCCTTTGACCAAGTATTAGAGTTTAGCCACGCATGGTCATGGTGAAAACTCAAGAAAAATTAGAGAATAGAAAAGAGAAGAGAAGAGAGGTTCAGCTGCTCCAAATCTACTTTCTTTCTCCCTTGCTTGCTGAGTTCTTATCTCCAAGGTTGAGTGGTTCTGATTGTTAGTCTGCCCCCCTTTATATAGCCTTAGGATGGAGCAGTTTTCAGCTCCTTTTTGGAGTTTTCTTTCAAATAGAAGTCCAATTCCCTATTAGATAATGCCTAATTCAGATCTGATCTCTAATTAGAAATTTTAACAAAGATGGACTCTGACTCTTTCCTTTCTTTAGGAATACAATAAGAATCAGATCTGATTAAGACTCTCTAAAGATTCACACCTCCCTCTCAGCCGAATTCTATTGGGAATGATGGAGTGGGCCCTACTACTGCATGCTGAATTGTGTCGGTCTTCTCCAGCGAACAGGGGCTCTCTACGAACTAGGCTTTGCTGCAAGCTCCTTTTGGCCCAAATCGTGATTTCCAGTACGGTTGCAGAGACTTCGGGCCAGATTTTGACCTTGCTGCAGTCTGCATCTGTAGAGCTTTTCTTTATCTTTCAAACGCATATTGAATCATCTCAATTGGAGTCCGAGTGGGAAAGTTATCCCCAAATTACCACGCAGTGCTGAATCTATGCAAAATTACCTGATTAGCGTTGTTTTTCACCTAACGCCTCCTTTTGTGCCCTAAATAGAAATATAAGAATAGTGAGTCCAATTAGGCACTAAATAAGTCTAAAAGACTAAATATTAAGGGATAAAAATATGATAATTTTCATTCTCATCAAATCCCCCTACACTTAGACCTTGCCCGTCCTCGGGCAAGACAGAACTTAAGCAAACTAAGCCAACTATTCTACCAAACTTTAAACTCAATCTTCCTTCATCTTTTTCCACAAAATATTTTAGGTTAACTATTGTAAATCGTTAAATCAACATGACCAAGTTATACACGACTCATCCATCAGCCAATCCATTTTTTTTGCTACTGCAAACCAAGTAGTAAACTAGGGAAAACAATTTTTTTTTCTCTTCTTTCTTTATCCTTTTTCTCTTCTTGGTGGAAGTGAGTGCATTTTATGCACCATCTCACTTTTAGGATTACTTGGTCAGTAGGTGCATTTTATGCTTCATCCCACTGTTTGATTTATTGGCTAGTAGGTGCATTTTATGCTCAATCATACTATTGAATTGCTTAGTTGGTAGGAGCATCTTATGCTCCATCCTACCAATTGAATTGCTTGGTAAAATATTTACCCTATTTACTTAAACATGAATTTAGGAATATCTTAAAAATTGGATGGTTTCAGGTGAATCTTGTATTCCCAAATCAAATTTCTTTACTAAGTTCACAAGAGTTGTCCCAGAATACTATTTCAATTGATTCCAAAAGAGTTGATTTTTTTTTCTTTTTTTAGAACAAATTTAAAAAAACACAACCTAAATCAAATTTTATAACGCAACCTAAATTCTAACCTAAATCCCCCCCCCCACACTTACATTGTCCCCAATGTAATGTAAAATGCAAAGAGAATGTGGAAATAACTAAACTATAAATGCAAAAACAATAAAAACAAAAAGACAAACTTGCCTATTTTTAATCATCATAAACCGAAACCTCTAAGTCCAATTGTTCCACATGCTCTACTCGAAAGCCTTCATAAAAATGCTTAAGTCTATGGCTATTGAATTGCTTAGTTGGTAGGAGCATCTTATGCTCCATCCTACCAATTGAATTGCTTGGTAAAATATTTACCCTATTTACTTAAACATGAATTTAGGAATATCTTAAAAATTGGATGGTTTCAGGTGAATCTTGTATTCCCAAATCATATTTCTTTACTAAGTTCACAAGAGTTGTCCCAGAATACTATTTCAATTGATTCCAAAAGAGTTGATTTTTTTTTTCTTTTTTTAGAACAAATTTAAAAAAACACAACCTAAATCAAATTTTATAACGCAACCTAAATTCTAACCTAAATCCCCCCCCCCACACTTACATTGTCCCCAATGTAATGTAAAATGCAAAGAGAATGTGGAAATAACTAAACTATAAATGCAAAAACAATAAAAACAAAAAGACAAACTTGCCTATTTTTAATCATCATAAACCGAAACCTCTAAGTCCAATTGTTCCACATGCTCTACTCGAAAGCCTTCATAAAAATGCTTAAGTCTATGGCTATTCACCTTGAACACTTTGGAAGCCGTTAGACTTTGAATTTCAACTGCACCATGAGGAAAAACATTAGTAACAACAAAGGGTCCAATCCAACAGGAATGCAATTTACCCGGAAATAGACAAAGCCGTGAATGGTAAAGAATGACTTTTTGACCAACTTTAAACTCCTTCCTAGAGATCATTTTGTCCTTAAAGGCTTTCATCTTTTCCTTGTAAATTCTTGCACTCTCATAGGTATCATTACGAATTTCCTGTAACTCTTGTGGTTGTAACTTCCTGTGCTCTCCGCTTTCATCCATCATGGGTGGGTTCACATCTGGGATAGGGGCCTGCAAAATTGAGGGTAAAGGTCCCCCATTAGAAATTGATAATATAATATAAAGAATGTTACTTGTCTGTTGTAACTCTGGAGAATCATTTAATGCTGCAACAGTTTCCTGCAATTTAGAACTCAAGGTTAACTCCTCTTTCTCAGGATGCTTACAGATGAGAATGAAAATTATCATATTTTTACACCATAATATTCAGTCTTTTATACTTATTTAGTGCCTAATTGGACTCACTATTCTTATATTTCGATTTAGGGCATGAAAGGAGGCGTTAGGTGAAAAATAAGGCTAATCGGGTAATTTTGCATAGTTTCGGCACCGTGTGGTAAATTGGGCTTAACTCTCCCATCCGTACTTTGATTGACATGATTCAAGATGCGTAGGAAAGATAAGGAGAAGCTTTACAACTATCATGTTTTGAGCTTTGATAGATTCGGAATGCCTCGAGGTCAAAATCGGGCCTGTATTCTCTACAACCGCATTGGTGACGTGTTAGAGACATTCCTTAGCCTTGAAGTTTTCATCCGCGAATTCACCACTCTCCCACTCACACAAGAACTTTGTTTTATCTTATTTTTGAGTATTTTCTTCATAACTCAAACTTGTAGATTGTTATCTAGAGAAATTTTAGGAGATTTTGTAGGCATATCTTAGGGGAAGTATATAAGAGGAGAAAAACCTAGAGAAAAAGAAAGCAGATTTGGAACAGCCAAACCTCTCTACTCTTCTCTCCTCCTCTCTTCGCCATTCTGTGAATTTTTTAGTTTTCACCATGACCATGCGTGGCTAAACTCTCATACTTGGTCAAAGGAAGCAGAAGCCTCAGAATCCACCAAATTGTGAGATCTAATTTGATTTTTTGTTTGATTCATTCTTTGAATATCAAATGTTCTTCTATGTTCATGTCTATGATTGTTTCGTTTGATTGCTAGGAGGCCTACAAGTTTATTATTCGTTATAATCTATTGCTAGATTAGATATCAAATCTGTAATTGTTTGATCCTGTTAGACAGTGTATGCCCTTAGCTCCAATCAGAATGATGTACATTATGAAATTTATTGTAAATGAATAATGTACATATTTGATTCATGTTATTGTGGTGTGTTTCTATGTAATACCCTTAAATTGTACACATATAAGACTCGTGTTAGTTTAGAATGTTCACAGCCATTGGATAAGTCTAGGGAGATTTATCCTGCCAAGGCTGACATTGATGTGCCACCAAGTTGGTAGGGGTGGCTTGTCTCAACTGCTAGGGTGAGACCCGAGGTACATGCAGTGTAAGTTTACTTGAAACCCTGAATCGGACCAGAATTTCAGTATTGCCCAAGAGCTTGGTGATTGGTGGGCAAAACTGAAATCTTACACCTGATCCCTAGACTCGATTATGATACTGCACTAGGTGTCAGATTGGGTTGTCTTTGATATGCCAATCAGTGAGATCCTTAGAGGGTGTCCAAACCTGAGTATGTTGGGACATTCCGAGAATTCATTTAAGTGGGTGATCATAGTGACAGGATCGGCCCCTTTGTCAGACAAAGGTAATGATCGGGGATGCACTCTCTCTGATGGAAACCAAAGCTGCCGCATCTGATTTCAATCGTTGAATTTTGTTTTGCAAAATATATTTATATAGAGATATACATATATATATCTTACGGTTTCAAAATGTTTGCAAAGGTTTTAATTCCCGGGATCCATGTGAGTAGAGAGTGCAACACTGTTCCTTGTAGCTGAGGGAGAGATCCTCACTTGTCGGGCAGTGTTTGATCATTTTGGGCTAAGAGGTTAAGTGTAAGACCATTCAGGGTAATACCTGATGGGAAAATCTTGCATATACCCATTGTCCCTGGGTTTTTATAAGGTGGCTTGGCCCAAGGACCACTTAGTGTAAGTGTTGGGCCCACTAAGAGCCCATGGTGATGGGTTCAGGGGGTTCACTGTCTATAACAGTGAATTTAGCCAGGCCTTGTAACAAAGTCGAGGCTAAACCCATGTGGCTGATGTGTATCAATATTTGGGTCTCATGCCATACAAAGAAACCCAACTGGGCAGCAATTTGGAGGTCGAATGAGCGCATGGACTTATTGGGCCTAAAGCCCAATTTGAACTGGTATAATTAGATTATTTAAAGAGGGGCGCATATGGGATTTGGATCAACAGATAGGATAGGGAGTTATCCCTATCCACTCAAAGTGTCTAGATCCATATCTATTTGGATCTGGAAAGCTCCTAATAAGATTAGGAGGGCTGATCTAATCTACAGATAAGATAAGGGCTTTCCTTATCTCTTAAAGAGAGTCCAGATCCAAATAAGGATTTGGATTATGAAACTCCTAATGAGAATAGGAGCTCTCTTTTAGGCTATATAAGGAGGAGGTGGTGAACCATTCAAGACATCTCAATAGATACAATCTGATCACAGATACAATAGAGAAGACAACAACAGTGAGACTGCGCCATCTTCTGCTCTTGCGCCCCCCTCCTGTTGCCGCCATTGCCAGTTCATTCTCCACTGTAGGAGCGATGAAGAAGGGTTCTTGATATCAGTTTTTGGAGAAAAACTGATCTGAAGTCATGTGTTGGACAGTTTTGTATGCCCTTAGCTTCAATCAGAATGATGTACTTTATGAGTTTATTATAAATGAATAAAAGTGCATATTTGATTCATGTTCCCTTGGTATGTTTCTGTGTAATACCCTTAAACTAGACACCTAATGAGACTCGTGTTAGTTTAGAATGTTCACAGCCAGTGGGTCGATCTGGGGAGACCTATCCTGATAAGGCTGACACTATTTTGCCATCAAGTCGGTTGGGGTGGTCTGTCTCAATTGCCAGGGTGAGACCTTAGGCACATATAGTGTAGGATTAATTTAATCTTTGAACTGGACAAGATTTTCAGTATTGCCTTAGACCTTGGAGATTGATGGGCAAAACTGGAAAGTTACACCCGACCCCTAAACTGAATTATGATACTGCACTACGTGTCGGATTGGGCTGTCTTTGATGTACCAATCAGTGAGATCCTTAGCGGGGGTCAAAACCTGGGTATGTTGGGATAGTCTGAGAATTCATTTGAGTGGGTGATAATAGTGACAGGATCAGCCCCTTTGTTGGACAAAGGTAATGATCGGGGATCCACTCTCACTGATGGAAACCAAGATTGCCGGTAGCCAATTTCAATCGTTGAGATTTGTTTTGCAAAGTATATTTTATATGAGATATAAAAGTATATATATTATGGCTTCTAAAAGGTTTGCAAAAGGGTTTTAATTCTCGATATCCATATAAGTAGAGAGTGCAACACTATTTCTTGCAGCCGAGGGAGAGGACCTCTCTTTTCGAGCTGTGTATGATCATCATGGGCTGAGAGGTTAAGTGTAAGACCATTGAGGATAATACCTAATGGGCTAATCTTGCATCTGCCCACAGTCCCTGGGTGTTACAATGTGGCTTGGCCCAATGACCACTTAGGGTAAGTGTTGGGCCCATAGAGCCCATTTGATGGGTTTCAGGGGGTGCACTGTCCATTACAGTGTATTCGGCCAGGCCTTGTAACAAAGGTTGGGCCGAACCCATGTGGTTGATGTGTAGATCAATGCTTGGGTCCCACGCCATACAAGGAAGCCCAACTGGGTAGCAGTTAGGAAGGTTAAGTGAGCACGTAAGCTTGATGGACCTAAAGCCCATTTCGAACTGGACTTTTTTAATAAGTTAAATATGGGTGAATTCTGAGATGGATCAGCAGATAGGATAGGGCCTTAACCCTATCCACTCAAAGAATCCAGATCTAGAAGCCTCTTAATGAGATTAGAAGAGGGCTGATCTAATCTGCAGAAAAGATAAGGGTCTATCCTTATCACCTAAAGAGAGGTCTGATCCAAATATAATTTGGATCAGTAGCTCCTAATGGGATTAGGAGCTGATCCTTTGGGTTTACAAAAGAAGGAGGGGGCGGCAGCATTTAGTAGAATAAAAGAATCAAATAATCAGATCCTCTTCAATGCTGAAATTACAGAAGAAAGATTTATGCAATCCCTGCAAAGATCTTTCTTGTCGCCTCCTTCCTGCAGCCGCCAAACATCCAGTTCGATCTCCAATATTGGGAGAAGTCAAGATTCAATCTTGACATCAGTTCTTTGAGAAAGAATTGATAGGAAGTTGTGCTTACGTTCCATCCTACTGTTTTTTGCGAAGGACAGAGTTCTTGGAGAAGAACGCTACTGATTCTGCTCCATCCTACAATGCGCCATCTTCTGTGGGAGCAGTCTTTGGATCCTTCCTTGGGCGTGAACACCTTTGTTGGGAGATATTATTTCTCTGTATCAGGTACAATCCTCTCCTACTCCTTTTGGTTCAAATCTGTTCAGTTTATGTTTCAAGATTGATCCTTAAAAATATGATTTTCTAAATAGGGAATGTGATTCTCAATTGAAAGGGAGAATTTTTTTTTTTAATTTGCCCCTTTATTCCACAAGATTTGGGTGTCCATACGATGGATCTCTCATCCCTTTAGTGGTATCAGAGCCATGGTTCAAATCTTGAATCAATTTGTTTCAGATCTGAACCTGCGCAAATGGGCAGAAGGCATTCTACCCAATTTGGGCAGATATGGGTTTGTGGAAATTTGTTCCCAAAATTATAGGCGAATAATCAGAAATTAATTTTTATATAAATCTGATTATTATTTAGAATTGTTCTTTATAATTTTCTTGATTTATGGGTTGTTCGTACAAGAGGAGATCGAATTCTTGATTTGCGTAGGGAACCAGCGTTTTTGCAGTTTTTGAATTACTTTATTACATTTGGTCTGTAAAATAATTTTTCTTTTATTTTTAGACTGAATGTATAGGTATTCGGTCTGATATAATTATTAATAGAAATTAGGATTTCTATTTATTTTATTTTGGATTGAAGAAGGTGGAGCAGAGAAGGTGATTTTGTAGATGAGAGAATTGCAATCTGTGATTTACAGTTTATGAAACTGCAAATTGTGATCTAACCTCTATTTTGTAGGATGGTTTGTGCGAACAGCCCTGGTTGATTGATTATTATTTTTCTTTTATCAGTATTTAATTTCATATTATTTTCTTGAATTAAAGATTTAATTCAAGATCAAACCCTAGACCCATTCGAACCAAGATTGGTTCAAATTGTTTAGATCGAATCTAGGGTTCGATCAAGGCTGAATGTCAGCCCTATTTTTCCCACTAATGGGCCTGAGGATTGATATTTAATTAAATGGTTAATTCGGCCCAATCTGTAATGGCTCAATTTTAAATGGTTAAAACTGCTAAAGTCCACTCTAAGGATGAAGCTATATGGGCTGAACCCATCAACCCTAATTCGGCCAATATACCTAGATAATATTAATGGTTAATATTATGGATTTAAAATGGGCTTCAAATGGGATTTATAGATAATTAATTGATTGGATCAATTTGTCCTTGCATGTGATGTTTGGATGTGTGATGTGCTATGTACATGGGCCATAAGTACATGGCCCATGCTCAATCGACAGTGGATCTTGCGTACACCATGGCTGAATGCACATCATTGCCATGGTGTCCCTTTTGGTCATTGGATGACCTCCCTCAGTGGTGGGCCCCACACCTCATGGAGAGGTTTTGTGTGGGACCCAAGCCGATTTAGGCCCACCAAAATCTAACTTTATGAAAGTTAGTGGGAGCCACTTGGGTTTGACCTAGATCAAACTATGGCGCAATTGATTGTTCCCTACAGCTAATATGAGTGCATGTGATAGGGAGATTCATATGATGAACTCTCTAAAGGTCTTCCATCATTAGCATGAGGATGGGTCTTTCAGTAATGAGGAAACGCACCAGAAAATGGGCTATCCATTTGTTGTTGGACTTGTCTAAATGTTTCATGAGATGATAGGGGCGTCATAGACCGATGTGGGAGGGGCTTCACCAGAAAATGGGAACTCTCTCACGATACCTTGGTGTTCACGAACATAATGGGTAAGCACTCACTGGACAGAAAGGTTTACCTGAAAATGGCTCTAAACCTTGTCTGACAGAGGCCAAAGGGAAAGCTCATGTGATGAGTGGATATGATCCTTCACAGAAAGGTGGTGGGGTTATGCTGATGAAACAGTTGGCTCCATGCACCCTATGTGATTTCTCACATTTCTAGAGACAACTCGCAGTCTCCGTCACTAAGAAAGGAGGAAAATCTCAGAGATGAATAAATGGAAATAGAACGCATATTAAAATCCATAGCTATGTAATGAACATGAATCAAATTAGATTGTGGACTGATGTTTGCTATTTAATCGGAAAATGGCAAACGGACAATTTGCAAAGATGCTTGATGAGGTAGCCAAGAATCCTTATGTTGACTGGTGCAGGAACCTTATGTTGATAATTTGTAAAGCTATTTAATCAGAAGGGCCCAAACTATGGCGATTGGTACAGGAACCTTATGTTGGTCTTAACCTCTAGAAAGTTGGATAAGGTAGCCAAGAATCCTACCCCGGATCATCCGGGAGATAGGGCTTCTGAGGCCCGGAGAAGAGAATACCAAGAATGAGAGGAGAAAAACTCCCTTGCCCATTGCTATATCATTGCCTCCTTGGACAACCCGATTCAGAGGTAGTTTGATCAGATCGAACTTGCCAAGGACATATTGGATAGTCTCATGACAATGTACGAAGAGCAGAATCGTTCTACTTGGCAGAAGGTCTTGAAACAGTTAATGACAGCGCAGATGTCCAAGGGCCAACAAGTTCATTACCATTGTCTTTGAATAATGCGTTATATCAACGAACTAGAGGCTCTTGGATCCAGGCTGGATTTGGTAACATAGGTTGATGCTATTCTGAACTCTTTGCCTCCATCCTTTAATCCATTCATCATGAACTACAACATGAACAAGCTAAACGTCAGCTTGCAGGAACTTAACAATATGTTGCAGAGGGCCGAAGAATTGATTAAAAAGGATGAGCCCATTGCCATGCTGTTGAAATTGGCAAATTGGGCAATAAAAGAAAGGCAAAGAAAAAGCCCCAGAAGAAAGCTGCCAAACCCAAGAAATAGAGAAAGGACAAGGCATCAGATGCCTGTCATTTTTGCAAGAAAACTGACCACTAGAAAAGGAACTGTCCTGCCTACCTGGAATCCAAGAAAGGTAATTTCGAAACTTGTGTTATAGAAACCAACTTATTGGTAGCTTCTCCGTCCTGGTGTATTGACTCCGTGGCTTCAACTCATGCGTGTAACTCACTACAGGGGTTCAAGGTAAGCAGAAGGCTGAGTGAAGGAGAAGTCACACTCTACTTGGGGACTGCTGCAACTATTGCAGCCATGGCCATAGGAATCGTTGAATTACTTTTTAGAGAAATACTATTATATTGAAAGATTGTCTTTATGTACAAAATTTAAGAAGAAACTTGATTTTTGTCTCAAAACTGTGTGTAGATGGTTATTCTGTCTTCTTTAGTAATACGATTACTATTAAAAGAAATAATAGATTCATCGCATATGGGGAACTGGAGAACAGTCTCTATGTTCTACATCCTTCTCTAGAAACTAACATAACCAAAACTACGTCGGTTGAAATCCCCAAGAAGAGAGCCCGTGATACAGTTAATGCCACATGTTTGTGGCATTACCGACTTGGCCACATCGGTGTTGACCGAATCACAAGGTTGGTAAAGGATGGTCTTTTGGATTTTCTAACTGTAGAAGATCTTCCCACCTATGAGCCTTGCCCACAAGGCAAGATGACGAAACGACCATTTAACAGTAAGCCTGAAAGATGTACAGGCACACTTGACCTTATACATACTGATGTATGTGGTCCCCTGAGTGTTAGGACACAGAATCAACACGTGTATTTCATCACCTTCGCCGATGATTTTTCACGATATGGTTACGTGTACCTAATGAGACACAAGTTTCAATCCTTTGAAAAGTTCAAAGAGTTCAAACAAGAGGTTGAGAAACAGTTAGGGAGAGAAATTAAAGCACTTCGATCAGATCGAGGTGGTGAGTATCTCTCTGACGAATTTAGGAACTACTTAAAGGATAATTGGATAGTATCATAGTTAGCTCCTCCTGCTACACCACAACCTAACGGTTGGGGTGGCTGTCTCAGCTGCTAGGGTGAGACCCAAGGCACATACAGTGTAGGACTAATTGAATCTATGAACTGGACCAGATTTCCATAATTGCCTAGGACCTTGGAGATTAATGGGAAAAACTGGAAAGTTACACCCGACTCCTAGACTCGATTATGTTACTGCACTAGGTGTCGGATTGGGCTATCTTTGATGTACCAATCAGTGAGATCCTTAGCGGGGGTCAAAACCTGGGTACGTTGGGACAATCTGAGAATTCATTTGAGTGGGTGATCATAGTGATAGGATTAGCCTCTTTGTCGGACAAAGGTAATGATCGGGGATGCACTCTCACTGATGGAAACCAAGACTGTCGACAGGCGATTTCAATCGTTGAGATTTTTGTTTTGCAAAGTATATTTTATATGAGATATAAAAGTATATATATTATGGTTTCTAAAATGTTTGCGAAAGGTTTTAATTCCTAGGATCCATATAAGCAGAGAGTGCAACACTGTTCCTTGCAGCCGAGGGAGAGGTCCTCTCTTGTCGGGCAATGTATGATCATTATGGGCTGAGAGGTTAAGTGTAAGACCATTGAGGATAATACCTGATGGGCTAATCTTGCATCTGCCCACAGTCCCTAGGTGTTACAAGGTGGCTTGGCCCAGGGACCACTTAGGGTAAGTGTTGGGACCAAAGAGCCCTTTTGATAGGTTTCAGGGGGTGCACTGTCCATAGCAGTGTATTCGGCCAGGCCTTGTAACAAAGGCTGGGCCGAACCCATGTGGCTGATGTGTAGATCAATGCTTGGGTCCCATGCCATACAAGGAAGCCCAACTAGGCAGTAGTTAGGAAGGTTAAGTGAGCACATAAGTTTAATGGGCCTAAAGCCCATTTTGAACTGGGCTATTTAATTAGTTAAGAATGGGGCGAATTCTGAGATGGATTAGCAGATAGGATAGGGTCAAGATCCTATCCACTCAGAGAGTCCAAATCTGAATGTGATTCAGATCTACAAACCTCCTAATGAGATTAGGAGAAAGCTAATCTAATCTGCATATAAGATAAGGGATTATCCTTATCACCTAAAGAGAGGGCGGATCCAAATATGATTTGGATAAGCAACTCCTAATAGGATTGGGAGCTGATCTTTTAGGTTAACAAAAGGAGGGGGCGGCAACCTTTAGATGAATGATATATTCAGATTCTCTTTAGTGCTGAAATTACAGAAGAAATATTTCTGCAATCCCTGCAAAAATCTTTCTTGCCGCCTCCTTCCTGCAACCGCCCAGTTCGCCAGTTCGATCTCTAGTTGTGGGAAAAGTCAAGATTCAATCTTGACATCAGTTCTTTAAGAAAGAATTGATAGGAAGCTGTGCTCACATGCCATCCTACTATTTCTTAAGAAGGACAGAGTTCTTGGAGAAGAACACTACTGATTCTGCTCTATCCTGCACTGCGCCATCTTCAGTGGGAAAAGTCTTTGGATCCTTCCTTGGGCATGAACACCATCGTTGGGGGATACTGTTTCTCCATATTAGGTATAATGCTCTCCTACTCCATATGATGGATCTCTCATCCCTTCTGTGGTATCAGAGCCATGGTTCAAATCTTGAACCAATTTGTTTCATATCTGATCCTACGCAAATGGGCAACCCAATTTTAAGGAGTTAAAACTGCTAAAGTCCACTAACTGTAGAAAAGCTATATGGGCCAAACTGCTTAATGCTATTCAGCCCATATACCTAGATAATATTAATCAGTAATATTATGGATTAAATTGGGCTTTAATGATGGGCTCTACAGATATTAATGATGGGAAAAACTGCATGTGATGTATGGATGTGTGATGTACAGCGTTCATGGGCCATAAACACTTGGCCCATGGATGTGTGATGTATGAAGAGCATAACCGTTCTACTCGCCAGAAGGTCTTGAAATAGTTCATGACTGCATAAATGTCCAAGGGCCAGCAGGTTCATGACCATTATCTTCGGATGATGGGTTACATCAATGAACTTGAGGATCTTGGATCCGGGCTTGACCATGTCACGAAGGTAGATGACATCTTGAATTCTCTACCTCCTTCCTTCAATCTGTTCATCATGAACTATAACAAGAATAAGCTGAATGTCAGCATTCAGGAACTCAACAATATGTTGCAGAAGGCCAAAGAACTGATTAAGACGGATGAGCCTCTTGCAATGCTTGTTGAAGCTAGCAAGTCGGGCAAGAAAAAGATGAAGGCTAAGAAAAGGCTAGAAGAAAGTCGCCAAACCCAAAAAGAAGAAGAATGACACAGCATCAGATGCTTGTCACTTCTGCAAACAGACCTGCCACTGGAAGAGGAACTGTCCTCAATACCTAGACCCATTCAAACCAGATTGGACCAAATTTATGGTTCAATGGGGGCTGTTCTCAGCCCTAATTTCCCACTCTTGGGTCAGGGGATTGATGTTTAATTGCAAGACCTAATTTGGCCGACACCTGTAAGGCCCAGTTTTAAGGAGTTAAAACTACTAAAGCCCACTAACTGCAGAAAAGCTATATGGGCCAAACTGCTTAAGCTATTCAGCCCACATACCAAGATAATATTAATCAGTAATATTATGGATTAAATTGGGCTTTAATGATGGGCTTTACAGATATTAATTGATTGGATCAATTTTATCCCTGCATGTGATGTATGGATGTATGATGTGCAACGTTCGTGGGCCATACAGATACGATAGTGGCTCCTGCGCACACCATGGCTGAATGCACATCATTGCCATGGTGTCCTAAAGATCATTGGATGATCTCCCTTCATGGTGGGCCCCACACCTCTTGAAGAGGAACCGTGCGGAACCTTAGCCGTTTAGGGCCCACCGAAATCTAGCTTTATGAAAGTTAATGGGAGCCACTTTGGTTTGACCTAAATTAAACTAGGGCATAACTTTTGTTCCCTCTTGAGATATGAGTGCATGTGATAGGGAGATTTATATGATGAACTCTCTAAAGGCCTTCCATCATTAGCATGAAGATGGGTCCTTCAAGTAATTAGGAAACACACCATAAAATTGGGCTATTCATTTGCTACTGGATCTGTTGAAATGTTTCATAAGATGATAGGGGCATCATAGACCGATGTGGGAGGGGCCTATCCTAAAATGGAAGACTCTCTCACGATACCTTGGTGTTCATGAATATGATGAGTGAGCACTCACTCAACAGAAAGGTTTAACCTAAAATGGCAATGAACCTTATCTGACAAAGGCCAAAGGGAAAGCTCATACGATGAGTGGATATGATCCTTCACAGAAAGGTGGTGGGGTTATGCAGCTGAAACAGTTGGCTCCATGCACCCTATGTGATTTCCCACATTTCCAGAGACAATTTGCAATCTCCGTCACTGAGATGGGAGGGAAATATCGGAGATGAATAAATAGAAATGGAACATAGATTAAGATGGGAGGGAAATCTCGGAGATGAATAAATGGAAATGGAACCTAAATTAAAAGCCATATATATGTAAATAACATGAACCAAATTAAGTTGTGGACTAATGTTTGCTTTTTATCAGAAATGACAAATGGACAATTCGCTAAGCTGTTGGATGACAACAAACTTAAGGGACCTAACTATGCTGACTGGTCTTGACCTCTGAGAAATTAGATAAGGTAGCCAAGAATCCTTCCCTAGAGCGTCCGGGTGATAGGGCTTCTAAGGCCCGAAGGAGGAACTACCAGCAATGGGAAGAAAAGAATTCCCTAGCCCATTGCTACATCATTACCTCCTTGGATAATCTAATACAGAGACAGATCGATCAGATCGAATTGTCCAAGGACATATTGGATGGTCTAAGAATGATGTATGAGGAGCAGAATCGTTCTACTCATCAGAAGGTCCAAAAATAGTTCATGACTGCGCAGATGTCCAAGAACCAGCAGGTTCATGGCCATTGTGTTCAGATGATAGGTTACATCAATGAACTTGAGGCTCTTGGATCCGGGCTTGACCATGTCACGAAGGTAGACGCCATCCTGAATTCCCTGCCTCTTTCCTTCAATCAGTTCATCATGAACTATAACATGAACAAGCTGAATGTCAGCATCCAGGAACTCAACAATATGTTGTAGAGGGCCGAGAAACTGATCAAGAAGGATGAGCCCATAGCTATGCTTGATGAAGCTGACAAATCGGGCAAGAATAAGAGGAAGGCCAAGAGAAAGCCCCAGAAGAAGGCTACCAAGTCTAAGAGGCAGAAGAAGGATCACATTAGATACTTGTCACTTCTGCAACCAGACCGGCCACTAGAAGAGGAACTGTCCTCAATACCTAGAATCCAAGAAACAAGGTAATTTCAAATCATGTGTCGTAGAAACCAATTTGATGGTAACTTCTGCTTCCTGGTGTATTGACTCCGGGGCTTCAACTCATGCGTGTAACTCACAGCAGGGGCTTAGGATAAATAGAAGACTGAGTGACGGAGAAATAACACTTGGCTTGGGGACTTCTGCAAGTGTTGCAGCTACAGCTATAGGAACCATAAAGTTATTTTTCAGAGAATGATCTATTGTACTAAAAGATTGTCTTTATGTACAGAATTTGAGAAGAAATTTGATTTCTATTTCAAAATTGTGTGCGGATGGATATTCTATTCTTTTTGGTAATACGATTACTATTAAAAGAAATAACAAATTCATCACATACGAAGAACTTGAGAATGGTCTCTATGTTCTCCATCCTTCTCTAGAAACTAACATAGTCAAAACTACGTCGGATGATATCTCCAAGAAAAGAATCCATTAATCCAATGTGCCTGTGGCATTACCAACTTGGCCATATTAACATAGATTGTATCATAAGGTTGGTAAAGGATGGTCCTTTGGATTTTCTAACTGTAGAAGATCTTCCCACCTGTGAACCTTGCCTTCAAGTTACGATGACGAAATGATCATTTAACGGTAAGCCTGAAAGATATATAAGCACACTTGACCTTATACATACAGATGTATGTGGTCCCCTGAGTGTTAGGACACGTAACCAACACATTTATTTTATAACATTCACCAATGATTTCTCTCGGTATGATTACGTGTACCTAATGAGACATAAGCCAGAATCCTTTGAAAAGTTCAAGGAGTTCAGACAAGAGGTCGAGAAATAGTTAGGGAGAGAAATTAAGACCCTTTGATCGGATCAAGGTGGCGAGTATCTCTCTGACAAATTCAGGGACTACTTAAGACCCTTCCATCACTTCTCATGCACTCAGAGTTACCCACATCCTTTTGGGGTTACGCATTGGAGACTACGATGTACGTGCGGAATCGGGTTCCAACCAAATCAGTTCCGAAGACTCCCTATGAGCTTTGGACAGTAAAAAAACCAAGTGTGAGACACTTGAAGATTTGGGGTTGTCCAACGCATGTTAAAAGAATGAATACGGACAAATTGGAATCCAAGACCAGTCGTTGCCTATTCGTAGGCTACCACAAAGTCTTTATGGGTTACCTATTCTATACCCTAAGAGAACAGAAGGTATTCTATAGCCAAAATGCTCATTTCATGGAGGATGATTACATCCTAAACAATCATTATCAGGAAGTTGTTCATGATGTGGAGAGCTCAGGGGTAGTGGGAGGTGTCCCATAAATTCTAGGTAATGACCAACCTAGAAGATCTACCCGGGTTTCCAGGCCTCTAGTTCATTTTGGCAATGACTAGGATAGTTATCTGGTGGTACGATCAGTGAGGAGGATCCCGTGATTTATACAGAAGCTCTGTTGAACATAGATTCCTTGAACAGGGTAGATGCCATGAGAGCTGAGATGGACTCAATGGAGACCAATGGAGTCTGGACTCTAGTAGATCCTCCCATTGGGGTAAAAGCAATCGATTGTAAATGGATCTAGAAGAGGAAGAAGGGCCCCGATGTTAAAGTTGAGACCTACAAGGATCATCTGGTGGTGAAAGGATATACTCAGAAAGAGGGCATCGATTATGAGGAAACCTTTTCGCCGGTGGCCATGCTTAAATCCATTAGGATCCTGCTAGCTGTAGAAGCATACCATGACTACAAGATTTGGAAAATGGATGTCAAAAGTGTGTTCCTGAATGGAGATCTTACTGAAGATATCTATATGCAGCAACCGCAAGGTTTCATAGTTGTGGGTCAGCAACACGTGGCATGTAAAGTAAATAGATCCGTATATGGACTTAAACAAGTTTCTAGGAGTTGGAACATTCAGTTTGACTCTACTGTCAAAAAGTTTGACTTTGAGCAGAACCCAGCTGAGCCCTGTGTTTACAAGAAATCCAGTGGTGATAAGATTACGTTTCTGGTTCTGTATGTAAACGACATTCTACTCATTATGAATGATGTAGGAATGTTGACTATGCTGAAAGTATGGCTTTCACAGCAATTCCCCATGAAAGATCTTGGAGAAGCCTCCTATATACTAAGTCTTCGACTCTATAGAGATAGATCGAAGAGGATAATAGGATTATCCCAATTTGCTTATATTGACAAGATAGTCAAAAGATACAGCATTGAGAACACCAAGAAAGGAAATGTTCCTTTCAGGCATGGAGTCACTCTCTCTAAGGGCATGTCTCTCAAGACTCCCGAGGAGATTGAGGGCATGAAGGACGTTCCCTATACCTCAGTCATAGGGAGCATCATGTATGCCATGTTGTGCACTCATCCTGACATTGCTCAGGCAGTGAGTGTGGTAAGCAAATTCCAGGCCAACCCAAGGCAGGAGCACTGGACTGCTGTGAAAAATATACTTAAGTACCTTCGAAGGACAAAAGAGTTTTGTCTAGTATTCGATGGTAGCTCACTACAGATCCAGGGGTATACTGATGCCAGCTTCCAGTTAGATCTAGATGGTAGAATGTCTACATCTGGTTATATCTTCTCGACAGGATCATGTGTTGTTTTCTAAATGTCAGCAAACAGGGGTCCTAAGTAGGGAAAATAACAGTCCACAACCCAAGCCGAAAACATTGCCGTAAGCGAGGCTGCCTAATGAATGAAGGTGTTTATTCTTGAATTTGGAATTCAGCACATCACCTAGTCCACTCTTGTGGGACAATACTAGATCTATGGGAGATTGATGTTAAATGGTAGCTTCAGCGGAGAATGTGGCAGACCCATTGACTAAGCCACTCACACAAAAAGTTTTTGAGAAACACGTGGAAAGTCTGGGACTCCGGATTATACCAGATTGGACCTAAGTGCAAGAGGGAGTTGTTAGACAGTGTATGCCCTTAGCTCTATTCAGTGCCGAAATTATCCAAAATTACCCATTAACCTTGTTTTTCACTTAACGCCTCTTTTCTCTCTTCTAGAAAGTTTCCCACCTTTAGGCTCCTTGGGCTGCACTTTGGGCTGTTCTTGAGCTACTCTTGATCTGCAAATGGGCCTCCTCATTGCTGGGCCGAATAGGCTCCATTGGAGAGCTTCGGTTGTGCTCTCTCTTTGGACTTTCCCAAAGAGAGCAGCATGGGCTGCATGGGCCGAATGGCCCTCCTTTGACCTCTCGGTTGGACCTTGCTCCCAACTGGGTTGTATCACTTTATATTTGGCATCCTTTAGCATGATTTTATGCTCTTTTTCCCTAGACTTGTCCCCTTTGACAATTTCCTGAAATCAAGCTAAATTGGGGTATGAATGCACACAAATCAGCATCAAAACCATGCATAAATACCAAAATTTATATGTAAATTGTGCACACATCAAACACCCCCACACTTAAGCTTTTGCTTGTCCTCAAGCAAAGACATAACCCATTAACTGATCACCCCCCCACATTCTCACCATTTACTGGATGAATTTTTAGGAAGATGCATTGAGTGGTCGGGAAACTTGTGTAAGTACTCTACTCCATTCCTATGAACTACCATTCTTATCACATACATAAGATCTAAGGAAATGTAGAATATGAGGTTCTTCATGCTCCAACATTTACTTTCATTCCTCATGCAAATCAGCACATTGACCACTAAAATTAACCATTACTATGAGCTTGGTTTCAAATCTGTCATTGCATCTATCTGAGTGTTCAACCACATTTTAGGCGTGAGTGCATTTTATGCTCCATCTCACATGGGGCATTTTCTCTTTTTTCTTTCGGTGTGAGTGCATTTGATGCTCCACCTCACACGAGGTATTTTCTTCTTTTATTCTTTCGATGTGAGTGCATTTTATGCTCCATCTCACATGGGGTATTTTCTTCTTTCTTCTTTTGGTGTGAGTGCATTTTATGCTCCATCTCACACTTTGTTTTCTCTTTCTTTTTTTAGTTATTGAACCTCATGTATTAACAGTTCAGATGTGAACTAGCTCGAATGATTATCAATTAAGTGCATTCTACACATGAGGGTAGCTAGGGTCGGTCATGCTGAAAGTCATATTCAGCTCCCTTAACCTCATGCATTGTGCTAAGTTGGATCATTCACAAGAATAAATGAAAACACATACAGTGGTCTCCCTCAAATCATTGTATTCCCTCTTTGAATTCACCTAATAAACAGCAATGATCTTAAGGGGCTTTCCAGTTTATTTGGTTATGTCATTGCAAGCATGTGTGTGTTGGATGATTCAGGTGCATGGCTACAGCCTCACTCCCCCACACTTAAGATGAACATTGTCCTCAATGTTCCTAGTGTTAGAGAGTAACAGAAAAATCCAACAATGAAGGTAATTGCATGAAGAGCATTATCAATCAATGAGAGGGGTTAGAGGACTTTCCTGAAGTTTCTTCTGAATACTGCAATAGCTCTTGTGATGGGAATCCTCTAGCTACTAAGAATCACATAAAACTATAGAGAGAGATCAGCAACTTATTTAATTAACATCCAACATAAACACTAACTAAACTCAACTGATATGAACAAGAAAAGCAAAAACAAAAACAAGAGAGTTTATGACTAAAAATCTGAATTGGGTTGCCTCCCAACAAGCACTTGTTTTTGGTCTAAAGCTCGACCTTCTAGTGAGGTGCTGACCGCTGGCCTAAAAACATCCACCAACCTCATCATCAATGACAGCTTTCGAGTTAAAGCTGTCATGTGTTCCCGAGACACCCACCACAGCTTTTCTCTTTGCAAAGGGCTCAAATCTGCTAATATGATTACTGATAGTGCTGATGGAGCCTCTAAGAAAGCATACTCTAGAGGTGGAGGGGGTTGCTTCAGCTCAAGGGAGGGTGGCTCTTGGGTTGAAGGTTTGCTTATGGGTATTGGTGGGGTATCCAAGCCATCCAACTTGAGACACTCTTTCCCTTGAAAATGTGGATTGGCATTCAGGTATGCTGCCATGCCTTGCATCTTTTCATTCTCTTCCCTTGCAGCTCCTTCCTCTTGTATGCAAAGCTCAAGGGTGTTGGCCAACCTGCTAACCTTGTTTTCAGCCTTTGTCTTCTCCTTCACTTCAGTACTCCCTGGTAGAGTGCCCGGTATGCTTGCTGAAATCAATTATGCCAACTGCCTGACTTGCTTCTCCAAGTTCTTTATTGCTGCTTCGTTATTCTGAAATCCGGTTTTAGCACTAGCTATGAACTTGGTCATCAGCTCCTCTAGGTTAGATTTCTGTTCTGGCTTATGGATGTTTTGGGGGAAGGGCTTCGGCACATGCTGATTTGGCCATGACTGATATCCTCCCCATCCGGGGTTAAAGGCACAAGGGTATTGACTGTATTGCTGCCTTGGAAAGTAGCCACCAAAGTTTACCTATTCTGGAGGCTGCATAAATTGATTGCCAACTTGGCATGTAGTGCTGATATGGCCTCCCTCACACCAATCACAAGTCATGGACTACACATGCATGGCTTCCATCTGCATTTCATCTATTTTTCTGCTGATTGCACCTATTTGTGCAGATAAAGCTATGTATGTGTCCACATTGTGAAGTCCTTGCTGCCTTCTAACTTGTGCTCTTTCGGAATGCCATTGATGGTTGGTTGCTTCCATCCCCTCTATCAAAATAGTAAAGAAACTATTGTACACTATTCAAGGAATGTAAGCTATCAAACAAGCAGCAATCCTAAAAAAGAGGAATTGTTAAACACTAAGAGAGTAGAAACCAACAAAGCAAAGAAAGTTGAATGCTACCTAACAAGAAAAGCTTCAAGAAAAAAAAAACAATCAGCCGGCTGAAAACTAATATAGGCAGATCTGAAATCTGATATACAAGACTAAAATCAAGAATATTGCACACTACCAAACTGATATACAAGATTGAAACAAGAATAGCAGCCTAAGATTTCTGATTTCAGCAATGAAGAGTAATTTACACAGATCTGAACTATAAGAATTTTATAAACTACACTGAATTACAAATCAGCTATACTACCAAGGCCAAAACAGCAATCAAAGTCTAAAAAAAAAAGCAGCCTATAAAGTTCTATCAAATTAGCAATCTATCAACTCAGGCCTAAAGTCAGAAAGGCATAAAACAATGTATACAGGTCTGAACTACTACACTAAAGTCAATATACAGAACTCAAATCAGTTAACTACTGAAACTAGAACTGCTATAATTTCTTCTTTTTTTTTCGTGTGCTCAGATCTGAATTTTGAATTCAGCACTGAAATCTACTGTGTACAGATCTGAACTCCTGTGTTTTTATGAGCTATATAGACCCAAAAACCAGCTAAACTAACATCACTAAAACAGTAATCAAAACTAAACAAATCAGCAATAGAAAAAAATAGAGTACTAATATCAGTAATGAAGAATACTATATGCAGATTTGTACAGAACTGAAATCAGCTAATAGTTAAAGAAATCAGCATTGAAGATCAAAAGAAATTTTTTTTTTCTTTTTTTTCAAGGAGCTCAGATCTGATTTTTTTTTTTTTTTTTTTGAGATGAAAAAGAACTAGAACACAAAGAATTAATGCAACTATACTACTGAACTATAACAAAACCTTTTGTGAGTTCAGATCTGATTGCTGAATTCAAAATTGACAAGTATAAGTAATAAGATATGCACTCTTTTTATGTTTATACTTTTTTTTTCTTTTGAGATAAAAGAACCAAAAATTTATTACATTAACTAAGCTGAAACTGATATAGAAATTCAGCAATGGGTGCCAGTGTATTCAGATCTGAAATCAATGGATCAGGTCTGAAATCATGCATAACCTAAGATCAGATCAGTGTATCAGGTCTAAATCCATGCATATCCACTGATTTTGCTTCCCATCCAGATCTGAATTAAGGCTGGAATCAAGAGCTTTAAGCTTCTTATTATTTGTATAACTTGTATACATCAATTAGTTGCAGAGACCTGAAATCAGGTCTGCAACCTGTGCTACTGATAGCAACCGAATTCAGATCCGAGTTAAATGAGTTCAGGTCTGAGTTTGGATGAACTCTAATCTCAATTCATTCAACTCAGATGATTTCAGATCTGCAATCTGAGTTCACACCTCCATCCTAATAGGGTACAGATGTTGTACATGGTTTCTACACATTGGGATCTGAAGTTTATGAGGGTATATGCAAGAATCATTTACACCTTCAGATCTGTAATTTGCAATTCAGTAGCTACTAATGCTAAGTTCAGTAGCTAGAACCACAGCTATCAGGGCTAATATGAGAATTCAGCAGGGTGTATTGGTGTATACAGATCTGAGATCAGTATATCAGGTCTGAAATCAAGCAATACCACTGATCTTAGGTCTGTACAATAGTTGTTCTAGCTTGCTCCTCATCAGTCCTAGTGTAGCTTCGAATGGGGGTGAGTTACAGATCTGAAATCATACACCATTTCAGATCTGAATTTCAGATCTGATCTCAAATCTGAAGCTCAGATTTGTAAGCAGACATCATTTTTTTTCCTTTTCTTTCTTTTAAGATGGACGAAAACTAAAAGAAAAGAAAGTAAACTAACCAAAATCTTTTTATGTGAGTGCAGATCTGATTGTTGAATTCAAGAAACAACAAATAATGCAATCAAATCTGTACTCTTTTGAGATAATGAAGCTAAAAAAAGAAAGTGATTAAATCTACATAAACTCAACTAAAACTGAAATTAAAGATGGAGCATTCAAGTACTAAGAGAGGAAACCGGCTTCATCAATGAAGCTACTGCATTCAAAACTGAAATTTAAGATGCACAATTGGAAACCAGCAATGAATACAAAGCAACAAATCAGATTAACAGTGCCCAATGGTTTCTAATAATTCTACAATAAGTCCCCGGCAATGGCGCCAAAAACTTGATGTGTGGCTCATTGTGACACTAGCAAATGCACTAGCCGCTCAAGTAATAGAGTAGTGAGTAGAGTATCGTTCCCACGAGGACTTGTGTAGCAACTACTAGTAATAAATCAGTCTACTGTTATTTGATCAGTCAAAATGTAAAACTAATGAAAAACTAAAATTAAAACTACAAAGTTATTTCTAACACATTAGACCAAACACCTTGTATGCAAGTGAGGAGATAAGCTAAAGATGCATAAAAAAATAAATTCAGCAACTAGTTTTCTAAGCAATTCAAGTAGAATAGGATTCAGCCTTGGTTTGGTGAAATCCCAAAACAATGAACAGCCTCTCTCGAGCACATGTTCAATCTATGCATGAGTGACGATTCTTCTATCTCTAACAAGAATCTAATCCCCATGCATGCATTTAGATCTAGCAATTCTAGGACTTCATTTCAGCTAGATGATCATCAACTCAGTTGAATGAACACCAACCGAATCGTGCAAGTTATCTCTAACCTTGCACTCAATTCAGCTCTTGATTGGCAGATCTGAATACTTAGAGTCTTTCTCAAGTACTCTAGGAATTCCAAGAAAGAGGAGCAATTCGGCCTAACTGAATTAAAGCTACCTGAATTCTTTCTCAAATAATTCAGGTATTACAAGTTCAAGATCTGAAATCACAGATTTGATTTTATAGAATAGCAGTTCGGATCTCACAATTTCATTATCTGAATTTACAGGTCTGAGATTGGAAAATAGCAATTCAGACCTTGTAAATTCATGATCTGAAATTTCAGATCTGAGATTTCAGACTAGCAGTTCGGCCAACAATCCACAATTGAAATTCCAAACAATAAACTTCAAAGTTGAATCTACTTTACTCGAATGAACTTAGAAAATAAATTACAGAATTGAATTCACATAAAACAAGCTTTTATTACAGCAAGAAAGGAAAATTTGATGGAGAAATTACATAAATCTTAGCTGAATTCGATTACCAAATGGTGCAGAAATCAAGTGAGGATGAAATCTTGATCTCCAATTGCTTTCTCCCCCTTCAAAGTCAGTTTCTTCTTCTCTTGAAGTTGTTTGTTCCTCCTCTCTTCTCCTCTCTTCTCCTCTCTTGCGCCCATCTCTCTCTCTCTTTTTCTCCCTTAGAACAAGAGCTCAAGGAGAGTTTGAAATCAGATGTTGGACCCCTTTTCCCTTGGCTCTCTTATCCTTTTATAGTCTTCTCCTCAGCCCCTTTCCTCCTCTAGAAAGTTCTCCCATCTAGAAAATTCTCTCCTCAAGAAAGTTCTCTCATCTAGAAAGTTCTATAGCGCGGTTCTAGATAATTCGGGCTTGATTTTGACCCTGATTCAGTTTGTGTCTATCAAAACTCAAAACATGAAAGTTCTATAACTTTTCTTTGTCTTTCCAACTCATCTTGAATCATCTCAATCGGAGTCCGGATGAGAGAGTTATGCCCAAATTACAATTCGGTGCCGAAATTGTCCAGAATTACCCAATTAACCTTGTTTTTCACTTAACGCCTCCTTTCTCTCTTCTAGAAAGTTTCTCTCCTTTAAGCTCCTTGGGCTGCACTTTGGGCTGCTCTTGAGCGGCTCTTGATCTGCAAATGGGCCTCCACATTGCTGGGCCGAATAGGCTCCGTTGGAGAGCTTTGGTTGTGCTCTCTCTTTGGGTTTTCCCAAAGAGTGCAGCATGGGCTACATGGGCCGAATGGCCCTCCTTTGACCTCTCGGTTAGGCCTAGCTCCCAGCTAGGCTGTATCACCTTATATTTGGCCTCCTTTAGCATGATTTTATGCTCTTTTTCCCTAGACTTGTCCCCTTTGACAATTTCCTGAAATCAAGCTAAATTGGGGTAAGAATTCACACAAATCTGCATCAAAGCCTTGCATAAACACCAGAATTTATACATAAATTGTGCACACATCAGATCCCTAGACTCGATTATGATACTGCACTAGGTGTCATATTGGGCTGTCTTTGATATGCCAATCAATGAGATCCTTAGAGGGGGTCAAAACCTGGGTATGTTGGGATTGTCCAAGAATTCATCCGAGTGAATGATCATAGTGATAGGATCAACCCCTTTGATGGACAAAGTGATCAATCGGGGATGCACTCTCTCTGATGAAAATGAAAATTGTCAACAGTTGATTTCAATCATTGAAATTTGTTTTGCAAAATATATTTATATACATATATATATATATATATATATATATATATATATATGTGTGTGTGTGTGTGTGTGTGTGTGTGTGTGTGTGTGTGGTTTCAAAAGGTTTGCAAAAGGTTTTAATTCCTGGAATCCAGGTGAGTAGAGAGTGCAACACTGTTCCTTGCAGCCAAGGGAGAGGTTTTCTCTTATTGGGCAGTGTTAGATCATTATGGGCTGAGAGGTTAAGTGTAAGACCATTGAGGGTAATACCTGATGGGCTAATCTTGCATCTGCCCATAGTCCTTGGGTTATTATAAGGTGGCTTGGCCTAGGGACCACTTAGTATAAGTGTTTGGCCTTTTAAGAGCCCTTGTGATGGGCTTAGAGGTTCACTGTCTCCTACAATGAATTCGGCCAGGCCTTGTAATAGAGGCTAGGCTGAACCCATGTGGCCGATGTGTAGATCAATGTTTGGGTCCCACACCATACAAGGATACCCAACTGGGCAATGGTTTGGAGGCTGAATGAGCACATGGACTTAATGGGCCTAAATCCCACTTCGAATTGGTTTAATTTGATTAATTAAAGAGGGGCAGATCTGGAATTTAGATCAACATATAGGATAGGGACTTATCCCCATCCAGTTAGAGAGTGAAAGGATAGGAAATCCATCATATGGACGCCCAAAGATTGCGGAATAAGGGGGCAAATTTCAAAATTTTTTCTCTCCCTTCAACTAGGAATCGAATTCCCTATTTAGAAAATCATATTTTTAATGATCATTCTTGAACCATAAACTGAACCAGATCTAAACCAAAAGGAATAGGGAGAGATAATACCTGATACAGAGAAATAATATCTCTCAATGGAGGTGTTCACGCCCAAGGAAAGATCCAAAATCTGTAGATAAGATAAGGGCTATCCCTTATCTTAAATGGACTCCTAATCCATATATGATTTGAGTTAGCAACTCCTAATGGGATTAGGAGCTGATCCCTTTAAGATATGTATTCATATACTCTTCCAAACTGTTGCCCAGTTGGGCTTCCTTGTATGGCGTGGGACCCAAACATTGATCTACACATCAGCCACATGGGTTCAGCCCAGCCTTTGTTACAAGGCCTGGCCGAATACACTGTCATGGACAGTGCACTGCCTAAAATCCATCAGATGGGCTCTATGGGCCCAACACTTACCCTAAGTGGTCCCTGGGCCAAGCCACCTTGCAACACCCAGGGACTGTGGGCAGATGCAAGATTATCCCATCAGGTATTATCCTCAATGGTCTTACACTTAACCTCTCAGTCCATAATGATCATACACTGCCCGACAAGAGAGGACCTCTCCCTTGGCTGCAAGGAACAGTGTTGCACTCTCTCTTGTATGGATCCCGGAAATTAAAATCTTTTGCAAATCATTTTGAAACGACAATTTATATACTTTTGTATCTCATATAAAATATATTTTACAAAACAAATCTCAACAATTGAAATCGGCTGCCGGTAGTCTTGGTTTCCATCAGTGAGAGTGCATCCCCGATCATTACCTTTTTTTGACAAAGGGGCTGATCCTGTCACTATGATCACCCACTCAGATGAATTCTTCAGACTGTCCCAACATACCCAGGTTTTGACCCCCGCTAAGGATCTCACTGATTGGTACATCAAAGACAGCCCAATCCGATACCTAGTGCAGTATCATAATCGAGTCTAGGGGTCAGGTGTAACTTTTCAGCTTTGCCCCTCAATCTCTAAGGTCCAGGGCAATACTGGAAATCTGGTCTAGTTCAAAGATTCAATTAATCCTACACTGTATGTGCCTAGGGTCTCACCCCGATAGCTGAGACAAGCCACCCCAACCGACTTGGTGGCACCACAGTGTCAGTCTTGTCTATATAGGTCTCCCCAAACCGACCCACTGGCTGTGAACATTCTAAACTAACACGAGTCTCATTAAGTGTCAAGTTTAAGGGTATTACACAGAAACATACCAAGGGAACATGAATCAAATATGCACTTTTATTCATTTACAATAAACTCAAAAAGTACATCATTTTGATTGAAGCTAAGGGCATACAAAACTGTCTAACACAGAGTCCAGATCCAAATAAAGATTTGGATTAGGAAACTCCTAATAAGATTAAAAGGGCTTATCTTTATCTGCAGATATGATAATGATTTATCCTTATCTCTTAAAGAGAGTCCAGATACAAATACAGATTTGGATTAGGAAAACTCCTAATGGGATTAGGAGAAGCTCTCTTTAAGGCTATAAATAGAGGAGGAGGGTGAACCCTTCATCACCAATTCATATTACAGAGACAAGAGAGGAGAGAGCTGCAGTGGGACTTACGCCATCTTCTACTCTTGCCTTCTGCCGCCATTGCCAGTTCGTTCTCCACCTATAGGAGCGATCAAGAAGCATTCTTGATATCAGTTTTTGGTGAAAAGCTGATCTGGAGTTGTGCTCTCACACCCTCCATTGAATTCTTGCTGAAAAGTTTGGTTCTCGAGAAGAACCACCTGCTGAATCTGTTCCACCCTACGCTGTGTCATCTTCAAGTGTCCCCGGCAATGGTACCAAAAACTTGACATGGCTCATTGTGACACTAGCAAGTGCACTAGCCGTTCAAGTAGTAAAGTAGTGAATAAAGTATCATTCCCACGAGGATTTAGGAAACAATTACTAATACTAAATTGGTCACTTCTTATCTGACCAACAACAAATTAAAACTTTATTCAAGAGCTAAAAATCCGAACTAAAATCTATCTAAATTATTGGCTCAATTGCCTTCAATTCAGGTTAGAAGAGTAAGAAGTTAATGTTAATCTCAAAATTCAGCAATCAATCAAATTGAATCATTCGAATAGATTGTGATTGAGCCTTGGTTTGGTATACCCCAAGGTCATGAACAATCTCTCTCAAGTGCATGTTCATCCTATGCATGAGTGATGATTCTTCTATCTCTAGCAAGAATCTAATCAGTCATGCATGCATTTCCTCAAACACATCTAAGGCATCAATTCAGATCTGAATTATTCACCAACTAAATTGTGCAAGTTATCTCTAACCTTGCATCCAATTCAGTTCTTGAATAGTAGATCTGAATAACTAGAATCTTTCTCAAGTACTCTAAGAATTCCAAGCTTAGATAAATTCGGCCAATCTGAAAATTTGCAGATCTGAATTCTCTTTCAAGCAATTTAGATCTTGCAATCTCAGATCTGAGAATTCAGATCTAAGTTTAGAAAGTTTAATTGGCTGAATTGATCTACAATTAACCCCTATTCAAGAAACTTCAAGAACAATACACACCCATTTGAATGAATAAAAAAGAAATTGATTGTTGATCTAAAATTTTACAAACTTAATTACATCAAGAAAGAATGGAAGAGGGAGAAAGAAAAAAAATTACAATAAGGAAGCTGAATTCGAATCAAAGAAAAATGAAACTAGAATAAAATTATTACAATAGATATCTGAATAAAAAACCCCCAATTTCAAACTCACCTTCTTTTCTTGCTAGCTTGACTTGAACTCCTTCAGCCCTTCTTCTTCTTCTCCTCCTTGTGCCTAGCCCTTCTTTTCTTCTCTTTTCTTCAAGGTGTTGGAAATTCTAGGAGTGGGAGAACATTTATCTCAAGCAATTGAACACCTCTCCCCCCTCTAGAGGCCTCCTTATATAGATTTTCAAGGGGTCTCTTGCCCCTTCTTGAAGCCTCTAGAATGGGGTGTATTACACCCCCTTCTTGAACTTTCTAGAGTCCTCTCTTGAAAGCCTTCTAAGGGTTGACGCCCCTATCTCTTTGGGCTGCTATTTGATCTTTACTTAGGCTCCCTCTTAGCACATGATAGCTACACTCTAGGTTGCTCTTTTGGGCTGAGAATGGGCCTTCTCTGTTGGGCCGAATCTTACTCTTTGCTAGGCTTTCTTTTCTTGGGTTTTCTCAAGGAATCAACTTGTACTTCTTGGGCCGAAGTGTGCTCTCTTGCTTCCATAACCAGGTTGGGCTGAATTTGGTCTTTTGTACCTTCTTTTCTTATCTTTTGCCTTCTTTTTCTTGGATTAATTACCCCTGAAATCTTTTCTTAGCATTAAGTTAAATTAGGGCAAAATTAAATAAAATCGGCATAATAATCCAAACAAAGATCTCATAAATTATAGTTAAATTGTATGTTCATCACATAGTGATAGGATCAGCCTCTTTGTTGGAGAAAGTTAATGATCGGGGATGCACTCTCTTAGATGGAAACGAAAACTATCGGATATGCATACATATATATATATATTGGTTTCAAAAGGTTTGCAAAAGGTTTTAATTCCTAGAATCCATGTGAGTAAAGAGTGTAACACTATTCTTTGCAGCCGAGGGAAAGGTCTGAGTCGGCAAGTATTTGATCATTATGGGTTGAGAGGTTAAGTATAAGACCATTGAGGGTAATACCAGATGGGCTAATCTTGTATCTGCCCACAGTCCTTGGGTTTTTATAAGGTGGCTTGTTCTAGAGACCATTTAGTGTAAATGTTGGGCCCATTAAGATCCCATAGTGATGGACTTAGGGGTTCATTGTTTCCTACAGTGAATTCAGCCAGGCCTTGTAACAAAGATTGGGTTGAACCCATGTGGCTGATGTGTAGATCAATGTTTGGGTCCCATGCCATACAAGGATACCCAACTGTGCAGTAGCTTGGAGGATAAGAGAGCGCATGGACTTTATTGGATTTAGATCAGTAGATAGGATAAGGGATTGTCCCTATCCACTCAGAGAGTCCAAATCCAAATAGAGATTTGGATCAGGAAACTCCTAATTAGATTAGGAGGGCCGATCTTTATCTATAGATAAGATAAGGGATTTTCCTTATCTCTTGAAGAGAGTCCAAATCCAAATAAACATTTGGATTAGGAAACTCCTAGTGGATTAGGAGAACCTCTCTTTAAGGCAATAAATAGAGGAGGAGGGCGAACCCCATTTCACCTATTCTGATTATAGATACAAGAGAAAAGACAGGTCCAGTGAGACTGATGCCATTTTCTACTCTTGCCTTCTCCTCCTGCTTCCGCCATTACTAGTTCATTCTCCACCTGTAGGAGAGATCAAGAAGTGTTCTTGATATCAATTTTTGGTGAAAAACTTACCGGAATTTGTGCTCACTCACCCTCCATCGAATTCTTGCTAAAGAGTTTGGTTCTTGTTGAAGAGCCACCTGCTGATTCTGCTCCACCCTACGCTGTGTCATCATCCATGGGAGTAGTCGTTGGCATTTTCCGTGGTCGTGAACATTTATACTATGGGAATTCAAACATATTTCAACGGTTGAAATAAACTTCCAAAATTTTAGGTTTCCTTTAGAGAGAGTGCATTCCCGATCATTCACTTTGTCTAACAAAGGGGCTGATCCTGTCACTATGATCACCCACTCAGATGAATTCTCAGACTGTCCCAACATACCCAGGTTTTGACCCCCTCTAAAGATCTCACTAATTGGCATATCAAAGACAGCCCAATCCAACACCTAGTGCAGTTTCATAATCGAGTCTAGGGGTCAGGTGTAACATTCCAGTTTTGCCCATTTATCTCCAACATCTAGGGCAATACTGGAATTTTGGTCCGATTCAAGGTTTCAAGTAAACCAACACTACATGTACCTTAGGTCTCAACCTGGTCGCTGAGACAAGCCTCCCCAACCAACATGGCGCTACATAAGTGTTAGCCTTGGAAGGATAAGTTTCCCTATATCTATCCAATGGCTATGAAGATTCTAAACTAACACAAGTCTCATATGTGTCCAGTTTAAGAGTATTATATAGAAAAATATCATAATAACATGAATCAAATATGTACTTATTCATTTACAATAAATTTCATAATGTACATCATGCTAATTGGAGCTAAGGGCATACATTATCTAATAGATCCCACTTGTACTTAGGTCCAATCGGGTATAAGTCGGAGTCCCACACTTTCCATGTGTTTTTCAAACACTTTCTATGTTAGTGGCTTAGTCAATGGGTCTGCTACATTTTTCGTTGATGCTAACTTCTGAATCAAGACGCCCCCTCTTCTAACTATCTTCCAAAGTACATGGTACTTCCTCTGGATGTGCTTAGAATTCAAGTGATTTAATGGCTCCTTAACCTGAGCAATGGCTCTAGTGTTGTCACACAACAATGAAATGGGTGATGAGCTAGATGGAACTACACCTAACTCCTAAATGAACTTCTTCATCCATATGGCTTCTTTGGAAGCTTTGCTTGTGGCAAAGTATTCGACCTCGGTTGTGGATGAAGGGATGAGAGATCCATCATATGGACACCCAAATCTTGCGGAATAAGGTGGGCGAATTTCAAAAAAAAATTCTCCCTTCAACTGGGAATCGCATTCCCTATTTAGAAAATCATATTTTCATGGATCAATCTTGAACCATAAACTGAACCATATCTGAAGAAAAGCAGTAGGAGAGGATTATACCTGATACAGAGAAATATTATCTCTCAATGGAGGTGTTCACGCAGAAGGAAGGATCCAAAGACTACTCCCACTGAAGATGGCACAGTGTAGGATGGAGCAGAATCAGTAGTGTTCTCTCCAAGAACCTAATCCTTCGTAAGAAGTAGCAGGATGGCATGTGAGCATAGCTTCCTATCAGTTCCTTCACAAGGAACTGATGTCAAGATCAAATCTTGATTTCTCCCACTAAACTTCACAGGGTTGCTTAATTCTTCCTTTTGTAATTTCAGCTCTAAAGAGGATGTGAATATGTGTCTTCTAAAGGCTACCGCCCCCTCTTTCTTTTGTAACCATAAAGGGATCATCTCCTAATCCCATTAGGATTTTCTGATTCAAATCATATTTGGATCAAGCATCCCTTTATGTGATAAGGATAAACCCTTATCTTATCTGCAGATTAGATCAACCCTCTCCTAATCTCATTAGGAGGCTTCCATATCTGAATTACATTCAGATCTGGACTCTCTGAATGGATAGGATTGAGACCCTATCCTATCTATTAATCCATCCCAGAATTCGCCCCATATTTAACTAATTAAATTATCCCAGTTCAAAATGGGCTTTAGGCCCATTAAGGTTATGTGCTCACTTAGCCTTCCCAACCATAACATATATATACTTTTATATCTCATATAAAATATATTTTGCAAAAAACAAATCTCAACGATTCAAATTGGCTGCCAACAGTCTTGGTTTCCATCAGTGAGAGTGCATCCCCGATCATTACCTTTGTCCGACAAAGTGGCTGATCCTGTCACTATGATCACCCACTCATAGTGACAGCCCAATCCGACACCTAGTGTAGTATCACAATCGATTCTAGGGGTTGGGTGTAACTTTCCATTTTTGTCCAAGGTCCAGGGCAATACTGGAAATCTGGTCCGGTTCAAAGATTCAATTAATCCTACACTACATGAGCCTTGGGTCTCACCCTAGCGGCCGAGATAGGCCACCCCAATCGACTTGGTGGCACATCAATGTCAGCCTTATCAGGATAGGTCACCCCAGACTGACCCACTGGCTGTGAACATTCTAAACTAACATGAGTCTCATTATGTGTCCAGTTTAAGGGGATTACACAGAAACACACCAAATGAACATGGATCAAATGTGTACTTTATTCATTTACAATAAACTCATAATGTACATCAAACTGATTGAAGCTAAGGGCATACAAAAATTGTCTAATATCTCCCACTTGCAATTAGGTCCAATCTGGTACAAACCGGAGTCCCATGCTTTCCATGTGTTTCTCAAACACTTTCTGTTATAGTGGCTACGTCAATGGGTCTGCTACATTTTCCGCGGACGCTACCTTCTGAATCAGGACATCCCCTCTACCAACAATCTCCCATAGTATGTGGTACTTCCTCTCGATGTGCTTTGACTTCGAGTGGGCTCGTGGCTCCTTAGCCTGAGCAATAGCTCCATTGTTGTCACACAACAACGGGATGGGTGATGTGCTGGACGGAACTGCTCCCAACTCGTGAACGAACTTCTTCATCCACAAGGCTTCTTTGACAGTCTCACTTGCGACAATGTATTCAGCTTCGGTCGTGGAGTCTACAGTGGACCCCTATTTGCTGCTTTTCCAGCAAACAACACACAATCCTATCATGAACACATATCTAGATGTAGACTTTCTATCATCTGGATCCAACTGGAAATCGGCATCAGTATACCCCTGGATCTATAGTGATCTACCATCGAATATCAAACAAAACTCTTTTGTCCATCGAAGGTACTTAAATATGTTTTTCACAGCAGTCCAGTGCTCCTGCCCGAGGTTGGCTTGGAATCTACTTACCACACTCACTGCCTGAGCAATGTCGGGCCTAGTGCACGGCATGGCATACATGATGCTCCCTATGACAGAGGCATAGGGAATGTCCTTCATGCCCTCAATCTCCTCAGAGTTCTTGGGAGACATCTTCTTAGAGAGAGTGACTCCATTCCTGAAAGGAACATTTCCTTTCTTAGAGTTCTTTGTGCTGTATCTTTTGACTATTTTGTCAATGTAAGCAGATTGGGATAATCCTATTATCCGCTTCGATCTATCTCTATAGAGTCGAAGACCTAGTATATAGGAGGCTTCTCCAAGATCTTTCATGGAGAATTGTTGTGAAAGCAATACTTTCACCGTAGTTAACATTCCTACATCATTCCCAATGAGTAGAATGTCATCTACATACAGAACCAAGAAGGTAACCTTATCCCCACTAGATTTCCTGTAAACACAGGGCTCATCCGGATTCTGCTTGAAGTCAAACGATTTGACAGCAGAGTCAAAACGGATGTTCCAACTCCTAGAAGCGTGCTTCAGTCCATAAATGGGTTTATTAAGTTTACATACCAGGTGTTCCTGACCAGCAGCAATGAAGCCTTGCGGCTGCTGCATATAGACATCTTCAGTAGGATCTCCATTCAGGAATGCAATTTTGACATCCATTTTCCAAATCTCATAATCATGGTATGCTGCTACAGCTAGCAGGATCCTAATGGATTTAAGCATGGCCACAGGCGAAAAGGTTTCCTCATAATCGATTCCCTTTTTCTAAGTGTACCCTTTCGCCACCAAATGAGCTTTGAAGGTCTCAACCCTACCATCGGGGCCCTTCTTCCTCTTGTAAATCCATTTGCAACCAATTGCTTTTACCCCGGAGGGCGGATCTACTAGAGTCCAGACTCCATTGGTCTCCATTGGTCTCCATTGAGACCATCTCATCTCTCATGGCCTCCACCCACTTCTAGGAATCTATGTCCAATATAGCTTCCACATAAGTCACGGGATCCTCCTCACTAGTCAAGGTTTCCACCAGGTAACTATCCTGATAATAACCATAATGGACTGGTGGCCTAGATACCCGAGTTGATCTTCTAGGTTTGTCACTACCTAGAACTTGTGGGACATCTCCCACTGCTCCTGACCTCTCTTTATCAAGAACTACTTCCTGACGATGGGTGTCCAGGATGTAATCAGTTTCCAAGAATTGTGCATTTCGGCTGCAGAACACCTTCTGCTCACTTGTGTCATAGAATAGGTAACCCATAGAGCCTTTTGGGTAGCCTACAAATAGGCAATGGCTGGTCTTGGATTCCAACTTGTCTGCACTCATTCTTTTAACGTGTGCTGGACAACCCCAAATCTTCACGTGTCTAACACTTGGTTTCTTTCCGGTCCAAAGTTCATATGGAGTGTTCGGAACAGATATGGTTGGAACCCGATTCAGCATGTAAATCACAGTCTCTAATGTGTAATCCCAAAAGGATGTGGGCAGCTCTAAGTGTATGAGGATTGACCGGACCATATCCAATATGGTCCTATTTCTCCTCTCTGAAACACCATTAAGTTGTGGTGTAGTAGGAGGAGCCAATTGTGATACTATCCCGTTGTCCTTTAAGTAGTCCCTGAATTCATCAGAGAGATACTATCCACCTCGATCAGATCGAAGGGCCTTAATTTCTCTCCCTAACTATTTCTCGATCTCTTGTTTGAACTCTTGGAACTTTTCAAAGGATTCAGACTTGTGTCTCATTAGGTACACATAACCATATCGTGAGAAATCATCTGTAAAGGTGATGAAATACACGTGTTGATTCCGTGCCTTAACACTCAGGAGACCACATACATCACTATGTATAAGGTCAAGTGTGCCTGTACATCTTTCAGGCTTACCGTTAAATGGTCGTTTCGTCATCTTACCTTGTAGGCAAGGCTCACAAGTGGGAAGATCTTCTACAGTTAGAAAATCCAAAGGACCATCCTTTACCAACCTTGTGATTCAGTCAACACCGATATGGCCAAGTCGGTAATGTCACAGGCATGTGGGGTTAACTTTATCACGGACTCTTTTCTTGGGGATTTCAGCTGACGTAATTTCAGTTATGTTAGTTTCTAGAGAAGGATGTAGAACATAGAGACCGTTCTCTAGTTCCCCATATGCGATGAATCTATTGTTTCTTTTAATAGTATTCATATTACTGAAAAAGACAGAATAACCATCCACACAGTTTTGAGACAGAAATCAAATTTCTTCTTAAATTTTGTACATAAAGACAATCTTTCAGTACAATAGTTCCTTCTCTAAAAATTAACTCCATGGTTCCTATGGCCGCGGCTGCATCACTTGCAAAAGTCCCCACGTAGAGTGCAACTTCTCCTTCACTCAGCCTTCTGCTTACCTTGAACCCCTGCAGTGAGTTACACGCATGAGTTGAAGCCCCGAAGTCAATACACTAGGATGCTGAAGCTACCAATAAATTGGTTTCTATAACACAAGATTCGAAATTATCTTTCTTGGATTCCAGGTAGGCAGGACAGTTACTTTTCCAGTGGCCGGTCTTCTTGCAGATGTGGCAGGCATCCGATGCTTTGTCTTTCTTCTGCTTCTCACCATTAGTGGCTTTCTTCTAAGGCTTCCTTGCCTTCCTCTTTCTCTTGCCTATTTTTCTAGCTTCAACAAGCATAGCTACAGGCTCATCCTTTTTAATCAGTTCTTCTGCTCGATGCAACATATTGTTGAACTCTTGTAAGCTGAGATTCAGCTTGTTCATGTTATAGTTCATGATGAATGGATTAAAGGAAGGAGGCAAAGAATTAAGGATAACATCTATCTGGGCCGCAAGGCCCAGCCCGGATCCAAGAGCCTCCATTTTGTTAATGTAACCCATCATCCGAAGACAATGGTCGTGAACTTGTTGGCCCTTGGACATCTGTGCGGTCATGAACTGTTTCAAGACCTTCTGCCGAGTAGAACAATTATGTTCTTCGTACATTGTCCTGAGACTATCCAATATGTCCTTAGCAATTTTGATATGATCGAATAGCCTCTATATTGAGTTGTCCAAGGAGGCAATGATATAGCAACGGGCAAGGGCGTTTTTCTCCTCCCAATCCTAATAGTCTCTCCTTGGGCCTCAGAAGCCCTATCACCCGAATGCTCTGGGGCAGGATTTGAAACCACTTTGTCCAACTTTTCTGAAGTTAGGACCAGCATAAGGCTCCTGTACCAGTCGGCATAGTTTGGGTCCTTCAGCTTGTTGTCATCAAGAAGCTTTGCAAATTGCCCATTTGCCATTTTCTGATAAAAGAGCAAACATTAGTCCACAACCTAATTTGATTCATGTTCATTACATAGATATGGCTTTTAATCTACATTTCATTCCTATTAATTTATCTCTGAGGTTTCCCTCCTATCTTCATGACGGAGACTACGAGTTGTCTCTGGAAATGTGGGAAATCACATAGGGTGCATGGAGCCAACTGTTTCAGTTGTATAACATCACCACCTTTCTATGAATGATCATATCCACTCATCATATGAGTTTTTCCTTTGGCCTCTGTCAAACAAGGTTCAGAGCCATTTTCAGGTAAACCTTTCTGTCAACTAAATGCATAGGACCCCACCATAAAGATGTATCCAGATGTAGACATTCTATCATCTGCATGTTTTTCATAGTGGTCCAATGCTCCTATCCTGGGTTAGATTGGTATCTACTTACCACACTCACCGCCTAAGCAATGTCTGGCCTAGTGCACATCATGACATACATGATGCTCCCTACGGCAGAGGCATAGGGAACCTCCTTCATGCCCTCAATCTCCTCAGGTGTCTTAAGAGACGTACTCTTAGAGAGAGTGACTCAATGCCTGAAAGGAACATTTCCTTTCTTGGAATTCTTTATATTGCATCTCTTGACTCTTTTGTCAATATATGTATAGTAGGATAACCGTATTATCCTCTTAGATCTATCTCTATAGAGTCAAAGTCCCAACATGTAAGAGGCTTCTCCAAGATCTTTCATGGAGAATTATTGTGAAAGCCATAGTTTCACCGTAGTCAACATTCCTACATCATTCCCATTGAGTAGAATGTCGTCTACATACAGAACCAAGAACGTAAATATTTCTTGCAGTCGAGGAAGATGTCCTCTCTTGTCTGGCAATGTTTGATCCTTATGGGCTAAGAGGTTAAGTGTAAGACCATTGAGGGTAATACTTGTTGGGATAATCTTGCATCCGCCCACAGTCCTTGGGTTTTTATAAGGTGGCTTGACACAAGGACCTTTTAGTGTAAATGTTGGGCCCATTAGAAGCCCAAGGTGATGGATTTAGGGGTTCACTGTCTCCTACAGTGAATTCAGTCAGGCCTTGTAACAAAGGTTGGGCTGAACCCATGTGGGTGATGTGTAGATCAATGTTTGGGTCCCATGCCAAACAAGGATATCCAACTGGGCAGTAGTTTGGAAGATAAGTGAGCACATGGACTTAATGGGCCTAAAGCCCAATTCGAACTGGTTTAATAAGATTAATTCAAGAGGGGCGATTCTAGGATTTAGATCCGCAGATAGGGTAAGGGATTGTCCCTATCCCCACAGAGAGTCCTGATCCAAATAGAGATTTGGATCAGAAAACTTCTAATCAGATTAGGAGGGTTGATCTTTATCTACAGATAACATAAGGGATTATCCTTCTATCTTAAAGAAAGTCCATATCCAAATACAAGATTTGGATTAGGAAACTACTAATGGGATTTGGAAAACCTCTCTTTAAGGCTATAAATAGAGGAGAAGGGCAAACCCCTGTTCATCTCTCAATCATATTGATACAAGAGAGAAGACACCACACAGTTGGACTGACGCCATCTGTCGCTCTTGCCTTATCCTGCTATTGCCGCCATTGCCAGTTTGATCTCCACCTATAGGAGTGATCAAGAAAGGTTCTTGATATCAGCTATTGGTAGAAAAGCTGATCTGAAGTCGTGCTCACTCACCCTCCATCAGATTCTTGGTGGAGGACCACCCTGCTGATTCTGCTCCACCCTACGCTGTGTCATCTTCATTAGGAGCAGTATTTGGAAATTTCCTTGGGCGTGAACAACTTCGTTGGGATTTACTGCTACTTTATATTAGGCATATCCCTCTCCTACCTTTTGGTTTCAGATCTGGTCTAGCTTAGGGTTCAAGATTGATCCTTGAAAATGTAGTTTTCTAAAACAGGGAATGTAATTCCCATATGGGAGAGAGAGAGTGAGAAATTTTCAAATTTTGCCCAACCTACCTACTGGGTTCGGCCATCCATATGATGGATCTCTCATCCCTCATCAACAAGAATCGAATACGACAGTGAGCACAGCTTCTAGATTGTTTCTTCTAGCAAGAAACAATATCAAGATCCAATCTTGATCCAATCCAAGAACTGGAGATTGAACAGGGTGGGGCGGCAAGAGTAGGAAGAAATAGAGCAGAAAGGCAAAAGGAGTCTAGCTGTGTTGTCTTCTCTCTGTATTCAATGAATGTGTCTTTGGAGGTTCACCCTACTCTCTTATTTATAGCCTTAAAGAGAAAATCTCCTAATCCCATTAGGATTTTCCTAATCCAAATATTTTATTTGGATCTAGACTCTTTAAGTGATAAGAATAACCCCTTATCTTACCTGCAAATAAAGATCAGCCTTCCTAATCAATTTATGACTTCCTTTGATCCAAAACTTTATCTAGATATGTACTCTTTAAGTGGATAAGGGTAATCCCTTATCTTATCTGCTGATGCAATTCAAAATGGGCTTTTATGCCCATTAAGCTTTCAGGCTCACTTCCACTTTAATGTTGGCTAGCTTGCCTCTCTTTGTATGGTGTGGAAACCTATCATTGATCTACACATCAGCCACATAGGTTTAGCCTAGCCTCTGTTAGAAGGGCCTGCCCGCATTTACTGCTGAATACAATGAACCCTTGACTCCATCACCATGGGCTCTTAATAGGCACAACATTTACACTAAATGGTCATTGGCTCAAGCCACCTTATAAAAACCCAAAGACTATGGGCAGATGCAAGATTAACCCATCAGATATTACCCTCAATGGTCTTACACTTAACCTCTCAACCCATAATGATCAAACACGGCCCAACAAGAGAGGACTTCTCCCTCGGCTGCAAGGCACAGTGTTGCACTCTCTACTCAAATGGATCCCGGGAATTAAAACCTTTTGCAAACATGCAAGTAGCTCCCAACGTAGGTGTTCACGCCCAAAGAGGTCACCAAATCCCACCTCCATTGAAGATGACACAGCTTAAGGTGCAGCAAGATCAACAGAGCCATTCTTCAACAAGAATGTAATCCTTAAGCAAGGATCATGCAAAGGATATGAGCACAACTTCAAATTTGTTTCTTCTAGAAAGAATCAGAATCAAGAAACTACTCTTGATCACTCTAATACAATGGAGATCAAACTCGGTCGGTTGGAAAGAATAGAGAGAAGATTTCGGATTTGCAAAAGTGTTTAATTGTTAAACATTTTTTGCCCTTAGTTCCAATCATAATGATGTACATTATGACATTTAATGTAAATGAATAAAGTACATTTTTTATTCATGTTATTATGGTATGTTTCTGTATAATACCCTTAAACTAGACACATATGAGACTCGTGTTAGTTTAGAATCTTCACAGCCGTTGGATAGATCTAGGGAGATTTATCCTACCAAGGCTACACTGATATGTAATCTCAGCTACTAGGGTAAGACATGAGGTACATGCAGTGTGGATTTTCATGAAACCCTGAACCGGACCAGAATTTCAGCATTGAACCCAGACCTTGGAGATAGATGGGCAAAACTGAAATGTTACACCAGACCCCTAGACTTGATTATGATACTGCACTAGGTGTCGGGTTGGGATATCTTTGATATTTCAATCAATGAGATCCTTAGAGGGGGTCAAAACCTGGGTATGTTGGGACAGTCTGTGAATTCATCTGAGTGGGTGATCATATTGGCAGGATCAACCCCTTTGTCGGACAAAGTGAATGATTGCGGATGCACTCTCTTCGATGGAAACCTAAACTGTCGGTAGTTGTTTTCAACTGTTGAAATTTGTTTTGCCAAATATATATATATATATATATTATGGTTTCAAAATGTTTGCAAAAGGTTTTAATTTCTGGGATCCATGTGAGTAGAGAGTGCAGCACTGTACCTTGTAGCCGAGGGAGAGGTCCTCTCTTGTCAGGCAATGTTTAATCATTATGGGCTGAGAGGTTAAGTGTAAGACCATTAAGGGTAATACCTGATGGGCTAATCTTGCATCTGCCCATAGTCCTTGGGTTTTTATAAGGTGGCTTGACCCAAGGACCATTTAGTGTAAATGTTGGGCCCATTAAGAGTCCATGGTGATGTTCTCAAGGGTTCACTGTCTCCTACAATGAATTCGTCCAAGCCTTGTCACAAAGGCTAGGCTGAACCCATGTGGTTGATATGTAGATCAATGTTTGGGTTGCATGTCATAAAATGATATCCAATTGGGTAGCAGTTTGGAGGGTAAGTGAGCAGATAGAATTAATGGGCCTAAAGCCCAATTCAAACTAGCTTAATGATATTAATTAAAAGGGGATGGTTCTGGGATTTAGATCAGAAGATAGGATAAGGGATTATCCCTATCCACTTAGGGAGTCCAGATCCAAATAAATATTTGGATCAGGAAACTCCTAATTAGGTTAGGAGGGTTGATCTTTATCTGCAGATAAGATAAGGGATTATCCTTATCTCTTAAAGAGAGTCCAGATCCAAATACAATATTTGGATTGGGAAACTCCTAATGGGATTAGGACAACCTCTCTTTAAGGCTATAAACAGGAGAGCAGGGTGAACCCTCTATACACAAAACATCAGAAATCATCTAACTGACTGCTGAATTCCATAGACAGACAACATAGTTTGACTGCACTATCTCCCTCTCCTGCTCTTGCCGCCATACCAGATCGATCTCCACCTGTGGCAGCAATCAAGAAGGGTTCTTGATATTATCTTTGGCAGAAAAGATAATCTAATGTCATTCTCACAAGCCCTCCATCAGATTCTTGCTGAAGAATTCGGTTCTTGCTGAAGAGCCATCCTGCTGTTTCTGTTTCATCCTACACCGTGTCATCTCCGAAGGAAGCAGTCTTTGGATTTTTTCTTAGGCATGAACAGCTTCGTTGGAGGTTATTGTTAATTTGTATCAGGTATATCCCTTTAATGCCTTTTGGTTTCAGATCTGGTCTGGTTTTGGTTCAAGATTGATCCTTGAAAATGTAGTTTTATAAAATATGGAATGTGATTCCCACATGGGAGAGAGAGAATTTTTTGAAATTTTGCCTAACCTTCCTATAGGGTTCAGCCATCCATATGATGTATCTCTCATCCCTTTCAGTGGTATCAGAGCCAGGTTCAAATCTTGAACCAAAATTAACCAAATCTGATACTATGCAAATGCGCAAAAGGCGTTCTACCCAATTTGCACAGATTAGCGAATTTTGGGAAATTTGTTCCCATATTTTGGGTGACTGAAATGAAATTAATTATTTATACATCTGATTTATATTTAGAATTGTTGTATATTTTTTTTCTTGATTTTTGGGTTGTTCGTACGGTGGAGATCGAAATCTTGAATGGCGCAAGAAATCTACGCACCTGTGGTTGTTTTTCATTCTTGGTCTGTAATTAAATATTTTTAATTTTTAGACAATGTATAGGAATTCAATTTTGATATAATATTAATAGAAGATAGGTTTTCTATTTTATTCCATTCAAAGTTGAAGCAGAAAGTGCAAGGAGGAGAATTTTGCAGATCAGGGTTCGGCCATCTGCGATTTGTAGTTTTGGAAAGTACATGCTGCAATTTAACTTTTGTTTGGCAGGGTAGCAGTCCTACAAACAGCCCCCCAACTGATTCTTGAATGCCTTTTTTTAGTAATTTAATTTTAGATCATGTTCTTGAATTAAAAATCAAACCCAAGACCCATTCAAACTAGATTAGACCAAACTGGTTGGACTGAATCTATGGTCCAACGGGGGCTGTTCTCAGCACTAATTTTTCACTCATGGGTCCAGGAGTTGAAGAATAATTGCAAGATGCAATTCAGCCCAAACTTGTAAAACCCAGTTTTAATATATTAAAACTGCTTTAGCCCATTTCAGCATAAAAGCTATATGGGTCGAACTGCTCTTTGCAATTCAGCCCATATACCTAGGTAATATTAACCAGTAATATTATGAATTTTTTATGGGCTTTAATCATAGGTTTTATAGTTATTTAATTGATTGGACCAATTATGATTATCCTGTGTGATGTGCAACGTTCATGGGCCATAAGCACTTGGCCCATGCTGATACGATAGTGACTCTTGCGCACACCATGGCTGAATGCACATCATTGCCATGGTGTCCCTAAAGATCATTGGATGATCACCCTCCGTGCAGAACCATAGCCATTTAGGGCCCACCTAAATCTGGCTTTATGAAAGTCAGTGTGAGCCACTTTAGTTTGACCTAAATTAAACTAGGGCATAATATTTCGTTCCCTCCACTAAAATATGAGTGCATGTGAAAGGGAGATTCATGTGATGAACTCTGTAAAGGCCTTCCATCATTAACATGAAGATGGATCCTTTAGTAATGAGGAAATGCACCATAAAATTGGGCTATCCATTTGCTGCTGGATCTCTTGGAATGTTTCATGAGATGATAGGGGCATCATAGACTGATGTGGGAGGAGCCTATCCTAAAATGGAAGACTCTCCCACGGTACCTTGGCGTTCACGAACATGATGGGTGAGCACTCATTGGACAGAAAGGTTTAACCTAAAATGGCAATGGACCTTGTCTGACAGAGGCCAAATGGAAAGCTCATAAGATAAGTGGATATGATCCTTCACAGAAAAGTGGTGGGGTTATATAGCTGAAATAGTTGGATCCATGCACCCTATGGGATTTTCCACATTTCTAGAGACATAATTCGCAGTCTTCATCATTGAGATAGGAGGGAAATCTCACAGAACGAATAAATGGAAATGGAACATAGACTGGAAGCCATATTTATGTACATAACATGAATCTAATAAGGTTGTGGACTAATATTTGCTTTTCCCTTTATCAGAAATGGAAAACAGTCAATTCGCTAAATTGTTTGATGACAACAAGCTTAAGGCCCCAAATTATGTTGACCGATATCGTAACCTTATACTGGTCCTGACAACCGAGAAATTGGATAAGGTAGCTAAAAACCCTTCTCCGAACGTCCGAGTGATAGGGCTTTTGAGGCCCGTAGGAGGGACTATCAAGAATGGAAAGAGAAAATTTGAAGGGATGAGAGATCCATCGTATAGACGCCCAAATCTTGCAGAATAAAGGGGGCGAATTTCAAAAATTTTTCTCTCCCTTCAACTGGGAATCGCATTCCCTATTTAGAAAATCATATTTTCAATGATCAATCTTGAACCATAGACTGAACCAGATCTGAACCAAAAGGAGTAGGAGAGATGTATACCTGATACAGAGAAATAGTATCTCTCAATGAAGGTGTTCACGCCCAAGGAAGGATCCAAAAACTGCTCCCACTGAATATGGCACAGTGTAGGATGGAGCAGAATCAGCAGTGTTCTTCTTCAAGAACTCTGTCCTTCACAAGAAACAGCAGGATGGCACGTGAGCACAGCTTCCTATCAATCATTTCACAAAAAAACTGATGTCAAGATCAAATCTTGACTTCTCCCACAACTGGAGATCAAACTAGCAAACTTGGGCGATAAGAACAAGGAGGCGGCAAGAAAGAATTCTGCAAGGTTGCTTAATTCTTCCTTCTGTGATTTCAGCTCTGAAGAGGATGTAAGTGATTTCAGCTCTGAAGAGGATGTAAGTATGTGTATTTAGTAAAGGCTGCCACCCCCTCCTTCTTTTGTAACCCTAAAGGATCAGCTCCCAATCCAATTAGGAGTTGCTGATCCAAATCGTATTTGGATCAGACATCCCTTTAGGTGATAAGGATAAACCCTTATCTTATCTGCTACTTAGATCAGCTTTCCCCTAATTTTATTAGAAGGTTTCCATATCTGAATCACATTCAGATCTCAGAATTCGCCCATATTTAACTTATTAAATTAGTCCAGTTTGAAATGCGCTTTAAGCCCATTAAGCTTATGTGCTCACTTAGCCTTCTTAACTACTGCCCAATTGGATTTTCTTATATGGCGTGGGATCCAAGCATTGATCTACACATCAGCCACATGGGTTCGGCCCAGCCTTTCTTACAAGGCCTAGTCGAATACACTGTTCTGGAAGATTAGCCCATCAAATGGGCTCTATGGGCCCAACACTTACCCTAAGTGGTCCCTAGGCCAAACCACCGTGTAACACCCAGGGACTGTGGGCAGATGCAAGATTAGCCCATCAGACATTATCCCCAATGGTCTTACACTTAACCACTCTACCCATAATGATCAAACACTGCCAGACAAGAGAGGACCTCTCCCTCGGCTGCAAGGAACAGTGTTGCACTCTTTACATATATGGACCCCGGGAATTGAAACCTTTTGCAAACATTTTAGAAACAATAATATATATACTTTTATATCTCATATATCAAATATATTTTGCAAAAAAAATCTCAACGATTGAAATCGACTACCGACAGTCTTGGTTTCCATCAGTGAGAGTGCATCCCTGATCATTACCTTTGTCCGACAAAGGGGCTGATCCTATCACTGTGATCACCCACTCAGATGAATTCCCAGACTGTCCCAACATACCCAGGTTTTGAGCCCCGCTAAGGATCTCACTGATTGGTATATCAAAGACAGCCCAATCTGACACCTAGTGTAGTGTCATAATCGAGTCTAGGGGTCGGGTGTAACTTTCTAGTTTTTTGCCCATTAATCTCCAAGGTCCAGGGCAATACTGGTAATCTGGTCCAGTTCAAAGATTCAATTAATCCTACACTGTATGTGCCTAGAGTCTCACCCTAGTAGCTGAGACTGGCCACCCCAACCGACTTTGTGGCATAACAGTGTCAGCCTTATCAGGATAGGCCTCCCCAGACCGACCCACTGGCTGTGAACATTCTAAACTAACATGAGTCTCATTAGGTGTCTAGTCTCATTAGGTGTCTAGTTTAAGGGTATTACCTTGAACCCCTGCAGTGAGTTACACGCATGAGTTGAAGCCCCGGAGTCAATACACCAGGACGCAGAAGCTACCAATAAGTTGGTTTTCTATAACATAAGTTTCGAGATTACCTTTCTTGGATTCCAAGTAGGTAGGACAGTTTCTTTTCCAGTGGTTGGTCTTCTTGTAGAAGTGACAAGCATCCGATGCCTTGTCCTTCCTCTGTTTCTTGGGTTTGGCAGCCTTCTTCTGGGGCTTTCTCTTTGCCTTCCTTTTCTTGCCCGATTTGCCAGTTTCAACAAGCATGGCAAGGGGCTCATTCTTTTTAATCAATTCTTCGGCCCTCTCCAACATATTGCTGAGTTCCTGCAAGCTTACGTTCAGCTTGTTCATGTTGTAATTCATGATGAATGGATTAAAGGATGGAGGCAGAGAGTTGAGAATAGCATCGACCTGTGTTACCAGATCCAGCCCAGATCCAAGAGCCTCCAGTTCATTGATATAACCCATCATCCGGAGACAATGGTCGTGAACTTGTTGGCCCTTGGGCATCTGCGTTGTCATGAACTGTTTTAAGACCTTATGCCGAGTAAAACGATTCTGCTCATCATATTCGTGAACGCCAAGGTACCGTGAGAGAGTTCCCATTTTCTAGTGAAGCCCCTCCCACATCGGTCTATGACACCCCTATCATATTATAAAACACTCAGACAAACCCAACAGCAAATGGATAGCCCATTTTCTGGTGTGTTTCCTCATTACTGAATGACTCATCCTCATGCTAATGATGGAAGGCCTTTAGAGAGTTCATCATATGAATCTCCCTATCATATTCACTCATATTAGCTGGAGGGAACAGTAAATTACGCCCTAGTTTGATCTAGGTCAAACCCAAGTATCTCCCACTAACTTTCATAAAGCCAGATTTCGGTGTGCCTAAATCGGCTAGGGTTTCGCATGCAACCTCTCCATGAGGTGTGGGGCCCACCACTAAGGGAGGTCATCCAATGACTAAAAAGGACACCATGGAAATGATGTGCATTCAGCCATGGTGTGCGCAAGAGCCACTATCAATTAAGCATGGGCCAAGTACTTATCGCCCATGTGCGTAGCACATTACACATCCATACATCATATGCAAGGATAAATTGATCCAATCAATTTATTATCTGTAAGGCCCATTTGAAGCCCATTTTAAATCCATAATATTAACCATTAATATAATCTAGGTATATGGGCCGAATTAGGGTTGATGGGTTCGGCCCATATAGCTTTATCCGCAGAGTGGGCTTTTAGCAATTTTAACCATTTAAAACTGGGCCTTTACAAATTACGCTGATTTAACCATTTAATTAAATATCAATCCTCTGGCCCATTAGTGGGAAAATTAGGGTTGACTTTCAGCCTTGATTGAACCCTAGATTTGGTCCAAACAATTTGAACCAATCTTGGTTCAAATGGGTCTAGGGTTTGATCTTTAATTAAATCTTTAATTTAAGAAAATAATCTGAAATTAAATACTAATAAAAGAAAAACAATAATCAGTTGAACAGGGTTATTCGCACAATCCATCCTACAAAATAGAGGTTAGAACATAGTTTGCCGTTTCACAAACTGCAAATCGCAGATTGCGATTCTCCCATCTGCAAAATCTCCTTCCGTGCGCCGCCATCTTTGATCCAAAATATAATAAATAGAAATCCTGCCAAGGCTGACACTGGTGTGCTGCCAACTGTTGGGGTGGCTTGTCTCAGCTGCCAGGGTGAGACCCAAGGCACATGCAGTGTTGGATTAATTGAACCCTTGAATCGAACCAGATTTCTAGTATTGCCCTGGACCTTGGAGATTGATGGGCAAAACTGAAAAGTTACACCTGACCCCTAGACCCAATTATGGTACTGCACTAAATGTCGGATTGGGCTATCTTTGATATGCTAATCTGTGAGATCCTTAGCGGGGGTCAAAACTTGGGTATGTTGGGACAGTCTGAGAATTCATCTGAGTGGGTGATCATAGTGACAAGATATGCCCCTTTGTCGGACAAAGGTAATGATCGGGGATGCACTCTCTCTGATGGAAGCCAAATTGCCGTCAGTTGATTTCAATCATTGGAATTTTGTTTTGCAAAATTTATATATATGATATATATTTAAGTATGGTTTCAAAATTGTTTGCAAATGGTTTTAATTCCCAAGATAATTGTAAGTAGAGAGTGCAACATTGTTCCTTACAGCCGAGGGAGAGGTCCTCTCTTGTCGGGTAGTGCTTGATCATTATGGGCTGAGAGGTTAAGTGTAAAGCCATTTGGGATAATACCAGATGGGCTAATCTTGCACCTGCCCACAGTCCCTGGGTTTTTATAAGATGGTTTGGCCCAGGGACCACTTAGTGTAAGTGTTGGGCCCATAGGATCCATGTGATGGGCTCAAGGGGTTCACTAGGCTCTTTAGTGAATTTGGCCAGGCTTTGTAACAAAGGTTTGGCCGAACCCATGTTGTTGGTGTGTAGATCAATGCTTGGGTCCCCCGCTATACAAAGAAGCCCAACTGGGCAGCAATTTGGAAGACTTTTGAGCACATAACCTTATTGGGCCTAAATCCCTTTTTCGAACTGGGCTGATTTGATCAGTCATTATTAAGGGGTGGATCTGAGGTTGGGATGAGCCCAAAAGCTTATCTAATCTGCAGATAGGATTGAGAAGAGTCCTAATCCAAAATACATATTTGGATAAGGGTCAACTCCTTATATGATCAGGAAATCTTTTCTTAATCATTATTTAACTGGAAGAAACCCTAATTGAATTACATGAATTTGAACCCTAGGGAGACAGAACATACATCCTACAGTTTTGTGAGATAGGATATCAGAAACCCTAGAGAAAAGAAAAGCAATTCGCCATCTATTTCTCTAGCACCCTCCTGTTGCAGCCGCCACCACCTGTTACAGTCCGTTTTCTCTATCAGAGAAAGATCAAGAAAAGTTCTTGATATCAGTCTTTGTTGAAAGGCTGATTCGGTTTGGTGCTCATTGTCATCCAAAGGATTCTTGCGAAGGATTCAGTGTGTAGGACGCACCCTGTTGGTTCTGTTCCACAGTTGTTGTGTCATCTTCAGCAGGAGCAGATATTGGTTCCTTCTTTGGGCGTGAACACCAACTTTGGGAGAAATTTTTTTTTTCTGGATCAAGTATAATTACTCCCTTCACTTTTGTTTCAGATCTGGTTCGGTTCTGGTTCAAGTAGGATCCTTGAATATTGATTCTAAAATAAGAGAATGTGATTCCTATTTGAAAGGCAGGTAGAAAATTTTTCAAATTCGCCCACCCATTCCGCAACTGATTTGGCATCCATATGATGGATTCTACCATCCCTTTTAGTGGTATCAGAGCCACAGGTTCGAATCTTGAACCAAGAATTCAGATCTGAACCTGTGCAATTCGGTAGAAGTTGTTCTATCCGGGTATTGTGCAATTTGTTGTTTTATTTCAAGAAACTGTTTCTTGTTGAGAGCGATTGATCTAAAATTAATTTTATTTAAATCTGAAATTTATTTAGAATGGTTCTTGATTTATTTCTTTATTTAATGGACTGTTCGTACCTGGAGATCGAAGTGCAGAGTTGGTGCAGATTGTTTACGCATTCCTTTTGTAATTTCTATTCAATTTGGTCTGTAAAATAATTATTTTTTTGTCTTTATTTTTCTAGACTGAATGTATAGGATTCAATCGAGGATGTAATTAATTAATAGAAATAGGATTTCTATTTTATTTTATTTTATTGATTGAAGAAGACGGCGGTGCTAGAGATTTGCAGATGGAGGGATCGCATTCTGCGTTTTGTAGTATATGAAACTGCAGCCCTTGTGACTAACCTCTGTTTTGCAGATGGTGCGAACAATCCATATCTGATTTATTATTGTCTAAAAAATCAGAAATATTAATTTCAGATATTTCCTTAATTAATTCTTGAATTGAAAATCAGTTTCGGACCATCTCAAACCAGATTGGACCAAATCTGTTTGGACCGAATCTAGGGTTCAAAAAGGGACTGCTTTTAGTCCTGTTTTCTCACACTACCAAACCCAAATCTGATGTTCAATTGCAAGGATTAATTCGGCCCAACCTGTAAAGCCCAGTTTTAAAAGGTTAAAACTGCAAAATCCCATCTTGTGAGAAAAGCTATATGGGCCGAACTGCTAACTGCTATTCAGCCCATATACCTAGATGATATTAAATGTTAATATTGTGTTTTTGTTGGGCTGATTAATGGGCTTTACAGCTAGTGATTGATTGGATCAATTCTTCCATTTCATGTGATGTGTGGATGTTTGATGTGCTACGACCATGGGCCATAAGCACTTGGCCCATGAAGACTCATTAATGGCTCTTGCACATAACATGGTTGAATGCACATCATTGCCATTGTGTCCCTTAAGGTCATTGGATGATCCCTACTTGCTTGGTGGGCCCTACAACTCTGAAAAGGGAAGCATGCGGAAACCCTAACCGATTTAGGCCCACCAGAAATCTGACTTTATGAAAGTCAATGGGAGCCACTTTGGTTTGACGTAAATTAGAACTAGGGCGTAATTTTGTTCCCTTCGGTAATATGAGTGCATGTGATAGGGAGATCCATATGATAGACTCTCTAAAGGCCTTCCATCATTAGTACGATGATGGGTCCTTCAGTAATGAGGAAACGCACCATAAAATTGGGCTAACCATTTGTTGTCGGGTCTGTCAAAGTGTTTCATAAGATGATAGGGGCGTCATAGACCGATGTGGGAGGGGCTTCACCAGAAAATGGGAACTCTCTCACGGTACCTTGGCATAACCTGAATATGATGGGTGAGCACTCACTGGATAGAAAGGTTTACTTGAAAATGGCTCTGAACCTTGTCTGACAGAGGCCAAAGGGAAATTCATACGATGAGTGGATGTGATCCATCGCAGAAAGGTGGTGAGGTTATGCAGCTAAAACAGTTGACTCCATGCACCCTATGTGATTTCCCACATTTCTAGAGACATCTCGTCGTCTCCGTCACTGAGATAGGTGGAAAATCTCAGAGATGAACAAATGGAAATTGAACATAGATTAAAAGCCATATCTATGTAGGTAACATGAATCAAACTAAAGGTTGTGGACTAACGTTTTGTTGTTTTACTAGAAAATGGCATACGAACAATTTGCTAAGTTTCTTGATGACAACAAGCTTAAGGGACCCAATTATGTCGATTAGTACAGAAACCTTATGCTGGTCCTAGCTTCAGAAAAACTGGATAAGGTGGCTAAAAATCCGGCTCTAGATCATCCGAGGGACAGGGCTTCTGAGACCTGAAGGAGAGAATACCAGGAATGGGAGGATAAAAACTCCCTAGCCCGCTGCTATATCATAGCCTCTTTGGACAATTCGATACAGAGGCAGTTCGATCATATTGAACTTGCCAAAGACATATTGGATAGTCTGAAGACTATATACGAAGTGCAGAATCGTTCTACTCGACAAAAGATCCTGAAACAGTTCATGACCGCGCAGATGACTAAGGGACAGCAAGTGCATGACCATGGTCTTCGGATGATGGGCTACATAAACGAGCTGGAGGCCCTTGGTTCTGGGCTAGATCTGGTCACACAGATCGATGCTATTCTCAACTCTCTGCTTCTATCCTTCAACCCGTTCATTATGAATTATAATATGAACAAGCTGAATGACAACGTCCAAGAGCTCAGCAATATGTTGCAAAGAGCTGAGGAATTAATAAGGAAGGATGAGCCAATTGCCATGCTAGTTGAATCTGCCAAATCTGACAAGAAGAGGAAGGCAAAGAGAAAGCCTCAGAAGAAAACCACCAAATCTAAGAAACAAAAGAAAGACAAGGCATCCGATGCCTGTCACTTCTGCAAACAAGCTGGCCACTTGAAGAGGAATTGTCCTGCCTACTTGGAATCTAAGAAAGGTACTTTCAAGACTTGTGTCATGGAAACTAATTTGTTAGTAACTTTTGTATCCTAGTATGTTGACTCTGGGGCTTCAACTCATGCGTGTAATTCACTGCAGGGGTTCAAAGTAAGCAGAAGGCTGAGTGAATGAGAAGTGACACTATACTTGGGACTTCTGCAAGTGTTGCAGCTACGGTGATAAGAACCGTAGAATTGAATTTTAGAGAAGGGGTTCTTGTACTGAAAAATTATCTTTATGTACAAAATCTAAGAAGAAATTTGATTTCTGTTTCTAAATTGTGTGTGGATGGATATACTGTCTCTTTTAGTAATATGATTACTATCAAAAGGAATAACAAATTCATCGCACAAGGGGAACTGGAGAACGGTCTCCATGTTCTACATCCTTCTCTAGAAACTAATCTAACTGAAACTACGTCGGTCGAAATCCCTAAGAAAAGGACTCATACATAGTCAGTCCCACGTGCCTGTGGCATTATTGACTTGGCCACATCGGTATTGACTGAATCACAAGGTTGGTAAAGGATGGTCCTTTGGGTTTTCTAACCATAGAAAACCTTCCCACTTGTGAGCATTGCCTTAGAGGCAAGATGACAAAACGACCATTTAACAGTAAGCCTAAAAGATGTACAGGCACACTTGACCTTATACTTAGTGATGTATGTGGTCCCCTGAGTGTTAGGACACACAATCAACACGTGTATTTCATCACCTTTACCAATGATTTCTCATGATATAGTTACGTGTACCTAATGAGACATAAATCTGAATCCTTTGAAAAGTTCAAAGAGTTCAGACAAGAGGTCGAGAAACAGTTAGGGAGAGGCCCTTTGATTGGATCAAGGTGGCGAGTATCTCTCTAACGAATTCAATGACTACTTGAAGGCCAATGAGATTATCTCACATTTGGCTCCTCCTGCAACACCCCAGCTTAATGGTGTTTCGGAGAGGAGGAATAGGACATTGCTTGACATGGTCCGATCACTTCTCACATGCTCAGAACTGCCCACACATCCTTTTGGGGATATGCATTGGAGACCGCAATTTACGTGCTGAATAGGGTTCCAACCAAATCGGTTCCGAAAACTCCATTTGATCTATAGACCGGAAAGAAACCAACTTTCAGACACTTAAAGATTTGGGGTTATCCTACGCACGTTAAAAGAACGAGTGCAGACAAGTTGAAATCCAAGACCAGTCGTTGCCTGTTTGTAGGCTACCCAATGGATTTAGTGGGTTATCTTTTCCATGACCCAATTGAGTAGAAAGTGTTCTGCTGTCGAAATGCCATGTTCTTAGAGATGGATTATATCTTGGACACTCATCATCAAGAAATAGTTCTTGATGAGGAGAGCTCAGGATCAGTGGGAGATGTCCCATAGGTTCCAGGTAGTGACCAACCTAGAAGATCCACCCGGGTATCCAAGCCACCAATCCGTTATGGTTATGACCAGGATAGTTACCTGGTGGAAGTCTTGACTAGTGAGGAGGATCCCATGACTTACGCGGAAGCTATATTGGACATAGATTCCCAGAAGTGGGTGGAGGCCATGAGAGCTGAGTTGGACTCAATGGAGGCCAATGGAGTTTGGACTCTAGTAGATCCGCCCTCCGGGGTAAAAGCAATTGGTTGCAAAAGGATTTATAAGAGGAAGAAGGGCCCCGATGGTAGGATTGAGACCTACAAAGTGTTAGACAGTTTTGTATGCCCTTAGCTTCAATCCAATTTGATGTACTTTTGACATTTAGTGTAAATAAATAAAGTACATGTTTGATTCTTGTTGTTTGGTATATTTCTGTGTAAGACCCTAAAACTGGACACTTATAGAGACTCGTGTTAGTTTTAAATGTTCACAACCATTGGATAAGTCTGGGGAGTTTATCTTGCCAAGGCTGATACTGATGTGCCACCAAGTGTTGGGATGGCTTGTCTCGGCTACCAAGGTAAGACCCAAGGCACATGCAGTATGGGATTGCTTGAATCCTTGAATCGGACCAGATTTCCAGTATTGCCCTAGACCTTGGAGACAGATGGGCAAAACTGGAAAATTACACCTGACCCCTGGACTCGATTATGACACTTCACTAGGTGTCGGATCGGGCTGTCTTTGATATGTCAATCAGTGAGATCCTTAGCGGGGGTCAAAACCTGGACATGTTGGGGCAGTCTGAGAATTCATCTGAGTGAGTGATCATAGTGACAGGATCAGCCCGTTTGTCGAACAATGGTAATGATCGGGAATGCACTCTCTCTTATCGAAACCAAACTACCAGCAGTTGATTTCAATTGTTGGAATTTTGTTTTGAAAAATTAATATATATATATAAATGTATATGTACGGTTTCAAAAGATTTGCAAAAGGTTTTAATTCCCGAGATCCATGTGAGTAGAGAGTGTGGCACTGTTCCTTGCAGTCGAGGGAGAGGTCTTCTCTTGTCGGGCAATGCTTGATCATTAAGGGCTGAGAGGTTAAGTGTAAGACCATTTAGGATAATACCTGATGGGCTAATCTTGCACCTGCCCACAGTCCCTAGGTTTTTATAAGATGGCTTGGCCCAGGGACCACTTAATGTAGGTGTTGGGCCCATAGGGTCCATGTGATGGGCTCAAGGGGTCACTGAGTTTTTCAGTGAATTTGGTTGGGCCTTGTAATAAAGGCTGGGCCGAACCCATGTGGCTGGTGTGTAGATCAATGCTTGGGTCCCACGCCATACAAAGAAGCCCAACTGGGCAGCAGATTGGAAACTAATTAAACACTGAACACTTAATGGGCCAAAAGCCCATTACGATCTGGGCTTATATGATCACCCATCTAAGGGGCGAACCTGAGATTGATGTTAGTAAAAGGATTGGGCTTTTGACCTTATCCACTCTGGGAGACCAAATTCAAATTAGATTTGAATCTGGTAACCTCTTGATAAGATCAGGAGCAAACTAACTTAATCTATAGATAGGATTAAGATTATCCCCTATCTAAATATTGATTTGGATTGGGATAACTCCTAATTAGGAGGTTTTCTTAATCAAGAAGAAAGGAGGAGAAAAAGAATTCGAATATGCCAGATTTTGAACCAAGTTTTTCCAAGAGAGAAGAAAGTCTTCTGCATACAGAGATTAGATCTCAAAAACTCTAGAGAGAAGAAAATTTGTTCAGCCATCTTCGTCCCAAGAGTTCTCCTCCAGCCGCCGCCAACCCCTCTTGCAAGATTCGATCTTTGTAGGAGAAAGAAGTCAAGAAATCAGTTCTTGACATCAGTCTTGCAGAAAAGACTAAAAAGGATTCAGTGTTCAGAGTTTCCAGTGGGTTCTTTCGAAGGATCCAGTGTGTAGGACGCACCCTGTTGGTTCCGTTCCATCCACAGCAGTGTCATCTTCAGCAGGAGCGGTTCTTGGTATCTTCTTTGGGCGTGAACACCAACTTTGGGGGATATTGTTTCTCCGGATCAAGTATAATCCTTCCTGTTCCCTTTTGGTTCAGATCTGGTTTGATTATGGTTCAAGTAGAATCCTTGAATATTGTATTCTAAATTTAGGGAATATGATTCCCAGTTGGGAGAAGGTAGGAAAATTTTTGAAATTCGCCCACCCATTCCGCACCTTTCTTGGCGTCCATTAGATGGATCCTACCATTCTTTCACAAAGCTTGTTTGGTGGTGAAAGGGTATACTCAGAAGGAAGGTATCGACTATGAGGAAACCTTTTCGCCCATGGCCATGCTTAAATCCATTAGGATCCTGATAGCTGTAGCAGCATACCATAACTACAAGATTTGACAAATGGATGTCAAAACCACGTTCCTGAATGGAGATCTTAGTGAAGATATCTACATACAGCAGCCGCAAGGCTTCATTGCCGCTGGTCAGGAACACATGGTATGTAAACTTAATAGATCCATATATGGACTTAAGCAGGTTTCTAGGAGTTGGAACATCCGTTTTGGCTCTACCGTCAAATCGTTTGACTTTGAGCAAAATCCGGATGAGCCCTGTGTTTATAGGAAGTCCAGTGGGGATAAGGTCACCTTTTTGGTCTTATATGTGGACGATATCCTACTCATTGGGAATGATGTAGGAATGTTGACTTCGGTCAAGGTATGGCTTTCGCAGCAGTTCTCCATGAAAGATCTTGGAAATGCTTCCTATATACTGGGTCTTCGACTCTATAGAGATAGATCGAAGCAAATAATTGGATTATCCCAGGCTGCTTATATTGACAAATTTGTCATAAGTTATAGCATGGAGAATTCCAAGGAAACGTTCATTTCAGGCACAGAGTCACTCTCTCCAAGAAGATGCCTCCCAAGACTTCTAAGGAGATTGAGGGCATGAAAGACGTTCCCTATGCCTCAGTCGTAGGAAGCATCATATATGCCATGTTGTGCACTCGCCCTGACATTGCTCAGGCGGTGAGTATTGTAAGCAGGTTCTAGGCCAACCCAGGGCAAGAGCATGTGTTGTTTGTTGGATCCAAAAGATAGAAAGTATTAAGTGTCCAGTTCACTACAAATTCTGGGGTATACTGATACCGATTTTCAATCGGATCCAAAAGATAGAAAGTCTACATCTGGATATGTTTTCATGATAGGATCATGTGTTGTTTGTTGGAAAAGTAGCAAACAGGGGTCCACGGCAGACTCCACAACCAAAGCCGAGTACATTGCAGCAAGTGAAGCTGCCAAGGAAGCTGTGTCGATAAGAAGTTCATTCACGAATTTGGAGTGGTTCCGTCCAGCACATCACCCATCCCGTTGCTGTGTGACAACAATGGAGCCATCGCCCAGGCTAAGGAGCCTCGGGCCCACTCGAAGTCAAAGCACATCGAGAGGAAGTACCATGTACTGCGGGAGATCGTTGGTAGAGGGGACGTCCTAATTCAGAAGGTAGCATCAGCAGATAATGTGGCAGACCCATTAACTAAGCCACTCACACAGAAGATGTTTGAGAAACATGCGAAAAGTATGGGACTCCGGCTTGTACAAGATTAGACCTAAGTGCAAGTGGGAGTTGTTGGACAGTTTTTGTATGCCCTTAGCTTCAATCAATTTTGATGTACTTTTGATAGTTAATATAAATAAATGAAGTACATGTTTGATTCATGTTGTGTTGTATACTTCTGTGTAAGACCCTAAAACTGGACACTTAATGAGACTTGTGTTGGTTTTATCCTGCCAAGGTTGACATTGGTGTGTTGCCAACTGTTGGGGTGGCTTGTCTCAGCAACCAGGGTGAGACCCAAGGTACATGCAATGTAGGATTAATTGAATCCTTGAACCGGACCAGATTTCCAGCATTGCCCTAGACCTTGGAGATTGATTTACAAAACTGGAAAGTCACACCTAGAAAGTTACACCTAACCCGATTATTCCAACCATGAGCTCTTAGCGGGGGTCAAAACCTGAGTATGTTGGGACAGTCTGAGAATTCATCTGAGTGGGTGATCATAGTGATGGGATCAGCCCCTTTGTCGGACAAAGGTAATGATCGGGGATGCACTCTCTCTGATGGAAGCCAAACTGCCGGCAGTTGATTTCAATCGTTGGAATTTTGTTTTGCAAAATTTATATATATGATATATATATTTAAGTATGGTTTCAAAATTGTTTGCAAATGGTTTTAATTCCCAAGATCCATGTAAGTAGAGAGTGCAGCAATGTTCCTTGCAGCCGAGGGAGAGGTCATCTCTTGTCGGGCAGTGCTTGATCATTATGGGCTGAGAGGTTAAGTGTAAGGCCATTTGGGATGATACCCGATGGGCTAATCTTGCACCTGCCCACAGTCCTTGGGTTTTTATAAGATGGCTTGGCCCAGGGACCACTTAGTGTAAGTGTTGGTCCCATTAAGAGCTCATGGTGATGGATTCAGGGGTTTACTATTTCCTACAGTGAATTCGGCCAGGCCTTGCAACAAAGGCTGGACTAAACCCATGTGGCTGATGTGTAGATCAATGTTTAGGTCCCATGCCATATAAGGATACCCAACTGGGCAGCAGTTTGGAAGAAGAGGGTGCACATGGACTTAATGGGCCTAAAGGGGTTTAATTTGATTAATTAAAAGGGGGCGAATCAGGGATTTAGATCAGCAGATGGGATAAGGGATTGTCCCTATCCACTCAGAAATTCCAAATCCAAATAGAGATTTGGATCAGGAAACTCCTAATAAGATTAGGAGGGCTGATCTTTATATGCATATAACATAAGGGATTATCCTCATCTCTTAAAGAGAATCTAGATCCAAATAAATATTTGGATTAGGAAACTCATAATAGGATTAGGAGAACCTCTCTTTAAGGCTATAAAAGGAGGAGGAAGGCGAACCCTAGTTCACCTATTCTGACCACAGATACAAGAGAGAAGACACCTCTAGTGAGACTGACGCCATCTTCTGTTCTTGCCTTCTCCTCCTACTGCTGCCATTGCTAGTTCATTCTCCACCTGTAGGAGCGATCAAGAAGCGTTCTTCATATCAGTTTTTGGTAAAAAACTGATCTGAAGTCATGATCACTCACCCTCCATTGAATTCTTTCTGAAGAGTTTGGTTCTTGTTGAAGAACCACCTATTGATTCTGCTCCACCCTATGCTGTGTCATCTTCAGTGGGAGCAGTTTTTGGCATTTACCTTGGGTGTGAGGATTCTAAACTAATACAAGTCTCATATTACACAATAATACACCACGATAACATGAATCAAATATATACTTTATTCATTTACATTAAAAGTCATAGGGTACATCATTCTAATTAGAACTAAGGGCATACACTATCTAACACAGTGAACCCCTAAGTCCATCACCATGGGTTCCTAATGGGCCCAACATTTACACTAAATGGTTCCTGAGTCAAGCCACCTTATAAAAACCTAAGGATTGTGTGCAGATGCATAATTAGCCCGTCAGATATTACCCTCAATGGTATTACACTTAACCTCTCAGCCCGTAATGATGAAACACTACCTGATAAGAGAGGACCTCTCCATCGACTACAAGGAACAGTGTTGCACTCTCTACTCACATGGATCCCAAGAATTAAAACCTTTCGCAAATATTTTAAAATCATAATATATATATATATAAATATATTTTGCAAAGCAAATTTCAATGGTTGAAATCGGTTGCCGGTAGCTTTGGTTTCCATCAGAGAGAGTGCATCGCCAATCATTCACTTTGTCCGACAAAGGGGCTGATCCTATCACTATGATCACCCGCTCAAATGAATTCTCGGACTGTCCCAACATACCCAGGTTTTGACCCCCTCTAAGGGTCTCACTGATTGGCATATCAAAGACAACCCAATCCGACACCTAGTGCAGTATCATAATCAAGTTAGGGGTCAGGTGTAACATTTCAGTTTTGCTCATCAATCTCCAACGTCCAGGGCAATACTAGAATTCTAGTCCGGTTCAGGTGTTCAAGAAAACTCACACTACATGTACCTCAGGTCTCACCCTAGCAGCTGAGACAAGCCACCCCAACCAATTTGGCGGCACATCAGTGTCAGCCTTGGCAGGATATATCTCACCAGATCTATCCAATGGCTGTGAAGATTCTAAACTAACACGAGTTTCATATATGTCCAGTTTAAGGTTATTACACAGAAACACACCATAATAACATGAATCTAATATGTACTTTATTCATTTACAATAAATGTCATAAGGTACATCATTCTGATTGGAGGTAAGAGCATACACTATCTAACACAGGGTTCTACCATCCATATGATAGATCTCCCATCCCTTCACAAGCAAACTTTACTATCAAATACAATATAAGTTTTAAGCATACATATTCAAACTGAACCAAATCGGATCATATTGGATAAGATAGGAGTGGATCTATATCTAATTAAATTCAGATCATCCATGATGCTATTGAATTTGAATGAGTTCAGACCAATACCATAATGTTTGCAACCCTAGATACCATTCATGACTTTTCAATATACTTTAGGTTGTACTCGATAGGAGTGTTAATGGACCGGATTTGGGTTGGACTCCATCCAAAGCATAATCAATTTGGATGGATTGGACAGACCAATAAGACATTGAATTAGACTAGTCTAGACTTAATAGTCCAAAGTATTTATTGAATTGAATTGGATTAGATTGAGCATATCTGCTCCATTACTAAAAGATGAGAATACAAGTGTCAACGGACCAAGTTTGAGTTGGAACCAACCTAAATTAAAATGCATTTGAACAGATTGGACGGTCCAGACATTGAATTGTACTGGTTCAAAATGGTCTAAAACATTCATTGGACTGGATTGGACCAGGTCTATTTGTAATGGACTCAAATTGGACTAAATCGGATTGGACCAAATCCAATCCAATTGGCACCCCTACTGCCCATCCAGCTTTATGTTTGGTCATCTTTGTGTCAGACCTTAACCTGTTCTTTAAATCGTTTTACCCACAATCACAAGAAGAGAACAATTCAAAAGTGCACTGGTTGAAAAGATCGAATAATCGATCCATGTTACGGTCCCATTCCTTGATTGACACGCATTAAAAAACAAGAGAACGACAATTTTCCCTTAACGGTGGACAATGGTGAATAGGAGAGATATCATTGGACAAGGGTTTGATTATAATGGCAGAACGTCATGATACCGGAGAAACTTGCAACCAAATTAATCAGCATCAGGATCACTATTATGATATAATCTTGGGAGGCCTAAGCATGAGGGAATAGCTGGATTCCTGCCACAACGCTCAGATTGTATTAGAGGAAATCATCCATTTCAAAATTATCCTTGGGCGTGTGAATTGTGAAACCATCCAGTTCAAGTACCTGCCAGGTTGAAATAGGTCAAAACCACAATGCCATTAGCATCCTAGTAAGGGCTCAAGGCAACTCTAATCCCCAATTCTTTTATACCCAACATCCATAAAAAGTAGACCCATTGGAGTCGATGACCAAAACAAGAACATATTTTAGAATTCTAAAACCCCCAAGCTTCAGTAACGGCTACTATAGAAGGGTGTACAACTGGAAATTTATGAGAACTTCACAAAGTAGTGATAAATAAAACTGCGGTTGTTGAATTGCTGTTACATCAAAATTTTGTAGTGTAAAGAAATTCCAATTTGACAAATATTTTACAAATACACAGATAAGAAAAAATAGCCAAGTAAATCACAAAGTTGGGAGGAATCCCTGTTCTTATAGTGTACAATTATTTAAAGATGCCGATGCCGCTGATCAACATAATAAACACAAGCTTCTTATCTGTGGGGCATCCCGATCTTCAAGGCCTTTCAAGAATGCTCTAATTGCAAGGTGCTCTGAAGCATATGTCATGAAAGATGCCAAAACCAAACCACCCACAACCATCAAACCTAACCTGTGGAGACACTGGTCATTTCAAACTACATTCTCTTAAGATGAAATGGAATTCAGAAAACCAGACAACTCCCCTCGTTATCATTTGAATCACCACTCAATGACTAAATAAATAATGAGCAAGTTCGCTGGAGTCCAGATCTCCTGCCCACGTCTACCCACACAACATCGCAGCCACACATGGAGAACATCTCATCCTCCTACACAGTATTATGCAGTGGGAGATGCTCCCAATTCACAGGGTAGTGTGTTCTGGGTAGGCGTGGGCAGAGTTTGTGTGGGCAGGAGATCTGGAATCGGTCCTACATAGTATTATGCAGTGGGAGATGTTCCCAATTCACGGGGGTAGTGTGTTCTGGGTAGATGTGGGCAGAGTTTGTGTGGGCAGGAGATCCGGAGTCAGTTCTCACTGTTTCTCTTCCTCATCCAGAGGTGGAACAGTAGAGGCCGTCAAGGCCATAGAATTGATCAATTAACATATTGTTCACTTTGGCAAATGAAAAGATAATTATGCTGCAGCCTTCAACATTGCATGAAAATCTGATTAACTGTTCAGAGATTTTTTTTTTTTGATAAATAAACTGTGCACAGAGTTACTTGCTAGTCTGCAGTCAATTTATCATACGATTGAATTTAACCAAAAGTATCAATAGATATTGTCTGGTGTCATATTCCTCCTAGAAATATTGCATTACTTCTAGTATTAAGATATTATGATAGAGAAGAAAAACCCCTATATTGGAAATTCTTCATAATCAATAAACAAATATAACAAGGAAACATTTACTAATCAAGTAGGAAGCTTTGACCATACATATTTCTGCATGTGGAGAGATTGTGTTGCCAACCAAGATTGTCCACATAGGGGGCAAGTATTGGCACATGTAAACTTCCACAATCTATATCAACCCTATACCCCACACTGTATTATTGCTGGTTTTCAAAATTAATATTATCACTTGAAAGTGATAAATTTTAATATAAATCTAACCTAGGGATCATCTTAAAAACAAGGCTAGGACTTTTGGGCCAAAATCTGTTCTATGAATATAGGGTAGGAGAGTAACATAGGGAGTCGGAAAAAGCAACAGCAATTAACACCAAAAGGTCTTCAGGCCAAGACTGACATAGACTTCCAAATTTTGAACATTTTAAGGAGATAATGAACAAGGATGCATGAAATTCATAAATTTCACTGCCTTTAACTGATGGTGAATTCATGATTAACATGTAGGAGTAATGAAATAATACCAAAATTGTCATCATTGGTAACATTCGAGATCAAATGGAGAGATTATCCTCAGCCAAATTACAACGTAATGTAGAAATCATGAAATATGTTGAGAAAACTTGCGGAAATCACTGAAATCCATTGAGAAAATTACCTTGTAAACATTGCTGTGATCCCCAAAAGGCACGGCAATGAAGGGGCAGCTACAGAAAGAAATGCCATCCCTAATCCGTAATACCATGTGGCAAAATCACAATTAGACACAAGACGATGACCTACATTGTACACAAGAATCATAAGCTAATAAACTACTAAACTAGATTAAAGAGAAACTATTTATACCTCTAATGAATGATATATATATATATATACTGGACATGACTACATTTTACAAACCTTTTCTGGAATCATAGTCAGAAGATTCAGGATGATTGGAAACGGATCCTGCTTGAGTTGCTGTCATCCTACCCCACTGATATATTAAATGGATATAACCTCCAAATAATATGAAGAAAATTGTAAATATCCACTCGTACATCAGCAGTAAACCTGTCCATGGCATTACTTGCCGAGGGACAATTACAAGTGCAAGTGCAATGGACACCACAGCAGCCAGGAAACAAACGAAAACAGAGATTCCACCCAAATAAGCGGGTACCTTGGAATGCAGTCCATTTGAGAACTGTTCAACATAAAAACAAACCTTAACAGCACAGAAATAAAAATGTCTCCAACTTTCTAAAAAGTAAAAGATAAAACAAAAAATTGACTATGCACCTCATTTTTCAAACAATGACCACCACAGAAAACTAAAGGCCTTTATCATTGTCAAATTGATGGTTCCTAAAGATCAAGGTGACCAACTAAACCATACTTTTATAATATCACCATGGACAAATTGACGGTTCCATTATGCCAGTAAAGATCATGATTGCAAATGGCAAATGGACAAATACAATAACTTATCAGATTCCATTTGGTTTGCAGGAATAGGGATCTAGAATCGGAATCGAAATGGGCCATCCCGATTCCAACTGTTTAGTTGGGTGAAATCGAAATCCCATTCCCATTTCTGGGGGAATGTCATTCCCCCATTTTAGGGAATGGTCATTCCCTCCCTTGGGAATGAAAACCCATTCCAGCTGATTCCAATTCCCATGCCAATTCTTGTATGAACCAAACAGACTGGGAATAGACCATTCAGATTCTGAATCCAATTCCAATTCCACTTCTGACTGTGAACTAAACGGACCCTCAATCATACATTCTGACTTAAAATCTTGGAACTTTTTTTGATAATTAAAAGGGTTTAACTATGATATGGAAAAAGATATGATATCCGAAAAACATCTGACCAATCAACTGGAATCATAAACTTGGTAGCGAATCAGCCGTTAATTATCAAAATGCATGGGTGGGTTTTGATTGGTCAAAACTCTTTCCATACCATTATCCTTCCTGCATCATAGATTTTCCCTAATTAAAATCTTAGAACCTTTATCACAAAATGACTTAAAGATAACCCCATTGGTAGAATGAACATTGGGTAATGGCCTTTACCATTGTCAAATTGAAGGCTCCTAAAGATTAAAGTAACTAATAAAATCATAATGATAGAATAAAAATTTGCATACTGACCTGTTGATTGGAATTAATGGACGATGAAGAAACACCAACAGCAGAATAAAAAACTCCACCAGCTTTAAATTTATAATAAAGATGTCTGACATGATCATAGAATGAGTTTCTACAAAATGTGCCACATGAATCCCTCTGCATTTGGATCAAGACCAAAATTATTTTGGTGATTACAAGCAACCAAAGTTTATTTTATTAGACTCCAACAAAGTTAAGTCGATTCAAAATGTGCTAACCTGAAAAAGGGAACGATGGTAACAAAGAAGCAGAGCAATTAAGGGAAGGAAGAAAAGAATTTTGACTAGAAGAGAATCATTTGGATTTTTTCCCCCTGCTGTTCCTGGAAGAGATTCTTCAAGATGTTCCCGGACATTCTGCAGGGTCACCAAGATAAATCAGAAAGTTGAAGGTACAATGGTGTCTCATTTGTCTGGTAAAATCTTTTCAATGCTTAATTTCAATAACATGCTCCACACAAATGCCAGCATAAACAAATAAAAAACATGATTACCTCATCCTCACATGCAAAACAAGTATACATGTCATACAAAAGCATAGGAACTGCAACACACAAACATGTCTACACATGAATGCTACTCATCCAAACATGTCTATACCTGCCAAATGTCAACAGGTTTTAGGAGCCATGCTGTCCACCAGTCCCATGGTTTAAGGGGACCAAGCGTGTAGTGAATAACCCGGAGTTCTTTCTCATCTACCATCCACTGCATAAATGATATGGATAGAGAGAACATTAGCGAGATAGTTCAAGGAAAAAGTAATGCAAAGCAATGGTCAAAAGCAAATAGAGTTCTATTAGCTAATACTAGAGAAGCCAATATCATATATGAAAGAATTTAATGCAAAACTACCATAACCATGGGCATCTATTGTTAATAACTTAAGTTTGGAAGAAAAAAAGTTGAACACCATGGTCATCTATTGTCTTCGGAAAATAGGGTATCAGGGCATCTCCAGCAGGGTCGTTCAAATTTAACATGCCCACGATCAATAAAAAATAGTGAAGTTAGAAACACTACAAACATCAAAGAACATTAGTACATTCTTGCTTGAGTAAATGGCAGTTACCAAAACCATGATAATCAATTGCCCATACATGGATGCCCTGTGTAAATGGGATGGTGAGGCAGTAAGAGATGGTCTCTTAGAAAGACAAAGATGACCAGGATTGGAAGAGGCAAGGTCAAGAAGAAGTTTTGTAAAAGAGGGGACTGCAAGAGGAGTAGGAGGCAAGTGAACTCGGGAAGTCTGGAACCCGGGAATCTTGAGACAAGTCTCATATGAGATGCAGAAAAATAGGGACTTTCCCGTTAGGAAAGAGGATCACAATTCTCTAGTCTTTAATTGGTAAACTCCGCTGGGGTTTTGCCACGTGTCCAGTGAGCAATAGTTGTACATGTTTTCTGAAGTTATCAACACAACATCTTCCCCTTTTTTTGATAGGAAACGTAAGTTTTCATTAACACTGGAAAAATTTATACAAGATATACAGGTCCAATCCATAAGAATAGGGAAACCAACCCCAAAAAGAAAACCACATTCTTTCCTATGAATTATTAGTTTTACTACTTCTGTTAGCAGGTAGTAGAATTGAGAAAAAGGTCTCTTTACAACAGAAAAAGGATGGTATGATCCTAAAAACAGCTTTACATATGGCATGGAATTGTCAGCATACAACATTCCTGATTCTTCATCCTAAACTGTTCGAACTAAAGACACCCACAACAGTATATTCCTGTAAAAGATATCAAACAGTCTAAAAATTTGAGCTCACATCTTAATCTCCATAGCCAAATAGCTTTTCCCTTGGCCCATCTTAAGCACTCCGTTACCAAGATGATTTCCTTCTATGATCAGGTCCAGAGAGGAGTGCCATGACTTAGATTCATCTAGCTTAACCCCTCCTAGGTAGAAAGCCTATGCAAAATTAAAAACTTGCCCAGAGGATATGCTTTCCATCCCAAAACAAATGAAATTTGCGTGAGCATATATGATTAACAATCATAATTCTTTTAGGTATCCATTCTAAATTAAAATATGATTATTAGGGGAAAAGGTGTTTCTTCTTCAAAATTCACCCTGCCACTCTTCTAAAGTGTAGTCAACTTGGTTCTTGTTTTCTTGTTCTTTAGAGTGAAAAATACACCACCTGCAAACTATGCTACAAGTAATTGAAATAATTAGGTATTCATAAAAATTGAAACCCAACATTTCCAGTTTTTGAATGCATTGTTTTTCTATTACTCAAGTCATGCTATAACCGTATGAAGATTTATATTTTTTTTTTTGATCAGTAACCGTATGAAGATTTATATTGTTGATATAAAAGATAATTTCTAGGGATGCAAAAATATTCACATTTCACACAACATATCTATTCAAAAATTAGGATGGCAATTACCTTATTGGCCAGCATATACAGGCCAACATCTGCATTATACAAAGTAGAGAGTCTCTCCATTTCAGGTACCGGTCTAGAATTTATCACATCAGGAGACAAGCTTGGCTCAAAAACATGCGCATTTGCAAATTCAGGGAAGTATGCGTTCAGAAACCCCTGATCTCCTGCTATGGTAAGGGAATGTGAGCACATATTACTTTCACAGACAAGTAAGAACTTGACATAATGAATCCCTATATACTTGTACGCTATGTCCTTTCTTACATGCCATAGGAAAGATGTAATTAAAGATATAAGATGAGGGGCACAAAAGAATTAGTATTAGAAGTTATTTGTGAAATAATCTATGTAACCCAGATACAGAAAGGAATAAGTATTTTGAGTCCATCATTCTAATTGTGACTTGTATTTAAACTTTTAAGTGTCAAAACATAATTTTAAGCCTGACTTCAGTATCATTTGCTTATCTAACAATCCCAATGGTCCACAATATGGACATGCATCCAGAAAAACATGGTTAATTTAGGATATAGTCCACAAGTCCTTTTTTGTTTTTTCTTGGATCAATAACAGAATTTCATTAGAAATATGAAAAGATAATTACAAGATTAGGAGAGGTACACTTTCTTAACTCTCCAGAAAGAAATTTGCTATTACAATTGAGCCCAGAATAGTTGATTCCTTCCCACCCCTTGTTTTGCTAATACATCAGCAAACCCATTTGCGATTCTTTTAACCCAACTGAATTTCATGTCCATATTTTGTGTCAGCCACCTGAATCTCTTCTTTTCATTACTAAAAACCCAGAGTCCCTTCTCTTCCTTTTGCAGTCACTCCACTACCAGACTTGAATCAGCTTCCTTGTGTTCATATCCTTTGCCCTGTGCAGTCCCCTCCATGACAGCCATAATCACAGCCCCCTTAAGGAGTCACCTACTCCAATGAGGCCTGAAAATAGACCAATAGTTCTGCCTTTACTATTTCTAAACAACCCTCTAATACCAGAGGGGCCCAGTTTTTTTTCAAGAGTAAGAATAAAAAGTTTGTTGATAAAAAGAAAAACTGATTACAACCAGACAGTGCTAAGATAACACCCAAAACAGATACAGAAGTACAACAAAAACACGATCAAACATGATGGAAACAATCCCCCCCTCCCCAACAGTGCAAAAGCACCTAATCTTCAGCTTCAAACGTCTCATTGTAACCATCATCGTCCTCATCCCAGATCTTGCCTCCTTCACTTACCAACTTCTTCATTCTCTCTTCCTTTTTGCTCTTTTCAAATATGTCAAAAGCTCTTCTAGCGAACACCTCACCTCCCCAGAAAAATAAACCTAAGCTCTTGCCAATTTTAACCTCCCTATCAACCAGTCTCTTAATCTCTGCTTCCTCCCCCCTCCTCTCCAGCTTGTTGAGCCAAAGCAAGACAACTATCACCGACTCGACCTCCCTCCTCCGTATTCCTTGACCCTACCCTAACCTCCAAACCTTCCTTTGCCAAAGTCAACGTTTTCTCACCCGCTTCAGCTTGAAACTCTTCCCCACACCCCCCTCCTTCATCACCTTTCTTCTTAGGATCTAAAACTTTTAATCTATCCTCTTTTAGACTCTCTTATATTTACTGGAAGGACCCACCCCAATCAACCCGAATTTTAGCCTTGAAAAAACCTTCAACACATGAACAAAATGGAACTTATTTGTCTCTTTGGCTTTCTTCAATCCTTCTGAATGTTTAACGTCTCCTTCCTTGTTCACGCTTCTTAACCGACCTAAATCAACTCCAATCCTCCCAACTAAAACTTCAAGCTTTTGAAACTCCTCATACTCTGTTGACTAACCAGAATCCCCATCATTGTCCCAAGCCTCTTCCAAAATCTCAGCACAGCAACTAGATTTCGATCTCTTATCGGCACCTCCTTCCTACCAACCTCTTCCACCCTTCCTTGCGCTCTCCTTCCTAACTTGCTGATTCCTTTATTGCTTCCTTCAAACCCTCCTCCCTTCCCTCCTGGCCTCCTAAACAAACATCGTATAGATCCTTCACAACCAAATTCCATGGCTGAGACAAGTTAGGAGGTAGATTGATGAAGAAATCATCAAAAGAAATAACTTTACCTATTTGCAGACCAAGCCTTTTTACCTCCTTTCTTCAATCACAAGGTTCCTTTAAATCAGAGATATTCTCAAACCTGTCGCATTGAGCTCCTTTCTTGAAATACACATGAGCAAACTCGTCAATTGGACTTGAGAGCCACTTACCAATATTTTCATATTGAAATGAAAGCCAGATTATTTGACTCTTCGAAATTTCTCTTGTTTCAAACCCTTAAACTGCAGCAATGCTTCTTAGAAATCACTTTGTCTCTATTAGGAAGCCTAGCTCTCGAGACACGAACCTTATCCAACTCATCAACGCCTCTTCCAGATCGAAATACCTCCTCGTCTTCTAAAGTTCTAGAAGCCACGTTTTCTTTAACAGTTTAACCACCCCAAGTCTCCTTTTTTTCATCTTCCACATTTCCCATAGGAGGAGCCCCCCATATCGTTATCGCCTTCTACTATAGAAACACCCTTAATAACCCTATTTATCTCCATAATAACTTCATTTGATATCGCATGGGCCCCACCACTTTCAGCTCTTTTTGGGACTCTTCGAACATTAAACTCAATGTACCCCAACAAAAAATCCCCAATTGAACCATTAAAATTTTTAATTCCAAAAATACCCTTGTCTTCAACCTTGCACCCATCCCCTACATTATAGACCTTCTTGGCCTCCTCCTTTCATCTCTTCATATTTTCGATTCAACTTCTTGGATACAAACCTTCTACTACCAACCTTAAGTCAAACCTTTTGCCAACAAATCGAAGGGGCAAGGACATCGAGACACAGTGGATCTCATCAATTTAGACTAAAATATAAGTAGCAACCAAGTTTCTCCGTGAGATTGTTTAGGGTCAACAAATCTAAATTTCCACACAGATCTCCCACTGCCTTGAAGGTTTGAAGACTCCATGCATGCAAAGGAATCTTGAACACAATAATCTATCATTTGTTGGGAACATCTTGAGAAGAGGACTGAAAGGAAGGTTCTACAATTGAGTTAAGTTGAGAACATCTTCCCGTTTCTGATAATACCCTTTGTTCACCCTCATGAATTTATCGTGTATCCCCACCTGATCTCTCTTCTAGGCCTTGGAAGATCCTCATCAAAGGAAGGTGTAGGTATATGTTGATCACCACGAGTGTGGTGGCACAGAAGGTGCTAAACCAATACCATAGGAACACCCATGACGAGCTCATAACTCAACAAACATCCGTGACGAGCTCAAAGCCTGCACAGACTTGCAATGTTCTCAAAGCCTAAAATGATCTTGCGATGAACTCAAGACCACCACAAGCCTGCAATAAATCCAAAGCAACAATGACAAAAACAAACTCAGAGCCATCGTGAGCCTACGTTGAGCATAAAGCCATTGCGAGGCTACGATGAGCACGAAGTCATCACGCACCTATGATGAGCTCAGCACTACCGCGAGTCTGCAATGAGCTCAAGGCCATCGCAAGTCGGAGACAAATGAAGAAGCACGTAATCCACTAACGTCGCGTGTGACGGAGCACCTAATGAGATTAAAAGACACGTAGATTAGTATAGAAGTCATTCGTGCCATGTCAGTCTAGGAGGCTCACAAAAGGAAGTAGCATACGTGTACTATGAGAATCCTTAGACAAAAGGAAACCTCACCTCAGATATATCTCATAAGACACGTGACGAAACCCTGGCAGTGTTCCCTGAAAACTGACACCGAATCGAAGATTCCCTTTCCTATTGCGAGTTAAACACCTTTGGCTCTTTCCTTTCAGGACCTCGGGATCTCTCCCTATAAATAGAGGTCTAACTCATAACGAAGAGATCATTCTATCATTCTACCTTTTTTTTGATAAATAACAGAAACTTTTATTAATAGATATTAATAGAAAAAGATACAATAGGAGGGGTAAAAACTCTTAAACCTCCCAATAAGTGCATTTCAATTTACAATATTGCCTAGAAAAGGTTGACTCTTCCCACCGCTTGTTTGGCCAATGAATCTGCCAGGGAATTGGCACTCCTCTTAGTCCATTAAAACTTGACTTCCATGTTTTAAATGAACTGTCTAACTTTCTTTTTCTCATTTAGAAATTTCCACAAACTAAAATCGTCCTTTTGCAACCAATTGGTAGCCATCTTAGAATCACCTTCCACCATTAGTTTTCTGATATTCAACTCTTGGGCTCTTTTTACCCCTTCCAAAACAGCCAATATTTCAGCACTAAGAGAACCCCCCCCATCCAATAGAACCAGAATACATGGCAATAATTCGACCTTCTCCCTCGCTACTACCATCAAAGTTCAGTTTAGTGAACCCCAAAGCTAGAGGAGACCAAATTGGGTTAGATGAAATCTTCATTGGAGCAGACCAAGCCACTTCTTTCCACTTCCTGATGATGTCTCCTTCTAAGTAGTTTTCAAAGAGCTTCATTGTCTTAGCCCAATGAGCCACCCTTAAAGAAATTAGTTCAATGATGGCACCCTTATTTCTTTCTTTCTCATGAAAGGTCCTTTGATTCCTTTCCTCCCAAACTATCGAACATATAGCTGCTCTTATGCATCTCCACAGAATTTTCCCTCTTCTTCAACCCCCTAACTGAAGTAGAATGGAACAAGCTTTGTACATTTAGAGGGGGGGGGGGTCCACTTGCAACCAAAAAGAGAGAAAAGCCAACACCATATCTCTTAAATAAATGGGCAAAATACCAATAAGCAATGGCAAGTCTCACCATTCTTCTTACAAAGGATGCACCAATGCGGGGATAAACACCAATTAGGCCTTTTTCTTTGAAGTAGGTTGCAAGTGTTACACTTTTCTAAGAAGGCTTCCCAACAAAAAGCACTAATTCTAGGAGGGATTAGTCTATCCCAAACTTCCAAAACTAGGAAGGGTTGTCCAAAAACAGGTGGGGAATGAGCCAATTCTTTGAAAAAAGAAGAGCACAAGAAGACACCTGAAGAAGAAGGGACCCAAATCCTATTATCCCTCCTATAGGGGTCAATACCCACCTCAAGTAGGATTTTGAGCAGGTCAGAAATAAGGTTCAGTTCAAAGTCTCTAAGAACCCTTCTAAAACCCAAGTTCCAATCAATAGTTGAATTAGAAGTGGTGAGAAAAGTGGAGATTGGCTCATTTTTAAAACGTGAAAGAGAATACAAAGAAGGGAATAGCTCTTTCAACGGTGTGTTTCCCACCCAAACATGATCCCAAAATTTCACAAGGTTAACAGAGCAAAGGTCATAACTGATTAGAGGAAGGAAAAAAGGAAGTATGGCATGAATGAATTTCCAAGGAGAAGCTCTTGTAGCCCTAGATGATACTCCCGTGTCCCAACCATCCGCCGCTTGCCCATGAATACGTAAGACAACTTGAGCCCACAATTTATCCCTCTCCAACGTCAATCTCCAAATCCATTTGCCCGATAGAGCTTCATTCTTTTTCTACAAATTACCTAAACCAAGTCCACCATCACTTTTGGTTTTTGTAACTATATCCCACCCGGCTCTATAATCCCTTTTCTCCTCTCCTAATTCCCATAAGAAATCTCTCATTAACTTTTCCAAAGTCCCATATACTCCCTCAAGCATTTTAAACATAGGCAAAAAGTAAATAGGCAGGTTAGCCACTGTTGACTTAATCAAAGTTATCCTGCCTCCCATGGAAAGGTAATTTTTCTTCCAAGAGGCTAACCTTTTAGTGAACCTATCAATCACTGGATTCCAAAAGCTCTTTTTACTTGGGTTATCCCCTAGTGGCAGCCGCAAATAGATCAATGGCCAATGGGCAATCTCGTAACCCAAAATTCGAGCCCTTTCCTCTGCTTCACTTTCACTCAAATTAATGCCAATCACTTAGCTCTTATCTAAATTCACTTTGAAATTAGTCACTTGTTCGAACACATTGATCACTAGCTTTAAATTACCAACCCAACTTACCTCATCCCCACCACAGAAAAGAATTGTGTCGTCAGCAAATTGTAGATGGATTATTGGGACCCTATCCCTACAACCTTTCACCAAGTTTCTAGAATATGCCCTCTCAATGAGCTTCCCTAAGGCTTCAGCAATAGGGTAAAAAGGAAAGGAGAAAGGGGGTCTCCTTGCCTAATGCCCCTAGTAGTCAGGAAGTGATTTACCACCTTACCATTCACCAAAATAGAATAGTGGCATGTCCTAATACATCCTTTAACCCAACTACACCACTTCTGCCCAAATCCAAAGGACTCTAGGGCTTCCAATAAGAACGACCAGTCCACCAAATCGTATGCCTTTTCGAGATCCAATTTGCACACCAACGGTCCAATTTGCACACCAACCCTTTCTTCCCACTTCTTTTGAAGTCTTCCACACTCTCATTTGCAATCACGATTTGATCCACAATTTGTCTGTTCTTCACAAAGGCACCTTGATTCAGGGAAATTATTAAGGGTAGCACCTCTCTAATCCTCCGAGATAACACCTTGGCAATGATTTTATAGATTATTTACCAAACTGATGAGCTTCAACTCTTTGGGATGACAAGCCCCTCCCTTTTTCAAAATCAAAGCAAGGAATGTAGAATTTAGACCTGGATTGATAGCCCTCTTTCAAAAAATTCAGAAAACTCTTTGAATATTATCCTTAAGTATCTCCCAGCTGTCTTGATAAAAAGCCATCGTAAAGCCATCAAGACCAAGTGCCTTGGATCTATCCATAGAAAATATGGCTATCCTTATTTCTACTAATTCAAAACTTCTCTCCAACCACACCATTGACTCTTCCAAGAGTCTAGACCACTCCAAACCTTCGATCTATAATCTGCTAGACAGAGGCCTTCTATTGATGGACTTGAAGTGGTCCACAAAATCCCCTTCAATCTGTAATCTGCTAGTGGGTTAAGGTTATACCATTAATCACTAGCTTAGAAATGAGGTTCTTCTTTCTCCTACCATTAGCTATAGCATGAAAAACTTTTGTGTTCCTATCACCTTCCTTTACCCACTTGTGTAGCGTCCAATGAAATTCCATACCTTCCCAATTAACCCTTGGGTTGCTTCCTAACCACCACTCCTTTACTTTTTCCTCAAAACTTGGTTGGGACAACCACATATTCTCAAATCTGAAGGTGGTAGGTCCTCTATTCCTAGGCTCAAGCTTACTTATCAATACTGGCCAATGATCAAAGGTAACTCTAGGCAATGTCCTTGACACCAAGTCTCCCCTAGTGTTTTAAAAGCGCAAGGTGCAAAAAAAGCGCAAGGCGCAAGGTGAGGCGTGTGCCATTTTAAGAAAGGCGCAAAATTACAAAAAAAAAGGCAGAAAATTCCAAAAAAAAATTAGAAAATGCAAAAAATTTAAAAAATATTAAACATAATGTTAATAAAAATATAAACTTAAAACTTCAAAATAAATGATTTTAAAAACCTATTATCTAAAATTAAAATACGTAAACATAACATGTAAAGTGTACTCAAATGAAAATTTAAAAATAAAAGCAAACATATAAAGCATTTTCAAGCATGTAAAACCCACAATCTCTTTTTTCCTTAATTGCATTGCTTCAAGTAGTTAATGTGATGTAAAACATATTGCATTCTTCATTCTATTAGTCGCCTTTGTAGCACGCCCCTCGAGGCAAGCCGGAACAAATCTATGTTAGGGTCTGAAATTCTTATTTCTCACATCAAAAATAATAACCCCCTATTTGCTTATGTTGTTCATTCATTTATTGCAATAAAATATCTTCTTAAAAGGCAATTAAAGTTGTAAAATCATTAATTTTTGTGAGAAATAAGAATTTCAAACCCTAACATAGACTTGTTCGGGCTTGCCTTGAGTGGTGTGTTCGGGGGTTCGGGGGCGAAGCCCCCAGCCTAGCCGTTGGACTCAAAAAAAAAAAGCAAAAACCGCAAAATTTTAAAAAGGCACATGCCTTGGCTAAGGCGCAAGGCACATTAGGCACACGCCTAGGTGCACCAGGTGCACACCTTTTGAAAGAGGTGCGCCTAGGACCTAGGCAAGGCGCATACCCCAAAATGCACCTCGCATGTGTGCCTAAGCGAGCCTGAGGCGCACCTTTAAATCACTAGTCTCCCCAATGTTCTTCCCAATCAACAATGAAGAGATATTTGATAAACGCCATACAAAGAGAGGCTAGGTTGAACCCATGTGGCTGATGTGTAGATCAATGATAGGGTCCAACGCCATACAAAGAGAGCCAAGCTGGCCAGCATTAAAGCGGAAGTGAGCCTGAAAGATTAATGGGCCTAAAAGCTCATTTTGAACTGGGTTAATTAGATTAATTAAATAGGGGCGGATCTGGGATTTGGATCAACAGATAAAATAGGGGATTATCCTTATCCACTTAAAGAGTCCAAATCCGAATAAAGATTTGGATCAAAGGAACTCCTAATTTGATTAGGAAAGCTAATATTAATCTGCAGATAAGGGATTATCCTTATCACTTAAAGAGTCAAGATCCAAATAAAAGATTTGGATTAGAAAACTACTAATGGGATTAGGAAGTTGTCTCTTTAAGGCTATAAACAAGAGAGCTGGGCGAACATCAAGAGAGACATTTGCTGAATACAGAGAGAAGACAACACAACTAGACTGCTCTTGCCTTCTGCTCCTTTTCTTCCTGCTCTTGCCGCCCACCCTGTTGGATCTCCAGTTCTTGGATTCGATCAATATTGGATCTTGATATTGTTTCTTGCGAGAAGAAACAATCTAGAAGTTGTGCTCACTGTCCCATTCGATTCTTGCTGAAGAATCTCTAGTTCTTGGTGAAGAATTACCCGTTGATCCTGCCTCACCCTAAGTTGTGTCATCTTCAACGGAGGGAGGATTTGGTACTCTCTTTGGGAGTGAACACCTATGTTGGGAGGAGCATTCTTGTATGCATTCCGTATCAGGTATATCCCTCCCTTAATTTGGTTTGGATTGGTTACAAGAACGAACCTTGAAAATGCAGTTTTCTAAATTGGGAATAAGATTCCCAGGTGGGAGTAAAGAAAATTTTGAAATTTCGCCCAACCTTCTTATAGGGTTCGGCTGTACATATGATTAAATCTCTTCATTATCTTCTTATCTACCTCCTTTCCTTCCCCTTCCCTTTCTTTCACTGAATTTTTTATCCCCTTCCAAATCCAACTTCATCCTCTCAACCTTGGTTTAAAATGTCATGAAATGTCAGAAATGTCGCCCGACATATGTTGGTGTCAAGACCCAGCGGCAAAATTTTACCCGAATTAAAAAAAAAATACAATGTCAGCCGATATTTCAAACATCTCGGTAAATGCTAACAATATCATTCCATAAAACAAAAAAATATATATAATATATCAAAATATTTCCAAGTATATGTCAACAACTCAGCATATATTTGAACTACAAACATCTCATATCAAACAAAAGGAGATGTTAAAGGGGAAAAAGAAGAGGGTTTTTTTATAAAAAAAAAAAAAAGAAGAGGGTTTTACATTTTTGCTTGTGTACCTGGAAGTGGAGTACAACTTCAGGATCTAACCAAGCACAAGAGTGGTCACGCACTGAAATATCTTTTTCTTGGAAGCAGGCCGTTCAGCTTATGAAACTTTGAAGAAATTTCTCTCATCTTGATTTAGATATGGAATAACCCTATTTCTCTCTCATGGTGAATATCCATGAAAAACCTAGGAAAAAAGGAGAGAGAGAGAGAGAGAGAAGGCAACGGAAGGTGTGAACTCAAGGTCAAGAAGGAGGATGCTCTTCGTCATCTTCTATTTTTCTTGAAGGGCATCATTGAGTGCTGGTTTGTTGCTCATTGGTTGTAGACACACACTGTCTCTCGACATTTGAGGAAGCTGAAGTTCATTCAAATGAAATTGAAACCTCAGCCTTAAGTTTATTTAAACTTTAAATTCTTGTTATAATCCATGATGGTCTATGGAAGCCTATAGACTATCACAATAGCAAGCCCTAAAATGGAATCTTTAAAACACCTTTATATAAACATGTTACAATGCAAGAGGGTCTACTGTAATATTATAGACTCATAAATGAGAACTTATAAATAGAATCTTTATTTCACTCTTATTACAGTACATGAAGGTCTACAACAATAATATAGACCCTCACTACAAAAGCCACTAAAATGAATAAATAATAAGAAAATTAATATTTGAGATAAAATTACAATATTCATTAGAAAACAAAAATAAAAATCAGAAAATGTTGACTAATTAGTATTTTTATAAAATATTTATAAAAAAGAATTAACAAAAAATAAAAACAAAAGAATAAATTAATTACTTTATAATATAAAACATAAAATATTTTTCAAGTAATAAAATATTAACTAGTTAGTATTTTTAAAATATTTATTAAAATCAGAAAATGTTTATTAAATTTTATAATAAATTATATTCTACATTTAATATAAAAGATCAGAATAAATTTATTAAATTTTATCCTAAATCATAATTTATTATAAATTTAGTATTAAAAATCATAACAAATTCATTAAGTTTTACAAGAAATCAGAATTTATCATAATCTTAATGCTACATAAAGGAGAATCAGTTTATTAAATTTATAACAAAACATAATGTACTATAGCTTTAATATTTAAAAAATCAGAAAAAAAATGAATTTCTATTTACTAGTGTAAAATAAATATATTAGAATCTTTAATAAATCAGAATTAAAAATAAGAAAAGAAAATATCGGATAACCTTGTAAAAACATCAAAATGCATAATAAATGAGTAAATCGTCATTTAATAATTTGTTATTGATCTTAGTTTCTTAGCTTTATATAATGGTTGGGAATAAGATAATAGTCTAGAAATAATGTATTAATGCTTTTTTTTATCAATTTACAAAATATCATTGCATATTTCCACAATGTCTCTAATTTTTACAATATTTCCCCTCGACATTTCCGACATTTCCAACATTTGTCCTATATTTTAGTAAGCGACATTTCCATTGACATTGATATTTTAAACCTTGCTCTAAACTTCACTCAACTTTCTTTTTCTCACCTTCCCTTCTTTTCTATTCTTCAGGTATGCTTTCAGCTCATTTGGGTTTTTTTTATTTTATAACCCAGTTTTCTCACATATTCATCCAACAAATCATTTTTTGTTTCTTCTTTTTCAATCTTCTCTCAATCCTCCTCTCCGATCCCCTCATTCTTTCTAGACTCCATCTCATCTTCGACTACTTTATTCCCACTATCCTTACTCTCATTTTCCTTCTCCTCTAAATCTTCCTTTGTCAACTCATTGAGCTCTTCCACTATAAGGCTCCACACTCTCTCCCTTCTCTTCTCTTCCTCTTGTGCCTCAGCTACATCATGGGCAACATGGAAGCAAATCTGGAATCTGGAATACAAACAGAAAGGCCAGAGCTAGGATTAGTACCAAAACCCAAAAGCACAAGCATACCTAGAACTGAATTTGAGGTAGGTTCAACAAAAGATTGGGCTTCACAATTCACTTCCAGAGCAGGGATTTTGCAAGGAGCTTCCTGAGCCTGATTCACACTCACAATTACTTCCAACGCCCTGTCGTTTATCCCCTCCTGTGGTACCTTTATCTAAAGTTTGGTGAGTGGTTGCTATCATATTACATGTTCCCTACCCACTACTTAATTTCTGACTCGGTGATCCTCTTTTCAACACTCGATTTTCCCCTTTACCCTCCAAAATGTACTCTACTTCTCTTAGCATTCCACCATCGTCAGAAGGTCTTAGAACAGAGGTGAGATCATCATGTTCCCCAGAAAATAGAACGGCTGTTGCACTAAACAAATCCTCCATTTCCTCTTTCTCCTACATATTTACCCCAAAATTGTCGCTCTCTGTCTCCAAACCTGGTTCGTAATCATCATCTGAAGAGTCACAGTTAACCCAACCAATGTCTTCCTCTTCGAGCTCCTCTCTCCAAACTCTAGAATATCTGGGATTTGGGCGATCTTCTCCCAATTTACCCTGACCCCCTACTTTGGATTTAGTGACTAGAACCCATTGCATATTAAGTTTCAGAGAGCTCATGTTACTTGGGCTATTTCGAGCTTCATGTTGTTGCAGGTCTTGTGAAGAAGACAAATCGCCACTAAAGTCTCCTGTCGCAACCAAAGGGGCCCGATTCACATGACCCTTTATAGTGTCACATGAGTCGACTAAAGCATATGGGCCTTCCTTTAGGTTCAAGCCTGTTCAATCCACTAAAAGACCGGTTGAGTTGGAGAGAGAAATGTGGTTAATTTTCAACACTCTAGGTGGACCCAAACCTTGACCCGACCAGGTTGCCCTTTTAACTACTTTAGCAAAAGATGGATCGCCTGTAATTTTCAATTCAAAAAATAGAATATTTTTTCTTTAAATACACAAACTGATGGGATTTGGCCGTTCAACTTTCAAAGAGGGTAAGTCTTCCTTCGCATGACTGCTCACGTGTCCACATTTCTGGTCCTATTCTTCGTCAAGTGTTACCCACCTAGCCACATCATCATCACCCTCAACATCATCATCACCTTCAAGCTTCGACCTTTTGCACCAGAACAACACTTCCACTTCTGAGGCGATCCAGATCTTGTACCAGTAGCCATCGGCACAAAGGTTGAGAGTTCTTGGTACTGCTTCGGGTTTCACACCGGCAATCTTCATGTTCACTGCTCTCAATCTACTGTCTTGAACAATAAGATAGCACCGCCCATGGCTATCGCTATTTTTTGAAGAATGGCTTTTTGCCATAAGTGAAAAGGCAAACCCAATAGCTTCAACTTGAAACTCCCCTCACCAGTTGTTACTGTATTAGCCGATGGGCACCAGTGTTCTATTGTTATGGTACCCTCTTTTGTGTCTACAGTGGTGAAGTCCATCATTTCCCTCCCCCCACATCCATTACAACTTTTCTGTTGTTAAAAGGGATTAATATAACGATTCGATGAATCCCAAGTTTGAACGTCACCTCCTCTAGTAATCCTTTCCAGTCATTTACCTTTTTCTTTGCCAAAAGGATTAATCTCCGCTGCCAAATTCCTTTCTCCCCCTCCGGTGAAATCCTTGGTTCCGGTGTTGTAAGAGACACTGCCACTTAGTCTTGATTTTCATCATTTTCTTCTAAGCCCAACCTTTCCAATTTTTTCCTTCTATCATTTCCTCCTCTCCCAGTACTCTTACCATTTTTTCTCGTACCTTTACTACCTCAGTCTTTCTCTCAACCATTCTTTGGTGTAGCTCGTTTGCAGTCGTGGTCCAGCCTTGCAACTTGTTGCCTTCAAGTACTATGATCCTTTGTTTTTTTTCCTTTTTCAAATATTTCTTCCAACGAAATGAACCATCCATTGGAGTTTCTCCTTCTCTCAACAATTTATTCCCTCCTTAACTACCTAAAGGTGTTATTCCATGCCCTACACCAACTTACATGCATTGATCCGTCCAAGAAGCTCTGAAACAAGGATACAGCTTCACCCACTAACAATATCATTCCTTTCCTTCCTTCCCTTATCTTTATCATAAACTCCTTCTGATAGACAATCTCTTCCATCAAGAATTTTTCTCTCTGCTTTAAACACTCTTCTCCACTTTCTAGCCAGTGAGAAGCCTTCATTCTCCATTCTCTTCTCTCCTTCTGAACGAGAGCTTTATAACTATCTTCCTTTGCTATAGCTTATGTTTCTTTTATGCTTTTTCAAGTGTTACACACACAAAGTGCTTGGTATCCCCATATTAAAAGTTTTCCTCCACAAACTGCACCATTCTATCATTCTACATTTCTATCACTCAGAGCCTATAGCTTTGCCCTCAACCTTCCTTCGTCCTTTAAGGAGACACCCATACGTAGCAATACCACACCACTCACAGAAAGTTCTAAAGTTGAGTTTTCTCCTCCCACTACGTGTTATGCCTTTTGCCAACTTAGTGTCTTCTACCTCTCGACCTTCGTCCAAACACCATTAGAGAAGACATCAAGAGATCAAGGAACATCCTCCAATTTCACTCTAGGGATTTCAATCATTGCAGCTCTGAGGCTAGAGATGTTACAAGAGATGAGGACACCTCCAATTGCCATCACAATCTTCTCCAAGAAGGATTTCTTTCAAAGATTGAATGGGAGTCCAATCAATCTAATGTCAAAGGCCTTGTTATGAATCTTCTTATTGTTACAGGAGACCATCCAGCCTTGGACACGTATAGCCCCCAACTCTATTTCAACGCTACAGGGCTCCACCATAGTCTTCGACAAAAAAAAGGGGAAAACAATTACTCCTGAACCAGAATGAAGTTTCTTCTTTACTGCATTCAAGATGATTCCCCAATCCATCACTTCCCTACCTGCTTTCAAAACCAAAACCCTCTCACAATCTTTTCTCTATTCTTCAAAACCAGCTTTTGTACTTTGTCAGAACTACCTAAAACAGTAAAACCACACCCTGTTCTTTTTCCTTCTTGCACTTTTATCATTGTGAAATCTTTGCTAATTTATGGTTGACAGTAGGGGTGGCAACGAGCCAAGCTTTTCACGAGCTACTAGAGCTCGAGCTCGAACTTGGTTGAAACTGAGTTCGAGCTCGAGCTTGAGCTTGAGCCCAATTCATTGACTCGATTATTAAACAAGCCGAGCTTGAGCCTACTAGAGCTTGGCTCGTGAGGCTCGCGAGCCAACTTGAATATATATATATATATATAATCAATTTATAGAAAATAATATATAATAAAAACATTATAATTATTATTTTTTATAACTCTTAATCTTTTAAATATCAAATAAAAAGTATTTTATATATAGTTTTTTATTTTTATAAAATGCTTTTTTCTCAAAAATCGAGCTCAAGCCGAGCCGAGCTCATGAATTTTTTACTCGAGCCGAGCTCAAGCTCAAGGTTCTACCTCGAACTAAGCTCAAAGTTGAGCTCGAGCTTGATAGTATTCGGCTCGGCTCGGCTCGAATCCACCCCTAGTTGACAGGAATTAACAGCTGGTTTGTTATGATTGACCATGGGGTCTTTATAGTCCAGACCATGTAGCTTGACAGCTTCCTCTTCTTTGGTAGAAACACCTGCAACATCTCCCACATCAGCTTCCATCCGATATGTTTTTTCCCTTCTTGAAGACAAACCTGTTGTTTCTTGTTACAGCCAAAGAACTCTGAAACCGCCATGAACCTCCTCTTGTGATTTTTCCTTAATTCAGCATCATATTTCCTTCTTTGAAGTACCAAGGAACTTTTCCAACCCTCCATATTGATAGAAAACAAAGCTCCATTGATGAATTCCTTCAGCTATTATGTCATTTCATCGATCAAGAAGGTTGTAGCTTTTCCTTCTTCCAACAGCAAATTTTTTGCTTCAATCACCAGTTCTTTCAATCTTGTGGTGGGGAAGAAGAAACCTTCATCTCTTTGCTCTCTCTCATCTCCTTTCCCCGCTCCACTTTTTTGGATTGAAATAGTCTACAAGTCTTATGATGAAATTTTCTATTTTTTGGTTATCTTTAGAGATGTCAATCAGTTGGGTTAAATGGTAAACCTTCCTTGGTCTGACCACATTGGATTGGGTTCAGGGCAGGTTAAATGACTCTTCTTTTATGATCTGTCATCTATGGGATCCAGCTATTCCCCATCTTCTGTAGCCTTCTTTTTTAACTTTTGTACCCCCAAAAGAAAAAGAAGTTAAATGACCCTAACCCTTATCAGGTTCAGGTTGGGTTTAGGTTTTGCTAGCCCCAATCCTTTCAGATACTGTACCCCTGTATATAGAAGGGTACTCTTTTAATTTAGTATAAGCTATGACTTGTAAACCACTAACCCTAGATGAAATATTATTGAAACTTGTTGAGAAGGTAAGGATATTTGTGTTATTTGAGATTCTGCAAATATTAAGTTATGCTCCAACATACATGTATATAAGGGAAGAATAGTAATTGCCTATTATGTTTGACTTAGTAGACATCTGTCTCAACTTAAAAAGGGGCCAACCAGACTTTATAATCAACAGAGAAAACTATTTATAGTGGCTGACTGGGAGAGGAATATTAACTTTTTCCATTGGACCTTCTTAAAAGCCTGCTTCTTTCATTCCTCTTCTGACGCATCAGTGCTAATGCCGGAACAAATCTAATAACAGGTCATATAGCATCAGTGCTATGTGAAGACTTACAACAGGTGTCTCGAATTTGAGGAGGTGCTATGCCGGAACAAAACTAATAACAGGTCACATAGCATTAGTGCCATCTGAGAACCCCTTATTTGCTAATGTTGTTGATTCACTCATCCTAATAAAATATCCTCTTAAAAAGCAATTAAAGTTATACAATCATTATTTTTTGTGTGGGAACAAAGAAGTTAAGACCCTAACATGGACTGGTTTGGGTTTGCCTCAAGGGGCATGGTACAAAGGCAGCTCATAGAATCAGGAATGTAATATGTTTTACACCACATTAACTGCTTGAAGTAATGCAATTGAGGAACAAAAGAGATTTACATGCTTGAAAATGTTTTATATGTTTGGTTTTATTTTTAAATTTTCATTTGAATAAGTTTTACATGTTATGTTTATGTATTTTAACTTTAGATAATAGGATTTTTAAAACATTTATTTTAAATTTTAAGTTTATATTTTTTATTAATATTATGTAAAATATTTTTTATTTTTTGGAATTTTTTTAATTTTCTGACTTCTTTTTATTTTTTAGCATTATTTTTTTTATTTTGCACATTGCTTCAAAAAGGCACACGCCTCATCTTGTGCCTTGCACCTCGGGCACAAATTGGCCCCTGCGCCCTTTTTGCACCTTGCGCTTTTAAAACGCTGATCCAGCATCCTCTGCACTCTCTCAATGATTGGCCTCCAAATAAATAAAGCAAAGGATTTGGCACCAACCGGCATCCCCAGATACTGAAATAGAAGCTCCCCAACTTGACATTCAGGCACTGCAGCACAGTTCAACAACACTTCCCTCTCCACTTCCCCAACCCCAATGATGGTGCTCTTTGCTAGATTCACTTTTAAACCTGTCAGCATCTCAAAGTTAGCCAGAACTACTCTCAGGCTAAGGACTTGGTCAATAGAAGCATCCGGGAAAATCTGCATGTCATCAGCATATTGCAGGTGCGATATACATGGGCCATCAGACCAAGCTTTGAATCCCTCAATAAATCCATGCTGAACACCTTTAGCAAGCAACAAGCTAAGAACCTCCATCACCAATACAAAGAGAGGGGACAGGGGATCTCCCTACTGCAGGCCAGGATGCCTGAAAAAAATCTGAAGAAACTCCATTCAATAAGATTGAGAAAGAAACCAAAGACACACAAGCATAAATCCAGCTCCTCATTGATCAAAAATAAATAAATCCAGCTCCTCCACTTTTCCCCGAAACCCATCAATCTTTGAATTTCCTCCAAGAAACCTCCATCTTCAGTTTGCAAATGGCATCATAATATTGCAAGAAACCCTGAGCATATAAAAAACCTGCAAGAAATCATTGATTCCTTTGAAGCGGTCTCCAAATTGAAGATAAATTGGGGAAAGAGTTGTGTAGCAGGAATAAATTTGGAAGAGGAAAACACGAGAGGGATAGCTAAGATTCTAGGTCGTGCAGTCAAGCAATAGCCTTTGGAATACTTAGGACTACCATTCTGAGGGAACCCAAGATCAGAAGTTTTTGGAAACCAGTGATGGAGAGATTTACAAAGAAGTTGGTCATGTGGAAGAGGAATTACTTATCCATAGAGGGAGAATAACCTTGATTAGAGCAACTTTAGCTAACCTGCCAGTTTACTTTTTGTCCACCTTTAGAATTTTAAGGAGGGCTGAGCTATTAGCACATATTTAGGAACTAAAACTTGCCAGAAAGCAGATTTTAAAAATTTGGAGATTGAAGGGGACTCAAAACTGGTGATCTCTTAGTCTAACAACAGGGGTAATACTCCTTGGATATATAGACATTCACTGAATGAGTTTTTTTTGGAAAAGGTAAGGTAAATTTATTCAAACAGAAAAGGAGAACATTACAACAAAACCCAGGCCAAAAAGACTGCCTGTGTGTGAATCAGATTACAGACTCAACCAACCAAACTCCTCAGTAACCGACACCGAAGAGATCACTTGCCCACAGCTCTCTTCACTGACTCTTCAGGACTTTTAGCTCTTCTACAAAAAAAATTCTATTATTTCTCTCAGCCCAAATAGACCACAAAACAGCTGCAAGAATGGTCTTCCATACTAATTTTCCTTTCTTGTTGAGATCTTCCACTCTCCAACAGTACAGCAGATCCTTGACTGATCTTGGCATAACCCAACTAGTACCCAGAGCCTTCAAGAAATGTCCCCACACCATGGTGAAAGTCGGGCAGTGAATGCATGGGTGATCAGTAGTTTCTAAAAGAGAACCACACAGACCACAAGAGGGTCCAGGATCTGAAAGCCACATCTCTCCATATTAGCTCTAGTCAAACATTTATCAAGAGCCATTGTCCAAACAAGAAAGTTAGCCTTGGAGGGGCTAATTGGATTCCAAGTCCGATTGGCAGGAAAATCCGAATGACCTGAACTGTGCAGCTTGAGGGCCAATGACTTGACAGAGAAACAACCATCTGAATTCCATTTCCAGCTCCATTAATCCTCCAGATTCAAATCCATCTTCTGATTTTGAAGTAGCCCCAACAACTCCACAGATTCTTCCAACTCCCAATCAAACAGACTTCTCCTGCAAAGGTGGGTCCAAATAATGGTTCCTCCAAAAAAATTATAATTCTCAGCCACCGATGAGTCTTGATTAACAGAACATTGAAAAAGAAGAGGAAAAGCATCCGCCAAAGGACCCTCCAAGCACCAGGGGGGGTCCTTCCAGAACTTCATTCTATCTCCTTTACCCACCTAAGACTAATCCCTTCCAAGAGGGTAGGAAGGTTCTTCATTATGCCTCTGTCTAAAGAGAGCCGCCCCTGCTTGGAGGAGGACCCCTCGATCTCCAATTTCCCCACTCCACCCCATACTTAGCAGCTACTAGATTTCCCCGCCATTCATTCCTTTCAGAAGCAAATCTCCATAACCAGTTACTAAGAAGGGCTGAGCTAAATTTCCTCAGATTTCTTACTCCCAGCCCCCCCCCCCTTCTTCCTTGGGGAGACACAATTGATCCCACTTGACAAGGTGAATTTTCTTTTCATCTTCCCAACCCCTTTACAAAAAAATACCTCTGTAATTGCTCCAATCTTTTTGCTATTTTGTTTGGGATAGGGAAGAGGGAGAGAAAGTGGGTAGGTGAGAGAGGGTGCTCTTGATCAAAGTCACTCTACTTCCAAAGGACAGATATTTTTCCTTCCAAGAAGCCAGTTTTTTCTCCATTCTTTCAATAACTGGTACTCAAGCTGAAGAGAAGACCAGGCAACCCCAAATACTTCACCGGGAGGAATTTGACCTGGCAAGTCATCACCTCTCCACATTCCTCTAAATTTGAGACTTGGCCCATTGGGATTATCTGACTTTACTCAGATTAACTTTCATCCCAGACCACTTCAAACCAGCTAAGAATTCCAAGTACCATTTCCAACTGATTCGGAGAGGCATCAACAAAACACTCACTAAGAGAGATTGAAATCCTAGCAAGGGAATGCTTCTTTCACATGGATCAGAAGGACTGGCAAATGGGATGGGAGAGATTGAAATCCTAGTAAGGGATCTCAATGCTTCTTTCACATGGATCAGAAGGACCGGAAAATGGGATGGCTAACTCTTCAGTAAAACAAGGGGTCTACAGGCAGCAACTTTTCTGGGCCGTATCATAACACATTATGAAGGATCGCCTGTGTTTTCTATTTTTTTGTAATCCTGTAACTGTTTTCCTCTCAATTATTAATAAAATTAATATTTCCTTGCCTATCAAAAATAAAAGTTTCAACTTTCAGATGTTCAAGCCAGGTAGCACCAACAAATAACATATGAAAACCTGCAATGGGGTAATACATCCCGGGCATTCTCTCCTGCCTTGCCACAAAGACAACAAAAATGAACAAGTTTTATTCCTTTGGATCTCAGCATGTTGATGGTTTTTACTCTTCAGTCTTCCCTTAATAGCCACCCACAAGGGGAGAGGAAAATAAAAACTTTCAACGGAACCTTTTGCTTCCAGATCCATTGTCAAGGAACCTTATCAGCTTATCTTCAGATGATTGAGATAAGTTTCAGAACCTTTGTTTAACAGTGAAGCATTCAGACTGGTCATTTGACCAACTGAGGCTATCCTCCCTTAGAGGTTGAGGTTTAACCTTCCCCAGTAGTTGCAACATAGCTGATAGGGATTCAACATCCCTCTGAAGCCATGGAATCCATATTAGCTGACCACCGATAGATTCATAGAACTCATGATCTTTAGCAGATTTATCCAGTGCTAATGCATAGATGTTTGGAAATTCCTGACATAGTTGCTTAGTTCCACACCACCAGTCCTTCCAGAAATGGATTTTCTCACTATTCTAACTTTGAGTGTAATAAAATTGAAGAAAAACTCCATACTCTGCATAACTCCTTTCCATATATTGGTGCCATTACAGCTCATGAATGTGATTTGTTTCCCAACCCAAACCAACCTCCCCATATTTATTACTTTATCAGTTTCCTCCAAACTGCCTTTTCAAGGCCAAACCACCATAACCATTTGGATAACAGTGCGTTAACTTGTTTAATTGTTTCGGGGACCTACATCCAATAAGAACAGATGCTAGAGCGTTGAACATAGATACATAATAAGTATGCAGCTTTGATAGACACTTCGAATGAGGGTGGCCATTCCTCCTTTTGAAAGGCAATCCTTTTTCCAAACTACCAACTTGTAGCTAACCCGATTAATAATTACCAGATCCCAAATGTCTCTAGATTTGTAATTAGCTCCCAAATGAAGGCCCAAAATTTTAGCTGGCAATGATCCAACCCTACTCCTTAAGACAGATGCAAGATCACCAATGGATCTTCAGACTTGAAGCAGCCTCGAAACAAGTTAATATGCATATAAGAAAAACTAAGTCCTGCGTAGCATGTCTAAAGCAAATAGGAGAATCGTCGGCAAATTGAAGCAATGTCACTGCATTACCATCGGTCAAAACTTTGTAACCTTCCAAGTGACCTCCTTAAACAGCTCTACTGATCGTTCTACTGACAGCTTCTACTACAATAACGAATAAAAATAAAGATAGGGGATCCCGTTGGTGCAAGCCTCTCTTGGCTACAATGGAACCTCTAGGAATTTTGTTTACAAGGATTTAGCTGCTTAGAGGAATACCCCCATCCAGTTCCTTCATTTCACTCTTGTGAAAGGACTCTTTTTTGAAAGGACACTTAGGCCCCGTTTGGCACGTCTTTTTCACACAGTCTGTCCAATGTTTTAAAAGTGCAAGGCGCAAAAAAGGAATAAGGGTCATTTTGCACCTGAGGTACAAGGCGCAAGGCGAGGCAAACGCCTTTTTAAGCAAGGCACAAAAATAAAATAAGAAAAGCTAAAAAATTTAAAAAAAAAGCCAAAAATTTTATAAAAAAATAACAAAAAACATATTATTAAACATAATATTAATAAAAATATAAATTTTAATTTTGAAATAAATGTTTTAAAAGAACATATTATCTAATATTAAAATACATAAATATAACATGTGAAGAATATTCAAATGAGAATTTAAAAATCAAATCAAATATATAAAACATTTTCAAGCATATAAAACCCACACTCTTTTTTTTTTCTCAATTGTGTTACTTCAAGTAGCTAATGTGATGTAAAACATATTACATTACTGATTCTATGAGCCACCTTTGTACCACGTCCCTTGAGGCAAGCCCAAACAAGTCCACATTAGGGTCTTAAATTCTTAGTTTTCACAAAAAAGAATAATGATTTTATAGTTTTAATTGCTTTTCAAGAAGATATTTTATTAGGATGAATGAATGAACAACATTACCCTAACGTGGGCTTGCCTCGAGGGACGTGGCACAGGGATCTGTGGGCAAAGCCCCCGACCCTACCATTAGACACAAAAAAAAGCAAGCATCAATGTTTCAAAAGATGCACGCCTAGGCTGAGGCGTAAGGTGCACCAGGTGTGCACCTTTTGAAAGGGTTGCACCTAGGACCTGGCACGACACCTACCCCAAAGGCGCCTACCTTAGGCGCACCTTTTAAATCATTGGGTCTGTCGGCTATTTACAAGGCTGGCAAACCATGATTTGGTATTTTCCCGTTTGGCTTGCGACAAATCTAGCTGCCAAAAGCCGACACACTGAAAAGATGCGAGAAGCCCAAAACGGGCAATTTTCAGGAAGCTCCAAATGGAGCTTTTGTGTTTTTTCCTATTGGTCTTCTTGTGAAAAGACACGCCTTAACCAAACAGGCTTCGGGCTGCTCAAATCTTAATGCAAAAGCTTAATGCGTCTTTTGACTGTCAAAGCTACCAAAAGATCTTCCCAAAAAGACTTGCCAAACAGCCCCTTTGATTATGAAAGTTGTTTACTGAATTTTTTTAAATGCATTGATTTTTCTTTTTGAATAAGAAATGCCTTGGTTTTGAATAACTACTGTTTGCAAGTGTTGACATTCGGATTTAACTTTTATGGCTTGGACAAGAAGCCAAGGCAAGTACCTGCATTATCATTTTATAATCATATAATTCTTAAAAAGATTATGTCCTTTATCATTTCAAAACATATCAACAAATATTTTTATGAACTGGTGTTTACAATGTTATAATATTCTTACGATAATTCTACTCGAAATTTTCAACATTGTTGACATATTTCTTATTTGTAAGTTGTTGACACTTTGACTTGGGTGTGAATCATGTAATGAGAACAGTCTTGAAGCCTACTAGAGTTATTAGTAAGCTATGTTATGTTTTTCTTCCCCTATATATGATGCCTAGAACTCCATTATAGTGATTCGTATAGCATGTGTTTTTACGTGAGTAGGATTGTCAAGGCTGTCTATTATCAAGACAAAACATAATAAACTTTATTAATGCTATCTAAAATTAAAGTGAATAAGAACCCTTTGGTAATGAATACTGAACATGCATGCTATTAAAAACGGTCTCCTGGTGCTTTAGTTGAATGCATCCTTTAATCAAGTGCAGAAAGTACTAGAAAAAAATACCATATGGAGAGAAATATAACATCAATGGCAAGGAAAAACGCTATGTTAAGAAAGACATGAACCTCCTGTGTAAGAAGGCAAAGTGGTCACTTGGCTCATCATATCATTGAAACGCTCTACAGATGGCTCTACCACCATGACTCCTGAATTCATCCTTTCAGAATGCTTCAGGTTAGCGCAGAACTTTCCACATTTAAAGAGATCTTCAATACTCTTGAGCACAATGGTATCAGCATCAAGATAAACAACTGCGTAGGACAATCTACTCAGAATATAAAAAACTTGAGCAAGTAACATAAAAAGAGAGAAAATTCACTGAAAGAAACTCGCATATCGTCAAACTGTTCAAAACTAACCAAGCAAAATCAATTACCTTTCTTATAGTCTGTCATGTTAAATATCTTCAGTTTCGTATACACCCCCCAAAACCTCTTTGGCCGCACTTGATTGGGGTTAGCTAACAAACTTATAGGCTCCACAATCCAACCATCCGCCTAAACGAAAATCCCGATTAAATGATAAGAAACACGTCGAAAAGACAAAATCCTGAGATGAAAGCTTACCGGAATTCATTCCACTTAGAAAGTTATATAAATACAAATATACAACTAGAGAATCAAAACCTGCTTCAAGTATATGTAAACCCACAAAATAGTGCAAAGGAAAAGATCATTTACACATGCAGTTGAAGAAATAAACTTATCACAAAAACTGCAATTCCTTGACCTATATCTTTTTTTCCGTTTCGTAAAGGGGAATTCATCATACCTTAAGGAGCTTCTTAGCATAATCCGACACACCATCGGAAACAAGAACAACCATATCTTTGGTAGTTCTAGTGTCGCGAATCGATTTCCCGAGAACCCGAACGCCAAGGAGAAACTCATCTCCGTAAAGAAGAGTAGCGTAAGCCTCCTTCTGAGACCCCAAAACTCGATCTGTGAGTCCGAATAGAAACAACACAAACAGAACCACCAGATAACGAGGATTATGGAATCTCGATCTCATCCTTGCGGAGTATTGAAATTCAAATTGGACAATAAACAGAAGATCCACCCCGGCAAATCAACTTTTTGAATCGGAAATTAATAAAATGAACCTTTTTGCTGCAAGCAATCCATGAAAACAAAAACAAAAGAGAGACTCAGAACTCAAAGCTTTTATCGTAAACCCTAGTCCGCGTCAAGCCTGCAATCCAGTCTCCCTCGTCAAAGACTAAAATCTTGCTCTGGCGTTTCTTTGTTAAGAATTTTGTTGTTTTTTTGCTGGTTATTGTTAAGAAATTAAAGATATAAAAGAGGATAAAAGTCTTAGGGTTTGCGAAATTGACTTACTGTAGCCTTAATGTTTATGTATTTTCTTAGGGTAAATGACCTACGGGGGGGTCTTGACAAAGGCAATCATAATGGGTGATGATAAGGGGTGATTTGGCCTAACCAAATAAGTAAAGGACATGTGGATGCGGCCTGCCAGCCACATGGTAAATCAATGTGTGGTGCCACATCAGCAGATCAAGGGACCTCGGGTGCTCGGTCACTTCGGAGCTGGAGCACTTCGGTACCCACGTGCGTCGAAGTGGCATATAACCGAACCTAGAAACTTGCCAGTTGTCTCTAAACTTCTCAAGATCACACCACAAAATTATAGGCCTTATCCTTACCCTGCCCGAATCGAGGAGAAACGGTAAGACTTGCCAGCTGATACATTACCCTCCTTCCAAAGCGGAAGGGATTCCTACGTCACGGGCTAAGAATTTCGGAAGCATTTCGCTAGACCCACAGTAGCCTAGCTATATAAGGGCGTCAACCCCCAAGACTCAGGCCACCTTGGGTTCTATGATCCTTTGTCTTGCAGTTTAGTCCAGCTCGCTATGTGACTAGTATCCAAGTAATCTTCTAGCTAGGAGCTTCCAGATCACGCACCATCAATTGGCACCATCGATGTGAGCCTCATTAGGGGGTAGGACCACTCAACATCACTCCCTCAAGCCCCTACTATGGCTATTAGACAATTCACCATCCCCCTCACTGCCTCGAGGGTCCCCACCATGTCAATGTAGCAAACGGGTCAGTAGATAAACGTCCCGCTGCCAAGCGTCACCAGTTTAATGATCTAGTTTAGAGTGTCAAATCCATTCAAATTCAGATGCAACATATGCATCAGTTCCAACAGTACTATTTCTATCAGTAGTACCAGCAATAGTATCCACCACTACAGTCGAACCAGCAACTAGGTCAATACCAGAATCATATCCAAAACTAGCAGCCTCATCATAGTATTCGTCGATCTCTCCATCGAGGTGAGAGAAACTTACAGGTACCAGTCCCTCCTAGGGGTCGGACCCCACCTCGGGGTAGGACCGATGACCAACACACCCCTCTAGTTTCTCAAAGGGGGAACTTGAAAGATAGGCCCGAGGTTAGCCAGCATGAAAGGAAATGTCAGCAGCAACATTCACGGCTTGAGAATCATGAGTCACGACTCGATGATCGCCAGCTTGGGCCCGAGGTGCGGGCTCAAGACGAGACCCCTTGGCACCCAACAACAACCAACACCAGTCTCGCGACCAGGAAGAAAGAACCCTAGTCCACCTCACAATAGTGTTCGGGAGCAAGAGCGGACCAAAATCAAAGTACCCGATAACACAGAAGTTAATAGCACCAACGTGGAGCCAGCAAAGAAGCAGCAGTGGGGACATCGTAAGATTCGCTGGTCTTCCGCCAAGAACAACTTGCCAGCAAGGAGCAGTCGCCTGCTAGAACGAAGTAGGGAAAGGGAGGAAGTGAGCTCAGTAACTGCGTAACCGCTATTGCCTTGTTGAGTCGGCCCTCCCCTATCACCCGAGCTACTAGCAACCCCGATGCCAAAGGACTTTAAGGTACCCCCATTGGAAAAGTACAACAGAAGTTTCAACCCCAACGACCATGTAGACGCGTTCCAATCTCAAATGCATCTCGCCAGAACAGACGAAGCGTGCATGTGCGTAGCTTTCTCCACCACTTTCAATGGACTAGCTTGAACTTGGTACAAGAGCATCGCACTATGCTCGACCAAAAGTTGGGTACAATTCATGGATATGTTCACAACCCATTTCATCACTAGTAAAAAGTGCTCAAAGTCACAAGAGAGCCTTCTTAACATGGTGTAAATGGAAAATGAGTCAATTCAGAGCTACATCAAGCATTTCAATGAAATGTGCTTGCAGATACCCGATCTTGACGCAGTAGTGTGCCTGACCACAATGCGAAAAGAAGTTACACACAAGGAGTTCAGATGGTACATCAAAGTAAATCGCCCGAAGAACATCATGGAGTTCTTAGCATTGCCAAAGAGGTTCATGAGCACAGAAGAAGAGCTTGGTAGGGTTGTTCATAAGAAGGTCCAACCCGACCAAACTGACCAACTCGGACCGACCCAACCTGAGTCGGTCAGGTTTTCATCAGCACGGGTCGGTTTTGGGTTGTGCAAATTCCTAAACCGATGATTCAGGTCAGTTTTAGTTTTCTTGTGTGAAAACCGAAACCGGTCCAAACCGAACGACTTAGTTCCTAGTTCAAACATGAAGTTCCAAAGCCCATTAGGGCACCTAGTTTTTGAATGGTTGCAAGAAACTTTGGATTAGTGAATAGTGATTAATGAACAACTTTTGTGATTAACTTTTCATTTAAATTTTATCATAGGAGATGGTTGGAATGATGTTCAATTTATGACTATTTTTAAAATTAGCAAGATTTTTTCACAGGGATGAACTTAGAATCGAAACCGATCCAAACCGACCCAACCTGACTCAAACCGACCAGGTCGGTTTTACTTAACATTGGGTCGGTTTCGGTTTCCATGTGAGGTAACCTGACCAAGTTGGGTCAGTTGGAAAAACCGCAATGAACCAACCCAACCCGACCCGTGAACAGCCCTAGAGCTTGGCCAAAAATCAGAAAGCTAGCAGGGCAAGAAGAGGAAAAGAGAAAAAGAAGGAACAAGCAATGGCAAGCACAAAAGAAAGAAGAGCAAATCATTGAGAAGAAGCAAGTCACCTCGCTCAAGAAGTAAGTTTGTCAAGCAGAACGTGATGCAATGGGACCCTACCAGCAATCTTGGCAAGCAACGGCCCAGCATTCTCGAGGAGGTAAAAGAGGTTGCTCCCGTGTTGCAAGCAAAGCCGAGTTGGATTGACCTACTCATTGATCATCTACTCCACGGGACCCTACCAATAGAACATAATGCAACTCAAATGGTGGAGCGTCAATCAGCTCGGCACATCCTTATCGACGGATGGCTATATAGGAGGTCCTTTACACTCCCCTACCTACATTGCTTGCGACCTTTAAAGCTGACATCCATGAAAGACTATGCGGAGGACACGTGGGGGGCAGAGCACTTGCCCAAAAAGCACTTAGACAGGGCTACGACTGGCCCACCATGAAGGTAGACGCACTCGAACTCGTCAAGAAATGCGACAAAGGGTTAGAGGTACGCCAACATCCTCCATCAACCTACTACATCTAAAGTACCTGACTAGCCCGTGGTCTTTCGTGTAGTGGGGGATTGACATCCTCGGACCATTTCCACCGGCAATCGAGCAGAGGAAATTCTTGGTCGTAGTGGTGGACTACTTCACAAAGTGGGTGGAAGTTAAGCCATTGGTGAATATTACAGCATGAAACATGCATAACTTCTTATGGAAGAATATTGTGTGTCGTTTCAAACTATCCAAGGTGTTGATTTCAGACAATGAGAACCAGTTCGAAGACATAAAGTTCCATAACTAGTGTGCGAGATGGGGATTCAGCAAAACTTCACTTCGGTGGCACACCCGCAGGTGAGCGAATAGGCCAAAGTAACGAACAGGACCATCCTCCGCAGACTGAAAGCTCACTTAGTGCAAGCTAAAGGGTTGTGGGTGGATGAGCTGCCCAGTGTCCTTTGGGCCTATAGGACTACCATCAAGACTACAACCGGTGAAATGCCCTTCAACCTGATGTATGGAGCGGAGGCCATGATTCTAGCAAAGATCGAAGTACCAACGTTGTGGCTCAAAGCATATGACGAAGAGGTGAATGACAACGAGCTACAGACCAATTTGGACCTGATCGAAGAAGTATGCGACCTGACCTATATCCGGATTGCGGCCTACCAACAACGGGTAGCTCGGTACTATAAGGCCCAGGTCAAAAGATGACAATTTCGAGTTGGTGACTTGGTGCTCTGTAAGGTAATGGTACCTGAGCCTGGTGTAGGTAAGCTCGAACCAAATTAGGAGGATTTGTACTGGGTGAGACGAGTCTTCGGAGAAGGCACATATGAACTCGAGACTATGGAAGGGAAACAAGTACCTCAAGCTTGGAGCATTGACAACTTGAGGAGGTATTATCTATGAGTTCGCGACTCCAATATGACTAAAAACCATGCACTGGAGCGCCCGAGAAATTGGACAAGGTAGCCAAAAACCCTACGTCGGAACGTCCGGGTGACAGGGCTTCTAAGGCACGGAATAAAGAGTATCAAGAATGGAAGGAAAAAAATTATCTTGCTCATTATTATTTCATAGCCTCCTTAGACAACCCAATATAGTGACAGTTTGATATGATCAAACTGTCCAAGGATATCATGGAAAATTTGAGGATAATGTATGAAGAGCATAATCATTCTACTCGATTAAAGGTAATAAAATTGTTTATGACCGCTCAAATGACTGAGAACCAACAGGTTCTTGACCATTGTCTAAAGATGATGGGCTATATCAATGAACTGGAGGCTCTCGATTTAGGGCTTGATAATGACATTAAAATTGATGTTGTTCTTAACTCTTTGCCACCCTCTTTTAATTAGTTTATCATGAATTACAATATGAATAAGCTAAAAGTTAGCTTTCAGAAATTCAACAATATGTTGCAGAGGGCTGAAGAACTAATTAAGAAGGATATGATGATTTTCATGCTTGTTGGAAATGGTAAATCGAGCAACATTAAGAGGAAGGCAAAGAAGAAGCCTCAGAAGAAAGTTGGCAAGACCAAAAAGCAAAAGGATAAGACATCAAATGTTTGTCACTTCTACAAGTAGACTGGCCACTAGAAGAGGAATTGTCCTCAATATCTAGAGATCAAGAAGCAAAGTAATTTCAAATCCTTTATCATAGAAACCAATTTGTTGGAGATCCTGATATATTGACTCAAGGGCTTCTACTCATATAACACATTGTAGGGCTTGAAGAAAAGCAGAAGAATGATTGATGGAGAAGTGACTCTTTACTTGGGGGCTTTTACAACTGTTGCAGCTACAACCATAGGAACTGTAGAATTGTATTTTAAAGAAGGAGTTATTTTATTTAAATATTGTCTTTATGTACCGAATTTGAGAAGAAATTTGATTTTTGTTTCAAAATTGTGTATGGATGGTTATTTTATTCAGTAATGTGATCACTATTAAACGAAATAACAAATTCCTTACTTACGGAGAACTTGAGAATGTTCTCTATGTTCTCCATCTTTCTCTGGAAACAAACTTAATTGAAACTACGTCGGATGTAATCCCCAAGAAAAGCACTCATGATATAGTTAATTCTGTATGCATGTGGCGTTACTGACTTAGCCACATTAATATAGATCGTATCATAAGGTTGGTAAAGGATGATCCGTTGAATTTTCTAACTATAGAAGATCTTCCAACCTGTGAACCTTGCCTTCAGGGTAAGATGACGAAACGACCATTTATAGGTAAGTTTGAAAGATCTACATGCACACTAGACTCGATAGATACTGATGTATGTGGTCCCATGAATGTTAGGACACGTAACTAGCACGTTTACTTTATAACATTTACCGATGATTTTTTTCGATATGACTATGTGTATCTAATGAGACACAAGTCTTAATCATTTGAAAACTTCAAGGAGTTTAGACAAAAGGTCGAGAAATAGTTAGGGAGACAGATTAAGGCCCTTGGATCAGATCGATGAGACGAATATCTCTCCGACGAATTCAAATACTACTTAAAGGAAAGCAGGATTGTATCACAACTATCTTCTCTTACTACACCACAATTAAATGGTGTATCAAAGAGGAGAAATCAGACTCTATTGGATATGGTCCATTCACTTCTCATCCGCTTATAATTAATTACCTATATCCTTTTGAGGTTATGCATCATAGACTGCGAACATGCTGAACCGGGTTCCAACCAAATCCGTTCCTAAGAGTACATATGAGCTATGAACCGGTAAGAAACTAAGTGTAAGATAATTCAAGATTTGGGGTTGTCTGACCCATGCTAAAAGAACAAATGCTGACAAATTGGAATCCAATACCAACCGTTGCCTATTTATAGGCCACCCCAAAATCTCCACAGGTTATTTATTCTATGACCCAATGGAGCAAAATGTGTTTTGCAGTTGAATGTGAAGGGATAGGAAATCTATCACATGGACGCCCAAAGATTGCGGAATAAGGGGGCGAATTTAAAAAATTTTTCTCTCCCTTTAACTGGGAATTGAATTCCCTATTTAGAAAATCATATTTTCAATGATCATTCTTGAACCATAAACTGAATCAGATCTGAACCAAAAGGAGTAGGGAGAGATAATACCTGATACAGAGAAGTAGTATCTCCCAATGGAGGTGTTCACGCCCAAGGAAGGATCCAAAATCTGCTCCTATTGAAGATGGCGCAGTGTAGGGTGGAGCAGAATCAACAGTGTTCTTCCAAAAAAACTTGATTATTCTCAAGAATCACCCGGACGGCTTGTGATTACAACTCCCACCAATCTTTTCTCCAAAAGATTGGAATCAAGATCCAATCTTGATTTCTCCCAAGAACTGGAGATCGAACTGCTGTAGGCGGCGACTGCAGGAAGGAGGCGGCAAGAGAGTATTTGCAGGGTACAGAATTCTCTTTTCTGTGATTTCAGCTCTAAAAACATGATTATCTATTGCTTGTTTGTGATGATGTCTAAAGGTTGTTGCCCCCTCTTCCTTTTATAGACTTAAAGGGATCAACTCCTAATCCCATTAGGAGTTGCTAATCTAAATCAGTCCCTTATCTTATCTGCAGATTAGATCAGCCAATTCATAATCTAATTAGGAAGTTTCCATATCTAAATCTTATTTAGATCTTGGACTCTCTAAGTGGATAGGGTGTGGGCCCAATCTTATCAGCTGATCCATCTCAGAATTCACCCCTTAAGTGACTAATCAAATTAGCCGAGTTCAAAATGGGCTTAAGGCCCATTTAAGGTTATGTATTCATTTAGCCTTCCAAATTGCTGCCCAGTTGGGCTTCCTTGTATAGCGTGAGACCCAAACATTGATCTATACATCAGCTACATGGGTTCAGCCTAACCTTTGTTACAAGGCCTGGCCGAATACACTGTTATGGACAGTGCACCCCCTGAAACCCATTAGATGGGCTCTATGGGCCCAACACTTACCCTAAGTGGTCCTTGGGCCAAGCCACCTTGTAACACCCAAGGACTGTGGGCAGATGCAAGATTAGCCCATCAGGTATTATCCTCAATGATCTTACACTTAACCTCTCAGCCCATAATGATCATACACTGCCCGACAAGAGAGGACCTCTCCCTCGGCTACAAGGAACAGTGTTGCACTCTCTGCTTATATGGATCCTGGGAATTAAAATATTTTGTAATTCATTTCGAAACCATAATTTATATATTTTTATATCTCTTATAAAATATGTTTTGCAAAACAAATCTCAATGATTGAAATCGACTGCCGACAGTCTTGGTTTCCATAAGTGAGAGTGCATCCCCGATCATTACCTTTGTCCAACAAAGGGGTTGATCCTGTCACTATGATCACCTACTCAGATGAATTCTTAGACTATCCCAACATACCCAGGTTTTGACCCCCGCTAAGGATTTCACTGATTGGTACATCAAAGACAGCCCAATCCGACACCTAGTGTAGTATCATAATCGAGTTTAGGGGTCGGGTGTAATTTTCCAGTTTTGCCCATCAATCTCCAAGGTCTAGGGCAATACTAGAAATCTGGTTCAGTTCAAAGATTCAATTAATCCTACACTGTAAGTGCCTAGGGTCTCACCCCGGCAGCTGAGACAAGCCACCCCAACCGAATTGGTGGCACCACAGTGTCAGCCTTGTCAGGATAGGTCTCCCCAGACCGACCCACTGGCTGTGAACATTCTAAACTAACACGAGTATCATTAAGTGTCGAGTTTAAGGGTATTACACAGAAACATCTAAGGGAACATGAATCAAATATGCACTTTTATTCATTTACAATAAACTCATAAAATACATCATTTTGATTGAAACTAAGGGCATATAAAACTGTCTAACAGAATGCCCATTTCTTGTAAGAAGACTATATTCTGGACAATCATCATTAGGAAATTATTTTTGACGAGGAGAGTTTAGGGGTAGTGGGAGATGTCCCACAAGCTCTAAAAAATAACCAACATAGAAGATCTACCCGGGTTTCTAAGCCTCCAGTTAGTTACGACTATGGTTAAGAAAGTTATTTGATGGAAGACATAAACAGTGAGGATGATCCCGTGACTTATAAGTTATTTGATGGAAACCATGACTTATAAACTCAACTCTTAGCGTCTTAAAACAATCCACCCAATAGAATCCGTTACAAGAGAGCATTAACCAAACCCAACATTGCCAACCCAAATAGGAACCAACAAAACCCTGCGATGTCGGTTGAATCTATCATTCGATAACTTATACAACAAAAGCTTAGGAAGAAATAATCCACTTTATTAAAAAAATACAACCAAAGCTATCGATACCTTGCTAGAAGGTATCATTCCATAGCTGAAATCAGTCCAAACAATCCAAGACTATCCAAACCGATCTAATCTATCAAGTCAAAGCTAAACTAAAGTCAACCCAAACAAAACATGATGCTGACAATTTTAGATTATTCAATTTCTAACCATCCAATCCTAATGCAATTGAATCTAACTCAACAAAAATAAACCATCTGGTAGAGATGAAATATAGCTAAGGTTAATCAAACCCATTCTTCCAAATTCTGTGAAACTTAATCTAGCCAAACCTAGATAGAAGCAACTACATATTATCCAAAACTATTGAAGCCATGGCAAACCAATCAACCATCAATCAAATCTATACCCACTAACAAAACTTCTAGCACAATAAACTCCCCTTATTAACAGAAATGAACCTGTCATACCTAGATAGAGTAGGAAATTAACTCAACTCTTTTATAAAATAAAACCAAGCATACTCATAGGAAAATAAAACAAATAAATGTATATCAATCCAAACAGCCTCGTCTAAACAATCTAAAACAATTCAAAGAAGAAACTTGTACATGATATATCAAAATCTATCATTCTGTAATTGAACCAACACAACCATGCAATGTTGGTTGAATCTATCATTCCATAACCAATATATCAAAATTCTTGGAAGAAATAAGCAACATTGTTTAAAAAGTCCATCCAAAGCTATCCATACCTAGCTAGAAAGATGCCATCAATGAAAACTGTAGTTGAAATCAATCCAAATAATCTAAGACTATCAAAATTGACCTAATCTATCAAGTGAAATTCAAACTAAAGTCAATCCAGCGGAAACATGATGTGGACAATTTTTTATTATTCACTTTCTAACCATCCAATCTAGATTCAGAAGAGTAGGTCTGATTTAGAAGAGGAGACTATAGGGATAGATAAAAAATGATAATGTAGTCCAAATAATGGAAGAGGGGACGTCCTGATTCATAAGGTAGAATCAATGGAAAATGTAGTTGACCCATTAACTAAGCCACTAACACAAAAAGTGTTTGAGAAACACGTGGAAAGTATGGGACTTCAGCTAGTACCCAATTGGACCTAAGTGCAACTGGGAGCTGTTAGACAGTGTATGCCATTACCTTCAATCAACATGATGTACATTATAACATTTATTGTAAATGAATAAAGTACATATTATTCATGTTATTGTGGTGTATTTCTGTGTAATACCCTTAAATTGGACACATATGAGACTCATGTTAGTTTAGAATATTCACAACCGTTAGATAAATCTGGGGAGATTTATCTTACCAAAGCTAACATTGATGTACTGCCAAGTTGGTTGGGGTGGCTTGTCTCAGCTGCCAAGGTGAGACCCGAGGTACATGTAGTGTAGTTTTTCTTGAAACCCTGAACCGGACCAAAATTCTGGTATTGCCATGGACCTTGGAAATAGATGAACAAAACTCGAATGTTACAACTGACCCTTAGACTCGATTATGATACCGCACAAGGTGTTGGATTGGGCTGTCTTTGATATGCTAATCAGTGAGATCCTTAGAGGGGGTCAAAACCTGGGTATGTTGGAACAGTCCAAGAATTCATTTGAGTGGGTGATCATAGTGACAGGATTAGCCCCTTTGTCGGACAAAGTGAATGATTGGGAAAATGCACTCTCGTTGATGGAAACCTAAACTGCCGGCAGTGAATTTCATATGTATTTGAAATTTGGTTTTGCAAAATATAATTATATAGACATATACTTATATATTATGGTTTCACAATTTGTTTGCAAAATGTTTTAATTCCCGGGATCCATGTGAGTAGAGAGTGCAACACTGTACCTTGCAGTCGAGGTAGAGGTCCTCTCTTCTCGGGCAGTGTTTGATCATTAAGGGCCAAGGGGTTAAGTGTAAAACCATTGAGGGTTATACCTAATGGGCTAATCTTGTTTCTCTGCCCATAGTCCTTGGGTCTTCATAAGATGGTTGGACCCAAAGACCATTTAGTCTAAATGTTGGGCCCATTAAAAACCCATAGTGATGGACTTAGGGGTTTACTGTATTCAATAGTTAATTCGGCCAGGCCTTGTAACAGAGGTTAGGCAGAACCCATGTGGCTGATGTGTACATCAATGTTAGGGTCCCATGCCATACAAAAAGAGCCAAGCTAACCATTAAAAGGAAGTGAGCATAAAAGCTTAATGGGCCTAAAAGCCCATTACAAACTCGGTTAATTGGATTAATTAAATAGGGTGGATCTGGGTTTCGATTAGCATAGAATGATAAGAGGATAACTTCTATCCACTTAAAGAGTTCAGATCCAAATAAAGATTTGGATCAAGGGACTCGTAATTTGATTAAGAATAAACTGATCCTGAACTGTAGATAAGATAAGGGATTATCTTTATCAATTAAAGAGTTCAGATCTAAATAAAGATTTGGATCAAGAAAATCCTAATTAGATTAGGAGGTTGTCTCTTTAAGGATATAAATAGAGAACAGGGCGGACCTGAAAAAGACACAACATAGAGAAGACAACTCAGCTTGATAGTTTCTGCTTTCAATTCTTTTTCTCCTACCTTTTGCCACCCTACACTATTCGATCTCTAATTCTTGGATCTGATCAAGATTTGATCTTGATATTGTTTCTTGCTAGAAGAAACAACTTTGAAGCTGTGCCCCATTCGATTCTTGTTGAAAAATCACAAGTTCTTGGTGAAGAACTACTTGCTGATCTTGTCTCATCCTAAGCTATGTTATCTTCAGTGGAGGGAGGATTTGGTAAACTCCTTGGGCATGAATGTCTATATTGGGAGGAGCTTTTTGCATCGATTCCGTATCATGTATATCCCTCCTTAATCTTGATTTCAGATTTGGTCCAGTTTGATTACAAGAAGGAACCTTGAAAATGCAGTTTTCTAAATTGGGAATAAGATTCCTAGATGAGAGTAAAGAAATTTTTGAAAATTTGCCCAACATTTCCGCAGGGTTCGTCCATCCATATGATAGATCTCCCATCCCTTCAAATCAAACTCATTCTTCCAAATCGCGTGAAACTGAGTCTAGCCAAACCTAGGTAGAAGCAACTACACATTATCCAAAACTATTGAAGCCATGGCAAACCAATCAACCATCAATCAAATCTATACGTACTAACAAAGCTTCTAGCACAATAAACTCCCCTTATTATTAGAAATGAACCCGACATACCTAGATATAGTTGGAAATCAACTCAACCCTTTATAAAATAAAACCATACCTACTCATAGGAAAATAAAACCAATAAACGTAGATCAATCCAAATAGTATCGTCTAAACAATCTAAAACAATTCAAAAAAGAAAATTGACTTAATCACTTTAACCAACAAAAATAGAGCTTATTATAACTCTAATCACACTAGTCTTACTTAAACAAACCCATTATAACACATACTGCAGGCTGGATAATCTCTCAATTCTAAGTTCAACAAAACCAACGTATTTAGAGAAGATGGGAAATCAACTCAACTCTATCAAAAAGTGAAACCTGACCTACTCAAATCAAAACAAAGCGAATAAACAATGACCAATCCAAACAACGTAACAAAAGTCAGAGAGAAAACTTGACATAAATAAGATCAACCAATAATAACCAAGCATATTACACCCCTAAAGTCACAATTTTAACTTAGACGAACCATTCATATCTCTCTACATAAGCTAAATCCACTCACTCAGACTTATACGTGATAAACATAACCTATAAGAACAAATTCAAGAAAATCCCCTTTGGCTGCGAAAATGTCTTTGTGCCAAATGAACTCACCTATACTTAGATCAGAAAAGAAGGATTCCATGAAAAAAAACCATAGCTGAAATCAATCCAAACAATCTAAAACTATCCAAACCAACCTAATCTATCAAGTCAAAGCTAAACTAAAGTCAACCAAGACGAAACAAGATGCGGACAATTGTAGATTTTTCACTTTCTAACCATCCAATCCTGATGCAAATGAATCCAACTCAACATAGATAAAACCATATGGTGGAGATCGAATATAGCTAAGGTTAATCAAACTCATTCTTCCAAAATCCCATGAAACTATGACCAAACAAACCCAGGTAGATGCAACTACACATTATCCAAATCTAACCAAGCTGTGGTGAACCAATCAACCACCAATCAAATCTATACCCGCCAACAAAGATTATTAGCTAAATAAACTCCCCTTACTAATAGAAACGAACACGACATACCTAGATAAATTAGGAAATCAACTTAACTCCTTTATAAAATAAACCAGACCTACTCACAGGAAAATAAAACCAATAAACATAAATCAATCCTAATAGTCTCGTCTAAATGTTTCTTGCTTCACCACACATTGTGTCATCTTTAGTGGAAGTGGGTTTTGGTTTTTTCCTTGTGTGTGAACACCTACATTGGGAGTTACTACTACTTTGTATTAGGTATATCCCATTCATCCCTTTTAGTTTCAGATCAGGTCTACTTTGGTTTGAGATTGGTCATCAAAAATGTAGTTTTGTAAAATAGAGAATGCGATTTCCAAATGGGAGAGAAATTTTTGAAATTTCGCCAAATCTTCCTTCAGGATTCGGCCATCCATACGATGGATCTCTCATCCCTTCAAACAGAACCTATAGGAATAGATTCATGCTAATCCACTTTGGCTACGTAAACATCCTTGTGCCAAACGAACTCACCTATACTTCTAAAGATCAAAAAAGATGTTTTCATATTTCATAGCCACAAATATTCATAGCACTTACAATTACATATTCAAAAAAGTCTTTGAAAACACTTACCGATAACACATTACAATATTAGTGCCAAATTATAAATTGCAATCACTCCCAGCATCTAATGGAGATTGAGGTGCTGGCCAAATGGCTTAAGCTAAGATTCCCAAATATTCTCAAGATCCTTTGCAAGGAATCGGTGGTCCAATGATTAGGGCAAGGCCAAAGAGGATGAAAGAGGCTTTACAAGGCTTAACCATGGAAGTGCATGACAAAGAGGCTGTTTTAGAAAATTCTAAAACTGTTCTAAAAGTTCCCAAAGATTCACCAATGATAATCACCTATCTTTATGTGCAAAAGGATGTACAAGGCTTAGATCTTAAAGAACAAAGCTTGGAATCCATGACATAAGACCAAGGCGCATGGACATGATAAGAAAATGCCCAATCTACATGCTAAGATGTATTGATGGACTTGGTGCATGGACATGATAAGAAAAGGCATAATCCACATGCTAAGATGTATTGATGGGCATGTTTTGTCTTTTTTTGTTTTACTTTGACTTTTCTATGCTTAGTTGTCATTAGTTGTAGTCTTTTACAGGATTCCTATTTCAAGGCATTTTTGTTTCATAAACTAAAGGGATCCTCATTAGTTAGGAGTTTCCTTATAAGATAATGATGTTTACATCCTATATAAAGGCCACAACTATGTAAAATGAAAATCAATCAATGATATAGAGGTATTTTCAGCAAACTTTGCTTTGCATTTTTGTGTTCTTGGCATAATACAATATCTTGACTTATCAAGGGAGTGATCAACATTTGTGGCATCTTCAAAATTGGATTATTTAAGGTCTTAGTTTCCTTAAATTTTTAATCTGATCAACTACAACTTGTTTTCTAATTTCTGGGTGCGCATAACAACTTGATACAAGGAGAGCCCTAAGTATACAACCTAAGGATGATGGTAATGAAGAGCAATGTGAGCATATTTTTCACACAAGATGCCATGTGAAGGATAAGGTATGTATTATGATTATTGATAGTGGAAGTTGTACTAATGTTGCTAGTACATTGTTGGTAGATAAACTGAATTTGCATACCATAAAGCATCCTAAACCATACAAATTGCAATGGCTAAATGAATATGGAAAAGTGAGGGTAACGAAGCAAGTTCTGGTTTCCTTTTCAATTGGAAAGTATGATGATGAGGTTCTATGTGATGTGGCACCAATGCATGTTAGTCATATATTTGCTTGGCCAACCATGGCAGTTTGATAGGAAGGTTACACATGATGGGTATAAAAACCGTTATTATTTTGTAATGAATAACTAAATTATTGTACTAACCCCTGTCAAACCTTTTGCAAGATTATGAAGATCAGATTAGGATAGCAAGAGAGTGCAAAATGAGAGAAGAACAAAAATGTGAGCAAGAGGAAAAGAAAAAGAAAGAAAGTGAATAAGCAAAAGCAAAGAGAGCAAGTGAGACCGAGAGGAAAAGTGCAAGTGGAAAGAGTGAGGCCGAGATGAAAGTTGGGGAGAAAAGTGTACAAAAAGGAGAGAAAAGCAAGGGAATGAGTGAAAAAAATTAGGTTAAGAGTGTCATGATTGCAAGGCAACAACTACATGTACTTATGTACAAGAATGTTTACTTTTCTACTAATGACTCAAACCCCTCTTTGCCTAGTGTTGTTGTGTCTTTATTGCAGGAGTTTGACGACCTATTTCCCAAGGAGATTCCCCATGGATTACCTCCCTTAAGAGGTATTGTGCATCAAATATACTTCATACCTGGTTTTTCCATACCAAATCGACTTGCTTATAGAACTAATCTCGAGGAAACAAAGGAGATACAAAGGAAAGTGGATGAATTGGTGCAAAAGAGTTTTGTAAGGGAGAGTCTTAGCCCATGTTTGGTTCCTGTCGTCTTAGTCCCAAAGAAAAATGGAACCTAGCGTATGTGTGTGGACTGCCGAGCCATTAACAAAATAACAGCTAAGTATTGACATCCTATCCCTAGATTAGATGATATGCTTGATGAATTGCATGGCTCTTGTTTGTTTTCTAAAATTGATTTAAAGAATGACTATTATCAAATTTGCATGTAAAAGGGAGATGAATGGAAGACAATATTTAAAACTAAATATGGATTGTATGAGTGGTTAGTAATGCCTTTTGGTTTAACTAATGTACCTAGTATATTAATGAGGTTAATGAATCATGTCTTGTATACTTTCATAGGGAAATTTGTGATAATTTATTTTGATGATATTTTAGTTTATAGCAAAAATTTGGATGAACATGTGAAACACTTGTAGTGTGATAAGAGAGCATCAATTGTATGCTAAACTCTTGTTTTTACTGTTGCACATCCTCAAACGGATGGTCAAACTGATGTAGTTAATAGGACACACTACTTTATTGCGTGCTATCATTCAAAAGAACTTAAACCAATGGGAGAAGTGTTTGCCACATATTGAGTTTGCATATAAAAGGTCTGTTCATTCTACTAATGAACATGCTAATTTTGATGGTAAGAAAAAGGCAGCTTTTGTGAAGGATTTACATGCCAAGGTTTGGGCTAACATTGAAAGGAAGAGTGAGCAATATGCTAAGCAAGCTAATAAGGGGCATTTGAAGGTTGTTTTTGAACCTGGAGATTAGGTTTGGGTGTACATGTGTAAGGAGAGGTTTCCCACACAAAGGAAATCAAAATTGCTACATAAAGGAGATGGACCTTTTCAAGTCTTAGAAAGAATCAATGATAATGCCTACAAGCTAGATTTGCCAAGCAACTATGGTAATGTTAGTGCGACTTTCGATGAGGGAAGGAATAATTGGCCTTTTTAATGTTGCTGGTTTATTTTTGTTTGATGTAGGTGATTCGAGGACGAATTCTTTCGAGGAGGGAGGGAATAATGGAGATCGAGGTGCTAGCCAAATGGCTCAAGCTAATATTCTCAAATATTCTCAAGATCCTTTGCAAGGAATCAGTAGTCCAATGACTAGGGCAATGACAAAGAGGATGAAAGAGGCTTTACAAGGCTTAATCATGGAAGTGCATGACAAAGAGACTATTTTAGAAGATTCTAAAACTGTTCTAAAAGTTCCCAAAACTCCACTAAGGATAATCACCTATCTTTATGTGCAAAACGATGTACAAGGCTTAGATCTTGAAAATCAAAGTTTGGAATCAATGACATAAGACTAAGGCGCATGGACATGATAAGAAAATGCCCAATTTGCATGTTAAGATGTATTGATAGACTTGATGCATGGACATAATAAGAAAAGGCCCAATCCGCATGCTAAGATGTATTGATGGGCATGTTTTGTTTTACTTTGACTTTTCTATGCTTAATTGTCATTAGTTATAGTCTTTTAAAGGATTCTTATTTGAAGGCAGATTTGTTTCCTAAACTAAAGGGATCCTCATTAGTTAGGAGTTTCCTTATAAGATAATGATGTTTACATGCCTATATAAATGCTACAACTATGTACAACAAAAATCAATCAATGATATAGAGATATTTTCAGCAAGCTTAGCTTTGCATTTTTGTGTTTTGGCATAATACAATATCTTGACTTATCAAGGGAGTGATCAACCTTTGTGGCATCTTCAAAATTTGATTATTTAAGGTCTTAGTTTCCTTAAGGTTCTAATATGATCAACTACAATTTGTTTTCTAGTTTCTGGGTGCACATAACAACTTGATTCAAGAGTTCCTTGAGCGGGTCGTCTAGTGGGTTTTTATCAACATCTTAAAATAATTCACCCAATAGAATCCATTACAACAGAGCACTAACCAAACCCAACATGGCCAACCCAAATTGGAACCAAAACAACATTGGAATGTCGGCCGAATCTATCACTGTATAACGATATAAGAGATGCTTAGGATGAAATAATCCACTTTTTGTAAAAAAATATAACCAAAGCTATCGATATTTGCTAAAGGATGCCAACAAAGAAAACCGTAGTTAAAATCAATCCAAATAATCCAATACTATCCAAACTGACCTAATCTATCAAGTCAAAGCTTAACTAAAGTCAACCCAGCTGAAACAAGATGCAGACAATTTTAGATTACTCACTTTCTAATGATCAAATCCAGATGCAAATGAGTCCAACTAAACATAGATAATACCATCTGGTAGAGATCGAATATAGCTAAGGTTAATGAAACCTATTCTTCCAAATCCCGTGAAACTGAGTCTAGCCAAACCTAGGTAGAAGCAATTACATATTATCCAAAACTAACCAAGCTGTAACGAACCAATCAACCATCAATAAAATCTATACGTACTAATATAGCTTCTTACCACAATAAACTCCCATTATTAATAGAAATGAACTCGGCATACCTAGATAAATTTTGAAATCAACTCAACTCCGTTATAAAATAAAATCAAACCTACTCACAAGAAAATAAAACCAATAAATGTAGATCAATCCAAACAGTCCCGATTATACAATCTAAAACAATTCAAAGGAGAAACTTGACTTAACCAATGTAACCCACAAGAACAGAGCTTATTACAACTCTAACCACACTATTCAATTTAACCCACAAGAAGGAAGCCATGAAAGAAAACTGTAGCTTAAATCAATTCAAACAATCCAATACTATCCAAACCAACCTAATCTATCAAGTCAAATCTAAACTAAAGTCAATGCAGCCGGAACAAGAAACAGACAATTTTTGATTATTCACTTTTTAACCATCCAATCCTGATGCAAATGAATTTTACTAAACATACATAAAACCATCTGGTAGAGATCAAATATAACTAAAGTTACTGAAACTCATTCTTCAAAATCTCATGAAACTGAGCCTTGCCAAACCTAGGTAGAAGCAACTACACATTATCCAAAACTAACCAAATAGTGGCGAACCGGTTAACCATCAATTAAATCTATGCCCACTAACAAAACATATTAGAACAATAAACTCCCCTGACTAATAGAAACGAACCCAACATACCTTGATATAGTTGAAAATCAACTCAACTCCTTTCAAAAATAAAAGCAAACCTACTCATAGGAAAATAACACCAATAAACGACCGTCTAAACAATCTAAAACAATTCAATGGAAAAACTTCGCTTAAGTAATTTAACCCACAAGAATAGAGCTTATTACAAATCTAACCACACAATTCTCACTTAAACAAACCCATAATAACTTATACCATAGGCTAGATAATCTCACAATGCTATGTTAAACAAAACCAAATTATTTGGAGAAGCTAGGAAATCAACTCAACTCCATCTGAGAAGGAAACCTGACCTACTCAAATCAAAACGTAGCCAATAAACATTAACCAATCCAAAAAAAAACCATTTAACTAAGACAAACCAAGTGTATTACACCCTTAAAGTCAATATTTTAACTGATTTGAACTTTTCATATCTCTCAAGATAAGCTAAATCCACTCACTCAGACATATAAGTGCCAAATAAAACCTATAGGAACAGACTCAAGCTAATCAACTCTGGCTGCGTAAACGTCCATTTGCAAAACGAACTCACCTATACTTCAAAAGTTCAAAAAAGAAGTTTTTGTATTTCATAGCCACAAATATTCGTAGCACTTACAATTTCATATGTAGAGAAGTTTTTGAAAACCCCAACGAGTAACACATTACACTATTAGTGCCAAACAATAAATTATGACCACTCTTAGCATCTCGAAACAATCCATCAAATAGAATCCGTTACAACAGAGAACCAACCAAACCTAATGTAGCCAACCCAAATTGGAACTAACACAATCACGCAATGTTGGCCGAACCTATCATTCCATAGCCAATATAACAGACGACTAGGAAGAAATAATATACTTTATTTAAAAGTTCTATCCAAAGCTATTGATACATTGCTAGAATGATGCCATCAAAGAAAACTGTAGCTGAAATCAATTCAAACAATCCAAGACTATCCAAACCAACCTAATCTATCAAGTCAAAGCTAAACTAAAGTCAATGCAGTCAAAACAAGATGCGAACAATTTTCGATTACTCACTTTCTAACCATTCAATCCTAATGCAAATGAATCTTACTATACATAGATAAAACCATCTGGTAATGATCGAATATAGGTAAGATTAATGAAACCCATTCTTCCAAATCCTGTGAAACTAAGTCTAGCCAAACCTAGGTGGAAGCAACTACATATTATCCAAAACTAATCAAGCGGTAGCGAACCAATCAACCATCAATAAAATCTATACCCACTAATAGAGATTCTTAGCACAATAAACTCCTTACTTACAAAAATGAACCCGACATACCTAGATAAATTTTGAAATCAACTCAACTCCTTTATAAAATAAAACCAGACCTACTCACAGGAAAATAAAACCAATAAATGTAGATCCATCCAAACAGTCCCTTATAGAAACCTGAATTAATCAATTTAACCCACAAGAACAGAGCTTATTACAACTCTAACCACACAATTCTCACTTAAACAAACCCATTATAGCTTATACCACGGACCGAATAATCTCATAATTCTAAGTTAAACAAAACCAACATATTTAGAGAAGCTTGGAAATCAACACAACTCCCTCAAAAATTGAAACCTGACCTAATTAAATCAAAACAAAGCCAATAAACAATGACCAATCCAAAGAAACCCATTTAGACAACGTGAAAAATCTCGGAGAAAAAACTTGACATAAATTACTTCAACCAAAAAAAAAAAAACCAAGTGTGTTACACCCTAAGGTCAATATTTTAACTTAGACGAACACTTCATATCTCCCTAGATAAGCTAAAACCACTCATTCAGACTTATAAGTGCCAAACACAATTTATAGAAACAAATTCAAGCTAATCAACTCTGGCTACGTAAACGTCCATTTGCAAAACGAACTAACCTATACTTCAAAAGTTCAAAAAAGAAGTTTTTGTATTTCATAGCCAAAAATAATTATTACACTTACAATTTCATATGCAGAAAAGTCTTCAAAAACCTCAATGGGTAACTCATTACACTATTAGTGCCAAATAATAAACTACGACCACTCTCAGCATCTCAAAACAATCCACCAAATAGAATCCAATACAACAGAGCACTAACCAAACCCAATGTGGCCAATTCAAATTGGAACCAACACAACCATGCAATGTCGGCCGAATCTATCATTCCATAATTGATATAACAAACGACTAGGAAGAAATAATATACTTTATTTAAAAATTCCATCCAAAGCAATTGATACATTCCTAGAAGGATGCCATCCAATAAAATTGTAGCTGAAATAAATTCAAATAATCCAAGACTATCTAAACCAACCTAATCTATCAAGTCAAATCTAAACTAAAGTCAATGCAGCCGAAACAAGATGCGGACAATTTTTGATTATTTACTTTCTAACCATCCAATCCTAATGCAAATGAATCTTACTAAACATAGATAAAACCATCTGATAGAGATTGAATATAGCTAAGGTTAATGAAACCCATTCTTCCAAATCCCATGAAACTAAGCATTGCCAAACCTAGGTAGAAGCAACTACACATTATCCAAAACTAACCAAATAGTGGCAAACCATTTGACCATCAATCAAATCTATACCCACTAACAAAACTTACTAGAACAATAAACTCCCCTTACTAATAGAAACAAACCCAACATACCTTGATATGGTAGGAAATCAATTCAACTCCTTTCAAAAATAAAAGCAAACCTACTCATAGGAAAATAACACCAATAAACGTAGATCAATCCAAATAGTCCTGTCTTAAACAATCTAAAACAACTCAATGGAGAAACATCGCTTAACCAATTTAACCCACAAGAACAGAGCATATTACAAATCTAACCACACATTTCTTAAATAAACAAACCCATAATAACTTATACCATAGGCCGGATAATCTCACAATTCTAAATTAAACAAAACCAAATAATTTAGATAAGCTAGGAAACCACCTCAAGTCCATTTGAAAGGGAAACCTAACCTAATCAAATCAAAATGTAGCCAATAAACAATGACCAATCCAAATAAACCCATTTAACTGAGATGAACCAAGTGTAGTACACCACTAAAGTCAATATTTTAACTGAAATAGACTCTTCATATCTCTCAAGATAAGCTAAATCCACTCACTCAGACTTATAAGTGCCAAACAAAACCTATAGGAACATATTGAATCTAATAAACTCTGGCTGCATAAATGTCCATTTGTAAAACGAACTCACCTATAGTGCCAAATAATAAACTACGACCACTCTCAGCATCTAAAAACAATCTACCAAATAGAAACCGTTACAATAGAGCACTAAGCAAACCCAACGTGGCCAACCCATATTGGAACCAACACAACCATGCAATGCCAACCAAATCTATCATTCCATAATCAATATGACATATGAATAGGAAGGAATAATATACTTTACTTAAAAATTCCAACCAAAGCTATTGATACAATGCTTATGACAACAATAAAACCAATAAAAGAACAGAGCTTATGGCAACTCTAATCACACTATTCTCACTTAAACAAACCCATTATAACTTATACCACAAGTTGAATATTCTCATAGTTTCAAGTTAAACAAAACCAACATTTTTAGAGAACCTGTGAAATCAACTCAACTCCATAAAAAATTGAAAGCTAACAAACTCAAATCAAAACAAAGCCAATAAACAACAAACAATCCAAACAAACCCATTTAAACAACGTAAGAAAACTCGGGGAGAAAACTTGACATAAATCACTTCAACCAACAAGAACCAAGCATATAGCACCACTAAAATCAATATATTAACATAGACGAACACTTCATATCTCCCTAAATAAGCTAAATCCACTCACTCAGTTTATAAGTGCCAAACAAAACATATAGGAATGGATTCAAGCTAACCAACTCTGGCTACGTAAATGTCCTTGTGCCAAACGAATTCACTTATACTTCTAAAGATAAAAAAAGAAGTTTTCATATTTCATAGCCACAAATATTCATAGTACCTACAAATTCATATTCAGAAAAGTCTTTGAAAACCCTAACGAATAACACATTACACTATTAGTGCCAAACTATAAACTGCGATCACTCTTAGCATCTTAAAACAATCCACCCTATAGAATCCTTACAACAGAGCACTAACCAAACCCAATGTGGCCAACCCAAATTGGAGACAACACAATCAAGCAATGTCAGTCAAATCTATCATTCCACGACCAATATATCAGATGCCTAGGAAGAAATAATCCACTTTATAGAAAGAATCCAACCAAAGCCATCGATACCTTGGTAGAAGGATACTAACAAATAAAACCATAGCTGAAATCAATCCAAGACTATCCAAACTAACCTAATCTCTCAAGTCAAAGCTAAAGTAAAGTCAACCTAGCCAAAAGAAGATACAAACAATTTTAGATTATTCACTTTCTAACCATCCAATCCTTGTGCAAATGAATCCCACTCAACAAAAACCATCAAGTGGAGATCGAATGTAACTAGGGTTAGTCAAACCCATTCTTCCAAATCCCATGAAACTAAGTCTAGGCAAACCTAGGTTGAAGCAACTACTCATTATCCAAAACTAACCAAGACATGGTGAACCAATCAACTATCAATCAAATCTATACCCTCTAATAAAGATTATTAGCACAATAAACACCCCTTACAAATAGAAACGAACCCGACATACCTATATTAAAGTAGGTAATCAACTTAACTCCTTTATAAAATAAAACCAAACCTACTCACAAGAAAATAAAACCAATAAACGTAGATCAATCTAAACAATCTAAAACAAATCAAAGGAGAAACTTGACTTATTCAATTTAACCCACAAGAACAGAGCTTGTTACAACTATAATAACACTATTCTCACTTAAACAAACCCATTATAACTTATAGCATAGGCCAAATAATCTCACAATTCTAAGTTAAACAAAACCAACATATTTAGAGAAGCTAGGAAATCAATCAACAGAATAAAAAAGTGAAACTTGACCTACTCAAATCAAAACAAAGCCAATAAACAACGACCAATCCAAACAAACCCATTTAAACTACGTAAAAAAACTCAAAGAGAATACTTGACATAAATCACTTCAACCAACAAGGACCAAGCGTATTACCCCTGAAGTCAATATTTTAACATAGACGAACCATTCATATCTCCATAGATAAGCTAAATCCACTCACTCAGACTTATAAGTGTCAAACAAAATCTATAGGAACATATTCAAGATAATCCACTCTGGCTGCGCAAACGTCCTTGTGCCAAATGAACTCTCCTACACTTCTAAAGATCAAAACATAAGTTTTCATATTTCATAGCCACAAATATTCATAGCACTTACAATTTCATATGCATGAAAGTCTTCGAAAATCTTAACAGATAGCACATTACACTATTAGTGCCAAACTATAAACTGCGATCAATCTTGGCATCTTAAGACAATCCACCCAATAAAATCTGTTACAACAGAGCACCAACCAAACCCAATGTGGCCAACCCAAATTGCAACCAGCACAACCATGCAACGTCGGCCGAATCTATCACTCTGTAACTGATATATAAGAAGCTTAGGAAGAAATAATTCACTTTATTTAAGAAATCCAACTAGTGCAATCGATACCTTGCTAGGAGGATGCCATCATAGAAAACCATAGTTGAAATCAATCAAAACAATCTAAGACTATCCAAACCGACCTAATCTATCAAGTCAAACCTAAACTAAAGTCAACCAAGCCGAAATAAGAAGCAGACAATTTTAGATTAATCACTTTCTAACAATCCAATCATGATGCAAGTGAATCCAACTCAACATAGATAAAACCATTTGGTAGAGATCGAATATAGCTAAGGTTAATCAAACCCATTCTTCCAAATCCCATGAAACTAAGTTTAGAGAAACCTAGGTAGAAGCAAGTACACATTATCCAAATCTAACCAAGCCATGGTGAACCAATCAACCATCAATCAAATCTATACCCACCAACAAAGCTTATTAGCTAAATAAACTCCCCTTGCTAACAGAAATGAACATGGCATACCTAGATAAATTAGAAAATCAGCTCAACTCCTTTATAAAATAAAACTAGAACTACTCACAAAAAAAATAAAACCAATAAACATAGATCAATCCTCACAGTCCCGTCTAAACAATTCAAAGGAGAAACTTGACTAAATCAATTTGACCCACAAGAAGAGAGCTTATTACAACTCTTATCTCACAATTCTAACAATCCAATGATGATGCTATTAGATAGTGTATGCCCTTAGCTCCAATTAGCATGATGTACATTATGACATTTTTTGTAAATCAATAAAGTACATATTTGATTCATGTTATTGTGGTGTGTTTTATGTAATACTCTTAAACTTATGCATATGAGATTCGTGTTAGTTTAGAATCTTTACAGCCGTTGGATAGATCTAGGAAGATTTATCCTGCCAAGGCTCACATTGATGTGTTGCAAAGTTGGTTGGGTTGGCTTGTCTCAACTGCCAAGGTGAGACCTAAGGTGCATGCAGTGTGGGTTTTCTTGAAACCCTGAACCAGACCAAAATTCCAGTAGTGCCTTGGACCTTGGAGATAAATAGGCAAAATTGGAATGTTACACCTGACCCCTAGACTTGATTATGATACTGCACTCTCTACTCTCTGATGGAAACCTGAACTATTGGTAGTGGATTTCAAATTTGTTTGAAATTTGGTTTTGCAAAATATATTTATATATAGACATATACTTATATATATTATGGTTTCAAATGGTTTGCAAAAGGTTTTAATTCCCGGGATCCATGCGAGTAGAGAGTGCAGCACTGTACTTTGCAGTTGAGGGAGATGTCCTTTATTGTCGGCCAGTGTTTGATCATTAAGGGTTGAGAGTCCAGATTAAAATAAAGATTTAGATAAGGAAACTCCTAATCAGATTAAGAGGTTGTCTCTTTAAGGTTATAAATAGATAGCTGGGTGGATTTAAAAAAGACACCAAACACAACCCATAGAGAAGTCAACTCAGTAAGACTGATTTTGCCTTCAGTTCTTTTTCTTCTTGTTCTTGTTGCCTTACGTTGTTCGATCTCTAGTTGTTGGATCTGATCAAGATTTGATCTTGATATTGTTTCTTGCTAGAAAAAACAAATTTGAAACTGTGCTCACTACCCCATTCGGTTCTTGTTGAAGAATCACAAGTTCTTGGTGAAGAACTACCTACTGATCTTGCCTCACCCTAAGCTATGTCATCTTTAGTGGAGGGAGGATTTGGTACACTCTTTGGCCATGAACACCTACTTTGGGAAGAGCTTTTTGCATGGATTCTGTATCAGGTATATCCCTCCCTAATCTTGGTTTCAGATTTGTTCTGGTTTGGTTACAAGAATGAATATTGAAAATGCAGTTTTCTAAATTGGGAATATGATTCACAGATGGGAGTAAAGAAAATTTTAAAATTTTGCCCAACCTTCTGGCATGGTTCGGCCATCCATGTGATGGATCTCCCATCCCTTTAGATGCAAATGAATCTAACTCAACATAGATAAAACCATCTGGTAGAGATTGAATATAGATAAGGTTAATCATACCCATTCTTCCAAATGGGTATGATTAACCTACGTTGGGAAGAGCTTTTTGCGTGGATTCTGTATCAGGTATATCCCTCCCTAACTTGGTTTCAGATTTGTTCTAGTTTGGTTACAAGAATGAATATTGAAAATGCAGTTTTCTAAACTGGGAATAGGATTCACAAATGGGAGTAAAGAAAATTTTTAAATTTTGCCCAACCTTCTTGCATGGTTCAGCCATCCATGTGATGGATCTCCCATCCCTTTAGATGCAAATGAATCTAACTCGACATAGATAAAACCATCTGGTAGAGATCGAATATAGCTAAGGTTAATCATACCCATTCTTCCAAATCCCATGAAACTAACTCTAGCCAAATCTATACCCACTAGCAAAGCTTATTAGCTAAATAAGCTCCCCTTACTAACATAAATGAGCCTGGCATACTTAGATAAAGAGGGAAATCAACTCAACTCATTTATAAAATAAAACCAGACATACTCGCAAGCTGTTATAAATTATACCACAAGATGGATAATCTCACAATTTTAAATCAACTCAACTCCCCTTACTAACAGAAACTTGACTTAATCAATTTAACCCACAAGAACATAGCTTATTACATATCTAATCACACTATTCTCACCTAAACAAACCCATTATAACTTATACCACAAGTTGGATAATCTCACAATTTTAAATTAAACAAAACCAACACATTTAGAGAAGCTGGGAAATCAACTCAACTCCATCAAAAATTGAAACCTAACAAACTCAAATCAAAACAAAGCCAATAGACAACAACCAATCCAAGCAAACCCATTTAAACAACATAAAAAATGTCAGGGAGAAAACTTGACATAAATCACTTCAACAAGAACCAAGCGTATAACACCCCTAAAGCCAATATTTTCACTTAGACGAACCCTTCATATCTTCCTATTTCAATCCACCCAATAGAATCCATTACAACATAGCACTAGCCAAACCCAATGTGAACAACCCAAAATGGAGCCAACACAACCATGAAATGTTGGCCGAATCTATCATTCCGTAATCGATATATTAGAAACCTAGGAGAAAATAATCCACTTTATTTAAAAAATCCAACCAGATCTATCGCTACCTTGCTTGAATGATGCCAACAAAGAAAACCATAGCTGAAATCAATCCAAACAATCCAAGATAAATCAAACTGACCTAATCTATCAAGTCAAAGCTAAACTAAAGTCAACCCAGCCGAAATAAGATGCGGACAATTTCAGATTATTCACTTTCTAACCATCCAATTATGGTCCAAATGAATCCAAATCAACATAGATAAAACCATTTGGAGGAGATCGAAGATAGCTAAGGTTAATCCAACCCATTCTTTGAAATCCCATGAAACTATGCCTTGGTAAACCTAGGTAGAAGCAACTACACATTATCCAAAACAAACCAAGCTGTGGTGAACCAATCAACTATCTATAAAATCTATAGCCTCTAATAAAGCTTATTAGCACAATAAACTCCCCTTAATAACAGAAACAAAATTAAAGAAGGAAATCAATTGAACTGCTTTATAAAATAAAACCAGACCTACTCACTGGAAAATAAAACCAATAAATGTAGATCAATCCAAATATTCTAATAACACCATTCTAACATAAACATACCCCCGATAATGTATACCACAGGCAGGATAACCTCACAATTCTAAGTTAAACAAAACCAACATATTTAGAGAAGTTGAGAAATCCACTCAAACTCCATCAAAAATTGAAAATCATACTAAAGTTGAAACAATGCAAATAAACACGATCAATGCCAATAAAGCCATTTAAACAACGTAAAAAACACAGACAAAAAACTTGACAAAAATCACATCAAGCAACAAGTACCGAGTGTATTACCTCCCTAAAGTCACTATTTTCATGTAGACGAACCCTTTATATCTCTGTAGATAAGCTATATCCATTCACTCAGACTCATAAGTGAGAAACAAAACCAATAGGAATCGATTCAAGCTAATCCACTCTGGCCATGTAAATGTCCTTGTGCCAAACCAACAGACTTATACTTTTAAGGATAAAAAAGACGTTTTCATATTTCATAGCGAAATACTCATTGCACTAACATTTTCATAATAAAAAAAGTCTTCAAAAACCCTAATGAGTAAAACATTAAACTATTAGTGCCAAACTATAAATTGCGATCTATCTCAGCATCTTAAAACAATCCACCAAGTAGAGTCTATTACAATAGAGCAATAACCAAAGCCAAAATGGCCATGCCAAATTGGAACCAATACAACCATGCGATGTTGTCTGAAACTACCTTTCCATAACTGATATAACCGAAGCATTGGAAGAAATAATCCACTTTATTTGAAAAATCCAACCAAAGCTATTGATATCTTGCCAGAACAATGCTATCAAAGAAAATCGTAGCTGAAATCAATCCAAACAATCCAAGACTATCCAAACCGACCTAACATTTCATGTCAGAGCTAAACTACAGTCAGCCCACCTGAAATAAGATGCGAACAATTTTAGATTATTCACTTTCTAACCAACCAACCCTGATGCAAATGAATCAAACTCAACATAGGGAAAAACCATTTGGTAGAGATCGAATATGGCTAAGCTTAACCAAACCCATTCTTCCAAATCTGATGAAACTGACTTGACCCAAAAATAGGTAGAAGCAACTACACATTATCCAAAACTAACAAAGGCAGGGTGAACCAATCAAACACCAATCAAATCTATACCCAATAACAAAGCTTATTAGCACAACAAGATCTCCTTACTAATAGAAACAAAGTCGACATTCCTAAATAAAGTAGGAAATCAACTCAACTACTTTATAAAATAAATCCAGACCAGCTTACGGGAAAATAAAACCAATAAACGTAGATCAATCCAAATAGTCCGGTCTAAGCAATCTAAAACAATACAAACCAGAAACTTGACTTAATCAATTTAACACAAAAGAACAGATCTTATTACAACTCTAATCACACTATTCTCAGTTAAACAAACCCACTATAACATATACCATAGGCTGGACAATCCCGAAATTCTAAGTTAAACAAAACCAACAAATTTAGAGAAGCTGGGAAATCCACTCAAATCCATCAAAAAGTGAAAATCCTACTAAAATCAAAACAAAGCAAATAAACAATGACCAATCCAAACAAACCCACTTAAACAACGTAAAAAAACACAGAGAGAAAACTTGACAAAAATCACATCAACCAACAAGTACCGAGCGTATTACCCCACTAAAGTCACTATTTTCATGTAGACGAACCTTAATATCTCTGTTGATAAGCTAATTCCAATCACTCAGACTCATAAGTGACAAACATAACCTATAGGAACCGGTTAAAGCTAATACACTCTACCCATGTAAACGTCCTTGTGCCAAACCAAATGAACTTTACTTTTGACGATAAAAAACAAAGTTTTTGTATTTAATAGCCAAATATTCATAGCACTAACAATTTCATAATCGAAAAAGTCTTCGAAAACTCTAATGAATAAAACATTAAACTATTGGTGCCAAACTGTAATATGTGATCACTCTCAGCATCTTAAAACAATGCACCCAACAGAGTTTGTTACAACAGAGCACTAACCAAAGCCAAAATGGCCAACCCAAATTTGAACCAACACAAAAATGCAATGTCGGCCGAAACTATCATTCCATATCAGATATAATAGAAGTTTATAAAGAAATAATCCACTTTATTTAAAAAATCTAACCAAGGCTATTGATAGCTTGCCAGAATGTTGCTATGAAAGAAAACCATAGTTGAAATCAATCCAAACAATCCAAGACTATCCAAACCGACCCAATCTATCAAGTTGAAGCTAGAATAAAGTCGAGCCAGAAGAGACAAGATGCAAACAAATTTAGACTATACACTTTCTAACCAACCAATCCAGATGCAAATGAATCCAACTCAACATATAGAAAACCATCTTGAAGAGATCGAATATAGCTATGCTTAATCAAATCCATTCTTCCAAATCCTATGAAAAGGAGTCTTGCCAAACCTAGGTAGAAGCAATTACACATTATCGAAAACTAATCAAGCCATGGTGAACCAATCAAACATTGATCAAACCTATACCCACTAACAAAGCTTATTAGCACAATAAAATCCCCTTATGCAAACGAACCCGACATACCTAAAAAAACCAGGAAATCAACACAACTCCTTTATAAAAAAAACTAGACCTACTCAGGAAAATAAAATTATTTAATGATCAATACAAAAAGTTCCGTCTAAACAATCTAAAACAATACAAACAAGAAACATGACTTAATCAATTTACATGACAAGAATATAGCTTATTACAACTCTAATCACACTATTCTCGAATAAACAAACCCACTATAACTTATACCATAGGCCGGATAATCTCACAATTCTAAGTTAAATGAAACCAACATATTTTGAGAAACTGGGAAATCAACTCAACTACATCAAAAAGTGAAACTGATATACAAAAATCAAAACAGAGCAAATAAGCACGACCTACCCCAACAAAGCCATTTAAACAACGTAAAAAAACACAGAGAGAAAGATTGACAAAAATCACATTAACCAACAAGTGCCGAGCGTATTACCCCCCTTAAGTCACTATTTTCAAGTAGACAAACCCTTTATATGTCGGTAGATAAGCTAAATCCATTCATTCAGACTCATAAGTGAGAAATAGAACCAATAGGAACCGATTCAAGCTAATCCACTCTGGCTTTGTAAACGTCCTTGTGCCAAACCAAATGACCTATATATTTATGGATAAAAAAGAAGTTCTCGTATTTCATAGCCAAATATTCATAGCACTAACAATTTCATAATAAAAAAAGTCTTTGAAAACCCTAATGAATAAAACATTAAACTACTAGTGCCAAACTATAATTTGCCATCACTCTCAGCATCTTAAAACAATCCACCCAATAGAGTCTGTTATAGCAGAGCACTAACCAAAGCCAACATGGCCAACCCAAATTGGAACCAACACAACCATGCGATGTCGGTCGAAACTATCATTCCATATCCGCTATAACAGAAGTATAGAAAGAAATAATCCACTATATTTAAAAAATACAAACAAAACTCTCGATAGCTGGCCAGAATGATGCCATCAAAGAAAACCGTAGTTGAAATCAATCCAAACAATCCAAAGACTATCCAAACCAACATAAACTATCAAGTTGAAGCTAAACCAAAGTCAACCCAGCCAAAACATGATGTGGACAATTTTATATTATTCACTTTCTAACCAACCAACCCTTATGCAACTAAGCTTAATCAAACCAATTCTTCCAAATCCAGTGAAACTGACTCTAGCCAAACCTAGGTAGAGACAACAACACTTTATATAAAACTAACCAAGTGGTGGTGAACCAACCAATTATCAATCAAATCTATACCCACTAACAAAGCTTATTGGCACAATAAAATCCCCTTACTAACTGAAATGAATGTAGCATACCTAAATAAACTAGGAAATCAACACAACTCCTTTGTAAAATAAAACTAGAACTACTCATAGCAAAATAAAACAATTTAACGTGAATTAATCCAAAGAGTCTTGTCTAAACAATCTAAAACAATACAAATAAGAAACTTGACTTAATCAATTTAACCAACAAGAATAAAGGTTATTACAACTCTAATCACACAATTCTAAAATAAACAAACCCACTATAACTTATACCATAGACTTGATAATCTTGCAATTCTAAGTTAAACAAAACCTGACCAACACAAATCAAAACAAAGCAAATAAACAATGACCAGTCCCAGCAAACCCATTTAAACAACGTAAAAAAACACAGAGGGAAAAATTGAGATAAATCACATCAACCAACAAGTACAAAAAGTATTACCCCACCAAAGTCACTATTTTCACTTTGGCGAACATTTTGTATCTTTCTAAAAAAGTTATAGGCGACATTTTATAAGTGCCAAACAGAACCTATAGGAACCGATTCAAGCTAATCCACTCTAGCCATTTAATGTCCTTGTGCCAAACAAACTAATCTATACTTTTAAGGATAAACAAAGAAGTTTTCGTATTTCATTGCCAAATATTCATAGCACTAACAATTTTATAATTAGAAATGTCTTCAAAAATCCTAACAAATAACACATTAATCTATTAGTGCCAAACTATAAACTGCGATCACTCTCAGGATCTTAAAACATTCCACACAATAGAGTCTGTTACAACAAGGCACTAGCCAAAGCCAACATGGCCAACCCAAATTGTAATCAACACAACCATGCGATGTTGGCTGAAACTATCATTCCGTAACCAGTATAGCAGAAGCATAGGAAGAAATAATCTACTTCATTTAAAAAACCAAAGCTATCGGTAAGTTGCCAAAATAATGCCATCAAAGAAAACTCTAGCTGAAATCAATCCAAACAATCCAAGACTATCCAAAACAAGATGCGAACAATTTTATATTATTCACTTTCTAACCAACCAATCCTGATGCAAATGAATCCAACTCAACATAGAGAAAACCATTTGGTAGAAATAGAATAGCTAAGCTTAATCAAACCCATTCTTCCAAATCCTATGAAACCGAGTCTCGCCGAACATAGGTAGAAGCAACTACACATTATCCAAAACTAACCTAGCCATGGCGAACCAATCAAACATCATTCAAATGTACACCCACTAACAAAGCTTATTAGTACAATAAAATCCCCTTACTAATAGAAACGAACCCGGCATGCCAAAATAAATTAGGAAATCAACTCAACTACTTTATAAAATAAAACAAGACCCACTCATAAGAAAATAAAACCAATAAACATAGAACAATCGAAACAGTTCCGTCTAAACAATCTAAAACAACACAAAAGAAACTTGACTTAATCAATTAAACCCACAAGAACAGAGCTTATTTCAACTCTAATTACACTATTCACAATTAAACAAACCCACTATAACTTATACCATAGGCCGAATAATCTTGTAATTCTAAGTTAAACAAAACCAACATATTTAGAGAAGCTGAGAAATCAACTCAACTCCATAAAAAATTGAAACTTGACCTACTTAAATCAAAACAAAGCAAATAAACAATGACCAATGCAAACAAACCCATTTAAACAATGAAAAAAAAGCACAATGGGAAAACTTGTCATAAATCACATCAACCAACAAGTATTGAGTGTATTACCCCCCTAAAGTCACTATTTTATCCTAGATGAACCCTATATATCTCTCTAGATAAGTGCCAAACAGAACTTATAGGAACCGGTTCAAACTAGTTCACTCGGGCTGTGTAAACGTCATTGTGTAAAACCAACTCACCTATGCTTTTTAATATAAAAAAAGAAGTTTTCGTATTTCATAGCCAAATATTCATAGCACTTATAATTTCATAATCAGAAAAATCTTTGAAAACCCTAACGAATAACACATTAAACTTTTAGTGCCAAACTATAAACTGCGATCACTATCAGCATCTAAAAATAATCCACCCAATAGACTCTTCAACAATAGAGCAATATCAAAGCCAACGTGGCCAGCCCAAATTGGAACCAACATAACCATGCGATGTCAGCCGAAACTATCATTCCGAAACCGATATAATAGAAGCATAGGAAGAAATAATCGACTTTATTTAAAAATCAACCAACACTGTCGATAGCTTGCCAGAATGATAACATCAAAGAAAAACGTAGCTGAAATCTATCCAAACAATCCAAGACTTTCCAAACCGACCATATCTATCATGTCAAAGCTAAACTAAAGTAAACCACCTGAAACAAGATGCAGACAATTTTAGATTGTTCACTTTCTAACCAATCAACCTTGATGCAAATGAATCAAACTCAACATAGAGAAAACCATCTGATCGAGATCGAATATAGTTAAGCTTAATCAAACCCATTGTTCCAAATCTTGTGAAACTGAGTCTAATCAAATCTACGTAGAAGCAACTACACATTATCCAAAACTAACAAAGCCATGGTGAACCAATCAAACATCAATCAAATCTATACCCACTAAAAATAAGATCCACTTACAAACATAATTGAACCTGACATAGCTAAATAAAGTAGGAAATCATCTCAACTCCTTTATAAAATAAAACTAGACCTACTCACAAGAAAATAAAACCAATAGACATAGATCAATCCAAATAGTCTGGTCTAAACAATCCAAAGCAATACAAAGAAGAAACTTGACTTAATCAATTTAGTCCAAAAGAACAAAGTTTATTACAACTCTAATCACACTATTCTCAATTAAACAAACCCACTATAACTTATACCACATGCTGGATAATCTTGCAATTCTAAGTTAAACTAAACCAACATATTTAGAGAAGCTGTGAAATTAAACCAACTCCATCAAAAAGTGAAACCGGACCTACTCAAATAAAAACAAAGCAAATAAACAACGACCAATCCAAACAAACCCATTTAAAAAACGAAAAAAAACAAAGAGAGAAAACTTGACAAAAATCACATCAACTAACAAGTACCGGGCATATTACCCCCCTAAAGTCACTATTTTCACTTAGACGAACCCTTTATATCTCTCTAGATAAGCTAAATCCACTCATTCAGACTTATAAGTGCCAAATAGAACCTATAGGAACCGATTCAAGCTAGTTCATTCGGGCTGTGTAAATGTCCTTGTGCGAAACCAACTCACCTATGCTTTTAAAGATCAAAAAAGAAGTTTTCATATTTCATAGCCAAATATTCATAGCACTTATAATTTCATAATTAGAAAAGTCTTTGAAAACTTAACGAATAACACATTAAACTATTAGTGCCAAACTATAAACTGCGATCACTCTCAGCATCTTAAAACAATGCACCCAATAGAGTCTGTTACAATAGAACAACAACCAAAGCCAACATGGCCAACCCAAATTGGAACCAACACAACCATGAGATGTCACCGAAACAATCATTTCGTAACTGATATAACAAAAGCATAGGAAGAAATTAATCAATTTTATTTAGAAAATCCAACCAAAGCTAACGACAGCTTGCCAGAATGAATGCTATCCGAGAAAATTGTAGCTAAAATCAATCCAAACAATCCAAGACTATCCAAGCCGACCTAATCTATCATGTTAAAGCTAAACTAATGTCAACCCACCCAATACAAGATGTGGACAATTTTAGATTATTCACTTTATAATGAACCAACCTTGATGCAAATGAATCAAACTCAACATAGAGAAAACCATCTGGTAGAGATCGAACATAGTTAAGCTTAATCAAACCCATTCTTCCAAATCCTAAGAAACTGAGTCCAGAAGCAACTAGATTTTGCCCAAAACTAACCAAGCCAGGGTGAACCAATCAAAACATCAGTCAAATCTATACCCACTAACAAAGCTTATTAGCACAATAAAATCCGCTTACTATTAGAAACTAACCCGACATACCTAAATAAAGTAGAAAGTCAACACAACTCTTTTATAAAATAAAACCAGAGCTACTCGCAGGAAAATAAAACCAGTAAATGTAGATCTATCCAAACAGTCCCATCTAAACAATAAAAAACAATACAAAGAAGAAACTTGACTTAATCAATTCAACCCTCATGAACATGGCTTATTACAACTCTAATCACACAATTCTCAATTAAACAAACCCAGTATAACTTCTATCACAGGCCAGATAATCTCACAATTCTAAGTTAAACAAAACCAACATATTTAAAGAAGCTAGGAAATCAATTCAACTCCAACAAAAAGTGAAACCTGACTTACTCAAAACAAAACAAAGCAAATAAACAATGACCGATCCAAACAAACCCATTTAAACAACTTAAAAAAACTCAGAGAGAAACTTGACATAAATCACATTAACCAACAAGTGCTGAGCGTATTAGCCCATAAAGTCACTATTTTCACATAGACAAACCCTTATATCTCTGCAGATAAGCTAAGTCCACTCACTTAGAATTATAAGTGCCATATAGAACCTATAGGAAGCAATTCAAGCTAATCCACTCTGCCCATTTAAACATCCTTCTGCCAAACCAACTAACCTATACTTTTAAGGATGACAAAATAAGTTTTCGTATTTCATTGTCAAATATTCATAGCATTAACAATTTCATAATCAGAAAAGTCTTTGAAAGCCCTAACGAATAACACAATAAACTATTAGTGCCAAACTATAAACTGCGATCACTCTCAGCATCTTAAAACAATCTAGAAGATTCTAAGACTGTTCTAGAAGTGTCCAAAGCTTCACCAAAGATAATCACCTATCTTTATGTGCAAGATGATGAACAAGGCTTGGATCTTGAAGAAAAAGCTTGGAATCCATGACATAAGATGTATTGATGGGTTTGTCGCATGGACATGTTAAGAAAAAGCCCAATTCGCATGCTAAGATGTATTAATGGGCTTGATGGGCTTGTTGGGCTTGTTTTGTCTTGTTTTGGTTTAATTTGACTTTTGTATGCTTAGTTGTCATTAATTGTAGTCTTTTAGAAGGATCTCTATTTCAAAGTAGATTTGCTTTCCTAAATTGAAGGGATCATCATTAGTTAGGAGTTTCCTTATAAGATTAAGAGTTTCTTTATAAGATAATGATGTTTACATGCCTATATAAAGGCCACAACTATGTAACACGAAAATCAATCAATAATATAGAGGTATTTTCAGCAAGCTTAGCTTTGCCTTCTTGTGTTTTTGGTAGAATACAATATTTTGACTTATCAAGGGAGTGATCAACCTTTGTGGCATCTTCAAGATTGGATTCTTTAAAGACTTACTTTCCTTAAGGTTCTAATCTGATAAAAAACAATTTGTTTTCTAGATTCTGGGTGCGCATAACAACTTGATTCAAGAGTTTCTAGAGCAGGTCGTGTAGTGGGTTCTTATCATTTGGTATTAGAGCCTTGGTTCTAGAAACATGTTATTTATCCTTTGCTTATCTTTGTTTTGTGTTTTCTTTGATCTTTGCGTGTTTCTTGTGTTGTCCTTGCATAGTTTATTTGAATTCTTCCATTCGACTTCTTTTTGTTTTTGAGTAGAGTCAATTTTGTTTTGTGAGTTTAGTTTGGCAAAAAAAAAAAAAAAATGAAAGATAGAAAAGAACATTCAATTCGAAAAAGAGAGAGAGACAGAAAAGAACATCCAATTCGAAAAAAAAAATAGAGAAAAGAGAGAGAGAGAGAGGGAAAAGAACATCCAATTCAAAAAAAAAAAAAAAACAGGAGGAGGAGGAGTTAGATTGCTGATCTGAGTTTCTTTTCATTTTCCCAGCATGAATGGGATTTCTTGAATTGCAAGATCATATTTCCTTTTTTTTTGGGTTTGACTAGTTGACTAACAATCCTTTTTTTGAGTTGGGATTTCTTTTCCATAAACAACTATCTTACTATATTCATTAGTTCTAATCCTTATGAAATAAGGATTCTTGTATCTAAATTAATTTAATTTCGTGCTCCATATCTTGGTGATTTTTTTTGCATGTCTTTTGCTTCTTTTTGAAATTTTCTTATTTTTTTTGGCTCCTATAATTGATTTTTTCCTTCCTTATTTCTACCATTTGCCTCAACTAAGCTTTTAAAGTTCTGATTTTGAGATTTGCCACCATCTAACCGATTGCTCCTTGATATTTGTTGATCTAATTCTGCTAAGAACATAAAGAGTGCTAGCCTGAGTGGAAAAAAATGCAAAGAGAGGTGAGATCATGATAACCATCTGATTTGAGTGCAAACACGTGAGGGAGTGTCTGAGGAACAAAACAAAAATGAGAAGCAAAGAGAGGTGAGGAACAAAATCCTTTTATTTCCAGTGAGTTTTTGCAGGTTATAACCATGACTATTGAAGGAGAACCACAAGAGATTGACATGAAATTATTCATAAGGGCTGTTAATGAACAATTTAGAAAGCTGATTGTGAGGCTAGATGATTTGCAATCCCCATCTATTTCTAAGTTCACTAGAAGACATGTGTTTGAGGAAGAAAAGAAAGATGATTCAGATTTGGAGGAATCAAGTTCTAGATGAGGCAAGAAGGTAGCTTCCAAAAGAGATAGCAATTTGGGCAGCATAAAGATGAAGATTCCGACCTTTAAAGGAAAGAATGATCCCGAACTATATTTGGAGTGGGAAAGAAAGGTTGAGCACGTATTTGATTGCCATGATTACTCCGAGGAGAAGAAAGTAAAACTAGTAGCCGTGGAGTTCACAGATTATGCAAGCATATGGTGGGATCAATTGACGATCAATAGGCGTAGAAATGGAGAGAGGCCAATTCGGTCATGGGAAGAGATGAAATTGGTAATGCGCAAGAGATTTATACCTGGCCATTACTATAGAGATTTTATAGAAAATTGCGGGGGCTGGTTCAAGGTTTCATGTGTAGATGACTATTACAAAGAGATGGAGATAGCCATGATTAGAGCAAACATAGAGGAGGACTGAGAAGCAACAATGGCTAGATTTATTGGCGGCCTGAACAAGGAGATTGCTGATGTGGTTGATTTACAACACTATGTGGAGATAGAGGAGCTATTGCACAAAGCCATTAAAGTGGAGAAGCAAATCAAATTAAAAAGGTTTAGATCTGGTTCTTCATGAAAGCCTAATTGGAAGGACAATAAAGCTACATCAAAAATAAAAGAGGAAGCAAAGCAAAAGGATTCGGTTGTTGTTCATAAAGGTAAAATCGAAACTAAAACTTTTTCTAAGTCATAGGATGTTAAGTGTTTTGGGTGCCAAGGATTTAGGCATATTGTTTCTCAATGCCCAAACAAAAGAGTTATGATTGTGTTGGAGAATGGGGAAATAGAAAGTGCTAGCTCAAGTGAGGATGAGATGCCACCATTGGAGGATTGTTCCTGATGTTGAAGTTGAAGAACCCATTCATGGTGATTTGCTGGTTACAAGGAGAGCCCGAAGTATACAACCTAAGGATGATGGTGATGAGGAGCAATGTGAGCATATTTTTCACACAAGATGCCATGTGAAGGATAAGGTATGCACTATGATTATGGATAGTAGAAGTTGTACCAATGTTGCTAGTACGTTGTTGGTAGATAAACTGAATTTGCATACCATAAAACATCCTAAACCGTACAAATTGCAATGGCTGAATGAATGTGGAGAAGAGAAGGTAAATAAGCAAGTTCTGGTTTCCTTTTCAATTGGCAAGTATAAGGATGATGTTCTATGTGATGTGGCACCAATGCATGCAGGTCATATATTGCTTGGCCGACCATGGCAGTTTGATAGGAATGTTACACATGATGGGTATAAAAACCGTCATTCTTTTGTAATGAATAATCGGATTATTGTACTAACCCCACTCAAACGTTTTGCAAGATTATGAAGATCAAATTAGGATAACAAGAGTGTCCAAAATGAGAGAAGAACAAAAGTGTGAGCGAGAGGAAAAGAAAAAGAAAGAAAGTGAATAAGCAAAAGCAAAGAGAGCAAGTGAGACCGAGAGGAAAGGGGCAAGTGGAAAGAGTGAGGCTGAGAGGAAAATTGGGGAGAAAAGTGTACAAAAAGGAGAGGAAAGCAAGGGAATGAGCGAAAAAAATGAGGTTAACAGTGTCATGATTGCAAGGCAACAACTACTTGTACTTATGTACAAGGATGTTTATTTTTCTACTAATGACCCAAACCCCTCTTTGCCTAGTGTTGTTGTATCTTTATTGCAGGAATTTGAAGACCTATTTCCCGAGGAGATTCTCCATGAATTACCTCCCTTAAGAGGTATTGAGCATCAAATAGACTTCATACCGGTTCCACCATACCAAATCGACCTGCTTATAGAGCTAATCCCGAGGAAACAAAGGAGATACAAAGGTAAGTGGATGAGTTGGTGCAAAAGGGTTTTGTAAGGGAGAGTCTTAGCCCATGTTCGGTTCCTGTCATCTTAGTACCAAAGAAAGATGGAACATGGCGTATGTGTGTGGACTGCCGAGCCATTAACAAAATAACAGTTAAGTATAGACATCCTATCCCTAGATTAGATGATATGCTTGATGAATTGCATGGCTCTTGTTTGTTTTCTAAAATTGATTTAAAGAATGGCTATTATCAAATTCGCATGAAGGGGGATGAATGAAAGACAACATTTAAAACTAAATATGGATTGTATGAGTGGTTAGTAATGCCTTTTGGTTTAACTAATGCACCTAGTACATTCATGAGGTTAAAGAATCATGCCTTGCGTGCTTTCATAGGGAAATTTGTGGTAGTTTACTTTGATGATATTTTAGTTTATAGCAAAAATTTGGATGAACATGTGAAACACTTGCATGCTATTTTTAGTGCGTTAAGAGAGCACCGATTGTATGCTAATCTTAAAAAGTGCACATTTTGCATGAAGTCGGTTGTGTTTCTTGGATTTGTTGTTAGTTCGCAAGGTATTAGCATTGATGTAGAGAAGGTAAAGGCAATAAGGGACTGGCCTACACCTAAGAATGCGAACGAGGTAAGAAGTTTTCATGGTTTAGTAAGTTTTTATTGAAGGTTTGTTAAGGATTTTAGTTCTATTGCTGTACCTTTGAATGAACTTGTTAAAAAGAATGTTGTTTTTAAGTGAGATGAAGTGCATGATCGAGCTTTTGAAACTTTGAAGGATAAGCTAACTAATGCACCTTTGTTGTGTTTGCCTAAATTTGATAAAGCTTTTGAGGTAGAATGTGATACATCTAGAATTGGAATAGGGGCTGTTTTGATGCAAGATTCCAAACCAATTGCTTATTTTAGTGAAAAGCTAAGTGGGCAGCTTTGAATTATCCTACTTATGACAAGGAACTTTATGCATTAGTGAGGACTCTTCAAACATGGCAGCATTTTTGTGACCAAGGGAATTCATCATTCATTCTGATCATGAGAGCTTAAAGTTCTTGAAATCCCAAGGTAAGCTTAATAAAATGCATGCTAAGTGGCTAGAGTTCATAGAAATGTTTCCTTATGTGATCATATACAAGCATGGAAAAGAAAATGTTGTTATTGATGCATTATCTAGGAGGTACGCATTACTTACATTTTTGCAAACTAAGTTACTTGGTTTTGAATTGCTTAAGGACTTGTATGCTAATGATTCTGATTCCGGCCAAGTATGGGATGCATGTTATAAGTGTGCGTTTAATGATTTCTATAGGCATGAAAGATTTCTGTTTAAGAAAGATAAATTGTATGTGCCTAATTGTTCTATTGGTGAGTAATTTGTTAGAGAAACTCATGGTGGAGGTTTGATGGGGCATTTTGGTGTACAAAAGACTTTAGATATATTGCGTGAGCATTTTTATTGGCCTACTATGAAGCATACTGTACAATCTATTTGTGATAAGTGCATTACGTGTAAGCAAGCAAAATCTAAAGTTAAACCGCATGGTTTGTATACCCTTTACCAGTGCCTAACCAACCCTGGATTGATATTTCTATGGATTTTGTTTTAGGGTTACCAATGTCTCAAAGTAGTAAGGACAACATGTTTGTTGTTGTTGATCGGTTTAGCAAAATGGCTCATTTCATTACCTATTCTAAAATCAATGATGCAACGCATATTGCCGACTTGTTCTTTAAAGAAGTTGTTCGTTTGCATGGTTTGCCTAAGACAATTGTTAGTGATAGAGATGTTAAGTTCTCATTTTTGGCGCACTTTATGGAATAAATTAGGAACTAAACTCTTGTTTTCTACTATTGCACATCCTAAAATGGATGACCAAACTAAAGTAGTTAATTGGGCACTCACTACTTTACTTTGTTGCATTTTATCATTCAAAAGAACTTAAGGCAGTGGGAGAAGTGTTTGCCACATATTGAGTTTGCATATAGCAGGTCTATTCATTCTACTATTTCTTTTTCACCTTTTGAAGTTGTTTATGGCTTTAATCCTTTAACTCCTATTGATATTTTACCCATGTTAATCTTGATGGTAAAAAAAATGCAGTTTTTGTGAAGGATTTACATGCCAAGGTTTGGGCTAACATTGAAAGGAAGAATGAACAATATGCTAAGCAAGCTAATAAGGGACGTTTGAAGGTTGTTTTTGAACCTAGAGATTGGGTTTGGGTGCATATGCGTAAGGAGAGGTTTCTTACACAAAGGAAATCAAAATTGCAGCCTAGAGGAGATGGACATTTTCAAGTATTGGAAAGAACCAATGGTAATGCCTACAAGCTAGATTTGTCAAGCAACTATGGTAATGTTAGTGCGACTTTTAATGTTGCTAATTTATCTTTGTTTGATATAGGTGATTCGAGGATGAATCTTTTCGAGAAAAGAGGAAATAATGGAGATCGAGGTACTGACCAAATGGCTCAAGCTAATGTTCCCAAATATTCTCAAGATCCTTTGCAAGAAATCGGTGGACCAATGACTAGCGCGAGAACAAAGATGATGAAAGAGGCTTTACAAGGCTTAATCATGAAAGTGCATGGCAAAGAGGTTGCTCTAGAAGATTTTAAGATTGTTCTAGAAGTGTCCAAAGCTTCACCAAAGATAATTACCTATCTTTATGTGCAAGACAATGAGCAAAGCTTGGATCTTGAAGAACAAGCTTGGAATCCATGACATAAGATGTATTGATGGGATTGGCGCATAGACATGATAAGAAAAAGTCCAATTTGCATACGAAGATGTATTGATGGGCTTGATGGGCTTGTTGGGCTTGTTGGGCTTGTTTTGTCTTGTTTTGGTTTACTTTGACTTTTGTATGCTTAGTTGTCACTAGTTGTAGTATTTTAGAAGGATTTCTATTTCAAAGCAGATTTTCTTTCCTAAATTAAAGGGATCATCATTAGTTAGGAGTTTCCTTATAAGATTAAGAGTTTCTTTATAAGATAATGATGTTTACATGCCTATATAAATGCCAGAACTATGTAACATGAAAAGCAATCAATAATATAGAGGTATTTTCAGCAAACTTAGCTTTGCCTTCTTGTGTTTTTGGTAGAATACAATATCTTGACTTATCAAGGGAGTGATCAACTTTTGTGGCATCTTCAAGATTGGATTCTTTAAGGACTTAGTTTCCTTAAGGCTCTAATCTGATAAAAAATAGTTTGTTCTCTAGATTTTGGGTGTGCATAACAACTTGATTCAAGATTTCTTAGAGCAGGTCGTCTAGTGTGTTCTTATCAACATTGGTCTCCATTGAGTCAATCTCAGCTCTCATGGCATCTACCCACTTTAAGGAATTTATGTCCAACATAGCTTCCATATAAGTCACGGAATCCTCCTCAGTGGTCATGGCTTCCAATAAAGTCTGGTTCCTCCTCTTTGACACACCGTTTAGCTGTGGTGTAGTAGGAAGAGCTAGTTGTGATACTATCCCATTGTCCTTTAAGTAGTCATTGAATTTGTTAGAGAGATACTCGCCATCTCGATCTGATCGAAGGGTTTTAATTTCTCTCCTTAACTGCTTCTCAACTTCTTGTCTGAACTCTTTGAACTTTTCAAAGGATTCAGATTTGTCTCATTAGGTACACGTAACCATACCGTGAGTAATCATCGGTAAACGTATGAAATAAATGTGCTGGTTATGTGTCCTAGCACTCATGAGACCACATACATCAATATGTATAAGGTCAAGCATACCTATACATCTTTCAGATTTACCGTTAAATGGTCATTTCATCATCTTACCCTGAAGGCAAGGTTCACAGGTTAGAAGATCTTCTACAGTTAGAGAATCCAAAGGACCATCCTTTACTAACCTTGTGATACGATTTATGTTGATGTGACTAAGTTGGTAATGCCACAGGCACGTGGGATTAACTATATCACGGGTTCTTTTCTTGGGGATATCACCTAACATAGTTTTAGTTATGTTAGTTTCGAGAGAAGGATGGAGAACATAGAGACCATTCTCAAGTTCTCTGCATGCGAGAAATTTGTTATTTCTTTTGATAGTAATCATATTACTAAAGAGAATAGAATATCCATGCACACACAGTTTTGAAATAGAAACCAAATTTCTTCTCAAATTCTGTACATAAAGACAATCTTTTAGTACAATGATTCATTCTCTGAAAATTAACTCTACAGTTCCTATGGATGTAACTGCAATACTTATAGAAGTCTCTAAGTAAAAAGTCAGTTCTCCGTCACTCAGTCTTTCTACTTATCCTGAATCCCTACAGTGAGTTACATGCATGAATCGAAGCCCCGAAGTCAATACACTAGGAAGCCCTAAAGTCAATACTCATGGTATTAAAGACAGTTCCTCTTCCAGTGGTCATTTGTTTGCAGAAGTGACAAGCATCTGATGCTTTGTCCTTCCTTTGCCTGTTGAACTTAGTAGCTTTCTTTTGAGGCTTTTTCTTAGCTTTCGTCTTCTTCTTGGTCAATTTACCAGCTTCAACAAGTATGGCAATGGGCTCATCATTCTTGATCAGTTCCTCGGCCCTCTACAACATATTGTTGAGTTCGTAGATGCTAACATTTGGTTTGTACATGTTGTAGTTCATGATGATCTGATTGAAGAAAGGAGGCAAAGAATTTAGGATGACATCCACCTTAGTGACATGGTCAAGCCCGGATCCAAGAGCCTCAAGTTCATTGATGCATCCCATCATCTTAAGACAATGGTCATGAACTTGCTGGTTTTTGGGCATCTGCACGGTCATTAACTGTTTTAAGACCTTCTATTGAGCAGAACGATTCTACTCGTCATACATCATCCTCAAATTGTCCTATATCCTTGGACAATTTGATCTGATCGAATTGTCGCTATATTGAATTGTCTAAGGATGAAATAATGTAGTAGCGGGCAAGGAAATTTTTCTCTTCCCATTCCTGGTAGTCCCTCCTACGGGCCTCAGAAGCCCTATCACCCAAACGTTCTAGGGCAGGGTCTTTAGCTACATTGTCCAAATTTTCTGATGTAAGGACTAGCATAAAAAGCAAATTTTAAGTTTGTTGTTGTCTAATAATTTAGCGAATTGTCTGTTTGCCATTTTTCATAAAAAGAAAATTTTAGTCCACAACCTTATTTGATTCATGTTATCTACATAGATATGCTTTTAATCTAAGTTCCATTTCCATTTATTCATCTCTGAGATGTCCCTCCTATCTCAATGACGGAGACTACGAATTATGTCTCTGGAAATGTGGAAAATCACATAGGGTGCATGGAGCCAACTGTTTCAGCTGCATAAGCCCCCCACCTTTCTGTGAAAGATCATATCCACTCATCTTATGAGCTTTCTCTTTGGCCTCTGTCAGACAAAGTTCATTGCCATTTTAGGTTAAACCTTTCTGTTCAGTGAGTGCTCACCCATTATATTTGTAAATGCCAAGGTACCGTGAGAGAGTCTTCCATTTTAGGATAGGCCCCTCCCACATCGGTCTATGACGCCCCTATCATCTTATGGAACATTCCAACAGATCCAGCAGCAAATGGATAGCCCAATTTTATGGTGCGTTTCCTCTTTACTAAAGGACCCATGTTCATGCTAATGATGAAAGGCCTTTAGAGAGTTCATCATATGAATCTCCCTATAAACTGCACTCATATTTCAGGAGAGAATGAAATAATACGGCCTTGTTAATTTATGTCAAACCAAAGTGGCTCCCACTGACTTTCATAAAGCCAAATTTAGGTGGGCCCTAAAAGACTAGGTTTTCGCATGGTTCCTCTTGGGGAGGTGTGGGGCCCACCATGAAATGAGATCATCCAATGATCTTTAGGGATACCATGGCAATGATGTGCATTCAACCATGGTGTGCTCAAGAACCACTATCATTTCTGCATGGGATAAGTACTTATAGCCCATGAACGTTGCACATCACACATCCATACATCACATGTAGGAACAAAAATTGATCCAATCAATTAATAACTGTAAAACCCATAATTAAAGCCCATAATAATCCATAATATTACTTGTTAATATTATCTAGGTATATGGGTTGAATAGCAAAGAGCAGTTCGACCCATATAGCTTTCATGCAGTAAATGGGCTAAAGCAGTTTTAACACATTAAAACTGGGTTTTAAAGGTGTGTGCTGATTTACATCTTGCAATTAACCATCAACTTCTGGACCCAAGAATGGAAAAAATAGGGTTGAGAACAGCCTCCATCGAACCACAGATTTGATCCAACCTGTTTGGTCCAATCTGGTTCAAATGGGTCTAGCGTTTGATCTTTAATTCAAGATTTTGATATGAAATCAAATTACTGATGCAAGACATTCAAGAATCAGAAAAGAGGGACTATTCATAGATCTGCTACCCTACAAAACAGAGGTTAGTACGCAGCTTGTAGTTTCCAAAACTGCAAATCGCAGATAGGTGAACCCTAATCTTTGAAAATCTCCTCCTTGCGCCTTCTGCTTCAATTTTGAATGAAACAAACATAGAAAACCTAATTTCTATTAATATTACATAAAATCAAATTCCTATACATTCAGTCTAAAAATAAAAAAAAAAAATATTTATAGACAAAGAATGTAAAAGAACAACAAAATGTAGGTTTCTTACGCCAAAAAAAGATTTCAATCTCCACCGTACGAACAACCCATAAATCAAGAAAAATATACAGAACTATTCTAAATATAATTCAGATATATAAAAATTTAATTTTAGATCAATCGCCCAAAAATCTGGGAACCGATTTCCCAGAAAATCACTAATCTGCGCAAATCGGGCAGAACGCCTTCTGCCCATTTGTGCAGTTCCAGATCTGGTTGATTTCAGTTCAAGATTTGAACCTAGGCTCTAATACCACTGAAGGGATGAGAGATCCATCATATGGATGGCCAAACCTGCAGGTAGGTTGGGCGAAATTGCAAAAATTTATCTCCCATGTGGGAATCACATTCCCTATTTTAGAAAACTGCATTTTCAAGGATCAATCTTGAACCTAGACTGAACCAAATCAGAAACCAAAAAGGAAGTGGAGGGTTATACCTAATACAAAGTAATAGTAACCTCCAATGAAGTTGCTTACGCCCAAAGATGAATCCAAAGATTGCTTCCACCGAAGATGACACGGTGCAGGATGAAACAGAATCACCAGGATGGTTCTTCAACAAGAACCTGATTCTTTACCAAGAATCTAATGGAAGGCGATTGAACACGACTTTAGATCACCTTTTCTACCGAAAGGTGATATCAAGAACCCTTTCTTGATCGCTTCCATAGTGGAGATCAAACTAGTTATGGCGGCAATAGCAGGAGAGGGCAAGAGCAAAAGATAGAGGCAGTCCAACTGTATGCTATCTTCTCTCTTATAGTCGGCAATAGAAGAAGAGAGCATCTCCTAATCCCATTAGGAGATGCCTAAGACAAATCTTGTATTTGGATATGGACTCTCTTTAAGAGATAATGATAATCCCTTATCTTATATATAGATAAAGATCAGCCCTCCTAATCTAATTAGGAGTTTCCTGATCCAAATCTTTATTTGGATCTGTACTCTCTGAGTGGATAGGGTCCTATCAGCTGATTTAAAACCAGAGCCACCCCTCTTTAATTAATCTCATTAAGCCAATTTGAATTGGGCTTTAGGCCCATTAAGTCTATGTGCTCATTTATCCTCCAAACTGCTGCCCAGTTGGATATCCTTGGATTATGTGGAACCCAAACATTGATCTACACATTAGCCGCATGGGTTCATCCCAACCTCTGTTACAAGGCCTGGCCGAATTCATTGTAGAAGACAGTGAACCCTTGAGTTCATCACCATGGTCTTTTAATGGGCCCAACATTTACACTAAATGGTCCCTAGGTCAAGCCACCTTATAAAAACCCAAGAACTGTGAGCAGATGCAAGATTAACCCATCAGGCATTACCCTCAATGGTCTTACACTTAACCTCTTAGCCCATAATGATCAAACACTACCCAACAAGAGAGGACTTCTCCCTCGGCTCCAAGGTGCAGTGCTGCACTCTCTATCACATGGACCCAAGAATTAAAACATTTTGCAAACATTTTAAAACCATAATACAATATATGTATATCTCTATATAAATATATTTTGCAAAACAATTTCAACGGTTGAAATCGACTACCGGCATTTTTGGTTTCCATTAGAGAGAGTGCATCCCCGATCATTCACTTTGTCCGACAAAGGGGTTGATCCTGTCACTAAGATGAATTCTCGGACTGTCCCAACATACCCAGGTTTTGACCCCCTCTAAGGATCTCAGTGATTGACATATCAATGACAGCCCAATCCAACACTTAGTGCGGTTTCATAATCGAGTCTAGGGGTTAGGTGTAACATTCCAGTTTTGCCCATTTATCTCCAAGGTCCAAGGCAATACTGGAATTCTGGTCTGGTTCAGGGTTTCAAGAAGACCCACATTGCATGTACCTCAGGTCTCACCCATTCAGCTGAGACAAGCCACCCCAACCAACTAGGTTGGACATCAGTGTCAGCCAAGGTAGGATAAATCTCCCTAGATCTATCCAATGACTGTTAATATTCTAAACTAACACGAGTTTGATATGTGTCCAGTTTAAGGGTATTACACAGAAACACACCATAATAACATGAATCAAATATGTACTTTTTTTATTTACATTAAATGTCATAATGTACATCATTGTGATTGGAGCTAAGGGCATACACTGCTAACAGCTCCCACTTGCACTTAGACCCAATCTGGTATAAGCCGGAGTCCCATGCTTTCCACGTGTTTCTCAAACACTTTTTGTGTCAGTGGCTTAGTCAATGGGTCTACTATATTTTTCGCTGATGCTACCTTCTGAATTAGGATGCCACCTCTTCCAACTATCTTCCGCAGTACATGGTACTTCCTCTTCCAACTATCATGTACTATCTGCCGCAGTACATGGTACTACCTTCTTCATCAATATGGCTTCTTTGGCAGCTTCAATTGCAGCAATGTATTCGGCTTCAATTGTGGAATTGGCCATGGACACTTGTTTGTTGCTTTTTCGGCAAACAACACACGATCCTATCGTGAAAACATATATATATATATATATATATATATATATGTAACTTTCTATCATCTGGATCTGACTGGAAGTCGACATTAGTATACCCCTGGATCTGTAGTGAACTACCATCATATACCAGACAAATTTCTTTTGTCCTTTGAAGGTAATTAAGTATGTTTTTCACAGCAGTCCAATGCTCTTGCCCTGGGTTTGACTAGAATCTGCTTACCACACTCACTGCCTGAGCGATGTCAAGACGAATGCACAACATGGCATACATGATGCTCCCTATGGATGAGGCATAGGGAATGTCCTTTCATGTCCTCAATCTCTTCGGGAGTCTTGGGAGACATGCTCTTGGAGAGAGTGACTCTATGCTTGAAATGAACATTTCCTTTCTCAGAGTTCTTCATACTGTAACTTTTGACTATCTTGTCAATATAAGCAGATTGGGATAATCTTATTATCCTCTTCCATTTATCTTTATAGAGCCGAAGACCCAGAATGTAGAAGGCTTCTCCAAGATCTTTCGTGGAAAATTGTTGTGAAAGCCATACTTTCACCATAGTCAACATTCCTACATCATTCCTAATGAGTAGAATGTCATCTACATACAGAACTTGGAACGTAAGCATACCCCCATTGGATTTCTTGTAAACACAGGGCTCATCCAGATTTTCTTCAAAGTCAAACTTTTTAATGGTGGAGTCAATCCGAATGTTCCAACTCCTAGAAACTTGCTTAAATCCATATATGGATCGGTTTAATTTACATACCATGTGTTCCTGATCTGCAACTATAAAACCTTGCGGTTGCTGCATATATATATCTTTACTAAGATCTGCATTTAGGAATGCAGTTTTGACATCCATTTGCCAAATCTCGTAATCTTGGTATGCTGCTACAGGTGGCAAGATCTAAATGGATTTAAGTATGGCCATCGGCGAAAATCCTCATAATTGATTCCCTCTTTTTGATTGTACCCTTTCGTTACAAGACGAACCTCGTAGGTCTCAATCTTACCATCAGGCTCTTCTTCCTCTTATAGATCCATTTGGAACCAATTGTTTTTACTCCAGGGGCGGATTTACCAGAGTCCATACTACATTAGTCTCCATTGAGTCCATCTCAGCTCTCATGGCATCTACCCACTTCAAGGAATCTATGTCCAACATCGCTTCCGTATAAGTCATGGGATCCTCCTCACTTTCTAACCAACCAACCCTTATGCAAATTAATCCAACTCAACATAGAGAAAACCATCTGGTAGAGATTGAATATAGCTAAGCTTAATCAAACCAATTCTTTCAAATCCTGTGAAACTAACTCTAGCCAAACCTAGGTAGAAACAACAACACATTATACAAAACTAACCAAGCCATGGTGAACCAACAATCATCAATCAAATCTATACCCACTAACAAAGCTTATTGGCACAATAAAATCCCCTTACTAACAGAAACAAATGCGGCATACTTAAATAAGCTAGGAAATCAACACAACTCCTTGGTAAAATAAAACCAGAACTACTCATAGTAAAGTAAAACCATTTAACGTAAATCAATCCAAACGGTCATGTTTAAACAATCTAAAACAATACAAATAAGAAACTTGACATAATCAATTTAACTGACAAGAATAGAGCTTATTACAACTCTAATCACACTATTCTCAAATAAACAAACCCATTATAGCTTATACCACATGTCAGATAATTTCACAATTCTATGTTAAACAAAACCAACATATTTAGAGAAACGGGGAAATCAACTCAACTCCATCAAAAAGTGAAACCTGACCAACATAAATCAAAACAAAGCAGATAAACAATGGCCAATCCCACTAAACCCATTTAAACAACGTAAAAAAACATAGAGAGAAAACTTGAGATAAATCACATCAACCAACAAGTATAGAAAGTATTACCCCCCTAAAGTCACTATTTTCACTTAGGCAAACCCTTTATATCTATCTAGAAAAGCTAAATCCACTCACTCAGACTTTTGAGTGCCTAATAGAACCTATAGAACTGATTCAAGCTAATCCACTATGGCCATGTAAACGTCCTTGTGCCAAACCAACTAACTTATACTTTTAAGGATCAAAAAATAGTTTTCGTATTTCATAGCCAAATATTCATAGTATTAAAAATTTCATAATAAAAAAAGTCTTCGAAAACCCTAACGAATAACACATTAAACTATTAGTGCCAAACTATAAAGTACCATCATTCTTAGCATCATAAAACAATCCACCCAATAGATTATGTGACAAAGCCTACATGGCCAACCCAAATTGGAACCAACGCAACCATGCGATGTCGACCAAAACTATCATTCCATAATCGATATAATAGAACATAGGAAGAAATAATCCACTTTATTTAAGAAGTTCAACCAATGTTTGTCGATAGCTTGCTAGAAAGATGCCATCAAAGAAAATTGTATCTAAAATAAATCCAAACAATCCAAGACTATCCAAACTGAGCTAATCTATCAAGTCAAAGCTAAACTAAAGTTAACCACCCGAAACAAGATGCGAATAATTTTAGATTATTCACTTTCTAACCAACCAACCCTGATGCAAATGAATCCAACTCAACATAGAGAAAACCATCTAGTAGAGATCAAATATAGCTAAGCTTAATCAAACCAATTCTTCCAAATCCTATGAAACTAACTCAAGCCTAACCTAGGTAGATGCAACTACACATTATGCAAAACAAACCAATCCATGGAAAACCAATCAAACATCAATCAAATCTATACCGACTAACAAAGTTTATTAGCACAACAAAATCTCCTTAGTAACAGAACCAAACCCGACTTTCCTAAATAAAGTAGAAAATAAACTCAACTCCTTCATAAAATAAAACCAAACCAACTCATAGCAATACAAAACAATACAAAGGAGAAACTTGACTTAATCAATTTAACCCAAAAGAATAGAGATTATTACAACTCTAATCACTATTCTCAATTAAAAAAACCCACTATAACATATACCATAGGTCGGATAGTCTCGCAATTCTAAGTTAAACAAAACCAACATATTTAGAGAAATGGGAAAATCAACTCAACTCCATCAAAAAGTGAAAATCCTACTAAAATCAAAACAAAGCAAATAAACATTGACCAATCCAAGCAAACCCATTTAAACAATGTAAGAAAACACAGAGAAAACTTGACAAAAATCACATCAACCAACAAGTACCGAGTGTATTACCCCCCTAAAGTCAATATTTTTACATAGACGAACCCTTTATAAATCTTTTGATAAGCTAAATCCTTTCACTCAAACTCAAGTGACAAACAGAACCTATAGGAACCGATTCAAGCCAATCCACTTTGGCCATGTAAACGCCCTTGTGCCAAACCAACTAACCTATAATTTTAAGGATCAAAAAAGAAGTTTTCATATTTCATACCCAGATATTCATAGCACTAACAATTTCATAATATAAAAAGTCTTCGAAAACACTAACAAATAAAACAATAAACTACTAGTGCTAAATTATAATCTGCGATCACTCTCAGCATCGTAAAACAATCCACCCAATAGAGTTTGTTATAACAGAGCACTAGCCAAAGCCAACATGGCCAACCCAAATTGGAACCACCACAACCATGCAATGTCGGCTGAAACTATCATTCCATATCCGATATAACAGAAGCATAAGAAGAAATAATCCACTTTATTTAAAAATCCAACCAAAGCTATCGATAGCTTGCTAGAATGATGCCATGAAAAAAAACCGTGGCTGATATTAATCCAAATAGTGAAGGTCGTCGATGATTACATCATGTTGGAGTGCTTCGACGACCTGATGGTGGGCTCGTATCGGAAGGGTTTCAAACTGAGCCAGTGGATGATAAGGCATGCGTACCCCAAACTCGACACCTGTGCCATAACCACTTCGCCTATCACTCCGGAGATGACTCTCGCAGCTAACAATGACCCGAACTCTGAAGATGAAGCAGACTCCCTGAGTGCCGCCGAGGTTCCTACTAATATTTTGGGCAAGGGAGGTATGCTTCTGAAGTGATATGTGTCGAGCCTGCGACCTCTTTTTTTTTTGAATAGATTATAAATGAAACATTGGTAATGAAATACCTTTTTTGTTCAAGTGTTGTGCATTCTTTCCTTTTGCTGAAGTGACTATATTGTCGAACTATTAGAATTAGGTCCCCAAGGTGAGGGGGTTTCTCGAGGCGAGTTAACATAGTAAGGCTATACGCCCGATCTGTTCTTCGCCTGGGTGGGTTTATTGGTTTGTCTTCAATAGGCCTGGCTTGGAGCGGGCTATGCACCTCGGGTTTCATACCCGTGTTGCTTACTCTTTAGGCGCAATCACTTGGTTCTTCGTTGAAGAGGTGCCAAGGTCATTATCAGCTCGATGCTTTAACCCTTTGGCTAGGATACTTTCCTAGGCTTTGCCCATGCTGAAGAGGCGACTGGGTCTTATGGTGCCGAGGTCCTTGTTAGCTTGGCATTCTGGCCCTTAGGCTCTGGGGGTGGCTCATAGTCCACTTAGTTTGGTAATTTACAGGTAATATCACCTTAAGTTGATGATGTTTCATGCCTGGGGTATTTGTCTACCCTCCAGGGTTTCGAGCTTGTACGCTCCTCCGAGTACTCTCTTTACTCGGTAGGGTCCTACCCAGTTTGGTCCAAGCTTGCCAACGTCGGGCTTAGGTACCATGACCTTGTGGAGAACCAGGTCACCGACGCAGAAGTTTCGCTTCTTGATTCTGGCATTATAGTACCGAGCTACCCTTTGCTGGTATGCTGCGATCCTGATGTAGGCGAGGCCCCTCACCTCGTCAAGGCAAAAGAAAAAAAAAAAAGGAAAGAGAAAAAAGAGGAGAATGAACGGATAAGAATAGTAGAAGCCTGGGATATTTTTATATTTAAGCAAGCAATAAGAGGTTTTATGTTAATAACCCAATTAACTCTTAGAAAATATATTGTATTGCCTTCATTGATAATAGCTAAAAATCTATGCTATATGTTACTATTTCAATTCCTCAAGTGGAACGAGGATTTGAAGGAATTGAATAGAGAAATGCATATTAAATGCACCTATAATGGTATTCAATTATCAGAAAAAGAATTTTCAAAAAACTGGTTAACAGACGGTATTCAGAAAAGATCCTATTTCCTTTTCGTCTGAAACCTTGGCATAGATCTAAACTACGATCCCATCATAAAAATACAATAACAATAAAAAATAAAGGAAAAAAAGAAATTTTTTGTTTTCTTACAGTTTTTGGAATGGAAGCGGAACTCCCTTTTGGTTCTCCTCGCAAACGAGTCTTTTTTTGAACCCATTTGGATAGAACTCGACAAAAAAAATTTGAAACGTGAAAAAGAAAAGTTTTTTAGCTCTAAGATTTTTAAAAGAAAGAAAAAAACGGTTTCTCAAGGTCTCAAAAGAACAAAAAGAATGGATTATAAAAAAAGTTCTATTTATAAAAAGAATAATGAAAGAATTTACAAAAGTAACTATAATTCCATTATTTGGATTTTTTAAAGTATATGAATTAAATGAAAAAAATGGAAAAAATTCTATAACTACAATCAGGAATCAGATTATTCCTGACTTATCCATTCAAATTAAGTCCACAAGTACAATCAGAAATCAAATAGAAAGAATCACAAAAGAAAAAAAAAATTACATTTCTAGCCCCAGAAAAAAATATTAATGCTAAGGAAACTAGTTGTGATAATAAAAGATCAGAATCACAAAAAAATATTTGGCAAATATTCAAAAGAAGAAGTGCCCGATTAATACGTAAATGGCACTTTTTTTATAAATTTTTTTATTGAAAGGCTATACATAGATACCCTTTTATGTATTATTAATATTCCCAGAGTCAATGCATAACTTTTCCTTGAATCAACAAAAAAAAAATTGATAAATACATTTACAATGATGAAACAAATCAAGAAGGAATTGATGAAACAAATGAAAATGAAAATACAATTCATTTTATTTCGACTATAAAGAAGCCGCCTTTTAATATTAGTAGTAGTAGTAAGAATTCACAGATTTCGTGTGACCTATCCTCCTTATCACAAGCATATGTATTTTACAAATTATCACAAAACCAAGTTATTAATATTAATAAATATTACTTGAGATTTATACTTCAATATAATGGAACACATCTTTTTATTAAGGATAGACTAAAGGATTATTTTTGAACACAAGGAATATTTCATTCCGAATCAAAGCATAAAAAACTTTGGAATTCGGGAATGAATGAATATGAATGGAAAAATTGGTTAAAGGGTCATTATCAATATGATTTATCTCAAACTAGATGGTTTAGATTAGTACCACAAAAATGGCGAAATAGAGTCAATCAACGTCGTACGATTCAAAATAAAGACTCACAAAAATTGGGTTCATACGAAAAAGACCAATTCATTTTTTACAAAAAACAAAATTATTATACACTAAATTCATTATCGAATCAAAAAGACAAATTTAAAAAACACTACAGATATGATCTTCTATCACATAAATATATTAATTATGAAGATAAGAAGGACTCATATATTTATGAATTGCCGTTACAAGTAAATGAGGGCCCAGGGCTTCCCTATAATTAAAATACACATAAACCCGAACCATTTGATGTGCTAAGGGATCTACCTATTAATGATTATCTAGGAGAAGATTATATTATTGATATGAAAAAAAATTTGGATAGAAAATATTTGGATTGGAAAATTCTCTATTTTTGTCTTAAAAATAGAAAAAAAAAAGATATTGAGGTCTGGGCCAATGTGGATATCGGCGCCAACATTAATAAAAAAACTAAGACTGGAACTAATGATTATCAAAAAATTGAAAAATTTTATAAAAAAGACCTTTTTTATCTCACGATTCATCAAGAAATCAACCCATCCAATAAAAAGAAAAACCTTTTTGATTGGATGGGAATGAATGAAGAAATACTAAATCGTTCCATATCAAATCTGGAACTTTGGTTCTTCCCAGAATTACTATTACTTTATGATACATATAAGATTAAACCATGGGGCATACCAATCAAATTACTTCTTTTAAATTGGAATAGAAATGAAAACGTTAGTGAAAATAAAAACATCAACGAAAAACAAAAAAAAAAGGATTTTCGTATATCACGTATATCATCTAATGAAAAAAAATCTTGAATTAGAAAATCGAAATCAAGAAGAAAAATGACCACTAGGCCAAGGGGATCTTAGACCAGATGCGCAAAACTAAGAGAATCTTGGATCAATTCTATAAACCAACAAAACGATCTTAAAGAATATTATGCAGAATCAGACATTAAAAACCATAGAAAGAAAAAACAATTCAAGAACAACATAGAATTGGAACTCGATTTCTTCTTGAAAAAACTTTTGCTTTTTCAATTGAGACCGAATTATCCTTTGAATAAAAAATGATCAATAATATCAAAGTATATTGTTTCCTGCTTAGACCAAAAAATCTAAAGGAAATTGCTATATCTTCTATTCAAAGAAGAGAAATGAGTCTAGATGTAATGGTGATTCAGAAAGATATAACTCTTACAGAATTGATAAAAAAGGGGATTTTTATTATCGACCCTATTCGTCTATCTATAAAATGGGATGGGCAATTTATTATGTATCAAACCATAGGTATTTCTTTGGTCCATAAGAATAAGCACCAAACTAATCAAAGATATTGAGAAAAAAGGTATGTAGATAAGAATGATTTTGATGAATCCATTTCAAAACATGACAGATGGTTGGGAATGGAAGAAAAAATCAGTATGATTTTCTTGCTCCTAAAAATATTTTATCGCCTAGACGTCGTAGAAAATTGAGAATTCGAATTTGTTTCAAATTGGAGAATGGGAATGTTGTAGATAAAAATCCAGTATTTTTTAATGGAAACAACGTAAGGAACTGTGGTCAAATTTTGACTGAGGACAAACATCTTGATATAGATACAAATAATTTCATTAATATTAACTTAAAGTTCTTTCTTTGGCCCAATTATCGATTAGAAGATTTATATGTATCCCCGATTGAAAAGAAATTGATGGTACATTTCATTTCGTATATATCCCTTCCATTGATCATATATGAAGGTAAACAAATGTATACACGTGTTGCGTTGTATTACATTCTGATACAGGATACTGATTCAATGACATATCCATTAAATCTAGTTCAGTTAGTTAAATAGCCTTTTTCATTGCCTTTTGAAATGAAATTCGATTCTTTAATTGTCCGACTATAAATTCTGCAAGAATATTAGGTTGCCCATAAGGTTTTGCAATTCTTGTGATATCAATGTCGGTTTACAGAATGAAACTCTTTTTGTACATTGATCTGTAATTCTTCTATTCCTCGTGGTCTACTCTCTATTAACAACTTTGGAAATCCCATATAGATTATGACTTGGATCGGATCAATTCTTTTTTGAATCTCTATACGTGCAATTCCCTCGAAACCTGAGGATATTCTCATATTTTTTTGTACAAAATTCTTGATACAATCTCGTATTTTTTTATCTTCCTGGAGATCCTCAGAATAACTTTTTGGTTGTGCAAACTAGAGGGAATGATGGCCCTGGGTTGTACCAAGTCTGAAACCAAGTGGATTTATTTTTTGACCCATACCACCCCGCTACTATATTTTTCAGTACGCACTCTACCTGTATACTTATCTCTATACATATCCATGTTTTTTTAACCATATGAAATTTTGATTTTCTTCATCTAAGGATATATCTTTCAATGCAATTGTTATATGACAGGTGGGTCTTTTTATCGGATAACTACGTCCTCGAGCTTGAGGTTTTAACCTTTTCATGGTAGTTCTTTCGTTGACTTCGGCTTTACTAATAACTAAATCCGCTTCGTTGAGACCCATATTGTGACCAGCATTTGCTGCTGCAGAATAAACCAATTTAAAAATGGGATAACATGCTTGATAAGGCATGAGTTCTAGGATCATAAGTGTTTCCTCGTAGGAACATCCACGAATCTGATCAATTACTCTTCGCACTTTGTGAGCAGACATACGTATATGTTGACCTAAAGCGTATACTTCTTTACGCCGGTTTTTCTTTATCTTCTTTATCATAAGGTTTATCTCCCACCAATGAACGATGAGCTATATTCACTTTATTAATATTAACGACGAGATATTTATTCTATTTTCAATATTCTCCTATTCTATTTACTACGGCGACGAAGAATCAAACTATCACTATATTTATTCCTTTTTCTACTTCTTCTTCCAAGCGCAGGATAACCCCAAGGAGTTGTGGGTTTTTTTCTACCAATTGGGGCCCTCCCTTCACCACCCCATGGGGATGGTCTACAGGGTTCATAGCTACACCCCAACATTATCCACTTGTCCGACTGTTGCTGAGCAGTTTTTGGATATCAAACGGACCTCCCCAGAATGTAATTTTAATGTGGTCGATTTACCCTCTTTTGCAATCAGTTTCGCTACAGCACCTGCAGCTCTAGCTAATTGCCCATCCTTTCCAAGTGTGATTTCTATGTTATGTATGGCCATGCCTAAGGGCATCTCGGTTGAAGTAGATTCTTCTTTTTGATCAATCAAAACCCCTTCCCAAACTGTACAAGCTTCTTCCAAAGCATACGACTTTCTGGATGTATATAGACAGATGGATCTTATATGAATCGTATGACGAAGTACCACATGTGTGGATATATAGGAATCCAAATCTGTCGAATCACTCATGTTATGATCTTCTACATCCTAGGTCTCCCCGTTCCGTCATCTGGCTTATGTTCTTCATGTAGCATTCAAACCGAATGACTCTATGAAATTACATCGATACTTCCACATATTACGGGTAACATAGGAGACATCTCTATTTTTCCCCCGGGATCTTTAGAATTACCACTGCTTTTAGCTTTCAATTCACCTTTGACCATCAAATGAAATGTGAATAACCCATCCTCCTCTCTTTAAAACAAGGGGCGCTTCCTGTTCTGTCGGTGCTTCAAACAATTTTGTCTTCTCCATATTACCATATTTCTAGTCAATAATTTGATATCAGGAACTACTAAACTCAATCACTTGCTACCATTACTTTTCAGTTTTCTATTGAGGTCTATCCCGTAGAGGTGCTCAAATTGGATCAGTGATCGATTTCTAGGTTTCGTCGTAAACCTAATTGGTTACTTCCAATTATGTAAATCAATGGTTCAAACCACACTCAAAGGTAGGGCATTTCCCATTTTTATAGGAACTTCTGGACCAGAACCAGAAACAATGGTATCTCCAATTATAGCCCCTCTGGGATGTAAAATACATCTCTTCTCACCATCCCCATATTGTATGAGACAAATGTATGCATTTCGATTAGGGTCGTATTCTATGGTTATGATTCTACTAGATATGATTGTACCAGATATGTCTTCTTTTTCATTCCGTCGAAAATCGATTTTACAGTATAGACGCTTATGATCTCCCCCTCTATGCCCTGTGGTAATGATTTCTCTAGCATTATGACCTTTACCACAACGATGCTGTCCATAGATCAAATTATTTCGTGGATTGGATTTCACTTGACTGTCTACGACTCCATTGTGTGTGCTCGGGGTAGAAGTTTTGTATAAATGTATCACCGTGTTGTTAAATATTTTGATTTAAGTTCTTTTCTTTCTAAGAGGTGGAATAGAATAACTCGGTTGAAGCGTACTGATCATACATCTGTAATGGCATTGTATGTCCCATAATAGGTCCCATTCTTCTACCCTTTCCCGGGAGTCAATGACTATTCATAGCTATTACCTTGACACCAAAGAAGAGTTCGACCCAATGCTTTATTTCTGCCTTAGTTGACCAATAACCAAATACTTTTGTCT